>NC_088379.1:94843750-96283125 GCF_037993035.2 Macaca fascicularis | reverse complement strand
CCATTTATTATCCAAAAACACAGTCTTAAACAGAATATGTTCATTTTTCTTGTTTTTAAAATATCTGTAGAAGTGCAGAGGACACAAGAGACAAGGCTTCTTCAGCATTTTATCATCTGCCAGAATAAAGTGCTAATGAAATAAGCTAATGGGTTTGAGTCATTTAAATCCAAATTTAGCAAATATTTACTGATTAACTATTGGTTAAAAGACACTGTTAGATGGGATGGCAGGTACAGAGAGATGAGAATAATGTGATGTATGAGAGTGGGAGCTGTAATGAAAATATGGGACAATAAACTTATGCCAATAACTATAGCAACAGTAGAATAAGTTCCATAAAAAACAGATATATCTGACACTGACTGTTACTTGTCTATCAACATGCACCCCCTCTTGTTCCTCAGTTATACCATCCTGATGTTAGTTGGGGTAGCAAAGTATCCAATTGAAACACTACATTTTCTAGGCTTCTTTGCAGTGAAGTTTGGCTAGTGTGACATAAGCAAAAGTGTTATGTGGGGTTTCCAGAGTAGCTCCTTATACGAAGCTAACTTAGCTGGCAAGTATGTTTTTTTTTCCTCCTTCCCCATTTCCTCCCAACTACTATCTGGAACACTGATGTGATGGCAGGAACTCCAATAGCTGTATTAGATTTTAATAAGGTCTTTAATTCAGAAGCTGGAGATGAGGAAAGGGGAGCAGAATGTTAATAGGACTCAGGGTCCCAGACAACTTCCAGGAGCAGTCCTACACTCTCCAGACTGCCTACCTTCAGACCAAGTTTTATGTGTAAGATTAAATTCAATAGGGTTTAAGATACTGTTATTTTCTGTTTTTGTTTTATTTGTCTTATTTTTATAGCTGACTGCTATTTCTACTAAAACAAAGTACTAAAAATGCTAGCAAAACGTTCAAGTCAGAAAAAAGATTTGATGCAGTTAAGGGAAGAAATGGGTATACACGAGAGGACACTGTTTCCGAGGTGAGTGACACTGTAATCTTACCATAATGGGTTGCATTAAGGTAAAATTCAAGATTCTTTTTTTCTGAACCAGGTTGTATCTTGAATGACACACAATTGTCTGGCTAATTATATGCAACCTGTGTAAACTGGATGAAGACAGGGACTGGATCAGAATAAATTCATTACAAACCAAAGGATGTTTTGACCAGATAATTGAGTATCACAGACTAGCATATTTTTGTGATTTTTATTAATATATTCCTAATAAATCCCTACACCTCTGCACAGATACATACACTCACACATACACACTCAGGTAAATGAGTAGATTATATATACATAAACATATGTGTTAAAATAAAATACAACACGAAATAACAATTTTTTTAGCAAATATGTTTTAAACAGGTTTTCTGTGCCAGTCAGTATTGCATGAGCTAGAGATACAGTGATGAATAAGTCCTCGCCCATGCTAAGCTTCTATTTTACTGAGCAAAACTGATTTTAAACACATGCATACAATGTAATGTCAGATCACAAGGGGTTTGGGCTATGAAAAATAGTAAGTGCTATGAAGAAAAACAAAACAGGGAATGAACCTGAATATGGCAGCTATTTTAGAAGGGTAGTTAGGGAAGTCTCCTTTGATTAGCTGATATGATTGAAAATTCTTAAATACAGTGATAGAACGAGCTATATGGTAATGTGGAGAAAGGATAATGCAGACAGAAGAAAACATTAGTATGACTATCCTGATGAAGGAGAGAACTTAATGTTTGAGGAACAACATGAAGGCCAGCATTGCCAGATCTAGAAAAGACTTGCAAAAGAAATCAGAGATGAGATTGGAAAAGCTGCCATGGGCTAGAACATGTAAGGCCTTAAAAAGCAGTTTCACTTTAATCTTGCATTTGATGTGAAGGCACTGGAGTGTTTTAAGCAGGGGAATGACATAATCCAATTTATTTTTTAAAAAGATCACTCTGGCTCCTATGTGGAAAATGGAATTACAGGGGAGACAAGAGTTGGAACAAAGAAACCATTGCAGTAGTCTAGGTGAGAAATGATACTGATAATAGTGTATATGGAAGAAAAACACAGATTTGGAATATATTTATATATTTTCAACGTAGAGCTTACAGAATTGCTCTTAGAATGGGCATGAAAAAGAGTAAGAAAAATCAAGGATGAATTTCTATCTTTTTTTTTTTTCTCTCTCTCTCTCTTTTATTTTTGGCTTGAGCAACTGAAAAAATCCAAAATGTCACCCCAAAATATGTTTCTTTGACATAAAATTTATTTTTACCTGAAGGAAATTAAGGGAGCAGCAAATGGAGGGAAAGCTCTCCATACCTTCTGTTTTTTTCTGCCTAAAGGCAGGATATGAATTCTCCTTTACCAGAGACAATTCTGATGCTTATCAGCTTAGATGGGCAACAGGGGAATCTACAAAGAATCCTTACACCATTAGTTTTCTCCCAAAACCAAAACCTCTTTCCTCTGTTCTGTAATTTCTCTACAAATTTACTGTTCTTTGTTGAAGATGCTATATAAGCCAGAAGTTCTAAGCCACTGCTTTGTTGAGGTTTCTCTCACATCATGTGCAGTGCACATGTTAATACACTATGTTTCTCTTGTTAATCTGCCTTTTGTTCCAACTAAGAACTTATAAGAATTGAGGAAAAAATTATTTTTCATTTTTGCACAATGAAGTGGTAAATGAAAATATTTATTGAGATTGGAAAAGAGATTTGGAGACTTGGATAGAAATAAATTTAAAATAGCGAAGTAGGTATCATGGGATGAGAATAAAATGTTTTGAATGGTTTTTATCAATTTGGAGATTCCTGGTAGCCATCCATGTGGATATACTGACTAGGCAACTGAATATATGAATCTGAAACTTACAGAAACCTGAGATGGAGATAAATAATTGAAAGGCATCAGTCAATAGATGGCATGAAATCACCCAGGAAATGAGTATATCTGGAGAAGAGGCTGTAGAGGGAAGAAATGAGATGAAGGGAAATCCAAATTTACACATTGGTTCGTATCACTCCAGATCAAACTTGAACACTTTTACCTCCCAGGAAGAAACTGCCCCGACTATTTGGAAAATGACAGACTAAAAATTAGAGCACCAAAATTTGTAATAATAAAATTGTAAATATTACCTACATAGCTCATTCAAATGTAGCTCAACACATGACTCAGGCCCAAATTACCTAAGCCCTTGGAAGTAATCTAGAAAGACTCTCCTCTCCTGTGAATTCAGAATACAGTTTTTCCTAAATGCCAAGGCAAAATACGTAGTGAATTATTCCACACAAACAGAAAGGTTCCCTGCAATTGTAAAATAACTATATATATGCTATTAGAAAAGTAGCATAGCATAGTACTTACAGGCATAAGTTTTGAAATCAATTTGGTCCTGCCATTTATTGGAGGCATATCAGAGGTATTAAAGTATCTGAGTCTGTTTCTTCTCATAGAAAATTAGGTTGAAAATGCCTAGCTTAACTCACGGAGTTGGGGTAAAGTTTTCCTCAGAAAAGCATATGTAAAACACATTAAAATGTGTCTAGCCCGTTGGAAGTGCTCAATAAATTAAAGCTTGTAATATAGCTACCTTTTAGATAAACCATGTGTTCAAAGGAACTTTGTGGCTTAGCAAGGACAACATTCTAAACAAATAATTTTTTGAGCAAACATTTGGAACACAGTCCATTCTAAAATTATACCTAAATATACTAGAATTTTTAATAGATTTATAACTTAAAAGGTTTTAAAACAAATCTTATATCCTATACTTTTTAATTTTTAAAAAGTCTGCTAGGCTGTCTATTTCTTACATGCTAAAGTCTAAAATATAAACATAGATGTAAAATAATGCTTTGTGGTTAAGAAAAAGGAACACACAGCTTAAAATGAATTCTATGATAATAAAAAAATAACTTCCATTTGGAAAACAGATTACTCAAAATGAATATATTATGTAACAACGCCAACACCAAGTTAACAATAGAAAATAATATCATATGTCAATAATTCAATAAGACAAATTCAAATACTTTAGCAACTATTTAATATCCTATTAACTACGATTAATCTTTGTAAATGTTTTTCATTGGTTTCTTAAATCACTATTTATATTGATGTTTCTGTGTACTTTTTTTTTCCCTCAAGGAGCTCTTGAGAAGAATGTAAACACCATATGTTACACAGTGTTAGGACAAAATTATAATTACTTACTCAAGTCAACAGGTAATTTAAATCTGAATAAGCGTAAAGCTACTTTAGTGGCAGCTGTTACCACTTACACTGTTTTTATCACATAAAAATGTATTAATTTATGTAGCACATAACCTAATTATTCAACATGAATACATTGAAAAACTAAATTTTGTGTATATTAACAAATCTTATCCTGTATTTTTTGACGAAAGCTTTAAAACAAACACTAAAACAAACACATAAGACTGTAAAGTAATGATATTAAACCATGGGGCTTATGGAAATTTGTCTTACTTCTTTATATGTTTTATATTTAGCCCTAAGTGAAAATTTTAGAACATGCAAATCTTTACATATCTGAGTTTATGCAATTTTTGTGAAACTTTACTGAAACTTTTGTTAAAATCTTTTTATGAAATAAATTAAGTAGAGTTAAAAAAGTTATTTTCAGCATAATATAGAAATTATTACTAATAAAGTTCTGATATTTTCCTAATAGAGTTTTATTAAGATACATTTCAAAAAAAAAAAGATAATTCCAATTGATCTAATCAGGTCTCTTCTTAAACACTTAATGACTAGTGTCTGTGTAACAAGAAAATTAAAAAGTTAAAATTCATAATGCTAACTGCAATTTGGTCCTTTCTATGTAGATACAGACACGTATTATTTACCAATATTCATATAAAATTGAATGTTTACTGTTTATGTTTTATAATCATGTGTACAGTATTCAGCTTGGTTTTGGCATAGAATTCTTCAAAATTCTTTAATAATGAATATTAATACTAAATATCTCTATGATATTAGCAGAAAGTATAAAGAGAGGAGCATTTTAAGACAAGTTCACTGTAAAATTTGTGAGCACTTTGAGAGCAGGCAGCAGCTGAAGAAAAAATAAACACATACACTGGAAAGCAAATAGTCTCAAGAAATCTGAAACCTGAGCCAGCAGTGTACCTCCTTGCCCTCAAACAACCCCACATTTACTCTAGGACCAGAGAAAAGCTGTGTACCTAAGAAAGTGGGAGTAAAGATGAGGCTGGCAACTAGAGGGTTAGCTAAAAGTACTCCATGCACCCAAGCAACTTCTCCTCCCATCCCTAGCAGAAGACTAGGAGTTTATAGAAAGAAAATTAGATAAGCTCCAAACTGAATAAACAACAGGCAAAACTGAGAAAGAGAATATCCTACTGAAAACAGGTAGACTAAATTAAACTTTGCATACTAAACACTGAAAATCCCATAACTCCATCCCCTTTCCCTTTTTTTTTTTTGTTGTTGTTGTTGTTGTTGTTGTTGTTGTTGTTGTTGTTGTTGCTGCTGCTTTCAACTTAGCTCTGCAGTTTATCCCCTCCAGGCAGAAATCTTGTCCGGTATTTTGTTGCTATGGTTTGCTGACGTTCCAAGAAATTTTGATTTGCTGACCTTCAAGAAATTTTGTGAGTTATCAAATATTCTATAATAAAATCCTTTCTGTTTAAGTTAAGTCAAATTATTTTGCCTGCATCTATGAAAACTGACCATTATTCCAGGTAACTTTCATTCTAGAATTGCAAAGGTGGCTCAAAACTATTAAGTTTGTTAATAAAAGAAATGCATAACCTTGTTAGGATTATGACCTCAATACATGCCAAACCTAATAGAGGGGGATGTTTTCTCATATTTTTTCTCTTTTCTTTTCTTTTTTTTTATTTTCTCTCTCCCCTCTCCTCCCTTGTCCTTCTCTTCTCTCTACCTCTTCCTCTATTTTGATCTTTATCACTCCTCAGTTATATCAAACAAATGGACAGTCAGAATCATGTTTAAAATAAAATAGTACAGTAGTTAAAACAGTACAGTACAGTAGTTAAAACCAGTCTTTAGAATTTTAAGGACTTGAGTTGAAATGCCAGTTTGGCCATTTACCAGCATTGTAACCTCTAGTCAGGAAACTTAACTATTCTAAGCTTCAAATTCCTTATCTGTAAAGTAAGACAATAGTCTGGCATATTAAGAATTAATACTCTAAGCAAGCAGACGGTTTTCAGTACCTAAAACTTTCAGTGTTTGGCTATGGAAGATCTTGAGAAAGATAATATTTATAAACCCAAATAGGCAGTTAACAGAAATGCAGTTATCTCAGACACTGGTTATCAGATAAATACCAGCTAAGGCAGCAGCCAAGTTTTTAGAATGGAGGACAACATCCTGACGAAGAAAAAGACAACCTGACACTGAATTCCCTACACCAAGTTAAAGTCTCAAGATGAATTCAGACCTAGGATTGGCTGAGCTATGCTGACAGTTGTAGAGAAAAAAGAAGATAAATTATAGAAAACTTGGTAGGCTGATATTACATGTATAGCTTGATAAGATTTGTTGTATTATTTCAGTTCCTAATGGCTAATTTGATTAAATGGATATTTTATTAAATAACTACTGTAAGATAGGATAAAATATTTGAGAGGCAATGAGAGGTCTTAAGTGAATTATTTTCATCATTAATTCATTTAACAATTTACTCATTCATCTATTAACAGTATATTATGTACTGGTTCTATACTAGGAACTGAAATAGGGAATATAAAGAATATAAAATATATCTGCCTTTAAGAACATCTGCATCTATTGGGAGATTTTAAATAAACATAATTACAATGTAATTTTATGGTTCCACATTAGAAGTTAGATTAAAGTACTTTGAGGCTTCAGGGAGGAATTCTCGTAGAGGAGGTGTCATTGAAGTGGGCACTAAATGGAAAGTACCAGTTTTCTAGGCATAGGAGATGGGAATATATACCAAAGATAAAAGACATAGCTTGTATAATTCAGCACAACGGAAATTCCTTTCTCTGTATTAATATGATAATCAATTAACCACTGAGGAGGAAAAGTATTGCACATTGCAAATATTTACACAAGCAGCTCAATACTTATGGACAGAACAAAGGTTACTTGGTAAGAAATAAAATCCTGATCTTACACGTGTGATATTACTGACTGTGACAGGTAGAATAACACTTCCCGCCCCACTCAACAGATATCCATGGCAAAGGGGAATGAAAGACTTTGATGAAATTAAGATAGCTAATCAGCCAACCTTGTAATAGTAGAATTTTCCTGGACTATCTGGATGGACCCAGTGAATCACAATGTTCCTTAAATGTCAAAAATGGGAGACAGAAGATGACTCAGAATCAGAGAGATGTAGCATGAGGAAGACTTGAGATAAGTCATTGGTGGTTTTGAAGATAGAAGGGGTCTACAAAGTCCAGTAATGCAGGCATCTTCTAGAAGTTCAAAAGGTAAGTAAACAAACTGTCCCTTATAGCCTTCAGAAAGAACTCAGCCAGGCCATCATATTGATTTTCTTTCCATGAGACCCATTTTTGACTTCTGACTTCCAGAGTTGTAAGATACTAAATGCATGCTGTTTTAAGCCAGCAAGATTGTGGTAATTTGTTACAGCAGCAATATGAAACTATTAAATAAACTATAATGTTTTAAGATACAGCAGTAGGTATATACATATATACACACATACATATAAATAAAATGTATGAATTTTTAGTACATATTTATGATAGTCTAGATCACTAGTCCTCAACCATTTTGGCACCAGGGACTCGTTTTATGGAAGACAATTTTTCCATGGATAGGGGACTTGTTTCCGGATGAAACTGTTCCACCTCAGATCACTAGGCATTAGGTTAGATTCTCATAGGAGCACACAACCTAGATCCCTCGCATGCTCAGTTCACAATAGGGTTTGCACTCCTATGAGAATCTAATGTCTCCACTGATCTGACAGAAGGCAGAGCTCAGGTGGTAATGCCTGCTTGCGCACCGGTCATCTCCTGCTTTGTGACCGGTTCCTAACAGGCCACAGACCAATACTGGTCTGTGGTCTGATGGTTGTGGACTCCTGCTCTAGATCATCTGTAAAGTCTATTATTTTAACATGAATATAGGTAATTTTCATCCTAGTTAGAGCATATGCAGATATAGATATCCAACAATAGTGTATAAGAAGTATTCATTTTTAAAATAAATTTTATTTGATCAGGGCCTCTTGATATCCTAGCAATTGACAAATTTCAAATAAAGTCCAAAACTCATTCTGTGGAATTCAAGCTCAAGAAGTAGAAAATATTCTTCATTTTGCATTTTATCACTTGCTAAATTTTTGACTACTTCCTGTACCTTACTTCTTGTAAAATGGAGTCTAAGTTATTTATAAAGTTTACATTGTCCTTCACACCAAACAACTTTTTCCTCATCATACAGGCGACACATAACCGAATATATATAGTTTCTGTACCCTCAGGGTCTAGCACAAGGCCTTTGCTCTTTTAGCTGAGATTTCAGGACATTTGTCTCTCCTCAACTCCCAATACTTTGCACTTTTCCAGGCTGTTTGCAAATAAAACCAGTGTCATTGTTCCCATAGCTTTCCATAGTCAGAATAAAATATTCCCAGCCCCAGTACCTTTACATAAAATCTTATGCATAGGAGGACCTCAATCAATGGTTGTTACTTGTTCTGAATGACTCACCACATTCAAGAAAGTAACAGAAATGGTGAGAAATGAAACTTTTAAAACTAGTATCACTAAGTGACCAGGGCCCATGGGAAAGAGCAAGGAAAATGGGGAGAAAAAGGGTTAATGATAACAAGAGAGTACACTATTGCCAGGTTTATTCCTGTGGGCATTATTACCAAAAATTATGACTAATCAGTCTTCAGCATGGTGTGGTAACTGGCATGGCTCCACTTTTCCACTTGGTTCTATTGTCAAAGTTTCTGTCTTTGGCAAAGACACTTATGGGAGAAAAGTGAGCTTAATTTCTCTACTCTTAATTATGCTTTGACAATTTTGCTCAGCATTTTTAAAGCTTCAGGCTTAAAGGTGGCTGCCAAAGTCTTTCTTGTTAAGCAGGGCCTAACTAGTCTAAATAAACCTTTATTCTTAATAGGAAGCATATGCAACATAATTTTAATTAAATAAATTTAGCCTACATGAATCAATGTTTGTTACATATTCTGACATAAGGCTTCCCATCAGATTTACTAAAGTAAAATAAACAATCTGAGAAAAAGAAGACGTGTTCATTACAAAGACATAAACTGACTGCTAATAATATAACTGAAGACCTTCAAAGCAAACAGATAATTTCCTTAGCTGAGAATCTGACATCAACAGTTTCTCAGAATATTCAAATTATATCTATCTTCAAAATGTTTGCTATTATACTACTAATTATAATTTAACACTTTCATCTGGCAATTATTTACCTTCTAATTTCTGTGCTATGTATCAGCCACTATCCAAAGGACACAAGTGTTTCTGCTAAAACACATTGTACCTTTCCTTCTTTCTTTTGGAATGCATTTTAAAGTGGTATTCATTATATTCCTAAGCTATTAAGAATATCTTTATTGTAGGCAAGACTAAATTGAATTATCTTGTTTACTCCTAATTATTATCCGAATTTTAATTTGTGCCATCAACATGCCAAGTTTTCCTAAGAAAACTATAAATAATAGAATATCTGCCAAATTACTTATGTGTGGTATGAAAACTACAGTGAAAAAAATGCTAAATTTATGTCTAAAAGAAATCAAAATATTTGTTTATTTTACTCATTTTATTGCATCTGTCAGCATGGCTACTTAATGCATCCATATAGTACAATAAAAACAATAGTTGAATTGTACATTTTATGAAACAAACAAAAAATAACCATGTAAGCCCAATATCATTATAAAACACTTAAGTCTAATATTCTTTCAGTACTATAGAGTCACCAAGGAAAACATAATCATTTCCAAAGAATTTTATGCATGACAAAATTAATTGCACTTAATTCCTTACTACATTTTATTTGATACAACATGGTACCATTAACTGGGTGGCTTCTAAACCATTGAAATTTATTTTTTACAGTTCTAGAGGCTGGGAAGTTCAAAATCAAGGTGTCAGAAGATTCAGGGGTTAGTGAGGGCTTTCTGGTTCACAGACAGCAATCTTTCAAGTCCTCACATGTTGGAAGGGATGAGAATATTTTCTGAGACCTCTTTTATGAGGGCACTAATAACATTCATAAGGGCTTTATACTAAGGGCCTAATCATAGTAATAGGTTTGACTTCCTAATACTGTAACATTGGAGGTAAAAATTTCAAGCTGAATTTTTGGAGAACATCAATTTTCAGTCTATAGCACGTATATTGATATGATTCAACCTCTAAAATAAAATTCAATAGTTATTTAAGTGGAGGATATGGTTTGGCTCTGTTTCCCCACCCAAATCTCATGCTGAATTGTAATTCCCAGTGTTGGAGAAGGAGCCTGGTGGGAGGGTGATTGAATCATGGAGATAAATTTCCACCTGCTCTTCTTATGACAGAGTTCTCCCAAGATCTGGTTGCTTGAAAGTGTGTAGCACTTTCCCCTTCTCTCTCTCTCTGTCTCCCTCTCCTTCTGCCATTTGAAGACATGCTTGCTTCCCCTTCACCTTTCTGCCATGATTGTAAGTTTCCTGAGGCCTACCCAGGCATGACTCATGTATAGCCTGTGGAACTATGAGTCAATTAAACCTATTTCCTTTATAAAGTACTCAGTCTCAGATAGTTCTTTAAAGCAGTGTGAGAATGGACTAATACAGTAGGCAATTTCAAAATACAACAGACGGAACTATTGCCAGAAAAACTGAACTCATATTGAGTCCATATTTGACAGCTTCTCATATTCATGGTCTATCTCAAATGAGCACATTAGTAATAAATCATAGCCTTGAATTTTACCTGGGTTACTAAGTTCTTATTTTAAAAAATGTGTTCATACCTATAGGTAAACTGTGAAATAATATTTGAAATGATGTAAAAAACAATAAAAATGAGTATAGTATTCACATGAAATGATAATACTAAAGTAAGAAATCAACACTGAAGTGCTGTACTTGAGATCAGTTGCCTAAATTATCATTGATAATGATATTATATCAAAAATATAACAGTGTGAATTCCCAGTCAGATTCAGTATCTGATGTATATATCACATATTTTAAAATCTTAATATCGGTGTGAACAAGAATGATGGTGTGATTATTACCTCTGCTATTATCTCATACCAAGGTTTTTCAAATTATTGAGAGCAACAGGTGTTCAGGAACAGAACATCATTCAACTGAATACATGTTGGTTTCAACTGTTTTCAAATAAAACTGCCCTGGCATCTTTTGACAGAACAAATGTTTCAGTGATGCCAATCTACTCTGGATTCTCAAACCAAGATTGAGGTTATAATGACTCAGTTTCTTAAAATTCTTTTTGTTTGAAGAAACATACATATTTTTTTCCTTCCCTATAATTAAGGCCTTTATTGGCTGTAAAATTTTGCTAGCGATAGTTCAATATCTATCCTTTACATACAAATTAATTCAGAAAAATTCCCATGTTCTGTACCTGAACTCTACCACAGTATTCAAGCTTATCCTACAGAATCCTCACTTTGGCCAATTAAGGAATGCAATCCAAATGTATATATCCTTCAGATTTCCAGGGCCCTGTTTAACTCAGTGATATACAAAGTGAAGCCTTAAATTTAATAATCCAAGATATTATTTTAATAGATTCTCAGAAAATTGTGTACGCAAAATTTCTTAAATGAATTATTTGATTAAAGTAAGCAAAACAGACTATGACCCAATATCTGAAGGCATGGTAAAATAAGCCATTTTACAAAGAAAAATTTCTATTAGTACTACTTAAAGAACCAAAACAGGAGAAATCCAAGACACCAACCCGGAAAAAATGAAAAACTAATTGAGATTTGAATTTAAGACAGAAAATGAATGTGTGAACTATAGAAGGGAGAGGAGGTATGCCATTATTTTTAGTATGTATTAATGTTGACAAGTTCTTTATCTTGTACCAACCTTTCTAAAATGATTTGGACAGTGTGTGAGAAGAATTTGAACAGCAATATGAAGCTAATAGACAATATGAAAGTATTTGCTAATATTTTCCTACTGAAATATTTTTCCCAGAGGTCTACTATGTCTGAGAGATATCGCATATCTTTTAACACAAATTAAACAAAATTCATTTTGACTTTAATTTATGTAAAAATAATTTTATTTGTCTTACCAGGATATAATTCTCATTTTTCTTGCTATGTGAGCATTCATCATCCATCAGTAATGCTGTCTGCAATAGTCAAATAATAGGTATACTATTTATTCTAAATTTATCTTGACTGAACCAAGAGAAAAAAATATTGACAACAAATAATACTATATAAACATATATATAAAGTCTTGTTTAGTAGTTGATATCTTAATTTAGAATTTACTTGCAGTGTTTTTAAACAGAATTTTGTAAAACACTTTTTAAAAACATAATTCTTTGAAGTTAATTTAAATATGGTGACATTTAATGGAAACTTCCAAACTTAATGGAAATTAAAATAGCATTGAGGGATATAGTGAGAAAGGCGGAGCAATACGGCTGAATAGAAGCTTCCAGAAATCATTCCCCCCAACCAGGAACAACAAATTGAACAACTCTCCACACAAGAAAGCACCTTCATAGAAACCAAAACTCAGGTAAGTAATTATAGTACCCGGTTTTAACATCATATAGAGGAAAGAGGCACTGAATAGGGTAGGAGAGACAGTCTTGAATCACCTACACCACCCCTCCCCTATTCCCCAGCAGTAGTCAGCCACCGGCCATGGAGAGAGAATCTGTATGCTTCAAGGCGGTACAGTGCAGTAATTGTGGAACTTAGCATTGGAATACAGTGCTGCCTGGTCACAGTGGAAAGTGACTCAGGGCAGAACTCAGTTGGTGATCATGGAAGGAGCATCTAGACCAGTCCTAGCCAGAAGTGAATTACTCATCCCAGCAATTGGAAGCTGAATTCCAGTAAGCCCTGCCACCATAGGCTAAAGAGCTCTGCGGTCCTACATAAACTTGAAATGCAGTCTAGGGCATAAGGACTGTAATTCCTGGGCAAGTCCTGGTGCTGAACTTGAAGTCCATGAAGCTAAGGTGCAAATGACCCAGTGAGACACAAGCTGGGGTGGCCAAAGGAGTTTCTGCATCAACCCTCCCCCAACTCCAGGCAGCACAGCTTGAAACTCTGGGAGAAACTTCTCTCTGCTTAAGGAGAGGAGAGGGGAAAGTAAAGAGGACTTTGTCTTCCAACTTGGGTATTGGGACAGCCACAATAGAATAGGGCAACAGGCAGAGACCTGAGGCCCCCATTTCAGGTCCTAGCTCCTGGTTGACAATTCTAGATATACCCCAGGCTAAAGGGAACCCACTGCCCTAAAGGGAAGGACCCAGTTCTGGCAGGATTCATCACCTGCTGACTAAACAGCCCTTGGGCTCTAAGTAATGAGCAGTGGCAGGCAGGCAGTACTCACTGCTGGCCTTGAGTGAGACTCAGAGCTACGCTGGCTTCAGGTGTGACCCAGCACATTCACAGCTGTGGTGGCTATGGGTAGAGTCTCCTGCTTAGAAAAAGAGAGGAAGGAGTAAATGGGACTTTTTATTGCAGCTTGTACCAGCTCCACCATAGTGGGGAAGAGCACCAAACAAGCTCCTGGGGTCCTGGATTCCAGGCACTGGCTCCTTGATGGCATTTCTGGACCTGCCCTGGGCCAGATAGGAGCCCACTTCTCTGAAAGGAGAGACTCGGGACAAGCAACATTCACCATAAGCTGACGAAAGAGCACAGGGCCCTGAGTGAACAACAAGAGTAGCCAGGCATTGCTCACCCTGGGTCTGGGGTAGTGGTGGCTACAGGGAGAGAGAAAGTCAGTACCATGAACAGAAGAAAATGAGCCTGGCTGGATTCACCACGTGCTAATTGTAGGGCCCTTGGACTTGAGTGAACACAGGTGATAGCCAGGCATTGGTCACAGTGGGCCTTGGGAGGTCACAGTGGGCCTTGGGAAGACACAGTGCTGTGTTGGCTTTGGGTTGAACGCAGTTTGGTCCCAGTGAGGTGGCAACAGGGGTGCTTGTGTCGCCCTTCCCCCAGCTCTTGGCAACTCAAAATAGTGGGAGAGACTATGTTTGGGGGGAAGTGAGAGAAAATAACAAGAATCTCTGTATGTTAATACAAAAAAAATTTTCCTGACCCTAGCCAAGAACCAAGGCAGTACCCCTATGAGTCTGCAAGATGACAGCTTTACTGGGCGTGGGGTGCCCTCTAATGCAGATATGGCCACAGTAACCAAAGACATATCACAGCAGCAAAGTGCCTTTGAATACCTAGAAAGCCTTCCTAAGAAGGATGAGTTCAAAAACAAGCCCAGACTGCAAAGACTACAATAAATACCTAACTCTTCAATACCCAGACACCAGACACTGATGAATATCCACCATCAAGACCATTTAGGAAAACATGACCTCACAGAAGAAACTACATGTGGCACCAGTGGCCAATGCTGAAGAGAAAGAGAGATATGTGATCTTTCAAACAGAGAATTCAAAATAGTTATTTTGTGGAAACTCAATGAAATTCAAGCTAACAAATGGAAAGGAATCAATCTATCACATAAATTTAACAAATAGATGGAAATAATTTAAAAGAATCAAGCAGAAATTCTAGAGCTGAAAAATACAATTGAAATACTGAAAAACAGATCAGAGTCTCAGAAGAACTGATCAAGGAGAATAAAAAAGTAGTGAGCCTGAAGACAGGCTATTTGAAAATACACAATCAGGGGAGATAAAAAGTAAAATGAAGCACACCTGCAAAATCTAGAAAATAGCCTAAATGGGGCAAATCTAAGCATTATTGGCCTTAAAGAAGAGGTAGAGAGACAAACGAAGGTATGGACAATAACACAGTACTTCCTAAACCTAGACATAGATATAAATATTTAAGTACCTAAAATTTATAGAACACCAAGCAGGTTTAACCCAATGAAGACTATCTCAAGACATTTAATAACTAAACTAAAAAAGGACAAGGATAAAGAAAGGATCCCAAAAAGCAGCAAGAGAAAAGGGACAACATACATTGGAGCTCCTGTATGTCTGGCAGCAGGCTTTTTAGTGGAAACCTTACAGGCCAGGAAAGAATGGCATTACATATTTAAAGTGCTGAAGGAAAAAACCTTTATCATAGAATAGTATATCTGACAAAGATATCCTCAAACATAAAGGAGAAATAAAGATGTTCTCAGTCAAACAAAAGACAGAGATTTTGTTAAAACCAAACCTGTCCTACAAGAAATGCTAAAGAAAGAGAATTCTTCAATCTGAAAGAAAAGGATGTTAATGAGCAATAAGAAATCACCTGAAGTTACAAAACTCACTGGTAATAGTAAGTACACAGAAAAACACAGAATATCATAACACCATAACTATGGTATGTAAACTACTCATATCTTGGGTAGAAAAACTAAAAGATGAATGTAACAAAAATAACTAAAACAACTTTTCAAGACATAGTATAAAATATAAATAGACACAGTAAAAAGTTAAAAAGTTGGAGGATGAAGTTAAAGTGTAGGATTTTTAATAGTTTTCTCTGTACTTGTTTGTTCATGCAATCCATGTTGTCATTGCATTTTAAATCTATTGTTTAAAAAAATGGGTTATAAGTTGTTACTTGCAAGTCTCATGGTAACCTCATATCAAAAAACCCACAGCAGATAAAGAAAAATAAAAAGCAAGAAATCAGAACATACCACCAGAGAAAATTACCTTCACACAAAAGAAAACAGCAAGGGAGGAAAGAAGGAAAAAATAACCAGAAAACAAAATAGGAGTAAGTAGGAGTAAGTACTTACTTATTAATAACATTGTTTATGTTGTAAATGAATGTAAATGAAATAAACTCTCCAATTGAAAGTCATAGAGTAGCTGAATGGATAAAAAAAATGACCTAATAATCTGTTTCATACAAGAAATACACTTTACCTGTAAAAACAAATATAGACTGAAAATAAAGGGATGGAAAAATACATTCCTTGCAAATGCAAACAAGAGCAGGACTAGCTATACTTATATCAGAAAAAAGTAGATTTCAAGACAAAAAATATAGAAAGACACAAAGAAGGTCATTATATAATGATAAAGAGGTCAATTCAGCGAGAGGATACAACTGTAAGTATATACATACCCAATACAAGAGCACCCAGATTTATAAAGTAAATATTATTAGAGCTAAAGAGAGAGATTAACTCCAATACAATAATACTTGGGGACTTCAACATCCCACATTCAGCATTCGACAGATCATCCAGAAAGAAAATCAACAGAGAAACATTGGATTAATGACTTAAATCTAAGACCTAGCTATCAAAGTACTAAAAGAAAACACTGGGGAAACTCTCCAAGACCATGGACTAGACAAGGATTTCTTAATTAATACCCCTAAACCACAGTCAACCAAAGCAAAATTGGATGAGATCACATCAAGTTAAAAAGCTTTTGCACAACAAAGGAAACAATAAAGTGAAGACAAACTCACAGAATAGGAGAAAATGTCTGAAAACTATCCATTGAACAAGGAATTAACATCAGAATAAATCAGGAGCTCAAACAACTCTATAGGAAAAAAAAAAAAAATTAACAATGCAATTGAAAAATGGCCAAAATATCTGAATAGACATTTCTCTAAAGAATACATACAAATAGGAAACACATATATCAAATGGTGCTCAACATCACTAATCATCAGAGAAATGCAAATCAAAACTACAATGAGATATCATCTCATCCTTGTTAAAATGGTGTTTATCCAAAAGGCAGGCAAAATAACAAATGCTTGGGGGAGTGAAGAGAAGGGAACCTTCATACACTGTTGGTGGGAATGGAAATTTGTACAACTACTATGCAGTACAGCTTGGAGGTTCCTCACAAAACTAAAAATAGATGTACAGTTTGATCTATCAATCCCACAGCTAGATATATTCCCCAAAGAAGGGAAATTAGTATATTGAAGAGATATCTGCACTCCCATGTTTATTGTAGCACTATTCATAGCAGTCAAGATTAGTAAGTAATCCAAGTGACTATCAACAAATGAATGGATTAAGAAAATGTGATACATATACACAATGAATACTATTCAGCCATAAAAAAGAATTAGATGCTATCATTTGTAACAACATGGATGGAGCCTGAGGTCATTATGTTAAGTGAGATATGCCAAGGAAAGTAAGACAAATTATACATGTTCTTACTTATTTATGGGAGCTAAATATTATAATAATTAAACTGATGGAGATAGAGAACAAATTAATATACAGTGCTTAGAAAGGCCCACTTGCAAGATTAGCCACTGGTTGGTATATAAGAACTTGACTGACTGGTAACCAGAGTCCTACGTGCATATAAAGATTTCCATAAATGGTAAGATTGGCTCACTGTCCCTAAGTAGTTTGTACAAACAATATTTGTACAATATTGTTTACATTAAATACCTGATTGCTTCTGGGAGTTTAGAATATTGATATATACCTAGGTACAGGGTTCCTACATAATAAGCCCCCAGTAAAATCCTTTGGTGCTGAGTTGGCTAACAGCCTTTACTGGGCAGAAACATTATATACATGTCCTGTATTTACATTGCTGGTAGAGGAGAGTGTGATCTTTGTTGAATTCCGTGTCTTCTTACAAATCTCTGAATGTAGGGGTAGTCTTAGGGACCGTCAACACACCCTGGAACTGCTAAATCAATAGAAAGATGTGGAGGTGAAGCTGTGTATTTCTGGTCTAGTCCTAATTAGACTGTCATGTTTCCCTTTCTTTTCCTCTGGAACATGCACCCTAGGGGAAGCCAGATATCATAAAACAAGTCTAATTATCCAAAACCAGCATACTGTGAGAAAGCTCAAGCTAGTCCATGGAGAGGCTGAGGACAGAAAGAAGGAGGCAGAAGTAGAATAGAGCAGTGTGTGTGTGTGTGTGTGTGTGTGTGTGTGTGTGCGTGTGTGTGTGTGTGTGTGAGAGAGAGAGACAGAGAGAGAGAGAGAGAAATTCCAGTAGGTACAGTGTTTCCAGCCCAGCACCAGACTTGTGAATAAAGGAATTATCCTGGGAGTCTACCTCACTTGAGTCTTCAGACGACCTCATTCTCCACCTCAGTCTAACTGTACCCACTTTAAAACCCTACATAAGAACTGCCCAGATGAGTCCGGTCGACCTACAGAATCATAAACAACAACAATAAATTATTATTTTAGACTGACAGGTTTTGAGATGGTTTATTACTTGGAATTACATGAGTGTAACTATCATTTTGTATTACATTAATCAAAAGTAATTGCTTTAAATATACATAGTATAAATAATAGATCCCTCTTAAAATTTATTCCCATTAGAGAACCACAATGATGCCATGTTTACTTAAAATTATTTTTATAAAACACATTGATTCCTTAAATATATACCTATTGCATGGTTTTATATTCAAAATTCATCAGCTATCCCTCAAATAATTTTTTTGCCTGCTTATTTCTTCCCCTATATATTAATGAATCATATTTCTATACCATAATTATTGATTCATCAGCATCCATCCCAAATTATGTTTAGTTTTACCTACGTGCTTTCAGTTATCTGACAAATAAAATATATTACCAGAAATTAGTATTACTTGTAGGACTGAATATTAGCCCTTGCAAAACCAACATCATCTGCCATTTCACAATTACCGCCTCACTACTAACACAATTAAGCCAACCAAACAAATAAGATTTTACTAATCTCTGTATCATGCTATCTATTTATTTGTAACATCAGAAAGTTACCTAAACGGTAAAAATAGGAAAACATTAAAAAATTAGTATCACAAATTATCTTTGACTTTGTTCTTTTAGGATATTCTACATACAATATATTAACAAATTCTGCTGACCCAACATTCAAAATATACTCAATATTCAATCAATTCTTATCCCCTCAACTTTTACCACTCCAGTTTAAGCCATCATAATCTTTCAACTATAGAAGCCTTGAATTCCTTCTTCTACCATGTCCAGTAATGCCTGTATCTACACAGAAACCAAAGCAATAGTTTAACAATAGTCTGATTATGTCATTCTTTTTTTCGACAAACACTCCAATGGCTTTTCATCATATGTGAAATAAGATCTTAAGAATTTATCATGACATACTAGACCTTTTATGATAAGATTTCTCTGTGACCTAAACTCGTATTACCTGTCTCTTCATTTATTCTACTCGAAACACAGTATCTTCCATTCCTGAAAAGACCGAGTATTCTCTTGCTTTTGCAGTTGTTATTCTCAGGTTTCTTCCCATAAAAACATGAGTGCCTTTCTCCCTTTCTTTATTATGGTCTATACTAAAATGTTCCATAATCAAAGTGGCCTTCCTTGGCCATCCTTTTTGAAACACCAGCTCACTCCAGTGCCACTTTCTATCCTTCATATTCCGCTTTACTTTTCATCATAACATTTATCACATTACCTGACATTTTATATATATATGTTTGCTGGTTGTCTATTTCTTCTCCCAAGAACCCAAACACCATTAATGCAGGGATTTAGTCCGTGTTGTTGACATCAAAATACCAATGCCTTAGAGTATTACTAAGAACATGGTAGGTACTTGATAAATTGATTCATTAACAAATTCTTGAATGCATAGATGACTTAGTAAAAAATTATCAGAAATGCAGAAATATACCATAGTGGGCTCTTCCAGGGATATTTAAAAAAAGCGATTTCTAATACTAAGAGAGATCATTACATTCAATAAATGAAAAGGAACAATAAAACTCTCTCATACACACATAAAAATAAATCTATGCAGGATACACAACAGACGATGTT
The DNA here is from genome assembly GCF_037993035.2 of Macaca fascicularis. Lineage (NCBI taxonomy): Eukaryota > Metazoa > Chordata > Mammalia > Primates > Cercopithecidae > Macaca > Macaca fascicularis. The sequence goes on along the minus strand of NC_088379.1, from coordinate 96,263,113 downwards.
GTGAAGGTCATGCCAAAATTTGATCTCTTTTAGAGTCTCCAAATGTGTTCTTTTATATAATGATATATTTAGACAAAATAAATTGCAACTACTCACTATGTTGATTTTATAACATATAAACAAGTAAAACAGCAGCAGCGCTTTGTTCACAACGAGTGTTTCCCCAGTATTCTAAAGTGGTTAAATAACACTCCTTCACTGGAAGGTATGCTTTTAGGAGGTTACCAGGTTACGTTACCGTGGAGGTTTGGATAACAAAAGAAAAAATTGCTATGGTGTATTTCTGATAAAGAGATATCATATGTTCATTTTTTTTTTTTTTTTTTTTTTTTTTTGAGATGGAATCTCACTCTGTCGCCCAGGCTGGAGTGCAGTGGCGCGATCCGCGCCCACTGCAAGCTCCGCCTCCTGGGTTCACACAATTCTCCTGCCTCAGCCTCCCAAGGAACTGGGACTACAGGTGCCCGCCACCACGCCCGGCTAATTTTCTGAATTTTTAGTAGAGATGGGATTTCACCGTGTGAGCCAGGATGGTCTCGATCTCCTGATCTCCTGATCTCCTGATCCACCCGCTTCAGCCTCCCAAAGTGCTGGGATTACAGCCATGAGTGACCACGCCCGGCCAATATATATATATATGTTCTTATTGCTACAGAAACTATTATGTATTTTTTTCCAAGTAGTGTCCCATTATATTCACCAGTTTTCCCTCAAGACAAATTCATTATATCTACTCCTTCTCAAAATTAAGGAACATTTCCATTAATCATTTTTCGTAAGAGGAATCTGATATGTGAGCTCAACTGAATACTCAAGGGTATAAAATAAATAGCACGACTTGTAGAAATAAATGTTAAACTTGAATCTTCATCAAAGTAAATAATTTATGTTTAAAATATATTTCTTTCATATTTGAAAATAAGGTAGTAGGGGTTCAGTGGCAAAATTTCTGCCTTACATTATTTATAAGACTTTCTTGCATTGAACTTGGAGATCTTGCATACATAAAAATAATAATCAACACTTACATATGGGTTACTATGTGCTATTGTAGACACTTTGCATTTATTAACTTAACCTTATAAGAACGTAATTAAGAAGTAATTGCTGTTATTATTTATAAATAAGATATTTGGACACAAAATAACTGGCTCAAGGTCTCATATAGCTAGAAAGTGGCAAAACTGGGGTTCAATCATCCCAGGCAGTCTCCTAATTAGACTACATTGCTTCTAATGCCCCCAATTCTCTTTTCTGCTTTATTAAAAATAAACATTGCTTTAAAAATAGAAATAAGTGGTCATTACAGAAACTACAGAAATTTTTTCTTAAAACAGTATGATCCATCCAGAGTTGAAGATTGATAATTCTATATTTACTCCATCTTTTTTCTACACATTTTATTTTATACAATAGGGAGCAAACTGTGTGTTACTACATACTACTAATTCTTGAATCTAGGCTCTATGGTCACGTAAAGTTAAGCATCATTTTTATTGCTTAACATACCAGTATTTCATGGTAGAATACACGTTTTTAAATAATAGGGATAGGGTCTCCCTATGTTGCTAAGGTTGGGCTCAAATTTCTGAGCTTAAGCGAACCTCCTACCTCAACTTCCCCAAGTGCGGGAATTAGAGGGGTGAGCCATTACACCCAGCCTACCAAAAAAAAAAAAAAAAAAATTGAAACAATTTATTAATTTATTTCTCTGCTTCCTCCTTTCCATCCTCTGCTTAAGCAAAGTGGCTCTGTGCATATTAAACTTAGGTTTATGTCATGGCAGAAGAATCTTCAGACACAATTCTATTCCTAAAAAGTACAACAAAGAGTTTTTTCTTGTTCTTATTCTTGTTATTGCTTTTCCAGTGCATTTAAGGAGAGAAGGAACATCTCTGAGGGAAGCTTGGAGTTTCTTTAGACTAAAGAGTAATAACTAGGGATGAAGAAAAGAAGTCAGAGAACCTTGGATTTCATAAGAAGAGACCCAGGAAAGAAGCAAGTGCCACACTGTCAGTTCCTCGGGACTGTGGCCATACCTCGGAGAGGGTGGTGCCATTGTGCATTCTAGGTACTGTGACAATCCCACTAGGCATTCCAGGAATGCAAACATTCCAGGGAAGCAGTAGTCAATTGGCCAAGAAATGCACTGAATTACATTTGTTTGTTTTAAATTTTGATCAAGGATTGGTGAATGGAGGGTATTCCTCAATGCCTTTTTGCACTTTTGAAGCACAAAAGTCTTCAGAAGTCCAAAGAACAATAGAAGTGTTTTTTTTTTTTAATTTCCTGCTGAATTTATCACAGGATAAATGTAATACAGTACAGTAGGATAAGATGATTTCCTAACATATCTAATCAAAAAACATTAAGTAGGAAAAAAGACTAAAATGTAGCCACCATGCTTCATTAAAGTACAAATAAATTCAAAAACTGATGAACATGATTAGCAAGAAGAACATGGCTCATGATAAACTGTACTTTTATGGAGGGTCAGAAACAATGAGCCAGCTTTAACTTCAAGAGTGTTAGTTCCAGAAATGGATTCAGGCTGCTAATAACTGCATATGTACAAAAAAATTGAAAGAGTCATCCTACTAAAGAACAGTAAAATGTAGTGGTTTGAAGCCATCTTCGGTGTGGTGTATTTTACCACGGCTAACAAAGGGAGATGGCAGGCAGATGAGATGGGAAGTGATTCAATGTTTGCAAGAAATTAGGGAGAATGCCAGAGGGAAAAGATAGAAAAGGATAGAATGAGCACATTAAAATTAACGTCAATTTTGTTCAGGTTTACTCCTCAGAAAACTATAAAAAACTTATTGGCTAAGCAATCCGCTGTTTTTCATCACAGCAAAGTCTCGCTTTAATGATCTTGAACTTTTATGATTCTGTTGTTGATGTTTGATAACATTTTGTTCCTACCTAAGCAAAATTGGTTATCCTTTGGCTCTTCTATAATGATGTAGTGGCATGTGTCAGATCATATGTATGTACAGTTGATATAATGCTGAATATTCTATTAAAAAACAACAAAAACTAGAGGTTATAATTTGCCTTTTGTTTCCAAATAGATGCTCATAACAATAGTTTATAAAGGTAAAAGAATTTGACACTTCTTATAAAAGAAACTTTTTAGAACCAAGCATCCTAGAAACTCCTCAGTACCAAGAGGCTGCCCAGGAAATCTGGAGTTTATTATGTGTAGTATATGTGGAAGATTGTGAATTATACACTATCTTCTATGCAGGAATACAGTCAAATGCATTCATCACCTGGCATGAATATAGTAGGAATGGTGATGACTGTGGTGACCTGGAGTTCATGTGCTCTGTCTAGATGGAGAAAGCCTTCTCATCTCTTGTCAAGTAGTTCTATTTACAATGAGATACACAAAGTTTTCAGATTTTTCAATTGTTTAAGACAAAGTTGGATGAATTTTTGTGTGAAATGTCCTCAGTTTTGAAAGGATAGCCACACCAAACAAACCACTTTAGCAATGGTTTTTAAACAGTAAACACGAGTTTAGCAGGAACTGAACCATAGTGTGGGGGAATAGAGAAGTGGGTATGTATGTGGGGCTTAGACTATCTTTCAGTGCAGATCATTTTTATTTACTTGAAAGAATGGGCTCATATATTAACAAAGTTGAAAAATGCTGCCATATTGGAAAAAATAAACATTTGATTCCAACAAGACTGAATTACCATTTTAAATTTATGTATCTCTGAAGTTTAACCTACCTTGGGATAGTCCCTAGGATGCCATCTTGTTTTCTTCCATACTTAGTTTAATAGCTCTTACTATGGTACATTCTTAACAATAGCCAATTTCTCATCTAACATTCAAGAATAAAGGCATGGGTATTAGTGGGAAAGTATTCATTTTTTATAAAAAAAATTACCATTTGTCTTTATTTCAAACGATGTGGTTGAAATCAACTTAATCTGAATGTCTTTCTAAAGGTAATGCTTAAAGAAAAACATGCACCTTGATAAACATACCAGCCAAAACAACATATCTTCCTCCAACTGTTCTGAGTGCTTCCAAAACTGACCAAGAAAGTGGAGGAAATACCTTTCTTCTAGTAATCTAATTACTTCCCAGAAGAAAAAGGAAAGTCAAATACCTCAATCACCCACCAATATTAGAAGAAGTTTTGCTCTTCTAATATTAGGGTGGATTGTGATGGGGTTGAGTGCTGAAATCACCGTATCTTAGAAAAGTAAGTTAAGAGGTTAAGAGGATTAATCTAACACTAACATGAAATATCATGTCACATCCATGGGGAATAGGTGAAAAAGACAACCTTTTATTTTCTAGTTACCTAGCTATTCAAATATCATAATTTTAATAAAAGTTTTAGACATATGAATTATAATATCAGACTTTTTCAGAATATGGTTACAAGAAAACTTAAATGTCTTCTATGTGTTATATAATTCTCAACATATCCTTGAAATTACAATGCTTTATACTCTTAAGATTCTGTTCAAAATAGTTCTATATATTTTGTGCTTATATAACATTAAATGAGTATTGCATTACTCATTTACATAATGGCAATTTATAAACTAAAAATGAAAGCAGCAGAAAAAGTTTTAGTTCATAATTTTGAATTTTAAGTTTAGATACTTATAAACACTAGAGGGATAATTTTATAGGTAGTTAAATATTTTGAAAAGATATAGGCAATACTCCTTTCACAAAAGAAGTAAATTAAAAGTCACTATAAATATGTTGTCCATCAAAAGACAATATTATATATTATAAGAACTTGGAAGTTTTAATTTCCTTAGAACAATTTGCATTTACCCCAAAACTATTGATCTCTCAGAACCAGTTAGAGAAACTAACTAAAATAATTGTATTTATATTAGCTTTATGTCAGCAGATTCTGAAATATGTCTAACCTTTTATAACTTCTGTTAAAAAATACATTAATTTTCAAAGACTGTAATCATTGTCAATATATTAAAAAGAAAAAATGGTTTCTGGTGAAGTTTGGAGGATTCAACCAAAATCTTGTTACAGATATGCTTCTTTGGTAAATTTGTTCCACATACCATAAAATGGTAACATCAAACTTTGTGGTATTAGTATTATTTTCTCATTTATCTGTATAATAATAAAGAATGTTTCAATAAATAATGTAATCAGAATATCATTCCGTATTTAACAATTAGCAGGTATAGAAAGGGACTTCTAAAATATTTGACTCTCATTAAGCAAAAAAGGATCCATAACTAGAAAAGTAAATACTCTTATTTGAATTCATAGCCTTCTATAATTATCATTTCAACAAGACAGCAATACTCAGTATATGAAAATCCATGCCAGCAACTGTACTAGGTATAAGCAATATAAACTTGAATAAGATACAGTCCTTATATGAAAAATAAAAAAACATAATAATTGTATGTTAAAATACTACAATCATAAATGCAATAATCTTAAAATGTGCACCTGTCTTTAAACAAAACTATACTGAAATAAGTGCACTTAAGTACATCATCCCAACATTTTAAGTTTTTTCCTCAGGCTCTTGAGAATTGTTTTTATTTATAATAATACCAATAATATCTAAATACCCCAGTAAAAACATAAAATAGTTGATCTACAAGCTTTGGCTTAAATGGAAACATCTAATCTTAAGTGACAAAACAAGACTTCATATTTGTTATGTATATAGCCTCCCAAACTGAAAAAAAATGCCACCAGTCATACCACATACTTATTTTCATATTTACTTGAATATTTATTAAATACAATACGTTTGGTGGAATGATTCCATATTTCAACTCTTGATTTTGACTCTTATTTTAAAAGGATTATATCATTAATTATTGGTAACCTAGTATTGCTAATGAAAATTTAACCACTAGATGAGGGATGAATATTTCCTTCTACCCCTATGAATTATATTAATATAATTAATATAAACAAAATATGTAAAACCTCTAACTCATGTGAATCAACCTATTACAATAAAACCCCACCATTTACATGTAAGACAAACAATCGTCCCATAAAGCAGTAATTTTCATTCCAAACCTTTACCTTTAGTTAGCAATAGAATGACAATAGAACACACACACGAAAAAATGATTTTAAGATTTGAAATCAGGGCTTTGAAGATTAAAGCAGTTCACTTCACCATCTACACATAAACTATTTTAAACTATTTATTAATTATCCTAAAATTTTTATAAATAATGCTTTCTTGTTTATTTTTTACCTTGAAAGGCACTGGCTCTTCGGTAAGAGGACTAACAGGAAGTGATGTGGTACTGCTTGCTGGACTCATGTCCGTACTCTGCAAGGACAGTGAAATTGAATTAAATAAGGATTGTTTTGTAGTCATTTTGACTATTCATAATTTAGAAAAAATAATAAATAATTAAAATAAATAAATAAGTAAAATATGAATGTAAAAATACCAAATTTAATGTTGATTTAATCATAAGTATATAATAAATCATTCCTTATATAGAAACAATTATCTGGGAAATTAGTCAAATTATCACTCTCAATGTATATTTTAAGTGCATTTTATCAAACATGATGGCCATTTTTTGTGTTAGGGTGGTATTTATTATCATCATTGCTTAATTAATATTTAACCTTTTTTTAAATTAAACTGTAGCTGTAATAATTCATTATGTTGCTATTTCAATGTATTTCAGACTGATTTTCAGACATGTATTACAGTTTTTCTTCTATAAAGATCTAAATCATTGCAACCATTTTTTCATTATGTAAACCAATCTGCCACAATATACAATTACAAACTGAAAAAATATTAAATTTTTTAAATTCCTAAATTCATAGTCCCTGACATTTTACCTTTCTTTTATTCTGCTAAACAAAAATGTAAGAATAAAAGATTTACACAAATGTAAGAGAATGCCTGGATTATTGCTAATGGCTGTTTTTCTAGACTTTTAAAAATACAAAAATTAAAACTTACTTAATGTGAGATTAGGCTAAAAAAGAGATACCAGTTAGAAGTTCATCATTAATTTGCTTTTCTAAAAGCAAGAAAAAGATACTAATAGTAGGTAGCAACAGAAGTCATTTTATTATATTCTTAACACAGTCTCTCTGAGGGATTCTCCCATATGCAAATAAAACAAAAGAAAATAAAACATTGAAAAGAATATATACCTACATTTTCAGCTTGGTTTCTAAATATATGTGCAAACCCACAGAAATTTTGCAGTGAAGATTAAAACCAAAGAATGAATTCACCTCAAGTGAGATAAGGATATAAATAGACAAGTTTGACTCACTTAAGTTTCAGCAAAAGAACGCATTCAAAGCATAGGTGCTACCACAGTTACTTATTCTTAGAAACTTTCTATTCAAAGATTATTTTCAATTCACTGTATTCGTATGCACAATAAACTGGACATATTTTACATATCCATTAAGTTGGGACTACTTATGACTCCCTAGTCCAGAAACCAAGGATAAGAACTATAAACACAGGAACCAAGATATTCAGCATAATGTTAATTTAACACATACCACACCTATTTTGGAAATTGATATAAGGCAGTGCATTGAGTAAAAACGTCTAAAGAGGGAAATTAGGTAAAAATTGGACAATAATTTACTAAAGGAAGTAGGAAAATACATGCACCAGATAATTGAGGTGAGTTAGTTACTGACTTTAATTTCAAAATTTTTCCGGAGTTCTACACCATTTATTTGATCAAAACCAGGAAATATTATGAATTGCTGACTCTCGCTCTCTGATTATATGACATAATAGAGAAACAAGGCTGGTCTTGCTAACTAATTACCGCAGGATGTTAACATAAGACATGAATGAAGCTTTATGCTGAAAAACACGGAAAAAAGACTCTTGAGCTACTTCTCTTAAAGTTGGATTTCTCACAAGAATTTAAGCAAGGGACAGGACACAGTTCATTCATAGTTGAATTATCTGATATTTACCTGTAGTATAGACAGCCTGCATAGCTTACTAAAGTATCATACCCTCAAAAATTATATATTTAGGAGACATAGATGACATTCATTTGTAGAAATTGAAAAGCCTGGATCACAGTCTTTCCAATGAAGGTTTAATTTTCATAAGAACATGAGTGCAAAGTCAAGGTTCATGGTAAACTTCTTTAAAGGTTGAGGTTTCCCACAACTTTCCAGACATTAATGTATAATTCAAAGGATAGTAAAAAGCAGACTCCAAATTTTACGTTATGTAACACTGATTCTTTGAATGTCATTCTAAGAGAAAATTGTGTTCTAGCTATAATTTTCAAATCAATCTTAAAGTGTGACACCTTAATTCTACTGTTCTGAGGACATATTGAGATAAATATTTTAAAAAAACAAATCCATCTCATATGACAACATCTGATAAACTGTACTTAGTTATCAAGTTGAGAAATACATAAAGTATTTTCACGCTTATCCTACTGTTTTCCCATTTGCTTTTCAGTGATCTGTAATTTAGGTGTCATTCCAATTTGCTTATTCTTTTAGATAAAATACTATTGTAAACCTTTTGAAGATAAGTCTTATCCATATTTCATATTTTAATCCATTTACTCTTCCATTCAATAACAGCAATAATGATACAATTTAATATCTAAATGAAATACTTAAGTTACATTTGATGTTTTAAAAGCTGATGATTTTGTTAATCCACAACTTTCTTCAAAAAATGTTCTGTCAGAATTATGGCTTCATCTGCTTTTGATAGATTCCAAATATATCAATATAAGTAACTATATATATATATCCATATATGTAACCACCACCAATATCAGATGCAGAACATTTTCGTCACCTCAAAATGTTCCCTCATGGGCCTCTGTATTCAACTATCCCCATCCCTGCTCCCAGGAAAAATGGTGTGCTTTCTGTTACTAGTCTACTTTGGGCTGCTCTAGAATTTCATATAAATAGAAGTGTATAGAAGTGAATTCTTTTGGGTCTGGCTTATTTCACTCAGCAAAATGATTCTGAAATTCATTATGTTATATTGGTGCATATTTCAGTAGTCTATTATTTCAAAATTTTGTGTAGTATTTCATGATGGACAGAAATTTGCTTATCCACTCACTTACTGATGGGATTTGTGTTGCTTCCTGTTTGGGGCTCTAATGAAAAAAACATGCTGAATATTCATATATATATCTTTTTTTGGACATGTGTTTTAATTTATCTTTAGTAAATACTTGACAATGATATATCTGGGTCTTCTGGCAAATTTATATCCTGTATTATGTAAATTTTATAAGAAACTGACAACTGTTTTCCAAAAGGATTGTAATATTTTGCACTTCCACTTGCACTGTGTCTTGGAAACATTGGTGTATCAGTCTTTTTTAAAAAATTAGGCATTTTATGGGTGCGCAGTGGAAGCTCATTGTGGTTTTAACTTTCTCTTCCATGGGTTACTAATGATGTTAAGCATCATTTCATGTGCTCATTAACTATAAGCATATCTCATTTGCAAAGAGTATTAAAATATTTTGCCAATTTTTATCACTGGATTATTGGATACAAATCCTCTGTCATATATGTTTATTACAAATATTTTTACACAGTTTGTGGCTTACCTTTTTATTTTCTTAACCATATATTCAAAAGGGCCAAAGTTTTCTAAACTATTTGTTTTTTTTTTTTGTTTTGTTTTTTTTTTTTTAAGCTTGCTTTTTGTGGTGTGTGCTTTTGGTGTTTTACCTAAGAAATATTGGCCTATCAATCACATTCTCAAGGATTCTCTCTTATGTTTTCTTCTACTAATCTTTCACTTCAATACATATGGGCAAAAGATAGCAGGATCAGAGATTTATTCTTTGAAGATGCTTTTCCAGTTTCTTGGTATAAAATAAACATTAAATAATCCTTATACTACATGTGTTCTAGCACAAGATTTTCATAGGTTAATTTGAATTTTAACAAGTAATCTCAGATATTTTAACCACTCTTTCTCATTATATGAAAGTCTTATATTTACTCATGTCTTCACTATCATTATAATAAACTTAAAAAATGGATTTATTATCTGTAGGGAGGGTAAGAACGCTTTGCTATAGTACTGAAATGTTTAAAGTAATATTCAAGACTCTCATCAGAGTGGGTTATTATGAAACTTCCCAGGAAGATAATTAGGAGAAGGAGAGAAGTGAAGTATTTAGTTGGGAAGGAGAATAGAAATACCAAGAGAAACAATGTTTCTATTACCTCAGAGACTGGTTCTCTTACCATTGGACTCATCTTTGGCCCTGAGCAAAAAGAATGAGCAAGCAAACATTAAACAAACAAACAAACAAAAAATCTATTTTAAATAAAATCCCAAGAGACAGATGGGAAATACTACCCTTTGCTTCAGAAATTTCAATGGAATAAACTATGATCTAAGCACACAAAGGTTTCTGCAAAACACCATGCCACCTTATCATATTCAAATCTGCAATACGGCATTGGTGAAGAGCAGATATCCACAGGCTAAATGAAAATGACACCATACTAAAGGAAAACAACAGCAGGAGGAAGACTAGAACTTCTCTTAGCTCCTATGTGATAGCTCCTTAAAACATACATGAATAACCAAGGACAATTTATCAATAAATTGGAAAAAGCAGATAAGTGATCTCATTGAAATCTTCAAACTCACCTATCTTTGTACTAACTTAAAGTCAATTAATAGAAGTCATTGTTGATGAGAAAAAATAAGTATACAAAGTTTATTAACAACAACCACAATAAAACCCAAGTGAAAAGTAAGACTTGCAAATCCTAAGAGTTGGTCTACCTCAAAATAAATAATGTGCATGAAAGAAAATATTTTTTGTTACACTAATAGCAACTTTTTTTCTCAAGTTAAATTCAGACAAAAATTTGGGAAAATGGTATATCATCTGTTACTATAAACAATGATTTAAATGTTTAGTTTGAAAATGTGATCATGCTCAATGGACACTGCTTAATTGATATTGGGCAAAGTACATAGTTGAGAGCTTTGAAACTCAATATTCTGTCACTAAAAAAGCAGAGAAACTGAAGAATAAGAGGCACTATTAATAATCAGAAAATAAAGTTGACATTTTGAGTGTTACATCTTCTCATAACTGCTACTATTATACTTACTATTGATAAATACAATAGTGTACTCGTTTTAATAGCATTGGGAAACACAGTATTCTCTTCTTTATTTTGATGTGAAGAAAGGAAGAACTCTCAATTAATTAAAAAACCATTTGTCATTTGGTACTATCAATGTTCTGTGCATACAATTTCCAAGTCAGCCGTGTGTATCTAACAATATAAAATTTAAAATTTAAATTCATTTTTGAAATATAGTTAACTGATTCATAAGTTAGGGAGTTAATTTTTAATCCATGAAAATGAGATAATCTTTTATAAGTATTATAAATATTTTATTGTATAAGCCTTATTATGTTTTTCTTCTGATTTGGAGGAAAATGTGTTAATTTTATTGAATAAAATATCCTTACTAACACCCAGTGCCTAGATCTTGTTTTTTTTTCTAAAAAAGAAACCAGGGCTCCTAGGAGAAATGGCTGATTCCAAGTCCAGGATGGGACAAGAAATGCACAAGATGCACAAGATGATTCTGGAGCATCCTTTTGTACCATAAAGCAAGGAAGTACTCAAAAAACAAAAGAACAGGGGTATGCTAAAGAGACAAAGAACAAAGAAGTCAACACGAAAGAGCTTCCAAATGCCAAATCTGGAACAATTCGAATAACAACATAAATAACATACTACAAAGTATAACTAAAAGTATTAAAACAATGAGCAAATAAATCGGGAGAAGAGACACATTTTTTCAGAAAAATTCCAAATCAGCAAATGAGAGACGAGACAAATCTTTTTTTCAGAAGAATTCCAAATAATTCATTTAGATAGTTCTCTTCAAGAGATGAAACTTAACACCCTATTCCCACCCTCAAGCTGCACTGAATGACTTTCTTCCAAAGTGTAATGTGTGAAAAAAGGAAAACGTAACTTCACAGTGGAGAAACCCAGCACACGCTACCTCAGCCAAGTGATCATGTAGACAGCATGAACGTTGTATAATGTGAAGAGAGGGATCCTTCACATCTATGGTCTTCTACCCTCAAACCAATGGCTACAGTCTAATCATGAGAAAAATATCAGACAAATCTAAATTGAGAAATGTTCTGCAAAACCCTAATCAGTGTTTAACAAGAAAAGTGTGAGAAACTTTCACAGCAAAGACATGGCGAACAACAATAATAAAGCAGTGGTCCTCAACCTTTTTGGCATGAGGGACCGTTTTCATGGAAAACAATTTTCCACAAAGTGGGAGAGGGATGATTTAGGGATGATTCAAGTACATTACATTTATTATGCACTTTATTTCTATTATTATTACATTGTAACATATCATGAAATAATTATACAACTCACCATAATGTAGAATCAGTAGGAGCCCTGATCTTGTTTTCCTGCAACTAGATGTCCCATCTTGAGAGGGATGGGAGAATGTGACACATCATCAGGCATTAGAATCTCATAAGGAGCATTCAAACCTTGCATGCGTAGTTCACAATAGGGTTAGCGCTCCTAAGGGACTCTAATGCTGCAGCTGATCTGAAAGGCAGGTGGAGCTCATTTGGTAATGCCAATGATGCGGAGCAGCTGTAAGTACAGCTGAAGCTTAGCTCACTTGCCCTCCGCTCACCTCCTGCAGTACAACTCCTGGCCACGGATTCGTGGCCAGGAAGTTGGGGAGCCCTGTAATAAAGTATCCTGAATGTGACTCGGGAATAACAAAAAGGACATTAAGGAAAACTGTTGAAACCCAAATACATTGACCAGTTGAGTTAATAGTAATGTACCAATAATGTTTTTTTTTAAGTTGTGAGAAATGTACTCTGCCAAGGTTGGATGATAACAATAGGAGAAACTCAGGAGTTTATGGGACTCATCTGTACTGTCTCTGCATATTTTCTGTAAATATAAAACCATTCCCCAATTAGAAGTTTATTTTAAAAATTCTTCATTAGCAATATAACCAGGCTATTCATTGTTGTAATACGTAATAGTCATTTACTCATAGCCTCTGAGTTTTTATCAGGGCTTTTAAAACTTTCATCAAAATAAATTTTGACAGAACATTTTATTGAGATGCAAAATCTCTCCATCAGAGAACCTTTAATCTTCTGTTAAGTTCTCCCAGAAAAGCTGATGTTAAATTGTTTTGCATACTTTCATGTTCCATATGGGAATGCTGAAGGAAAGCTTCAGCCATATAAAATGATCTATTTGTTTGGGTACTGTTAAGGTGCTTGGTAGAGTGAATTTGCATTATTAATATTTACTGAATGCTGTAATTCCATAGTACAGATCCATTAATTATGCCTCCCCTGAAAGCATGATTAATGGATCTGTCCTACAGGATTAAAGTTTATTGATAAGGATTTCTTGAAGTGAAACATGATCAATTGGGCTGAAATCTTCTGAGTACACAAAAAGATTTAAGGGTAAGTGAAATATTTTAATTTTTTAAAGCCATTAGGGTAAATTCTATAATGATTTTCTAGACCTAATAAAATTAAATTTTCCCCTTTTAAATGTGTTAACTAATTTGAGGATGTATTCTCATAGTTGTAAATTTACACAGAAAATATATACATATGGTTTAGTATATTGCTGCTTTAATAATCAATGGTGTTATTACTGATAAAGCATATAATTTTTATTTCTATAGTGTAAATGGGCTATTTTTCTTAAAAATATCTTTCTTTTTTAAGACATGTCAATTTTCTGTGAAAATTCAGTCGTTTAGTCATTCAGCCATTCAACAAGTATTCAGTACACATTAAAATTCCCTGCTCTTAGACTTTAAGTTTTGCTATGATTGTTCCCATTGGCAAGACCTGGTTAGGCTTGCTGTTGGCCCAAGAACTTAGTAAGAAAGGGAATATAGAGTATCTAATTGTGACACAGAAAAACATCTCATATATATATACACACACACACACACATACATATTAGTAGGTAGATTTTCAGTCTCTAATGTGTGTCCTTCACTAGTTATACCTGCAAAAGGCAAGAAGCCAAGAGGCCTGGACTCCTCCAATCCAGGGTGCTGACAGGCACAATTACAGGCATTCTTCTCAGAGGAACAAGGCTGATTCCACTTACTTCATTCTCTAAGTGGTGCATATTCCATGCCTTAGTGTTTGTTGTTTTAGCAGTAAACCAAAACAAGAGCAATAGGAAATTGAGTTTAGTCTCTAAATCTGGACTAGCCCATTGTACTTTAGTCTGGTTCAACAACCTTTTCTATTCCGGTTACATCTTTTACTGGTCTTGTTTTCTCCAAATGAAAATGCAAGCTTTTTTTTCTTTATAATATGTTCTTAGAGTTTATAGCTGCTGTTTTTGACTTCCTGGCATCCAGTTAATTTCACTGCGTTAACATTTTGGGTTTCCTTTGGGGAGTGATTTCTCCTAAACTTTCAATCCATTTGCTTTGAATGCTGCTGGTCCAAAACCCTTAAAATAGATGTGAGCATATAATCAAGGCCTCATCAACCTTTCTTGCCAGTCACAAAATGGCACAGAAGCCACATTATTTAAATAGAGCTCAAATCTGGGAATTGTGGAATTTTGAAAAGGAGATGTTCTCATTCAGCTAATATGCCTGAGGTCATAAGAATGTGTTTCTGTCTGAACTGACTGAAGTTACCAAGTAGATGGAACATCCTTAGGAGCAAATCCAACACTGAGTCAATCTAGGGAATGGAGAGAAATACACTAAGTCCCAAGGGAGTCTTTGGTATCTTGATAATCCAGTTCTACGTGGCCAAAACGTTTTCACAAAACAGTATGTCTAATATGTAAGCATTATGTCTCATATAGTCATATGTTGCTTAATGATGAAGAGAAATTCTAAGAAATACGTCATTAGATGCTTTTATCATTGTACAAACGTTATAGAGTGTACGTATAAAAACCTAGATAGCTTAGTCTACTACACATCTAGGCAATATGGTTTAGTGTATTGCTCTTAGGCTTCAAATCTGTACAGCATATTACTGTACTGAATATTGTAGGCAACTGAAACACAACGGTATTTGTGTATCTAACCATATCTAAACATAGAAAAGGTATAGTAAAAATACAGTATTATAATTATACAGCACATAACTGTATGGGAATAAGCCCTATGATTGAGAAGTTGCAAGTTATAAAATCTAAAATTTAGAATTGGCTGACAAAAGTAGACAGACACTTTATTCTAGACTGGGAAGTTAACACTATATAATAGCAAGTTAATTTATTACTTTCTACATTTACGGAGCTTAGATTATACATTTTTGAATTGGGGACATCATAAGACTTGATCACAAAAATGCCTGGATATAAAAGTATTTACTACTTTTTAAAAAATTTAGTACATATTTTAAATTTAATTTGGATAACATATTCACATAGTCCAAAATTCAAAAGTACAACACATTTTTCCAGAAAACATGTATTTCTTTTACCACTAGTGACCAGCCATCCAGAGGCCACCAATTTTAGCAATGTATTATATAACCTTCTACAGATGTTATATGGATAAAAATAGAAAACTATACACAAATATTTATATATAGTTATTGATTTTTTTCTTTATACATATAGGGTAATATATATATTATTCTTAAACTTGCTGTTTTACCATATATTTATGTATAATGGGTTCCCCTACTATTGGTTATGACTGTATATCAATACTATATGGTATTACATTTTATGGCTATATTATAATGTAGTTAACTAGTGTTAAATTCTCTTTTGCATTACAAACAGAGCTGAAGTGAATAATCCTATATAGTATGCAAATTTACCTATAAGATATATTTTGAGATGTGAAATTACTGAGCTGAAAGATACATTCAAATGCAATTTTGAATAATATTACCAAATTGTCCTGCATAGAGATTCTACCAGTATACACATCCACATAAGGCTTAAGAGTGAATATTTTCCCATTGCCTCACTATGTATTCTCTACTTGATAAGGCTTTTAGTACAGATCCAAAGGTAAACAAAAGCTCTGGTTCACCCTTCTGAAATCACAGAGAGGCCAGAAAGTAGCTTTTTAAATTCTCTTTCCTCCTGGTATTAATAATCTAAGACAGTTGGGAGATATAATATCCTAAGAGATGATTGTCTCAGTGTTACCTTTGCTCTTAGCTCTACTCTGATCTTGTGACACAATTCCAGTTACTAATCTCTTACTTTAGTGTTTAGTCACTAACTGAAAGCTAAATCAAAGCTGTGACCAAACCCTAGAATACCCCAAATTAATAGGCTATGGCAAAGCAATAACCTGGCTCATTCCTTCAGAGTGAATCTCACAGAAGAAATTAGAAATTGGTTCTTAGTTTGGAAGGTTCAGAAATTAAACTATATCAATTCACATAGGGACGAGTAGGTTTTGCGGGGATGATTCAAAACTAAATGAATAATGAACTGTATTTTGTCAGATATTGGCCAACATATTAACTAATAATGGAAACTAAACTTGGCATAAGAGTTATTGGTAATCTATTTAAGTTCTTCGCTTTTGGTGAACAGAACCACTTAGAAACCACACTACAAACCTAAAGGTTCTCTGTTGCATATAAAGTAGGAAACAATAACTGGATGATCTCAAAGAATGCTTACATCAAGTTATGGTAAATATATAAACAAATACAAATCATTTAGAATCAGGGCACTTTCTCATTTGAACAGTGTACAGCATTACCACAATGACGACATTCATACTAGCTAATTTATTCACAAAAAAATCTACTATTAAAAATACAATTATTTCATGCCAGATACACTGCAATGTAATTGAGAAGACGAATACCTACTCTTATTAGTAATATTTTTAAAACCCAGCTTATTTTTACTGATAGTGGTATTGGTTACCTTAACAAAAACTAAGCTTATTGGTTTTAACTTGCTCTCGTTTGCTTCAATTTTAGAAAACTGCAGTTTCTAACTTTATATCAAAATTCCAGGAGTTCATATATTTATCTCAACCTTTAAGTCCTTGTAGCATTTCCCCAAGGTGCTATATAGATACTTGGAGGCTGAGTCCCTACTTTAACTCACAATTTTTCCCAGGGAAATAAATTCTGTCTCTGACCCTTTATCTCTGCAGTGGAATCTGAACCAACTGTGGCAAGGCCTCTTTATGTTTTGGTCTATGACTTGAATCTTCATATCCCTCAGTTCATTTACCTTATTAAACATTCCTGGTATGTTCAGCAGTGTCCAACCAGTCAGAATTGTGTTCTAGTTTTATTAATGACATTTAACTGACAGTCTTGAGAACCTATAACAAACAAGATACTATAATTTGTGCTTAATAAAAAAATAATCTCTGCCTCCAATTACCTTAAGTTCATTAGGGAAGACAAGCAAGTATTAAAAGTACAAACTAGAAAAAGGAATAAACAAATACATAGATAGAAAAAGAACAAAATTCCCACTATTCAAAGATAATCACAAATAAAATATATATTTTTAGATATTTAAAAATAGATATTTAAAGATTTGAAAGGAAAAGATCCAAGATGGCCAAATAGAAGCAGCTGCGGTCCATGGCACTCACAGAGAGGAATGAAAAGGGGCAAGTGAATGCAACGCTTTCAACTGAAATATCCAGATTCTCACACTGGGACTGAAAGAGACTTAGAAGGACTTAGAGAGAAATGTCTGATGGAGCTGAAAAACACAACACGAGAACTTTACAATGCAATCACAGGTAGCAGAATAGATCAAGCGGAGGAAGGAATTTCAGAGCTTGAAGACTGTCTTTTTGAAATAAGACAGGAAGACACAAAGAAAGAAAAAAGAATGAAATTAGATGAACAAAACCTTCAAGAGATATGAGATTATGTAAAGAGACTGAACCTACGACTGACTGGGGTACCTGAAAAAGATGGGGAGAATGGAATGAAGCTGGAAAGCATACTCCAGGATATCATCCAGAAGAAATTCCCCAACCAAGCAAGACAGGCCAACATTCAAATTCAGAAAATGCAGAAAACACCAGTAAGATACTCCACAAGAAGTTCAACCCCAAGACACATAGTCATCAGACTCTCTAAGATTGAAATGAAACAAAACAAAGCACACAAACAAACAAAAAAATAGGTTAAGGGCAGTCAGAGAGAAAGGCCAGTTCACCTGGAAAGGGAAGCCCATCAGACTAAAAGTGGACCTCTCCGTGGAAAGCCTACAAGCCAGAAGAGAGTGGGGGCCAATATTCAACATTCTTAAGGAAAAAATTTCCAACATACAATTTTATGTCTGGCCAAACTAAGCTTCATAAGTAAAAGAGAAATAAGATTCTTTTCAAATAAACAAATGCTTAGGGAATTCATCACTACTAGGCCTGCTTTGCAAGAGCTCCTAAAGGAAGCACATGATATGGAAGGGAAAAACATTACCAGCCACTACAAAAACACACTGAAGTACACAGACCAGTGACACTAGGAAGCTACCACATAAACAACTCTGCAAAATAACCAGCTAGCATCATTATGACAGGATCAAATTCACACATAACAGTATTAACCTTGAATGTAAATAGGCTAAATGTCCCAATTAAAAGACACAGAATGGCAAGCTAGATAAAGAAACAAGAACCATCAGTGTGCTGTCTTCAAGAGGTCCATCTCACGTGCAAAGACAAACATAGGCTCAAAATAAAGAGATGGAGGAAAATTTACCAAGCAAATGGAAAAAAGAAAAAAGCAGGGGTTGCAATCCTACTATCTGACAAAACAGAATTTAAACTAACAATGATTAAAAAAAAAAAAAAAAAAAAAAAGACGAAGGACATTACATAATGGTAAAGAGTTCAATTCAACAAGAAGTGCTAACTATCCTAAATATATATATACACTCAATACAGGAGCACCCAGATTCATAAAGCAAATTCCTAGAGACCTACAAAAAGACTTCAACTCCCACACAATAAGAGTGGGAGACTTTAACACCCCAATGACAATATTAGGCAGATTGCGGCCGGGTGCAGTGGCTCAAGCTTGTAATTTCAGCACTTTGGGAGGCCGAGACGGGCGGATCATGAGGTCAGGAAATGGAGACCATCCTGGCTAACACGGAGAAACCCCGTCTCTACTAAAAAATAAAAAAAAACAAAAACAAAAAACAAAAAAAAACAACTAGCCGGGCGAGGTGGCGGGCGCCTGTAGTCCCAGCTACTCGGGAGGCTGAGGCAGGAGAATGGCGTGAACCCGGGAGGCGGAGCTTGCAGTGAGCTGAGATCCGGCCACTGCACTCCAGCCTGGGCGACAGAGCGAGACTCCGTCTCAAAAAAAAAAAAAAAAAATTAGGCAGATCACTGAGACAGGAAATTAACAAAGATATCCAGAACCTGAACTCAGCTCCAGATTAAGTGGACCTGACAGATATCTACAGAACTCTCCACTCCAAAACAACAGAGTATACATTCTTCTCATTGTCACATGATGCATACTCTAAAATTGATCACAAAATTAGAAGTAAAACACTCCTCAGCAAATGCAAAAGATTTTAAATCATAAAAAAAATCTCTTGAACCACAGCCCAAACTAGAAATCAAAGCTAAGAAATTCACTGAAAATTATACAACTACATTAAAATTCAGAAACTTGCTCCTTAATGACTGTTGAGTAAATAATAAAATTAAGGAAGAAATCAAGAAGTCATTTCAAATGAATGAGAACAAAGATACAGCATACCAGAATCTCTGGGACACAGCTAAGGCAGTGTTAAGAAGGAAATGTGTAACCCTAAATGCCCACATCAAAGTTATAAATGAGTTAACAACATAATATCACAAGTAAAAGAACTAGAGAACCAAGAGCAAACAAATATCAAAACTAGCGGAAGACAAGAAATAACCAAAATCAGAGCTGCACTGAAGCAGACTGAGACACAACAAACACTTCAAAAAATCAACAAATCCAAGAGCTGTTTTTCTTTTTTTGAAAAAAATTAATAGCATAGATAGACCCCTAGCTAGACTAATGAAGAAAAGAGATAAGATTCAAATATTCACAGTCAGAAACGATGGGGATATTACCACTGACCCGACAGAAATACAACAAAAGCCCAGGACCAGACAGATTCACAGCTGAATACTACCAGAGGTACAAAGAAAAGCTGGTACCATTTCTATTGAAACTATTCCAAAAAATTAAAAAGAAGGGACTACTTCTCCCTAGTTCACTCTATGAGGCCAGCATCATCCCCAAACCTGGCAGAGATACAACAACAACAGAAAAACTTCAGGCCAGCATACTTGATGAAAATCAATGCAAAGATCCTCAATAAAATACTGACCAAAACAAACAAACAAAAAAATCCAGTAGGACATCAAAACGTTTATCCACCATGATCAAGTGGCTGCATCCTTGGGATGCATGGTTGGTTCAAAATAAGCAAATCAGTAATTGTCATTCGACACATAAACAGAACTAAAGTGAGAGCTGCATGATTATCTCAACAGGTTCAGAAAAGGCCTTCAATAAAATTCAACACCTCTTCATGTTAAAAACTCTCAATAAACTAAGCATTGAATGACCATACCTCAAAATAATAAAAGCCACATATGACAAATCCACAGCCAATATCATACTAAATGGCAAAAGCTAAAAGCATTCCTCTTGAAAACTGGCACAAGACAAGGATACCCTCTCTCACAGCTCCTATTCAACATAGTATTGGAAGTTCTGGCCAGGACAATCAGGCAAGAGAAAGATATAAAGGGTATTCAAGTAGGAATACAGGAGTCAAATTATCTTTGCTTAAAGATAGCATGATCCTATATCTAGAAAACCCAACCATATCAGCACTAAAGCTTCTTAAGCTAATACACAATTTCAGCAAAGTCTCAGGATACAAAATCAATGTGCAAAAATCACTAGCATTCCTGTATACTAACAACAGGCAAGCAGGGAGCCAAATCATGAATGAATTCACATTCACAATTGCTACAAAAAGAATAAAATTCCTAGGAATACAGCTAACAAGGGAAGTGAAGGATCTCTTCAAGGAGAACTACAAATCACTGTTCAAAGAAATCAGAGAGGACACAAAGAAATGGATAAACCTTTCATGCTCATGGATAAGAAGAATCAATATCACCTAAATGACCATACTTCTCAAAGTAGTTTATAGATTCAATGCTATTCCCATTAAACCACCATTAACATAATTTGCAGAACAAGAAAAAAAAAAAAAAAAAAACAGTTGAAAATTCCAATGGAACCAAAAAAGCGTAAATAGCCAAGACAATCCTAAGCAAAAAGAGCAAAGCTGAAGGCATCATGCTACCTGACTTTAAATTATACTATAAGGCTACAGTAACCAAATCAGCATGGTACTGGTACAAGATCTGAAACATAGACCAATGAAGCAGAAGAGAGAACTCAAAAATAAGATCACACATGTACAACTATCTGATCTTCGACAAACCTGACAAAAACAAATAATGGGGAAAGGACTCCCTATTTAGCAGACGGTGCTGGGAGAACTGGCTAGCCATATGCAGAAAACTGAAACTGAACCCCTTCCTTACACTGTATATAAAAATTAACTCAAGAGGAATTAAAGACTTACATCTAAAACCCAAAACTATGAAAACCCTAGAAGAAAATCTGGGCAATACCATTCAGGACATAGGCATGAGCAAAGCTTTCATGATGAAAATGCCAAAAGTAATTTCAACAAAAGAAAAAATTGACAAACAAAATCTAATTAAACTAAAGAACTACTGCACAGCAAAAACAAACAAACAAACAAAAAACCCTATCATTAGAATGAAGTGACAACCCAGAGAATGGGAGAAAAATGTTTCAATCTGCCCATCTGACAAAGGTCTAATATCCAGAGTCTAGAAGGAACTTAAACAAATTTACAAGAAGAAAACAAACAACTCCATTAAAAAGCAGTCAAAGGAATTGAACAGACACTTCTCAAAAGAAGATATACATGTAGCCAACAAACAAACAAAAAAGCTGAACATCACTGATCACTAGAGAAATCCAAATCAAAACCACTATGAGATACCATCTCACACCAGTCAGAATGGTTATTAAAAAGTCAAAAAACAACAGATGCTGGCAAGGTTACAAAGAAAAAGGAATGCTTTCACACTGTTGGTGAGAGGGTAAATTGGTTCTACCATTGTGGAAGACAATGTGGTAATCCTCAAAGACCTAGAGGCAGAAATATAATTTGAACCAGCAATCCCATTACTGGGTATATACCCAAAGAAATATAAACCATTCTATTATAAAGATGCATGCATGCATATGTTCACTGCAGCACTATTCACAATGGCAAAGACACGGAATCAACCTACATGCCCATTAATGATAGAATGAATAAAGAAAATGTGGTACATATACATGATAAAATACTATGCAGCCATAAAAAAGAATGGGATCATGCCTTTTGCAGGGACATGGATGGAGTTGAAAGCCATTATCCTCAGCAAACTAGTGCAGAAACAGAAAACCAAATACTGCATGTTCTCACTTTTAAGTGGAAGCTAAATGATGAGAACACATGGACATATAGGGAGAAACAACACACACTGGGGCCTGTTGGAGGGGGTTTGAGGGGGAGGAGAGCATCAGGAAGAATAGTTAATGGATCCTGGGCTTAATACCTAGGTGATGGGATGCTCTGTGCAACAAAACACCATGGCACACGTTTACTTATGTAACAAAGCTGCACATCCTGCACATGTACCCCTGAATCAAAATAAAAGTTGAAGAAAAATAAATAAAAATTTTAAAACATGATAATATAAATTATCATTAATGCATCATTAATGTATGTAATAATTTCTATCCTAAACTTTGCACCTAGCCATATTCTCAGGATTTTTCTCACATCAAATGTTTTTCTTAAGTTTACATTATATGGAATGAATAAATTTCTATTATATAAAAATAACTTCATTCATCCTGCCATTAGATATTTTGTATTTATATCTTTTCTATATAATGTTGTAATAACATTCTTAAGACAGATATGTGAATATTTCTTTAAATACATTTGTAGAGTTATAAAGTCTCAGTTAAAGGCTATGCACATAATTGAATAGCTTCACATATATTATCAATTTCCCTCCAAAGCTAATGCATTAATTTTTACTAGCACTTGAGAAGTTTGGGGGTTCCAAATGTATCATATCTTCAATTGGCAAAGAGAAATTGATCAGGATATTTAATAGGTCGTGATTTACTAATTCATTAACTTTTAGGGGAAAAAAATCAGAACTCTAAATTGCATTATAGTAAACTATAACTGGATTAAAATAATAAATATAAATCAGCCCACAAGAACCACTTGAAGAAAATGTAAATAAATATTATCTTTCAGTTACAATAGAATGAGGAGGGCTTCTCTGAACATAAACATAAATAAATCATAAAGACGAAGACTGACATATGTGACAATGTTGATTTTTTTCACATATTAAAGAAAACATCATAAAATTATATACCAAAGAAAATATTTGGAAGTTCTGAGGATGGGTGGGAACACTTATTCCTCACTCCTCATTCCCGGTCCTAAACGGTCTACCAGTGTTACACTCCCAGGCTTTCTCCCTAGCAAAGAAAGATTACTTTTCTTGCTAATAAATTTGAGGTGAATGAACTCAGTGTTTTTGGTTCAGCTTATTCCTCTTTCTTTTGCTAGCAGGATCACATGCAGAGAACGTGTGTTCTGCTCAGCAGTTGTACAGTTGGCTTTTTACTGCTAAGGTCTGAGCAAGAACATTAAGGCTCAGATCATAAGAAGGTGTAACCTGGAAGGTTGTCTGAAGCTTATGGAGGCTTTTCCCTCAGGCATGGCACTATGTTTATATAGTCTTGTGAGACTGAAGTGATGGCTTGTGAGATGAATGTGTCTCAGCAAAGCCTCTGGGTCCAACAACCTCAGAAAAGACAAAGACCACAGGTAGCTTTAGCTAAAACACAGAGCCTCAGGAGGTGCAAATTGCCACTTGCTGACCTTGAACTATTCAGATCCATTATTCATTGACAGATTTGGCTGATAGAGCACTGAACTGAAAGGAAAGAGTATCTTTCCATTCTGGAGCTTTTTAAGTTTAGTATGTAGGATAATATTGGCAGCTTGTAAACTGAAAGCTGTGTTCTGCGTCTGCTACCGAGTGCTAGGAAGCTTCCAGCTTTAATTCTGAGAGTGAGTCCTACTCGTTACAACTAGCTGTGCTGCCTGAGGTAAGTGGCTTCTAGCATGTTCACAAATGATCCCTGCCTCCTTGTATTTGCACTCTCATGTCATCCTTCAGTGTAAGATGGATTTCGCAGTGCAATTGTGATGAATGAACTATGGCAAATGCTGTTAAAAAGACACTGTAGAAGGATGAGTTTGGACAAAGTTTTTAGCAGCGGAAGTAGTAAAAACTGGTTGAATATTATATATATATATATATATTATATATATATATATATTTTAAAGGTAGAAATGACAGAACTTCCTCGTAGTTTGTATATGGGCTATGAGAGAGAAGAGAAGGCAAGAATGATTTTCAAGGTGTTGTCTGGGTAAACAGATTCTGTAGGAATTTAATGGGATACGGAAGATGGCAAAAGGAACACATTTGAAGTGAAAAGTCCAGTAATTCAGCTTGTTCAAGTTAAGTTTGAAATTCCAAATGGACATCATAGTAGATGTGCACTGTGAATGAATACACTGGCTGAGATAGGATTGAGAACAAGATTATTGAAAAAAAAAACAATTCAAGGAGCTAAAATCCAAGGTGAGACAAAGATAAGCTATGTGTTTAAATACAGACTATTTCAGAAGCAACACGGGAAATAATGAACGCGAGTGAGGACTATAATCTTCAAAGAATAGACAAGAGTGTGCTGGGGTTGGGATGAAGACTACAATGAACAGGGGTAGCAAGTGATATAGTCTGATAGCATGAGCTTCCTGCCAAAAATTTTGAGGTGAGCAGGAAAAGACAGTGGTCAAGAAATTATAAGGAGGAATAAGATGGACACCTGCCTCTTCCCTAAGCTTCATAACATGATGGATGTGGCTTTTAAAAATCCACCACTGAGCTTATGCTACTTGGAAGCCATGACTTCATGAAACTCATTCTTTTACAAATCCTCTCAAAAAGGAAAAAAGGTTTAGCATATCCTGTGTCAAACATACCCAGGCCAAGCTAATCAATTTACAATGAAAACCACGTAAGGGAATGAGCAGAATAAACAGAAAGGATATACTTCAACTTTACATACGCTGTGCAAATTTTGTTTTGCTATAGCATATGCTCTAATCTTTAGGAGGATAATCAACAGTTTACTTCATTTTTTGTACTTTTTCCTTGTCCAAATTCTCTAAAGCTATCAAGAAAACCTGTAGTATTCACCAGAATCTCTCTAGTCCTAATAGTTGAATCCTAATTACTGAAGACATCCTGTCTCCTATTTTGCACAAATCTCTGCTATTAAGATTATCTTTAACTTTTGTTGTGGTTTTATTTGTTTTAATCTTAATTTTAATTAATATTTTAGAGACAGGGTCTCACTCTGTCACCTAGGCTGGAGTGTAGCAACACAATCACAGCTCACTGCAGCCTTGAACTTTGGGCCTTAACCTCCCAAAGTGCTGGGATTACAGGTGTGAGTCATCATGCCAGGCCTCTTTGTTTGTTTTTAAATAATTTAATTCACTATGTGAAAAGGGCAATTTTTAAGTGGTTTTCAGTCTTAGTCCATTAGGGTTGTTATAACAAGATACCATAAACTAGGTAACATTTAAATAACAGAAATATATTTCTCACAGTTCTGGAGGCTGGGAAGATTAAGACTGAGGCACAGGCAGATTGCACTGACAGATTCAATACCCAGTCAGGGTCAATTTTCTGGCTCATAGATGGTGCCTGCTAGCTCTGTGCTCACATGGTGGGAGGAACTAAGCAGCTATGTAGGCCTTATTTATAAGGGCACTCATCTCATTTATTAGGGTTCCAACCTCATAATTTAATCACCCCTCAAAGGCCCCACATCCTACCATCCTCACTTTGATGATTAGATTTCAATGTATGAATTTTGAAGGGATACAAACATACAGATACGGCAGAAGGCAGGAACTGCTTTGCCAGTGATCCTTGAGTGTATTTTGTACATTGTTTCCTGAAGGAGTTAACAGCCTACCAAAGTGGTTGAAAAATTACTTTAAACTGAAAACTTCTGAATAGTCAGTAACCACAGAGAGACATTTTCTAAACTTGAGCAGAACCTCCCCCACAACATGGCTGCCATGGACCTTCTCTGAGAGAACTTTCTGTTTGGGGGAAGTCTGCCCTAACACAGGGAAGTATGAATTCAGTTGATTCAACTGCCCATTAACATGGCATGGTCTTGGCTCACTGCAACCTCCACCTCCCAGGTTCAAGAGATTCTCATGCCTCAGCCTCCTGAGTAGCTGGGATTACAGGCATGCACCACCATGCTGTGTAGGGAGACCCCCTGAAACTATTGCTACAGAATAAAAGATGAAATGCTCCTGATTATTGTAAATACAAAATTGCATGCAGGATTGTATAAAGACAATGCCAGGTTGGACTGCCAGAATGAGCCAACAGCACGTGATGTGCTTCCCCTGCAGAGAGCCTATGAGTGGACGTGCAGTCAAGGAGGTTTCACATCACCAAGATTCCTATCCCAGAAAAGCAGATGTTCATAGCTCTGGGAATGGAATGCGACCCTCGTGGAGAGCCTATAAATGGGCACATGGGGGGCACCTGTCTATATGTATAATATAGGGCTATAAACACCCTCATCTTGCCACGGCTCTTCTAGGCCTCTTTAGGGTTAAGGCATACTCCCTTCTGAGAATTTTTGGTCTAACCGGTTGTCTAGCTTCACGTCCTGTTACTATGGATTGTTTGTAACCAGCTTTTGCTGCACCTGTTACACTGATTAATATTTTGCTAATCATAGGTTATGGAAAGACTGTGTTTCTGTTTTAAGGCTCTGTTAGAAATTACTGATGCACACACTATATTGTAAATTCTTACCTCTGTACACTGTACTTCTACATACAGATGTTATGTTAAAGAATTACTTCATCCCCATGTGACCATCTCACCTCATAATCAAATGACCCTAAATCTCTCACTAACCTACCCCCGCCCTCACTAAACTCAATAATAAATGCTAGCATATCCAGTGCATTGTTGGCACTGCGGGCCCAGAAGGCGGTGACCTCCCTGGAACCAGCTTTCGCTATCTTGTGTGTGTCTATTATTTCTCGACCTGCCAATCTGCCTGGGAACAAAGAGAGAGCCTTGTTGCATTGTGGGCTGCTGGCCAGATCCCGCAATAACGTTGGACTAGTTGTTTGTATTTTTAGTAGAGATGGGTTTTTGCCCTGTTGGCCAGGCTGGTCTTGAACTCCTGGTCTCAAGTGATCCACCTACCTCGACTTCCCGAAGGGCTAGGATTACAGATGTGAGCCAAGAAGCCCAGCAAGGACCTTCCACACTTTTGCACTGAAGTCCTAAACTGCCCTCTCTTTCCTTCCTTCCTGGATATTGTTATTGTTGTTGTTGTTTTGAGACAGGGTCTCAGTCTTTCACTCAGGCTGGAGTGCAGTGGCGGGATCATGGTTCACTGCACCCTCAACCTCCTGAGCTCAAGTAATCCTCCCACCTCAGCCTCCTGAGTAGCTGGGACCACAGGTGCACACCACCACACCGTTTTGTTTTTTTTTTTTTAATTTGTAGAGATGGAGTCTCACTATGTTGCCCAGACTGGTCTCAAACTCCTAGTCTCAAGCCATCCTCCCACTTCAGCCTCCCAAAGTGCTGGGATTACAGGCATGAGTCAAGGTGTCCAATCAGCCCTTTCTTGTTGAGTTGGTTTACAACTGTAACCTCTAATTCCTCACTACTAGGTAGTTTTTCATGTGTAATAAAATTTCCTCCTATTAATCTGTCTATTGTCAGTTAATTCACAAGTCTCTAACAAGTCAGACCTCAGTTATCAGGTAAAAACTTTTCCTGACAACATGTCCCAAATTCAGGTTCAATACATTACATTGGTAGTTTAAAATTGACCATAGTTGGATCATTTATATCATAGAAATTCACAAAGTTAACAATTCACTTTACAGAAATAAATAACGATGAAATGCATGGAAAAGATCAATTTGTAAATGGGGCATGCTGTGCAAACTCTATCATTCCCAGGTTCCCATCTCTATATTGCACTACAGATCAGATTTGGAACATCATGTTCCTTGTCTGTTCTATTTTATCTTAAGAGGTCCTGTAACTCAGTCTCTCTCCTCTCCAGTTCTTCTCACACCTAAACGTCAGCTCTTTCTGAAACTTGGTTATTCATTTTCTTCCTTTGCTGAAGGATTTCAATGTCACACACAGAATACGGAATACATTCCTAACTCTGTAGGCTTGCATTTAGTATCCTCAACGTGAGAACAACTTCTCTTTTAATATTCTTATCACCCCTACTTAAGTCCCTCTCAAGATGAAAAACTGGAAGCTGTTTTCCAAAAATCCTTTTAACCACAATTACTATGAATGCTTACTAGCTTTCATTCATAATGATCTGTTCACCTACGCATCTGAAAATGCGGTTCTTCAGTAACCTTAATATCACAATTCCATCCATCATTTACAACCAAGTTCAAATGCCCAATCCTCCATGAAAACTTCCCTAATGCTTTCAACAGTTAAGTAATAATTGCATTTCTCTGAACTCCTATGCATTATCTGCATCTCTTTGGAGCTCTTGCAATGGTTTAACTTGATTACATTTTGTGTGTGGGGGCCTATCTTATATCCTTTCTGGATCTCAAGATCTCTATGGATATTACACTTCTTATACATGTATTCCTGAGAGTACAGGGTGAAAAGCCTTCTGAATCGCAGATACAGGAAAAAATACCTGCAAATCAGTTGTTCTCCTTTCATAGTCCTTTTATTAAAAAATACCTCAGGTCACTATTTCCCAACAGGATTGGAAATCATTATGTTAAATGAATGAGGGTTGTACTTGGTCATATCTTTTGAAAGACTCACTTAAGAGGTAAAGATTTATGCTGGTAGCAAAAAAGTGAACTGAAACGAATGTGGGCAGGGAAATGTAGTGTCTCAATAAGAGTAGGTAAGAATTGGTATTTTCTTATTATTTCCTTAGAGGATAAATGAAGTAAGGATCTGGACAAAGAATGGTTTATTTTTGTCTGTTAGACGGCTTATTTTACTCGGGTGCTTTTAATCTTTGTTTACATTTAGTATGTATTTTGAAAAAATGTTTATTATGTTATGTGAAATAATATAATCAGAAAGAAGACAAGTCAAAGGCATCTTCTGACACTTCTCATCTTGAACTTTACAATCTTGCAAAGGCTTCTGAAACTTTTGATGTATAGTAAATAATCTGACGTGCCCTATGAAAATGCTCATTTGGGAATTCACTGCAGAGATTCTGTCTCAGTAGGTCTATCAGTCTAGGAATCTGTATTTTCAAAATGTATCCAAGGACTTATTTCTTCAGTCTGGAGACTCACTTTGAGAAATATGGCTGAGGTAAGAAGAACCTTCTTAGTTCCCCACACACAGCCACTGTCTCATAGCTCTTTGTCCTCACTAAGTCTCTTATCTCATCCCAGAATGCTCTGTATGTGTTGTCACCCCTCCTCTCATGCCTGCCCTGTTGCCTTCCACCACTGTGCAGCCCTTAACTAGCACATTCTTATTCATTTTTTTTTTTCCAGCTGTAATTCAACACCATCCCTCTGCTACAACTGAACATTCTGCTGTTTTGTTCTGAGTCTCAGGCTGTTTAATTTCAAATATCAGCTCCACAAGTATCTAATTATGTGACCTTAGGCAAGTTACATATCCTTTCTGGACTGCTGTTTTCTCCTCTGTGAAATGGAGAGAGTAATAGAACCCACTCTTAAAGGCTGTTGGAAGGAGTAAATTAGGAAAAACTATTAAAAACAGAGTTGGCACACAAAGTGCTAAATAAGAAGTGTTAAGTTTTAATGATTATCAAGCTATATTGAAATTATTTGTTTACGCATCTATATGCTATGACGGTAAGCCAACTTCAGAACAAGTTTATGTGTTTTTCATCTCTATCACAGAAATTACCATTATTATTCAATTAGGATGTAGTATACAGTTGAATTTAGATAATTAGGTAAAATACCAAACCAAGTGTTTATCTGGGAAAGCTCTTATTTTGGTTAATTCTGCTTAACAGGACTTAAACACCTTTATCTTCAGGGCATTAAAAAAAAATTACCAGTTTCTCATTATTTTAACTATAGTAAAATACCAGCATATTAGAATAGCCATCTTGTCATTCAAAGTGATAAATACAGGACAAATACAATGAGGCATTTTCATAAATAATTGATGAATATGGAACTGCATGGCAGGAGCTAATCAGTTAATGTGGGTGTAAATAAATTCAGCCACAAAACACAGGTGAAAATCTACAGACATTATTCACCTTGACTGGTGGAGCGCTTTATTTTCAATTAAAAATAAAATGAAAAAACAAAATCAGCATGATGTTAATCCAGCTTTAATGTTCACTGCCTATAAACTAAAACTGATAGTTGGATATCAGATTTATATTTTGGAAATATAACCAATGAGTTTTTAATAAAAGTATTTATTTCAAGAACATACATGATTTTACTCGTTAAAAATCTTTATTTAAAATATTTGCATTTCAAAATGTTTTACTGTTGAACTTATTCATTGTTCTGTTACCTAGCTCTTTGTGTCATCTCTATTTCTAAATACTTAATGTTAATAAGACTCACATATAATAGTAACAGTGCTTGCACTCATAAAGCATGATGAAAATCTTATGTAACAGTGTAAAAAATTCCTTAAAAAATATAAATATCATTACTAGGGTATTAAAATATAAATATTTGGCTTAATAATGTCAGTAAATGAAATAAAACGTACTAATGTAAAGAGACGACTGGTTTTTCCTCTTGACATTCATAAGCTATTGAGATTCCCTTAAAGGAGCAAGTAAAAGTCCTATGTCCACAGACAAAAATCACATGACCTCAGACAATCACAACTGTATTGCCTTTACATACTCGTCCTATGTAAATAAGAGGATTAGTTCCATTCCTTACTCCTTTCTAGGTCTAACATTCTATGATACTTCCAGTAATAATATCTACCCAAAGAGTAAACTAAAAATGAAGGCTTTTAAGATTTGTTTCAGCCTCAATACCTAGAACTACAACGTAACATCTCATAAACTGATAACGTGCAATAATAGCAAGTGTTATTAACTAATTTCTACAGGTCAATGATTTAGTTTTTAATTCTCCAAAAGAGTGCTTAGTATTAGATGCATTTTAAAACTTCTTTAGTCTCCCAAGTCACGAAATCTATCATTTATGCCAGATCTTTCATTTATATCCGATGAGCTTATCAAGTTCACATTATCTGAGGCTTTTATTCAAAGCACTGTGTCCTTGAATTTAACATTTTAATTTGTTTTTCAGTTATACATCTTTTAGTTCCCAATGATTGCCAAAGTGTATGGAGATTAGAAATTCTAGATTGGCAAATACACACACACACACACACACACACACATACACACACACACACATACACACACACACACATATATATATGTATGTATTTTTTTTTTTCTAATTATGGCCTTTTCCCTACACACCTTCTGAAAGCAAAAGAAGGTAATATTAATAAAGAATGCATGTTACTGGTAAATTGTAGCTCATTGGCATTCAGATTTGGTGGTATAATAAATGATTTAAAAACATCTTTTCTTCTCTGTAAAATTGAGGATCATAGCCAGCTTTTTAGGAATGCAGCATTTAAATTGGTGTCATAAATTAAAACACACACACACATCATTCAATGAGAAAGTGCCAAATATACTGGCTTAATGGAGCTGTTTCTGCTAAAGGAAGCGCTTGGCAGAGGTTGGCACATTTAACAAGTGTTCTGATTCTTTATAAGACTGAAAAAAGATTTTGTGAGTTATACCTAGCTCTGGACATTTTGTTGAGGAAAACAACAACAACAAGTAAACATGAAACCATTTTCCATGCTCCCAAATAATACTTTGAACAATTGCACAAAACACTAGCACTGAAAGTATTATGACTAGCAAAGAAATGTACTGAAGCTTTCTTTGTTACTTTCCATTGACTTTTTCTCCCAATTAACCAGGGAAAGTTAGCATCTATTGCAGACTCAATAAATCAACTGTCTAGCCAACATTAAATAACTACTCACTCGACTTCTATGGCTTCCTGAATATGAGGACTCAAGAAAAAATCCATAGCACAAGAAGAAATAAGTCGTGCTTTTCAATTAATCACTAAAACTTGAAGGGTCCAACTTTGGTCTACTACAACTGAGGATTATTAAAATATATAAAGTAGTTAGTTAGTAAAGTACCTAATTCACGACAGATGCTCAATAATTATTAACATCGTTTCAAGTTTTCCAATTCCTAGTCTAGTCTTCTTTATATACTGCAATAGTCATTACTCTCTTTCTGGTCATTTTTCCTGGTAAAGACAATTAGAACAAACATAAATTTCAAAATCACCATGTTTTTGTTGTCAGGAAGGAATTGTCCACAAAATTTTAAAACACGTGTTTGCCCTTGTTCTGACAACTAAATTATAAACTGAAGAATAGGATTTTTCCTCCCTTCTTCTTTCCCCTCTCTCTCTACTCCTCTTTCTTATTTTTTTCTTTCTCTCTTTCTTCTTTTCTTCCTCATAGCATTGTGCAACATTTGCATTAGGCACTTAAGAAAGTGATTGGCTGTGGTTTATCTTTGATAGCCTAACTTCAGAGTATAACAAAAATTAAAGAATTGAAAATGATTTAAACCGTATCTTATTTTATAGGAAACTGAGGTTTGGAGAGTTTTTCATAGGTTACACAATGAATTATTTACAGAATTGACAAGAACCAAATTATATAACCTGTGACTACCACATAACACATGACCTGATTTGTCAACTGAACTATCAATAAGACACCTTTCCAAGGTCATCGAGCTTATCCCACCTTTTATCATTTGTTCACAGCTTTTTCTTATCTTAATCACCTCAATGAACTACTCACTTGACTAGTCTCACCCTGCCAGTAAATTTCCTTTGCTGAAAGAAATAAAATCTAGTTTTATAATCACTTTCCTCTCCCCATAATCTAGAGAATCCAACTCTAACTTGTAGCTGGGAAGAGTAAAAGAAAATGTGAATTTTGGGTAAGAATTAATTTAAACCATTACTATAAACAATTTTCACATCTCTTAAATGGAAATAATAATTTTAAAGTTTTAGAGTCTTTATCTCATGAGATTTTAGTAAAGATTAAGTATACATATATATATGTAAAAGGCCTTCTTTTAGAACAGTAACTGCCACTTAATAAGCATACAATAACATTTAGTTATCTAAAGAGAGAATTTGAAGACTCAGCCACTCTGAACAGAAAAAGATTTAGTGAGTCCATCCTTATCTTTAACCTCATCCGCACAAGTGCCACTCTACTGAGTTTTAACCCTGACTCTGACATTGTGGAATTGTGTCTGTCTTTCTAGTATAGTAATATTTTCTTTAGCTGTTTCTGCAAATAAAGAGACAAACATCTTTATAAAGAAAAAAGGACATGCATTTAAAATGAGAAAAACGTGAAGGATAATTTTGAAAGCCAAAAGGCCATCTATTACATTTGAACGATAAATGAGCAAAATAAATACATCCTTTAAGTTTAATTTGATACTCTTTTATTTAATAAGGCCCTTTGGTGTTAGAGGACTAAAATAAAATAATATTGTAATTTATTGTTGACGTGTTAAAGTATGGACATATTTATTGAAGAACTTATTCTGATTCATTTAATGTGTTCATGGTATTGAATTATTCTAATTATGTTAGCTAATTGAAATGGTTAATAAAATTGTCGTTCATGAAGTAGAATTCATACGTCAAAATTAACAAGGTACTGTATTTAACCAACATCTTATGGAATGCTAGTACTGTAGCTTGAATTATTGCCTTTCTGTCAAGTGTCCCTTAATGTTACTGCTGTCATTATGCCTATAATACAGTCTCTTCTTAATTTTTCCCTTTCAATCCAAGGTATTTAAATTTAGTTGACCATGTACCATTTTTCTAATTATAATGCAACAATGCAACACAATCAGGAAACCATGAGGTAAAATGGGCTTTTGGATTAAAGCAGATGACAAAAATTTATTTGAAGTTAGAAATGAGCAGTATTTCACCTTTCATATTTAATAAAAGCATTTAATGACATGACAAAACCATATAAAATTATAAATTAAGGCACATAACAGACCAGCTATTCAACGAGTAATTGGACAAACTGTCTATAAATAAAAGAAGTTAAATATACTTGCTCAATATTTCAAGTAATTTATCTTTAACCTTATAATGAGATTTGTGAATGACAAATATGTTTGTAAATAAGAGATTTTATGATCATAAGAGCCCTATAAATATATATATATATCATTTATATACATATATATATATATAATTGCAAAAGAATATTTAATTGCAAAATTTAAAACAATTTAATTTAGTTACTTTTTGGTGTATTATTCCAGAACATACATTAATATTTCACTTAATATAAGTGTTTTTATTGAGTACATATGGACATAAAGAAGGGAAAAACAGACACGAGAACCTACATGAGGGTGGAAAGTAGAAGGGGGCTGAGGATAGAAAACTACCGATCGAGTACTGTGTTCATTACCTGGTGACGAAATAATCTGTACACCAAATCCCAGTGACATGCAATTTACCTGTATAACAAACCTGCACATGTACTCCTGAATGTAAAATAAAATAAAATAATATACATATTATTATAAAAAATACTTACATATATATACACAGACATACACACATACATCTCTGTGTGTATATATGTGTGTATATATATGTATGTATACATGTATGTGATTATGGGATACACATATGTATGGGATTATGGGATACACACATACATATATACATTAGTTTTTTTTAAGGTGATTTGAGAAATACTGGTCTAAGCTGTGTTCGCTTTAGGAGTAAAATAATCACGACTATTTAAACTGTGGAATCCATATGTATCTATCAGAGACAGGTATATCTTTAAGTAAAACTTAGAGGTTTTATGTATGTTTGTATGTATAAACCCTCTGTAAAGATTTAATAGTAAAATTATAAGAGTAGTGTTTCTACCTTGTTAATAAACTTGAGGTAAGACCACTATATTATTATTTTTATTGTTCTTATTAATAGTTGTTGTCGTCTACTAAAGACATACCATGTCTCAGACACTGCACTGAGCATTTATAACTCTCACAGCAACCATCTTAGACATGAACTATTACCTATATTTTCTAAATTGGGGAATTAAGACTTGGAGAGGTTAATATATTGTTAAAAGTGACACTGAGTAAGCAGCAGAACTGGGATTATATGTCTCACTTCATTGTTTGAGTCAGATGTCTTGAAATAGAAAATAGAGAGGCCCAGATAAAAGCACATAAATTTGTATTCTGGGATCATGGTCTATGTGATGTAATTTCATCAGGAAGTCAGGAATTCAATCCCAAATGGTCATTCTAGGGAATTAAATCACACATATTAACATAAAGAGAGTCATAAAAAAATTAAGGAGGCAATAAGGTGGCTTCTTGCTGCTGGAAGAGGATGGAATGATTATGGGAGTACCGCTCATGCATGAGGAAAGAATACGGCTCATTGACCGGGTAAGAGAGATACACTTTGGAAGAAAAGATGAGGAAATTAGGCTAGGAGAAGCAGAAGCCAAAAGGAACTTATAAAACTGTAGAAATATTTGACATGCAGGACAATAGGTTTCCCTAAGACAGAATTTTAATAGGTTTTAGAGGACAATAATTAATTCTTTCAGTGGGACAATTAATTCTTTCAATGTGGGACTTGAAAAGCAAACACAAGAAATTGACTAAGAGAAACCTTTCTCTAAGCGGTGAGTGAAATATTAATTCTCCCTTAAAGAAAAAATGATAATCAAACTAGACATACACTTTTAATACTTAGTTTATGGTAGCAAGCAGATTAGCATTTAACATGTCTCTTCATTTTTCTACTCAAATGTTCTTTGACCATCCATGTTTACCACCCAGAGAGTCATCCAGCCCCCTTTCTGAGTATTGTGCCTTCAATATCAATATATTATAGCATGTATCACACTCGTATTTTTAAGGCTTAGCACCCCTTCCAGAACATGAATTTCTGACAGGAATCACTTCGGGTGCCCCACCCATATTCCTATGATTAATGTTGCATATTCCTGTGTGGAGGACCAGCAGTGACTACTATACTTTGGCCAGCTCTGTGCATACCTGACCCAAGTTTATTCTTGTTTGCTTTGAAAGGATTATACCTTTAGAACCTATCCTTCAAAGGAATGCCCTGCATACTGATGTCCTCTCCCCTGCAGGAGTTGCTGGACGTGCCTAGATAGCATTACCCACACACCCAAAACCTCACTGCCTCCCATCCTGGCTAACAGGAGTATAAAAGCTTTACTCCTTTGTCTAGGATCATGACAAACTCTGACGGGTAATTTACCCTCCAGAGTTTCCCACAGAATGAGGCTGTGTCTGAAACTTCCACTGAATTCTCTCCATTGGCCTGGTTCTTTGTCTTTCATTTCCTGTTTTCTCCACTCCCTTACTGCATCCTCCTGGGAGCACTTACTTAATAAGTCACTTACATCTAAATCTTAAGATCAGGGTCCACTAATCAGAGTATCCAATCTATGGCACTGCTTGAATTTGGGTAACACTACTAATTATTTTTTAGATCACTGCACCAAAGCCTGTCCCTGGCATAAGGCAAGTGCTGCATGAGTGATAAATGAATAATATTTAAATTAAATGTTAGAAATCTTAGTTCAATTTTATCTATATCAATGAGCTGTTTTAAAATAAATATTCTGTTTTTAACCACCAATTAATATATTCTAACCAGATATGTTGGGCACTATAAAGAATTGTTTTTTACACACATGGAGCTTTCAGCAATTTGACCCATCACTGTTTACTTTGAGGACTTAGACTTTGACCGACTGAATGCCCAAGAGCATCCAGAATTCCAAATAATCAGCTTCGTTATCCCCAGAGAAGATGAATCTTGCTGCCCGTCTCCAGATCTAATTCTGTGTTCCCTGCATTAATTTGAATACTAAAAGACTGACAGAGAAAATGTCTTCAAATTTGAACTCATAAATCATTAACATTCCAAAGATTTAAAATATAACAATACTTTGAAAACAGAATTAAGAACAAATTAAGAAGAATTGCCATCTCTAAATGCTTAGGTAAATGTGTGATGTTACCAGAGTCCATTTAGCATGCATAAGACTGTTTTAACTCAAACACCTGTACTCAAGTTTGCTATCTTAGCCCAGATATATGTATACCAGCTATCTTCTAAAGCAATTTTAGTGCTTTTTTAGCATGACAGTATGAAAATATTTTCAAATATGTATTTGAGTAAAAAAAAATAATATCATGTATTTATACTGAGGTGCCTAGGAATCTGAAAGCACAATTGGCTTTTCAAATGGCAACATTACAAAGTTTTCCTGTCCAAAGTAGATATTTCATTTAAAGTATCTAAAATTTCCACAGACACATCAGTTAAGTGGGTTTATTATATTTTTTCTTTGTCTCAGTATATAAATAATTTGAATGTGGGAACAGGCTTACAGGAGATTCATAACCACCATCATAAAACATCATCCAGCATAGGAATTAACAAGGAAAATCAGTGGGTCTTTTTACTATTTCGGGAAGATAAAATTTATTGCAATTTTAAAATTCAGTATATATTTATTAGGGTACTGAGTTTTGATAGGGTAACAAGTATATAATATGGTGATAACCATTTAAAGGGTAGCCTGGGTAGAAAAATTATTTAAAAGAATATTTGTAACATAAGGTGGTATATATTATTAAATTGCTTTACAGAAATTTAGGTACAGTGTTTTGTGTTTTATGAATTTTCAGGAAAACACCATGCATACATGTGTGCATGAACACACACACGCACACATACACTTTAAGATTCAGAAATTATTTAGCAAAGGATAGAGAATGCATAAGGATATGAGATGGGTATTGACTGTGAGAGCAGACGCAAAAAGTCTAAGGTGATTGTCCCTGGCTTCTCATCCCCTAATGAAGTATACAGATGTCCTTAACGCGTGGCCTAGGTAGACTCTAGAGTTGAAAACACAAACTAATATTTGCTACTGCTTTTTGATACTTGGACTTACAACACCATCTCAGAAAAATGCACACTAACATTCTGTGTTTCTGCATTAACAAAAAATGTTTACGAATATCGAGTTTTCTGGTTTCTGAACAGAACTCAGGATCAACAAAGACACCTTAACAAAGGTGAGTGGGATGAGGACGGGCTACAGAGTTAGATCAGAGTCAGAGCGCAGGTATCTCCGAAAAATATTTTTATCTCTTGCTTTCCAGAAAGGTATTTCACTGAGGTGTGAAGTAATCACTTCTTCTTGGTGACCCATCAATTATGAAGTATATGTTCTAAGGCATTTTATATTAGTCCTCCTTCCTTCTCTTCCTTACTTTCAGTCTACCTAACTGGTTTAGGGTGACTGTTGTATGGTTTGAATGCTGTCTGAGGTTGTGGGTGGAAGGAAGGAGGGCTCCCAACAGGCCACTCTCCTCTCTGGCAGAGAAGAAGGGCTCCTGGAATGTTTCTATTCCTAATTCAAACTCCTGGTTAGGGTGAAAAGGAAGCACTTCCAAAGTGCAGTGCTTTACTTTATCTCAAGGCAGGCCTGGGAGGATATGAACTTCTCACTCCAGCCGAGGACAACTGTATCACACCATGTTTCCAAAAAGGCTGTCACAGATGACCCAGCAATCTTCATTTGGGTGAAAAAAAATGGTTGAAGTCCAAAAGAACAAGGGTCTATTTTTTGTCCTGCGAACAGCCATGCAACCAAACCACAGCAAGCAATCTGCTATTTCTGAAGAGTCTCCTGGAAATTTTCCAGAAAGAAAACATGAGCAAATGAGACACAGAGTAAGAAGATAAAACATTATTTTTTCTATTAAATGTAAAAAGCTTTCTCTTTGAGTTGCAATAAAAAATAAAATAAGCCACTTGAAAAAAAGAATTTTACATAAGTGGCTTTAGACATTGAGAGAAGAATTTTGAAGCGCTTCTGTGAAAAATATACTCGTTCTAATATACCTGGAAATAAATTATTCCTCGTATTCTTCTAGTCATTGTAAATACCTTATCTTAAGGAGCTGAAGGTATTTTGCTACCAGTCCTGGAGAAAGGCAATAGGCAAGAAAATTACAGTGGGGTTGAACCTTCATGCATGGCACATGGGGACCCCACTACATTAGTTAAATTGAATAATTTACATTGTTTTGTAGGGTAGTTTAGTTAATGTCTTCTGTTACTTGTTGACAGAAGCAACCTGATGCCAAATATGTCACCAGAAATAAGCTGCCACCAGTAACAGACTTTAAAATACTAAATTGGCAGAGGAGAGGAGATAAAGCAAGGATAAATACGATGTACTCTACTCTTCAAATCTTAGCGGTTAATGACCCTTTTTTGTGTGTGGTTCTGAAGCACTTGACTAAACACTTGCCCATTTGGGAAACTTACAGAAAAGTTTCAGAACATTGGTGTTTTGGCTACTTCATGCAGCTTTCAGTTAGGCATTTCAAGAAAGAATTATGCTTAGGCTAAAGCTGATCTATCGGAAGGCAGAGAAAGAATAAAATATAATTTATTCTGCCTAAAGAGGTTCTTCATGTTTATGGGCTATAATCTAAATTGCTTTAAAGTTCAATAATTTGGAAATTTGGGGGACTGGAAAAGCCCAATTTTCTACTCAAGCCATAGATAAAGCAAGCAGAGATGGGATAACGGAGACTGAGCAGAATATTTGATTAAAGTAAAAAGAAATCCTATAACCCCAGATTTCTAGCAAACACCTCCAGTTAGGCATTATTCATCTAGTAAAGAAGACAACCTTGTTTTAAAAATGCAGTTAGAAGGAACAAACAATATATGTGTCTTCTGACTTCAGGCTATTCCTTTTATTCCTTTCATGGCATAGGCCATTAAATGATAATGATGACAGGGGTTGAGAGAGAGGAGTGGACAAAGCTCTGAGGCCTGTAGCTAAAACTAGACTTCCCAGAATAAATAACTTGCTGGGTAAGCTCTCTGGCTAGGTTACCAGTCCGTGCAACTGAACTCCAATGAGTTAGAAGCCAAATAAATTCTTAAGGAAACTACAATATCAAGGTAACTGTAGGCCTCACCAAGAGTAAGATCCCATAATTAAACCAATTAAATAATTAAGGGGCCGAGCGTGGTGGCTCACACCTGTAATCTCAGCACTTTGGGAGGTTGAGGTGGGCGGATCATGAGGTCAGGAGATCGAGACCATCCTGGCTAACACGGTGAAACTCGTCTCTATTAAAAATACAAAAAATTAGCCAGACGTGGTAGAGGGCACTTGTAGTCCCAGCTACTTGGGAGGCTGAGGCAGGAGAATGGCGTGAACCCGGCAGGTGGAGTTTGCAGTGAGCCAAGATCGCGCCACTGCACTCCAGCCTGGGCGACAGAGCGAAACTCCACCTCAAATAATAATAATGATAATAATGATAATAATTAAACCAGCTCACCAAACCCACTCAATAGGAAGGAGCTTGTTAAAGATGTGCAATCTCAAAGTAAGGCATTTTTCCACATCCCCATTCCCTGAATGTCGATACAGGCAAGAAAGTTGTTACTATCTCAGCTTTCAGCAAATGCAACGGTCAGATTTGCAGAACAAGAAATTTAGTTGACTATTAACCAAAAGTATTCACTTTTCCAGCAAAATAGAAAATGTGCTACGAATCAGTACCGCTGTTTGATCTTCCAATGTTTTGCGTAAGAGTGTTCATGTAAGTAGTCTTTCCTATTTTCCAATTACCAAAAGTTGGGCAGAGAGTGAAACACTTTTTCACCAGACAATAAACAGTTACCTTCGAACTTGATGGAAAGGCCTTCACTGAACACAGAGACCCTAAACTTGAGCTGAGGGTCTTACATGTGTCTGTGTTTTTCCATTCTGAAGAACATACATTTAGTGAGCATGGACATTTTTTAAATGCCTATGGATGGAAAGAATGTCTGTTTATATGCTGGGTACCTAAAAGTGTGACCTACATGGTGTCTTTGATTGGCACTCTAATAACATACATTACATCTTTAATTAGTAATAATTTTTGCTTTCTAGTATATTTTGTAGGAATGGGATAATTCTGAAAAATCTACCAGGGTCTCAGGAAAATTTCCTCGATTCCAAGAAGAAAACAGAGTGGCATTTCCTCTTTTTCTTTGATGTGGTTGAGTCTGGAAGCGTAGTTTGGAAACGCCGTTGCCATCTTGTTCTAGCCCGAAGTTGATGTGATCACCAGCAAACAGAAGGCAGAATATTGGAAAGAGCCTGAGTTCTAGATGATATGACTAGTCACAGATTGTTATACGCTTGGAGCTCATTCTAACTCAGGACTACCCTAGAAGTTGAGGTTTTCTGTGACTTGCAGATCAAAACATCCCACACTATACAGTAGGTTATTAGTGAGTGGAATTGTGTCCAAATTTCAAATACAACTGTGTTAGTTCATTTTCACACTGCTGATAAAGAC
This sequence comes from Macaca fascicularis, assembly GCF_037993035.2. Lineage (NCBI taxonomy): Eukaryota > Metazoa > Chordata > Mammalia > Primates > Cercopithecidae > Macaca > Macaca fascicularis. Next base: position 96,221,249 of record NC_088379.1, on the reverse strand, counting down.
ATACCTGAGACTGGGCAATTTATACAGGAAAAGGGATCAATGGACTTACAGTTCCATGTGGCTGGGAGGGCCTCACAATCATGGCGGAAGGCAAGGAGGAGCAAGTCACGCCTAACATGGATGGCATCTGGCAAAGAGACAGCTTGTGCAAGAACCTCCCCCCACTTATAATAACCATCAGATCTTGCGAGTCTTACTTACTATCATGAGAACAGCATGGGAAACACCTGCCCCCATGATTCAATTATCCCCCACCAGCTCCTTCCCACAACACGTGGGAATTCAAGGTGAGATTTGGGTGGGGACACAGCCAAACCATATCAACAACCATAACCATAATCTCATACAACTTATTATATTAATGAATAACTCTAGCCTTTTTATTGCTTTCTATGTTTCCATTAAAATGTTGCATGCTTCCTGGCTCAGTATTTGTAGAAAAATTCTATAAATAATTCACAAGCATAATTTAAAGCATAAAACGTAAATAAATCACAGACATTTAAAAATTCCTTCTAAGTACTCATAAACTTAAACACAAGGCTTAAACAATAAGGACAAAAATAATGAATAGCATGTTAATTTTAATTGGATATAATATGGCAGACACTACACCAGTTATGCCATTTGATCCTCAGAAGATATGGATATTTATAATCTCATTTTAGAAATAAGAAAATTAAAGCTCAAAGAAGTTAAATAAAACTTATATTTCAAACCTAATTCTCTCTGATTCTATTGGTCATTATTATTTCCTAGATACAATTTTTTGAAGCAAATTAGTATATCCCAAAATAAAGTGAAACAAAATAGATACAACCTGTTGTTGCATAAAATTATACGTATGATCACAACTTTTCTAATTTTGACAATGTTATAAGACTTTCAAATTTTGAAAGATGATGTTAGGCTGTTAACTCAAAACAACTGAATCAAACTCAGAGCATTCTCTAGAGTACAAACAAAACAAAACATGACGGGCTTGAAGCAATGGGAAGGCATCTTTTTATAATTGCTATTAACCTCTGAAGGCTTAGAAATATGTTAGAAGAAAAGATTGGAAAAAAAAAAAAGATGGCAATTATTTTGTTCCATTCTCTTTCAGTCAAGGAAGCATGACTTAAAAGACAATTTCAGACTATTATCAGACATACAATCTCTCATTAGTTTACTGCTTGAGACATTATCTTTTTTTAAATAAATTTATCAAAACTAAAAATCTCCATTTTAAAGAAAAACTGCTTTTTCTTGATTTAAATAGGTATGCTATTTTCTTTTTGTCTGTTTAAAAATAAAATTATAATTAATCATTACACCGGAAAATTGTTTTAAATACATATGTTTGATGAATAAAAAGATGTTGGTTCTAAATCAATTTAATTAGAGCTTGTCTATTTTAAAGCCATTTTCATTTTACAAAGTCATTACTTTCTTTCGCAAGTTCTTTTCATAATTAAGTTTTTTAGCAACTGGTAAGATTTTTAAAAATTACAACTTAAAATGACTCAGATTAAGGAGAGCCAATTCACCATTTTTGCTATATATTTAACTAAATTATGGTTTATAGAGGGGTGTATAAGACATGGATTAACTTAAGAGTAATATAATTGCTGTTAATAGCAAAATAGCTTTAGCTCTTTAAGACAGGATATTTACAATGACTAGAAGAGAAAGGGGAATAATTTCTTTCTACATATTTTAGATATGAGTGTATTTTTTCATAGAAGCACTTCAAGATTCTATGTCTAAAGTCAATATGGTAAGATTCTTCTTTCTCAAGTAGATTATTTTATTTCTTATTGCAACTTAAAGGGAAACTTTTTACATTTAATAAATAGAATAAATAATTATTTCATCTTTATACTCTTTCTCATTCGCTCATCTTTTCTTCCTGGCAAATTTCCAAGAGACTCCAGAAATATCAGCATGGTGCTTGCTGCAGTTTGGTTGCATGGCTGTTCACAGGAGAAAAATGGCACTTGTTCTTTAGGCTGTCAGTCATGTTTTTCACCCATTACCAGTAGGCAATGCAGTCATTTATTGTCATTTCATGTTCAAAAATAACCTGAGAAAGATTATCTTTTTCTGTCAACGTGAAAACATTAATTAAAATTCTTTTAAAATTTAAGAATTAAATTTATTTACAAATTCAGAGCTATTTAGTGGTTAATAAATCTGAGTTTATACAGTAACACCCATGTATTCACCAAATTCTGAGAATTTACATAAGCTATTAAATATGTTCAGGGACAAAAGAGCCATGGATCTTGGTAGATATTATTAGTGCACAACAATAAGCACTTCTTTTTTCTGTCAAGGCACAGGAAAGATTATTTTCCCATTCTCCTTGGTTAGGTGGAGTTATGAGACCCTCAATGACTTTACGGAACAGAGCCCTGGCTACATATTGATATTTCAGAAAAAAAGAACATGAAGCAAACTTTTGTTATATGAAACCACTGAGATTTTGTGTTAATATATTATTGACACAATCTACCCGAACTTAACTAATACAGTTCCTTTGGAGAAATAAATCTATAAAATATTAAGACATGAGGAAAAGGAAAGCATTCACCAGGCCATGATATACTACATCTGGTAAAAAGTGTCTTGTTACCATTATATACAAAATTTTTAAAATGATCTGAAAAGGAACTAATTAAGCCACAAATGAATTTTAAGTGTAATGAGAGTTTTTACTTTTTGTTTTTTATAGGGTATGAGCACAATTCATGATGAAATCAATATAAATGGAATTATTAGAATTTAAAGTATAAAGTGGATTTGTTTGTAAACTCATTATAGGAAGAACTCTTCAAGATGCTTTACCTACACCATGTTTGCCAAATCAGAGTAAACACACAATTTAGGACATCAAAAGAGGTAGGAGAAAGCCTGTTTCACGCATACTCAACAACAAGCACTGGTAGTTTAGTAAAATATACAAATATATATTAAAAAAATGTTGTTTTGTTTTTTTCCTTTCAGCCTGGGAATAGAAATAGTTGACAAGTAGAGAATTACTTTTGTTTTCTTAAAGCAATACTAGAAAATTGAAAACATTAGATATTTCTTCCTTTTGCTATATTTCCCAAGATGGTAACACCCAATACAAATGTAAAAATTTACTATTTTCCTGAGTCCTGTGAAGATTGTATAACTATCAATTCTTAAATCAGTCCACAAATAAACATGTGTTGCCACATGGGATAAGATAAAAACACACATACTATAATAAATCAGATCGTGTGTGTTAACAAAGTCTTCAAATACATCAACATCAAAACATGTTAGTAAAGGCAAAAAAAAAAAAAAATGGTCTAACCATAAGATATACACTAACATTAGAAATCATAAAATTGAGTTCAACATACTTAAAATAGAAAAATGTACCAATTTTATTTCAAACTAATATTTTGTGAATCCACAAAATAAACTCAGCTGTAACTAGTTGTACAATACACATTTACCAAACATGTAGTAACACACAACATATTTTTTTTTGCATCCTTACAAAGCACACTCTCTAAATGTGACAAAAAAAATGAATTTTCTCTTAAAGCACATATTGTCTCTAGATTGAAAGAAGCCTTGAACTGTAAGTAATCGTTTATAAATAATAGCTGATATTTGTTGACTATTTTGACAGACCTTCTCTCTCACCCTTTCTGTCTCTCTGAAAATTCCTTTTATCCTCATCACAATCTTATGAGGTAAGCACTATTAATAATCACTATTTATCAATAAGGAAAATGAAATAAGAAAGGATGGAGTACTTGTTCAAGGTCACACTGATGATAGCAAATGGCTGAGCTGTGATTTGAACCCAGGCAGTCTAGTTTCAGATACTGTGCATCCATATTTACTAAGCATTTGCTGCATTTACTCAATAACCCACTGAAAAATAGTCATAATAATGTGACACAATATTTTGATTATAAAATACAATTGCTCTACTTTCCTCCTGGGTCAGGAGGGTCTTTGTTTCTTGGGGGTGAAATCATCAACGAACTCAACAATTTTTTCCCCTCCTGTAATACTTATTAAAACCAATAACCACTCATATGCAGAAATTGTGCACATTTTCTTACATGCTATAAAAAAAGGAGAGAAGCCTGAAAGAGACATTGTCAAAGGGCATCAGTGAAGATCTTTAAACATAACAGGAATGTGACCTCAAACAACCTAGAGACTCTCTGCGGATTAAATGTACTAAACAATATTTTAGTGAACATAAATATATATATTTATATAAATATATAAAAATTTATATAATTTTTTTATATTTATAAAAAATATAAATTAAAATTGAACTTTAAATATGTATACGTATATATGTATATATGTAAGTATATATACATAATATATAAGTGTATATATACATATATACATATATATTTTATATATATAAAAATAATAAAATATATATAAATATATAAAAATATATATGTGTATATATTCATATATAAATATATATATAATATATAATATATAAATATATATAAATTTATATAAAAATATATATGTATATATGTATATATGTAAATATATGTATATATACATTATATATAAACGTATATATGTAAATATACATATATATATTTTTAAAGGTCAATTTTAATTTTTGTTTGGTAATAAAACAATGCTGTCAGGAGTTACCTAAGTGGTAGGATTGTTTCTTCCCATTAGAAAAGCCGACTGACTGCCCATTTCATCCTGCTCTCTCTCCTCCCCCCTTTTCCACTTCTCCATCTGTTTTTTAAAAGTATTGTCGCTTCTCTCAGTGTCAGACTTAACAATTGTCCATCATGCTAGAGTCAGCATCTCTGTCTCCAACAAGATGTCTGCTCTCAGATAAGGTACAATCTGCCGTGGGATTTCAAACTATATAACTGCGTCGGAAATAAGAGTAAATGATTCTTCTGGGGCCTAAAGAATTCCATCATGAGTAGTGCAAGGACAAATAAAAATTTAAAATATAAAGCATAATTCTCTTTATTGAAAAAATAAACAGATTTCCTTGCTCTCCATTTTCTTAGAAAGCTTTCTAAGTACTTTCTCCTCCTTTAAAATGTATATAAATCCTTTAGAAAGCTAGATAGGCCTTTTGTCAGCCTTATGACTTAGGAATGTCCTAAGGGCTTGTGTGTCATCTCTTTGAAATGTCAACATCAAGAGAGTTAGCATCCATACCTCCCAGCTTAACTGATGACATTCCACCATTAACTGATGACATTCCACCATTGTGATTTGTTTTTGTCCCATGCTAACTGATCAATGTACTTTGTAATCTCCCCCACCCTTAAGAAGGTTCTTTATAACCTCCCCCACCCTTAAGTAGGTTCTTTGTAATTCTCCCCACCCTTGAGAATGTACTTTGTGAGATCCACCCCTTGCCCCTAAAACATTGCTCTTAACTCCACCGCCTATCCCAAAACCTGTAAGAACTAATGATAATCCCACCACCCTTTGCTGACTCTCTTTTCAGACTCAGTCTGCCTGTACCCAGGTGAAATAAACATCCTTGTTGCTCACACAAAGCCTGTTTGGTGGTCTCTTCACACGGACACGTGAGACACTAACCACATTCTGGTTTAATTCTTAATAATACAGATGTTTTCTTTATCTGCTGCCTTTGTGAAGAGGATTTCTAGGTTGGGAGAAGATTTTGTTTTTAATTATATTTACCTGGCAGAAGGATTCATGTGCCTCAACTGGCACAGTATTTTCTGCCCTTCATTGTGACTGGCAGGAGTTATTTTATTGTTTTCAAATACTAATGATCCACATTATGTTTTGCTTATTTTAAGTTTGGGGATAAGTGGCCACCCAACAAATGTGACGTGCATTATATGCACAGGTATGTGAGTACACAAAGTTTATACAGTATTTCATAGAAGTAAGATATTCTATACAGGTGAATTTCCCAGAGAAAGGATACTTAAAATTTTAAGTTTAAACATAATTTTCAAGCTAAAATAGGATATCTTAAAATATATATAAACAATGGCATTGATAGTTGAGCCCTTCTCTGTTTTATAATAGTTGAATACTGAATATTGCTTTAGTACATAACCCATTGTACATAAATAACGATTGTACCTCATTTTATTTGCATCACTTTATTGTGCTTTTTATAAATTGAAGGTGTGTGGCAACTCTGTTTCCAGCAAATCTATTGGGGCCATTTTTCCAACAACTTATGCTCATTTTTGTGTTTCTGTGTCACATTTTGGTAATTCTCACAATATTTCAAAGGTTTTAAATTATTATTATAGCTGTTAGGATGATATGTGGTCAGTGATCTTTGATGTTACTATTGTAATTTTTTTGCGGTACCACAAAACACAGCCACATAAAATGGCAAACTTAATTGATAAATATTGTCTGTGTGATTCCTCCACTGATCGGTCATTCTCTAGTCTCTGACCATCTCATTGGACCTCCCTATTTCCTGCAACACAACATTATTGAAATTACACCAATTAATCATGCTACAATGGCCTCTAAGTGTTCAAGTGAAAGGAAGAGTTACAATTTCTCTCACCTTAAATCAAATGCTACAGATGATTTAGCTTAGTGAGGAAGTCGTGTTGAAAACTGAGACAGGCCAAAAGCTAGGTCTCTTGCACAAAATAGCCAGGTTGTGAAAGCAAAGAAAACATTCTTGAAGCTAATTAAAAGTGCTGCTCTAGTGAACACATAAATAATAAGAAAGTGAAACAGCCCTATTGCTGATGCAGAAAAAGTTGTAGTGATCTCAATAGAACATCAAACCAGCCATAGCATTCCCTTAAACCAAGGCCTAATCCACAACAAGGCCCTTACTCTCTTCAATTCTATGAAGCCTTAGAGAAGTGAGGAAACTTCAGAAGAAAAACTGGAAGCTAGCAAAGCTTGATTCATGATGTTTAAGGAAAGAAGCCATAACATAAAAGTGAAAGGTGAAGCAGTAAGTGTTGATGAAGATGCTGCAGCAAGTTTTCCAGAATATCTAGCTAAGATAATTGATAAAGGTGGCTATGCTAAACAACAGATTTTCTGGAGGAGAAGTCAAGGGCTGGCTTCAAAGTTTCCAAGCATAAGCTGACTCTTGGAGGCTAACACAGCTGAGGATTTTAAGTTGAAGTCAATGCTCATTTACCATTCTTAAAGTCGTAGGGTCCTTAAGAATTATGCTAAATCTACTCTGCCCATGCTCAATTAATGAAACAACAAAGAATGGATAACAACACATCTGTTTAACGACATGGTTCACTGAATACTCTTTAAGCCCACTGTTGAGACCTACTCCTTAGAAAATAAGATTTCTTTCAAAATATTAATACATGTTGAACAATGCATCTAGTTACCCAAGACCTCTCTGATGGAGATGTACGAGCAGATTAATGTTCTTTTCATGTCTTCTAACACAACATATCTTCTGCAGCCTATGGATCAAGAAAGAATTTTGATTTTCAAGGCTTATTATTTTAAAAATACATTTCCTAAGGCCATAGCTCTCACAGATAGTGATTCCTCTGATGAATTTAGGCAAAATAAATTAAAAATCTTCTGGAAAGGATTCAGCATTTTAGATGCCACTAAGAACATTCCTAATTCATGGGAGAAAGTCAAAATATCAACATTAACAGGAGTTTGGATTCCAACCCTCATAAATGACTTTGAAAGGTTCAAGAGTTCAAAGACTTCAGGAGAGGAAGTAACTGCAGATGTGATGGAAATATAACAAAAGAACCAGAATTAGATGTGGAGCCTAATGTGACTGAATTTCTGTAATCTCATGATAAAACTTGAATAGATGAGGAGTTTCTTCTTACAGATGAGCAAAAAAAGTGTTTCCTTGGAAGGAAATCTACTCTCACCGAAGATGCTGTGAACACTGTTGAAAGGACAACAAAAGTTTTAGAATATGGCATGAACTTAGTTGATAAAGCAGTAGCAGAGTTTGACAGGACTGACTCTAATTTTCAAAGTTCTACTCTGAGTAAAATGCTACCAAACAGCATCACATGCTACAGAGAAATCTTTTATGAATGCAAGAGTCAATTAATGTGGCACACTTCATTATCCTATTTTAAGAAATCGCCACAGCCATCACAACCGTCAGTAGCCATCACCCTCATCAGCAGCCATCAACATCAAGGCAAGACCCTCCATCAGTAAAAAGATTATGACTCTGTTTAGGCTCAGGTGACCATTAGAACTCTTTAGCAATTAAATTAATTTTTAATTAAGATACGTACATGGTTTCTTAAACATAATGTTATAACAGACTTAATAGGCTACAGCATAGTATAAACATAACTTTTATATGTACCAGGAAACCAAACATTGTGTGCAACTCACATTATTAAGATATTTGCTTTGTTGTGGCATCTGGCACCAAATTTGCAATATCGCTAAAGTACGACTGTATTGGTATACCTGACTCTTGCCCCCAGAGATTTTGACCTCTTCCTGGATAAAGGAGGAGGGCATGTATTTTTAAAAATTTTATTAATAATAGTTCACTATTACTTTTCAGTAGCTAACAGGTACTCAGTGACAGTTTAATGATTGAACATTGTGTATGCGAAATTAAACATGTCTATGGTATTGATTAACCAATAATATCTACAGAACACTTTAAGTGTTCTGACCACAACCTCTTTATTTGATCCAGCTGCTATAAGTGTTGGCTGCTGATAGTTCATAGTTGCCTCCTTCTTTGGAGAATTTCCCTTTGCCCACCAGAAGTTATTTCCCCTAATAGATTGCTAACCTGCTTTTCCAACGTCAATAAAGAATACATGGAGGTACAAAATGCCAGCCCCTTTGCCTCAAGGCAGGGCCAATTATATTGTAAAAGTCATGCTCATTCTTATCCCCATGAGATATGGCTGAATCTAGACTCCATTGAAAACTACTTTCTTGCTTTAGTGAATTCCCTTGAACTTTCTCACTTCCCTAACACCTTTTATCTTGAGAAAATACCATCAATAAATATGGGCAACTGAAATAATGTCTCAAGGTCTGCTTCTAGGGATCCCAACCTGAGATACAACGTATGAGTGAGAAAATTCACAAAGAACAGTAAACAATAATGGTAACGTTTTCTTAAACTTGGCATCTTTACTATTCAATTCCAGAGAGTATAATAGATTTCATCTCATTAAAAGAAATCTACTAGCTGCTTTTGCATAAACAATGAGAGTCTTCTTAAATTAAGACATGATATGAAAATGTTATCACGTGCAAGCTAGAGATCCTAATTGTGGAATAGTATCATTCATGAATGTTTTTTCTCATAGCCCTATTACTGTATCACTGTATTTCTTTACATACTCTAAGATGATCCAATCTAAAAGCATTTTAGACATTTTGGCAAATGTCCTTCAAAAAAAAGCCATATTATTAATCTGCAACAATAAGCAAAGATTCTCATTCAAAAAAAGTGTTTGATAAACATTTTATAGTTCTTTTTTCTAATTGAACTTATATTAAAAGCATATAAGTGCATAAGTATTAATACTTAATATAACTTACACTTACAAGCATATTTCATCTCTTTTATATTTTTTTCTTCTAGTAAAAAAGTTGAAAAGAGAACTCAAATGAGGGTGACATGATTCATTCACACCAACCTTTAGTCAATGACTCCTAAAACTTATAGAAAGTTTGACTCAATTCTTAGTTGCTTTTCTTCCCTCCCCTACATGATACCTTCCTCTACCAAGCTATAACATAACCAAACTTATCAGGCATAATGTGGTATATACTCTCTAAATAATGTTTACTTTAAAATAGCAAATAGATAATTTTCTTTACAGAGACTCTCTATAAACTATGGGAGGGATTCTATAGAGTATTAAAGCAGTCCAAACGTCCTTATAGACCTACTTTGGTGTTTGTCTTCTTTCCTATAATCAGGTTTTAAAATTTACACTTGAACATATTCTTAGAAATTTCCTCATTTTCTTCTCTTCTCTCATGACTCCACATTTTAGATTAATATGAGACCACATATTTTAATATCAGTTTTTATTTTAGAGGAAAAATGCAATTATTGTAGAAAATTTGAGAAATTCAAAAGAAGCAGAAGAGAAAGAAGGAGATGACCACTCATTATACCTTTAGTCACTTCCTTCCAATATTTTCCATTTGTATATGTATATTTATAAAATACTCATTATTGAAGTTTACTATATTATATATTCCATACCCTACTTTTCCACTTAATATTTTCATTATCTATCTGCAATATGAAAAGAGAGTTTTGATTGCCAAGTTTCTGGTAATCTCTCTCTTCTTGGACTTCATTTTGCTTTGCATTTCTCGACGGCTCTTATTATATTATACCTTGTGCAATAATTATATGTGTACATGATTCATCCCCTTACTGTATTAGTACTTGGAGGCAGAAACTAAATCAAATACTGTTTTACATTTTCTAAAATAATTTTAAAAGTACCTTATACATATCAATTGTTTTAAATAACCAGCAGTCCCAATCAAATTATGCCAAAGTGATAGTATTAGTTTTCTAGTTGTGATTTAAAAAGTTGATCTAAAAAGTTCCCGAAATAACAATTTCCAAATGATTACTTAATATCTGAAATAAATTCATATAGTAAAACTCTCTCAAGGAATATTTAACTATTGTAATCAAGAAGCATTTGAAAATACATTTAACCTCATATTCCTGGTAGATGATTTTTTATATCCTTGTTGAATCATTCTTTTTTCTCTTTTATCAAAGCTCAGCATACAATACTCTGATGCATTTTGAATATTTTGTTCATAATAAATGAACTATATGACATATTCAATTCACATAGCATAAAAATGAGCATTTAAGTGGTTTTGAATTATCAATCGTGTAATTTGAACTAAATGGCAACAGGCTAATATTTTAAAAGATGGCTCTTTTTCTTAAAAAGTTTTTACTCTGCTGCAAATTGAATTGTATAAAGTTAATTCCCCATTGAAGGATGCTTGGAGGAGAGAGCCAGAAAAGAAACAGACAGTTTTCCAATAACAGAAGTGACAGTATATTTCTTCTGCTTCCCTACATGTGACAGTAGATCTTTACTGTGACTACTATACCTAGAAAAATCATTTGACCTCCTCTGTTTTTAGTGACAGATACATTTCTCAAAAACACTGCTTCTAGAAGATTATGGCTCTTTTTATGGAAGAAAAAGTAATCCATCAGGCAAGTTTACATTACCAGGATTGTCATCTTTAGATCTACCAAAATCACTTAAACCATAACCTATTTTCCCAACAACTATGTTGACATAGCTCCACCATAACACACAAGCAATAAGACCTAACTCTATGAGGTTAATACTGTGTTTCTTAGGCATCATAATTGAGCCAAATGACATACACAAAATTATTAAATTTAGCATAGATTTTCAGCCTAAAAACCGTTTATTTGCCTTGCATGGACTGTAACATTGAAATCTTGATAACTAGGTAAAAAAAAAAATCATAGCAATGACCATTAATAATAATAGCAAACACAATATTATTAATAATTCACAATAGCAAAGACTTAGAACCAACCTAAATGCCCATCAATGATAGACTAGATAAAGAAAATGTGGCACATATATACCATGGAATATTATGCAACTATAAAAGAGGATGGGTTCATTTTCCTTGCAGGGACATGGATGAAGCTGGAAACCATCATTCTCAGCAAACTAACACAGGAACAGAAAACCAAACACTGCATGCTCTCACTCGTAAGTGGGAAGTTGAACAATGAGAACACATGGACACAGGGAGGGGAACATCAGGGAGCTGGGGGCTGTCAGGGAGTGGTGGGGGGGTAGGGGAGGGATAGCATTAGGAGAAATACCTAATGTAGATGACGGGTTGATGGGTGAAGCAAACCACATGGCACAGGTATACCTATGTAACAAACCTGCACATTCTGCACATGTATCCCAGAACTTAAAGTATAATAATAATAATAATAATAATAGCTAACACTTAACAATGAGCCATGTACTCATTTAATCTTCACAACTACACAATGAAATGACCACTAATGTCATTATTTCCACTGTGCAACTGATGAATCTGAAGCACAGAAAGTTTAAATGACTTGTTCGAAGTCAGAAGGACAGAATTGGAACCCATGAACACACTTCTGCCACAGGTTGTATTCCTAACCACGGTGGTGTACTGACTTTTATAAATAAATGGTTGACTTGGGCCTTACATGCTCCAGACTTCACAGAACCTAAAGTCGATTTGGTATTAACTATACCACTCTCTTCCAAAGACCATGCAGTTTTCAACAACTAGACTTTCTTTGCAGACCTCTTGATAACTACTGAAAGAAATGTATCAATTTCCAAGAGATTATTAGAATTATTATTTTCTTCATAAATTCATAGCAAACTCAATTCGCTTTGCCTTTCACCACTCTCTGGCATCTCTGTCTGATACCCTCAGCTGGAAATATACTTCCTTTACCAGTCAAATCTCAGCATATGTTTCAGTCCTTAGAACCTCTCCCTACCTCCAAATTACAGTCATATGTCCCAAAGCACAGAAAATGCATGACATACAACACTTATAAGTATTTGTTTAAGGTTTTTCTTCCCTGCTCTTCTGTTATAGCAAGGACCCCTACTATAGCTATACTATATCCTACCACCTAATATAATGCTTAAACTTACTAGGTACTCACTAAAATTGTAGCGGATAATAATGTAATAGAAAGCCAAAATAAATGGAAAAATAAGTTCACTAAACAAGGACTTGAATTTTTCAGGATTAAATGTTTAATATAGAAATCTTTGCAAGCATCTACTTTTCCACAGAACCAATTCAAAAAAAGCGTTCACTTTATGCCAAAAATTTATTTTGATTTTATTTTTTTTTTTTGAGACAGAGTTTCATTCTTATTGCCCAGGCTGGAGTGCAATGGCGCGATCTCGGCTCACCACAACCTCTGCCTCCCAGCTTCAAGCGATTCTCCTGCTTCAATCTCCCGAGTAGCTAGGATTACAGGAATGTGCCACCATTTCAGGCTAATTTTGTGTTTTTTCTAGAGACGGGGTTTCTCCATGTTGGTCAGGCTGGTCTGGAACTCCCGACCTCAGATGATCCCCTTGCCTTGGCCTCCCAAAGTGCTGGGATTACAGGCCTGAGCTACCGCACCTGGCCGATTAGTTTCGATTTCTAAACCAGCTTTGTAAATAGACATTTGTCAATTACCAAAGTATCCAAATTTATGAAATTATTTTATAAGTATTATAACTATTAATGCGAACCACATGGTAGTATGTTAAGGTGGAAAAATACGATGCTGATAAATTCTATTAACAAATTGTTTTAATGCTCTTGACCAAAAAAAAAACAAACAAACAAAAAAAAACCTCCCTTTTCCATTAGTATATAGTATGAATTTATGCTTTGTTTATCCTGTGAGAATACATTAACAAATTAAAATTTAATCTATGATTGAAAGTTTAAAGTAGACACACAAATCACAAAATTATATCATTACATTAAGTTCCATTTTGAATTGCTTGCCATCTAGCTGGAAATGTGTAATGAAATGAGAAGTCAATGTATTAGTATTTTATCCATTCTGTAATATTTATATTATGAAATTTCTATCATACTTATACCATCAATATTTCAAATTAATCCTTTGACTCTTAAAAGCTGGTCTCATACATGAATGTGCTAAAACAGTTATTTGTATAAAATCTCTTATAAACTAAATAGAGATTTTTTTTTTGTATAGACTCTCTTATTAACTAAATAAAGATTTTTTTTAAAGTGTCTCAAAACTGAAAAATGAATTTTTATCTTTAAAATGGTAGTGGCAAACAGGTAACTTACATTCTTAGGCACTAGTTTCATTTTCATACAACTAGAAAATAATACAATTTTTATTTGTGGAATTGAAAATACTCATCCTTGACAAGTGAACCTATAAGTAACAATAACACACAATTACTCTCTATTTTGGTCATACAGATGTAACTAACCATCTGTTCATCTACAATACTGCAATGGGAAATAACATAACCGGCAAACATATGTTTTAGATTTGACTTATTTTCATTAAAATATTGTAAAATAAATATTTGAAAAAATCGTGAAGAATAATAAAGTATAGGCTGGGTGTGGTAGTCACACATGTAATCCCAGCACTTTGGGAGGCCCACAGTATTGCTTGAACCCAGGAGTTTAAGCTTGCAGTGAGCTATGATTGTGCCAGTGCATTCTAGCTGGGTGACAAAGCAAGCAAGACCTTATCTCAAGAAAATAAAAATTATAGTTTAGTGGTTCTCAATCTTTAACATTCAAATCATTGGTATTTTTACGGTTCCCAGATGATTCTTGTGTGTAGCCAGAATAGCTGGTGTACTAGAAACACCGCGAGCTTTGGAACGTGAGCAGGCATCCAGGTTTCACTTGTTGACTGGGTTCTTAGACAAACTAATAAATCTGATTGAATCTCAGTTTTTTCATCAAAAATGTGAAGATGTTAATATCTACTTTAATAGAAAATTATAAGAATTAAATGTTTACAAGCTATAGAAAATTTCCAAGTGTGGATTAACACAATTTATTACTATTTTCTTTTCTCTTTCCTCTAGGTTTCAAACAGTAAACCATTATTTCACTATCAAAGTATTGCATATGAAAAAGCACAGGGAAGTTATTTTATCTTCCTGATAAAAATCAGAAAATCAACTCAAGGTGATTATCCTAATTTCCTCTCTCATTATAGAAAACAAAAGCCTAACAAGCAATTAGGTAATCTCACTTTCTGAAATAATATTCCATCCTTTAAGGTATTAGAAATATGATTTTGTTGCCTCAGTATTTCTCAGCAGTGATAATAATAAACAGCCAAAGAAAGAGAATATGATTTAAGAGACATCCTTGGATTATGACATAGCAGAACCTGAATCAGATATGGAGATACCACCTTACTGTATGACTTGAAATTTGTAGAATACCAGAAACAAAAGACAAGAGTGTAATGAAAAAGCTTACTAAGATCACTAGCTTACATTAACACCATCTTGATTCAAAATAGGTTTTAATTATTTATAACTTATATTGTTTCCTAAATTACATATCCTCATTACATGAAAATGCAAATCAAATTTACTTAAAATATTGTGCAATTTATAAGATGTCCCCAAATGAATAAATAATCCAATCAGAATGCTTTTAAAGACTGGGAGGTGCATTAAATATGTCTTAGTATATGAGACCAAAAAATATTTATTTTTCATTATTTTATTTAATCACAGAACATTATAATTTGAAAAATTTAGAGATCAATTAGCATAGTGAGTAAAAAAAGACACAGAAAATTAAAATGACTTATCCCATATAATACAGTAAGTAGTAGACCCTATATCAGAACATTAATGTTTTCACACCCAGTTGAGCTACTTTTTCCCATAGAAGAGTAATATAGGACGGCCAGGAGCGGTGGCTCACGCTTGTAATCCAGCGCTTTGGGAGGCTGAGGTGGGCGGATCACAAGGTCAGGAGATCGAGACCACCCTGGCTAACACGGTGAAACCCATCTGTACTAAAAATACAAAAAATTAGCTGGTCATGGTGGCATGTGCCTGTAGTCTCAGCTACTTGGGAGCCTGAGGCAGGAGAATCACATGAACCTGGAAGGTAGTGGCTGTAGTGAGCCAAGATCATGCCACTGCACTCCTGCCTGGGTGACAAAGTGAGATTAAGTCTCAAAAAAAAAAAAAAAAAAAAAAGTGGTATAGGACAAACAAGTCCATCCTTACTGTGTGTCAACTATCACACAGCAGACCTAAAATAAATCTTTTTTTTTTTTTTCTTAAGCAGAATTGAAATAATGTCTGACTTTTTTCAATTTGCTCAACAAGGTAGCATACTTTCTGATACTTCTGGAATTGTGTTCCATTATTTCTTTAATTTCATATTACTATACACCGGGTTTTTTTAAAGAACAAAAAAAGTGTACAAAATCTCTGCATTTGTATAGTTTTTAGTGAGACCAATACCATACGATTTAAGTAGGACACTCTGATATTTTAGGAAATTTTGGAGTTATTCCATAATCTCTTTCTCTAATCTGTACCATGGTCTAATAACTATCATTCAGCACAGGGAGGTTCTCCTTTATAGTTAACATAAATCATCTCACACTATCATTAAACATCCCACTGCATATTGTGCTTCAGCCTTCTCTTCTTCAGGCTGAATAATCTCTACTAGTTTAATGTTTTCTAAGAAGCATTTGCATTGCTTCTTGTATTCTTCAATTATTTTTCTAGTAGCATATATATAAATACACTCACAAATTCTCCCTTGGAGTTGCAGAAAAACAACTGCACACTCCCAAAGCACAGAAGGAAAACAAAGTCATATGCAATCTCTGTTCAAAGTGAGGCTCTTATGATAAAGAATAAAGTTTATAATTTATTACTTTAATGACTGCCAACTATGGTAAATACTAAAGCAGTTTTAAAAACCACAGAATAACTTAAAGGCTGTTGCGGGAGGTCAGGGACCCCGGATGGAGGGACCGGCTGAAGCCATGGCAGAAGAACATAAATTGTGAAGATTTCATGGACATTTATCAGTTGCCCAAATTAATACTTTTATAATTTCTTACACTTGTCTTTACTGTAATCTCTGAACATAAATTGTGAAGAGTTCATGGACACTTATCACTTCCCCAGTGAATACCCCTGTGTTTTCCTATGCCTGTCTTTACTTTAATCTCTTAATCCCGTCATCTTCTTTGTAAACTGAGGAGGATGAATGTCGCCTCAGGACCCTGTGATTGTGTCAACTGCACAAATTGTTTGTAGAACATGTGTGTTTGAACAATATGAAATCTGGGCATCTTAAAAAAAGAACAGATAACAGCGATGTTCAGGGAACAAGAGAGGTATTGAACTGGCTGCCGGTGAGCCGGACGGAACAGAGCTATATTCCTCCTCTTTCATAAGCAAATAGGATAAATATCGCTGAATTCTTTTTCTCAGCAAGGAACATCCCTGAGAAAGAGAATGCGCCCTGAAGGTAGGCATATAGACGGCCCCTTTTAAGGCATACCATCTTTTATGGTTGAAGCCGATGGGATGAAATAAGCCCCAGTCTCCTATAGTACTCCCAGGCTTATCAGGTGGACAAAAATTCCCAACTAATAAATTTTGGTCAGACAGGTTATCTGCTCTCAAACCCTGTTTCCTGATAAGATGTTATCAACGACAACGCGTGCCCGAAACTTCATTAGCAATTTTAATTTCACCTCATCCGGAGGTCCTGTGATCTTGCCCTGCCTCCATTTGCTTTGTGATATTTTATTACCTTGTGAAGTATGTGATCTCTGTGACCCACACCCTATTCATGCACTCCCTCCCCTTTTGAAAATCGCTAATAAAAACTTGCTGGTTTTACGGCTCAGGGAACATCACGGATCCTGTCAACTTATGATGTCTCTCCCAGATACCCAGCTTTAAATTTATCTCTCTTGTGCTCTTTCCCTTTATTTCTCAACCCAGCCGAGACACTTAGGAAATAGAAAAGAACCCACGTTAAACATCGGGAGCGGGTTCTCCCGATAAAAGGCAAAGTTAAAAACCAACCTCAATACAGGGGATTCAGCAGGTAATTTAAGATTTGGAGTTTGAGAAAGGCAGGCATAGAGGAATAAAAGTGTTTACCACACTATTTGCATAATATGAATGAATTTCAGAGACGCAGTATTTCAGAATCCAACCAGGTGAATATTGCTTCCTTTATTGCAATCACCATGAGAAATACTGTACAGCAGTTATTTATTCCAGCAAACTATAGCAACAATAACACCTTTTACCTTTATTGAGCACTGACTATGTGCCAAGTGTTTTATAAAAATTTATATTATCTATTCCTCATCTCAAAATTGCAAGGCAATTATTAATATGCTACTTTGCATACAAAAATTGGAAGCCCTCTAAGATTGTGAAATCCATCAAATACATAGCCACTGTGCAAAAGGTGGAATTAGCTGGCAGCCCATCTGTAAAGTACAAGGTTCCTCCACCATTTCTACTTTGGTTCAAAGCTTTGTGACTATATTTTAAAATGTATTTAATATCTATTTTAGAAAAAGGTTAGCAATAACAAATAATAATTTTTCTTATAAATCCTGCAAATTTAAATCAAAACATGTTAATGTTGCCCTTATTTTCCTGTTTAACAGGACCAACAAAATTGGCATATATGATTTTATGGCTTACACAGCTTTTAAGAATTATATGGCTATATAAATATTAGATGAGACATAACTTGAAGAATATCATATATCAATTTGAAATGTTATGACACATTTTCATTAATATCCTCAAAAATTTTAACATACAGTATTTGACTTTCTGTTTCTAAGTTGTTTTATTTAGGATAATGGCTTCTAGTTCCATTCATGTTGCTGAAAAAGACATGATTTCCTTCTTTTCATGGCTATGTAGCATTCCAAGATGCATATATACCATTTTCTTTACACATTCATCCATTGACGATGGACACTTAGGTTGATTTCATGTCTTTGCTATAGTGAATAGTTCTGTGATAAACATGTGAGTGCAGGTATCTTTTTGATATAATGATTTCTTTTCCTTTGGGTAGATACCCAATGTGAAATTGTTAGATCAAATGGTAGTTCTATACTTATTTCTCTGAGAAATTGCCATACTGTTTCCCATAGAGATTGTACTAACTTACATTTCCACGAGCAGTGCATAA
This sequence comes from Macaca fascicularis, assembly GCF_037993035.2. Lineage (NCBI taxonomy): Eukaryota > Metazoa > Chordata > Mammalia > Primates > Cercopithecidae > Macaca > Macaca fascicularis. Next base: position 96,202,490 of record NC_088379.1, on the reverse strand, counting down.
GTGTTCCCTTTTCTCTGTGTCTTCATTAATGTCTGTTTAAAGGTGTTTTTTGACTTTTGAAGACTAAGGAACTCAAAGAACTCAACAACAATAACTCCACTAAAAAGTATGCAAAGAACACAAATAAGCATTTTTCAAAAGAAAACATACATGTGGCAATCTAGCATATGAAAAAATGCTCATCACTCATCAGATAAATGCAAATCATAGTCACAATGAGATATCATCTTACACCAGTCAGAATCCCAAGCAAATACTTTTTAACTCTTCAGGATAGTACAATAGTTAATATTACATATTTAACTTATAAAAACACAGGCAGCTTTTTAAAAGTTTAAATGCTATATAGAGTGATAATGGAAATGCAATCACTAAGGAAAGAAGGCTATCTAGGTAATATTCATTATGCAATGTTGGTTAAAAATGTAGCTAGCTATTGAAATCAGACTCATAGTCACAATGATAAAAATGTTATAATAATAACTTTTGGAGCCCACAGTACATGGTTTGGAAGTATGATGGTAGTGGTGATGTTGGTGGTGGTTGTAATGATGATGATGATCATGATGATGAAAAAATAATAATACAATTTTTAGGGGATGACTAATCTGCTCTTTACATTTATTTCTTATTAAATCCTCTAAATTTTATGAAGTACAATTCTTATCCACTGAGAGGGAAAAGTCATTTGTTCTGAGTTACCAAACTGCTAGGTGCTAGAAGTAGAATTCATATTCCAAGAGCCTATCCAGAATTGGAGCTCTTAACAAGACACTAGGGCAAGTATGAAAGCACCTTGTTAACTGCCTAATTACTTGTTGCCTTCTTCAGAGGGTAGTAGAATCAAGAGAATGATCTCCCAGAAATTTTTACCGTGGAATCAATTTAGAAAATTGCCGTGATTCAACGAATCCCATTGTAACATTAATTTAAGAGTAGAACTTCATTATTATGGGCAGTTTTTTAAAAAAGGCTTCTCATATCATTGGTTGTTGTGAGAATCAAATTCACAAGGACGAACTGCACATACCACTTTTTGTTATCTCTAAAACTACCTAGAGAGGCAAGAAAACAAGGAAGAAAATATCATACGTGTGTGTATACAATACATACACTGAGATCTCTTTAAGAAGGCTATTTAGTTTCAAATTACTTAAACTATATAACTACAGCTGTCACCACATATTCTAAGATGTCTAGTTTGTGAAATGCTTTGAAAAAGCAAATTCAGTGGTCCCATACTGAATTATATTATAAAGAAAACATCCATTATAAAGATATTTAAATGTTTATTGACTCTTTAAATGCACAGCTTTAATCGAGTTACCATATCCTTTTAAGCTATTCCTAGAGGGGAGTTATAGAGAATTACTTGCATAAGTATGGTTTACTTTGAAAAGTCAAAGACCTAAAAAGTCATGATTTCAGGGGGAAACCCATAAAGGCAAATGTGACATTTGGTGTCACTTTTATCCTTGGGGTCATTTGCCAAATTGACAGCAAAATCTGAAAAGTTGAGCAGAAAGCAGTGGTTGAGAATGACAGGTCTTAAGCAGGGCTGTCACTAGTCTAACTGAGTTGAGAAGAAAACATTGGAATTCAGGTCTCCCAGGGAGAGAGGTTCCTGGGGAAACTTCTAGTTTTCTTTCCATTGGTAATCCCACTAGGTTCCCAATGACTGACGTCCATCTTGAAATCACTTCAATTCCCGATCGGAGTAAGATGTAATGTTTAGAACTTAACTGCCTGCAAAAGTAAATCCTTTCTGGGGAAAGCTAATAATGTCAGAGCCTCAAATTACTCCTTTTATTTAATTAAACATTATCAGGTGTACCAGGTGATGGAATTAAATAAATATACAAATAAAAAGGAAAAAGCCAGACAATATAAACAGAACTAAAGGAGATCTACATAGAGAGCTTTCTGTTGTTTGTTGTTTTTATTTTTGAGACAGAGTTTCACTCTGTCACCCAGGCTGGAATGTAGTGGTATGACCTCAGCTCATTGCAACCTCCACCTCCTGGGTTCAAGCAATTCTCATGCCTCAGTCTCCTGACATAGCTGAGATTACAAGTATGCACCACTATGCCCAGCTAACTTTTGTAATTTTAGCAGAGATGGGGTTTGCCATGTTGTCAAGGTTGGTCTTGAACTCCTGGCCTCAAGCAATCCACCCTCCTTGGCCTCCCAAAGTGCTGGGATTACAGGTGTGAGCCATGGCACCTGGCTCCACATATAGAGTTATAGCATAGTCTTAACATAATTGTAATTAATGTGTTCAAGAAATTACATGACAAGATGAAAAATTTCAGCAGGGAATTGAAAACTATGATATAAAATCAAATGGACTAAAACATGTGATAATTGAAATCTTATTAAATGGGTTTAACAGTGCATTTAATACAGATGAAGAGAAAATTAGTGAAGCGTAATGAAGGTCAGATAAAAATTCTCTGATTAAAACATGGAGACAAAAAAACAACAAAAATACAGGAAAAAGCTTAATGACATGGTATATGGTGTAACATCAAAATATATGCAATCGGAGTCCCAGAAGTAAAAAACATAAGAGCTATGCAGAAGCAACATTTGAAAAGATACTGGATCAGATTGTTTAAAAACTAGTCACATATGTGAATTACATAAACAACAAACAAAATTCTATGTAAAGGTAGCTCAAACTATAAAAAGTCAAAGAAAAAGATTAAAAGATGCCAGAGAAAAGACACATCAGCTTCCAAAAAACAAAATCTCATTTGAACAAAAGCCAGAAAATGAAAGCATTAAAAATAAAAATAACTGCAAACACAGATTTTTTTTAAAATTGAGTTAATTAATTTAGTTAAAATATGTTTTAAGATGAAATTGATATAGGTGGCATTTTAAGGAAAAAAGAATGAAAGGGAGACAGAGAGAGGGGAAATTCATCATCAGCACACCCGTACTAAAACAAATGTTAAAGAAGTTCTTCAGAAATTAAGACAATTATCCCAGGTAGAAGAATGTATGTAGCAATGTATAAAGTTTAAATAAAATGACATATATTTGGGTAAATCTTAATAAATATTGAGGTCACGATGCATATGAGTACCTATCTGTTGAATTAAAATACATAACTAAAGATGTAAATGAGAGATAAATAAAATTAAAGTATTTTAAGGTCCTAGCATTACACAGAAATTATATGTGTTCATTTACATTAGGCTTTCCCCAGGTCAAAGATATACATTGATATCTCTATTATAACCACTAAAAGAATAGTTTTTTTAAATTGCATAACTAACAAAGTAATAAGAGGAAATGGAATAATTAGAAAATAATTATTTCAAAGAGATACAGAAAGGAACATAGAACAAGAGGGACAAATAGAAGACAAAATTAAAAACATACGTTTAAATTCAAATATATCAGCAGTTGCATTAAATACAAATACGATCCAGACTCAAATTAAAAGATAAAAAGGATTTTTAAATCTGAATTTTATCATAAAAGCCAACTAGATTCTCTAACCAGAGAAATATAAAAAATGGACAAATGAAGAAACACAAAAACAAAAGAATGGAAAATACATACTGCACAAATACTAACCAACAGAAACTAGCACAAGCAATATGAATATTAGACTATATAGGATTAACACCAGAATATTGATTAAAAATAAAAAATTATAATTATAAAAGGGCCAATGCATCCAATAATATATTTTCAAAATATATAAAAAAATGGAGAAAACAAAAAAGATAAATAGAAAAATTCATAGTCTTAGTCAAAGGTTTTAACACACATTCCTGGAAATATAGAAATAAAGATCTTTTATTGAGAGCATTTAGACAGTCCAATGGGTTTCAAAAATATTAATTGTTAACAACAATTTTTACAAACTTAAAAAAAAAGAAGATTTTTAATGTCAACCTGTCAAACAACTGAATATCTTTTTCTTTGTCTGAAAGATGAAGTGAAGAGGTGATCAAAACAATGTAAGGATAGAAGAGAATAAAAGAAATTAAATTATTCTCTACTTGGAGAAGCAGCATATTAGTAAAAAAAGAAGCCAAGAACATTATAACTATGCAAAACCTCTTAGAATATCTTGCCATATGTATTCTGAGGATGGTAACTCTCCCATACCTTTGATTTTCATGAATTTAGGGCATACTATTTTACAAATTGTTTAAGGTTGTCAGATAATATAAGATTAACACTATCTCTATTTGGACTCGAGTATTTAATCCTTTCTATTCTTCATTTTCATTTAAATTCCGATTAAATGCACACATACATGCTTACTAAAGCTATATTTTTGCATCCCTCAAAATGTTAAGGATGCTCTTAATATTACCCAAACTAGGACACGTGAAAACACTAAATTGAAAACTATAAGGAAAGATCTAGGTCAGACGAGATCTGTGTCAAAAAGATCTTACTGATTCTCAGAGTTTCACAGATGCACTCCAAATGTGAGAGGGAGAAAGAGAGAGAGCAAGAGCCAGTGAGTAAGACAGCCAGAAAGTGTTGCCTTCATAGATGGAAATGAAAGATAACAGGTTAGAAAACATTGTTTTTGTTTCAATCTGAAAGAAAAGAGAATTTAAAACTTTTCAAAGTTCTCTTTTACCATGCAATTAATAACTATTAAAAGCCATGAAAACCCTAGACTGTTACCGTCATCCCACAAAACACACCACAAAATGTGCTACAGAAATTTTTTTTATAAAAATCTATCTTTTACCTAATCAAATCAGGAGGATTCTTTAAAGAGAGAAGCTGACATGAAGGATCCTATTTCAAAACTTTATTATGATTATCTATAATTCAGATAAACAGACAATCATTGTATTTTTTTTTTTTATTGAATCTGCTAGATTTGACATGAGAAACAAATAACTAAAATTCCTATAATTACGCTGTCAAAAATCACCAGGCAAAAGATCAAGTATACTTTTTTTATATAGTGATATTAATGCCATCTATAGGTACAGAACAGTATGTATAAAATATAAGTCATTTCAAAATATAAACAATTGCTAGAATAATCTAAATTTAAATATCCAAAATAGTATTTTGATAATATTTCATTATAACTTCACTGTTTTCTTTTTTTTTTTTTTTTTTTTTTTTTTTTTTGAGACGGAGTCTGGCTCTGTCGCCCAGGCTAGAGTGCAGTGGCCGGATCTCAGCTCACTGCAAGCTCCGCCCCCCGGGTTTACGCCATTCTCCTGCCTCAGCCTCCCGAGTAGCTGGGACTACAGGCGCCCGCTGCCTCGCCCGGCTAGTTTTTTGTATTTTTTTTTAGTAGAGACGGGGTTTCACCGTGTTCGCCAGGATGGTCTCGATCTCCTGACCTCGTGATCCGCCCGTCTCGGCCTCCCAAAGTGCTGGGATTACAGGCTTGAGCCACCGCGCCCGGCTTCACTGTTTTCTTTACTGAAATTAATTAAAATTTCTCAAGACAATAATCAATTTCAATCTTATTTCTTTTTCTTCTTTCTAACCCCACCTATAAAATGAAAATTTATTATATAGCCAGCATCTCTTCTATACTTCTTTTCTGGCAAAAACATCACACTCATTCTTATATTTCCTACTACTGTGGAACAATAGACCCCCAAAGAAGTTTAAGTTGTGTGTTATTCTTTCACTTACAGAGATATAAATAATATATCCCAAGAAACTGACAGAGGGTTAGGCATACAACAAAGGGCTAAATAAGTGGTTTTGAATGAATGAATAAATGAATGGGAAAACTTTGTCATGGAAGCTAGCTTCTATGAAATAAAAGATATGAGCAGATTTTTAAAAAATTGCAATGCTATATAACAGAAGAAATGAGCAATGTACATTTAGAATGGAAAATGTGTTAATTTAAAATGTATGTTTAACATTTACTCAAAAATATGTTGCATATATAAGAAAAAATTAAAACTATAAGAATTAGAATTTAGTATGTAAAATGAAATATAAAGTATAAAAAGAAGAAAATACAAATTCAAGTTTCAAGTAAATTAAAGTAATAAAGACTCCTTTTTTTGGTAATACAGCTGATAAAAAATTATAAAGTATATGTTATTCCATCGGATAACAAAATATTAATATTAGCCCTTTAAAAATAATTAAGTATTGTTAAATAAAGCATCCCAATGAATTCACATAATTGGATTTCAATTTTATACTATAACAGGAACAAAATGAAAGGGATCTGATATGGTCTGGATTTATGTACCCACCCAAATCTCAGGTGGAATCAAAAGAGGAACCTGGTGTGAGGTGATTGGATCATGGGGGCAAATTTCCCCCTTGCTGTTCCTGTGATAATAAGTGAATTCTCATGAGATCTGATGGTTTAAAAGTATGTAGCACTTCCCACTTTGCTTTCTCTCTCCTGCCACCATGTAAAAAAGGTGCTTGCTTCCCCTTTGCCTTCCGCCATTATTGTAAGTTTCCCGGGGCAATCCAATCATGCTTCCTGTTGAGTCTGTGGAACTAGTCAATTAAATCTCTTTTCTTCATAAATTAACCAGTCTCAGGTAGTTCTTTACAGCGGTGTGAAATGGACAAATACACGATCCTACAACCTGCCAAGATTTAAATTAATTAATGCCTCTTTGTAGAAGTGCATATTTTTATTTTTTTATTTTATTTTATTTTATTTTATTTTATTTTATTTTATTTTTTTTTGAGACGGAGTCTGGCTCTGTCGCCCGGGCTGGAGTGTAGTGGCCGGATCTCAGCTCACTGCAAGCTCCGCCTCCCGGGTTTACGCCATTCTCCTGCCTCAGCCTCCAGAGTAGCTGGGACTACAAGCGCCCGCCACCTCGCCCGGCTAGCTTTTTGTATTTTTTAGTAGAGATGGGGTTTCACCGTGTTAGCCAGGATGGTCTCGATCTCCTGACCTCGTGATCCGCCCATCTCCGCCTCCGAAAGTGCTGGGATTACAGGCTTGAGCCACCGCGCCCGGCCAAAGTGCATATTTTTAAATAAATATAAAATCATATCACTCAATAAGGAAACAATTTGTGGAAAATGAAGCATCAAGGTGCCTCAAGTTATACAAAATAGGAAATAGGTATGGTGGTGGCTGAATTTACGGGAAATATAAAAATTATGATAAAAAATAAGGTATTTCAAAATGTTATGCAAACTTATGAATGTATACCTTGTTGTATTAAAATATTATTAATATAAATACTGACTGTCATGGTATCTATCATAATTTTAATTAATTTATTTCCTTGGTTCTTCAATACTTATGTTTTTTCACATCAAAAATATTTTTTCAATTTGTATTTCTAGCACAAAACCACAAGAAAAAATAACAGCGGCACAGAGATACATGAAGGAAAGTCAACTATTTCCCTCTACTCCTCTATTCTTTCTTAGGTAACATATGATACCACTGTGCAGTGTTTCTCATATACAAATACACAAACATATAAAAATATACTTTTTATAAAAGTGAGATTATTTTATCTTCATTACTCTGTAACTTGTTTTTCTTTTAAAAGGATATAATCTCTTAAATAAAAACAAGAACACACAAAATTACACAGTTCTGACAGTTGGAAATCCAAAGCAAGTTTTTTTTTTTTTTCCTAAGTAGGAACTCTTATTAACAAACACATCTATTTTATAAAGACAAGTAGGTTGTCTGGTAAGAAACAGATGGCAGTTAAATAACTTGAAATGCACTTCTGGGGGCCATAGGCTTGGCCCCTTAAAAGTTGTCTGAAAAATCACAGACATGAAGCATATTGATTAATAGGAGGAAAGACAGACAAATTTATTTAACATGCATACACAGAAGCCTTCAGAATGAAGACCCAACTTCCCAATGAGTTACAGAAACTTATATATAATTTTGAGGATACAGAGAAAGAATGGGGGATTGGATTCTGATAAGAGAGGTTATGGGAAAAGGGGGAAGAGGAATTCTATTGAAGGGCAATAAATGATTGCTAGCAAAAAAGACTGAATAGGGAATACAGATTAACTTGTAAAGAGTTTTGTTTGGAATTTAAATGATCCTTGTCATTATGCTTGTAAGTTATACTCATAAAAAGGTCTACTAAGGTATGATCTCATCTTGGTCTTCTTTTTTTGCAATAGATAAGATAACAGGGAAGGGAAGAAAAAGAATATTGTTCTCCTTATTGGGTCTAGATCTTTTCCTTTGGGAAAGATAGTCAGAGACACCCTGAGGCTTCTTCAGTTCAGTTTGTCAAAATGCCATATTCTGGTATATCAGTTTCTCAGCTCCAACACATGCAAACAGACCACTGATTCTCTGACTCAAAAGTAACAACCCATTATTTTCAGAAGAAAAGTGCTGATAAATCTGATAATGTAGTATTTTAGTATTATTTCTACAATCACATACATTATTATAAAAGACATCACAAAAACTAGGAACTTTTGATTCCAGTAGCAACATGTTACTTCATTATTTTACTGCATATTTAATTATCCTGAAATATGAAAATTATACTTCTAAATGTTTTGAATTTGTTACATTTAAATATTTAAGAAGTAAATTTGTTTATACACCTACAATTTTAAAATTTATGTATAAATTAAATTGCTACAGGAAAAAATTTTGCATATTAAAGTTGAAAAGAACTATGAGGGGTCTGAGATTTTACTTAATAACTAAAAATCAATTAGCATGCTCCAATTTCATAAATGCTAGCAGAACACTTGAGACTTTCTGGGTCAAACATAAAGAGAATTTATTATTCAGGATATAGCAGGTAAGCATGAACTTAATCTTTTCATTGGTTCCGGTTTCCCATGCTATTTCTCATCCCCCAAGTTTAATGGACACTATATGAAGCAATCCAGGTGGAAGAACACACACATTGTGTTTGTGTCACAGCTAAATAACCTCAAGCTTAGGAACAACAATCTTTTAAATGTGTTGCTAGCAAACCTGCCAAAATTTGTCCTAGAAGTAGACATTAGCTTTCAAATTTGCTCTCTGTCCTAGAGGGGGAATGGTACCTCTGTCTTCCAAGTTATTTGCTTTACAAACTGTTTTGTTTTGTTTTGTTTTTAAATTATACTTTAAGTTCTAGGATACATGTGGAGAACGTGCAGTTTTGTTACATAGGTATACACATGCCATGGTGGTTTGCTTCACTAATCGACCTGTCACCTACATTAGATATTTCTCCTAATGCTATCTCTCCCCTATTCCCCACCACCTGACAAATCTCGGTGTGTGATGTTCCCATCCCTGTGTCCATGTGTTCTCATTGTTCAACTCCTACTTATGAGTGAGAACATGTGGTGTTTGGTTTTCTGTTCTTGTGTTAGTTTGCTGAGAATGATGGTTTCCAACTTCATCCATATCCCTATAAAGGACATGAACTTATCCTTTTTTATGGCTGCACAGTATTCAATGGTGTATATGTGCCACATTTTCTTTATCCAGTCTATCACTGATGAACATTTGGGTTGATTCCAAGTCTTTGCTATTGTGAATAGTTCCACAATAAACATATGTGTGCATGTGTCTTTATAGTAGAATAAAGAATGAATTTGGCTTTATTTTCTCTGAAATGGAAATCTGCTAAATTTTTTTGAGAAAATAACATGATGACATAGGTATGAGTGGATTAATGAAGAGAAAGGAAAAAAAATTCTCTTTCTCTCTCTCTCTCTCTGTAGTAATTATCCTTTCCTGTCTACTATTATTCAAGTCTTTATTCTACAAATGAAGAAACAGAATTGAAGACATTAAATAACTTCCCCAAAGGCACTTTAGTATGCAAATATCAGAGACAAGATTCTATCCAAAGTTAGTTCGACTTCATAGTTTATGTTCTTAAACATTTTGCAATACTGCTTCTTAGTTATGAGACTATTACAAGATTTCACATATTTAAAACAATTGTAGACTAGAGCATTGGTTATAGAAATGAGGGACAAAAGATGAGGTAGGAAGAAAAGATTTTACAGAAAGAAAGGGAATTATTGACACATTGGCTTAGCATAAAACTGTGTTAAAGTAGAGCTTTGGTTTTAATTATTGGTATTCAGTAAAATGATGGCGTAAATAATATGTAGATATTTAGGGAAAGGGAAAATTGATACCAAGAAGCACTATTTATAAGCATGCTGAGTGCAAAGTGGGGTAACATATTAAAGAGTAGATACTAGCTGTTGAAGAGGTTGGACCTGATGTGGTATTCCCTTTCATTCACTGATTATCTTCCTTTCTTTTATTGAACAACCAGGTTGTTTCAGAATGACTTGTTTCTATTCATCACATTCCTGTTTTCACCATAAGTTTTATCCAAAGTCTTTAGAAATCTGGTGTCCAACCTAGCCTGTCACTATCTTAACATGCTCCTTTTCTTAATTAAGAACTTCATTTGCAATTGAATCCAACAAGCTCTTTCTTTTTTATATTATTCTTATATCTACAGAAAATATGGCAACCTTGTTCATTTTTTCTCAAAAATAATTCTTTCTCGTTTTCACTTTCATGACCCTATCTTTTCTTTTCCTTTCTTTTTTTTTTTTTCCGAGACGGAGTCTTGCTCTGTCGCCCAGGGTGGACTGCATTGGCGCAGTCTTGGCTCACGACAACCTCTCCCTCTTGGGTTCAAACAATTCTCCTGCCTCAGCCTCCCTAGTAGCTGGGATTACAGGTAAGTGCCACCATGCTCAGCTAATTTTTTATATTTTTAGTAGAGATGGGGTTTCACTATGTTGGCCAAGCTGGTCTTAAACTCCTGACCTCGTGATCCGCCTATCTTGTCCTCCCAAAGTGCTGGGATTACAGGCTAATTTTTGTTTAGTAGAGATGGGGGTTCACCATTTTAGCCAGGCTGGTCTCGAACTCCTGACCTCGTGATCCACCCACCTCTGCCTCTCAAAGGCCTGGGATTACAAGTGTGAGCCACCACACCCAGCCTGTTGACCCTTTATTTTCACCAAATTATACTTCTTTTGAACATGTATTATAGTTATTATAAATATGATTTCTAAAGCTCAGAGTGCTTTAGTTAAAATACTAGTTTCAAAGTACCCAACCACTTTGTCTTAATCTGTTTGGGCTGCTATAACAAAATACTATAAACTGATGGCTTAAACAACAGATAAATATTTCTCACAGTTTTGGAGGCTGGGAAATCCAAGATGAAGGGGCTGGCAGATTCAGTTCTTGGTGATGGCTCTCTTTCTGGCTTGCAAATAGCTGCCTTCTCACTGTGTCCTCACATGGTAGAGACATAAAACTTCGGTGTCTCTTTCTCTTCTTATAAGTGCACCCACCCTACTGATTCAGGGCCCTGCCATTGTGACCTCATTTAACCTTTATTACATCCTCACAAGCCCTGTCTCTAAACATAGTCACATGGAAGGTTAGTCTTTCAACATGTGAATATTGAGAGGCACAAGCGTACTGTTTATAACAGTAATTAATCTCTTCATTTCCAATTTTTATACAATCTTCACCCTCTCTCTTCTTTGCTTCCCATTGCCACTGCCACACTCCATATTCTTACTACCTCAAACCTGCATCAAAATAGATCTTCATTTCTCTCAATAAACTTTATTCTAATATATACTGCATATTAACCCACAGATTAATTTCTGAACAGGATTGCTATTTTCACAACATGCTTCTGTATGAAAAATTAGCATAAATTCATTTAACCTCTTGGCCATTTTAATAGTGAAACCATTCAAGGAGCATTGCCGCTGTTTTCTTATCAGTGCAAAGCTGTCAAGCCTTATCGTCATGCACATAGATGAATGTGTAAGAACAAGTAGCTAACTTCCGCTCTTTCACTAATATTATAAAACCGTGTTACTCTCTTGGTTGTCTTCCCTATATTAGTACAACAGACAAAGTCCTAAGGTTCTCCACATAAAATCTGATCTTGGTTTTGTTCTTTCTACTGTATTTGGGATATTGACAGGTATATTACTTTTCTAGGGCTACCATGACAAAATACCACAGATTGGGTGGCTAAAAGAACAGAAATTTATTTTTTCAAAGTCCTGGAGCTAGAAGTCCAAGATCAAGACGTCAACAGGTTTGGTTTCTCCTACAGTCTCTCTTCTTGGCTTGCAGATGGTGCGTTCTCTCTCTGTCCTCACTTGGCTTTTACTGTTTCTTTCTCTTCTTATAAAGACAACAATCATATCGAATTAGGGCCCTACTCTTATAACCTCATATAACCTTAGTTAAAGACCTTATCTGCAAATATAGTCACATTGGAGGTTAGGGCTTTAATGTATTAATTTTGGGGACATACAACTCATTCCATAACAGCTGGTTTTCTTAGAATCTCTCTCTTATAGGATGTCCTATACCCACAGAAATTTCAGGCTTTAAGTATGACTTAATTTTTTGAACACCAGGAACTTGTATACTTCTTTCTTGAAGGCAAGTGTGTCCTTCATTCCTCTTCCTTTCTTCCTTCCTTCCTTCCTTCTTTCCTTCCTTCCTTCCTTTCTCTTTCTTTCTTTTTTCATTTTTTACTTTATTCCTCTCATTTTGTCTTTCCTTTTTGTAGACTCAGAGTCTGACATAAAATGAAAATTTGTTGATAAACTGAACAAACGTTAGTCTATGTCTAAACTGAATTCTATAATTATGGTAAGGAGCCTATAAAATAATTGCACCTAATACTCTAATATTGAACCTAAAAGGTAAACATAAAGCTCAAAGAGATAGTGGATGAAAAAAATGTTCCCTTAAGAAATTGAGTCACAATTAAAATATTGTATAAGTTATGTTATTTTAAATATGTTTTACTCTGCCTGTTTCTCCCCATTGAGATTCTAAGCACAGGCATGAACATTTTTTGTTGTTGCTGTTTTTAACATAACTTATAAGCCAAATACCAATTGTTATTACTTATGGATTGATTAGTTTCATTTTCATCTGGATTTCTTACTATCTTGAAATGCTTTCACTTCCTAAACTCTTAGGACAAAATGACTTAAGTCCATTTAAACTTATCCTAAACAAATGTAAAATAAACTATTTTTGGAATTTACTTTTTGTTCTCCTACACCCCACTCTACAATCCATGTTATTTTAAAGTATATGTTTTGTATAAAGTGGAGAATACACTACTATTTTTTTAATTGTCAAAAATGGTTTTCATTTTTCACAATTTTTAAAATCACTGAATATTCATCCTATTTCATTCACTTCACTTACTTTACAAATACATAGCATGCTTTTGGGGAGAAAACCTATGATCATTCAAATTTCTTGTTTTACTTTTTAATTTTCATGGCAGAGTATAAAGAACATTTCTAAGAAGTTTGAAAATACTAACAGTTGCTAAATTGACCAATAGCTTTTTGACATCTAGAAAGCCCTGTAAAAGTGGTTAATGTGTTCATGTGTATCTACCTGAGAAGCAACAACAACAACAAAAAAACCCTTCTTAAACACAATTTACTCTGTCCATGTTTTACTCTCAAAAATTATAAAGGAACAATGTCACAGTGCTTGTGGCAGTTGTCAACCTGGCTCACTCTGCACATGGTAAAAGTCTCATAAAAGTTGATAATCAGAAAATAGCAGTTAAACTAGGCCATGAATGGTTACAGAACTGGTGGTGTTAAAAAATTAATTCTCATTATAATAAGATAAGGAGAATTCTCAATTAAACCTAAATGCTTGCTTATCATGGTAGGGACAGAAATTCAATTTGGGCGGGCACATAATGAGCTGAAAGAACATGGCTATCTGAAGTGCTGATGGAAACACACCATTTATCCTGGACTATCATTTAAAATGAAAAGGATGCGTGTTGGGGGGCGGGAGGGAGTGGGGGAGGTGCGGGTATTGGTAGAGACTACTAAACAATTTTGCGTCTTGTGTAAGGAAATATTTTATGAGATTTAGGTGGATCCCAGGCCACTTTTGCTCTGTCTGGCAAAACAAGCCAAGACTTCTACTACCCTAGGAAAGTAAAAAGATACAGAATATCAAAGGGCTAATGCAAATGAAAGGAAAGGTTGAGTCATTAAAAGTAATCTATGCATTGCTTTACTGCTGAGAGGGATAATTTAAATTCACACACAGAAAAGGTCAAAGTCAGAGCCTAAAAGTAGGCAGAAATAGTAAGTTCAGTGAACATAGTGAAGAAAAGCAGGACAGATCTGACAATAAGGATATCAAGAAATGGCTCAGAACAATGTTTTGAATGCAGACATACTTCCTGGTTTAAGCATCCTGGTTTTTTTTTTTTTTTTTTTTTTTGCAAGGTTTGGTAGAAATTTAAATGGGGCCAAATCCAACCTGATAGAGAGGAAGCAATAGATGTCATCTATGCATTTAAGGTGTTTGCTTTTTAGGTTTATTTTTAAGAGCCCTTCCAACTCTACCTCCCAAACCCCAGTGTATACAAATACACACACTCTACAATCTCAATGAATATATAGGCACTTTTGTACCTGCACACATATATCTTCCTGCACACACACATACACACACATCAGGCATCCCGGTATCACTTTCATTATCTACTATTATAATAGTCTCAAATCCAAACACAAAGTACTATATAGTATGATTATTTTCCACCCAAAATTCCTATTTTTTCTGTATGCACAGAGATTTAGATATTATCTGCTGATTTTTTTTCCCCAAAATCAATGCCAGCAGTTTTTTAGCCTGTAGTCCAGAGAATTATATGTATCCATGGCAATATTTACTGCTCTTTTACCACAATTCATTACCAAAAAAAAAAAAAAAAGTGTCCTCTTCTGAGGATTTCTAGAGAAAAGAAATATAACTTTGATAGATATTAAACAATTTGTCAGTAAGATACATAATCTTGGCTATTAACTAAGTAAAGAGAAATGTCCAGAAGAAACAATTCAAGATTATTTAGAGTTTTCAATTATCTTTCCAGTGGTATTTAAATTTGACACAGCCCTAGAAAGGATATTTCTAAAGTACTTAAATAAAATAGATATGTTTCTCAATAATATGGAGCAAATGAGCCTTCCAGTATTAGAAAATTGGCTTTAGGTTCAAAACAGCCTTACTTTTCAAAAGCAGTAAGGGCATATTGGGACATAGAATTTCAGTAGTTACTAAATTAGATCACACCTTATCAAAGCATGTTTTTATGACCATGTGTCAAAACCATAATCCAAGAGTTAAATAAAACAAAAATATGATGATTGTGAGCCTTTCCAAAGCCCTAAATAAGAAATAAATAATACAATTTAAACAACAGCAAATTAGGATTGTTCCATCTGAGAATACACAATTAAAATAACGTTTTAAGTTGTAAACGGTAAATCCCTACATATCTAGATAAAATGTTACCTTGAAGACTATAAGTACAGATATAAGGGAAATTGTTTAGAAGAAGATATAGATGAATTAAAATTGTTTGACTTCAAATAGAAGCTACTAATATCATTACTATAACACAGAATTCCTTGCAAGAAAAGCACTTACACCATATCTCTGTTTCAGCAAACATTTTTGAGTATTTCTTAAAAACAAAACACAATTTTGGAAAGATTTTCAAACCTAGGTAAATGTAGGTATCTATTTGGACATACTTATAATTTGCTGATATTCTATCCAAAATTTGCTGTAAAACCAGGTAACTTGATCAGAGACTTAGAAAAGCAGATAAGAAGTACAGGTTGAATGGAATACTATGCAGCAAAAGGATGAGATCCTGTCTTTTTTTTTTTTTTTTTTTTTTTTTTTTTTTTGATTTTTAGACGGAGTTTCACTCGTGTTGCCCAGGCTGGAGTGCAATGGCATGATCTTGGCTCACTGCAACCTCACCTCCCAGTTCAAGCGATTCTCCTGTCTTAGCCTCCCAAGCAGCTGGGATTACAGGTGCATGCCATCACATCCAGCTAATTTTTGTATTTTTAGTAGAAATGGGGTTTCATCATATTGGTCAGGCTGGTCTTGAACTCTTGATCTCAGGGGATCCGCCTGCCTCAGCCTCCCAAAGTTCTGGGATTACAGGCGTGAGCCACCATGCCTGGCTGAGATCATGTCCTCAGAAGGGACGTAGATGGAGCTGGAAGCCATTATCCTCAGCAAACTTATACAGGCACAGAAAACCAAACACTACATGTTCTTGCTTATAAGTGGGAGCTGAACAATGAGAACGCATGGACACAGGGAGGGGAACAACACACACTGGGGCCTGTTGGGGGTTGGGGAGGGAGAGCATCAGGATAATTAGCCAATGCATGCAGGGCTTAATACCTAGGTGATAAGTCTATAGGTGCAGCAACCCACCATGGCACACTTTTATCTATGTAACAAACCTGCATGTCCTGCACATATATCCTGGAATGTAAAATTAAATTTAATTTAATTTAATTTAAAAGAAGTACAGATTGGGCATCCCTAACCCCAAAATCAAAAATTTTAAGTGCCAACACGGTGCCACAAGTGAAAAATTCCACACATAAACACATAACACAAGTTTACTTCATGCACAAAACTATTAAAAATATTGTATAAAATTATTGTGAGGCTGTGTGCTTAGGATGTATATGAAAGACAAGTGAATTTGGTGTTTAGACTTGTGTCCCATTCCCTATATATCTCATTACATATATGCAAATATTCCAAAATCCAAAAACTCTGAAATCTGAAATACTTCTGATCCTGTGTTTTGGATAAGGTATATTAAACTTGTGTTTAGAAATCCTGTGAACTAGCAAAAGAATCTCTGCAACAAACGTGAGGCTCAAGGCCCAAACTTCAGCTCTGGCACAGGAAAGAAACAGGATACTAAAATCAAGGACCAGTTTTAGAGGAAACTATAATCATAAATATACTATCAAGCCAGCAATCAAAACCCAACATAGGCAACAAATTTAGACTTAATACTACAGTTAAAAAAAACTTTTTAAGGGGGGAAGAGAACTAACATTTATTTAGATCCTTCCATTGCCAGACACAAATTAAATCTAACCTTTACAATAATATTTATATGATTTTTTAATCCCCTTCTTACGCCCCCAAAAAAACTATGACCATTAAAGAAATTAAATAAAACTGAATAAAATTACATTGTTAAATTTTTGTAGATCTAAGATTTTAATTCAGGCTTGTCTAATGGCAAATCCAGTCTCTGTTTCACTAGTGGCCCTCAGAATTTGTGAAAATCATAAAATAATCCTAATACATATTGAGGATTTGCTATGTGTCCAACACTGTTCCATGCATTTGAAGTATATTAACACATTTAATATTCTCTACAAACCTAAGTGATATATAAATGTTATCCCCATCCTACTGAGGCACAGAATTTAAACAATCTGCCTAATAACATTTAACTAGTAATGGAGTAAGATTTAGACCGTATATTCTTGCTCCTAAAACTAACGCTGTCCTAAAACTAATGGCACAGACCCAATGCTTCCCATGATAGTTTAATCTCCTCTCTTTGAAGTAGTATAGGATGACAGGCCCAGGACAAATCCTGAATCTGGACAGCTGCCTGTTTCCTTAAACAAAGTGTTATGTGAACCAGCAACACACATTCATTTATGGAATGTAGCTACTTTCACACGACAACAACTTTGTGAAGGAGTTGAAATACAGAAAATATACAGTCAGAAAATCTAAAATATTTACTAACTAGCCTGGACAGAAAAAGTTTGCGGACTCCTAATGTAGATCATGGATAACAAAACAATATTCATATGTTTTCAAGAGAAGAGAAGTGAACATTTTATAAGAAATCATTATTTCTTTAAACTCTCCACTTCTTCATAGTCTGCCCAGAAGTTCATTTAATCAAAGATAACAAAACAAATGGGTCTATTTATGTTCACACGTATTTATCTTAAATATAAATTGACTCATTTCTATTTTATCAATAGCTAGTCCTCTATATATCTTGACCACTTTTACTTAAAAAAAAAAAAAAAGAAAGAAAAAACAGAAAACAATGCATGTATGTATATATTTATTTATTTTTGAGACAGGGTCTTGCTCTGTTGCGCAAGCTGGGGTGCAATGGCACAATCACACCTTATTGCAGCCTCAGACTCCTGGGTTCAAGCCATCCTTCCATCTCAGCCTCCAGAGTAGCTGGGATTACAAGTGTAGCTGAGACTACAAGTGTGTGCCTCTTCACCCACCTAACATTTTTTTTTTAAGTAAAGATGAGATTGCTGTGTTGCCCAGGCTTGTCTCGAACTCCTGAGATCAAGCAATCCTCCCGCCTAGGCTTTCTGAAGTGCTGGGATTACAGGCATGAGCCACTGTGCCTTTCCAGAAAATAATGTATTTAAAATGACAATATTTGAAATAGTAAATGTCTGTCTATCTACTGGTAAATTTAAACTAAAATAAAGTCAATCAATTTCCACAAGTTTTCGTTTTTATCAAGGTTAAAATCATACAGTTAAGGAATAGGTGAATTCCAGCTAAATGGGTTACTAGATTCTGAAATACTTTTGCTCTTCTGTAAACATGTGATTATTATTAGTTTCATATTACTTTTAAGAAATTGCATTATGTTATCTAAACTTGTAACATCATATTTGATAGACTCATTAAAAAACAGCTATTTTAACTGTAGTTAAATATGCCTTTGATTCTGATTTTCAAACAAAAACAAGACATAATTTCAGTAAAAATGTGTCTGAGAGGAACACAATTACGGCTTTTCCACTTTGCTTAAGTGATTCTCTGCTCACTCCCTTTTTCCAAAACCCATCAGAAGCACTGCTAATTCAAGTATTCCTTGGAGATTCTGTAGGGTGCCATCTGCTGTATACCTGTTATGTTGCAGCTTGAAATTTACTTAATGTCAGATTTAGCCCATCGAATCACACAAAAGTATGTGAGTTGTTTTACAAGTGAAACATTAATGCTGGATTCATGAAGAAAACTGAAAGTTAGACATGCATAATAAAACCACATTAGTGGTTATTTGATTAATTATTGAATATGATTATAACACAAACAGATTACCACACCAGTTAGGTACAATGAAGGTGGCATTATTGTTAAAACTGTGGGTTGCAGTTTGTTTTCTTATAAGCAATCAAATATTATGCATGGCTAGTAGATAATATAAGTACACATACCAGAAAAGAAATCTCTGGTGTATGGGTATACATTTGTTCACCTTGATCCTGCTCCATTTGTATTTTGACATCATATAAATATCAGAAGGTACATTGACAGCATAGGAGTAGGCAAAATATTTCTGCCATTTTTACAGGCATAGAGATCCACAGGAAAAAGGGTTTTGGGGAGTAATGTTGCTGGACAGGGAGCTACTCGGATTACATATACTTGGAAAGTGAGTTTTTTAATATAAGATTTCACATATATAAGAAAATATATATACATAATGATTTTGAAAAAATTCAAGAAAATATACTGTGAATAATAATACCTACAAAGACCTCTCTGTATGCCCCTTCTTAACTGCACATGCCTTCCCCCACTACCTCTAACAGATAATCTTATCCTGAATATGGTGTTTAGCATCTCCTTACTCTTTAAATATTTTTTTTTCTTATGGTCTTACTATATACATATCTATTATTTAACAATACATTATTTAAGTTTGCATATTTTTAACTCCATGTTCTGTAGGAGGATTTACCTGTGACTTGATTTTTTTGCTCAAAATATTTTTTGTGGGCAAAAGAATACAATTAACATAAAATATTCATTTAGATTAATATACTATACCTCATTGGGAGAGTAATGTGACAAAAACACTGGGGAAAACTTAAAATTATCTAGTAGTTTTGAACATGCATCATTACACTTTTGGAAGAGACCAGATTGCCATGGAGAGATTAGGCACCCTGCCCAAAATCATATGCACGCAGTAATTGTGACAGCTGACATTCAAATCTGAACAGTTTGTTCTAGTACATTGCATAAGTCTGTTTTCCTGCTGCTATAAAGAACTGCCCAGGACTGGGTAATTTAAAAAAGAAAGATATTTGACTCATAGTTCAGCATGACTGGGGAGGCCTCAGGAAACTTACAGTCATGGTGGAAGATGAAAGGAAGCAAGGCACCTTCTTCACAAGGTAGTAGGAAGGAGAAGTGCGGAGTGAAGGGGGAAGAGTCCCTTATTAAACCATCACATCTCATGAGAACTCACTCACTATCACAAGGACAGCATGGGAGAAATCATCCCCATGATTCAATTACCTCCACATAGTCTCTCCCTTGACACCTGGGGATTATGGGGATAATGGGGATTACAATTCAAGACGAGATTTGGGTGGAGACACAAAGCCTAATCATATCATACTTGTATCTTGTGATCACTACGCTAGATTTATTCTGCATTATTAAGTAATAACTTTAAGTAATATAAATAATACTTCTTACAAGAAAGATGATAGCTCAACATGGAGAGTACTCTATAAAAAAAGTTTTTTTTTTTTTTGTTTATCATTCTTGATTAACCTAATAAAATCTATAGTGTCCTTACAAAACTAAGACATGTCTTACTTTAAAAGCTATTTTTAAAACTCAGGACATCTATTATTAATTTTCATGTCTTTCACATTCATAGAACCATGCCATAAAGGAATTAACAAATAATTTAACAACTGAACACTAGATGGAAATGGCTATTTCTCTTCTAGGTTTTGACTATCCAAATTAACACTTAGAATAGGTTGTTTTATAAGTTGAATTTCCTAAAGCCTATTACTCTGCTTTTGGAATTAACTTCAAAGGATTGCCAACGTGATTGCTTATCTTTTCTTATCCTACTTACTTTTCAGCAGCTCCCCAAGTTGACCTTCTTGAAGCAATATTTTCTCTTGGCTTTTTGAAAGACACTATGCTCTTAGTGTTCTTCCTAGCTCCCTGGACACTCTTTCTCTTGATTTTCCAATCATTAAATATTGGCACATCCTACTCTTTTTTTAAATACAAATTCTCTCTTCCACAGCTTTAAATATAATCCATATGATCATGAATAATCAATCTACATTTCTAGCCATGATCTTGCTGGATGTACAGACACATTAATTCAAATTTCTGCTTGACACATACATTTGCATGTTGAAATAAGAATTTCAACCTTCACCTGGTCAAAATAGAACTCTTGTTTCCTTCTGTCTTGCACAGGTGACTCCTCTCCTAGTCTTCCAAGGCTCATAAAATGGCAATATAATCTGCCTGTGACTCAAGTGACAAATTTCAGAGTTATGCTTGATTTTTATCTTTCTGTCACCAGTCTATTCCAGTTCACAAGCAAGTACCATTGAGAAAACTTCTAAAAGAAACAAAACAAAACAAAACAGTACACATCTCTTCCCTTCTATCTCAACTTCTATCATTCTGGTTGTCACCCTGAATTCTCACCTGGAACAACCACAGTATATGTTGACTCTAAACAGGAAATTCAATTGACATGTTGTAGCACTTTTGTGGAGTGGTGTCAGGTCAAATGTGCTGCCATAATTGAGTAAGCCCAGAAAAGCATACATGGCAATAATACTTCTACTTTCAGTTTTAGCTAGTATGGCTTTTATTTAACATTATTGGTAAATTATTTTAATTTTATTAAAAATTATTGATAATTTTATTAAAAATAATTGATACTGATTCAATGAATACAACACATTATGCTATTAAGCATTTACTGATATATATGTATATATACAAATAATATATATATTCTTTTTTAACTGTTATATTTGTAAGTGTTTAAGAAATCTCAAATATTTCACACCTGGCTTGACACAGTCAGCAATGATCACACAAGTAAGATCACTGCAGTCGCTCATGTTCATGACTGCCTACCCCAAACTCACACTGTGATGTCCTGTACACATTTTATTGCTTAATTGTCCGAGTAACCCTATTAGGTAGCTATTAATATTACATATGATGAAATAGAAACTTAAGAAAACCTTAATCAACTTACAATAGCTATACAGTGGCAGAAGTGAGATTCACACCTAGATCTCTACGATTCAAAACAGTTGTAATCTTTACCACTACAATATACTTCCTCCAGTGGAATTTTGTGAGTGAAATGGGGTTGGGGTTAGGAAAGAATTTTTCTCCACCTTCTCTAATCTCTCCAAGAGGACTGTTTAAAATTAGGGTTGTTTACAAAGCAAGAGTCATGGAATTATACTTTCCTCTTCTCCTCATCTCTTTTCAAGACCAAGTTGTACAGCATCATAGTCAGGCCTTATTTATGTAGGCAGAATGTTATTAAAAAATCTATCAGTCTAAGAGACACCATTATCTAAACCAGAGGTTTCTTCAAGGAGTATACAATGGGATCCATATGTGTATATGAAGACTGTGTTACCTTGTAAATGTTTTTTAACCTATATTATTCTAACAATGAGGGAAAATAACTTGTAATAATTTGTAAGAACTGACAATACTAAGTTAGTCTGTATGATAAATGGTCATAGTTGTTTTACAGGTCTCACAAGGGAAAACTAAAAATTCCACAAATGGGAGCATTGACAGTGGCACTTAACAGTTGTGTAATGACATTTCATGTGTTGCTATCCAAAATGTGTAATTTGATGAGTTTTGATAAACATGTAAACCTGTGCAGCAACCACATCATTTGAGATTAAAACAAATCGATTATCTTAAAATTTATTTAATGGATGTAGATCTGTCCTGAAAGATAAAATGTGGTGCTGCAGAGTAGCAAGTTCACTCACACAGAAGGTGCCTTTTGTTTAAGGTTTTAAGGTATGGCCCATTGAACTTCACAGCCAAACAATTAAAATTTCAAAAGCTTAAAGGAGTTATCCCCCACCTATTTCAAGTTAGAGTAGGGCTTATCTTGAAGAGATTTGTGGGTATGCATTTTGTCTAAGGAAATGATTCCCGAATAAGGTTTACAGGCAACCCTAAAAGGAATTTAAGAGAGTTATATTCACAGAAACACTTTCCAAGTTTGGTCTTTAAGAGACAAACAGTAAAATGAAAAGAGGTCTTTGAATACTAATGTCTACACCTACAAATAAGGATGAAGAAACTATTCTGCTGCAAAACATGTGCTACCTTTATAAGAAAGAATTGCCCAGAGGTTAGAACAAAGAACATAGAGGACAGAAAGAAAAGCAAGAATTTTCAGTAGGCCCTGAATCCTAACCAAAAAACTACTAACATGTGTATTAGTTTACAGGTTAAAATGGAAAACTGTACTTGAGTTGCTGTGTTTAAACCTCATCTACAGCTATATATACTTTAGATTTTGAGATTCTGCACTTTGAATTGAGGTTATAATTGAATGATACTTTGAATGGCCTTGGGAGGGGCTGAGTGTACTTTGCATATGCGAGGAATATACCATTGACTGGTAGACCGCCTCCAAGATGGACCACAATGTTCCCTACCTCCTGGTATTCATTCTTTTCATATTGTTCTTCCATGCTGAATCAAGTTTGATCTTTGTGACTAATAAATTTGACAAAAGTGATGGTATATTACTTCTGAGATTAGGTTACAAAAGACATGGTGCATTTTGTCTTCTCTCTCTCAGATTGTGTAGTCAGGGGGAAGCCAATTGACATGTTGACCAGTGAAAAGGCTACATGGTAAGAAACTGAGGCCTCTGAGTACCAGCAGTGAAGAACTGAGTCCTCTTGCCACACAGCAAGTGAATGAACTAGGCAGTAGATCCTCAAGTTCAGCCAAGAATTCATGACTACAGCCATGGTTGACATATTGAGTGCAACCTAATGAGATGCCTTCAGCCGTAACCCATAGGTAACCACTCTCAAACTCGTAACCATAGAAACTTTGATATAACAAATATGGATTTAATCTACTAGATTTTAGAGCTAATTTTCTACACAGCAATGTATAATTTTATGATAACCTTATATCCTCCAATGCTGATAAATTTACTGTTAATTCTGTCATTTTATTATTGACTTTTTTGGGCTTATTGTTTGTCTGTTTTTAATTTTATGGTTTTATTCTTTATTATGTGTTTCTACATACTTCATTTGGATTTAATTTGCCCTACTTCTATTAGCTTCCTTTTTAATTGATATTTTATAGTTGAACATATTTTTGGGTGCATGTGATCTCTTAATGTATGTATACAATGTGGAGTGATTAAATCAGGGTAATTGGTATATACATCACCTCAAACATGTATCTTTTCTTTGTGTTGGGAACATTACAAATCTTCTAGCTATTTTGAAGTGTAACAAATTATTATGAACTATAATTTCCCTACCGTACTATTTAATATTAGAACTTCTTTCTGTTTGATTGTTTTTTTGTATTCATTAACCAACATTTCAAGGAAGAAAGTTAGGTTATGAATTATAGCACTCTTTATTTAAATATAAGCATTTAAAGTTACAAATTTCCCTGTAATCATAGTTTTAATGAGATCCAGAACATTTTGATTTGTGATATTATTATCATCATCTCATTGGAACATTTTAAAATTTCCTTTCAGCTTTCTAAATTTGTCTATGGGTTATATAGAAGTTTGTAATTTAATTTCCAAATATTTGATGCTTTTATAGTTATTTTATTATTTATGATTCCTCGTTTCATTCCATTGTTCTCAAGAAAATGTACCCTATAGATGTCTACCTTTTAAATTTAATGGGACTTATTCTGTTACCCAGGATATACTTTTTCTTGATGATGTTCCACTCACATTTGAAAATAATATATAATTATTTTATTAAGTGTAGTATTCTATAAATGTCATTTGGGTTAAAAATATTGATAATATTGTTCAAGTCTTCTAGAAATTTTCTGATGTTTTTCATTTAGTTGCTTTATCAATTATAGAAAGAAATGTTTTAAATTCTTCAACTGTGATTGCTAATTTGTTTATTTCTTAGTTCTGTCAGTTTTTGCATTGTGTATTTAGAAGTTCTAGAAACAAGCCATCCATATGTTTGACTGTTGTGTCTTCCTAAAGAACTGACTTTTACCATTAGTAAGTATGGCTCTC
This sequence comes from Macaca fascicularis, assembly GCF_037993035.2. NCBI lineage: Eukaryota > Metazoa > Chordata > Mammalia > Primates > Cercopithecidae > Macaca > Macaca fascicularis. Next base: position 96,177,564 of record NC_088379.1, on the reverse strand, counting down.
TGACTGTGGTAAAATGTCATATATTTAGATCTACTTTGACATTACTATAGCCACTCTAACTTTCTGCCATTTGATGTTTTCATGACACTTCTTTTTCTAATTTTCCTTAAACATATTTTTGAGTCAGCAAAAATAAATAAATAAATACAAAGAAGGTAGCAAAGACTTGTAGTGTTGTTATTTTCAAATGATAAGTATAAAGAGAATTCTGATTATTAGAATGCTATCTATACTTCCATGGTAATTGCTTGATTTGGGTATTTCTTTACGACTCTTCACTGTTGCCTTTTCCTTCTCTAATTATCCATTGCTAAAGTTCCTACCCTATAGACTTTTCTTTCCGTCTCAAGATGTGCTGATAGGAAAATGTCATTTAGTTATAAAATCCTTATTAATGCTCTTTGAATCATTTACTGAAATGTAGTAAAAATAAACCCTTTAAAAATTCCCAAGAGTGACGAATGATGAAGTTGAAAACGCTCTAAATTTTATAATGTAATTGCAAATTATACTGAAAAAAAACCCCCCAAAATTTTGCATTGAAAATTATCCTTGAAAGTTTTTCATTATTATTCCTTTTAGGTAAAATGAAATTAATGGTTGAACTATTAGGTAGTAGAGAAAAGAAAAAGAAAAATAGATTCCAGCTCTTTAATCAATGGAAGGTCTTTTCCAAATATTTCACAGCCCCAATATTTCCATCAACTACATGGGCCTGTGAATTACATAAATTTTCAAATAAGTAGTTCCTTGATTTTTACTTATCTACCTATTTTGTTAGAATAGATTTAGCTCATTATATCAAAATACATTTGTTTGATAAAGAGAGAGTAGAGCAAACTAAAAGGAAATATTAAAACAAAACCCACCTCTGTAGATATTAAACATTTTCTTTTATAGATTAATAAAATTATGTGAAAAAATTAAGAAAAAAAAATGATACAGTTCTCCTCCCTTGCTATAGTCATGTCTTTTACCACTAATACTAGAGAATAAAGTGACAACAATAGAATTTCTAAGGGCCCAACATCAGTCATTTTTCTAAAAATAAAGGAGTTGAAGTTTGGAGTTGCTGGGAATATGAATGAGCATTTTAATTAAAAAAAAATCTTTAAAAAAGGATGACACAATTTGGAGTGTGATATTCCATTCAGATTATTAATTCTTAGCTCACCTCAAAATTAAAATCTAGGATGTCAACAGAACATCATTAGGAAAATGGTCAGCTTAGCCAAACAATAAGAAGTAATAATGGCTTTATACCAACAATTTTATGTTTATTAGATTTGCTAATTTGTGGTTTTATAATGATTTATGGTTGTCCTTTTCCTCTGAAATTGCCATGATGTTTAGTGAAAACAAAATTATCTCTGTGTGAAAAGAGTGAGTACATATGGAAATAACCAGTCTCTAAACCACTAGGCCTTTCTTCTAATCTGGAAGATGTAGCAGATAATTTTAAAAACACAGTTAATGAACACTATAGCCATCTACTGCATAGAAAGGTCAGGAAATTATATCTACCATCGATAGACTTGGGCAAACAAATGAGTCTTGATTAAATTAAATCTAGTAATTTTTGTGATGTGTCTTTATTTCATATTTGGAGAAAAAACATATTGTACACTTCGTTTAATGAAGAGAAATTTTCTACATACTTATTTTGATCCTCATTCCATCAAGCACTCAAGCTTATTATTTGTTTTCTGTCAACAGTTATTTTAATGGTAGCCTGGAAACAGAATGAAATCTAGTTCCTTTCATTTATTTATTAATAAACACTTATTAAACAGCAAATACTCTCCAGGTTGAGAAGATACAAGAAGATGCAAGTTCACAAGATCATTTTCATGCATCTTAGAGTATCACTGGGAAAAGGAAGATTAGCAATTATAATGAGGAGACATAAGCGCTCCAATGATAGAGGAAATATAGACTGTTATACAACCTGTAGAAGAACTTGTAAGAGCAATTAGGAAACATTCAAAAAATTACAGGAGACTGACTTGATCACATATTCATTTTAGTCTGACAGCAATGAGTAAACTAATTCGATAGGTGGGAAGACTAGAAGTAAGAAGACCCGTTACGAAGTAACTTCAGTAAAATGGACCATCATTGATGTAGGAGCAGTTGGAAGAAGAGGTAGATATAAGCAGATCTGAAAAGTATTTAGGAGCAAGAATCTCCTAAGTAGAGGAAGGTTTCCGGATGTTTAATACAAACAGTCTAAAACACAATATCCTAACCCAGTGCTTTTCCAGTATACTTGGAAGAGACACTTAGTAAGTCCTCACCATTCACATGTTTGGGCCAAAGACAGGTTCACTGAAGCAGAATATTTAGAGCAATGCCTAGCCATTATTCATCTCCATCTCTGGTTCCTACCCAAGATGATTCAGATACAAACATGCTGTTAGATTCACTTTCACAGTTTTATTCACTTTCAAAATTATATTTTATTGAAAGTATATATTATGTTATAAAATAGCATATCACATATAATCCCCAAACCTGGATTAGATTAATATGGTTTATGTTGTTATGGCGATGGCATAAAATGGAAGAATTACTAAGCGCCAAATGAATTACTTTATGAAAATTTTTATTAAACCCAAAGTAGGTAGAATAATAAGTAATGCAATGCCAGTTAATGACAAAATAACTTTAAAAAAATCTGGAATTAGCTAATGGGATTTAACATTTTAATAGCATCTAAGGTCGTTAAGCCAGTAATAAAAATTGCAAAATAATTTTAAACATGTGATAGCTCATAAAAAATGTTGCAAGAAGTAAATTTTATAGGTAGCTTTAAAATATTATAAGTAGACATCACCATTTATGCTTATATTCATTAAAATGACATAACCAATATGAACTATATAGATAAGAGTACTTGAAAGATAGAGTACAGGTCAAGTACCCCTTATCCAAAAGGTTTGGGACCAAAAGTGTTTTTTGAATTTTTTCAGACTTTAGAATACTTGCATATACCTTATAAGATGTCTTGGAAATGGGACCCAAGTCTAAACATGAAAGTCCTTTATGTTTCATATATACTTTATAGACATAGCCCAAAGATAATTTTATACAATATTTTTAATAATTTCATGTATAAAACAAGTTGTTTAAAGTACTTACATGTGGAATTTTCCACTTGTGGTGTCATATCAGTGCTCAAAAAGTTTTAAATTTTTGAGTATTTTGGATTTAGGATTTTCAGATTAGGGATGCTCAACCTGTATATTTATTTAGCCTGTTGTGTAGAACTTTCCAAGGAATTATTTTTATTACTCCACAATCCTGAATCTGTTCTAGAAACTTTAGGGAAGTCATCTATTAAAAATCTGTCTAGGCATCCTTCTAGTCACTAGTCATTAACCACAACCCTACAGCAATCTTAAACAGGTTAGGCCAAAAATATTCTGTGTTCTCACTATTACTATCTCTGGATATTTTCAAATGCTATTTGTAGAAGATGTCCCCTCAAAAATAATAAAGGATAACTTGATTTGCTCACAAGAAAGGTGTACCTTTATTAGCAAAAGTATAAAAATATCATGAATGCATTGCATTTCTACTAAGTGATAGGTTTCAAATAGATCAATGGGAAAAAATATATAAAAGCAATACTCATGTAACAAATATCTCAAATAAAAGAATATTCTAATATGACATATAAAAATTAAGTAGTTATTTTACCTTGAAACCAGATAACAGGGACCTCCTGCCATTAAAAAATAATCTGTGAACAAAGACTGAACTATTGCACATCACAAAAAATCAGTTCAAAAATAGGAATGAATTTTTTTTACATTAAAAAGATATTGTTAATCTAAATGCATATTGATATTAAACTCAAATTTAGTAATAAAATGGGAATTGCAGTTTAAAACTTCCTGTCTTAAGGAACATTTCAAAAAACAATTTTCTTTAGAGATATCTATTATGAATATCTTCTTAGTAGAACTGTTGTCTATGCTAATCATACAATAGTATTGCTTTTCCCTGTTGATAATAAAGACCCTCTGCTCACTGAATGGGCTGCACAAACATATATTAAGTATTCTTCACTCTACATCAGCTTTAAAAATAGATTCTCTTCAGCTTCTTTGAATACTCCTTAATAAAGACAAACAGGTGGCAGTATAAAAACCATCTCAATATATTTTGAATATTGACTTTATAGTGAATATCACTGAATATTTTAAAATTATAAAATTAAGTACTCTAAGAAAGCCTCTTGCACCTTCTGTCAGTTCTTTCTACTTAACTTTTGCTTGAATTGACTTGTTATTAAAATTCAGACCAAACAGAGAGGTAAAAAGCTGAATAGTTGAGATTAGTACCTTTTAATATAACAGCTGTTACTAAGTTTGCCTTGTTTGAAGAGGATCAGGTTGCATGTTAAGCCAAAGGTTGAAGAAATTCAAACTTATCTATTCATTCGCAGTCAAATATTTATGTTGTCAGTATAGAAATCATATAGTTATACACATAGTAATGTGCTAGTAAATATTTAACAACAGGCTTGCCAAAAATACAAGGCCTTAATTTGCAGTGTTTGCCAATTTCTGAGGCATAAATACTCCCACATGGCTGATTTCAAGCTACCAAAATGACATAAATGAATCTACATGTTGGAAATCTGTACAGTAGGAATTATATAGTACTTCCACCATGTGATTCTAAAAGATGTAAATCATCTCACAAGTGTAGATAATAGTAAAATAAATAGAAAATATGTTTTGAATACTGATTACCCTTTTTAAAAGTAATTGATTTAATTATAAGTTCATATAATTTATTTGATGCCTTTGCTTAACTGCCAGCTCACATAATTTCTGAAATTCTAAGGGTAATCAGGTATAAGCATACCACTCCAGCACAACACATTATAGGATCCAGAAAATGCAGAAACAAAGGTTGCCCTAGTGATACAACCTGTATGGGACACAGAGAAGATATCTTCCAATTTTTTGTTTACGATATGGTGTGACTGTGTCCCCACCCAAGTCTCAGCTTTAATCATAATAATCCTCATGTGTTAAGGTGGGGGGCCATGTGGAGCTAATTGAATCGTGGGGGTGGTTCCCCAAATACAGTTCTCATGGTAGTGAATAAGTCTCATGAGATCTGATGGTTTTATAAATAAGAGTTTCCGGGCACAAGCTCTGTTGCCTGCCGCCATGTAAAATGTGACTTTGTTCCTTCATCGCCTTCCACTGTGATTGTGAGGCCTCCCCAGCCATGTGGAACTGTAAGTCAACTAAATGTCTTTCCTTTATAAACTACATAGCCTCAGGTATGTCTTTATTAGCAGTGTAAGAACAGACTAATACAGTTTATAACAGCTGATGAGAGCACACTGGAAGCCCCAATAGTCTATGGCATTCATTTATCTTATATTGCCTTCTTTCTTCCTGATTCAATTCTAGCCTCCAGTGGTAACTGCTAGCATTATTATGAAAGTGTTCAAAAAGCAAATGGTAGCAATCATTATAACATAGAGACTATCAATTCTAAATAATAATATTTTTCTCAATTCTTTATTAATATCTCCAATCAATAAAGGTAAATCTACTTAAAGATAATGGGATGTAATACAAAGACACAAATTTCAGGCTGTTGCCCTGAAATTACACTTACTTGAGGAAAATAATTTAAAATTATTAACTCTCACTTCACATGTCACGATTCAATAATAATCGTGTGTATACGTTTTATAGAAATCCTTCAAATAAAACAAATGTTGTAATTATAAAAATCAAACCAAAGCAAACTTGAATCCTAAAGAATGGCTGATTTCTGGGCACAAGCGTAAAAGAATCCCATGATGCATTTTCCTGACTAGCTCACTCTTTCACTAACTAGGCCCAGATTGTGTGGAGGGTAGCTGCATTCCTTAGGCAAAATCATTCCAACCTTCAGATTGAATTTTACAGTAATTCAACTTTACTGAATTCTGATTATTATTGGAACAAAAACGACTAAGTAAACTACTTTTATGGTATCATAAAAACAAAGCCCCAGTATCATTGATGTGAAATACATTTAATAGATCTCTCAATAGCTTTATAATAGCATGTAACCATAACTTTATAGCTGACATCCATTTCTCCTTAACTGACAAAGGGGGGATGTTTGGGATTAGTTTATTATTTTTTAAGTATTTCGTAAGCTCTTAAAATTTTAAGGCTAAAGAGTACCTTATAAAACAGAACTTCAAAACATTCATTTGACATATGAGACTAGCTAAGGTCCAAGAGGAAACCCCACCCCTGCACAATGCCATGCAGTTAATAACTGACAGAGCAGGGTCTCACCACATCTTCTGACTTCATTGTCTACCAGCACTGAAGGACATTAATCTTAGAGCAAACCATTACCTCTTGAAGAACTCTCTTCATCTTTAATAATAACGTCTTGACTGCTGTGCAGTCCTGTAACATCAGTCTGAATGGCAAAGAATCTATGCCTCCGTATTCTTCCACACCTTGTAGGGGCCAATCCGCAGATGGACTGTTGAGCATTCGGCTGATGTGGGAACACCTGGCTTCTTGATCAACGTCCTTTGTTAATTTCAGGGAAAGATTTCTAATAAGAAAAAAAAAAAAAAAAAGAACAAAAATTACAGTGCAGCATGCTTACAGCAGTATTTCCCAAGTTGTTGATCAGTGGTTCTAGTATCCTAGAAAGTATTTCTTGTGTCCTCATTTCATGATATTATTATTATCATTATTTTGAGACGGAGTCTCGCTCTGTCGCCCAGTCTGGAGTGCAGTGATGCAATCTCGGCTCACTACAAGCTCCGCCTCCCGTGTTCACGCCATTCTCCTGCCTCAGCCTCCCGAGTAGCTGGGACTATATGCGGCCGCCACCATGCCTGGCTAATTTTTTGTACTTTTAGTAGAGACGGGGTTTCACCGTGTTAGCCAGGATGGCCTTCATCTCCTCATCTCATGATCCGCCTGCCTTGGCCTCTCAAAGTGCTGGGATTACAGACATGAACCACTGCTCCCAGCCTCACGACATTAGTTTTTAAAAATTTTCAGACATTCCAGTAGAAATTATGCAATGGGTCAAATACATATTTAGTGTTAAGATTCAATGAAAATTGCAGTTTTAGGATATAATCATTCCATTAAAAAATTCTTTCCATTTTTAAAATCAAGAGACCTATCCAATAATGATAATTAATATTGTAACATACTTTTTAGGGCTTGTGTTTAATTTCAATTATATATATATATGTATATATATGTATACATACACATTTCTGAATTATGTTATTTTCTTATATATTTTATATCATATAATTTTCTAAATTATATGACAAGATACCTTAGCAACGTAAATAGAGAAAAAAACAAACAGATGCTCTGGCACTTGCCACCAAGGTCAGGCAATAATACAGATAAGAAAATATATTTTTAATTAATTTTATTCATGTGTGATTATTCACAAACAGAATAACTGAATTTGTAAATTACTAGATAATTAGTAAACACATTTTTGAATAATATTCAATTGTTTACTTATCTTCACAGGTATGTTCAGTGGTTCAATTGTCCTTTGAAGGGATAAGATAATAATTATTACCTCCATTTTATATTTATAATGAAATAATGAATAAAAAATTATGGCTAACATTTTTTGAGGGTTGACTACTGTCCAAGTACTGTGCTAACCACTCCATGTGTGTTAATTCATTCAAACCTTGAATAACTTCAAGAGGTAAATATAAAGCACAGATAAGTAACTTGTCTTGTTGTTAAAGAGTTAGTAAGAAGTGGATGTAAAATGAACTAACCTAGGATTTTTCCCCCTACTAACTACATAATGTGCATACATATAATAATAGCTAATATTTATATAGTTCTTATTGAACCTCAGGCAGTCACGTAATGACCTAATAGGTTTTAAATCATGTAATTCTCACAACAATTCTTTTAGGTACTATTATAATCTCCATTTCCCAATGGGGTGATTTGAGTCAAGAGAGGTTAAGTAACTTGCTGATAGTTACACAGCTAACAAGGGATATTGCTGAGGTTTGAATGCTGGTAATGCACACTTAGCTCTAAACCACTACAGTGTTGCATTTTGTGTGGAAAACAAGCATGCAATTGAACAAAATAGTATACTTACAGTTATACTAAGAAACATTAACATTTTCACTTTAAAGTGTATATTTAATCTGATACAATTGATCCAATTTAATTATATTATGTCCAACTTGCAATGAACTAAACAGTCATTCTTATAGGCTTCTATTTAGTGTTAATGCTTTCTAGGGCTATTTTCTCTAAGACCAATAAGAATAAAATCAAATATAAACATTAGAAGTCACAGTAGGTATATATTAAATTAGAGTAGTACTTTAGTTTTAATCGAATTTTTGAAGATGTATCATTTTTAAGTTGTGAACTTGTCTGATATTTGGCATATATTAGGCTGACTCAGCAAATAGTTGTATATGTATAATTGAAATTGAATAGATAAATGCAATAATGGGTGAATAAATAAAACACAATTTGTTGTAATCATCTACACACACAACTCTCATACAGAAAAATGTTTCTGTATTGTGAATTTTTATGAATTGTGGGGCTCCTGTCCATGGCTCTAAATTTCCTGCCACAATTACAATAAAATTTAAATTATATTTCTATAATTCCTGTTAGTTAGCTTGCTGGCTTTTTAAAATTATTTGGTCAGTCATGGATCTAAACATCCATGTGGACTGACACAACTTTCAGGAATCATGTTAGTGTGAAGTTCTAACATTGTATTTCAGGAAATTTACTGAGGCTCTGGAGATTATAATTTAATATTTACAAATTTAAATATCTTTGCCATTTTCAAATAGCTAAGATGAACCATGTACAGAAATGCATTATGAAGATAAAATTAGTCATTTTTTCATACTTCAATAATTTGAATATATTTTTAATCCCAAAAGGAAAAAGATGATGGCACTTTTTCCAAAATTATTGAAAACATCCACATTGTGTCCAGAAGAGCAGCGATGGCTGAAGTTGCAGAGATTAATAGAATTCTGTCACTGACTTTAAGAGGTTCACCACAATTATTAACTTTTTAGTAGTTCATACCAAAAAAAAAAACCTAATATTCTTTCACATATGAGAAACAAATCAATTTATCTCAAAACATTTTATCTCTACATGAAAAAATAGATCTGCTACAAGGCTATGGTAATCAAAATCATTCTTAATTAGGTTGAAATCGTCAGTGAAATATCTGTTAAATGGGGTTGTCACTCAGCTGCAAAGGCCGGCACAGCCATCCTGTTTTATGTTGATTGCCATTGTCTTTCTGATTGGTTGGTACTTATGGTTTATGGTTGTTCAATATATTGAATATTAATATTTTGATCAATAGATATTATTGGGCAGAAAAATACCCAAGTATCTCTGGGTAAATTCACCTAAAATTATCCTTGTGGTTGACAAGAAAATGAAGAAAAATCTCTAATACAAAGCCATATTTTCCTCTAGTACAGAAAACATACAATAAGGCTGGTGAGGGGAGAACAAGATTCAGGTGCTCTTCTGTTCTTGCATTTAGCAGGGTTCACTGGATAATACAATTCATGCACTTGGGGATATATAACTCTGTCTGCCAACTCTGAATTATTATAGTTTCAAGAAACTGAACAAATGTGCTTTATATCACCAAAGATAGTCCTTTAACTTGGCAAAAAAAAGAGTATGATACTGAAGCTGGATACAGTGGTTCATTAATCACCATAACTACTCCAAACAAAAAACAAAGACAATGTAATCTCCACTGAACACATTTATATACAGTTCATCCTCTCTGGGTCAACTTCATGAATCTTAAGTAAAATTGTTAACAATATTTACACATGCCTCATTGCTTATGAGTGCTAACCAAGTTTTCATAATTTAAGATTTAGTAACATTTAAAGTTTGAGACATACAGACTTTTCTAAGCCCATAAGTACCAAAATAACATAGGTTTTGGATGAGATTAATAGCAAATCTCATAAATGTTACATTAAGTGGATTCTTGAATGAGTAGAAGATTTGAGTCTTTCAACTGATACTTAACACATTTAAGTTAAACTACGATGGTGAACTGGCTTTACACTTTTCTCCCTGGGATCCTTTGTGTGAAAGGAATTTCTTACCAAACTAGTTCAAAAGTTGTGCCGTAATTCTCTTTTCAGTATGGCAGACAAGTTTAATGGGAAAACATATATCTTGACACACACTACAGGGGAACTGAAAGATTTCCCTTACCTGAGAGAGAAAGAGTATTTTTATGATTTTTTTTCTCACTTAGCTATAACTAAGTAGTATCATTGGGTAGTTAGAATTTCCTCTTTCCCACCAGTGCTCTTCAAATCATTTGAAAGTTTCTTAATATAATGGCCCAAATGACTATCAAAATACAAGATCATGTCAGTTGCATAGCATTGATCCCATTATCTGTCATAGGAACTTTTCTTTATTTAGTGCAATGACATCTTTCATTATCGGGAATGTCTATAGCCAAAAAGCATCTCAATGGCTTACACTTTATAATGTAATTGTGATTTCTGAACCAAATTTCCAAAGAATAGAAAAGTAAGTAACCCCTATTTACCCAGCATAATAAATAAGCATATGCACACAACTGCCTTCCAAAGCTTCATTAAGTAAAGCTGCAGAAAATAATAATTTTTAAAAACCTTAACTTAGGAAACTTACTGTTGTTGCAACCTCATTTTAAAAAGGTTCAGGTTATTTATGGTGAGTTTAATCCTAGCTTGAATAATTCTAAGACCAGCACAATGACATAAATCTATATTAATGAACTGGCATTCCCAGAACCTAACAGAAACTATCTGTTTAAGGACCTACCTACAGAAAGGCTGTTGATTATGAATAACTTATATTTTTCATACTTCCTTTCCAAATATATTGTTTGAGAGTGTCATTTTAGGAAAAGACTTGCATCTCAAATTGTTCTGTAGCTGGATGTTTCATCATATTTCTAGAAGAGATGAAATCAGCAATTCCCTCTATAGTAAGTGTAGTGGTTATAAGAACTTAACACTACATTTAGATAAACATTTACATATAACAAGTTATTTCACCAGTACCAGTGATATGGGGAAAAGCAACATAGAATTCAAATATCTTAACATAGCCAACAAGGTTGTTTTATGGTCTAGAAACTCTCTCACAAAACCTCAGAGCCTCTTTGCTCTTTGAGTTCCAAACACATTGGCCTTCATTTAGGCCTTGAAATGTGCCAAGTTCCATCCTGCCTCAGGGCCTTTGCATATGTTGTTCTATCTTCATAAAAAAATATCCTTTACCCACCTTCAGATCTTCCCTTAAAAAACATCAGGTCGCCAGAGAAACCTCTGCAGCTAGTACCCCACTCTTAAAAAATACGCAGGTACCTCTTTTATATGGTAGGACTTCATTTTTAATGCTTATCACAGATGCATTTAAAAAAACTAATTTGAAGGGACCTCTAAGAACACATTGGACTGAGCTGATCTACACTCCACCTCATGTTCCAAATACGAATAAATGCTAAATAACTTATAACCATGTTTATTTTATAACATGTTACAGTACAAAAGGAAAAGCCAGATGAACTTCCAGGTGCCATATGAAAGAAAGCAAACCAGAAATAATTATACAAATTGCCACTGTGGTAGTGTCAGGGTATTGAACTTGCATGAAGTTTCTAAAAACAGAGACTGCAGCAATTTCTTATGCCTATGCAGATAAAGGATGATCTGCCACAGACAAAGGGGACTCATAGTGCTGATAGACATAAGAGTTCCAAAGTTTAAAAAGGCTCAAAAATTCACTTGATCTACTAGTAAATTAACTGCCTGCTAGAATAACTCTATTCTTTCTGTAAAGGAAGACAATAAAATACAGACTCTGATAAACATGTCATCCATTCGTGTGTGGCAAATATTCACATAAGCAGATATGCAAAAAAGCAGAAAAACAATTTACAGACAGACACTAACAATGAGATGACCCATAGATTGGAATTAGCTGACATGAATTTGAATCAGCATTATAAACATCTTCAAGGTCTATTAAACATGGTAATAACATAAAAAAATGGCAAGTCTCAGCAGAGAAAAGAACATTATAAAAATGAAAAACAAAAACAAAAACAAAAAACCAGAAACTCGAGAACCAATTGATAACATTTCTGAAAGGAAAAAATTATTATGGGAAGACATTGTTGGCTGCCCGCCCGCTCTTCATTTTATATCTCCTTCCTGCTTCTTTCAAAAACAAAACTTCTTAATTTGTTTAAATGCTGGTTCTCCTATGACTCAGAGAAATAAGAGAAAGACTGGGGTAGGAGGGCTTCAGGAAAATATTTCCTCCCTGGCAAAAAGAAAAAAAAAACACAGAATAATTATAGCTATTTTCCTTTGGGTGTTGTTTTGTCTTGATATATTGCCTGGAATGGTTGGTGTATCACACAAAAGAGAGGAGAGTCAGCTGTAAAAAAACAAAACTGGTGGCTGGGCAGGGTGGCTCACACCTGTAATCTCAGCATTTTGGGAGGCCAAGGTGGGCGGATCACTTGAGGTCAGACATTCAAGACCAGCTGGCCAACAAGGTGAAACCCCCTCTCTACTAAAAATAAAAATACAAAATTAGCCAGCAGTGTTGATGCACGACCGTAATCTCAGATACTCAGGAGGCTGAAGCAGGAGAATGGCTTGAACCCGGGAGGTGGAGGTTGCAGTGAGCCCAGATCACGCCACTGCACTCCTGCAACAGACTGAGTGAGACTCCGTTTAGAAAAGGGGAGGGGAGGGGAGCGGAGGGGAGGGGAGGGGAGAGGTCATTGTTTCTTGTAACTTACCAAGTTGGGGATTCCCTACCTCTAAATTTCTTGTTAGACAAGTTTTTGGGTTTTTTATTTTTACTGTTTAATAATCTTTCTGTTAGGTTTGTCTTTTACTTGAAGGTGAAGGCATTCTAACTGGTATAATGGCTAAAGGACATATTCCAGTAAGAAAGACGTTAAATCTAGAAGTAAGGGTGAAATATCATAATTAACTGTGTAACTATTTATTTCTGTATTTGAGACTAGGACAATTCAAGGAAGTAATAGGGACAGTACTTATATTTCTTGTTCATTAATGTATCCATAAAACCTTGCATAATTCTATGTAATAGTCAAATAAATAGAATAATCAAATTTAGTATAGAAAAAGCATAATAGTCCATCATGTAAAATATCTCCATTTAATATATAGGAAAGCTCAAGCCTAAATTAATTTTCTAACTGTCACATAGAGACTGTGAAATTCTGGTTTCCTGACTTTTAGTCCAGTATTCTTTTATCATATTGTGTCATCTCTTAATAGGGTGAAATTTTTAAATATACTTATATTTATCTATTCTATTTTCACTGAAGCTAGAAGAGTGAAATATTACTAAGTTACAGTGTTAGGGAATTAGATTAAATATTAAGGACTCCCACTATTCACTAAAATTAGTTTCCTTGTCCAAAATTTTATTACTTTTATTTTTACACCTATTTTGGTGCTTATTTTTTGCTGTGTCCAAAATTTTAGAGAAAGCAACCTATAGTGTAAAACTGATCATACAGACTCTGCAAGTTCTTGCTTAGTGTTAAAAAGAGAAGGGTTGACATGATTGTGTATGTTCAGTACCTTTTCTCCATGCCATTAATGTCATGAGTATTTTTCTCTCCCATTTTCTAGTTTCACACTCACATGTGATTTGAGATCCAGGTTAAAGACCATTTCACTTATGAAAAGAATCAGAATTAATGAATGTAGAGATGAAAATACAATCAGGTTGAACAAATTATTGTTTAAAAATTCCATACACATAAAGATACACACCAAATTTGTTTATGCATACAGACATATTTTTTCACTTTCTAATTAATTATTTAATTGTAGGTATTGTATGCCTGTAATTATGCTATGATTGAAGTAATAATACATTTGGGTTTCTTTCCTAGAGCTCTAAAACTGACAGAAAGTTGAGAGCACAAAATCATCAAAGACATTTCATACAGATGGAAATAAATCAAACTCTTATTTACTGCCCCCTAATATTTGTAGAAGTTGCTCTTAACTTACAAAATATCACAGGCTGGTGGGTCTTCCTATGTCTAAGAGGTATCAAACAAATTTTTTTAATCTAAAATTATTTCTCTTTAGCCTTTCATGCAATTCATCATATAAACAACATAAATCATCTGCTATGTTGGAACACTTACATTTTCCACATTTTCCAAACTGCACATTTTTCTCCTGTGGGGATCAGGAAAATTTTCCCACCCTCTCATTCGCCACTATAGGGAAGAGTAATTTTATTTGGGAAATTTTAAATTACTGAAGAAGAGTAATGAGTTTAACAAAGTCTCATCTGAGGAATAATTATTTCACGATGATACTGAAGAGCTTTCAAAATTTGCTAGAAGTTCAGTTCCATTGTAGTTTTTAGTACATTTACTATCAAATACATTTATAAACATGAAAAACCTCTAAAAAGGGATATAATTTTTACTATATTAAATATTCTATTTAATATTTGGTTGAAACAGCATTTTATACATATAGACAATGAGTATTTATTTTATAGTTACCTATAATGTAGATCTTACAGTTACATGTTATTTTTGGCTTTTTAACTTATATATTATAATTCATTTGAAATATATTTAGTGGAAGAAATATATAAGATAATTAATTATTCACTTTATTTTTGCTTTTTGAAATATAGGCTTTTATTTTTTAAGTCACAAACTCCAGGTCTAAAGTGATTTATCTATTATAAACTTCTTATCAACAATAAAAGTTTTATACTTACAGTGTAACAGAATCAATAAGATGAGAATTATCATTTATAGAGAGAGAAATTATATTATGAAAATAAATTTGTTTTAAATGTCAATTGTCACCTACCTTCTTCCCTTCAATATCAGAATAATGAGCCGCAAAAATACCAGTGCCTTGCTTACTTCACATCCATATTATGTAAGAAATGTGATTAATCTTACAGGACCAAACTACTAAAATAAAATCCAATCTATTTCATTATCACATAAAATAGTTAGAACATAATGTTACTGTTTTAAGAGCTAATATGTAAAATTGTTGTAGCCACTTAAGGAATGCACAAAATGGGAGTTTAGATGTGATTTACGAAAAACATTATTAAAAATATTACTGTATGTATATTTGCTTCTGACAATTTGTTACAATATTCAACAAGTGGCAATCTAAGAGCTATAAGTGTTAGCCAAGAAATTATAGTCTAGAAAATAATGTTTCTAAAAGGAAAATTATTGTCTTGTAATTTGGCATAAAGGTAATGCCTAAAAGTATTGGCATAATCCATAGTGGCTAGGAAACTAAAGCTTCCAATACTTTTCAAAGGTAAAAGACTTGGCGCTTATGACTTTGAAATTACGACTTAGAGTAAATCTTTAGGGTGACAGAACTTTATCAATTTGAGAATGATTAATAAAACCTACATTAATCTTCCCAAATTTCATACATTCCATTCTCAAAGTAACAAAAGGACTTGTGATAGTTTGTATTCAATTTCAACTAGAAAAAAGATTTTCCATACTATGCCAAGTCAAGGATTCCAAAATGCCTTGACATACCCACTCACACCCACACACAAAAAAATCATCTAGATTACTTTCAAATATATGAATTCCAGGGCCCTACCTCCATCCCACTGTGTCATAACCTTGTTTTGCTCTGCAATGCATTTAGCTTTAGCAAAAGAAACAAAACATACATTGTCATAGAAGAATAGATTAGACTAATCTTCTCATGTTCGCTGGTCATAGCTTTTCCTAGTATATATGTGAGTTTATGATACAGTGCAAAATCTAGGTGGCTAATTTGTACACATCTTTTAAGATTGAACTAATGCACCCCCATCCCCACCAGGAAGTCCTCTCCAAACCTTACTACCTGCGGCTGCACTGGTTGCCTCTTCTCATTGCTCTGGCAACACCCTATGTACACCTCTGTACTGACCACATTACATATTGTACTGACCACATTACAATCTACATCCTTCACATAACTGCAGACTCTTTGAAGGTGAAAGATTCTCTTTTGGCATATTTGTATTTCCAAATGCCTAGCTCCCAGCAGTTTCTCAATAAGTATTAGTTGAGTGAATACAATATGTGGCAATTTCATATACATTAAACACATATGCTAAGAATTCTGCTGTATTAATCTTAAGTAACAGCATTTACACATCACAGTTTCCCAGGGAACACTTTTTAGACTTATCTTTGGAGTCTCACCAAAGGCAAAGCTATTCAAGTTAGTAAAAATATTCTGGGTCAATGAACTATAGGTAGATAAAGAAGATATTATCGATTAGTAGAATAAAACAATGAAAATGACAAAATCATACTTACAATGATAATAATAAAGAAAACAAGGATAGCATGTGAATATAGATATCCAGCAGTTTCACAAGGAGGAATTCTAGAGAAATGTTCATGACCTCTGAATTTAAATCCAGCCCCTCCTGAGAAATGAGATTCTTATTTCAGGGAGAACATTTTTGTAAAACAAAATTGTAGTGGAGGTTCAATTGTTTGATAAGAGTTTTTTAATTTAATATAGAAAACATTGTGTCACTTCCTACTTATTTTGAAGGGCTTTCCTACTAAATAAAAAGCATTTAATTAGGCTCTAGGCAATAAGGTGTCACAAAGCCCTTGCCTTACCAATTGACTTGCTCAATTATAATATTAATAATACACAATAAACTATAAATCAGTCTAGCAAGTCTAGAGATATGTTTTAGTTTGAATTACAAAACTATAGTCTAGGCTATTGATGGCTACTTCAATCTGCAGCCACAGGATATAGTAAATAGAACATAACTAGCCCCACAAACCAAATCCTATAATAGATAGTTCTCATGTGATAAAAATAACAGGTGTGGCTTTGGAAACTAAATAATAAAAATTTTTAACAACACATTAATCATCAAATACATTTTTAAAATATTTTTAAATTATTCAGAGCTCGTTGTATAAAATTGGCAGAGTAACAACTTGAAAAATCCTGATTAAGAATCCTGCTGTGCTGAATCCAGTATTTCTTAAATCCATTTGAACACTCATTCACTAATTTATTCTTTCAACACAAATTTATTGAGATGTGCAATTTATTAATGTCCTAAGAAACTATATTTGTAAAATATTATCAAAAATAGTTTCCTAGGAAGATGTTTGGAGAGCATATTATAAAACTACAAAAGTACCTTTTTTGGTATTATATTTTGAAACTCAATGGTAAATATTATTATAATAAACAAGATAGAAAAATCACACTGTCAACAACATGTAGAACTAACAAAAATGTAGTTATTTTTTCCAACCAAACAAAAGCGTAGTTAGAACTAATAAAAGTGTAGCTATTTTGTAAATAATGAGAAAGTTAACTGTAAATGGACAAGAAAGACAAAGGGTATCTATACTCTCTCCCTTTGAAATAGCATGTCTATCCTTTCTTTGAAATAGAGAAATTACTGGGCTTCAGTATAATAACTGGCAAGGTTATCCATGTAAATGAAAAGCATATAATATGGTTTATACATAATTATATATAATAGAACTGTCAAAGTATGAGCATCTGTTGCAAGGAACAAACAAAAAATCCTTGAAGTTAGTAAGAAAATCTCAGGCTAGACCTTGGAAAGGGTAACATGAAGACAGAATGTCATCATTGAACTAATTTAAATGATTCAGTTTAAAATAGCTGAATTACTTTCCATTACTCATCAGTATAGCACCAACATAGACAAATACTACAATCATTTGTGTAAACATGTTACATGGCTATAAATCGTAAGGTTAGATAAGTTAGAAGCTGCAAAATGTTTTAGGTTTCTGTTGATGAATCTTTTCCTAACTCCTTTCTCAAAGACACAGACACTAAGACGGTTGGTTGGACTCTATCTTTGTGCTCCAATATATTTTTCTTTGACTGTTATCTCAGTTTCTTTCTTTCTATGCTGAAGTGTACTTGACATTTAAAACCAGATAACAGTGGTTGCTGGTGGCATAGGATGGTTTTTCTTTTACACAAGCAGCAGAAACACAGATTGGTATCAACATTCAATTGTCTTTGAAACGGAGATGAGGATAAAAACTCAGCCCTCTTCTTAATACAACCAGAGAAGAGGTGAGAGAATAAAAGCTCCATTTTGCTCTTTCCTCTTCAGAGATAACTGTCCATTTAGAAAGGATAACAGAAAAAATAAATAATTCCTCCCCAAAAAATAAAGTTCCATTCCTAAGACACACCTTCACCAAATAATAGTATTATGTTGTTTTATATGTATTGTTTCATACATATGAAACATATGTTTGAAAAGAATAATTTTTTCTTTATGTGTAATAATTATATTTTAAATTATGTCACCTTCAGAGATATTTTAATAATCAATTCTGATATTCATATTTTCCTAGGTGTAGAGACTGAACAGGATACAAACAGCAAAACAGAACTTTAAACCCAGACTCTGGCTCCAGAGTGTGAGTCCTAACATTTCCACTCCCTTCAGAGACAGCCGCTTGGCAATATCCTCAATAAGCTTCTTAAGCCAAACTCTAAAAGCCATGAATACATACTGATTAGAGGATATAAGCTAATTTCACCTCAGAGTAATTCCTATAAGCTCTTTTTATTTCTATTTAATCTAAAACATTTTTTTCTCTCTCTCTCCTTTATTTATTTATTTATTTATTTATTTATTTATTTATTTATTTTTTGGTGATGGAGCTGCACTCTGTGGCCCAGGCTGGAGTGCAGTGGCCTGATCTCAGCTCACTGCAACCTCCGCCTCCCAAGTTCAAACAATTCTCCTGACTTAGTCTCCCAAGTATCTGGGATTAGAGGCATGTACCACCACACTCAACTAATTTTTTATATTTTTGGTAGAGACGGAGTTTCACTATGTTGGCCAGGCTGGTCTTGAACTCCTGACATCAAGTGATCCTCCTGCCTCAGCCTTTTAAATTGCTAGGATTACAGGTGTGAGCCACCACACCCAGTCTAAAACATTTTTTCTCTTATTCTTCAACAGTTTGTTAGAAGAGTGTAACATACTGGAAAATTTAACCAAAAACTACTTTATTAAAAAAGTTTCCTAGAATCATTGAAATTAATAATTTGGTATACAGGCATATCTCAGAGATGTCATGGGTTCGGTTCCATGCCACTGCAATAAAGCAAATATTTCAATAAAGGAAGTCACACAATTTTTTTGCTTTCTTAGCACATATAACAGTTTGTGTATACTATACTATATTCTATTAAGCGTGCAATAGCATTATGTCTAAAAAACAAAGTACACGCCTTAATTTAGAAATACTTTATTGCTAAAAAATGCTAACAATCACCTGAGCCTTCAATGAGTCCTAACCTTTTTTGCTAATGAGAGGTCTTACCTCCATATTTATGACTGCTGACTGATCAGGGTGGTGGCTGCTGAAGGGTGGAATGGCTGTGGCAATTTATTAAAATAGGATGACAATGAAGTTTGCTGCATCTAGTCACTCCCTTTCACAAAAGATTTCTCTGTAGCATGCAATTCTATTTGGTAGCATTTTACCCAGAGTTGAACTTCTTTCAAACTTCATATCAATCCTCTCAACACCTGCCCCAGCTTTATCCACTAAGTTTAGGTAATATTCTAAATTCTTTGCTGTAATTTCAACAATGTTTGCAGCATATTCACCAAGAGTAGAATCCATCTCAAAAAGACTCTTTCTGTGCTCATCTATAAGAAGCAACTCCTCATCTGTTCAAGTTCTGTTATAGGATTACAGCAATTCAGTTACATATTGAGGGTCTATTTCTAATCCTAGTTCTCTTGGTGTTTCCACCGCATCTGCAGTTACTTCCTACACTGGTCTTTGTAGTTTTGAACCCCTTGAAGTCATCCATGAGGACTGGATCAACTTCTTCCAAATGTATGTTGATGTTGATATTTTGTTCAACTACAAGTGTTCTTAATGGTATCTAGAATGGTTCTTTCCGGAAGATTGTTAATGTATTTTGCCCAGATCAAACAGAAGAGTCACTATGGCAACTCTAGGATTACAAAATGCATTTCTTAAATATGAAGACTTGAACGTCAAAATTCCTCCATGATCCATGAGCTACAGAATGGATGTTCTGTTAGGTGTCATGAAAACAGTTTTAATTTCCTCGTACCTCTCCATTAGAATGCTTGGCTGACCAGGTGCATTGTCAATGAGCAGTAATATTTTTAAAGAATTTTTTTTTTTTTCTGAGCAGTAGGTTTCAACACTGGGCTTAAAATATTCAGTGATCCCTGTTGTAATCAGATGTGTTTTCATCCCTGCTTCATTGCTTCATTAGTTGAGCACAGATGTAATTCTTAAGGGCCCTACAATTTTCAGAATGGGAAATAAAACTTGGCTTCAACTGAAAGTCACGAGCTGCTTTAGTCCCTATCAAGAGAGTCAGCCTGTCCTTGGACACTTTGAAGTCAAGCATTGACTTCTCTCTAGCTATGAAAGTCCCAGATGGCATCTTTTGTCTGTTTTGTCTACCTTGAAAATCTGTTTGCCAGTGTAGCCACCTTCATCAATGGTCTCAGTCAGATTTTCTGGATAACTTTCTGTAGCTTCTATATAGTGCTTGCTGCTTTACCTTACACTTTTATTTTATGGAGATAGCTTTTTTCCTTAAATCTGATGAACCAACCCCTGCTAGCTTCCAACTTTTCTTCAGCAGCTTCTTCACCTCTCTCAGCCTTCACAAAATCAAAGAGAGTTAGGGCTTTTCTCTGGATTAGGCTTTGGCATAAGGGACTGTAATGAATTATTTGATTTATCCAGACCACTAAAACTTTCTCCATTATCAGCAACAAGGCTGTTTTATTTTCTTATAATTCCCATGCTCACTGAAGTAGTACTTTTAATATGTTTCAAGAACTATTCCTTTGCATCCACAACATGGCTGTTTGGCAAAAGATGCCTAGCTTTTGACTTATCTCAGCTTTTAACACGCTTTGCTCACTAAGCTTAATCATTTATAGCTTTTCACATAAATTTAGAGAAATGTAACTCTTCACTTGAACATCTGCAGGGCACTGCAGAATTGATCTAATTTCAATATTGTTGTGTCTTAGGGAATAGGGAGGCCTGAGGAGAGGGAGAGATACAGGGGAATCGCCAGTCAGAACACACACATTTATCCATTGAGTTTGCTGTTCTATATGGGCACAGTCCGTGGCACCTCAAAATAATTACAATAGTAACATCAAAGATTGCTGATCATAGATCACCATAGCTAATATAATAATGAAAAAGTTTAAACTCTTGTGTGAATACCAAATTGTGGCACAGAGACACAGTGAGCACAAGTTGTTGGAAAACTAGCACCCATGGACTTGCTTGACACAGGGTTACCAAAAACCTTCAATTTGTAAAAAATGCAGTATGTAGGAAGCACTGTGTAAAGCAAGGTGCAATAAAATGAGTCGTACCAGTATTTAAACCTAAGTATCTGTGATCCAATGGAGATGTTGCAAAAGCACTGTTAAATAAACTATTCATGTTCTTACAGCCAACTTCTTAGAAGCTGGTCATAGAAGTGTAAGAAAGGATTTTTATTCTTTTTATTTCCATGTGAACATCTGTTTGTTTCTTCCTGCACAGGAAGAAATTATGCCCTTTGTTAACAGTTCCTTTATGTTCCTTTTAGAGACTCCTTACTCTTCTCCATGATTGCATGCAGTCTTGCTGAACAGGATCCCATGCTCTCTTCCCCTGTGGCTATGGCTGTCATAGATAGTGATTCTTCTGATGAATTTAGGCAAAGTAAATTGAAAATCTTCTGGAAAGAAATCACCATTCTAAATCCCTAGATTATGGTTCCCAGAAGTGTCTCTTTAGTAGCAACAAAGGACAAAGACAGAAAACCATAGTAGCTGATTTATACTATTGAAGAGCTTATCCATTAATTCCTGCCACCTATGGTCAGATTCATAGACTTGTGAAATGCCCAGCTCTTAAAAGGATACTACATTTGGTATTATGCTCTTCTGTCACCATCTTGAAATTTTCATTGATTTCTGAACAAGGAGTATTACATTTTCATTTTGCACTGGACCCTTCCATTATGAGGCTGGCCTTGCTTCTATCTCAGTTCTCTAAGATTCGCATCTTTTGCCTGACTTGAGTACTGTTTGGCTTTTCATTTCTGTGTGCCTCTTCATACCCTTCCAATAACCAGGTTTTTTTTTCTTTTTCTCATGAAGTGAGCAAAAGTAGGTTTCTGGGACTTGTATCAAAGAATTGTATGTTATACTTTTGGGCACACCTAAGACTAAAGTGTAAAATGTAGTACAAGGTTCTTCCAGTGCCCTCGTACACTTGGGTGTATTGCTGTTATGCCCCTTTGTGATCTCCGAGTTTGCTTTAGAGTATTACTGTTCCCTGGATACTCAGAATTCATTACTGGGTTGCAGCAATTCATTTAATTCTAAGTAAGAGGCCAGTCACTTTTTGTAACTTCTCTGTCAAAACACACCAATGTTATGCCCTGGCCCTCACCACTCTGACCCCTCTTAGGTAATTAACCCAGCTAATATGCTGCTGCCTGATAAGAGACTGGTATAACATTTTATTTTAACAGAGTACTTATTATCCAAAAGGAATAACTCCACACACAAACATTAAGGGGATTATGTCTGCAAAAGACAGCCTTTTTGCAGTATTTGGTTTCTCAAATACTACTATATAGGGGGCCATATATTCTGTCTACAAGTTTCTCTTGCATTTGGAAGCAAAAATACATAAGCTATTCTAAGACTGACCTTTTTTGTTATTATTATACTTTAAGTTCTAGGGTACATGTGCACAACATAGAAAGCTGAAACTGGATCCTTTCCTTACTCCTTATACGAAAATTAATTCAAGATGGATTAGAGACTTAAATGTTAGACCTAAAACCATAAAAACTCTAGAAGAAAACCTAGGTAATACCATTCAGGACATAGGCATGGGCAAGGACTTCATGTCTAAAACACCAAAAGCAATGGCAACAAAAGCCACGATTGACAAATGGGATCTAATTAAACTAAAGAGCTTCTGCACAGCAAAAGAAACTACCATCAGAGTGAACAGGCAACCTACAGAATGGGAGAACATTTTTGCAATCTACTTATCTGATCAAAGGGCTAATATCCAGAACCTATAAAGAACTCAAACAAATTTACAAGAAAAAAACAACCCCATCAAAAAGTGGGCAAAGGATATGAACAGACACTTCTCGAAAGAAGACATTCATACAGTCAACAGACACATGAAAAAATGCTCATCATCATTCGCCATCAGAGAAATGCAAATCAAAACCACAATGAGATACCATCTCACACCAGTTCACCAGTTAGAATGGCAATCATTAAAATATCAGGAAACAACAGGTGCTGGAGAGGATGTGGAGAAATAGGAACACTTTTACACTGTTGGTGGGATTGTAAACTAGTTCAACCATTGTGGAAAACGGTGTGACGATTCCTCAAGACTGACCTTTTTACACCAGGGAGAATAAAGTGACTCGGAGGAAAACAATAGAAAATTATAAGAATTTTGTTTCAATGTGGAATTTCTCTGCTTTAAAAATGGAGTTGCATATGTCCTAAATCTAATAAGTTTATCTTATACTAAGTTTCTTTTCATTGGTAGCTCCAACACATTAATGTTTACTCATTTTCTGTCTTTGTTCATGAGGAAGGCTAAAACTGATGGCTGCTTTCTGTGATTATCTTGTCTTTTAAGTGATGGACTACACCCTCTTCTCCAAATACCCTGTCCTACTGAATTATGAATAAGAAATTTAGGTTATGCATTCCACCATTAAAAATTAATAATGATATTTTTAGTACTCCACCAACGTTCCCAATAGTTTCTCTCTAAAAGTTTTCTATAAAATAAAATTTTACCTTCAGATAAACAAAAATTCATGTGAATCTAGTTGTTTTTTTAATATTCTTTTAAGTTTTAAAGTATTTTATTTGTAAATAAACTCAGCAGTTTTAAATTGCATTTTACTGAACAAGCAATTAAAATATTTGTTATTGGCATGTCTATAGCTATCATTTAAAAGAAAATCAAACAGAAAATAAGGTAAATAAGAAATATATTAAGAAAGACTGTAAAAAGTCAGGAAAAAATTGAGTATTTGATATCCGTGAGAAAGTTTCTATAATAAATGTACTAATTACATTTAAGAGGCCAAGTATATCTCCCTCTAAGATATTAAGGACTCTTTTTCATGCCATGTGAGTGGCTTTATTTTGAGGATAACAGAAATAAGCTGTATATATAATTTTAAATATATATGATATATAAAGACCATTTCTACATATATTAAGTATTATTTTAAATATATATTATATACAAATAATTATATATTATATCTTGTTCATCCATATATGTATTTAGTGAAATAACAGGAAATAATAATTTTCCTCATATGAAATGGTATTATAGAAATATCCTTAAGGGATTTGGTTTATTAATGAATACACACAAAAATGAAATATACCAATCATACAAGAACTGAACTTACATTTTAGAAAAAAAAAATGTGTTTCGGTTTTAAAATATCTGGTAGCCTAGACATTAGTAAATGGATATCTTCTACTCCTGGGATCGTTTTGTTCTCTCAATGCAACCAACTGAGATTTGAATAAATCCAACCGATCTTATAAGGATGTCAAGGCATCAAAGGACAAAAGCACTGTGACTTCAACCTCTGGTTCACATACTAAAAAGATCTACTGAATTTACAAGTTAGCAGTCATATATCACAAGAAAGAGAGTAGAATAAAATGTTTGCAACCAAATAGCCCAATCATTAAATAAAGGCAACAGAGCTTCATTTTTTTTTTCAGTAATTTTTTCATTTGACAGCTTTTTTTCATTTGCTTGTTAAGAATATGAACTGGGCCGTGTGCGGTGGCTCACACCTGTAATTCCAGCAATTTGAGAGGCTGAGGCAGGTGGATCACCTGAGGTCAGGAGTTCGAGACCAGCCTGGCTAACATGGTGAAACTCTTATCTCTACAAAAAAAAAAAAGGAAAAGAAAAGAAAAAGAAAATTATCCAGGCATGGTGGTGGATGCCTGTAAACCCAGCTACTCAGGAGGCTGAGGCAGGAGAATCACTTGAACATGAAGGGGGAGGTTGCAGTGAGCCAAGATCACGCCATTGCACTCCAGCCTGGGCAACAAGAGCAAAACTTGGTCTCAAAAAAAAAAAAAATCAACTTATGGCATTCTTCTGAGATTCAAATTTTTCTTATCTAATTAATGTAATGAGATAACGGTCGATCTGCCTTCTCTACATACCCTCTAGCTCTATTCAATGCATATTAATACATTTGATAATATTTGCCTTCATTATTATGTGTGTAGTTTTTTACATAAAAATGTGATGTTCATCATAATATTAACAGATGAAGTTTATAGTTGTATTGCTTAATTATTGATTTGACTTCTATGTATTCTCATAGTTTTAACAGCAAATCATTCAAGTGGTACACTAAGTAGCCTAAAATTTTTCTTTTCTATCAACTGAAGAAGATCAATGGCCTGTCAGATGTCAGCCTTAGAAAGCAAAAAGAGCTAAAATATTTATATCATATTATATGTATCTATTTATACATGTTTGAATATGTTTAAGCAATCACCATGAAGTAGTAGTTGACAGTTGCTCACAAATACTCTTCTCACATGTTTAAGACAAGAAGATTGGGCATGACTTGAGAAGGGCAGTAGAATTTTTGATTCAGGCAGAATGGCAGATTCCTTGCGATCTTTTGTAATTACAGTTTACTGAAATCACATTTTATTTATTATTATTATTATTATTATTATTATTATTATTATCATTTGAGATGGAGTCTCGCTCTGTCACCCAAGCTGGAGTGCAGTGGCGCGATCTCAGCTCACTGCAAGCTCTGCCTCCCAGGTTCATGCCATTCTCCTGCCTCAGCCTCCAGAGTAGCTGGGACTGCAGGCGCCCACCACCATGCGTGGCTAATTTTTTGTATTTTTAACGGAGACGGGGTTTCACCATGTTAGCCAGGATGGTCTCGATCTCCTGACCTAGTGATCCTCCCGCGTTGGCCTCCCAAAGTGCTGGGAGTACAGGCGTGAGCCACCATGCCTGGCCTCACATTTTAAAACTGATATTCTACCTGAATAAATAGCACTTTTTCTTTTTCTTCTGCAATCCAAATTACAGTAATCAATATGAATTCTATGTCACTCAAGTAAGGAGTAAAATAATTTAAAACATGAGTTGAGTATTTTAAGGTCAATGACTCCAATACGCCACTGATGACTAAAGTACACATCCAACTGGGTTGCATTTATCTAAATTCAGTAGCCGAATCTACTTTTACTCATAAATGTTTTCTGAGTGTCCATCCATATGAAACATCTCTATGATAGCTAGATTTAGAGACAGGTATCTATTGCCTAATGCATATCTCAATTGGGCAACATTTGTATGCTATAAGGCATCAGATACCACATACTGATACAATGCTCTATAGTTTTCCTTCTAAAATAGTTGTGTCATGTACTCCCACTGAAGTTTAAGGTTGGGATAATGTCTTTTGATTGAATATTTTATGTATTCTTTCAGAACGAGTTTTCTTCTTTCTATCAAAAGGAAAACTATGTAGACTTTTTTTGTGTATTATTGATATACTAGTACTGGTATAGTCTTTTTCTGACAGGCCAGAAAATTTCACACCATATTTAAATATTAATACAACTGACATATGATTCCTTTTAACCTGTCCTAATTATATGAGTTAACTCATAAAACAAATATATAAACCAATCAATGTCAACTACAGTAAAGAGAAAAGTGAAACAATTTAACTCTTATTAAGCCTGAAGAAAATGACATAATCATACTGTGTCTGATTTCTGTTCTCAACATTTTTACTATCTAGTAAGGGATGCAATCAAAACAAATGTCCAAGTATAAATATATAAAAATATGAATAAAATTAATCATATTTCTATTATGGTCAAGTACAGTAAACATACTAAAATACAGTTATAGATAACTATAGGAATCCAGGATTCTATCTTGGAGGCAGTAGTATTTGATGCAAAAATTGCATTTTAATGTGATGCTATCAGAACAAATGAGTTGAAATGTGGAGAGCCCATAGAGAGATAAAAAATGAACAAAATCATGGGGCGAAGGTATATGTATAGAGAAATAAGCCTAAAAAGCAAGCTATTTTCTTTATTATAAAACAGATTAAAAATTCTAAATTATAGACTACATAGAATGGCCACATTTGAAACCTTTCTACAGAAGCAGGACAATCAGGAATCAAATGAAATAAAATAAGTAGAAAAAAATTGGAAAGGCATAGTAAGAAGTGAGAGCATATTATTTTCTAGATCAGAATATTATACATCTTAGGAGTTTAATGGAAACATAATATTTGTGTAACTTTACATTATGCATGAATCATTTTTTATGAATAGTATCTATTAGTTATGTACCTGTTAATGATAATGTATATATTTGTTACTATAGTAGGCAGAATTCTAAGAGGGCCTCTAAGATTCCACTCCCTAGTGTATATGCCTTGTATATTCTCCTCCCTTTGAGCTGTGGATGGAAGCTGTGAATTTAATGGGATATCATGTGCTTAGCTTGATAATTGGTTATCTTTGAGTTAATAACAATCTTTTAGAAATAACTTATTCTGACCCAGTACCCAGTCAGAGGGTCCTTTAGGAGAAGATAAAGCATCAGAAAGGTATGGTCCTTTTGAGCTTGAAGCTGAAGCCTCCATGAGTTCTGCAGACACAAGGAAATGAATTCTGTCAACGATCACATGAATTTGAGTGACGAGCCTCAGATAACACCTTGGCCTGGCCAACACCACTACTGTAGCCTTGTGGGACCCTAACAGAGGACCCAACTAATCCCTGCTCAAACTCCTTATCCACTGAATGTGTAAATCTTAATCTAAATACCTTAAATTTCTTTGAATTAATCTAACCTTGTCCTTATTTCTTTCTGTTTATTAAGGTCCCTAAATAACATATAAGCTTTCAGAAACCAATGTAAAAATAAATATTTTTGTACAGTTTTAAAAGAACTTAGGAAATGTGAGGAGTCAACATTAAAAATGATTGTGGAGTGCACACAGGATATGCAGTACACACTTTTACTACAGTATGTTTATGTGTTACTTCTGCCTTAAAATTTAATAAGGGTTAAGTGGAGTCTTTCTTTCAAATTCAGGTTTTGAAATAAAATTTAGTTGAGAGGAAGGGAAAGGGCAAGTTGAATTTCAAGATCCACATTTAGGAAGTTAGTTGTAAGTATCCATTGCCCTCTGTATGGGTTGAATTGTGTCTCCCCAAAATTTATATGTTGAAGTCCTAGCTCCTAGAACTTCAGAATGTGACCTATTTGGGAAAAGAGTCATTGCAGATGTAATTAGTTAAGATAAGATCATCACAGAGAACGATGGGCCCCTATTCCAACATAACTGGTATTATAAAAAGGGAAAATTTGGACATACACAAAACACAGGGAGAACACCACGTGAAAATTAAGGCGGAAATCAGGGTGATGCTTCTATAAGCCAACAAAAGTGAAAGATTGTCAGAAAACCACCAGAACTAGGGGAGAGGCAGCCCTCAGAAGGAACGAGCTCTGTCAGTATCTTGATATGAGACTTCTAGCCACTAAAACTGTGAGACAATAAATTTCTATTGGTTTAAGCCACCCAGTTTGTGATAATTTGGTATGGCAGCGTTAGCAAACTAATAAATGCTCCTTCCTTAAAGTTTTTTTTTGTTTTTTTTTTTTGTTTTTTTTATATATTTAGTGTGTTCAGGAATGAGAACATCTTAACAGTCAGATAAGATTTATTCTATTAAATATTGACATATATATCAAAATATACACAAATGTCTAAGAATAGTCAACAGTTTTCACTGCCTTTCAAATACTGAGGTACTAACTAATGTATTATATTCTGATACTTTTGGCTAAAATGGAATACATTTTCAGAACATCAAAGTTATTCATACATAACTAAAACCATATGTAAAATATTTCTTCCCCACAAAATTGGAATTAATCTTACTGTGTTCTCCTCCATTAGCAATGATTATTATGATTTACTAGAATCCTTAATTTCATCAACAACATATAAATAGGGAACTTATGAAAATATCTTCAGGCCAAAATGTATCTGTAATGTTATGTTTTTGAAAGATAACTATTTGGTGTGGAAATACAAAAGCCCAGGCTCAGTGTGAATGCCAACATTAATATTTATACATTATGGACCTAGTTTATCTGTATGAGTGTCACAGAAACCCTCACAGTTTGGGATGCCCCTGCACTATTTCAGAGTAGAACAGTATATATACCAC
Organism: Macaca fascicularis; assembly: GCF_037993035.2. Lineage (NCBI taxonomy): Eukaryota > Metazoa > Chordata > Mammalia > Primates > Cercopithecidae > Macaca > Macaca fascicularis. Next base: position 96,148,036 of record NC_088379.1, on the reverse strand, counting down.
TCATCATTATTATCTCTGAGAGACATAATAATTTCAGGAAGTAAGTTGTCAAAAATATAATTTTATCCACTTTTTCCTGAATATCCATGCCATTGGTTTGCTACGAAATGGTGTGTAGTATTTTAAAATAAAAGTGAAAATAAATTTTTCACAGTACATATTTAAAACTTAGGTGATCAAAATCAATGAAAAAGTGACATATGAACTCTATGCTACGTAAGTGTATGACTATACCATGTAACGACATTTTGGTCAATAATGGACCACATATACAACAATGGTCGCATCAGATTATAAAGGAGCTGCCTCGTGATGTCATAGCTATCATTAATGTCTTGGCACAATGCATTAACTTTTCTATGTCTAGGGATGTTTAGGCACACAAATATTTACCATTGTGTTACAACTGTGTTATAATGTAGCTGTGTAGTAGTTTATACCATCTAGGTTTCTGTAAGTACACTCTGTGTTTGCACAATGATGAAACAGCCTAATGACATATTTTTCAGACTGTATCTGCATCTTTAAGTGACACATGACTATATAATAACAACAACTAGAACTCTCCCCATGGCAAGGAAGAGATAACACCCCAACTTATTAATAACAGAGTCCAAGTGTATAAACTTATCTCTTCGGTGTTTAAAATTTTTAAATACATTCTACATTCATCCAAAATGATACTTTCTTTCAAAGAGAAACTTTTAAGCGAAATGAAATTATAACCAATTGGTATCTTTATATATTATAATAATGAAAAATATAGTACCTCTTTTTAAGACTTCTCAAGATCAAGAAAATTATGAAAAAAAGTATCAATATAATTTAACCATCAATTTGGCACAATATGTAATTTAATATGATATTCTAATAAACTTAAGCACTATAAAACTAGAAATATATTTCTAAGAATACATTGTTGAACTCAAATTAAATATTTTTACTGTCCTAACATTTTGAAAAAAATATACAAAACTTTCACCAAAATATTTAATCAATATAAACACACTGGCACTGAGAAGTCAAAAAAATTATAAAAATTCATTTACATTTTTAGCAAGCAGTCAAAAGATACATATTTTATTCTAATACAACTATCACTAGTACATCACCTAGGTTTTTAAACTGTTCCTGATTTCCTGTCGCGTCTGCTTTAGGACAAGACAGAAAAAGACACAATGATGGAGTACTATGAGATAATTTTCCCAAGTAAGAAACAATGATACATTAATTACATTTTAGACTAGACTTGTACAATCTTACATGCATATAATATTCTAGTCTATATTTTTGTTTCTCAAGCCTTTTTCCTTTTTAAGTTTATTTTGACTTGTGAAGAGATAAATATATCAGATTTAATATGTGACTTTGAAGAATTATAAATATCAACTTTATCAGCCCATATTTACAACATCTGTAAACATAATTCACAACATATGCACACTTTGGCATCTAGTCTCACACATTCAACATGTGCCATCCTGGTATCTAACTCTATGACCCTCTTGCCCTTTGATCACAAGGATACATAATTAATGCTGTAACAATATGCTAAGCACATTGCATATATTATCTCTAATGCTCACAAGCAACTTGCCAAGCATGTTTCATTATAGCAGTTTTATAGATGTTGAGACTAAATTTAAACAGCTTAATTGAATTGCTTAAAAGTAACACAGATAATAAATGGTGAACATGGGACTCAAACTTTAATTCAAATTCAAGTCTTTACATTTCCAGAGTCTGCATTCTCTTCAGTACACATGGGCAGCCTTGAAGACAGTAAAATAGTCATAAAAGAATAACAGGATGCTCAAGGATGTTTACCAGGAAGGGAAGATTTCTGTGAGATATAGAAAAAAATACGGATTTTGTAATTTTTCACAGCTGGTTTTGAATATTATGCCTACCATTTGTTAAATGCATGATCTCCAACAAGTTACTTGGCATCTAATCCTCAATAGTTCACCAGGAAAGATGGGGAGAATAATGTATTTCATAGACTTACATTGACAATTAAATTGGAAAATCCATGTACAAGCTGCTGGCATAAGGCCTATGAGAGAAGACATTCAATCCTGTATTCCTTCTTTCCTTCTCTATGGTTCAAAGATTAATGCTAGATATTAGGTTTTATAATAAGGTATCATGGGGCCATTGCACTTCCTTCTTCCCTCCCATTGCCTCATAGAGTCACCACCCAAAGGCACTGAGTCAATGTCCACGAAGGAAACTTGAGTACTAGCTTGTGCTTCTAAATCATCTGCAAACAGGCTTTTTCTTCCTCCCTTCTCCTACAGTCACTCCCTGGAAAGCAACTGCTTTTGGAGAGTAATTTGGTATCATCTATCAAAATGTATGATAGGCATGCACTGTGAGCCATTACATTTCTAGGCATCTATCCAGTAGAAATCCTCCCACATATGCCAAAAGGGAGATGTACAAGGTTATTTACTAAAGTATTGTTGGTAAGAGAAAAGCTATTAGAAATTACATGAATAAAGACTTCCACAGATTGTTTGCAATTTCAACATCACCCTCCTTCATCTATATACTTTCCTAAAATACAGGGGAAGAGCTTGAGAGGTATCCTTCCCAAATTCCAGAATGCCACTAGATTGTGCCAATAAATATCACTTGAATGACATCTGGGATGTGGAAGAGTGAGAAAAGCCATTATTCTCTGGCAGGGCTGAGGACAGGCACAAGGGCATTGGAAGACAGCAGGCTGAAGACCTGGAGTTTTGCCAATAGCTTTCAGGCATCCTCCTGATAATTAAACACTTTTATGCCACCAGCAGTACAGATCTGCAGCATCAGCTTACCTGGCTCTGTCTGCACGTCCAGGTAACCTGATAGCAAGTAATGGGCCTAATATTTGCTAATCTTCCAGCCACTGCATATGCTTCTATTTTCTTCTATTAAGCCTTTCCTTAAAATACTGAGTAGCTTCATTTTTTTCGGAAAGAAGTAACTGATACTTATAAATATGTTGGGAGAAAATTCCCTGTGAGTCTGACATTTCTACATAACCTCTGAAGAAGGGGCATTAACAACTTTGTCAAAGCTTCTCCAGGTCAAGGAACAGATCTGCTTACTTTCCAGGGTACTAAGGCTAAAGTCTCTCTCTCCTCCCTAAAAGGACTTCAGAATAACAAAGGCAGTGTCTCCCTCTAGGAGAGAGGATGGATTTGTTTCCTGATCAGGGTAATAAAGGAGAAATTCCCCTGTGTAGCGAAGGTTGGGAAGGTTTGTTATCAGTCTCATAAGGTTACACTTGTTCCTTCTCTGTGATAAAGAATCCTATGTGAATAGTGTTCAACTGCACTCTTCTATATTGTCCCCATGAGACTTGTGGAGGGTAAGCAGGGGAAGAAATGTGAACATGAAGATCATATTGTTTGCTATGTCATGGGTAATAAACTGTCTAAATCTACTTGGGCTTATTCTTTATTGGTCAAATCCATGAAAATGTGGAAATCTAGCCTGGTGGTTGCTTGTTGCTTAGAAACTACTTGGCCAATTGGTAATATAACAGAATATCATGCACACATAAAAATTAATAAGATAAATGTACTAAGATGGATATTGGGTGGATGAGACAGCCCATCTTGAAGGCACAATGTCTCATTGGTCAAATTTGATCAAGCCAAAAGACCTAACTATACATTGCCTGTAAAGAAATGCAAATATAAAGTCATAGATTAAAAATAAAATAATGAAAGGTTATATATAATACAAACATGAACTACATAAAAAGAAGAGGTTATATTAATAACAGCCAAAATATATTCAAGGAATATTATCACATATAAATAAATGTATTCCATATTGCAAAAGGGGTTGTTAGTTCAAAGGAACAGAAAAATCTCAAACGCATTTTGCTCCTAATAACAGAACTTCAAAATATATGAAGCAAAATTGATAGAATGAAAATTCCCCATTATAATCAGAGCTTCCAAAACTACCTCACAGTGCTGGTTGAACAAGTAGACATAAATTCTGTAAGAATATAGAAAACTAGAACAACACCTATCTGAAGTTCATAGACCACTCCATTCAAGAACAGCTCAATACATTCCTCCAAAGTTCACAGAGACCATTTACTGAGAGATCACATTCAGGATCAAAAAACAAATCTTAATACATTAAAAAGAATTCAAGTCATACAAAGCAGGTTCTCTGACCAAATAAAATTAAAATAAAGATTAGTAATAGAAAAATCCCTGAATAATCTCCAACTGCTGGGAAAAAAAAAATAACATATTATAAAATAATCCAAGGGTCAAATAAAAGTAAAAGTAGAATATAAGAAGTATTTTAAACCAAATTAAAATGATATACAGCATATAAAATGTGTTGGATGCTGTGAAAGCAATACTTAGGGAGAAAGTTGGAGCACTAAATACCTATATTAGAGATAAAGAAAAAATAAGGTATCAAAACAAACCATCCAGTTTTCAGCTTAAGAACCTGTAAACAAAAAGAGCAAATGAAACCTAATGTGAGAAATAGCATAGATAAGAATGGAACTAAATAAAATAGCATACAAGTAAAGAAAGTAAAAGTAACTTTTGGTTACATTTGGTTGCCTCTCAGAGAGGATTAATCAAACTGATAAACTTTTAGCTGGGAAAGGGGCAGGGAGGGGAGGGAGAGAAAAATGTAGAAAATGTGTTTGCCTTTTTTTCCAATATCCATTCCTGATAAAAACTTTCAACAAAATAGAAATAGAAAGGAAATTTACAACCTGATAAAGGATATGTAAATATATATTACACACACACACACATACACACACACACACACAGAGCTAACAGCATACTTAATAGTGAAAGACTAAATGCTTTACCCGAAGATCAAAGAAAACAAACAGGGATGTCTGTTCTTTCCACTGCTGTTCAACATTGTACTGAAGACTCTAGCCTATGAAATAAGGCAAGAATAAAACATAAAAATCATCTAGTTCAGAAAGAAAGAAATAAAACTGTATTTATTTGCAAATGACATGATTGTGTTAGAACATTTGAAATTACTAGAACTAATAAGTGATTTAACGAGTTTGGAAAAGACCAATATTCAAAATTCCATTGTATTCAATACATTAGCAATGAAAAAATTAGTTTTGATATAAAATAATATCACTAACAATAATATCAACAATATAAAATACAGAAAAAGAAATCTGACAAAAATATGAAAGAAAACTAAAAAATATTGCATATATAAACACCTGGCTGGGCGCAGTGGTTCACAATTGTAATCCCAGCACTTTGGGAGGCCAAGGCGAGTGAATCACGAGGTCAGGAGATCGAGACCATCCTGGTTAACACAGTGAAACCCCATCTCTACTAAAAATACAAAAAGTTAGCTGGGCATGGTGGTGGGCACCTGTAGTCCCAGCTACTTGGAAGGCTGAGGCAGGAGAATGGCGTGAACCCAGGAGGCAGAGTTTGCAGTGATACAATATGGGGCCACCACACTCCAGCCTGGGCAACAGTGTGAGACTCCATCTCAAAAACAAAACAAAACAAAACAAAAAAACACCTAAACAGATATATTATGCTCATGGAGAGTAAGACTAAATATTGCCAAGATAACAATTTTTCTCAAATTCATCTATAATTACATGTATTTTAATCAAAATCCTAGCAGGATTTTTGACAGACATTGATCAATTGATTCTAAATTTAAAAATATATACTAAAGGACATAAAGTAGCTAGATGTCTTTGGAAAAAAATCACAGATTTGAAGGACTAGTGCTACTTAATTTCAAGATACCATTCAGAGAATGATTCACCAGAGTCTGAAAGAAAATCTTTCAAAGCATATATCTGATAATTGACATATATCCAAAATATATAGAGAGTTCTGAAATCTCAACACATATTTTTCAAATAGGAAAAAGATATGAACTAAGACACTTCATTAAAGATGATATACAGATAGCAAATAAGCTCAGAAAAAGATGCTAAACAGTAGGGAAATGCAAATTAAAACCACAAAGCAAAATGACTGCACACAAATTTAAAAGGCTAAAACTGAAAAGTCTGACTGTATCGAGTGTTGGGTAGGAAATCTCATATGCTCCTGGTAGAAATGTGTAATACTACAACCTGAAAACAGCTGGGAAGTCTCCTAAATATTTAAACCTTTCCTGACCATATCATTTCGGTCCTAAGTATTTACTCAAGAGAAATAAATACCTATGTCCATATTTACATTCATGTTCATAGAAGCCTTATTTTCAGTAACCTCAAACTGTAAACAATCCAGATATCCATTAGCAGGTCAATGGATACAGTGTGTTTTATCCATGCAATAGAACACTACTCTACAATTATAATAAATAGACTACTGATACACATTGCAGTACATAAGACATCAAAATAATTATATTAAGTGAAAAGTGTCAGACAACAAAAACTACATATGTTCCCATTTATATAAAATTCTAGGAAATGCAAATTAGTGGTTAGTGACAGAAAACTAATCAGTGGTTATGTGGAGCCACAGCAGGAGGGATGAAAGAAGATTTACAAAAGGCACAAGAAAATTCTCAGAGAGAAAGCAGCAAGATGGCTGACTAGAGTTGCCTAACACTTATCACTCCCCAACAATCAGGAACCAACCTAATGAATAAGCAGCTGCATTTTGACCTGAGTAACTAAAGAGGAGTGCCAGAGTGCAGGAAAGGAGTGAGGTAAACCCTGTGGAGCACAGAAACTCAGGATGGTCACATACAGAAGACAAGAAAACACATTGCCTCTGCCACCCCATCCCCAAGTTTGGATCACCTCAGAATCATGTGGGGCTTCTCCAGATAGAGAAAGGCAAGTAAGAGACCCCCAGTGGCCCTCATCACCACAGTATTAGTCCATTTTCACACTGCTATGAAGATACTACCTAAGACTGGGTAATTTATAAAGAAAAGCATTTTAATTGACTCACAGTTCCACATGGCTGAAGAGGCCTCTGGACACTTACAATCATAGTAGAAGGTGAAGGGGAAGCAAGGCACGTCTTACATGGTGAGAGGAGAGAGACAAAGAATGAAGAGGGGATTGCCAAACACTTTTAAAACCATCAGCTCTCGTGAGAACTCCCTCACTATCAATAGAACAGAATGGGAAAAACCACCCCTATGATCCAGTCACTTCCCACCAGGTCCATCCCTCAACATGTGGGGATTACCATTTGAGATGAGATTTGGGTGGGGACACACAGCCAAACCATATCAACCACCACAGATACCTGTAATTTTTGCTGCTGGAGGATCCTGCAGTCTTTACAGTTCCTGCGCCCAGCTTAGGGAATTGCCTGGGGTTCACATGGCTGCACTAGTCTAGAGAAGGAGCCCACATTGTGCCCTGAACCCCATGACCCAAGCTGCTACTGCACTATCACATTCTGAAACCAGAGCCACTGCTAGAGTGCCTAATGTTCTAATGGCGAGTAGCCACTGCATTCCTTCATCCCTGAGGTTTTGCCATCATTTTACCATGCTCTCACACATGATACTACAACATTCCCTAGCCAAGCTATAGCTCCCTACTCTGGGAACAAGGTGCCTCAGGGTCTCACTTCCCCCTTCCAATGGCTACCCTGTCCCCTGACTACTTTAACCTAGGCCCAGTGAGGCAGGCACCTGAGCCAACCCACTGTCCCACCCCACCACCCCTCTATGTTCCACTCCATCCCCAATCCCCTGAATTGGAGTGTCTCTTAAAATTCAACAGCAGAAAAATTGTTAAAATCCAATTAAAAAATGGACAAAGGACCTGAATACACATTTCTCTGAAGAAGACATAAAAATGGCCAATGAATATATGATAAAGTGCTCTACATCAGGAATCATCGGGCAAATACAAATTAAAACCACTGCGAAGCATTACTTCACACATGTTAGGATGGCTATCATCAAAAAGATAAGAGATAACAAATATTGTTGAAGGTGTGGAGAAAAGGAAACTATAGTATGCTGTTGGTGGGAATTTAAATTGGTGCAGCCATTAGGAAAAAGAGAACCAAGATTCCTACATAAATTAAAAATAGAACTATCATATGATTCAGCAATCTTTCCTCTAGGAATTGACTCAAAAGATATGAAATCACCATTCCCTAAAGATAGCTGCACTGTCATGTTTATTGCAGTGTCATTCACAATTGTCAAGATACGGAAACAACCTAAGTGTCAATCAACAGACAAATGGAGAAAGAAAATGTGATATATATACAATAGAATATTACTCAGCGTTTAAAAAAAAATGAGATCCTGCCATTTGACACAACATGGTTGGACTGGAAAGACACTATGTTAAGTGAAATAAAAGAGACACAGAAAGAATAATATTGCATTTATATGTGGAATCTAAAAAAGTGAAGGTCAACTCTGCAGAGATAGAGAATTAAAAAGTGGCTACCATGGCAGGTGGAGTAGGGAGAAAATGAGGAGATTTAGGTCAAAAGATATAAAATGAACAAGCCTAGATATCTAATGTACAACATGAGGGCTATAGTTGATAACATTGTTTTGTGTTAGGAATTTTTATTAAATAAGTAGATTTTAACCACTCTTGTCACAAAAAGGTAAGTATATCAGATGACAGACACTGTAATTTGATTCACTATTGTAACCATTTTACTATCTATATGTATCTCATGTTGTAAACCTTAAATATACATGGTTAAACGTATTTTTTTAAAAATTAAAGAAAATTATGGGAGGTGTTATGATCGCTATCTCAATCTTGGTAATGGTTTCATGGGTCTATATGTCAAAACTTAAATTGTATATTTTAAATACATGCAGTTTATTGTATGCCAATCACATATTAATAAAGCTATGTAAACAAAAAGCAATATGTAACCTCTAGTAAGACAAAATATATATTGAATGCAGTTATATAATAACACATGTTCAGCTGGGACCTAATAATACCAATTAGTGAAATTTAAAATGATCTGAGGCATGAATTAAGCAGAATAAGCATTTGATTCATTCATCTTTGATTTTCCTACTGCAGATTACTGTATTTTTCCAGTTTATTCAGAGTGATGTAAATCTTGATTTCAATTTTACAAAGTCCATGGGCTTATTTGATAAGCAAACCATCAGAAGATAGAATTTACATTTCTGTAGAAATATACATTACATTTTATAAAACGCCTTTGTGAAGTTGTAACTTAATAGATTGAGTTAGCACTAACTAATCATGACTGAGAATAATTTTTGAAAAGTCATAAAAACGCTGAAAACTTTTTAGCTGTAAGTTTTTAAATGTCCATAAGAAATTACTTATTTTTCTATTGTCTTTTCTTGATAATATCCAAGCTCCATGATTCACTGTTTCAGTCTGTCATTCATCATAGATTGTATTATTACAGTACCCTTGACATTTTTTTAAGTCATGGTCTTTTCTGAAATTGTTACGGAATGACCTTATGACTGATTTTAATCATTTAGATGCTATATAAATTATTATCTGGGCTTTTAAGTTTGTCTTTTTTTTTTTTTTTTTTTTTTGGTGAAAACAATCTGCTTTAGCAACTATTTTTATAGAGATATTCTTGTACTTATCAGTAACAAGAGAATTGAATCCTTCTCTTATTTCCTCATATTGATTGTATATTGACTGTCACTTTGAACTTCTAAAGCAGTAAACTATGTACCTAAGCTAGTTTATTGAACTGATACTTTAAATTGTCCTAGAAAAAAATCAACTTGACTCATGACAGGGATGTGTTTTACAGCTATATATAGTCAATATAGAAATAAGCTTAAATGCCATATTTTAAAAATTATATCATTGTTGGTCCTTGTCCTATACTTTAAATCAGTATATTTAAAACCTATATCCTTTATTTTTACTTCACCATAATGAAAATCAGACATGAACAGACCACGAAAAAGCATTTAGTAACTTTAATTGAATAAATGAGAATATTTCCTATTCTATAATTAACATAAATGATCATAAATTATTTGACTTGATTTTAATTTTTTCATTTAAATTTTTTAAAATTTGTTTTTAGTTTAACATGTGCTTTTAATGTGCATTATTTTAAATCTTGTAGTTTAATTTTTAAAGGGGGAAATAATTTTGTTTCCAAAGAAGTTTTACCTAAGCGATACTCAAAATGTGCTCCACAGACCATTAGCATCAGCATCATCTGAGAACATAATAGAAATGCAAGCACTCAGGCACCACTTACTGATTCAGGACCTCTGGAAGTGGAATCCAAGAATCAATTAGTACTTTACCAAACTCTCCAGGTGATTTGTATGAACACTGAAATTTGCAAAGCACTTGTCTTTATATAAGAGATTTTTCTCTCTTTCTATATTAAGTCAATTACAACATACCATTCTATAAAAGATACGTTTTGTCCAACAAGTCCAATAAAAAAAAAAGTCAAGTTCTTGACTATTCTGTATTATTTTATTTTATTTTTGGCAAAAATGAATGTTTCAATTTAAAGAGAAAACACCTAGGTCTGGTTGAGGAGTACAAAGAAAGGTTTTAACTGCAGTACTGATACTAAAAACTAAAGCATGTAAGTGTCTCACTACATAATATTTTAAGCTACCAATTAAGACCAGAACCAACAAAAGATCTAATAATTTCACAATGGTGTTCACATTTTGAAAGCCAACACATGTTCATACTTTCTATATTCTTTGTTGAAATTAATTATTTCAATTATGTCTTAGAAGCCCAAACTAGGAATACAAGCTTTCTAAGCCCAATTAATTTCCAACATACCATATTTCAAATATATTATAAAGGTTAATCCAGAATTTCTTCCATACGTTTAGAATATATTTTTATAAATATGTTTAATTTTGCCTGAGTGATGTAACTATTAACATATAAATATTTCAAGTGCCTACCATAATTTTCAAACACTGAATGTTCCTATTAGTTTATTTCAATATAAAAATCTCAGCCGTTAAAATAACTGTTTGAGGCAACAATATTTTCTTTGCTTTTCTTTATAGACCACTATAAGTTTTAACCTCATGGGATGCCTGACAAATTTAAATGAAGATATTCTACCCATTTCTGAACTGCAACTATGAACTAAATTATATTGTATTCAAAATTATATGATCAGAACTACTGTAAAATCAAGTTTAAGAATTTATAATGGTAAAATAGATGTTTCATGTATGTGTTTTATGATGAATTCTCTGATAAGTAACTCAAAACACTTGTTCATAGATGAAATCAAATAATTAGTCACTTAAGGTACAAAAATATATTACCTATGATATTAAAATAAAAAGAACATATAATAAGCACTTTTTCAATAACACTGAATTTATCTAAATCCTAAATGCTTCCCTGAGGAAAGAGTTTTTGTTGGTTTCCAAGCATCTAATACTAGGTGTTGTGGTTGGTTAGCTAGTACCTATCTAAAACCAAGTTTTAACTCTGACATGGTCACTTGTCTCATGTATTTTCAACCTTTGGGGCTAAAAAGCACCTCAATTATTTGATATATTTCTTAAATGAAAGAGTTCACAATTTACTATTCTGCTGGTAGAACTCTACATATTGTTTACAAGGATGGTCTAAATGAAATGTTTAGTGGAGACTTTTCTATTTCTTTGCCACATAAAGGCAAAACTAAAGAGATACAATATAGTGAAGAAATGCTTTTTACCTGTTTTTCATGCCTTCCATCCAAAATAACTCCCTCCCCAATCTATTTAATCCTGTGAGACTGTTTACTATAGTGGTAGAAAGAGATCAGGGTATCTAAGCATATTAACACTGTCCATACTTATGTTGGGTATAGCAATTGGTCAAGATATGGGCACTAGAATCACACAGGGCTAGTTAAATCCTTCCCTACATATTTATATACATATCATGGGAGAGAAAGCCATGTTTCTTACCAGATTATGAGTGACAAGAAGCAAAGTTTGGCCTTAAGGCAAGACACAGTGCTAAGTGAAGAAAGCCTACTTCAGAACCTGAGAGAACACGTGGGGAGAGGGGAGTCTGAGCCATGATTACTTCATTTAAACCATATAGTATCCTTTACTTATCAACTAAAAGAGAAAATAAAACATCTTTTTTCTTAAGTTGGTTTGAGGTTGTTGTTTTTTCCCTTTTCTGGGGGGGGAAATGGAATCTTAGGTGAATTTGCCTAGTGAATGCCAATAGCCACATCTCCATAGAATAACTTCCAAAGGTTAAATTTAAATTTGGATTGTAAAGATTTTCCTTCTTGTAAAATAAAACCACTTTACAATGGGCCTGCACATACATGTAATTATGCTATACATCTACAGTTATGTGATTTACAAATATTTACTGAGATCCTACTATGGGATGAATATAATTAGTCATTTTGAATATATTAGTATACAAGGTAGACATGGTCCCTTCACTCACAGAGCTCTTAGTCTTGTAGAATAAAAAGTTAAGGAAAGTACAATAAGAAGGAAATTATAATAAGGAACATAATAGGAATTACCTAGCTTGTTTTAAGAACACAGAGGAGAAGCATCCAAGCCGAGTTCAGGTATAAGGAAGGCAATATGAATATAACATCTAGGGAAAATATACAACAATATATGCAATGCAAAAGGGCTAATGATTTTGGTGAATATTTAAAGAGCCTCTATCAAGGCAGGAGAATAGAATCTGGAGGCAGGAAACCTAAGGACTTCCTAGAACTAAATCAAATGGCAACACTTCAGTTATGACAGGAAATATCCTCTTCATTTACATAGGGCATACACCAAGTTACCAATGGAAACCTCTAGAGGGTATTTAAACCCCCAAAAATTCTGTGACAGGGCTCTTGAGTCTCTGTCCTTGGGCCTACTCCCACACTGTGGAGTGTTCTTTCATTTTCAATTAATCTCTGCTTTTGTTGCTTCATTCTTTCCTTGCTTTGTTTGTGTGTTTTCATCTAATTCTTCATTCAAGACGTCAAGAACCCATACACCCTCCACCAGTAACACTATGATTTAACTGGTGGCATTAGAGTCACAGGATTTTTTGTTTGTTTGCTTGTTTGCTTTTTCTATTTTCTTTTAAAGTTAAATTGGAAAAACCAAATGAGTTAGAATCTATTTAGTTTTCCTATGATGTGATTAAAAAAATGAACAAATCCAAAGTAAGTTACATTGAGATAGTAACTTTTTGCAAGCAAGAATAATAGCTGTCTATATTTTTTAAGTTATTATACTCTTTAGCATGATCATTTTATCTCATGAAGAATTCTACAGTATACATTATAGCTGTCTGGAATTTATACTATTATTTTGTACAAATGTTCTCACTTGATTCTCATAGACTGCTACTGATCTTACCACGCCAGTCTGATATTATAGAAGAGTTTAACAAGAGCGAGATTTTCTCAAGTGTACAGAGTTAACACATAGAGCCAGAATTTGAATCCAAACCCTCTGAACTTCAAACCTCATGCGTTTCCAGCTGTATCACATAGCCCAGTATGAAGAGAGTGCTGTATTAGGGACTTCAGAGGATACAAAAAACCATAACATATTGTCTGGGAGCTTTAAATTCCCCTGCTCTAATTCAATAGATGAAAAAAAGGAAAGCTAAAAAAAAAAAGAAACACACACAAAATAATAAGAAGCATATGGGGCAAGTAATTAGGCAATTAATCACCATCAGTTACAGAGAAAGAAGCAGGCTGTGTGTAAGAGATGATTCAAAATATTAAGATTAAGACAATATACAAGTTTATATATCCTAAGAACATATACTTTATTCATAGCAAGGCAGGTGAAGTCCCAAAATTAACCACAATTGCTCAAAATACACAAACAAATCAATGAATGAATACTTTTGACTCAAAGTCTAATGCCTTCTTACAGGTCTGTAATATAATCCAACTTTCAAGCATTACCACAATGGTAAATTATTCTACTGCCTGCAATTAGGGGGACATAATCTGTCAGTTAAAAATCAGTGTTTTCTTTTTCTTTATATATATATATATATATATATATATATATATATATATATAGTTTTATTTTACTTTACGTACTGGGAAACATGTGCAGAACGTGCAGGTTTGTTATGCAGCCATACATTTGCCATGGTGGTTTGCTACACCTATCAACACATCATCTAGGTTTTAAGACCTGCATGCATTAGGTATTTGTCCTAATGCTCTCCCTCCCCTTGCCCTCATCCTGTGACAGGTCCCTGTGTGTAATGTTCCCCTCCCTGTGCCCATGTGTTCTCATTGTTCAACTCCCACTTATGAGTGAGAACATGCGGTCTTTGGTTTTCTCTTCCTGTGTTAATGTGCTGAGGATGATGGTGTCCAGCTTCATCCATGTCCATGCAAAGGACATGAACTCATTCATTTTTATGGCTGCATGGCATTCCATGGTGGATATGTGCCACATTTTCTTTATCCAGTCTATCACTGACAGGGATTTGGGTTGGTTCCAAGTCTTTGCTATTGTTTATGGTGTTCCAATAAACACACACGTTCATGTGTCTTTACAGTAGAGTGATTTATAATCCTTTGGGTATATACCCAGTAATGGGATTGTGGAGTCAAATGGTATTTCTGATTCTAGATCCTTCAGGAATTGCCACACTGTCTTCAACAGTGGTTGAATTAATTTACACTCCCATCAATAGTGTAAAAGTGTTTCTATTTCTCCACAGCCTCGCCAGCATCTGTTGTTTCCTGACTTTTCATGATTGCCATTCTAACTGGCGTGAGATGGTATGTCACTGTGGTTTTGATATGCATTTCTCTAATGACCTGTAATGATGAGCTTTTTTTCATATGTTTGCTGGCTGCATAAATGTCTTCTTTTGAGAAGTGTCTGTTCCTATTCCCCTTGAAAGGCAGCACAAAACAAGGATGCCCTCTGTCACCACCCCTATTCAACATAGTATTAGAAGTTCTGGCCAAGGCAGTCGGGCAAAAGAAAGAAATAAATGGTATTCAAATCAGAAGAGAAGAAGTCAAATTGTCTCCGCAGATGCCGTGATTGTATATTTAGAAAACCCCATTGTCTCAGCCCAAATACTTCTTAAACTTCAGCAAAATTTCAGGCTACAAAATCAATATGCAAAAATCACAACCATTTCTATACACCAATATTAGACAAGCAGCGAGCCAAATCATGAGTGAACTCCCATTCACAATTGCTACAAAGAGAATAAAATACCTAGGAATACAACTTACAAGAGACATGAAGGACCTCTTCAAGGAGAACTACAAACCAGTGTTCAAGGAAATAAGAGAGGACACAAACAAATGGAAAATAATTCCATGCTCATGGATAGGAAGAATCAATATCATGAAAATGGCCATACTGCCCAAAGTATTTTATAGACTCAATGCTATTCCCATCAAGCTACCATTGACTTTCTTCACAGAACTAGAAAAAACTACTTTAAATTTCATATGGAACTAAAATAGACCCGTATAGCCAAGACAATTCTAAGCAAAAGGAACAAAGCTGGAGGCATCATGCTACCTTACTTCAATCTATACTACAAGGCTACAGTAACCAAAACAGCATGGTACTGGTACCAAAACAGACACATAGGCTGATGGAACAGAACAGAGGCCTCAGAAATAACACCACACATCTACAACCATTTGATATATATATATATATATATATATTTTTTTTTTTTTTTTTTTTGAGACCAAGTTTTGCTCTTGTTGCCCAGGCTGGCGTGCATCTCAGTGTGATCTCAGCTCATAGCAACCTCTGCCTCCCGAGTTCAAGCGATTCTCCTGCCTCAGCCTCCTGAGTAGCTGAGATTACAGGCACACACCACCACATCCAGGTAATTTTTGTACTTTTAGTAGCAATGGGGTTTCACCATGTTGGTCAGGTTGGTCTTGAACTCCTGACCTCAGGTGATCTGCTCACCTTGGCCTCCCAAAGTGCTGAGATTATAGGCATGAGATACCATACCTGGCCAATCTTCTTTATTTTTGAGATGGAGTCTCACTCTGTCACCCAGGCTCCCAGACTGGAGTGCAGTGGCATGATCTCAGCCCAATACAACCTCTTTCTCCCGGGTTCAAGGCTTCTCTTGCCTCAGCCTCTCCAGTAGCTGGGACTACAGGCACGTGCCACCATGCCTGGCTAATTTTTGTAATTTTGGTAGAGACAGGGTTTCTCCAGGTTGGCCAGGCTGGTCTCGAACTCCTGATCTAAGGTGATCTACCTACCTCAGCCTCCCAAAATACTGGGATTATAGGCATGAGTCATTGCACCCAGCCTAAAATTAAGTGTTTTCACCACAGGGTAATGAGATTACAGATACCACACAATCTGGCCAATATGTAATGCAGATATTCCAGTGATCTGAAGTTTTTCAAAATAAGGGAAATAGTAACTAACAAAATATATAAAAAGAAATCTGCTTTGTTAACTACACTTCACTTATTTTAATAGAAAGTTTCCAGTTTAAATAGAACGTGATAATATTTTTTAGAATTATCTGAAAGAGGCTGCACATTTTGCAAAAGTAAACAACTTGAGTGATTATTTCTCCTTGCAGGTAGTCATAATTAGATATTAGATGAAGAATGGGAGGAACGTGTCAGGGCTTCATATAATGAACCCATAGAATAGCAACATTTTATCATAATAAATGTAAGAATAGATATTTGTCATATTACAAAATAGTAATATGTAAGTCTTCATCATACTATAATGATATATTTGAATATTTGGGGAATTTAAATATATGTTCATTTTCTGTTATATTTGCCCTGCATTTTCTCGAGATTTTTGTAAATCATAAGAATCCAACTTTTCAAATAAAATATTTATCATATTTTAAACAATGCCTATTTTCCATAACCCACCTCTGGTACATGCAACTCTTTTGTAATCAAATAAATCTATAACTTAAAAAACAAGAAAATTATAAACCCATATGCACCTTCTGATGACAGCAATGCATTAAAATTTTTAACATGTGACAGAAAATAGAGTAAAGAAACCATTACCCAAAAAATCCTTCAGACTTGGCTCTCACCCTGACAACCTCTCTAATTTTAATAAATGCTTTCCTCCTCTACCTAATTGAATAATTTCTCCCTGTGACTCACATATTTGTATACATTCATTCGTCTGTAGCATACTTTCCCTATATTTTAGTTACTAGTATATTTGGCTTATTGCACAAATCCATATTAGATTGTAATCAATTTTATGGGTAAGAACTCCATTATAATAATAGTTCAACTACACTGGAATACTATGACATACAGTCTGCTTATTTGCATACCAGTTGTATTAGTCCGTTCTCATGCTGCTGATAAAGACATACCTGAGACTGGGTAATTTATAAAGAAAAAGAGGTTGAATGGACTCACAATTCCACGTGGCTGGGGAGTGCTCCCCATCATGGTGGAAGCTAAAGCATGTCTTACATCGCGGCAGGCAAGAGAGAAATGAAAGCCACGCAAAAGGGGAACCCCTTATAAAGCCATCAGATCTTGAGACTTACTCACTACCATGAGAACAGTATGGAGGAAACGGACCCCATGATTCCATTATCTCCCACTAGGTCCCTCCCACAACACATGGGAATTATAGGAGCTACAATTCAAGATGAGATTCTGCGAAGGACGAAAGAGGTCAGGAAGCTGCAGAAGGAAGGTGAGGAGCTTTGAAAACCAACACTTAACAGGAGCAAATAACTGCAGGTGTTGTAGAAATATTAAGAGGGCTAGAATTAGAAGTGGAGTCTAAAGAAGCAACTGAATTCCTGCAATCGCATAACAACATTTGAATGCTTGATAAGTTGCTTCTTATAAATGAACAAGGAAAATGTTTTCATGAGATTAAATCTACTCCACGTAAAGATGCAGTGAACATTGTTGAAATGACAACAAAGAATTTAGAGTATTACCTAAAGAACTGATAAAGCAGGAGTAGGGTTTAAGAGGACTGACTCCAATTTTGAAAGAAGTTCGAGTGTCGGTTAAATGCTATCAAATGATAACATAATACAGAAAAATCTCTTGTGAGTCAATCATGGTGGAAACTTGATGCTTGTCTTAAGAAACTGGTACAGCTACCCAAGTTTCAGCGACCACCACGCTGATCAGTCAGTGGCCGGCAACATCGAGATCAGGCCCTCCAATAGCCAAAAGATTATTATTTGGATGACTGTTAACATTTTTAAGCAATAAGGTATGGTTAATTAAAATATGGACTTTTTTTTAGACATAATGCTATTGCACATTTAATAGACTATGGTATAGTATAAGCATAACTTTTATAAGCACTGGGAAACCCAAACAATTTGTATGACATTTATTTTACTGTGATAATCACTTGATTACGATGATCTGGAACTCAACCTGCAATATCTTCAATGTATGCCTGAAATTGATTTTTTCCAGTTTATTAAAACTAAATAATAAATAATATCAACTACAAATCATTTGCTTATAAGAATGTGGAGAATCTAGGAAAATGACCTAAGGAAATAATTTAAAGGATATTATTTTTGACTACACAAGAAATAAAGCAATTTAGGTGGCAAAAGTACAGGTTGTAGTGACAGGCACAGAGGCTTAATCTAGGATCCAATTTATTAACCATATGTCCTAAACAAGTTATATTTATTCAACCCTAAATAATTCATCCAGTCAGCGAATTCTTAATAATCATGTACTGTATCAACTTCCACCTCCCGGGTTCAAGTGATTCTCCTGCTTCAGCCTACCAAGTAGCTGGAACCACAGGCACGTGCCACACGCCTGGCTAATTTTTGTATTTTTAGTAGAGATGTGGTTTCACCATGTCAGCAGGATGGTCTTAATCTCTTGACCTTGTGATCTTCCCGCCTCGGCCTCCCAAAGTGCTGGAATTACAGGCATGATCACTGCATCCGGCCAGGCATTTTTATTAATTTCCTATGATTGCTTTAATAGATTCCTACAAATTTAGTGGTTTAAAATAACACAAATATATTAACTTACAGTTCTGTAGAGCGGAAGTCTGACAGAGATCTCACTGGTCTAAAATCAAGGTGCCAGCAAGGCTATATTTCTTTATGAGATTATCCATTTCCTTGCCTTTTTGAACTTCTGGAAGCTCTGCACATTTCTTGGCTCATGACCTCCAATCATTTGCAAAGCCAGTAATGGTGATTCAGTCCTTATCACATTACAGCACTCTGGCACGAACTTTTCTTCTGCCTCCCTGTTTCACTTTTAAGGATCCTTGTGATTATAGTAGGCTCACGCAAGTAATCCAGGATAATCACCCTATCTGAAGATACTTAAATTAATCGCTTCACAAAATCTCTTTTGCCATGGATGGTAACATATTCACAGTTATAGAAGAGCCATCTTTGGAAGGCCATTATTCTGCCTACTACAGCATCCTATTAGCATTGCTGATAAGGTTTCCAGAAAACTTCCTATTGTATAAAATTTACACATAAACAACTTATGAAATTAACTTGCACTTATAATAGTGCAAGTGATTCTTTTATAAAAGCAATGCAAATGATTCTTATTTAAAGCAATCTAAAGAAATGTTGACCAGTATAGATATGATTTATTTCTAGCTGCTAGAGGCAACAATCTCAGTCTCAAATGTTATAGCTCATAGCCGTGTAGGATATTAAGCAATTATGCATCTATTAGTAAATTATTCTGAATGTTCCCTGACTGACTATATTAATCTCAGTACTTTTAATAATCCTTTGAAACAGTTTTAGCATCTTCTGATTCTCACATTAATTAGTCGAATGCAAATCACTGACTTGGTTCATTTATATTTATGAGGGTCATGTTTTCAACTCTTTGACAGTTAAATTTTAGCAAATTATAATAGATCTGTGTTAAACTTATTTTTTAGCAACACTTATCTTCTAAATCCACAGTCCCCAATCTTTTGGCATCAGGGGTCAGTTTTGTGAAGACAGTTTTTTCATGGACAATTTGGGAAAAAACTGGGGTGGGGGGGTACATTGGAGTCTCACAAGGAGCACACAACCTAGGACCCTCGCATGCGCAGTTCACAGTAGAGTTGGGCTTGCATGAGTCTAATGCCACCGCTAATCTGACAGGAGGTGGAGCTCAGGCAGTAATGCTCACTCACCCACCACTCACCCCCTGCTGTGCAGTCCGGTTCCTAACAGGCCACGGACTGATACCAGGGACTGGGGACCACTGCTCTGGATAATTACATTTCAGATATTTGTGGGACATCTAAGTACACATCATTATTTGACATTGAATTTCACCTATTTTTCAGCTGTAAATTAGGATTATAATAGAAAATAAACTTTGTGATATTACTATGAGATACAAATGAGATAATGTCACATAGCACAGTGTCTGACACATAATAGACCATACACAGAGGATAATTATTTTTATCACTAATATCAATAATCAGAATTTCAGTGGGAATTAATAGCTACTGGGGTGGATACAAGTACAGAAATATCAGAGCTGAGAAATCAACACTTCATCATTAACATTTTTAGTCAAACACCCTTATGTTACTTTTATGGAACATGTTTATGCTTCATTAGCCAGCATTAAATGAAAGAAAAGTCACTCAACCTAGTAACAAAATTCTATATTAATAATGTATATTTAAATATACTTTTACAAATTCTAGTTATAGGCAAAGTAAAGGTAATTCTTCATATTAATTAGCTAGGTTTATAAGAATAAGAAAGCATTTTAGAATGTGTAGCACACCAACAAGGCACAAGTATACATATGTAACAAACCTGCACGTTATGCACATGTACTCTACAACTTAAAGTATAATAATAATAAATTAATTAAAAAAAAACAAAAAAACAAAAAACACACAAAGAAAGAATGTGTTGAATCATTTGTTTTCATGCAAGCAATTAAAGAAACAAACAGATCTTAAAAGCCTTTCCTGTTATTGTCCCTTTCATTATTACTTTTTACACCAATGCAGGTTATAGTTTAATCAAGATTTAACTATAATGTTAAATGAATCATGGGAGTTTTACTGTACATAAAGGATTTTGTTAAAAATACATAAATTTTGAGGAACTCCAATGGTTTTCCAAGTTGTTGGTACCATTTTACATTTTCACCAGCCAGAATACCTGTTTCACATGCTCACCAGCACTTACCTATTACCAGTTTTTTTAACATTAACTATTTTAATGGCTTCATAGTAATGTTTCACTGTGGCTTTAATTTTCATTTCCTTGATGACAAATGATGTAATGTTTCACCTGCTTATTTGTCAATCAGGTATCATTTTTGGTTAAGGATCTGTTCAACTCCTTTTTTCATTGTCAATTTAATTGTTTGATTTCTTATTAAATTATAAGCATTCTTTGAGCACTCGGGATACAAATCCATTGCAAGATAAATGTATTGTGAATATCTTCTTGCATTATGTGGCTTTCATTTTAGTTTTCTTAATGTGTCTTTCAAAGACCAAAAGTTTTTAATATCAAAAAATTCCATTAAATCGTTAAAAAAAAAAAAAAGATTTTGTTGAATCTGTTTATAATCTGCTTGAGAGTTTAAATTTAAAAATCAAACTAAAATATGCTTAAATACATACTTTGTAGTCTGATATATTATTTGAGATATGCTTCCAATTAATTGGATTATATTTAGTTTCAATATTAAAAGTGTGCTATTAAGTACTGTGTTAGATGGCATATATAGGAAGTGCATTAGTCTTCTATCACTTCAAAGCAAATTATCACAAGTTTAGTGCCTTAAAACAAAACCCAAGTTTTTAGCTAACAATTTTGTAAGTCAGAAGTCTGGCATACAGTAGTTGGGCTCTCTATCCAAAGTATCACAAGGCCCAAATCAAAGAGTCTGGGTGGGCTTCTCTTCTGGAGTTTCTGAAGAAGAAATTCACCCCCAAGCTCTTTCTGTTGCTGGCAGAGTTAAGCTTCCTTGAGGTTTGTGTAACTGAGGTTCTCTTTTCCTTGCTGGCTCTTAGCAACTAGGAGCTACCTTCATTCTTTGTCGTGTGGTTTCTCTTCTCCAAGCTAGCAAAGCCACGTCAAATCTTCATGCTTGGAATCTCTGACTTTATCTTTGTCTGACCTCTAGGCCCAGACTTAAAGGCTTTTATGAGTAGATCAAGCAAAACTAGATAATCTCCTTATGTTGAGATCAATGATTTGAGACATTAATTAAACATGCATAATCCCTGTAGCTTTATAACATAACCCAGCCGCAGAGAGTGAAAGCCATCCTATTTCACAGTCCTAGGGAGTTACATAGGGTATGTACACCAGGGAATGGAGTTCTTAGTGTTCAGCTTAGAATTCTGAATACCACCGTGACATTTGAATTAATTTGCACAATTATAATCTTGATACAACTTTTTTCTCTTAAATTGTACTTTTTATATTATTGGATATTAATAAGAAAAATAATATGTTCCAATTAAAATTAAATTGCTGCATATTTCAAAGATAACATGAATTACATTTTATCCCTAAAGTAATTGTATTTATAAGACTCTCATATTTGAAAAAAAGATTTTTTTTCCTTGAATATTTTCATCCATGGTTGATTTTTAACCTCTTGCTTTTAGCTGACACTAAAAATAGATGTGCTAAAACACCACATAAAAAGGTATTCTCGTTTGAAAATTGTGACCTTTGAGATAGAGACAAGCTTGGCTGAAAATCAATAACTAAGGATACTTCCCTGCAAAAAAATTAAAGTTTCAGTTGTCACTAAGATACAGGTTAACATTTTAGCACGTTTGGCAGAAAGCATATTTTTCCTTTTTTAAATATCTATAAAACTGTATTTCTGAAATGTATTCTTATACAGAATTCACAGAAGTATACCTCAATTTAAAAAACACATCCGACCGGGTGTGGTGGCTCATGCCTGTAATCCCAACACTTTCGGAGGCTGAGGCGGGTGGATCACCTGAGGTCAGGAGTTCAAGGCCAACCTAACCAACATGGTGTATTTTTATTCTCTACTAAAAATACAAAAATTAGCCAGGCGTGGTGGCGGGCACCCTAATCCCAGCTACTCGGGAGGCTGAGACATGAGAATAGCTTGAACCAGGGAGTCGGAGGTTGCAGTGAGCCTAGATAGCGCCATTGCACTCTAGCCTGGGCAACAGAGTGAGACTCTGTCTTAAAAAACAAGAAACATATCCACAAATTTTTAAAATGTGAAATAATGTAATATAATTAAAGGACTCACAAAACCATTGAGTAGAAGGTGGTGTAGTAGTTGTGGTTAATTTGAGGTAAAATAAAACAAGACATATTAACCCCAATGAAAAATAAATTTAACACAGACATAACAAACTGAATATATTTAAGAACTGAAAAATGCTATTAGTAATGATTCTTCTTCAGACTACAGATCAGTATATCAATATAAGTAATTTTGTGAGTTAAAAGTAGTGTGTTTATAATATTAGTCAATTTTTCATAGACCAAACAAAATACGATAATTTTTCCCAAGCATGAATTAGTCAGGTAATTGGATCAATTTTCCACTTCACTCTCGATGTTTTAAAGTATGAAGGTAATCATCAATATAGGGATACCTGAAAAGGGTTACTTTAAATATTCATGTCTCCTACAGATTATTGCATTTGAATTACTTATTTGATCAAGCGGACCATAGCTAAGAGAACAGAATGAGAGAAAACCCTGTCAAAGGAATTCACCAAACACTTAATGATATAAAGTCATTTTTTTTTTTTTTTTTTTTTTTTTTTTGAGGCTGTCGCCCTGGCGCGATCTGGGCTCACTGCAAGCTCCGCCTCCCGGGATCCGGCCATTCTCCTGGCTCAGCCTCCCGAGTAGCTGGGACTACAGGCGCCCACAATCGCGCCCGGCTAATTTTTTGTATTTTTAGTAGAGACGGGGTTTCACCGTGGTCTCGATCTCCTGACCTTGTGATCCGCCCGCCTCGGCCTCCCAAAGTGCTGGGATTACAGGCGTGAGCCACCGCGCCCGGCCATAAAAGTCATTCTTGAGAACCTGTGTTTGATTGTATGTTGGTGTTAACTGATTGATAAACAATGATTATTTTAACATGTATTTAGTTTTTAAGGGTTTATAAAGTGCTTTTACAATCATTATTTACTTTGATTTATACTAATCATGTGGAGTAGCAATACTACATGTCACTCATGTTTTAACACTAAAGTGTTATGATAGTAGTTAAAGAAATTTAAAGAGTTCCTAACAACTATCTATGCCTTTGTTCTTGACTATTTTGAGACATAATTTGCCACATAAAGGTTCACTCAACAGACCTGAGTTACTCAAACCCTGCACATTCCCAGGAAAAGCCTGTCTTCAGAACTGGCCCTTTGCCAGCTACTGGGAAATGAGCTCTGAATCCTCGGAGTATTCTGCCTTGAGCCACAATACAAGTTTGATCAGATAGTTTATGCTAACAATATGATTTTCAGAGAATGCTTATTTTTGTTCTTGGGGGTGAGAGAGCTGAAAGCAACAGTTGAGGTAGGTAGTAATATTATTCACATGTAATCCATGTTTTATCAATTCTTGTCCCACCAAGAAATGCAGAAATGAGATTTCTATACACTAAAAGAATAAGAAAAAAAAAATCACTCAGCTAATGAAATTCATCAATTGGTCCTCCTATGATAATATCTATCCTGCTCGGTCCTATCAAAGTAATCTCACATATGGTACATTGCCACC
The DNA here is from genome assembly GCF_037993035.2 of Macaca fascicularis. NCBI lineage: Eukaryota > Metazoa > Chordata > Mammalia > Primates > Cercopithecidae > Macaca > Macaca fascicularis. Next base: position 96,123,348 of record NC_088379.1, on the reverse strand, counting down.
ACTCTTGTCAAAAACTCACAAAAAAATCATTCCTTCCCTCTAAAAATCAAGGCTCTGCACTGATATGAAGCTTTTTTTGTCTAAATTCATCTTCATTTACAACAAGTTCTCTCTCAAGGGACCAAATAGTCCCCATGCAAAAACTCAACTCAAATTACAGATGAGTAAACTGAGGGTACAAAATACTTTGTCAAATGGAGGTAAATACTTTGATCAGAGTCACACAGAGAGCAGGAGGCAGACATAGGACCCATATTTTTTTGTTTTCAAAACCTAAGTTATTTCCGTTAAAGGGATTTCCCCAAAAATAATTCTTGACAATTTAGGTGCTAATTAAATAATTAATTAATAAGAACTGTGCAATATATATATTTCACACAGATACACACACTAACACACACACACACACCTTAACTATGTATAAATTTGCATTAAGTAGAAAGTAATCACACAGATCTTAACCAAGTCTTCCTTTCTTTCTGTCTCACAGTGATCATTTTATCATTCTATCTTCCTACTGAATGTCCTGAAAAAAAAAAATTATTGAATTGGCTTACTAAAAGTCTTTTTTTCTTTGCATGAAATATTATAATTTATCTTTTATATGTGCTCGTAGCTAAATTGTTTAAAGGGATTTCTTCAATCAGTGTTTTTGGAGATTAGTGCTGATTCATTCACCTACAGTATTGTAATAATAGCTAATGGGGTTATTTTGAGATACTACAATCTGTAATTTAGTATTATAGATTAAAATATGTATCCTACTATATATTTATTAACCCATCTTTGTTTCTTATTTTGTTGCCATTTGAATTAAAATTTCTGGATGAAAAATATTTTATTCAATTTATTGCATTAGAAATTCAAGCAGAGTTTTTCAGGTAAGAAAATAACCCTGAAATATTTTGGAATTATTTTCAATGAGGAAGTATAAGTAAAAAGGTCTTTCTAGTTAACCCTTTTAAAATAAAATACACAATTAATCAAAACTAAATTTCCCCATGGATTCTGTTAAGCAAAGTATCCTGTTTTAAATCCTAACTCTTAATTTAAATGAAATGCTTTTTCAAATTAAAGAAATACTCTTTGGCTCCTTTAACTGACAGAGGCTACAATAGTGTTATCATAGAAAAACAAGAAATGTAAAGAGTTTGTAACAAATATCTATGCCTTTGTTCTTCACTATTTTGAGATATAATTTGCAACATAAATGTTAACTCAACAGATCAGAGTTGCTCAAATCCTACATATTCCCAGGAAAAGCCTGTCGTCAGACCAGAGTTGCTCAAACCCTGCATATTCCCAGGAAAAGCCTGTCTTCAGCACTGGCCCTGGGCCAGCTCCTAGGAAATGAGCTCTGAGCCCTTGGAATAGTCTGCCTGGTAAGATTATTTCTATAGGGTGAGGCCTTAAGCCACACTATCAGTTTGACCAGATAGTTTACACTAACAATACAATTTACAGTGAATGCTTATTTTTGCTCTTGAGGGTAGGGGAGCTTAAAGTAGCAGAGTAGCTGAGGTCAGTCACACAGGGGCTGCCTACTTAAGTACATGACCCCCCATAAAAACCCTGAACACTAAGAGTGAGGTAAATTTCTCTGGTTGCCAACACTTTGCATTTTATACATGAGGAAATCAAGGTATAGAAAGGCAAAATGACTTTCCTGAGGTCACATAATTAGTAAGATGGAGAACCTGGAATTGACCTGTGGTATTTCAGCTTTGGAAATAATTTGTTAATTCCACAGATAATATCATTTACAATATTCACTGGCATAATATATATAACAGCCTCTCCTGTTTATCATTCATCAGGAAATCTAGGTAAGGCAAAGAAAAGTTGATTTCATTTGCTAAATAATAATTAGTTTTTCTAAGAACTGCTAAGATGTGGCCTTTCTCATTTTTATCCTTTTTTATTTTCACTTACTATTAACTACGGATTTTGCTCTAGACTGCCAAAAAAGATAAAAGAATATCTATATAATACCTCAGTTTGTAGAACTATATACAACTTTAGCCATCTTTAAAAAAAAAAAAATCCTTCCTGGCTATGAATGAAATCACTCTCCAGTCTCAACAAGAGGTCTTGACTTGTCAAACTGCACAACAGGCCAACCATGGAATTAACTGAGTTGGAAAATGAATTACCCCAATACTATTCCTCAATATCTGAGTTTCAAAGATTTATAAAATGATTTGTCTGTAATTTTTCATTTCTGAAGGCCAGTAACTGCCCCCAGGTACTTTATATTAGTGTTTTACACCATCTAGTGATTATATTGCTTTTGAAAATAGCTACAGGCCATGAGTGCAAGGAGGTATGGAAAATCTTTCTGAAAAATTATATATGAGCAGATGGATACTACATGAAGTGGATTAATATGTTAATTGTCTAAATGGAAAAGCTTGTCATGCAATTCCAGGCCATTAATGAGATCAAGAATCCCAACTCTGAAATAAAGCAGTGATTTTGTGTCATTGGTGGCTAGATTTTTGCCCTCGCTGGTTTGTCATTTTGTAGAATAATTGCTCCCATAGGGAAAACAAAGTTAGATTAGAGAACACTTAGTAAAGTCATCACCTCACATTGTTCAAAATGACTGTGTTGATTGCAAGAATACTAGTAGAGCTGCTAGACCTGCATTATACACAATCAAACAAAGCCCTCGAAAATATTAGTTGGAGTATGTCAGTTTCTGTATAATAACAAGATGATTTGAACAATGACACACCTGTAATGTAGCATACAAAAAAAATTATCATTCTATGTGACCTGATATTAAAAATAAGTATTACCCTTTTTTTCTTAGTTTTATAATTTAAAAATATAAATCATTTTAAGTAGCTAGGTTATTATTTATTTTATTCATTAAAACAGCTTGAATCAATTATCTTTCCCTTTAGTAAAGAAGCAATCATAGACATCATATTTATATACTTTATAAGCACTAAAAATATGTAGAGAATATTATGATTTGCATTCTTGTATCTTTAGTACCAATGCTTTAAAACAGGTGAAATAGTTGGAAAGCTAGAGTAGTACCTATCATGTCTACCTCAAAGTTCCTCTGAAGTAGATACAACCTATAAAATTAATTACTTAATGAATGTTTTATTGAATGAATAGTGTCCATATATTGATAGTCTATATCAATATTTTCCTAGATACTTTTATAGGCAGAGCAATGGCCCACCAAATATGACCATGTCCTAATACTTGGAACTCGTAAATAGGCTGCTACATGGCAAAAGGGAATTAAGATTGCAGATACAATTAACATTGGCAATCAGCTGAATTTGAGATGGGAGAATATTCTGGATATTGGAGAGGTCCTAGGTAATCATATGAGTCCTTAAATATATCACTTTGATCCTATTTTTTGCCTATTCTCTAAGAGAATAATAACTCTTAAAAATATTCTTTATGATAACTCTGAAAAAATTATCTTAGAGAATAGGCAAAAGGTAGGGTCAGAGTGCCATGATATGACAAAAACTCAGCCTGGCTTTGCTGGCTTTCAAGATGGCAGAAAGGGGCCATGAGTCAAGGAATACAGGTGGCCTCTACAAGTTCAAAAAGGTAAGGAAGAAGTTGTCCCCTAAAGCTTGCAGAAAGAAAAGTGGTCTTGCTGACTCCTTGATTTTGGCCCAGTTTAAACCCATGTTAACATTTTGACCTATAAAATAAAAAGAAAATAAATTTGCATTGTTTTAACCCATTAAATCAGTGATAATTAATTACAGAAGAAGTATAAAACTAATATAATAATCCACACATACTAACTTTTACTTCTTACAAATCCTCAAAGTAATCATATTTTATTCACAAGTTGTATGAAAGGGTATTTAGTCTTAGATATCGTCATCTGTAAATAGCAGCACGAGTCTAATCCATGTTTGACATACTTTAAATCAGTTCAGTTTCTACTGTATCACAGTACTTCCCAGTTGGATTAAATATTAAAAATGTTTTGAAAATACGAAGCTTCACAAGACAATAAATATTAATATTGTTAGTTATTGAAAGCAATAACATTAAATAGAGCTACTGACAGATGACTGTATGCCATAAACATGAAATCTCAGCTGCACTGACATGAAATAAAATAAAAATTATTTGTCAAAATAAATAGTTAATTCTTCCCTACAGAAATATTATTAACCCATAAAATGATCTCCATCTATTAGCATTTGGGGGTTCAGAGGAACTCTTAAAAATATGATACAAAAATTTTAAAAAATAAGTAATATTGAAACTTTTGGATTCCAGGCCAGCATGTAAAAAGTTTGGAAGTCATCACTTCATCTGACGAACAATTTAAAAGCTGAACAAAGTAAAAAAATAAAAATAAACAACTCTTTTTAGAACTATTAGATAAGTTAGATCAAAGGGCAAACCAATGCCCTAAAACGTGGAGAGACAGACATACAAAATTAAGGAATAACAACTTATTGAAGGATAAATCCACAAACAGAAACCTCTGTGGGAACTACTACTGTGGCAAAAAGTAAAACAAAAAATCCCTCAACTATAACTGACAAATTGTTAGGTAATCAGTGTGGACAATTATGAGTTAAAAAATCCAGGGACACTCATAAGAGGTTCTTCACATTTTTATGAGTTTTACCTTAGGAAATCTACCAAGTTGTCAGAGAAAATATTGGAAAAAAGTCACCTCCTACTTCTAGTAGAAGAGCAGCAACCCTATTTTAAACCTAATGTAAAACTGAGAAAAAGACCTAAACAGATATGTCAATAAAAAGATATAGAGACAAGAAATAAGCATATAACAAGATGCTCAACACTATATGTTATTAAGAAACTACAAATTAAGATGAGATACCACTATATACTTACTAAAATAGCCAAAATGCAGAACATTGATAACACAACATGCTGGTTAGGATATGGAACAATAGGAACTCCCATTCATTGCTAGTGGGAATGCAAAATGGTACAGCCATTTTGGAAGATAGTTTGTTAGTTTCTTACTAAATTAAATCTACTCTTACTTACTATATGATCTAGCAATTGCACTACTTAGTATTTACCACCCCAAAGTTGAAAACCTAGGTTCATGCAAAAACCTTCACACAGGTATTTATAGACACTTTATTTATAATTGCCAAACTTGGAAGCAACCAAGCAACCTAATTCTATTAGGTGAATTGATAAATCTACCATAGTATGTCTAGACAATAAAATTTTACTCAGTGCTAAGTAGAAATGAGCTACCAAAGAATGAAAATACATGGAGGAGACTTAAAATGAATATTATGAAGTGAAAGAAGCTGAAAAGGTTACATACTGTAGAATGCCAACTATATGATATTCTGGAAAAGGCAAAACTATGGAAAAGAAAAAGCATCAGTGGTTGTTGGGGGTGAGTGGAGGGAAGGATAAATAAGGAGAACAAAGAAGATTCATAGTTGCAGTGAAATTAATCTGTGTTAGTACAATGGTAGATACATGTATTATGCATTTATCAAAACCCATAGAATGAACATGAATGAACTGTAATGTAAACTATGTACTTTGGGTGTCAACGTAGGTTTATCAGTTAAAAAATGAGCCATTCTGGTGCCAGATGTTGGTAGTGGGAGAGTCTGTGGTAAGTGGGAACAGAGGGGCTTATGGGAAATTTTTGTACCATCTTTCAATTTTGCTGTGAACCTAAATCTAATACAAAAAATAAAATCTATTTTTAAAAAGCCATTAGCAAATATTGGAAAGTCAATCAAACCTCTTAGAGAGTAGGAAAAAAGCAAACAAATGAAATACAGGCAGGAAGAAAACAAACTATCAATCTAGGAAGCAAAAACATTGACCACCCCAGGAACTAGAAACATAGAAGAGGGAAAACAGAGAGAGGGAACATATCTGAGAAACAATACAACAAAATTTCAGAGATATGAAAACTGCATCTTCAGAGTAAAAGGGCTTACCCTAATGTTCAATACACTGAAAAAAAATCCAGATATGCTTAAAGCAAATATACTCACAGCAGAGCCTCCAGAGAATGAGAGTGAAGACAGAAGTGTATAAACAAAGGAAAGGGAAACAGAATGTAATCAGGCTTCTTGACAGTAACAAAGATTTCAAAATTCTTAAGAAAAATATTTTCTGCCACACCATTTATTAAATGTGAAAGTAGAATGAAGGCATTTACAAACACACAAGAATAGAATTAAGAGTAAAAACAGAAATAGAAAAAAAAATTTTGAGGAAAGTATTTGTTTTATTTTATAGGGTAAAAGAGAGAAAAATGACGATACACAGAGGCTTGTGTAACATTGAGGGTACATTTAAAGTTTGGATCAGGTATTTATTACAGTGATGTAATTCCACATGCTAACAGCATGACTGGTGCTATGGATTAAATGTGTACCCTCAAGTTCCTGTGTTGGAAGTTTAATCCCCAATGCAACAGTGTTGAGAAGTGGGATCTTTAAGAAGTGATGAGGTCAGGAGGGTTCTGTCTCCATTTTGAGGAAGGGAATGGGTTTGTTATCTCAAGAGTAGCATCCTCATGAAGCATGAGTTTAGCCTCCCTTCCTTTCTCTCTATCTCTTACTCTCATCCTCACCCTCTTATGCCTTTCCACCTTCCACTATGGAATGTCACAGAATCAAACCACTTACCAGGTCCCTGTATCATGCTCTTGGGCTTCACAGCCTCCAGAAATTTAAGCGAAATAAATTTCTCTTCATTATAAATTACTCTGTCTACAGAATTTCGTTATAGCAACATAAAATTAACTAAGTCATCTGAGACATCACTGACAACTGATAACTAAATTGAATCATGAATGAAATTTAAAAAGGGAGTGAACAAAAGTGAAAGTAGTAAGGAGAAAGTGATGAACCATGGAGTGGTGTATAAATAGAGAAAAACTTAAAGGCAGGAGACAAATAAAAATTTGGGGGGAGGAAATAGTAGAAAACAAGAACTTGAAATTCTAAATGAGTAAATTTCTCACAAGTCTCTAGGAAATACTTTCAGCTCCTCCCTGGAGATTCCTGCATGATAAGGGAGAAAAACATTCATTAGACATTAAAAGTTTGTGATATTTGGAGAGAGAAATTATTATATTAAATGTTTATTTATGTAGCTGTAGTTTGCTGGAAATGATTTGGTTAATATACTACAAAAAAAATCAAAATGTTATTATGGTATTCTATTTTATTTAAAATATTATTGTTATTTATATTTCAAAGATATTTACTGAGTGCCTTTTATGCACCGAGAATTGTGCCGAGTTCTGGTACATAGTAGGGAACAAAGGAGATGTTATACCTGTCCTCATAATGCTTATAACACCCTACAAATTTAGTTTAAAAATTAATGTGTTTCTATAAGTTATATGGCACTACATTAAATAATATAAGCTAAATAACTGCAATATTCATTTAAAAAAAAACAAGCAATGTAATTTCATAAGAAAAACTAACCAATTTGTTCTAAAATATATCAGTGCTGATGCAGAGAGAAACCATCAAATTCTATAAAATTTTGCTCAGGTAAAATGCATTTTTTTAAATTAAAAAAAACTATATTCTTCATTGACTTCATAGTATAATATACTATGTTGTACACAGAATGTCAGCAAAAAAGAAGACACTTATAAAGAAAGATTTTTAATTAGGTAATTTCTAAAAAATTTGGGAGACAAGCAAAAATGACATGAAATTTAGTGTTTTATGAACTATGAATTGATGGATCTAAAATATTTTTGGTGCTCACATAGAAGCAGGTGCTTTATTTGTCAGTTGGCTACTGTAAATAAATGAACAATATGGACTTTAAAAAAATGCAAGTAATAGCAAAATACGTATGAAGGAATATCTTTTAAAATTAAAAATATGAGGGGGAGGGGTAAAGTAGGACCCTCTAGCAACTTTCTCTCTGCAGAAATACCAATTTGAATTACTTTACACCCAGAAAAATTACATTCACAAGAGCAAAATAAACCAACTTAGAGATCAAAGTATGTGCTTGTAGGAAAATAACAAAAAAAACACTCATTGAAGAGATTAGAAAAGACTGTTTAACATAATCCATGTTGCCCATTCCTCAACACAAGACAGTATAGCATAGAGAGAGATAATATCCACTTTGTGGAAATGAAGGGAAGCAAGCACAAGATTTTGCCCTGGACTCTACCACTGGGCCTACCACAATAAAGCCCAGCATGAGGGATATCCCTATAGTCCCATATTCCAGGACAGTACCCATGAACTGAGCCATCAGACCTGACCTAGCTGCAACTGAACCAAGCTTCTACCCTGCCCCAGCAAGATGCCTGCTGTAACAGACCACAAGCTTCTGGCAGCACTGTACTGGAGGCCGCTGCACTGTGCTTCTGGCACATTCCAGCACTGTGCCTGCTTGTAGCAGGCCCCAGTCACCTGCATGTGTCATATTGGCCACAGCTTCCCTGGGCATCTGGCAGTGCCATGACCGCTACAGGTGCACTGAGTTTGTAGTCCACCCCCGGAGCCACACCTGTTGTTGTAGTCCCCAGGGTTCTGGAAGTGCTGTGCTGACCACAACTGTCCCAGGTTTCTAATGCACCTTAGTGCCACATATACCTCAGGGCTTTCCCATACAAAGCCAGTCCATGAGAACTGGAATAGGTCTTACTTCTTCAAATGAGCAGACATCAATGCACAATCACAAGGATGAAGAACAATTAGAAAAACAAGACATTACCAAACAGACAAAATATGGTATCAATGGCTGAACCTAAATAAATTAGGACATATAAACTGCCTGGAAAAGATTCAAACTGTTTTAAGAAAGCTCAGGGGACTTCAAGAGAATCCAGAGAAACAATCCAGTAAAATGAGAAAAACATGTGAAGAAAATGAGAAATTTAATGAAGATATACTTAAAAAACAAACAAAGAAACAAACAAACAAAAACAGAAATCCCAGAGAAGAAAACTACAATGAATGAAAAAAAAAAAAAAGGGCAGCAGAAAGCATCAAGAGCAGAATTGATCCAACAAGATACTACTGCTACTACTACTACTACTACTACTACTACTACTACTACTACTACTAACAATAATAATAATAGTGTGAGCTCAAGGATATGTTATTTGAACAAATGCAGTCAGGGGAGAAAAAATGAAAAGAAATGAGAAAAACTTATGAGATTTAAAGAAGAATATCTAAACAAATTTTCATGTCATAGGTGTTAAAGAAAAAGAAGAAAAAGATAATAGGATAGAAAATTTATTTAACACGATAGTAGCGGGTAACTTTCCAAGCCCAAATAAAGATGTAAAGATCCAGGTACAAGGAGGTAAATGTTCTCCAAGCAAATTTAGCCAAAATAAGACTACTCTAATTGTCAAATATCAAAGACAAGGAGATTATTTTGAAAGCAGAAAGATAAAAGAGACAATATATAAGGGAGTTCCAATACTACTAGCAGCACACTTCTTAGCAGAAACCTTATAAGCTAAGAGAGACGGAGATGATATATTCAAAGCGTAGAAGGAAATAATATCCTGAATACCAAGAATACTGTCCTAAGCAAGTCTGTACTTCAGAAATGAAGTACAAACAAAAGCTGAGTGACTTCAACACCATGAAACCTGTCTTACAAAAACTACTAAAAGTAATTATTCAAAATGAAAGAAAATGCCAATGTGTAATATGAAAATATCAGAAAGTATAAAATACTGGTACAAGTAAGTACACAAATTCAGAGTAACTAATACTCTAATAGTGCTGCATAAATTACTTATAATTTAAGCATAAAATATAAAACACAAAACCATTAAAAATAATAGCTACAATAATTTGCTAAGAGATATGCAATATAAAACATGCAAATGGTAACATCAAAATTCAAAATATGATAAGACTAGTGGAATAAAACTGCATTTTTGTGTTATTTATTTTAATTTTAAATGCAGGTGGTACATGTACTAGTTTGTTATAAAGGTACATTACATGACACCGAGGTTCAGGCTTCTATTGATCCTGTCACCAAAACACTGAAAATAGGACCCAAAAGTTAATTTTTCAGGACTTGTCCCCATTCCTCCCTCCCTCATTTTGGAGTCTCTGGTGTCTATTGTTCCATCTTTATGTCCATGTGTACCTAAGGTTTAGGTCCCACTTATACATAAGAATAGGTGGTATTTGGTTTTCTGTTTCTGTATTTTTTTTTTTTTTTTTTTTTTTTTTTTTTTTTTTTTTTTTTTTTTGAGACGGAGTCTCGCTCTGCCGCCCAGGCTGGAGTGCAGTGGCCGGATCTCAGCTCACTGCAAGCTCCGCCTCCCGGGTTCACGCCATTCTCCTGCCTCAGCCTCCCGAGTAGCTGGGACTACAGGCGCCCGCCACCTCGCCCGGCTAGTTTTTTGTATTTTTTAGTAGAGACGGGGTTTCACCGTGTTAGCCAGGATGGTCTCGATCTCCTGACCTCGTGATCCGCCCGTCTCGGCCTCCCAAAGTGCTGGGATTACAGGCTTGAGCCACCGTGCCCGGCTTCTGTTTCTGTATTAATCTTCTTAGGATAATGACCTCCAGCTACATCCATGTTGTTACATGGGACATGATTGACATGATTTCATTCTTTTTTATGACAGAACAGTTTTTCATGGTGTATCTGTGCTACATGTTTTTTATCAAATCCACCACTGATGGGCACCTAGGTTGTTTCCATTCCTTTGCTGTTGTGAATAGTGTTGCAATAAACATATGAGTGCAGGTGTCTTTTTGGTAGAACAATTTATTTATTTTCCTTTGGGTATATACCCAGTAATGAGATAGCTGGGTTGAATGGTTGTTCTACTTTTAGTGCTTTGAGAAATCTCCAAACTGTTTTCCACGGGGACTGGACTAGTTTACACCTCCACTAACAGTGATTAAGCATTCCCTTTTCTCTGCAGATTGGCCAACAACTGTTATTTTTTTACTTTTTAATAATAGCCATTCTGACTGGTGTGAGAGGGCATTTCATTGTGGTTTTGATTTGCATTTCTCTGATTAGTGATGTTGAGCATTTTTTCATACTTTTGTTAGCTTGTTTGCTTGCAGATCTATGGCTCAGGCCATAGATCTCAGCTCTATATTCTCTTTTCAGAGGGCCAAGACGTTGTAAGGGTTCCTTTGCTGCGGACAGGTTCTTGTGGTGGGTTTTGCAGGCCTTGGATGTAAACATAATGTGTTTTTGTTTGGTGGTGTAATTCAAGTGTCAGTCCAGCAGATGGCATTTAAGGATAAGGGTCAGCAGGCTCTCACTCTGCCATGCTCACACCTTTAGTATTTCAGTGGGTCTGCAGCAGTGCTCCAGTGTGGAGGTGGGAGGCAAAAGATGACTCCATTTCCATGTGCATTCCTAGACCTTGGTGTTGTCCCCTTTAATTACTGGTGCTGCACCTGTTTCCTTTGCCCCAAAGGAGGACTTTAGTAGGCTGCATTCAACCCCTCCCTTAGGGGTAGTCCATGTTGAGGGAGGTCACCAGGAGACCCACAACTTCCAGGGGACCATCAGTCCCCTGTGCTTGCGGAATTCAAAGCAGATTGCATGGTATGTCTGCAGGTGGTCTGGTGATGCAGTGGGTTCAAGGGCAGAGGAGCCTCAGTCAGGGTAGTGGCACCATTGGTTTGTAACGAGTGTAGTGCCTGCAGCCCAGGGTTTTCAGCCCAGCAGACGTGGTGAGGCCAGGTCAGCTTGCAGTCCCCCAACCCAGTGGATCTCCCTCCAGTCTCTGCCATGGGAGCAGCCCTGACCAACTAGGCTTCTTCCAGGCCTAGATCTCGGAGCCATTCCGGACATTCTAGACCACAGGACTCCCCAGGGAAGAAGACACTTATCAGGACATCTCCTTCCTGGGCTGGTCTTATGAAGGGAGGGATGTCCAGCTCCCATACCGGCACACAAACCCATGCCACACTCCTCTGTATTCTCAAAGCTCGGGGGGGGTCATCATCCTTGTTCATGCTCAGGCCATAGATCTCAGCTCTATATTCACTCTATATCCAGTCCTGAGGAACTGGGACCACACCCATGGGTGTAGTTTGTCCACTGGCTCCTCAGTTATTGCACTGGCTATGCTGAGGGGCAAACTGCTTCCAAGCGAACAGCAAAGCACTCAGGTGGGGGCAGTGGAATCTGTGCTGTAGGCACTCTCCTGTGGGAACAGCCACGCAGGTGGTCTTGGAAGAGGTCGACAGGCAAGGGGATAGATAGATCAGATTAACCTCAGTCCTGCAGCAGTGGTGGCCCTGCTCTCTCCTGGGCCAGCAGACAGCAAGAGCTGTAGCCACTCAGCACAAGATGGAAAGCATTGAGAGATGGACATCTGTGATCATGTTTTGCTGAAACCACACAATGCAGCAAAACCTTCTGGCTCCACATAGGCACAAATTATGCCTCTGTCTGTTCTTTGGGCAGCTCCTCCTGCCAGTTGAACAGTCTATGGAGATCATAAGAAGTCCTGTAGCTAGGATCTCAGAGGTCCACAGTGGGCATGCGGTGCCCAAAGTTCCTTCACTCATCACTTCCTTATGTCTGTTTTGAGTCCTGGGGCCAGTCCTGGTGCCCAACTACTTTGACCAGACATTCAAGCTTTCTCCCTTTTCGATCACAGTGTCTGCATCACTTCTTTATCAATTTCTAGTGATTTTTTTATCACAGGTTCTCTTCCAGTATTGTCAGCTTTAAAATTTTTGCCAATCGGTCCAGAGCTTCAGGCCACAAATGTGGACCTGGGTTCCCTTCTCTCTTGCACCAGTCTGTTCTGGGTTCCACTCTTCCACGGGCAACCAGGGTTATGTTTCGTTTGTTTTGTTTTGTTTCTGATTTTGTATTGTTTTGAAATAAAATTATTTTTTATCAGCTTTACCTAACCAGTTATAATATGTTTTCATAAGCCTCACATTAACTGCAAAGCAAAATCCTATAGTAGATACACAAAAAATAAAAAGCAAAAATGTAAAACATACAACTACATAAAATCAGCCACAAAAAAAGAAAGCAAGAGGCCAGGCACTGTGGCTCACGCCTGTAATCCCAGCACTTTGGGAGGCCAAGGCAGGTGGATCACCTGAGGTCAGGAGTTTGAGACCAGTCTGGCCAACATGGTGAAACCCTGTCTCTACTAAAAATAAAAAAATTAGCTCGGCATGGTGGTGGGTGCCTGTAATCCCAGCTAATTGGGAGGCTGAGGCAGGAGAATTGCTTGAACCCAGGAGACGGAGGTTGCAGTGAGCTGACACGGCACAGTGCCACTGCATTCCAGCCTGGATGACAGAGTGAGACTCCATCTAAAAAAAAAAAAAAAAAAAAAAAGCAAGAGAGGAAGTAAAAAAGCAAAAGATCTATGAAACAACTAAAAAAACCTAACAAAATGGACAAAATGGTAGTAGTTTGTACTTACCTATCAACAATTAACTAGAACGTAAATGGATTAAATTTTCTAATCAAAAGACAGAGTGGCTGAATGGATTAAAGTACAAGACCTATCTATATGCTGCCTAAACAGACTCATTTTACTTGTAGGGACACACATGGGCTAAAAGTGAATGAGTGAAAAAATATATTCCATGCAATGGAAACCAAAAGACAGTAGAAATAACCAAACTTAAATCAGATAAACTACACATTATGTCAAAAACTGTGAAAAGAGACAAAATCTTTATATCATGGTAAAGGGGTCAATTCAACAAGAGAATATAAGAATTATATATATATGCACCCAACATCATAGCGATTAAACATATAAAGCAAATGTTAACAGATTTGAAGGGAGAGATGGACTACAATACAGAAGTAGTAATAGACTTCAACAGCCCACTTTCAGCAATAAACACATCATCCAGACAGAAAATCAATAAGGAAACATCTGACTTAAAATGCAATCTAGATCAAATAAATCTAATTGACATTTACAGAACATTCCATCTAAGAGCTGCAGAATACATATTATTCTTAACTGCACATGGAACATTCTCCAGGATACATCATATTAGGCCATAAAACAAATTTTAACAACTTTAATAATATTGAAATTGTATAAATATATTTTCTGACGGCACAGCATAAAATTAGAAATAACAGAAGAAACTTCAAAAACTTCACAATACATGGAAATTAGACAACATGTTCCTGAACAATCAATGGATCCATGAAGAAATTAAAAGTAAAATTAAAAATTTCCTGAGGTGGGAGGGAATAGTGGCTCATGCCTATGATTCTAGCACTTTGGGAGGCTGAAGCAGGCAGATCACTCCAGCCCGGCAGTTTAGACAAGCTTATGCAGCATGGCAAAACTGTCTCTATACAAAATACAAAAATTAGCTACACATAGTGTTGTGCACCTGCAGTCCCAGCTCTTTGGGAAGCTGAGGTAGGAGGATCACCTGTGCCCAGGAAGGTTGAGGCTGAAGTGAGCTGTAATCATACCACTGCCCTATAGCCTGGGTGACAGAGTAAGACCTTGTCAAAAAAAAAAAAAAAAAATCATTAGAAGAAAAAATTCTTGCCAGGTACAATAGCCCATGCCTGTAATCTCAGCACTTTGGGAGGCCGAGGCAGGCAGATCACCTGAGGTCGAGAGTTTGAGACCAGACTGACCAACATAAAGAAACCCCATCTCTACTAAATATACAAAATTAGCCGGGCATAGTGGTGCATGCCTGTAATCCCAGCAACTTGGGAGGCTGAGACAGGAGAATTGCTTGAACTTGGGAGTCGGAGGTTGCAATGAGCCGAGATAGCACCATTGCACTCCAGCCTGGGCAAGATGAACAAAACTCCGTCAAAAAAAAAAAAAATAATAAATTCCAGAGACAAAAGAAAATGGAAACATAACATACTAAAACCTATGGGAAATAGCAACAGCAGTACAAAGGGAAAAGTTTATGGAATAAATACCTACATGAAAAAACGAGAAAGATCACAAAATATTGAAAATCAGGATACTAGAAAAACAAAAAAAGACTAAGCTCAAAGTTAGTAGAAGAAAGAAAATAATAAAGATCTCAGCAGAAACAAATGAAATGGAAAATAGAAAACCAATAGAAAAAGTTAAAGGAAACCAAGAGTTGTTTTTTTTTGAAAAGTAAGCAAAACCAACAAACCTTTAGCTAAGCGAACAGAAAAGACAGAAGACTCAAATAAATGAAATCAGAAATGAAAGGAGACGTTACAATTGATACTAGTAAAATACAAAGAATAAAAGGTAATTGTGAACAATTATACACCAACAAAATGAATAACCTGGAAGAAATGAATAAAGCCCTTGATGCATACTACCTACCAAGACTGATTTATAACAAACTTGAAAATCTTAGTAGAACAGTCAGTAGTAAGGAGATCAAATCAGTGATGAAAAGTCTCCCATCACGGAATAGCCCAGGAACTGATGGCTTAACTACCTAATTATTACTTTTTTAATTTACAGAGGAGATCAAGTTATTAACTGCTTAATTCTATTAAGCATTTAAAGAGTGATAAATACAAAATCTTCTTAAACTCATCCAGAAAACAAAAGAGGAAAGAATATTTCCAAACCTATAATAAAAACCAGCCTCACTCACTCTAATACCAAAGCCAGGCACAGACACTATTAATAAAACTACAGACCAATATCTCTGATGGACTGAGATACAACAATCCTCAAGAAAATGCTAGCAAACTAAATTTAACAGCACATTAAAAAGAGCATTGGTGGCTGGGTGTGGTAGCTGATACCAGTAATCTCAGAGCTTTGGGAGGCCAAGGCAGGTAGATCATTTGAGGTCAGGAGTTTGAGACCACCTTGACCAACATGGTGAAAACCCATCTCCACAAAAAAAAAAAAAAAAAAAAAAAATTAGCTGGGCGCTGTGGCATGTGCCTGTAGTCCCAACTACTAGGAATGAGGCAGGAGAATTACTTGAACCCAGGAGGCGGAGGCTGCAGTGAGCCAAGATTGCACCACTGCACTCCACCCTGGGTGATAGAGTGAGACTGTCTCGAAAAAAAAAAAAATAAAATCAAGAGGGATTCATCCCAGCGATGAAAGGATAGTTTGATATATGTAATTAAATAAATGTGACACATTATATTAACCGACTGAGAGACAAAAACCACACAATCATTCCAATAAGTGCAGAAAAAGCATTTGATAAAATTCAAAATATTTTCACCATAAAAACTCTCAACAAGTTAGGTATGGAAGGAATGTCAACATAATAAAGATCATAGATGACAACCACACAGCTAACATAATCAACAGGAAACAACTAAAGACTTTTCCACTGACATTAGAACAAGGCAGGATGCCGGCTGCGCTACTTCCATTCAATATAGTACTGGAAATTCTAGCCAGATCCAGTAAGCAAGAAAAAGAGATAAAAATCATCTAAATTGGAAATGAAGTTAAGTTGTCCCTGTGTGCAGAAAATATAATTACATATGTAGAAAACTCTAAAAACTTTACTCAATATGGTTAGAACTATTAATAATAAAAAAATTCATTAAGTTTCAGGATACACAATCAACATACAAAAATCAGCAGTATTTTTATGCACTAACAGCAAAGTGTCTAAAAATAAATCAAGAAAACAATCCCATTTACAATAGCTATAAAAAATACTTTAGAGTAAAATTAACCAAGGAGGTAAAATATCTGTACACTAAAAATTTAAAATATTAATTAAAGAAATTGAGGAAGACATAAATAAATGAAAAGATCTCACATGTTCATGAATTGAAAGCATTACTATTATTAAAATGTCCACACTACCCAAAGTAACCTACAGATTTCACACAATCCCTATCAAAATACCAATGACATCCTTCACAGGAAAAAAAAAAAAAAAAGGTCTAAACTTTGTATAGGACCACAGAAAACCCCAAATCGCCAAAGCAATCTTGAGCAAAAATAATGAGGTTGGAGGCCGGGCACGGTGGCTCACGCCTATAATCCCAGCACTCTGGGAGGCCAAGACGGGCGGATCACGAGGTCAGGAGATTGATACCATCCTGGCTAACACGGTGAAACCCCGTCTTTACTAAAAATACAAAAAATTAGCCAGGTGTGGTGATGGGCGCCTGTAGTCCCAGCTACTCGAGAGGCTGAGGCAGGAGAATGGCGTGAACCCGGGAGGCGGAGCTTGCAGTAAGCAAGCTCAAAAAGAATGAGGTTGGAGACATTATATTACCTGGCTTCAAAACATACTAAAAAGCTATACTAAGTTACAAAAGAGTGTGGCACTGGCATTAAAAGACACATAGTCCAATGGAACAGAATAGGGAACCCCAAAACATATCCACACATTAAGAGCAAACTGATTTTTAACAAAGGAGCCAGAATACTCAAGAGGGAAAGAACAGTCTCTTCAATGAGTAGTTTAGGGAAAATTGGGTATCCATGTGAAGAAGAATGAATTAGACTCTTATCTCACACCATATTAAAAAACAAAAACAAAAACAAAAACAAAACAACTCAAAATGAATTAAAGACTTAAATATAAGACCTGAAGCCATAAAACTACTAGAAGAAATATTAGAGGGAAAGTTCCATGCCATTAGTCTGAGCAACGGCTCTTTGGATATGACCTCAAAAGCACAGGCAATTAAAGCAAAAACAGACAAATGGAATTACATCAAACTACAAACCTTCTGCCCAGCAAAGGAAACAATAAAAAGAGCAAAGAGAAAGGATACAGAATGGAAGAAAATAGTTGTAAACTACATATCTGATAAATGGTTAATATCCAGAATATATGCAGAGCTCAAACATCTCAGTAATAAGAAGACAAATAACTCAATTTTAAACAGTAGACTGGGTGTGGTGGCTCACACCTGCAATTCTAGTACTTTAAGAGGACAAGGTGGAGGATCACTTGAGGGCAGGAGTTCAAGACCAGTCTGAACAACATAGTCAGACCCCCCCATCTCTATGAAATCACAATGAGCTGTGATTACACAACTGCACTCCAAGCTGGACAACAGAGCAAGATCTTGTCTTAAATAAATAAATAAATATAAATGATTAATAAAAAATAAATTAAAAAATAAAAACATGGGCAAAATAGCTGAGTAGACATTTCTCAAAACAGAACATACAAATGATCAACAAGTACGTGAGAAAATGCTCGACATCACTAATCATAAGGGAAAGGCAAATCAAAATCACAATGAGATATCCCTTACTCTTGTCACAATGACTGCTATCAAAACGACAATGGCTAAAAAGAGTTGGTAAAGATGTAGAGAAAAGGGAACCATAGCACACTGTTGGTAGGAATGTAACTTAGTACAGCCATTATAGAAAACAGTATGGAATCTCCTCAAAAAATTAAAAATGAAACTAGCACATGATCCAGCAATTCCTCTACTGGGTATAAGTCCAAAGAAAATGAAACCAATATGTTGAATAGATATTTACATCCCATGTTTACTGTAGCAGTAACCAAAATAGTCAGATATGGAATCAATCTAAGTGTCCATCAATAGATGGATGGATAAAGAAAATGTATTATATACACACAATAAAATAGTAATTACCCTGCAAAGAGAATGAAATCCTGTCACTTAGGACAGCATAGATGAACCTGGAAGACACTAAGTTAAATGAAATGAGTCAGGCACAGAAACATAAATACCACATAATCTCACTGATAGAAAAAATTGCTCTCATAAAAGTAGAAAGGGAAATGGTGATTATCAAGGGCAGGAGTTGTTGGAAAGATGGGGGAGAAGACATTGGTCAAAAGATACAAAATTTGGGGCCGGGCGCAGTGGTGCACACCTGTAATCCCAGCACTTTGGGAGGCTGAAGTGGGCAAATCACAAGGTCAAGAGATCGAGACCATCCTGGCTAACATGGTGAAACCCTGTCTCTACCAAAAATACAAAAATTGCTGGGCGTGGTGGCGGGCGCCTATAATCCCAGCTACTAGGAAGGCCGAGGCAGGAAAATTACTTGAACCCGGGAGGTGGAGGTTTCAGTGAGTCGAGATGGAGCCACTGCACTCCAGCCTGGCTACAGAGCAAGACTCCGCCTCAAAATAATAAATAAACACATAAAAATTCAAAAAGTGAAATTGAAAATAAAATAATGAAATAAAATTACAAAATGCCAAGGGTTATGAACAATTTTTTATAAATGGTAAATTTTCAGAGAAATTTAGAAGGGCATGAAATTCAATATTAGTTTTATTTTTTATTTATTTATTTATTTATTTATTGAGATGGAGTCCGCCTCTGTGGCCCAGGCTGCAGTGCAGTGGCACGATCTCGGCTCACTGCAAGCTCCGCCTCCCGGGTTCAGGCCATTCTCCTGACTCAGCCTCCTGAGTAGCTGGGACTACAGGCGCCCGCCATCACACCCCGCTAATTTTTCTATTTTTAGTAGAGACGGGGTTTCACCATGTTAGCCAGGATGATCTGGATCTCCTGACCTTGTGATCCGCCCGCCTCAGCCTCCCAAAGTGCTGGGATTACAGGCGTGAGCCACCGCGCCCGGCCAGTTTTATAATATTAAGCTAAAACAAGTATACTTTAAATATTATAAGAAATTATCTTTGCCTCGGATTTGGAGTAAATTTATCAATATCCTTTCAAACTTTAAAAAATACCTTTAGGTCTTGTTTTAAAAAAAAAAAAAAAAAAAAATGGGAGGCTGGACATGATGGCTCAGACCTATAATCCTAGCACTTTGGGAGGCCAAGGCAGGAGGATTGCTTAAGTCCAAGAGTTTGAGTTAAACCTGGGAAACATGGTGAAACCCTATCTCTACTAAAAATACAAAAATTATCTGGGTGTGGTGGCGCACACCTGTAGTCCCAGCTACTTGGGAGGCTGAGGCAGGAGAATCGTTTGATTCTGGGAAGTGAAGGCTGCAGTGAACTGAGACTGCCCCACTGCACTCGAACCTGGGTGACATAATGAGACACTGTCTCGAAAATAAACAAATAAACAAATAAATAAATAATAAAATGTATCCGTGTCTTATTTCAATTTTACTCATTTTTTTTGCAAGTAAGTGAAGCATACAATGAATTTTTAATGGAATTAAGAACATTAAAACATGATTCATTATGTGTTTTCCCTTTGATTTTTAATCTGCTTAACACATGGAATATTCAGAATCAGATGTTTATTGAAAGGGGTGGATATTAAACTAACCTGATGAGTGACAAATATACAATGTGTCAGAGTCTACTAATGACTCATATGCTGAAGAACAGCTTTTGTAGAAACATTGGAGAGAATACAGTATGCTACATGTGAAACACAGTGTGACTTTAAATTTATCTTTTATTAATTAATTAATTTATTTATTTTCTTATTTTTTGAGATGGAGTTTCACTTTGTTGCCTAGGCTGGAGTGCAGTGGCACGATCTTGGCTTACTGCAACTTCTGCTTCCTGGGTTCAAGCGATTCTCCTGTCTCAGCCTCCTGAATAGCTGGGATTACAGGCACCCGCCACTATGCCCAGCTAATTTTTGGTATATTTAGTAGAGACAGGGTTTCACCATGTTGGCCAGGCTGGTCTTGAACTCCTGACCTCAGGTGATCCTCCCTGCCTCGGCCTCCCAAAGTGCTGGGATTACAGGTGTTAGCCACTGCACCCAGCCTAAATTTATCTTCACAGTCAAATCCCTTGCTATGTGTGGTGATTATTATTAGTTATATCATTTTCCAATTTTGGAATATAAAGTAAAAATAAAGTTATATAATGACTTGGATAAATAGGAAAATATTATATGTAGAGACAGACATATACTTACTACTGCCCTCCTACTATCTGTGATGACAGGAGGTTACTTACTGACCTTATTTTAATGGCTACGCTATTGCAAATAACAGGGAAGCCCAGAGGAAGTCTGGATATCCAGGGCAATCTTGTACAACTAGGCTTTGGCCACAAATAAGCCACATAGGGGAAAAAAATCAATTGCTCTTTAACATTGTGCTATCTTAAAATGTAGATTCAAAAATAAATTACTGAGCATAAGTTATGATTGATATCTATTGGAACAGCATGCTTTAATCCCAATTTTATATGTTCAGCCAAGAGGGAGCTATTTGACTACATGAGATTTTACATATCTTTCAGCTAAATTAAAGACACAAACATTAAAGTTAACACTTGGGACATCATGAAGATTTGTGGTGTTCTCCAGGGCACCTTGGATACATAAACCGATGAATGGATCCATAAATAAGCTATTTCATTCTTGGACAGAGTCTTGGTTAGAATCTCTTAAATTAATAATTTTGGAAGGCCACAGAGTTGTGTGGAATAGAAATATGTGGTGGTGTTGAGGCAAGAGGTAGAAAAGGATCAATAGAAAGTAAGAAGTGCTTTCTGTTTCTGGACAGATCTATGAAGATGAGGTGTAACAGATTAACTGTATATTATCTTATGAATGTCCACGGTAGTGGCTTTCAGAACAGATCTTCTCCTATTTTTATATCAGTGTGATAAGGTAGTAAATTACAACAAATACCCTGTGAGAATATATTAGCAATAACTCAATTAATGTAATAGCATTAAATGATATTGAAAGCTGGCCAATTCCTGGTTACTTGTAAAGTCACCTGCCAGATGATTTGAGGGGAGCCTTGTTTTATTTTTCATAAAGCTTTTTAAACAACTAGAAATAATTTCAAACATCCAGAATTAAACCAGATTAGCAACATTTTCAGTCTTTATCTAAACAAGCTATTTTTAAAAAACTGCTTGATGAAAAGGATATCAGGTATTTTGAAAAAGTAGCTAGTAATTTAGAATATTATTATTAATGTTGTTCAAAGCAAAGGTGTTAAACAATTTAAAATTATATGAGAAAGGCACTTAATATAATAAGGAGTATGAATAATAGATGTGTAATTTTTAATTATTAATTTAATTAATAGATTAAAATCCTAACAAAGTACATTAAGGGCTCCTGAACATGACACTGATGAAGACCAAGCACATTGTCTTTATAACGGGTAGTAAAACATGGATAAAAATCCCTGCAAAACAATATAAAAACATTAATACATTTTGCAGCCAGCCCATCAAGGTTTATCCTTTTCTGGACTGGGTATTTTGGAACCAACTGGTAAAATTACACAGTCTAGACTGAGTATTGACAGGACAATTCTGAGTCCTGTGTCTGACTGGCACTTTCAATAGAGTGGCTACAGTTCCAGAAATTTCTGATTTTTTGTTCTACATTTCCTCAACCTGATCTAGGATGTTTAGAGCTTTGGAGTTAGAGAATATTTGGATATTCTCTAACAGCACACCAAGGGATACCAAGGGATACCCCCTTGATCACTTGGTTTTCCAAAAGAGGATAGCCTATTATTTCCCCTCTGATTTCCTCTTCTCTCTCCCACAGAAAATATAAAATATAGCTACCCTCTGTTTGAGAATGGAGGTCAAGAAAATCACCAATTACATGATATGAAAATTCTTGTTATGTCGGGATAAGTTATTGCAGGCTATTACTGTAACTGTGAAAGAGAGTGCTGCTGGTAGAAAAGCTTCAGCTGTCAGTCCTTTTTGTCGTTGTTGTTTTCCTTTTTTTTTTTTTTTTTAATTGAGAAAGGTTCTTGCTCTTTCACCCAGGTTAGGGGACCTCCCTGAACTAAAGTAATTCTCCCATCTCAGCCTCCTAAGTAGCTAGGACTACAGGGATGCACCACTATGACTGGGTATTTTTTTTGTATTTTATGTAGAAACTGGGTTTTGCCATATTGCCCAGGCTGGCCTCAAACTCCTGGGCTCAAGCAATCCTCCCACCTTGGCCTCCCAAAGTGCTGGGACTACAGGTGTGAGCCACTATGCCCTGCCTCTCAACCCTTTTCAGAATCAGCCGAAGGGACTTCCTCTCCTCAAGGCAGCCAGATTTCATCAAATCTCAATGCAAGTGTATAAGGGCCAAACCCACCACCTTACCTTGGGCTATTCTAGAGCTCCCCCATGGGGTCTGCTGAAGGCCTTTGTTGGATGTGCTTTGCAGCTCAACTTCTCCCTCTGCTTAATCCTGCCTTTTCTCTTCCACACTACAGATGGTGATCCCCAAATTACTCCTAATAAATTTCCTATGTGCCATTTACTATCTCAGGAATTAGAACCTATGAAAATATCGCTAAAGTAGGCAGTGATTAATAAAAGGGGGGCAGCTAAATTTGGACAACACTCAATTTAATTTCATGATTTTAACTCAAAATGTTCAGCTGCCTAGAGATAGAATATAGAAATCAGATAGTGGCATTTATACAGGCCTGTAGCTCACAAAACAGTGTGGATTAGAGTAAAAGGAATGCAGTGGACCCTGGCAGATCTGGACTGGGATCCTGCTTTATCACTTAGTACCTATGTGTCACCAAGTAGCCTATAAAATTGCTTACAGCAGACCTTGTCTTCATTTGTTTTTGTTTCACCTACCATGTAGTTAGAAAGATAATTCAATTGGCCATCTCAACTCTACGGCTATTTCACATCATAATTCACAGATACAGATTCTCTTGAAAACCTGAAACCTGTTCATGCTTAGCTCACTTAAAAACAATCATTGAATGTAAAAGTCAGGTGTCCTCCTTCCCTAAAGAATACACTCATTCCCACATTTCTTGTCTTACAGTCTTACAGCTATTTTCATCATTTATTTTATCTAGCCAATTCTTCTTCAATTTAAGTTATACAGGGGTAGTGCTACCTACCTTTCAGACAAAGATACTGATTATGTTTGAAACACCCATCACAGTTCCAGGTATGAAGTAGGTATTCAGTTACCAGAAGCTCCTACAATATTTATGATGATAGTGCTGCTGTCATTAGCTAGAGGGAAAGATGACAGAAGCCTATTGACTTATCTGTAGTCTAGAATACGAAAACAAGTATCACTGAAAGGACCAATGAACCAGTACAGGTCAGGTAGCAAGCAGATGAAACCAAAAGTGAGGTGACTTACTGGAATTTATGAAGAATTAAAGAGTGAAGCTCTTATTTAAAAGAGAAAACATTTTTACAATGATTTTGAAAGAGAAAATATTTTTACAATTATTTCTATAAGTAATATGTTAATTTTATTTAGTTTATAATGTGTCCACTGAAATTCAACTTTCAAGAATAATTATTGTTTTTATAAAGAATATTTTCAAATGTCTGTTTTCTTTTTAATTGCAACTCAGCTATGCTAGAGAAAGAAACACACTGCTACCATCTAGCAGTAACTACTCTGAATTGCTGGCAAATTTTTTCCTGAAATAATCACTAGTCTCAGATGCTTTTCATTAATTCAAGCACATATCAGTGACAGAAATAAAACAGAAGTTACAAACCTTCTTAGATGCATATTTTATTTGTTACTTAACAGCAACTTTATTTGTTAACCTAGCAGCATATAAACCCTATATTACCATTGTAATATGGAAGAGGATCACAATTGGAATTATTCTTGAAATATTTACCAAACTAAAAGTATTTCAACATTCACTTTTTAAAAACTAAGTATATCTGAATCAAAATACAACTTGTTTACACTATAAACACATATTAAGGCTATGGTACTAAATACATTTAAAATGTCCACACATAATATGAGAAACATTGCCAAGTGGCCAAGTGATACCATGTTAACACCTTGCCACAGTCGTGTAAGTCATTACTGAGAAACACCTTCAGAATTTTCTAGACTGTCCTTCCAAGAAGGGAAATAATGATAAACATTTTGTATTAAATGAAATTATATTGTTCAAATTGAGGTACAATGTATTAAGAAAATGTCTACAAAGTCAATAGTGCTATCTTTTGCAAAGTAGTTGCTTCTGATGATATATACAACTACAGTATTGGCTAAAATAGATATTTATTTAAAAAGCTTGAAAGCATCCTTTTGCTAGTTAGTACTAGTAAAGACAAAAGTGTACCTACCAGTATAATGCTCCTTAAGAGTTAACAAAAATAAAGGTGAATGAGGCTAATTTATTCTACTAGTAATACAATTATTAGTAGGAACATAATCATCTGTTAATATGACTTATTTGGAATCTTCAAATTTCCTAACTCTCCATTCTCTAAAGACTGTTGATATTTAAAAAAATCTTTGCTCTATGGATCAATAATTCTGGTTCTAAGATAATAATTAATAAGAAATTATGGGCAAATAATGATATTCCAAATTGAATACAGGTTTTATCCGCTGAGTAATTTTAGTTTAACTTTTGAAAATTACAGATGGTAACTCCAGAATAATCCCATAAAACTTTTAGTATATCTCTATGAAACACCGGAAGTTATAAGTCTATATTATTTCAAGGGGGTGGGAAAGGATGCAATTAATATAGTGAGAGAAGAAAGAAAAATAAACAGAGCATATATTGCATACTTTTCAATTAGTATATATAAATAAATTATATATCTAAAAAACAAGTTGTTATTGAATGTTGGTACCTGTATCTATTCTTATTTATGTTTGCTAATAAAGAAGGGGGTCTCTTCTGATTAATTCACTGAAATTCTTAAATGTATATACATTTATATATCCATATATACATACACATATAGATATACAGTTGTTACTTGAACAGCGTGAGTTTGAATTGAGCAAGTTCACTTATATGCAGATTTTCTTCTGTCTCTGCTACCCCTGAGACAGCAAGACCAAACCCTCCTCTTCTTCCTCCTCCTCAGCCTATTCAATCTGACAACCACAAGAAAACCTTTATGATGATCCACTTCCACGTAATGAATAATAAATATATTTCTCTTCTGTATAATTTTCTTAATATTTTTTCTCTAGCTTAGTTTATTGTGAAAATACAGTCTATAATATATGTATCATACAAAATATGTGTTAATCAATTGTTTATGTTATCAGTAGGCCTTCCGATCAACAGTAGGCTATGAGCAGTAAAGTTTCTGTGGAGCCAAAAGTTATCTGTGGATTTCTGACTGCACAAGGGTTCGGCCACTGCACATTGTCCAAGGGTCAACAGTTGGACTTTTTCGACTGGATAAGCCTAGGTATTTTAGTGTGTATATACTAAGACTTGATATCCACAATTCATATTTGCATTGGTCTTATTCTCCTTGTTTAGTAAATACTTTATTTTTCACATAAGCCTAGAAAGTTTGAGTGAAATTATAAATAATCATCTGTTTTCTATATTTCTTTAAAATTAAAATTTTCTTTCTATCAGTTTAATTAGTTTTTTAAACTGTTTTTCCAGTATGAGTTTTTGGCTACATTCAGATGAGTAATTCAATGGTGATCCATGGGCCTAATGGATAAGCCTAATTTTCCAGATGAGTAGCTCAAAGTATAGCAAATCACTTTTTTTTCTCCCTAAGAAAGGCTTAACATCCTGACATAGTAAATGGAGATTTTTGTTGTTTATACCTTATTTATATTTAACTGCATTTGTACATTTAATAACAACTTGAACTGTCTACATTATGAATGCCAATTGGTAAAATATTAGGAAATAAATTTGAATATTTAAATTTCAGTGTAATGCAAAATAACTCCCTGTGCCAAGTAAAATGCTGTGTTACTGTGGTCTTTATTATAAAATTTAAGATGTATGATGTTCATGACCTTGAATATAAATCATTTCCTTCTTAATCACGTGTATGATATGCATTGAATGTAATGTCTTTCTTATGTTAGTGATTATTATCAAATGAAGTGTATATAGGACTCCAATTTGTGAGTTCAAACACTAATTTTCTTTAAACAATAGTTACTATTTAGTATTTAACAATAATAAAGACACATCATTTACACATATTTATTCTAAGTGTGTCTCTTATCTTTTCTCTCATATTCAAATCATTCTGACATTTGTAAAGGTGTAAAATTAAAACTGAAGAGTTATTTGAGAAGAGCACAATCTCATATCAAGCAAGTTCTCATGGGAATTTAATCACAAATAGCAAAAACTGCTGGTCAAAGTAATGAACTTTAAGTTCTCATTTGCAAATGAAGAAAGCAGATCTTTTTATTATATTTAGATGTTCTCCAAATATTAAATACCAACAAAAGCAACCGAATATTTTTTAATAGAAGTAAAAGAGAAGTAAGTTACTGTTTGCCAAAACATGTATCTCTGGATAATTTTATTCTACTAGTGGGTTTTCTAACTTGAAAACCCTCACGAAAAATTTTTTGCCAGGCTTGTTCGTGGGTTCTATATCTATACTTTATCAAGAAATGTTCCTATATAAATGCAACTATATAATTTTCTTTTCAAAGCTTTATATATTATTTCCCTTTTTTGAAAATGAAGACCCCAAAAGAAAAAAAAAATGAATTTTATGGTTAACATATTTTTGAGCAAAAAATGCATTACAGCAAACTTTCCACTGACAACATGGTAATTAGTTAAGTTGGCAGCTCACATCTGGCATAATAAAGAAGGGAATATAAAAGTCCTTGATGTAACCGAAGTGTTTATCAGTTTTTAGATCCTTCCTGTTACTGCCAGATTCAAGAAAATATTTCATTAAGAGTTGGCTCTCTTCTCATCTTCACTAACTTGAAGGTGCTGCCCTCCTTACTCTCCTGGGTGCTAAAAAGATCAGTAGCATAAACAGCATTACATTTTACTTCTCAGATATCTCCCTTAATAACAAGGTATGATGAGAAGTCAAACCTGTTAGCTACTGGGCTAAGAAAAGTAAGATTGCATTCACTTACAGAAAGATAAGTTCCCCTACACACTGGCATGCATTTAAAGACTTCCTTAAAATTTGGATATTCTCCATTATACTTTAGATTGGGGATTGCATTTAGCTGGCTGGTATGTAGCAATATAATAGCAATATAATCCCACATATGAGCTGTCCTTCATGCACAAAACCTGAGGAACAATGTAGGCATCCAGATGTATCCACATATAATTAGTACTCCCCAATTGTTATGATAGTATTTTTAATTTCATGAAATATTTTCAGTATATAAAGGTAAATTGAATCACACATTATCACATATTTTGGGTGTAACATCATTTATTTGAACATTTCTTTTTTTAATTTTTTTTTTTTTTTTTTTTTTTTTTTTTTTTTTTTTTTTTTTTTTTTTTGAGAAAGGGCTTTGCCTTTTTGCCCAGGTTAGACCAGAGTGCAGTGGTAAAATCGGTAAAATCACAGCTCCCTGAGGCTTCAACCCCCTAGGCTCAAGACATATTCCCACCTCAGCTGTCCAAGTAGCTCGGACCACAGGCACACTCCACCATGTTCGGCAAATTTATTGTATTTTTTTTTTTTTTTTTTTTTTTAGAGACAGGGTCTTTCTATATTGCCCAGGCTGGTCTCAAACTCCCGGTTCAAGAATCCTCCCACTTCTGCCTACTAAAGTGCTGGGATTATAGGTGTGAGCCACAGCACCCAGTTCCTTTATTATTTATACGGTGTTCTCTCCAATTTTCTGCTTTCTCCCCTAATTCTGTGTTGAACATTATGATATGTAGAAAGAAATACAAATTTAATAATAATACCTAGTACGTTTAGAGTTCTTTGGTTTTAGAATGCTTTAAATTATGTTATTCTATTTGATAAGTTGGTGAGTAAACAGTATCTCCTTGAGACAGTCTTTTTTCATTGTTTTTTGAAATCATTTTACACATGAGAAAATGCATTTCAGAGGGTTTAAATGAATTAACAAGTAGTTGGATTCCTGTCTGCAAATCCAACTCTTTGCGCTGTACAATAACTTTCTTTTTAATAGAATATTCAATTAATAAATGTGCAGAGTAAGCATCAAGTAAAGATATTGAAATAACAGTGAAATAAGATTATTTTTAACCAATTAAAACAAATGAGTTAACTATTTCCCACATTTGTAGTTAACCTGGTAAAGTTAGTAATTATTGAGCACTTGCAGGCAGTGGATGACTAGCAAGACACAGGCATGATCACCTTGAGATACCTGGTTAATAGCTCTAATGCATTAAAGCCATTATATGTATCTAATTATTAAAAGCAAGAACCAGAAAATGTATATAATAGGAAATAATTCCTATAATAGGAAATAATTAAATAATTTATCAACTTTTTTGCTTTTACTTCTTTCTTAAAGTTACTATGAGTTTCATAGGAACCTTTGAAGTTTACAAATTATTTTATGATGAGGAGCACAATTCAATTAACATTTTATTAAAAATCATTAGCACACCACCAATATTTTATTAAAGTTACATTTGAAAAAAAGCATTGGTCGGGTGTGGTGACTCACGCCTGTAATCCCAGCACTTTGTGGGGCTAAGGCAGGTGGACCACGAGGTTAGGAGATCGAGACCATCCTGGCCAACAGGGTGAAACCCTGTCTCTACTAAAAATATGAAAAAAATTAGCTGGGCATGGTGGTGTGTGCCTGTAGTCCCAGCTATTCAGAGGCTGAGGTAGGAGAATCTCTTGGACTCAGGAGGCGGAGGTTGCAGTGAGCCGAGATCGCACCACTGCACTCCAGCCTGATGACAGAGCAAGACTCCATCTCAAAAAAAAAAAAAAAAATTGTTAATTTAGTGACCATTTATGAATTTTTAAGAGCTAACTCTCTGGTTCAGAGATTACTCTTTAAGTTGAATACAAACTTAAGAGCGTACGTCATTATCTCAATATTAAGAATAAAGAAGTAACCTTATAATACACCTTGATATTACCAATAAATCAGAGCTGTTATGAGCTGAAATTGTGCCTCTGCACTCCAGCCTGGGTAAAAAAATAAATAAATAAAAGATAAGAAGGCTAAGTGTGTAGCACAGTATAAAGCATAGTTCTTGTTGAAAATTTGTTCTAAAAATGTTATTCAAATTTATACCATATTTCTACAATCTAATATTTTTGTATTTTAATCTTTACAAATGTTTGTGTTGGAATATGGGTCTAGTATATACCACATTAGTTTAACCATAAAAAAGAAAATCATCAATTAATTCATTCAATAGTCATCAACTAACATGTACCTCCACTATGCTTAAATGCTGAGGATACAATGGTGCTATGATTTCAATGTGCTCCCTACAAAATTCAGGTGTTGAAACTTAATGGCCAATGTGATAGTATTAAATATTAAGTGGTGGGGCCTTTAAGAAGCAATTACGTCATGAGCTCTCCTCCCTTGTGAATGGGGCTAAGGTCTTTATAAAAGAGCTTTCATGCTGAGTTCAGCTCTTTTTCCCTTCTGCCTTTCTCCATGTGAGGGCACAGATTTCCTTCTCTCCAGAGGATGCAACATCAAGATGCCACTTTGAAAACAGAGAATAGCCCTCACCAGACAACCAAACTTGCCATCACTTTGGTCCTGCACTTCCAGCCTCTGGAGCTATGAGAAAATCAATGTCTGTTCTTTATAAGTTACTCAGTCCTCAGGTATTTTGTCATAGAAGCACGAACAGACTAAGACAAAGGGAAAATAAGATAGACAAAGACTGTCATTACAAGGCTTAAGGTCTAGTGAGGATGAGAGATAAGAATACACATAATTTTATATGTGGTTTTATATATATATATATATATGGCATTTTTTAAAATGAAGTGTTTTGTATACTTTCATGGGAAATGACAATAGAAGCACAAAATTATTTGGATATAGAGTTGAGTTTCACCCAATGTATTTGGGAGCTATTCATAAGCCTCTCCAGAGAAAGTGAAACCTAAAGGACACACAGGGGACCAATTGAGACATGAAAAATGCTTAGGTACCAAGCAAAAGATGGGAAGGAAAAGGCTGGGCATAGAAGAAAATACTGTGGCTGACAGAAAAGGGAGCTCTGAGGTCTGCAAACAAGAACCAGAGTCATTTTCAGGGAACAAACTAAAATTTAGTAAAGCTGAAGGGCAAAATATGAAATACGAGGGAGAAAAACTATGCATGAATAAAAAGCAGGCACCAGATCTTACTGGCTTTTATAAAACATGTTAAGAGATTTGGACTTTACACTAAGAGCCAAGGGGAATGAAACGGATAACTATCATGCATTCTATCACATGTCTTTATCAGAAATGCCATTCCCAGAAATAGAAAACCATGGCAAGCTGTTATAAACTAAGCTTTTAAACTATATAAATTTATGACATAAAATTTCACTTAATTAGTAACCAAAGTAATGTAAAATATGCTGAAACACCACAACCACTTCCTAGAAGAAAAATAGTGCTAGGTAGAATAGAGGGGAGATGGTCACACTTACGATGATGATCATGAAAACAATATTAATGTGTTAATAAAATAAACTCAAGAATAAAAGCATTCAGAATGATGGTTGCATGAATTTCATATTCAGATAATATTTGCAACTAGAATGATATTAAAAATCATTTATAAAGGGCTCTCAACTACTACAGTGGCCACTACCACATAGTCTACTTTTCCCCCAACTTACTGCTAATTAATTCCACCTACCCCCAGCATTATTAAAGTACACTTGACAAATTAAAGTTGTATATATTTGCTGTTTAAAAACTTACTTCATTCAAGTGGTTTGGATGTTAGCTTTCTCTCTTCCTTCTTTTTCAGTTATGATATATTATACCTATACTTGTAAGGTTACATTGAAGAACAATTACACTTTTAGGTCAATTGACATTCTTCATCCTTTTTGATTTCCATTTATTTCACAAAAACTTGTTTTCCTGAATAATATAGTTCTTTATATTAATTTGTGATAGTTTAAATGAATTAGAAAATAAAATTTTGAAAGAAATGCAAATAAATGAAAAGTTCTTCTGCCAAAAAGTTGTCTTGAAATATTTGGTTAAATGAGACAATACTATAAAATCTCAAACAAAATAGGAACTAATAGGATTACTAAGTAAATGAAGAAAATAAATTTTATGAAAGTCAAGTACCTAAGTTATCTATTTTCGTCTTAGAAAATTCCCATCTTCAATAAATGTAAATAGCAATAAATAACATGCTTCAAGGGTAAACATTACTTTGAGTATGCTGTAAACATACACACACCCCCACCCTTGAAAAAAGAGTTTAGCACACCCTGTGATACAGGAAGACATATCAAGAGTCTCTTCATAAATACTCCTTGCTCTCCTCAACTCTCCACTGGCTACTCTTCCCCTGGTACACCTTCCCAGCTTTCCAAATTCTAAGATAAGAGGAAGATTAATTTAAATACTTACAAAGGATCTAATGCAGGGTTTTGATAATAATAAAAGAATTTTTATTTTTGTTCTTGTCACCACAATACTCTTAGTTGTCCAGCTTTAAAATTCTGGGCATTGTTTGTTTACTCTTCCCTTTCCCCCATGTCCAGTAGTTACCAAGACTTATTGAATATAATTGCTTAAATCTTTCTTACATTATTTTCCTTTTATTATGTATTTAAATTAAGGCATTTTTACATCTTATCTAGCCACTGTGGTCTCCTAAAGAACAGTTTCCTCCACTTCAACTCATCACAAACTTATCTGGAACATCTTCATGACATACTGCCGTGGAACCCCAACCCTTACTGGCATTTCCTCATCTACACAGTAAGGCTTATATTCCTTGTTTATCTATTTAGCATTCAAAAGATTATCTTACCAAGCTCCAAATTTACCTTTTAAATAATATTGGCTATTCACTTATCCTATGTGATATCCAAATTTGTTATATATACACACATGGTACACAGTTCTCTGTGCATACCTTAAACCTTCCTTTCATCTGCCATTGCTTCTCTCCTTGCCCTGAGTTTCACAGCCTGACTCATATGTAAACAATGCCATGAATGATCTCCTGAAGTACTCCATTTTCATGACTACCCTAAGCTTAAAGCAATCCCCTTCTGAGAAAAACTTTTAGCTTGACTTCTCTTATGGCACTTCTTCCTTTCTTCATTTTCTTGTGAGTGTTTCTAGATGTGACAATTTTCCTGATAGATAAAGTTTGTTGAAAGAGGAGTTTCACTGTAAATCCTTCTGTACTATAGACATTTAGCAAACATTAAGTGAATGAAATGTTCTCATATTATGATATAGGTTATTAATGGGTAGACATCATGTTTTGCTAAATCACTGGCCAACTAACATTTGTTAAATGAAGCATTACAGAAAGAATGTAGTGAAGGAAACAGCAGTGGATAATTAGTGAAAAATGCTCACACTATTGTGGTTGGGCATCACATATTATATACTGCACAATAAACGCTGATAGGTACAATTACAGGGGAGTCATGCTTTGTAAAATGTGTTCCAAAGACTGTTGTTATTTGATCCAGCATGGATGTTTATTTGGCTAGCAAATTCTTGGTTTCCAGAACAGACCAATTCAATCTTGATTCAGAGAGTCTAAGAAAAAGGCTCAGAAAACTGCATATTAAAATCCCTTGCCCTCACTCCTCTAAATGATTATTTTGAAGTTTGATATTCTGAAGTTTGAAAATAGTACAGAATAATCACTTATTGATAAAGAATATGCTAGTATGTATATGTATGTGTGTGTATGTGTGTGTGTGTTTGTATACATATATGTGTGTATATGTGTGTGTATATATATATATACACACCTTTAAACGATATATCCTACCACTCACTAGGAGATAAGTCACACTAGGCTGAAGCCCTATAATCCAAGGACCCAGAGTCTTAGAGTTTCTAGGCACCTTCACAATGTTTGGTGTATCTGTTCTCTAGCCACCCTTGGAGTCATGAGTCCCAGAGGCTCTACCCAGGTGCCAAGTTCCCCTTTCCTTGTGTCCTTTGAAATTATCAGTGAAGATAACATTATTTGTGCCAGCTGGGAGATGTGTGTGTATGCTCATGTGCAACAGACAGGTAGGCCCTAAAGACTGAATGTGGGGCTGAAGGATGAGTGGTGCACAGACAAGGGACACTTTAAAGGGCTGATTGGGATGGACTGTTGAAGCCTGAACCTGGAGTGGAGCAAGTGACTGTTAATAAATTAACCCTCCTTAGTTTTTCTTTAGCTGCGTAAGAGGCACACACACTACCAGAGTTTTTTTGTTTGTTTGTTTTCTAACAAATCCAGACTTAGCCTTCTTAAAAGTCATTATAATTTTTTTTCTGGTCTATAATGCAAATAGCATCCCAGAATGATTGCCCTTGTCCATTCCTCACTTTCAGAGATGTGAGAACACACACTCAACGCCAACTTGAGGCTTAGCCTTGTTCTTTACCTCACTTGAGTAAAATTTTAGCTAAAAAATCAATTATATGTTTTCTGAAAGATGGCCTTATTTATTTGGAGATTTGTTTAGAAAATAATAACTTAGCAAACATATCTTTCTACTCACATACCAGTTAGGCATATTTTGCCACTGTTATATAAATCAAATGGCATACAGTAGATTTTTCACAAGTCATTTTCCTCTGAATTGAAGTCAATTTGTAAAGGTGCAAAAAATTTAGAGCCAAATTATCTTATGTCTAGCAAGTCATCCTTAATTTGCAATCATTCTCTAAATGAAGATCAGTGAAAATACATCTGATAATATTTAGCAGAGGTGTATTTTAGAGAAAGAACTAGGATATTTTCCTTAGAATGTTATTTTCTGAATCCTTTCTCAAATTCAGAATTCCAACTTTTAAAGTTTTTGAAAGGATAAGACACAGAGTATGTTTTCATTTTTTTTCTCCTTTCTCATGAATGATATGTGTTTGAGTTTACCTAGTCGATAAGACAGTTCAGGTAGAAAAAAAAATTAGACTACAAGACTAAAAATAAAATGTCAGTATAAAAATGAAAGTGAAAATGTATCAATATGTTTCTCTCTGACGCTGGAATATTAATAGAAATAATGTTTTCCTGGATACAAATTGTGAAGAAATAGACACTTTATTTAAAAATGGGGAATCAGGCATTTCTAATAGAAACAGTTTCAAAAGAGTACATCAACCATTAAAACAATTTTATAAAATACACAACTATCCTTCACCTTTTAAAGTAAAATTGTGTCACATTGTAGACTTCTAATGGCATTACTAGGCATCAACAAACTATCAAGTCATAAATACCACGAAATTAATTTATCTAAAACTTATATGAATTTATCTGCTAATGTACGTTTTATCTGTCTGATCTTTCCAGTATGAAATGTAGATCTTAAAATGTTTTAATAATTATTGCAGCAAACCTGTTAAAGCTCTTGCTCAATCAAAACATGACAGCCTTAAGTATGCAATATCCACATAGAGAAAACACTGGACTTATTCATTAGACTTTGGAAAGCCTTTAAATCTAGTGTTCTGCTTCTGAGAGAGAGTAAAAAGCAACTTTGATAATGAATAAAAAATAAGGTAAACCTGAAAAAGAATGACTATATGCTGATGTATTGTAGTATATTTATATATACATGTTTTGTGTCTTCTTAGGAATTTCAAGTTCCTTAAGTAGATGATTCTCATACTTAGAGGATGTTAAGCTCTCGAAGAAAGGACACAATGCTCAAAACTACTGTTTGCAGTAAAAAGAAAATCAGTATCTTTTATAGGAAATTTTTTTAATTAAAAGTCACTCATTTTCTAAGTTAAAATGTGACTTAAATTTTGTAGTAAATAAGGAATTGAAATGATTTTCTCCTAAATTGCCTCACTTTGACTTTAGTTATTCTATACATACACCATTAGCATACTAAGGCATATTTAAACACACTAAGTCATATCTAGGAAACAAAACAATCCAGCCATTATTCAGGGCAGGACATTTCTCTGATCCCTGGAATATGCAGAAGCTAAACCTAAGAAATATCAAATGCACACAATGAAATATAACACTGTTGACTCCACTACTTCCTCTCTGCTCTAGTTACCACATTTTATCTAAGAATTATGAAGTCATTGTCTTACATTGAATTTGGCAGCACTTTGCAGTCACAAAGCAAAGCCATAGCCTGAGGACTTACTCTTCCCAGGTAGGTTTAGTCATAGTAGTATCCACAGAGAAAAGGAAAAACTTAGAAGAAAAGTATTAAGTAAGCTGGAGAGGAAATAACCTCTTTCTATGAGCTTCACTTTCTTAGGTCTAGACCTTAAGCTGTCAAACTATTCCAGCCAATGCTCCTGGGTGTGAAGGCTAAGAAACGACTCTTTCACGTCAAAGGCAGCCCTTGAAACTCAGATCTGATGCCATAGGAGGCAAACCATATCTCATAAGAAAACGTGTTGGTTGCATGCTGTACTCTATATTTATTTAACCTATTGTTGTTCCTCTGTCTAAATTCTGCTGCAGGATTTTGTTACAGCCTTTTATGCATAATATGTATTTTGAATTTCCCTAGAGGAAAATATTATTTACAACACTTTCCAAATGTATTTGACAGTGAAATTCTTTTTTTAAAGGATGTTATGTTTTAGGGAAAATAGTTTGAAAAAGCTGCCCTAGCTTTTACAAAAATCTTTTTAAATGTTCCAATCTTTATTATGAGATAGCAAGGAAAGATATGAATATGCTTGAGTCGAAAAGATAAACAGCAGCATCGCTTTTCCTTTTAGATCCATGAAAGTATCTAAAGGAAAAGTGAATTTGGGAGCGGTAGGGTGAGGAATAGTCATGGCTAAAAATATAAGTGTATTAATAAGAATGAGGAGTAGTGATTGAAGGCAGGAGGATTAGAAGGCAAACAGAGTACCTGTCCTCTCCTTTCCAACTATTAGGGTTTTGAGGCAGAGAGGAGACTGTCACTCTCAGCAATGGAATATCATCTTAAGAAACACATGAAATTATATATTTAAATTATAAATCATGGTTAGGTTTTGTTAACCTTATAGTCATTGAAGAAAATCACCTTGTTTTTAGGAGGGAAAAATTGAAATAAATTTCAATGGTGCCATCTCATGAAATTGCTTTTTGCTTCCAGGTAATCTGTGTTTTCTATTCCCATCAAAAACCTTCTACATTTGGTCAAGTCACACATATGTATGCATGAAGGAAGTAAAAAAACCTTCCCAATGTCAAAAGACTTCCTCTGTTACCAACATAAAAGCTACTAAAAGTAGGGTGATCACTTTCTCTAGGTTTAATAAATACAGCTTGAAAAGAAGTGCTCTTTAGTCCACCTGAAGAGCCAGAAATTTGAAAGAGGGAATCTCAGAAGATGAGTTTCATCAAATGCAAAGCACTAGCTAGTTGTTGGCAGCCTTTTCTCCATGAATCTACACATCTAGACATTAACAGCCAATTTGCTCCAGGACTATTTTTTTTTTTTCAGAAATATTTGTATAAGCAGATAGCTCTGGAAAGATAAAGATGATAAAGATAAAGACATCTTGTTCCCTTCCCCAGAGAGCTTTGTTTACATTCTAAGACCTGTAATAAATAATTTAACAGTGCCCAAATTCATGTCTTGTCTTTTTCCATAGCATTTGCTAGGTCTCTAAGCCTTTGGAATTTCATAAAAGGCCCTTATAAGAGTGTCTTTGTTTGCCTGAGGGACTTGGATCATACCAGATACTCTAGCAATAGGAATTAGGGTAGAAAATGTCACAGCAGATGTCGTTTGGGGTGAAGTTCTTGAGTCACAGTTTCAGCTCACCCACTGGAGGGGCTGTAGACTAAGACTAGCCATATGGGCAGTAGACCATGCTTACATAACAGAGCCTCCATAGAAACTCTGGACACCAAAGCTTTGATGAGCTTCTGGGGTTTGTCAATACTCCATGCATATTATCATTCACGGTTGCACAGAAAATCAGTGTTGCCCGTAACTCCACTGGGAGAGGAGAATGAGAAGTTTCACACTAGGAACTTTCCTAGACTCTGCCACATGCATCTCTTCCTTTGGTTGATGTTAATCTAATCTGTATTCTTTTGACATAATAAACAATAACCATGCATATAACAGCTTTCAGTGAGTTCTATTAGTCCAGGCAGTGAATTACAAATACTTAAGGTGGTTTGGGGGACACCTGGACTTACAACAGAGGTCAAATGTGAGGATGATCTTCTGGACTGTTTCCCAATTTTGCACAGGGTAATAAAGATAATGTTTTTCTCCAGGACAACGGATGCCAACAGTTTCTATAAAAAACAGACTTCTAATCTCACAGTTCTTCTGTAGTATATCCCTCCTCACATGTGCAGGCATCACCTGGCCCTCATCCCCTGGAAATTGGCTCAGGGTACAACATTGCAACGTTACTTTGACTGCTGCTTTTACTGTAAGAAACCTGTCTCTGACACAGTTGCCTCATGTCTTTCTGTCAATATCTGTAAAACTGTGACAGGCTCACTCGTTAGCTGAGATTCAGGGTAAAATCTCAGACCCTTTCATCACAATTTCAGACCTGAGGGTTTAATAATATTCCTAACTATATCTGACCAATTATTCAACACTTCTTCAAAAAGATTTATTAATTAGGAAAGTCACTCTAAGAGTGAGCTAATAGCTAGTTTGAAAATGACTTCAAGTTACACAAGATACTATCTTTAAATTACAGTGAACAGGCTTACAGGTGCAGTGAAAGAAGCATAATATCAGACATTCTTGTGAGACACAGAAACATTTCACTGTATGCCTGAGAAGCAAACTCATTTTGTGATATGAAGGTCCTCAGCTCTACTGCAATGGACTCTGTCATGGGGTGCCTAGTAATGAAAGATGACAGCATCTATTTACTGTGTGACATCCTGTGCACTCTCTTCAGACTTAATTAAAAAACAAACAAAAAAAATCACCCACAAGGTTTTGAAATGCTTATTTTCATTGGTTGCTAAATTTCCAGTCTAATTCCCATCTAGAAACATTTATGACTACAAGCTAGCACAGTATGACTGCTCTACAAATGCAGGATTTAAGGCCCATCTGCATATTTACAATGTCTTCTTATGTGGGAAAGCTTCATTCTTAAATTGCACCTGGCAGTGAAAAGTGAAAATGTAGATACACGTGGCTAAGATTTTTATAGTAACTCAGTGTGCTTTTAGGTTGATATATATTCTTTCAGCTCCATGTAAGGTCTCTCCATATATGGCTACTATAATTTCTATTCCACAATCACTAAAGGAAATGTGAACAAATGACACAACAATATGAAACATGGGCAATTGCATGTATACTTCTAGTTCAGAATCTATTCAGTTTCTAACACTTTAGTTTAACAGATATGTATTACCAGCAAATGTCAGCCAGGTAAATATAAGGGCCCTAAATGCCAATGTTTCTATGAATAAAAATTTAAAAAGTAAGGATTTTGAATTAAATGTGAATATGTATAATACATGAGCATAATTTTTTTAAAAGTAAACAATTGTAGTAAATTAATTTTCCTCATTCTCCAGACCAACCACAATTCCAAAATGAAGGGGAAAA
Source organism: Macaca fascicularis (assembly GCF_037993035.2). Taxonomy (NCBI): domain Eukaryota; kingdom Metazoa; phylum Chordata; class Mammalia; order Primates; family Cercopithecidae; genus Macaca; species Macaca fascicularis. The sequence continues at coordinate 96,084,116 of NC_088379.1, read as the reverse complement.
AGAGCTAGGATCAGAGGTTTGTTTATGTATGCTAGAAAAACATACTATCCCAACTATGACATAGGCTTACCTGTCTCATAATATTGTTTTAATAAAAACTTCATTAGGATTTCTGAGATAATAAAAATTGACTTTTAAAAATTATCAACATTTATACTTTAATTCTGCAATAAATATTGTAAAGGTCTTTATAGCTATTCAAAATAATCCTTAAGCCTACTAAAAGATAAAAACTTTCCCCCTTTTTTATCTAGCATACACACTTGAAATTCAGCTCTGATTTGATTTATAGTTTGTTAGCACAGTTTGTCATAACTGAGAACCCTAAGTGACTGAACCTTATTTGCATCAAAACAACTTGATTGCGGTGCATGAAGCTTAGTTGGATCACTTTCCTGTTATTGATGCAATTGTTATGCCATAGCAACAACAGAAAAAGAATAACATCTCTGAGCCTGACTAGAATAAGTGTACTTCTCACTTTCCTCCTGCTGAGTGAAAACTCCATTTTCATCGAATCTACATAATATTATCTGCAAACCTAATGGGATCCGACGGTCCATCTTAAATAGTGTCATTAGGTAACAAAGAGAAATCTGAGGCTACATTACCCTTGGTCATTTTGATGACTGTTTCCTTTTCTCTCAATTTGGACAAGTAACTGGTACTCCCCAACAAAAGGTTTTTAAAATTTTTTGTTTTTCAATCTGAATTTCTCTCTGAATAGTTCTTTTATCACAAACCAAAGTTTCAAAGAAATGGTTATAAAATCTGATTGAAATATTGAGTCATATGACTATAACTAAGCAAATTATATAATAATTTATAGATTTTACAATTTGATGAAATCATACAAAACTAAAAAGTAAATCAAGGAGCATCTGATTCTCAAATTTTTAAGAAATAAATAATATGGAATAAAGAAATTGAAGAAACTGACAAGTTTCATTAGATATATAATGCTGTTGTTGAAGATATATTAAACCATTTTCAGGAAAATAATCTGTGGTAGTAGGATGACATAAAAACATTTATTTGTATCCACAAAATAAAAGTGCCAGTTGTGAAAATAATTTTAAACATTTTCAAACAAAACATCATAACATTTATAAACAACATAACATCATAACATTTATAAATCAAATATATTACATACCTATATGCATACACATATACAGATATTAGCTGCTATATAAATATATTGAGAGAGAGTGAGAGAGAGCACGAGAGAACACTATATATATTTATACACAGCAGCTAACATATGAAGAAGACTTCCTATGTGCGGTGTAGTTTCCTATGTGTCATTCCTGGATTTAATTCCTTTGCTAACTTTCACCATGTTACAGATTGGTAAACTCAGATTCACAGTTGCTAAGTAACTTGCTCTAGATCAGTCACTTTATAGAGTTTAGGACAAGATTTGAAGATCAACAGCTAAATCTTGAACTTGTGCTCTCTACATTTTCTCAGTATCTTGTGGCAAAGGCAGAGAAAAGCTGACTTTGCAGGCAAAAAATTTAACTTATCAACATTGTTATCATTATAACCTTAATGAACAGTAGTGAATGGTAGAGAGAGTATTCATTCTTTCTTATATTTGACTTTTTTTCTCAAACTTTCTTCAATGTCTTTATTTCTCTGTCTTCTTGCTTTGATACTCAGCACTTTCTACATCCTTTTCTTCCAATTACTTTCTTTTCACCCTCTTCATTTTCTTCTTTACTTGCCTAGCCACAGCGTCAGGCCAGGATGAAAGAAGTAAAACCAGTACCTACAACGGTCCAATGGTTAGAGTGGCAAAGAAATTTTCTTATCTAATTAATCAATAAATGGTGGAATTTCAAATAGTGAACTTAGTGAAAATTTTAAATGTAGGATTTTAGAAAGGGAAGAGTATTTCATAGTTTGGACCTCTATCATGCATGATCATAATATTTTAATCATAAAACAAGTTTATTGATTGTTTACTAAACAGCCACTGTGCTGTGCACTATGCATCATGTCATGTTATTCCCATTTTTGTTGTTTTTGCTTTACACATATGGAAACTAAAGCTCTTAATAGTTTTTCGACTTGCCTAAGACTCAAGAACTGGGAAGCAACAGAGTAGGTGTTGAAATCCAGGTCTGACTGAAAGTCCATGATTTCCTAAGCTCTCTGCCATGTTACTCTGTAACCTCACACCTAGATTTAAATCTAGAAATTAATACAAATATATCAATTAAGTGGAAGTGGCTTTCTTTGGTCTCCTCTCCATGGGCATTTTCTCTCATGTCATCAAAATATTAACTACATAAAAATAAAACAATTTGCAAGCAAGGGTTCTGCTGTTGTCTATTACAGTCTTCAAATTACATAACGCTATTGAATGGCCATGCTGACCTTCCTCTGGAGATAAATTGAGTGTTAATCCCATTATCCACACATGACATAAGTAAAAATACAGATCTTACTTCTTAGAGGTAAAATTTTTATAACAGGCCTTATTTAGTTTTATTTCTCTGTATCCACACAAAATTCATCTATGGTGTTTTTAATAAACACAAAACATGTTACTGAATTTAAGAACTTTTATTAATCTGAAATATGTGTTTTATACTTTATTAGAAAAGTCTATTTCACAGTATTATTTTTCTATGTTAAGTTGAATCTCCCCAGTGGTTTGCATTGAATATTTTGCTTTTCAAAAACTGTCAACAGGGCAGCATTAGCTACCAAAGAAGCTCAGTCCAAAACCTTGCCTTAGCACCCAGGTTTATACTGAAATTACTCAAAATATAACTGCACAAACTAATTTGTTCCGTTCCTTATACATACGTTATGGTCAGTGTCTGAAATTACCCTGTTTCTTGCCATTTCCATGCTTTTGCTTTTATTCCCTTTTCCTAGAATACAAGGGTCTCTATAAATGTGTTAGAAATCCAACCTCTCCTTCTACATTCTAGTAAATTACTACTACTTATATAAACCACATACTGACCTCTCTACAAAAAAATGATCACTTAATACCTTCGATTCCCATAACAACGTATTTGTACTTTCTTATAAGTTTTATTTATTCATTTAGCCAGTCGGTTAGATGATTGTTTGCTGGGGTACTAGTTTTTGCTACAATATTTTACAGTTCTCACAGTCCCTACAAAACTTTGAGACAGAAAGTAAATCTTACTTATTTTGTGTCTCAATATAATTTATAGTTCATTCAACAACTATTTATTTGCCAGACTCTGCGTGGGGCTCAGAAAATGCATGCAAAATGATAAGATCCCTACCCACCTAGAGTCTGTATTCCAGTGGCTCACAATCGAATTATAATAGCAATAAATGTAAATTTGTAATTGCCACAAGAGCTAAAAATGAGCAGTATTTGATCTAATGAGAGCTTATAACATAAAAAAGTCATGAAAGATTTTGCTATGAAAGTCTGAGTTTAATTTAGAATATATGCACTGAGAGCCTCCTATATTCCAGAGAATGTTTCAGGCACTTAGGCTGCATCAGTGAGTCCCTGTCTTCCTTAGGACTATATTCTAGGGAAGGGGTTCTTAAACATTTTCATGACCTACACTCATTTGTTAGTTTTGTAAAACCTATGGACCCATTCTTAGAATTATGTGTTTACATGCCTAAAATAAAATACCTAGGATTATAAAAGAAAGCCACTATATTGTAAAACAGTATCTAAAATATTAAAAACAAAATTGTGATATAATAATAATTTTACATATGTTTATAATTTTGTGAAATTATTTAGATATCAAAAGTTGATTGAAAAAAGCTATGATAGAAATTATACTGCATTTTCAGTTCGTTCATGGATTTTGTCACTTGCAGAAGTATCCATGCAAAGAAATTGTCAGCAATTTTATTCAAGATAAATTTTGAATAAAATAAGATAAATAAATAAAATTTTTATTTTATTTTATTAATACTTTATTTTATCAATTATTTATTAATATTTACAAAAAGATCAGATGCCAAAGTAATTGACATAATGCAAAAACTGGAAAAATAATTTAAAATATCTTATACTGGAATTATTCAGTCCACAAAGTCCTCACCATTATATTTCTCATTCTAATTATTATGACAGCATTTCATTATTTCTGAAGAAAAATTAACTTTCTGTGGAGACAATCTAGAGACTTCATAAGGTAAATATTTCAAATATTTCAATTACAGAAGAAGCAAATAATCCATCAATGGATTAATTTTGTTTTATAAGCATGCTAAAATACTATCTTAAATGAGCTAGCCGTTAAGGCTGTTATAAAATACAGTATATCATGCTACAAAATAATACACAGTGCACTCAATCTAAAGTTTATGAGAGAAACAAATCTGAGAAAAGGTAAATCAAAGTTGTCAAGCAGTAAAACAACAGAAGCCAAGTTTTTCAAGTAAAAACTTCTAAAAAATACTTTCAAGATAGCTGAGAGTAATGGCAACAATATAACTATCTCCCATAATATTCCCTGCAAATTAGAAAAAAAGAGAAAGAAAATCATATTCTACATTTAAGGAAAAACTAGGAAAATGAAATACTATGTAAATTAAATTAAAAGTTAAATTCTATGTAAATTATTCTAGCATACCTTATAGATAGAGAATATCAAAACTGCATAACTGTGAGTGAAAAGAGGAAAATCAGGAAATCCCAGAGCATCATGTCTCCTGCTGGAAACCCCCAGCCCCATCCTTACTCATAGACAAACAATGGGGAAAACAAAAGAAGGAGTGACTTACAACAATCACTAGAAAAATAAAATTCACCTTATGTCTGAAAAGAATGAAAAAATATCTGTGCCGATCAGAGCAGGGACTACAGGGAAGAAATTTCTAAGTAAGCACAATGTAAAAGGTCCCATCTCTTTTAAAGAGACAAACATAAGTTTCAAGGCAGACATGATGTGAAGAGATACAGTAGATGCAATTTAAAGATGAACTCTTAGAATAGAGAAAAAATGGTGAGAGAAGTACAGGCTACTGGACGATAAAGAAGAAACAAGAAGAAAATAAAATTGAGGGCCCTGCAAGATAAAATGCAAATCATAAAATTGGAGGATTAACAATCCTTTCCCCAAAACAAAGGTCCTCTAAAGTACCTAGATTTGCTATATTGAAAGAAGAAGGAACAATCAAACTAGGACCATTGTATAAAACCCCGATAGATAAAGGTGAAGAAAAGTCCTTACAGAGCTCTTGCAGAAAAATAGGAAGCTAAATTCCACACATACCAACTGAGAATTCCCTCATACAAAGAAACCACAGAGCAGAAGAAAATTAAGTTAAAACAATGTAGAATTAAATATTCACAAATAAGACACATGATGTTTTTAAAAACTATCAAATCAGAAATTCAAAATTTACAAACAAAAGTGGAAAAATGGATAAATGGAAAAGAGCTGATTGACCTAAGGAAAGAAATAGAAGAAAAAGACAAAATTATCACTGAAATGAAGAATACATTACAAAATGTCCAAGTGAGAAAAAACTTGAATGAAGATTCACAAAGCTTCACTGAAGAAAGGCAAAACGAAAAAGATATAAAAAAGTAAAAGGGTCAGAGAGAAAGTAATGGAAATGGAACACAGGCAAAAAGAACTAGTATTTAAATTATAAAATATTAACTTGAGATAAGAAAAATAAAACAATGCAACAAGGATAATGTTTACAAGTATAAAGCAAGAAAGCCTTTCAGAGAAAGAAAAAAGACCACAATCTAAACTTAAAAAGGTTTACCCGAGAAAAATTAATTCAGAAAATTACTCTGAAACATATCCTACTAAAACAATTAGATTTCAAAGATAAAGATAAAAGCTTCAAGGCCTCCTGACAAAAGAGGCAAATAATTTACAAAGGCGAGATAATCAGATTAGCAGCAGTCTTCAAAACCAATATACAAAGCAAGAGAACAAACAAGAAAATTCAACGAATATCAAGGATAAAGAAAAGCATTTTCGACAAATAGGGACTTTGGAAATTCAGCTTTCATCTGTCTTCCTAAAAGAATATACCTCAAATGAGTTCCATTCAAATTTAATAACAATAACCATTTAAAGTAGCTAGAATTTTCCTCATTCCATCAAAAAAGAAACAATGGTGAAAAAGATTAAATGAAAAGACTAAATTTAATGCAGTATCGGTAACAGAACTGGGATTTAAGCCAGATCTTCAATTATCAGGGTAATTAGACCCAGGTCTTTAATTTTTCAGGCCAATGTACTTTCCATTAAGTCATAGTTTTCTCCTCATTTAGAGTAATCAAGGTCAAGGTACAGACTGACTCCAAACACACATAGAAGGCCACAGTTGCCACACACTCGAATACCTGGTTGCCTCTAGAGTACAATAATCAGAGAGAAGATGATGGAAACAAGGAAAAGCCATTAACGTGGATAAGCCATGAGTATGTTTTCCTCAATTACAGTATAAACGCTTAATCCTCCCTGCTATCTTGCAAATAGGGTAAGTATCACAACCCTCACTAGTTAAAGAGAGAAGATCCAAAGTATTTATAAAAATGGAATATCAGGCCGGGCGCGGTGGTTCACGCCTGTAATCCCAACACTTTATGAGGCCCAGGCGGGCGCATCACCTGAGGTCAGGAGTCCGTGACCAGCCTGGCTAAAGTGGCGAAACCCCGTCTCTAGTAAAAATACAAAAAATTAGCCCAGTGTGGTGGTGGGCACCTGTAATCCCAGCTACTCTGGAGGCTGAGGCAGGAGAATCGCTTGAACCCAGGAGGCAAAGATTGCAGTGAGCTGAGATCTCGCCACTGTACTCCAGCCTGGGTGACAGAGCAAGACTCCGTCTAAAAAAAAAAAAAAAAAAAAAAGAGAGAGAGAGAAAAGAAATATTAGTGTCAACACATTATAGTTGGTATGTTATGTATGTTATGTTACATTATGTTATGTTACAATCAAGGCATATTATAGTCAAGACACATGATACTCAAGTCATTTAACTGCAGACTCTGTCTCCTTATCTGAAAATGTAATTAATGTGATTAATGGGATTTGCTCAAGTGAAAGTAAAGCATCTGAGTTTTAAAAATGTAAGTTACTGAAAGTACCTTTCTCGATTTATTTTTTTTTTAATGTATGCTGTCTTCCCATATCATTCTACGATGTTATCTGTGACTCTTCACATACAAAGAAAAAAAAAACTTTCAGTGATATTTATTGAACTACTATTTGCCTGGCAGTATTCTATCATTAATGTACATAGAGAAAAGAGATCCCTATATTTACAGTGCTTACATTCTAGCTATGAGCCACTGTAGGTATAGATGTGACAAAGCTGCCCATAGTCCCCTTCTTGAGCACTGCACAACCTTATTTAGTGGCTGTCTGTGCTAAGTGTAAACAATATAGTTCTTTAAAAAATTCTCTTTAAATCAAATGAGCTTTGCTACCATTAAAGTAATACAAAATGATTCCTTTTTCTTTGTTGTTTTTTGTTTTTTGTATTGATGGGGTTCCACTATGTTGTCCAGTCTGGTCTTAAATTCCTGGGCTCAAATGATCCTCCCACTTTGACCTCCCCAAGAGCTGGAATTACAGGCATGAACCACTGTGCTCAGCCCAAATGATGTCTGACGCCTATACTAACAAAGTTCTACCAAAACATTGAGCTAGGTGGAAAATATTGCATATAATTTTTAAAATGCTAAATAAAAAATTCACACAAGTATTCAAGTATTAATAGATTATAAATATCTATTTTTAAAATATCTTAATAATGTATTTAGAATTTGGTAGTTAATTTTTCTCAGTGTAGCTAAGCAAAAAAAAAAAAAAAAAGAATTTGGTAGTTAATATTATTTATTTTCTTCCTACTCCTGATGAACCTAAGCACTGACACATTAGAATAATATTCCTCAACATTTCAGATGCATAAGATAACCTGGGGATTTTGTTACATACAGATTCTGATTCAGCAGATCCCAGATTCTCCATTTCTAGGTCTCAAGTGATTTGGATGCTGCTGGACCACTGACCACATTTGAAGTAGCATGGCATCACAGCACCCTTAAATGCAGATGTTATGTTGATGAGAAGAAATCTAAATGTGTGTATAATAAATGATTAACTTCAGTAGCAATTACATCTAATCCAAAAATACTCTATAGTAATAACAATACAATGCTCAACTGGTAGAACAGTTAATATTTCTTCCTTGCAGTGCAAGTTGAATTGATTTCCTATCCTAAATTGTTTAAAAGTAAAGATTAATGTTAAGCCTTCAATAGCATGATCCCACCTATTTTTTTATGTCTCTCTGTGCGGGCATGTGAAATATTTAATATTTATTTTAACCTTTCAATATCTGCTTTAATTCCTGCCAAAAGTAATAGTGGGGCTCGTCCATAGTAAAGTTTTTAATATAGAGAATAGGTAAACGTCACACACACACACACACACACACACACACACACAAGGTTGGCACAGGCCTGGTGTGGTGGCTCACGCCTGTAATCCCAGCACTTTGGGAGGCCAAGATGGGCAGATCACAAGGTCGGGCGATCAAGACCATCCTGGCTAACATGGCGAAACCCAGTCTCTACTAAAAATACAAAAAATTAGCCAGGCGCGGTTGCAGGCGCCTGTAGTCCCAGCTACTCAGGAGACTGAGGCAGAAGAATGGTGTGAACCTAGGAGGCGGAGCTGGCAGTGAGCCGAGATCCTGCTACTGCACTTCAGCCTGGGTGACAGAGTGAGACTCTGTCTAAAAAAAAAAAAAAAAAAAAACAGAGAGAAGTTTTGCAGATTCAAATTTGTAGGTAAATTCAAAGGGACCACAGTAAAGTCAGAAAATAGTAGGACAGCCTCAACCCTATAAAATCTCAAAACTAAAAAATCTAGGCTCTCTTTTTAACCAAAGTCCCACACTAGAAAGTAACTCCTGGGAGGGAGTACAACCTAAATTGACCTGAACAGAAACAGTAAGAAGGGAATACAAAAAAGCCAAGATAGATACTTGGGAGGAGTCGAGGAGGAAGATACTCAAAGTACAAGTCAATCTATTTGCACATAGTTGGAAGGTCTAGAGGTACATAGCTACAAAAAGATCTTAGGGAAATGTAAAACTAATTTTCTTTAAATGTAAGAAATAGAAAAGAATTTTGGTAGAATTCCATACAAAATTATTTTGATATAAAGAAAATGAGCAGCAGAATAACATATCTAGAAACCTCAGCTATTTATTTACCTATTGTGTATGGCTTCTTTCATGCTACAGTAGCAATTGTGCACCAGGCATCACATGTTATGCAAAAACCTAAGATAATTACAATTTGTCCCTTTACCAAAAGTTTTGCCTTCTCAGACCTAGAACACTACAGTAAAAAGCTCCAACTTTTAAACTTTGGGCAGACAAGGCTAGATGGGTAGAAACTGGGTATAAAAGTAGATTGAGAAAAATTGTCAGAATAAGCAGAGAGAGGAAAATATGGAATCACAGAAGCCAAAGAAAAGAAAAAGAAGTGTTTAACATGGCAAATGCGAGTGTTTCCAGTTTTCCTAGGTCCATGTAAAAGGCAGACTAAAATATGCCTGCAGGATTTAGAGATATGGAAATCACTTGTCTGGGAAATAAATGGTGTGAGAAAACGGAAAGTGTGCGCTCTCTCAAGGATTTAGTTTTAGAGTATTTTAGAGAGATGGGTCAATAGCTGGAGTAGGCTATGTGGTCATATAAGATAAATAATCATACTTTTGATTTATAAAGATACTATATAGCTTTCTCTTGCTACACTGTTACTTACTATTAATTATAAAATTTGCCAAAAAATTCTTATAAACATATTTTCTTTATTCTCATTATATATACATATATATATATATACTCTTAAAATCAAATTCTAAGAATTTACCTTTATATTACCTTATTGTAAACACCTTTCCAATCTAAAAAAGACTCTAGTATAATGTGAATCAACATACTGTTGAAAGTGTGTTGTTATACGAGTCATGCTGACATTTCTTATTTGGTGCCATTTGAGCAAAATGTAATAAGAAAACTAGGTAGCTGAGTCTTGTGAAAAGGCTCAACTGGCAAAATATGTGTATGTGTGTATGTATGTCAGAACAGTTTTTCATAGAATTTTCAGTGCTGCCATTTAATGATATTACAATTGGGTATATGTTATAATGATATTATAATTTGGGTACAAAACAACTCTCTATTTTGAAGTAACTTATTATCAGTTCCAAATCAGCAAGTGTGTCCTGACTACTATGACTCCGAATACAATTCTAGCATGTAACTACCCTTTAAATATTTGACATTCAAAGGTGCAATGAAGTATTGCCCCTCTTCAGACTGACACCTCACACGGCCAGGTATCCTTCTGAGACAAAGCTTCCAGAGGAACAATCAGGCAGCAACATTTGCTGTTCAGCAATATTTGCTGTTCTGAAGCCTCCACTGCTGATACTCAGGGTCTGGAGTGAACCTCCAGCAAACTCCAACAGACCTGCAGCTGAGGGTCCTGACTGTTAGAAGGAAAACTAACAAACAGAAAGGACATCCACACCAAAACCCCATCTGTACGTCACCATCAGCAAAGACCAAAGGTAGATAAAACCACAAAGATGGGGAGAAAACAGAGCAGAAAAGCTGAAAATACTAAAAATCAGAGCGCCTCTTCCCCTCCAAAGGAAAGCAGTTCCTCGCCAGCAGCAGAACAAAGCTGGATGGAGAATGACTTTGACGAGTTGAGAGAAGGCAGCTTCAGATGATCAAACTTCTCCGAGCTAAAGGAGGAAGTTCGAACCCATCGCAAAGAAGCTAAAAATCTTGAAAAAAGATTAGATGAATGGCTAACTAGAATAACCAGTGTAGAGAAGTCCTTAAATGAGCCGATGGAGCAGAAAACCATGGCACGAGAACTACGTGATGAACACACAAGCTTCAGTAGTCGATTTGATCAACAGGAAGAAAGAGTATCAGTGATTGAAGATCAAATGAATGAAATGAAGCAAGAAGAGAATTTTAGAGGAAAAAGAATAAAAAATAACAAACAAAGTCTCCAAGAAATATGCGACCATGTGAAAAGACCAAATCTATGTCTGATTGGTGTACGTGAAAGTAACGGGGAGAATGGAACCAAGCTGGAAAACACTCTGCAGGATATTATCCAGGAGAACTTCCCCAACCTAGCAAGGCAGGCTAACATTCAAATTCAGGAAATACAGAGAACACCACAAAGATACTCCTCCAGAAGAGCAACTCCAAGACACATAATCGTCAGATTCACCAAAGTTGAAATGAAGGAAAAAATGTTAAGGGCAGCCAGAGAGAAAGGTCAGGTTACCCACAAAGGGAAGCCCATCAGACTAACAGCAGATCTCTCGGCAGAAACTCTACAAGCCAGAAGAGAGTGGGGGCCAATATTCAACATTCTTAAAGAAAAGAATTTTAAACCCAGAATTTCATGTCCAGACAAACAAAGTTTTGTCAGTGAATGAGAAATAAAATCCTTTACAGACAAGCACATCCTAAGAGATTTTGTCACCACCAGGCCTGCCCTACAAGAGATCCTGAAGGAAGCAATAAACATGGAAAGGAACAACCAGTAGCAGCCACTGCAAAAACATGCCAAAATGTAAAGACCATCAATGCTAGGAAGAAACTGCATCAACTAGCGAGCAAAATAACCAGCTAACATCAAAATGGCAGGATCAAATTCACACATAACAATATTAACCTTAAATGTAAATGGGCTAAATGTTCCAATTAAAAGACACAGACTGGCAAGTTAGATACAGAGTCAAGACCCATCAGAGTGCTATATTCAGGAGACAAATCTCACGTGCAGAGACACACGTAGGTTCAAAATAAAGGGATGGAGGAAGATCTACAAAGCAAATCGAAAACAAAAAAAAAAAAACAGGGGTTGCAATCTTAGCCTCTGATAAAACAGACTTTGAATGAACAAAGATCGAAAGACACAAAGAAGGCCATTACATAATGGAAAAGGGAATCAATTTATCAAGAAGGGCTAACTATCCTAAATATATACGGACCCAATACAGGAGCACCCAGATTCATAGAGCAAGTCCTTAGAGACCTACAAAGAGACTTAGACTCCCACACGATAATAATGGGAGACTTTGACACCCCACTGTCAACATTAGACAGATCAACGAGACAGAAAGTTAAAAAGCGTATCCAGAAATTGAACTCAGCTCTGCACCAAGCGGACCTAATAGACATCTACAGAACTCTCCACCCCAAATCAACAGAATATACATTCTTCTCAGCATCACATCACACTTATTCCAAAATTGACCACATAGTTGGAAGTAAAGCACTCCTCAGCATATGTGAAAGAACAGAAATTGTAACAAACTGTCTCTCAGACCACAGTGCAATCAAACTAGAACTCAAGACTAAGAAACTCACTCGAAACCACTCAATTACATGGAAACTGAACAACCTGCTCCTGAATGACTACTGGGTACATAACGAAATGAAGGCAGACATAAAGATATCCTTTGAAATCAAGAACAAAGACACAACATAACAGAATCTCTGGGACACAGTTAAAGCAGTGTGTAGAGGGAAATTTATAGCACTAAATGCCCACAAGAGAAAGCAGGAAAGACCTAAACTTGACACCCTAACATAACAATTAAGAGAACTAGAGAAGCAAGAGCAAACATATTCAAAAGCTAGCATAAGGCAAGAAATAACTAAGATCAGAGCAGAACTGAAGGAGACGGAGACATAAAAAAAACCAGGAGCTGGTTTTTTGAAAAGATCAACAAAATTGATAGACCATTTGCAAGACTAATGAATAAAAAAAGAGAAAAGAATCAAATAGATGCAACAAAAAATGACAAATAGGATATCACCAGCGATCCCACAGAAATACAAACTACACTCAGAGAATACTATGAATACCTCTATGCAAATAAACTGGAAAATCTAGAAGATATGGATAAATTCCTGGACAAATACACCATCCCAAGACTAAACCAGGAAGAAGTTGAATCCCTGATTAGACCAATAACAGGCTCTGAAATTGAGGCAACAATTAACAGCCTAGCAACCAAAAAAAGTCCAGGACCAGATGGATTCACAGTCGAATTCTACCAGAGGTACACGCAGGAGCTGGTACCATTCCTTCTGAAACTATTCCAATCAATAGGAAGAGGGAATCCTCCCTAACTCATTTTATGAGGCCAGCATCATCCTGATACCAAAGCCTGGCAGAGGTGCAACAAAAAACAGAGAATTTTAGACCAATATCCCTGATGAACATCGATGCAAAAATCTCAGCCCAAAATCCCCTTAAGCTGATAAGCAACTTCAGCAAAGTGTCAGGATACAAAATCTGTGTGTAAAAATCACAAGCATTCTTATATACCAATAAAAGACAAACAGAGAGTCAAATCATGAGTGAATTCCCATTCACAATTGCTTCAAAGAGAATAAAATATCTAGGAATCCAACTTACAAGGATATGAAGGACTTCTTCAAGGAGAACTCTAAACCACTGCTCAGTGAAATAAAAGAGAACACAAACAAATGGAAGAACATTCCATGCTCATGGATAGGAAGAATCAATATTGTGAAAATGGCCATACTGCCCAAGGTAATTTATAGATTCAATGCCATCCCCACTAAGCTACTAATGACTTTCTTCATAAAATTGGAAAAAACTACTTTAAAGTTCATATGGAACCAAAAAAAAGAGCCTGCATTGCCAACACAATCCTAAGCTAAAAGAACAAAGCTGGAGGCATCACGCTACCTCACTTCAAACTATATTACAAGGCTACAGTAACCAAAACGGCATGGTACTGGTACCAAAACAGAGATACAGAGCAATGGAACAGAACACAGCCCTCAGAAATAATACCACACATCTATAACCATCTGATCTTTGACAAATCTGACAAAAACAAGAAATGGGGAAAAGATTCACTATTTAATAAATGGTGCTGGGAAAACTGGCTAGCCATATGTTGAAAGCTGAAACTGGATCCTTTCCTTACACCTCATACAAAAATTAATTCAAGATGGATTAAAGACTTAAATGTTATACCTAAAAGCATAAAAAACCTAGAAGAAAACCTAGGCAATATCATTCAGGACATTGGCGTGGGCAAGGACTTCATGACTAAAACACCAAAAGCAACGGCAACAAAAGCCAAAATTGACAAATGGGATCTAATTAAACTAAAGAGCTTCTGCACAGCAAAAGAAACTACCATCAGAGTGAACAGGCAACCTACGGAATGGGAGAAAATTTTTGCAATCTACCCATCTGACAAAGGGCTAATATCCAGAACCTACAAAGAACTCAAACAATTTTACAAGAAACATACAAACAACCCCATCAATAAGGGGCAAAGGACATGAACAGACACTTCTCAAAAGAAGACATTCATGCAGCCATGAATGAAAAAATGCTCATCATCACTCGCCATCAGAGAAATGCAAATCAAAACCATGATGAGATACCATCTCACACCAGTTAGAATGGCAATCATTAAAAAATCAGTAAACAACAGGTGCTGGAGAGGATGTGGAGAAATGTGAACACTTTTACACTGTTGGTGGGACTGTAAACTAGTTCAACGATTGTGGAAGACAGTGTGGCGACTCCTCAAGGATCTAGAACTAGAAATACCATTTGACCCAACCATCCCATTACTGGGGATATACCCAAAGGATTATAAGTCATGCTGCTAGAAAGACACATGCACACATATGTTTACTGCGGCACTATTCACAATAGCCAAGACCTGGAACCAACCGAAATATCCATCAATGACAGACTGGATTAAGAAAATGTGACACATATATACCATGGAATACTACACAGCCATGAAAAACGATGAGTTCATGTCCTTTGCAGGGACATGGATGAAGCTGGAAACACATCATTCTCAGCAAACTATCTCAAGAACAAAAAACCAAACACCGCATGTTCTCACTCATAGGTGGGAATTGAACAATGAGAACACTTGGACATGGGAAGGGGAACATCACACACTGGGGCCTGTGGTGGGGTGGCAGGAAGGGGGAGGGATAGCATTAGGAGATATACCTAATATAAATGACAAGTTAATGGATGCAGCACACCAAAATGGCACATGTATACATATGTAACAAACCTGCACATTGTGCACATGTACCGTAGAACTTAAAGTATAATAATAATAAAAAAAGAAAGTATTGCTCCTCTTCTTACAGATTTAAAAAGCTTAATAGGTTTCTAAATGAACTTGTAAAATAAATATTCAGGCTCAGAATCACATAAATAATACAAATACACCTGGTGAGTAAGAGCTTGTAATTTCAAAAGCAGAAAAGTTAAAAAAAAAAAAAAAAAGGAAAACTGCAGTGTATGAATCCCACTAAGGATTTTATTAAACTCAATGAAGAAATCTCCAGGGAAGTTAATACTCATTTTTGAGATTTTTAAGGTCTTTGTAAGTCAAAGCAATTTAAAAACTAACAATCAATGTGTTTATACAGGGAGAAAAGAGTATTTAGAAAATGCCATTTCCTTTTCAGATCTATGTTTTTCATTTTCTACTTTGGCTTCTTGGGGTGTTAAAAAAAAAAAAAAAAAAAGGCCAAACCAGAAAAAACCTACATTAATTTTTTTCCTGAAAAGATTTCAATTAATGTAAAACTAATTCACAGATGTCACATGGCTTATAAACAAACATGAACTAAATTCGCACTAATTGTTAGCCAATTATTAATTAAGGTGAACTCACAAATCTTTTTTTAAGGACAATCATTTTACTGATTTAAATAAAATATTTGCTTCTGACAGTATTTTAATTTTTCTCCTGATAAGGAGCACATTTGTGGCGACAGTTTTGAGGCAGGAGTAACACAAGGTGGTTGCAAGAGAACAGAAAATTCCAGGCAGCAGTTTCATGTGACTAGCAAAAGAAAACTGCCGAAATAGCTGTAGAAGCCAGGAGCAGACAGAACCCTTAAAACCAGGGCATGGACCAAGCTGGTTAAGATCTGGTGGACTCAACATAGCACTGTATCTGTGCTGGGTTTTACCTAGGATCTTACTATACGCTCATTAACATAGTCAATAACATTCCTACAAGCGCCATGACAATTCCAGGAGCGCTCACATTTGATGTAAAAATGGGTAGCACCACAGTTCTGAGAAATGGCCAGCTTTTTCTAGGAATCTTCATGAATATTCCATCCCTTGGCTAAAGATACCCATAAAGGTAGCAGCTCCAAAGTCCCTTGCACGTGAATCTCTCTCTTGAGTACACCCACACTCCCTTTTCTTGAGTGTGTACTTTTTCCCTTGCAACTATCTCTGTATTTTCACTATTTTCTGACTTGTCCTTGAATTGCTTCTTGGGACTGTGTCAAGAGCCTGGACACCAGCTGGGGTAGAGGTCCCACTGGCCTCTCCAGCCCAACGATATCAGTTTCATTGACACCAATAATCTATGAAAACTGTAAGAGGGTTAATCTTTTAAGTAGAATAACAGAAAAGACTATGATTACTGACTTGATTACATTGTATTCTGTATTTCTCCACTGTACCTTCAGCTTTGTACTTTAAGGGACCATACTCCTATTCATCTTGGCATCTCCAGTTTCTTGTCCAGTTGTCTGTCACCTAGTAGGTATCCAATGAATGTCTATTTGTTTTTCTGAAGTTTACTTACACAATGTAGTTCATTTGTGCTTTTAATCCTAATGCATAGAATATATCCCCATGCATATTAAAAAGCAGGGAAATGTTCATAAGAACAGATCAGATATTCTCTACCATTGGAGAATATATATTCTATTTAATATGCTGCTGAATGATCTATGAGGTTGTACACTCCTAAGTGATTTGAGGGATAACACCATTTCCCTTTACTTAATAGAGCAATGTTCCCTAAAAGAAAGGTGGGCCATCATGTAGTAGTTTGTAATTACTTTGCCAAGCATCACAGCAGAAGAATTTTTTTTTTTCTTTGAGCCGGAGTCTCGCTCTGTCCCCCAGGCTGAAGTGCAGTGGTGCGATCTCGGCTCACTGCAAGCTCCACCTCCCGGGTTCACGCCATTCTCCTGCCTCAGCTTCCCAGTAGCTAGGACTACAGGCACCCGCCACCACGCCCCACTAATTTTTTTTGTTTGTTTGTTTTTCTTTTTCTTTTTGTTTTTGTATCTTTTAGTAGAGACGGGGTTTCATCGTGTTAGTCAGGATGGTCTTGATCTCCTGACCTCGTGATCCACCCGCCTCCGCCTCCCAAAGTGCTGGGATTACAGGCGTGAGTCACCGCGCCCGGCCCAGAAGAACTCTTAATAGAGGAGCTGAAGAGTAATGAAAATTTATGTTACTGTTTTCAAAAATTGAATATCCACATTTTGTTAAATGTTGACAAATGGTTAATGACAAAAAAAAAAAAAGCAGCATATTCATACTCATCTCTAAAAACAACCAGTTTCTGTATATCGTTCTTAAGTGATTAAATTATTAGAGATAAAACAGGGGACCATTAGTCATTTTTAGGAAATATCAATAGTAGGTCATTAAAAGATAGTGATTACAAGCCAGGCATGGTGGCTCACGCCTGTAATCCCAGTACTTTGGGAAGCCAAGGCAGGCGGATCACTTGAGGCCAGTAGTTCAACACCAGCCTGGCCAACATGGTGAGACTTCATCTCCACTAAACATACAAAAATTAGTCGGGCATAGTGAAATGCGCCTGTAGTACTTGAGAGGCTGAGGTATGAGAGGCTGAGGAATGAGAATTGCTTGATCCTGGGAGTCAGAAGTTGCTGTGAGCCAAGATCTCCCCACTACACTCTAGCCCCGGTGACAGAGCGAGACTCAGTTGCAAAAAAAAATAAAAATAAAAAATAAAATAAGTAAAAAATAGTGATTACAAAGTCAAATTGTCCTAGAAATGTAAAGTGTATATACATGTACAACAACATAAAATCTGGAAGAAAGAGGATTATAGGTATTATTTCTGTCTTCTCATCAAGGCTGAGAGTGACTTATACAAGATGCTTACTAAATATAAATTTAATAAGCAAGAATAGTTTATCGTAAGTTTCAGAAAAAAAAAAAAGCAGACATCTGTCTATGATGTTTAGCTGTCCAATATACAAATCATTATGCGGACAAAGAAAGTTCAACACGAAAAGACTCTAAAAATCCTTTCTCAACCATTAGCCAGTGAGATAAGGCATGATTCAATCAACAATGGAAATTGGTTGAAAATGATAACATACAATAAAATTTAAAAACAGACAAGGTGACCTAATATTACCTTTAAAACTTCTCTACAACCCATTGGGAATGAGTAAGTTTCATTTAACAGTATTTCGACATAAAGATAAAATTTTAATCAAATTTATCTTCTCCAGTGACTAGAAAAAAAAAAAAATCACTGGTTAATGGAACATGTGTGTTTTATAGACAAAGAATTAAACAGCATTTCTTCAGGTAAACTTATTGATTACAAATGAAGTAATATTATGAAATCTTTAAAGTTTGGTTGGAGTAAATGAATGATAACCCAGAGTATCCATGAGTAACTGAAAAAAATCAAATTTCTAATACTGCATTGCTAAAGACAAAGTTCTAAATCAAACTGAGTCCACCAAAGCATTGCAACACAAAGTCCAGAATTCTCAATTAGTTGTGTTTCTGGACCATATTTATTTGTGTTTTATTTAGAATTTAGGTAGTGTGGACTGTTTCTGGTAGGAGATGGGGCAGCAAAGAAAAACTGGTTGGTGCCAATTACTGATTTTGAAAAGGTTAAATGATAATTCAATAAGCCAATACCGAAAATCACAAAGTAAATGAGGCAGAAAGAAAAAAAATCTGCAAAGCATGTCACACAACTATTTTCTCATCTGCATTTCCATAATCACTGTACTCTCAAAATGTATATTTTCATATTGCAATAGCCAGCTTTAAAGGTCACTCCTTGGACAGGGGAAGTCTGTTCTACCACCTAGAATAAATGCATAAATCAAATACAAAGCAATTGCCACTTCAAGTTAAATTCTGTTATAAATAACTGTTTGTATGTTATCATCATTTTCCTTCTCTGTCAAATACTGATAAAGATTCACTCGTTAAATCATAATTTCCCCTATGCTGTCAGCAAAAAGATTTAATACAATGATAAATGGAATAGTATGTATTCCTTCTAAGACTTGTATATTTTAGGTAATGCTTTAAAAACTATTATATATTTTCTTCATTTCTACTTAAACAATATCATGAATTTGCTAAAATATAATAGCTACAAAATTTAAAATTCATAAAAGGTGAGATATATAAGATGTAACAAATATATAAATAAGATCTGACTTTAATAAAAATCAGTCTTTTCTGTTAGCAATCTAAATTACATACTTTCTGGAAACTATATTCACCAGTCTAGGTATAATTTTATTTTAGTTAATATAGATTCCATTATAACAAAAGTCTAATGAGCCTTGATTTCTTTAGGGGAAAAAACTGTGCTGGTAAAACACTGTCCTAACTTATGTTAAAATTGGCAAATATTGTAATTAATAACATCACCTAACATGTAATAAGAATTATTATATCAGAGGCACACTGGGATGATATTTTTGTATTATTTCTCCCACAAAAAGCCTTTTGATTGCTATTCTAACTGGCATGAGATGATATCTCATTGCGGTTTTGATTTGCATTTCTTTAATGACTAGTGATCATGAGCTTTTTTTCACATGCTTCTTGGACACATAAATGTCTTCTTTTGAGAAGTGTCTGTTCATATCCTTTGCCCAGGGGTTGCTTTTTTTCTCATTAATTTGTTTAAGTTCCTTGTAGATTCTGGATATTAGCCCTTTGTCAGATGGATAGATTGCAAAAACTTTCTCCCATTCTGTAGGTTGCCTGCTCACTCTGATGATAGTTTCTTTTGCTGTGCAGAAGCTTTTTAGTTTAATTAGATCCCACTTGTCAATTTTGGCATTTTTTGTCATTGCTTTTGGTGCAATCATTAAAAAGTCACAAAACAATAGATGTTGGAGAGACTGTGGAGAAATAAGAATGCTTTTACACTGTTGGTGGGAGTGTAAATTAGTTCAGCCATTGTGGAAGACAGTGTGGCGATTCCTCAAGGATCTAGAACCAGAAATACCATTTGACCCAGCAATCCCATTACTGGGTATATACCCAAAGGACTATAAATCATTCTACTATAAAGACATATGCACATGTATGTTTATTGCAGCACTATTCACAATAGCAAACACTTGGAACCAACCCAAATGCCCATCAGTGATAGACTGGATAAAGAAAATGTGGCAAATATACATCATGGAACACTATGCGGCCATCAAAAGTATGAGTTCATGTCCTTTGCAGGGACATAGGTGAAGTTGGAAATCATCATTCTCAGAGAACTAACACAGGAACCGAAAACCAAACACCGCATGTTCTCACTCATAAGTGGGACTTGAACAATGAGAACACATAGACACAGGGAGAGTAACATTAGATACTGGGGCCTGTGGGGGATGGTGGGCTAGGGGTGGGATAACATTAGAAGAAATATCTAATGTAGATGACAGGTTGATGGGTTCAGCAAACCACCATGGCATGTGTATACCTATGTAACAAACCTACACGTTCTGCACATGTATCCGAGAACTTAAAGTATAAGAAAAAAAAAACCTTCTTATGTTATCTGCAACTGAGAAAATTGAGGTTCATGGCAGTTAAATCGTTGAGCTATTAAGTGAGAGAGCTATGAGTCAAACTCACCTGACTCCAAAACTTGGTTTTGTTTTATTGAAATACAGCAAAATTGGTTTAGGTAGTCAATATTTTTGGCAAACCACATCCAAGACAGTAAGAACAGAGTGTAAGTTATAAGTAGAGAGAATCTGAGAAGGGTCAAAGCAGCATTTTAGCCTCTTTGGGTTAATGGAAATTATATTACATATACCTTCTCAATTTTTAAGGGAGGTATATTTATATCAAGGGCATATATTAAATAACTTTAAAGAATTAGGAAACTATATTTATTATGAGAAAAACTAACAAAATATTTTTTTAACTAAGTTGGTATCTTAACTAAAACACATTGCTATATAATAATACAGATGCCACAAACAAGAAAACTAAATGTTGGTTAGATGCAGTGGCTCATGTCTGTAATCCAGACGTTATGAAGGCTGAGGCAGGAGGATCACTTGCGCCTTGTAGTTCGAGACTAGCCAGGGCAACACAGTGAGACCCCATCTCTACAAAAAATAAAATATATTAGCTAGGAACAGTGGAATGTGCCTGGGATCCCAGCTACTGGGGAGGCTGAGGTAGAAGGATTGCTTGAGCCCAGTTACAGGCTACTGTGAGCAGTTATCCTGCCACTGTACTCCAGCCTTTGATGATGATTTAATCATTAAAAGAGGGAACAAAAAAAGTTGGAAGATAATAGTAGGCAGGGAAATTTAGAAATGAAGATTCAAAATGAGGGTTATTGCAAGAAAAAAGTACAATAATAATCAAATTATTATTTGAGCAATAATAATATTATTTGGTAATAATACTTCAACTTACACTTTGTTAATTATTTTCCTTTTGAATTTTTATAATGAACCTGAAGCATTACTATTAATAGTATACAGAATTGTTAAAATCAACTCTTCTGAGAACTTTGGAGCCTTTAAACAATCTAAATTTACAAAGACTAACTTTTTATGAAGATAGAAATTATAAAAGAAAATATTCTCCAAGGCATTTGGCTATCTTTTATATTAAAAAAAAACATTTTCAGAAATTGGTCATTATTTCATTAAAATACCTGGGAAAGATAAAAAGAAGTTGTTCTGATCAATTAGAAAACAGCAAACAACTCACAATGGACCAATTTTAAGGAGTGTTTTTATTTGAAAATGAAACTATTGATTTTTGCCCGATGAGATTTGCTTAATTTTTTTTAAAACATGATTTGTTCTATCTTGTATTAGCTTCATATAAAAGAAATAATCTAAATCTTAAAAACAGTATTTTAATATAAACTTCCTAGCATTTCTGACAGAAATGTTCTTATTGTAAGATTGTTCAGTCATTTTCATGATTTTACATGATTTTAAATAAGGAGATTAAGTTTCATATATCTTTTCCTGCTTTCACTCTTTTCTGTCACTTCCACTATATACTTAATATTGGCAATTAAAATTTGATTGAAAAAAGTGACATAATTAGACAACTGAAGGAATTTAGGAACAACAGGAGCATGTGAGGATAAATGAGGAATTTCATTTGTCTGATTTTTATAATATTAAAACCACTTGGCCAGGCACAGTGGCTCACACCTGTAATCCCAGAACTTTGGGAGGTCGAGGCAGAAGGATCATGAGGTCACCAGATGGAGGCCATCCTGGCCAACATGGTGAAACCCCGTCTCTACTAAAAATACAAAAATTAGCTGGGCTTGGTGGCACACCCCTGTAGTTCCAGCTACTCGGGAGGTTGAGGCAGGAGAATCGCCTGTACCCGGGAGGCTGAGGATGCATTGAGCCAAGATCGCGCCACTGCACTCCAACCTGGAGACACAGTGAGACTCCGACTCAAAAACAAACAAACCAACTAACAAACTAACAAACAAACACATCTTCATGCTGAAGAATGCAAGAATTAGACACAAAGTACTTGTGGTTTGGAATCTATATCCCACTGTTTTTCTGCCAGCTCTGCTCCAGCTGTTTGCCCCCTGGCTTAACCACTGAATGCTAAAATGGCAGCTTGCTGTGGTGATACTTAAGTCATCTCTCCCCGGAAAAAAGGCCTGAAATTTTCCTTATCAGTGTAAGAATATATTGTTTCCCACAACTAAGCCTAATTCTAATAAGTTCCTAAGGTATCTTTATACAGTAAGAAAATGGTCCCATCTTTAAGGAATTCAGACAAAAGGATTAAAACCGTTCTAACTCATTCTCAGAATTTCTCCCTAATTTTGTCCCAGCCTGGAATATTCTTCCTCTAGTCTCATAAATACATGTTTTTTTTTTTTTTAATTCACTTGGTTGTGTTGAGCTCTTATGACTTTGAACACTGCAAATAATATTTAGAATTGTTAGGCATATATGGAAAGAGATGGAAATATGTTCCATCACTTTACCTAGGTTTTCAACTTCATGTACACAGGATATGCTATTCAAAGAGTGACATCTGTAGCTTAATACTATATGCAGAATTAATTTCATGACTTTATGCCTGTAATTATTATTATTGGCATTTTATAGTGATTTTTTTTCAGATATGCCTTTCTTCTCAATTCTTCCACAAACTTTTGGGAAATCTTCGTACTTTTCAGGTCTATTATCATTTAGAGTTTGGAGTATCATGAAAATCATCTTTCCAGATGATGAAACTGACCTGCTCAAGGTTAAATGGCTAATATGAGTAGAAACAACTGTGGAACTTCAAGTTCTTAAATCACAGAACTTTGATATTCTATTTTACTTCTAAGTACTACTAAAAAATGATAAAAACAAAACTGTATTCTCAAATCCCATGCTATTGGTGATTATATTAATAGAGTATAAATAAACACTGTACATTTGTGTTTATGTAGTACAGGTAAAAGAAGCTATGAAAATATCATTCTTCCTTTTTATTATTATTATTATTATACTTTAAGTTCTAGGGTACATGTGCACCACATGGAGGTTTATTTCATATGCATACATGTGCCAAGTTGGTGTGCTGCACCCATTAACTCGTCATTTACATTAGGTATATCTCCTAATGCTATCCCTCCCCCCTCCCCCTTCCCCACAATAAGACCTGGTGTGTGATGTTCCCCTTCCTGTGTCCAAGTGATCTCATTGTTCAATTCCCACCTATGAATGACAACATGTGGTATTTGGTTTTCTGTTCTTGCGATAGTTTGCTGAGATGATGGTTTCCAGCTGCATCCATGTCCCTACAAAGGACACAAACTCATCCTTTTTTATGGCCGCATAGTAGTCCATGGTGTATATGTGCCACATTTTCTTAATCCAGTCTGTCACTGATTGACATTTGGGTCGATTCCAAGTCTTTGCTATTGTGAATAGTGCTGCAATAAACATATGTGTGCATGTGTCTTTCTAGCAACATGACTTATAATCCTTTGAGTATATCCCCAGTAATGGGATGGCTGGGTCAAATGGTATTTCTAGTTCTAGATCCTTGAGGAATTGCCACACTGTTTTCCACAATCGTTGAACTAGTTTACAGTCCCACCAACAGTGTAAAAGTGTTCCTATTTCTCCATATCCTCTCCGGCATCTGTTGTTTCCTGATTTTTTAATGACTGCCATTCTAACTGGTGTGAGATGGTATCTCATCATGGTTTTGATTTGCATTTCTCTGATGGCGAGTGATGATGAGCATTTTTTCATGTGTCTGTTGGCTGTATGAATGTCTTCTTTTGAGAAGTGTCTGTTCATATCCTTTGCCCCTTATTGATGGGGTTGTTTATATTTTTCTTGTAAATTTGATTGAGTTCTTTATAGGTTCTGGATATTAGCCCTTTGTCAGATGAGTAGATTGCAAAAATGTTGTCCCATTCTGTAGGTTGCCTGTACACTCTGACGGTAGTTTCTTTTGCTGTGCAGGAGCTCTTTAGTTTAATTAGATCCCATTTGTCAATTGTGGCTTTTGTTGCCATTGCTTTTGGTGTTTTAGACATGAAGTCCTTGCCCATGCCTATGTCCTGAATGGTATTACCTAGGTTTTTTTCTAGGATTTTTATGGTTTTAGGTCTAACATTTGAGTCTCTAATCCATCTTGAATTAATTTTCGTATAAGCAGTAAGGAAAGGATCCAGTTTCAGCTTTTTACTTATGGCTAGCCAGGTTTCCCAGCACCCAGTATTTCTGTGGGATGGTGGTGATATCCCCTTTATCATTTTTTGTTGCATCTATTATTAAAAAGGGAATCCTTTCCCCATTTCTTGTTTTTGTCAGGTTTGTCAAAGATCAGATGGCTGTAGATGTGTGATATTATTTCTGAGGGCTCTGTTCTGTTAATTGGTCTATATCTCTGTTTTAGTACCATGCTGTTTTGGTTACTGTGGCCTTGTAGTGTAGTATGAAGTCAGGTAGCGTGATGCCTCCAGCTTTATTCTTTTCACTTAGGATTGTCTTGGCAATGCGGGGTCTTTTTTAGTGCCATATGAACTTTAAAGCAGTTTTTTCCAATTTTATGAAGAAAGTCATTGGTAGCTTAATGGGGATGGCATTGAATCTATAAATTACGTTGGGCAGTATGGCCATTTTCACAATATTGATTCTTCCTATCCATGAGCATGGTATGTTCTTCCATTTGTTTGTGTCCTCTTTGATTTCACTGAGCAGTGGTTTGTAGTGCTCCTTGAAGAGGTCCTTTACATCCCTTGTAAGTTGAATTCCTAGGTATTTTATTCTCTTTGAAGCTATTGTGAATGGGAGTTCATTCATGATTTGGCTCTCTGTTTGTCTGTTACTGGTGTATAAGAATGCTTGTGATTTCTGCACATTGAAATTGTATCCTGAGACTTTGCTGAAGTTGCTTAGCAGCTTAAGGAGATTTGGGGCTGTGATGATGGGGTTTTCTAAATATACAATCATGTCATCTGCAAACAGGGACAATTTGACTTCTTCTTTTCCTAACTGAATACCCTTTCTTTCTCTTGCCTGATTGCCCTAGCCAGAACTTCCAACACTATGTTAAATAGGAGTGGTGAGAGAGGGCATCCCTGTCTTGTGCCGGTTTTCAAAGGAAATGCTTCCAGTTTTTGCCCATTCAGTATCATATTGACTGTGAGTTTGTCATAAATAGCTCTTATTATTTTGAGATACGTTCCATCAATAGCGAATTTATTGAGAGTTTTTAGCATGAAGAGCTGTTGAATTTTGTCAAAGGCCTTTTCTGCATCTATTGAGATAATCATGCGGTTTTTGTCTTTGGTTCTGTTTATATGCTGGATTACATTTATTGATTTGCATAAATTGAACCAGCCTTGCATCCCAGGGATGAAGCTTTTTGATGTGCTGCTGGATCCGGTTTGCCAGTATTTTATTGAGGATTTTTGCATCGATGTTCATCAGGGATATTGGTCTAAAATTCTCTTCTTTTGTTCTATCTCTCTCAGGCTTTGGTATCAAGATGATGTTGGCCTTGTAAAACGAGTTAGGGAGGATTCCCTCTTTTTTTACTGATTGGAATAGTTTCAGAAGGCATGGTACCAACTCCACCTCGTACCTCTGTTAGAATTCGGCTGTGAATTCGTCTGGTCCTGGACTTTTTTTGGTTGGTAGGCTATTAATTATTGCCTCAATTTCAGAGCCTGCTATTGGTCTATTCAGGGATTCAACTTCTTCCTGGTTTAGTCTTGGGAGAGTGTAAGTGTCCAGGAAATTATCCATTTCTTCTAGGTTTTCTAGTTTATTTGCGTAGAGGTGTTTATAGTATTCTCTGATGGTAGTTTGTATTTCTGTGGGGTTGGTGGTGATAACCCCTTATCATTTTTTATTGGGTCTATTTGATTCTTCTCTCTTTTCTTCTTTATTAGTCTTGCTAGCAGTCTATCAATTTTGTTGATCTTTTCAAAAAACCAACTCCTGGATTCATTGATTTTTTTGGAGGGATTTTTGTGTCTCTATCTCCTTCAGTTCTGCTCTGATCTTAGTTATTTCTTACCTTCTGCTTGCTTTTGAATGTGTTTGCTCTTGCTTCTCTAGTTGTTTTAATTGTGATGCTAGGGTGTCAATTTTAGATCTTTCCAGCTTTCTCTTGTGGGCATTTAGTGCTATAAATTTCCCTCTACACACTGCTTTAAATGTGTCCCAGAGATTCTGGTATTTTGTATCTTTGTTCTCATTGGTTTCAAAGAACATCTTTATTTCTGCCTTCATTTCGTTATGAACCCAGTAATCATTCAGAGCAGGTTGTTTAGTTTCCATGTAGTTGAGCAGTTTTGATTGATTTTCTTAGTCCTGAGTTCTAGTTTGATTGCACTGTGGTCTGAGAGACAGTTTGTTATAGTTTCTGTCCTTTTACATTTGCTGAGGAGTGCTTTACTTCCAACTATGTGGTCAATTTTGGAATAAGTGCAATGTGGTGCTCAGAAGAATGCATATTCTGCTAATTTGGGTGGGGAGTTCTGTAGATATCTATTAGGTCCACTTGGAGCAGAGTTGAGTTTAATTCCTGGATATCCATGTTGACTTTCTGTTAGTTGATCTTTCTAATGTTGACAGTGGGGTGCTAAAGTCTCCCATTATTATTGTATGGGAGTCTAAGTCTCTTTGTAAGTCTCTAAGGACTTGCTTTATGAATCTAGGTGCTCCTGTATTGGGTGCATATATATTTAGGATAGTTAGCTCTTCCTGATGAATTGATCCCTTTACCATTATGTAATGGCCTTCTTTGTCTCTTTTGATCTTTGATGGTTTAAAGTCTGTTTTATCAGAGACTAGGATTGCAACCCCTGCTTTTTTTTGTTTTCCATTTGCTTATTAGATCTTCCTACATCCCTTTGTTTTGAGCCTATGTGTGTCTCTGCATGTGAGATGGGTCTCCTGAATACAGCAAACTGATGGGTCTTGATTCTTTACCCAATTTGCCAGTTTGTGTCTTTTAATTGGACCATTTAGTCCATTTATATTTAAGGTTAATATTGTTATGTGTGAACTTGATCCTGTCATTATGATATTAGCTGGTTATTTTGCTCATTAGTTGATGCAGTTTCTTCCTAGCATCGAGGGACTGTATATTTTGACATGTTATATTTTGACATGTCTTTGCAAAGGCTGGTACCTGTTGTTCCTTTCTATGTTTAGTGCTTCCTTCAGGATCTCTTGTAGGGCAGGCCTGGTGGTGACAAAATCTCTAAGCATTTGCTTGTCTGTAAAGGATTTTATTTCTCCTTCACTTATGAATCTTAGTTTGGCTGAATATGAAATTCTGGGTTGAAAATTATTTTCTTTAAGAATGTTGAATATTGGCCCCCACTCTCTTCTGGCTTGCAGAGTTTCTTCCGAGAAATCTGCTGTTAGTCTGATGGGCTTCCCTTTGTGTGTAACCCGACCTTTCTCTCTGGCTGCCCTTAACATTTTTTCCTTCATTTCAACTTTGGTGAATCTGACATTTTTGTGTCTTGGAGTTGCTCTTCTTGAGGAGTATCTTTGTGGTGTTCTCTGTATTTCCTGAATTTGAATGTTGGCCTGCCTTATTAGGTTGCTGAGATTCTCCTGTATGATACCCTGCAGAGTGTTTTCCAACTTGGTTCCATTTTTCCCATCACTTTCAGGCACACCAATCAGATGTAAATTTGGTCTTTTCACATAATCCCATATTTCTTGAAGGCTTTGTTCATTTCTTTTTTCTCTTTTTTCTCTAAACTTCTCTTCTCACTTCATTTCATTCATTTGATCTTCAATCGCTGATACTTTCTTCCAGATGATCGAGTCAGTTACTGAAGCTTGTGCATTTGTCACGTAGTTCTCATGTTATAGTTTTCATCTCTGTCAGTTCTTTTAAGTACGTCTCTACATTGGTTATTCTAGTTAGCCATTCATCAAATATATTTTCAAGGGTTTTAGTTTCTTTGCTCTGGTTACGTAGTTCTTCCTTTAGCTCTGAGAAGTTTGATCTACTGAAGCCTTTTTCTCTCAACTAATCAAAGTCATTCTCCATCCAGCTTTGTTCCATTGCTGGCTATGAGCTGCATTCCTTTGGAGGGGGAGATGCACTCAGAATTTTTGAATTTCCAGCTTTTCTGCATTGCTTTTTCCCATCTTTGTGGTTTTATCTGCCTTTGGTC
Organism: Macaca fascicularis; assembly: GCF_037993035.2. NCBI lineage: Eukaryota > Metazoa > Chordata > Mammalia > Primates > Cercopithecidae > Macaca > Macaca fascicularis. The sequence continues at coordinate 96,055,314 of NC_088379.1, read as the reverse complement.
TTTGATGATGGTGACATACTGATGGAGTTTTGGTGTGGGTGTCTTTTCTGTTTGTTAGTTTTCCTTCTAACAATCATGACCCTCAGCTGTAGGTCTGTTGGAGTTTGCTTGAGATCCACTCCAGACCCTGTTTGCCTGGGTATCAGCAGCGGAGGCTGCAGAAGATAGAATATTGCTGAACAGCGAGTGTTGCTGTCTGATTCTTGCTCTGGAAGCTTCGTCTCAGCGGGGTACCCCGCCGTGTGAGGTGTGAGGTGTCTGTCTGCACCTAGTGGGGGATGTCTCCCAGTTAGGCTACTCAGGGGTCAGGGACTCACTTGAGCAGGCAGTCTGTCAGTTCTCAGATCTCAACCTCCATTCTGGGAGCTCCACTGCTCTCTTCAAAGCTGTCAGAAGGGGGCATTTACCTCTTCCGAGGTTTCTGCTGCTTTTTGTTTAGCTACAACCTGTCCCCAGAGGAGGAGTCTACAGAGGCAGGCCGGCCTCTTTGAGCTGTGGTGGGTTCCACCCAATTCGAGCTTCCCAGTTGCTTTGCTTACCTACTTAAGCCTCAGCAATGGTGGGCGCCCCTCCCCCAGCCTTGCTGCAACCTTGCAGTTAGATCTCAGACTGCTGTGCTAGCAAAGAGGGAGGCTCTGTGGGTGTGGGACCCTCCCAGCCAGGTGTGGGATATAATCTCCTGGTGTGCCATTTTCTAAGACCCTTGGTAAAGCGCAGTATTAGGGTGGCAGTTACCCGATTTTCCAGGTGTTGTGTGTCTCAATTTCCTTTGGCTAGGAAAAGGAATTCCCTTCTCCCTTGTGCTTCCCAGGTGAGGCAATGCCTCGCCCTGCTTGAGCTCTCGCTGGTCAGGCTGCACCCACGGTCCAGAGCCAACTGTCCGACACTACCCAGTGAGAAGAACCTGGCACCTCAGTTGAAAATGCAGAAATCACCCGTCTTCTGTGTCACTCACGCTGGGAGCTGGAAGTTGGAGCTGTTCCTATTTGGTCAACTTGGGCACCCCCCCCCCACAAAAATATCGTTCTTTATTTGTCAAGTAATCAGTTCGAATTATATGAAGATGACTTTGAAATGGAATAAAGGCTGGAACCAGAGAGGAAAGCAAGAGTCCAGTTAATTCAACTATGTGTGAAGTCACAATAGAAATAGAAACAAATTTAAATTGGTGATGAATTGTCTATTATACTGACATTTTTGGCACTGGACTGATATGAGCCTGGTTTCCAGCTCTGTCCATCATCACCATATAAACTTGAACCATTTCCTCAATTTCTCCTTTTCTTAATTAGTAACACAAATATATTGGTTATTTCTGTTGGAAGAATTATTGGGTAAATTCTTATGGTATTTAATATTGAACCTAGCTTAAAATAGCAATCAATAATAATGTGATTCTGCCATTATTAATCTCAAACCAAACTTAATCTCAATCTCAAATCGGAAGATTCTTTGTCCCTAATTGAATGACAGGATGACCATAGAGGTAGGAACAGGGGTAAAGAGAGGGATAAATGATTATGGGATTTAAAATTAGAATACATTAAAATGAGTAGCCAGTAGTATCATAGAGGTTGTAGAAAAAGCACTCTAAGAGACTTAATTTAAGGCAATAGAAGATAATCATTTGATTCATATTTAATCAATGCCAACTTTGAAACAGGTACTATGTTATGCAGAGGGAATTTAAATCATAATTTCAACACAAAATATTTTCTTATTAAGAAATATTTATAAACAAAAATTATAATATGTCTGTTAAGTTCTGTAATGGAGCATAAAAGAAAGGAGTGTAAGGAAAGTCTTCATGGAAGTCACAGTCTTATGAGACGATGAAGTCACAGAAAGTCTTCACAGAAGTGGTGATTTTTATGCTGGATCTTAGAGTTTACTGGTCATGTAGAATAGAAAGTATCCTAAAGAGGGAAAAACCTGGGCTTCAAGCTGAGGCTATGGTCAGTGGAGCCATGTGGAAATAGCTTAGCAGAAGAATAACAGAGCCAAACCAGATTTCAGTAGATAACTGATATCAGTACAGATCATGAACTCCTAAAGGTTAAGAGAAGTGCCAGACAGCTCAGTTAGAAGATTGTTCAACAATATGGGAGGAAAATGATAAATATGTGACTTAAAGCTGTGGCACATAATAGCTCTGATTAGAAGAGAAATATTCTATAACAGAACCTACAAAATTTAGTGACTTACAGGCTGAGATGTGGGAATAAAAAAAGAGTCCTATATTACATTGAAATTTTTAGCTTGAGAGATTAATTAGATGATGATATTATTAACCACAAATGAGAATACAGGAGGAAGCAGAAGTATATGGAATTGAGTCTAAAATCAATTCAGGTTTGTCCATGCAGGACATCAGACATAAGGTTCTGAAACTCAATGACAGAAATCAGACCAGATTTTGGAGTTTTCGCTAGAGAGCATTTAAACTAAAATAACCAGGTAATCCAGGCAGAGTGATTAGAGAGTAGAGAAATGTGACTTCTATTACAAACAACCAACATTTACAGAGTGAAATGAGAAAACAGATCAATGAAGAAAACTGAACAGGAGTGACCAGTTTGGCCTGGCATTCTGAACAGGAGAAAATTTCAAGAAACAAGGAGTGGTTTCTATTTCAAATGGCTATCTTGTCCAGTATTATCTTAGGCTTATATTAATGTCCCCTGTTTCAGAAAGGCCTGGAACTCCTACGTGAAAAGAAAAGTACTACTTGCAGGAGAAAACATAAAGAAAATAAGCCAGTGATTTTATTGATGATATTCTGGGACAAAAAGAAAGAAAAAAAGAATGCTCGGTTTAAAAACAAATAAAAAATCCTGCAGTGTTTCTTTCTCTAACCTGCAGAGAGGAATCAGTTTCCATCTATTTGCTTTTCATGACTACAATTTAATTTTACAGTTACCATTTTCTTTTTCTTGCTATGAGCCGTTCATACATTGTGCTCTCCAGAGGACAGTTATATTTCAGAGGGCTTATTCGCTTCTTGAGGGGAAAAAGCTTGTGTATTCTTTCATCACATGATTTGTGCCAAATTCCCTTTTATATTATATTTGTTCTGTAAACTCTTAAATCTCAATGCTTACCCTATAGACCCTTTCCGACAAACAAATACATTGTCATAAGCACATTAATCTCAATTGGTCCTTTGTCCTTCTTCTCTTTTTCCTTACTGATTGGTAAGGTTATGGTTTTTCACTAAAGGATATTTTTAAGTCTGTTATTGGCATATGCATACATTTGATACACGTTAGGCATTGATAGTAATAGATTGGAAACTTAAGAGAAACACAAGAATTATCTTCTGCTTAAAGCAAAGAGAATCAGAAAGCAAATTGAGTGTTTATTTTTCAACCTGAATTTAATAATAAAAAAAAAAGTCAACTCCTAGAATGTGTATTAGATTTTTTAAAATGAAAGTGTCAAGGATTACAAGTAATTATGCCAAATCTAGCTTGGATGTTTCATATTCCTCTTCCCACTGCAAGGTATTATAAAAACTTAGTCACACATTTTACTCACTTATCTATTATTTATTTACTACAAGATGGGGTCTCACTATGTTGCCCAGGCCGACCTCTAATTCCTGTGCTCAAGCCATCCTCCTGTTATCCTCCTGCCCCAGCCTCCTGAGTCCCTGGGACATGCCACTGCTCCAGGTTTCACATAACAACTTTAACAAACATTGCCAGGCCGGGCGCGGTGGCTCAAGCCTGTAATCCCAGCACTTTGGGAGGCCGAGGCGGGTGGATCACGAGGTCAGGAGATCGAGACCATCCTGGCTAACACGGTGAAACCCCGTCTCTACTAAAAATACAAAAACCTAGCTGGGCGTGGTGGCGGGCGCCTGTAGTCCCAGCTACTCCGAGGCTGAGGCAGGAGAATGGCGTGAACCCGGGAGGCGGAGCTTGCAGTGAGCCGAGATCGCGCCACTGCACTCCAGCCTGGGCGACACAGCGAGACTCCGTCTCAAAAAAAAAAAACAAACATTGCCTAAATTTGCATCACATGTTTCTTCCTTCCTTTGAGCACAACTGTATTCTTAAGACATAGTGTAGAAGTACATTTTATAAAATAATTTTGCACATTTGATCCACCATTAAGTAGTAAGGTTTTTTTTAATGTTAAAATAATGCTTTCAAATATCTGATTAATTCATTCATATGTAGGAAAAAAAATCTACTAAACATTGTGAATTCCACCATAAACAAGACACAGTCCTGAAGGAACTTGGAATTTAATGAAGAAAGCCAACAAGAAACTGAAACTACATGCTTAAACACTATGTCAGTAAAAGCAACAAAGAATCAGTCAACTGAGGTTCTGATGACATTAACATCCACAAACCATTTTTAGGTGACAACAGATTCCATGCTACCTATGTAATATAATTTAAAACTAATATATTGATACAAATTCCATTATGAAAAAGAATATCTATTTTCTTAGTATTTTTCAAATAATAATTAAAGTTACAACATGATTATAATTACTATATATACACAGGTTATATACAATTATAAATTTCATATTATATTTAATTATATTGGAATAATAATTATGATACAAACACTAAAAACTACAGAAATAGTAGCTGCCATTTATTAAAAGTTTATTTTTGTCCAGCACTGTTATCATAGGTTACCTCATATGATATCATTTTAATCTATAAGTACTACTAAACACATCCATCTTACATATTAGGTAAATGGAGCTTTGAGAGGTTTAAACTGTTAACGTGTGTTGGCACAGAAATTTATATACAAGAGAGTATAATTTCAAAGTTCATGTTGTAACCACCGTACTACACATTTTTAAACCAATCAATGTAGTTTTCACTTCAAAGAAAACCATGTTTTTAAATAGTAAAAGAGTTAAGATTATTTAAGTTTTTTTCCTGAATCTGTTAGTCATTGGTAGAATGGAGATGTTCTGAATTAAGTAAACGTTAATGAAATGTAAATGATCTTTTGCTTCCAAAGTATTAGTCCAAGAGTTACAACTTCTCAACATCTGGTAGTGTTTAATAAAAGTGCGATCAATCAATATTTTAAATCTGATTCTGGCAAAACCAAAAGTAAGCAAGTATTAAGCATCATAATTACTATCAGTGGAGTTACATTGTTTTTCTCAATGTTATTTAATAAAGTCAGCCACTCTTTTAGAAATAAAAATTTGTAATAAGCAATTCATACTATAATGTATTAATACTAATTTTAAAATATTTAATCAATAAATTGACACTACTTTGGAAACATCTCATTGTTTTTATTCTTCCCTATGTAACATTTGTTTTGGGGATGCAGCTCATATATATAACAAATGCCAAGTTTCAACTGTATCAACCTGATCAAATTTTAAGAACTTTAAATTATTAGAATAATATAAATTGTCAATCAACTGTATCATTTCATTTTTTTCTGGGAAAACATTTATAATAGCAACATTAAAATTTATTTACTTCCATTATTTCTCATTCTTCATTACTGTAAGCTTCATGAGAGAGGAGGCTTTAGCTGTTTTTTAATATAAAATTATGTTATCTGGAGGTAGAAGAATACCTGGCACATAGAAGGCAGAATGAATGAATGAATGAATGAATGAATGAATGAATGAATGAAGATTTTAGAAATTATGGTGAAAGTTCAACTCCAATCCAAAAGAAACGCTAAATTTACAAATGAATATATAAAAATCTTTCAATGCAAATTTAAGGTACAAATTCTGTCCATACTCCAAGCAAATATTTCATGTAATAATTCTACTTACCATCCTATGTTTAGTGGAAAGATATAGTATTTAGTGGAAACAAATTTGCTCTTTTCAGCCCAAATATTGTCTGCTACACAAACATGCTGGAAGCCTAATATCATGAAATGTGTAAATAGAAACAGTCCTATGTATCTTTATATAGATATATAGGATAACTATTCTATCTATATATCCTTATATATATATATTTAGCCTTTATAAGATTAAAATATAAATATTAATAATGTATAGGTGATTTTCACATGGCAAATTATAATATCTAGAAATGTAATCAACTTTGAAAAGTTTGAGATGAAATTTTCTATCCTAATACCTCAAATCAAGACAAAGCCACAGATTCATTAATATTTTCTGCTCAGAACTTATTATAGTCACTGAATTATTACCAACTGAAAGGTGCTTTACCCTCCTAAGTATATGGACACTTAAGTGGAAGCACTCACTGATCATTATGAACACTTATTTGAGTTCATGACAGTTATCTTGTAGTTAATGGACTGATTATGAAACTGTGCCATTACCAAAGATGTTTAAAGCTCTATTGTTAATATCCTAGTAGAAAATAATGGATTTCATATTTTTATGTGATGAAGTTTAAGTGTCAAGACTTGTTTTCAACTGTACATTTCAAACACCTACTCTCTAGTCTCTATCAATAAATTATACACTCAGTTCTTAGCAACAAGTTGTTGGAAGTAAGTACCAAAGCTCTTCATAAATCCAGATCAGGGATGAAATTATGTTTTTATCCATTAGGAGGTAAAACCAAATTGGTGGCACCTCTGTGGAAAAATTTATTTTAAAATTTGCTTTAGTTACATGAGTTAGCCCTATTTAAAAGATTTAAAACTATATCATTTCAACTAACAGTGGAAAACAAGTTTAGTTAATTATAATTTAATTTATACATCACAGAAGTAACTTATAAATTAAGCAGTCTTTAAAACTACTTCCCTTATTCATATTATTATTTTTTTAATTCTTGCTTTCTATCACTATTCTAGGAAGATGTTGACTTCAACAAGTATTTATAACTTGTAACAGACAACCTGGTGTCATGAAAAATGTGTGGTTTTGGAGTGAGGCAAAAATAAAAGCCAGGATGGTTAATCTGATTCTCAGATCCTGATTCAAAATATTGTAATATCCACCCACAAAACTATTATAATCTAAATGGGATAACACAAGTGCTAGCTTAGTCCTAACATTGGATTCCTTTGCTGACTTCTTCTCTAACTAGCTTTCTCTGAACGTCTAAGTTTTACAAGGTTTAGTCATTTCTCCCTTCTAGTCCCGCAACGCACTTTTAGCTTAAATGATATCATGATTACATAGCTTTAAATCTAGTTGCAGAGGGCTCCCAAAGGTATGTCTCTGGATCACACAAGTTTAAATCTGTATATTCAACTTGCTGACACTTCCACTTGAATATTTCATGTCTAAAACTAAATTATTGCTCAACATCCTTAAACCATTCTGTTGATAGAATTTTTTTCTATGGTAGTTTCTGGCACCAACACCTATCTACTTACGTGAGTCAGATACATGAGAGTCACTGTGACCTTTCAATCCAACCTATTCATAAAATCTATAATCAAGTCCTGTTATTTATACCTTTTAAACAGACTTGCAACCGCACTACAGATGGTCCCCGACTTACAATGGTTTGGCTTAAGATTTTTCTATATAAGATAAAGCAAAAACAATACACACTCAGTGGAAGTCGTACTTCAAGTACCTACACAACCTTCTGTTTTTCAATTTCAGTTCAGTATTCAATAAATTACATGAGATACTCAACATTTTATAAAAAATACACTTCGTGTTAGATGATTTTGCTAACTGCAAACTAATATAAATGAACACATTTAAGGTAGGCTAGGCTAAGCTATGATGTTTAGCAGGTTAGGTGGATTAAATGCATTTTTGAATTAGGATATTTTCAACTTATGGTGCATTTATGGGATGTAACCCCATCATAAGTTGAGAACTATCTGTAATAAAAGCCACCATATAAACTACTAAATAACTTTGTATCTCCCCACTCCATTTGTGCTCTTGCCTCTCTACAACGTGTGCCATTTTCAAAGCAAAATCCACCTCATAAAAGTATTATAATCTCCCCGTACCAAAAGCACCCCACTTCAAAGATTCCCCACGCCCTTTCCCTTTGTGTTTAGGCAATGGATGATCAGCCTTATTAGGAGATGAAAGGGCAGAAGGTAAAGCAGGGTCAGGAATCTATTTTCCTGTTTCCCTTTCTTTGGATTTCCTCTAGCTGAGTGTGACCCTCAGCTGAAGAGACTCATAAGGCTCTCATAAGGAAGTCTGCCCTCAATGACCCTCTCCTTCTCAGCTCCAACAACCTGCTTCTCCTTCAGGCCCTGGGGTAGTACATACTACCTCTTCTAACTCTCACCCCAAGTTTCTACACCATCCCTTAAGTAATGCCTGTATCCGGCTTTCTTTATAAATGAATCCCCATAATATATTTTACTTTTTGGTATGTCATCTGTTTCCTGTTTGAATCCAAGTGAAAGACAAAATAAGGACACCTTTTCTATAAGCTCCAGAAATCCTGATCTTCTTATATACTATTTCTTCTGCTGGGAACTCTTCTCTCATTCATGACCTGGCTGCCTCCTTCTCATCGTTATTAAAGTCTTAAATACCAATTCCTCAAAAAGGGCCTACCCACATACCCAAAGAAGGGCCTATCTGTTATAATACCTCATTCTTTTTGTTCTTAGTACTTACAATTTTGCAATTGTATGTGCAAATTATGTTTCTGTTTCTCTCACTTGATTCCAGGCTTCATGAAGCCGGTTCTGTTTTATTAAATGAAAAACAGAGCATTTGATACTGTAGGTGCTTGCTAAATATTTACTAAGAGGAAAGATCAATCCAATAAGAGTCCTGTCTTTCACCACCATTTACTACAAAATATTTACCAGCTATGTACCCTATAGAGACAGTATAGTTAAAGGTATAGTCTCTGCAGTGTGACTCTAGGGTTTGAATCCTAGTTCTGACATATAACAATTTGTTACCTTAACCAAGTTACTCACTCTATGTCTCAGTTTTCTCCTCTATTTATATAAAGGGAGTGGGTAATAATAGAACCTATCACATTTACTTGATGTGTGACTTGAACAAGTTAACATCTGTATAGTGCTTAGATTTACGGGCCTGGAATAAGTGCTATGTAAGTATTATCATTATTACTATCATGTTGTGTGAACAACACAGAAGACAACAAAGACACAATTAAAACTAAATTTAAGAAGAGTTCCCAGTGGAGTGAGAGAATAAAGGTGTAAATAAAAATAATTTCAATATCACTAGGGTAACACTAAAGCAGTAACCTGCTCTTTCTGATAATACATAAAAATAAAATTTATGCAAAAGCTTCAAAACTAGTCCAATGTACTAAGAAAATAGTAATGATTCATTATATGGGGCATGTAAAACTTATGAACCATCACAAGCTAGGCAAGACAATATTTATTAAGAGGAAACTCTGACTATCCTAAGACCAAACACTATAATCAACAAGAATTTTAAACGTCATTGCATAGAACAGACATTTAAAAAATTTTATACTTTCTATTTGCCTCTCTACTAGTGTGGATATAAAAATAACTATGAATTGTATACATAGAAGTTAACTATGTGGCCAGGCCCGGTGGCTCATGCCTGTAATCCCAGCACTTTGGGAGCAGATGGATCACGAGGTCAGGCCCGGTGGCTCATGCCTGTAATCCCAGCACTTTGGGAGCAGATGGATCACGAGGTCAGGAGTTCGAGACCAGCCTGACCAACATGGTGAAACCCGTCTCTACTGAAAATACAAAAATCAGCCGGGTATGATGGTGCATGCCTGTAGTCCCAGCTATGCAGGAGGCTGAGGCAGGAAAATCACTTGGACCTGGGAGGCAGAGGTTGCAGTGAACCAAGATCGCACCACTGCACTCCAGGAACAAGACTGTGTCTCAAAAAAAAAAAAAAAAGAAAGAAAGAAAAGAAAAGAAACTAACTATGTAATATAGAGATTAACTATGAATTGTATATTCATACACCTATATGTAATCATATAAATTATTATAAAGGTTTAATATGTTTTCTCTTTTTTTTTTATTTTTGAGATGGAATCTCCTCTGTCACCAGGTTGGAGTGCAGTGGCATGATCCCAGCTCACTGCAACCTCCGCCTCCTGGGTTCAAGCGATTCTCCTGCCTCAGCCTCCCAAACAGCTGAGATTACAGGCACCTGCCACCATGCCCAACTAATTTTTGTATTTTTAGTAGAGATGGGGTTTCACTATGTTGGCCAGGCTGATCTCAAACTCCTAACTTCAGGTGATCCACCCACCTTGGCCTCCCAAAGTGCTGAGATTTACAGATGTGAGCCACTGTGCCCGGCCAAAAATGTTTTCTAAACTATATCTTCATATCATTCTAGAGCTATAATCTATTAAAATTGTCCTATGAAATGTATCTTTTTATATCTATAGTCTATAATTATTAAATGAAATACACCACAGAAAATAATGTATGATTAATTCCATCTAAAATAAATATCAAAGGCAATGCACTGATAAAATTTATCTTTAATCACTGAAAATAATTATAAAATTGTATTAGAAAATATACAGATCATTTTAGTCTATCATTCATCCAACAGCTTAATCTCATCAAATTCAAGACATTTATGAGAGAAACCATTACATAAGAATACCCAATTTCCTGCTGAATTTCGAAAACCATTTCATTCTCTGCTCTGAAATTTCAGATCAGTTATCTGCAGTATCTCAACTTCTCCTTTGTAAATGTTCTCCTCCATGAGCTCTAGCTGAAATCTGGCTCCCGCTTGAAGTCACAGCTTCTCCCACAACTCTCTCAAATGGCAGCTGTTTTATCTCCCATCCCCCTATTTTCCTTGCATATGTAGGCAGTATAGGTATCATTCTGGCTTTTTTTTTAATTTTTCAGATTATACTCCCTCCTACCTATGTAATCCACCCACAGCTTTGAAGCTCGAAACATCAGGTCATACCAACCGCTTCTCATCTTTGTAGTTGTCCATCATGTCCCTCACACCTTCACAATTTTAAAAATTTTTTCCTGATTTATTCAAATTCTCTTGCATACTTCTCCAGTTCTTAAGCCCAGTCTCCTGGAATTCTGAACTCTTCATCTACCCAATTTTTCAGCCATCATTTCCCATAGTCCTACACTCTTCATTCATCTTTCAACAAAGATTTCAACAAAGATCCATTGTGCAGCTTCTCTGAATCAATCAAGCACTGAGAATGCAGCAGATGGGGAGAAGGGACAAAAATCCCTGCCCTAACATATTCTGCATTCTAATCGAGAGAAAAAGACAAAATACTATGAAATTAGTAAAATTTGGATCTTGTTTTCATAATAACTGCAACTCATGCAAATACTGCAATTTCAGACATTCCAGTATTGACATGCTCATTATTAGAGGGTCCAGATTGCAACAATTTTTCTACCTTGAAGAGAGCTACAATTCATTAATGAAATCATTTGTTTCAGTGATTCTTACCTACTACCTGTATTCCTTCCCTCTTTGTACAGCATAAATTCCATGGTACATCATCAACTGCTTTATTCATACATCCTCAATTTCTTTAGCCTAACCATCCTGTTAAAATGCAGCACTGTTTATACTCAATGTGTGTACCTATGCAACTGAACATGATGGAAGAAAAACATAAAACCATGCTTAGTAGACTTCCCTTACATTCATGTCCTTTAACTTCAAGGGAGTCTTAGGTTTTGCTGGGCAAGTTTACTTTGTGTCCCTAGTCCACACATTCTGCCACTCTCCTCTACCAGTTACCCACAAGCTGCTTTGCCTTCTAAAATAATTATATAAATTATATATAATATATAAATTATATAATATGATTATATATAAATTATATATAATTTATATAATTATTTTTATATTATTGTATATAATATAATTATATATTTATATATAATTATATATTTTATATTATATATTTATATATTTATATATTATTATATATTATATATAATTATATATTTATATATTTATATAATAATTGTATAATATAATTATATAAATATATAAAATAATTATATAAAATTCTATAACTTCAACATTTGTTAATATGAAATCTAATAATTTTATCATAAATTCAATAATTGTAAATGACTTAATTTCTGATAAATAAATGTGTTATTTGTCCAGAAGAAGACATGTTTTACTTATACAAATTATTTTTGTAAGCATTAAGCTTTAAGTATTAATTTTTTCTTACTAAAATGACTTATTGCAATTATTAGTAGTTTACAGTAAATCAAAATAGATAAACATATTCTAAATATGATTAGATCACTAATTATCCTAAATGTGATTGGATTAGTAATGATCAAGTACAAAGGTATCATTTTATTGGAATACATCACAGTGTAAGATATGAACACATTTTCAGTTATTTTTCTGATTCACATTTGAATTGCTAAAATTAATGTAGGTTCAGTGCCATTTCTATCCTCATTATCCTTCTTACAGACATGAGAATAAGAAAGTAGATGAGAATGGAAGGAGTCTTGTTATAGGCATGTCTGTCAGTTTGTTGAACTACTAAGAATGCCAAAAATTACATAATGAAAAATCATCAAATGTAATATCTAGTTATCTAACACACGTCATATTGACTAAGCCCTTCCTCAGTGTTGATAAAATCAAAGAATTTATAAACCATTTGATTTTCAAAAGGGTTTGTTCCTTATTAATAATTCACTTTCTTTTAAAAAAAAAAAAAAGTTCAAATTGTGTGTTTTTTTGTTTTTTTTTTTTGCTTAGAGTTCAAGAAATTTCACCAACCAGAGGCAAGGCACCATAGTAGAACACAGAAAAGGAGTGTATGGAGTAGAGACAACGAAAGCAGAAGTGGGAAAGAAAAGCCTATCTTGCATCTCAATCCTTGGGCAGACCAATTTTAGGTACGACATCAAGAAGAGGATTTTGAAAGTGAACTTTAAAAAATGAAAAAAGTGACCACAAATCTATGGAAAAATATGTATGTTGCCCAGTTTGCTGACCTTGTCCTGGACCCATGGGTATTCACTTCTTCTCTCTTCTCAAACCTCTAGTACCTCTTATCTCATCCTCATTCTCAGCTGATGACCTTGCTTTCTGTTTCACAGAAAATATAACAAACAAAACTTTCTCAAACCCACCACCGCATATTCATACCTACAAGGATATATTATCATATATTTGCTTACCTCTTTGTCTGGGTTCTTTGTGGTTAAGACATCCCCTCTAAAGTTTAACTAGATTCCCTCCCCTTATACCTATTCTAGGAATTCCTCTCTCATCAATTATTTTCTTTCTGTCTCCCATACCATCATTTTGTTCTCTTTACAGGTTATTACTTGAAGCACATACTCTGGTTTATCCTCAGATTCTATAAATCTTTCACTTTTTATTATCTGCAGAGCATCCAAACGGGAGCTCTATATCTCCTATCCAAAAAAAAATTCCTGAACTTGAATTCTCTCTCAAGATACTGCCTCATTTATCTATTACACTTTACAACAAAATTGGTTGAGGGTTTCCTATATGCATCAACTCTAATTTCTTCTAGTCTATTGTCTCTGAACTCACTCGAATAGCATCTCAATCTTCACCAACATAAAGCTGTGTTGAAGTTACCAAGAATTTTTATCTTCTTTCTTTTCTTTTCTTTTTTTTGAGATGAAGTCTCGCTCCGTCGCCAGGCTAGAGCCCAGTGGCACAATCTCGGTTCACTGCAACCTCTGCCTCCCGGGTTCAAACAATTCTCCCTTCTCAGCCTCCCGAGTAGCTCGGACTACAGGCATGTGCCACCACACCCGGTTAATTTTTGTATTTTTAGTAGAGATGGGGTTTCATCATGTTGGCCAGGATGGTCTCCATCTCTTGACCTCATGATTTGCTCGCCTTGGCCTCCCAAAGTGGTGAGATTACAGGCATGAGCCACCATGCCCGGCCCGATTTCTATCTTCATCTTACTCTATCTTTCAGCAACATTTGAGTTGGTTGATTATTCCCTTATGGTAGAAACACTTTCCTGCTAGCACTTTCCACTTCCATCTCATTGGCAACTCCTTCCCAGTCTCTTTGCTGGTTTTTCCTCATCTCCCTAATCTTTTCATATTAGAATGAGTCAGGATGTGCTCATTGGGCCACAATGACTCACAGACTCCTTCCCCTGCATCAACTTCCCTTGTCCATGTTGTCATCGGTGGTCTGGGCCAGGACTCTGCTACTGTGACTCATCATCAGCTCTTGCTCAGCACCATGAAGGCCCAGAGTCTTTTTCTGCTGCTGGGCCTATCCTCTGCTCTATGACCTCTCTGGAGATATCACTATGACTTCAATTATAACACTAGCTATGAGATGTCATCAGTGAGCAGGTGTTTCTGACTGCTCATGGCAGCAGCACACAGCTCAAGCTCTTCGTCTTCTATATTTCCCCAAATCTTCTTTTCCTCATTGTTGCAATAGGAATGTTCCAAAGGGTGAAAGAAAGATAACATTTGATAGCAATAGGAAGAGTGTCATGGAAAAGCTGGAAAAGACGACGTTGAAGTCCAGGACTTGCCTAGTTATAACTTCTCATTTCTTTGTCTCATATGTGATTAAGCCAGTTGAAATGTATGTTCCAAGCATTGTTTTTTGTTCTTTTTTTTTTTTTTAAGATAAGACATACAAAAAGTTAATATTATAGTTTCTACTTTAATTCTCATTTGTTTTTCTAACGGTAATGTGAAAGACAATACCAATTATTAAATTTCAAAAAGTTCACTAAAGAATTCACCTTAGAATACAAAAATACTTTCATATTTTGGCTATTTAGAAACCATTTAATACCTTTATTGATTTCAGTCTCATTTCAGGGAAGGTTAAAAAGCAACAAATACCTAAAAGAATAGAGAGTTTTAAAATGCATGACATTATTCGTAATGGAAGATTTTTCTGCATATTCTAGGATATATTTATTCCATTTCATTTATTTTTGCCTGCATTTGTCCTTTAAGAACTCTTTCAATATCATATCTTATGTTCCAATGTGAATGAGCACATCTAAGGAGAAATGTTAAAATTCTAGCACACTGTGAGATTAACAAACCATGAAAATCTGACATTACTACAGACATTGTATTAATTGCTTTTAGACATAGATTTAATCTCTATGTCCCATAAAAATTTGGTTATGATTTTTGAGATAGCAAAACAATTGGTAAGATAAAATTGTTTCTATACTCATTGAATGTTAATATTCATAACCCTAATATTTAGCTCCATAAAGCACATGTTTCAGATATTCAAGTATGCTAATCAATGTGCTAGCCCACCCAGCTATGAGCAGTGAAGGTGACATGAGTAAACCCAATACACATCTAATCACCATTCTGCTATAATTCAGGATACAACTGGAACTAATACATGAGGGAAAAAAATCAGGAAATAATTGTGATAAAAATGTTCAAGCACAATGTTCCAGAAATCAGTGGACAGGAGGAAGGCAGAATGAAAAGGTTAATCTCTAAAACTGCTCTAAGTCAAGGCTTTATACTTTCACGTTAAAGATGGTACTTGGCTTGAGGAAATTGCATTTCACATAGTTATAGAAAAATGATTACAATTGTAGTAGTAGGAAAATATGACTCAATCCCTTGTTTTAATCAGTATAGCTCTCTTATTCTTACATGTAGAGGGCAAACGACTTAGCACATTTCAGAAAGTTCTTTTACAGGATATGGAACAATGCATTACTCTTATTATCCTTTGTTTTTTATTATACCTCCCAGGTGTGGTAGAGTCTTAAAGTCTCCTGGAATATTAATACTTAACAGAAGAATCCCTGTACTTCATATGTCTAAACCTTCTAAAAAGGAAGTGTGAAGTAAAACTTGGCCTTCTTTTTAGATATTAAATGAAACAATTAGCTACTTTATGCTACAAAAAACTCTCTTTTTGCACACAAACACATCCACACACTCATTGACACACACATGTGAAAATACACAACAGCAAAAACATATTAATTCCGAAACTCTTCTATAATTGCGATTTTCACCTGAGACTTAATCTTTTAATTTATTAAATGGGTGTGTGTGTTTTATTTATTTACACACACACATCAACATAACAAAATATTTTAAAATTCAAAGTTTCCTAAAAAAGAAATATATTAAAACAATATATGCTAACCCTATTTTGGTAAGGTTGTTTAGCAAACGTGAAGAAATCAGATACCCCAAATTTAGTTATAATATTTGAGATAATAAGACAATCAACTGTTAAGATAAAGTTACTTCTATTGTCAATGAGCTTAAGTGCTTAATTATGTTAAAATCAGCATTATGTTTTAAATAAATAAGAATATTAATTACACTATAATTAAGCTAGATCACCCAGTTACCAGTAATGAAACTTCAACAGTCTCCATTACATCTGATATAGTAGTAGAACTAATTTATGAAGGAGGCAATAAAAAAATATTTGACAGCAATATCAAATTCTGGTTCCCTAAATGTCTCATCACTATACTAAAGCTCAGAATTAATGATTTTTAATAGGAGGACATAAGGAATCACTTAGAGTTTGCTCCTTTCTTGAGGGAGATTAGGCCCAAATGCTATGCCACTGAGAAAGATTGGAGGATTCCCATGTAGAGAAAAATTTAAATGATTCCAAATGTAGGGGGGAAGAAACCTCATGTGAGCAAGATAACAAGTTTGTTTCATCTAGAAACAAACTAAACAAGTCTGTGAGGCCTAAATGAAAAAAAAAAAGCCAGAAAAAGGACAACTTTACTTTTAATAAACAAGATTGTTGAAGGACATTCAAGATCAGATAAATGAATGTATAGATAAATAGACCAAACTAATTAACCAAATCTTATTCCTCCTTTATTAGATTTTATGAACAACTTCATTCTTAAACTCACTGTATACCCAATATAACTGCTTTTCTAAGAGGCAATTTTCAGTACATTTTTTCAAAAATCCTAAAAATTGTTGTGTATCCATTACTTTCCCAGTCATCCAACCAAAAGATAAACAATTAAGGGGGTGCCCAAGATGGCCAAATAGGAATAGCTCCAGTCTCCTGCTCCCAGCATGAGCAACACAGAAGACGGGTGATTTCTGCATTTTCAACTGAGTTACCGGGTTCATCTCACTGGGGCATGTCAGACAGTTGATGCTGGTCCACGGGTGCAGCCCGACCTGTGAGAGTTGAAGCAGAGCAAGGTATTGCCTCACCTGGGAAGTGCGAGAGGGAAGGGAATTCCTTTTCCTAGCCAAGGGAAATTGAGACACAACACTTGAAAAATCAAATAACTCCCACCCTAATACTGCACTTTACCAACAGTCTTAGTAAATGGCACACCAGGAGATTATATCCCACACCTGACCCAGAGGGTCCCAGTCCCATGGAGCATCCCTCATTGCTAGCACAGCAGTCTGAGATCTAACCACAAGGCGGTAGCGAAGCTGGGAGAGGGGCGTCTGCCATTGCTGAGGCTTAAGTAGGTAAACAAAGCCACCGGGAAACTCGAATGGGTGGAGCCCACCGCAGCACAAGGAGACCTGACTGCCTCTGTAGACTCCTCCTCTGGGGACAGGGCATAGCTAAACAAAAAGCAGCAGTAACCTCTGCAGATGTAAAAGTCCCTATCTGACAGCTTTGAGGAGAGCAGTGGTTCTCCATGGAGGTTGAGATCTGAGAACGGACAGACTGCCTACTCAAGTGGGTCCCTGACCCCTGAGTAGCCTAACTGGGAGACATCCCCCACTAGGTGCAGACAAACACCTCACATCTCACATGGCTGGGTACAAACCTGAGACAAAGCTTCCAGAGCAAGAATCAGACAGCAACACTCGCTGTTCAGCAATATTCTATCTTCTGCAGCCTCCGCTGCTGATACCCAGGCAAACAGGGTCTGGAGTGGACCTCAAGCAAACTCCAACAGACCTGCAGCTGAGGGTCCTGATTGTTAGAAGGAAAACTAACAAACAGAAAGGACACTCACACCAAAACCCCATCAATACGTCACAATCATCAAAGACCAAAGGCAGATAAAACCTCAAAGATGGGGAAAAAGCAGTGCAGAAAAGCTGGAAATTCAAAAATTCTAAGTGCATCTCCCCCTCCAAAGGAACACAGCTCATAGCCAGCAATGGAACAAACTTAGACAGAAAATGACTTTGATGAGGTGAGAGAAGAAGGTTTCAGTAGATCAAACTTCTCAGAGCTAAAGGAGGAACTATGTAACCAGCAAAAAGAAACTAAAAACCTTGAATAAAGAATGGATGAATGGATAACTAGAATAATCAATGCAGAGAACATGTTAAAAGAACTGACAGAGATGAAAACCATAACACGAGAACTACATGACAAATATACAAGCTTCAGTAACCGAGTCGATCAACTGGAAGAAAGAGTATCAGTGATTGAAGATCAATGAATGAAATGAAGCGAGAAGAGAGGTGCAGAGAAAAAAAGAGTAAAAATAAATGAACAAACCCTCCAAGAAATATGGGATTATGTGAGAAGACCAAATCTACGTCTGATTGGTATACCTGAAAGTGATGGGGAAAATGGAATCAAGTTGGAAAACACACTGCAGGATATCATCCAGGAGAATTTCCCCAACCTAGCAAGGTAGGCCAACATTCAAATTCAGGAAATATAGAGGATGCCACAAAGATACTCCTCGAGAAGAGCAACTCCAAGAAACATAATTGTCAGATTCACCAAAGTTGAAATGAAGGAAAAAATGTTAAGGGCAGCCAGAGAGAAAGGCTGGGTTACCCACAAAGGGAAGCCCATTAGACTAACAGCAGATTTCTCAGAAGAAACTCTCCAAGTCAGAAGAGAGTGAGGGTCAATATTCAACATCCTTAAAGAAAAGAATTTTAAACCCAGAATTTCATATCCAGCCAAGCTAAGTTTCATAAGTGAAGGAGAAATAAAATCCTTTACAGACAAGCAAATGCTTAGAGATTTTGTCACCACCAGGCCTGCCCTACAAGAGATTCTGGAGGAAGTACTAAACATGGAAATGAACAACTGGTACCAGCCACTATAAAAACATGTCAAAATGTAAAGTCCATCAGTGCGAGGAAAAAACTGCATCAACTAATGAGCAAAATAACCAGCTAATATCATAATGACAGGATCAAGTTCACACATAACAATATGAACCTTAAATGTAAATGGACTAAATGGTCCAATTAAAAGACACAAACTGGCAAATTGGATAGAGTCAAGACCCTTCAGTATGCTGTATTCAGGAGACCCATCTCACATGCAGAGACATACATAGGCTCAAAATAAAGGGATGGAGGAAGATCTACAAAGCAAATGGAAAACAACAAAAGAGCAGGGGTTGCAATCCTAGTATCTGATAAAACAGACTTTAAACCATCAAAGATCAAAAGAGACAAAGAAGGCCATTACATAATGGTAAAGGGATCAATTGATCAGGAAGAGCTAACTATCCTAAATATATATGCACCCAATACAGGAGCACCTAGATTCATAAAATAAGTCCTTAGAGACTTACAAAGAGACTTAGACTCCCATACAATAATAATGGGAGACTTTAACTCCCCACTGTCAATATTACACAAATCAATGAGACAGAAACTTAACAAGGATATGTAGGAATTGAACTCAGCTCTGCACTAAGTGGACCTAATAGACACCTACAGAACTCTCCATCCCAAATCAACAGAATATATATTATTAGATCAATATCCCTGATGAACATCAATGCAAAAATCCTCAATAAAATGCTGACAAACCGAATCCAGCAGCACATCAAAAAGCTTATGCACCATGATCAAGTGGGCTTCATCCCTGGGATGCAAGGCTGGTTCAACATATGCAAATCAATAGACATAATCCATCATACAAACAGAACCAAAGACAAAAATCACATGATTATCTCATAGATGCAGAAAAGGCCTTTGCCAAAATTCAACAGCCCTTCATGCTAAAAACTCTCAATAAATGCGGTATTGATGTAACGTGTCTCAAAATAATAGGAGTTATTTATGACAAACCCACAGCCAATATCATACTGAATGGGCAAAACGTGGAAGTATTCCCTTTGAAAACTGGCACAAAACAGGGATGTCCTCTCTCTCACCACTCCTATTGAACATAGTGTTGGAAGTTCTGGCTAGGGCAATCAGGCAAGAGAAAGAAATCAAGGGTATTCAGTTAGGAAAAGAAGAAGTCAAATTGTCCCTGTTTGCAGATGACATGATTGTATATTTAGAAAACCCCATCATCACAGCCCCAAATCTCCTTAAGCTGCTAAGCAACTTCAGCAAAGTCTCAGGATACAAAATCAATGTGCAAAAGTCACAAGCATTCTTATACACCAATAAAAGACAAACAGACAGCCAAATCATGAGTGAACTCCCATTCACAACTGCTTCAAAGAGAATAAAATACCTAGGAATCCAACTTACAAGGATGTAAAGGACCTCCTCAAGGAGCACTACAAACCACTGCTCAGTGAAATCAAAGAGGACACAAACAAATGGAAGAACATACCATGCTCATGGATAGGAAGAATCAATATTGTGAAAATGGCCATAATGCCCAAGGTAATTTATAGATTCAATGCCATCCCCATTAAGCTACCAATGTCTTTCTTCACAGAATTGGAAAAAACTGCTTTAAAGTTCATATGGAGCCAAAAAAGACCCCGCACTGCCAAGACAATCCTAAGCCAAAAGAACAAAGCTGGAGGCATCACGCTACCTGACTTCAAACTATACTACAAGGCTACAATAACCAAAATAGCATGGTACTGCTACCAAAACAGAGATATAGACCAATGGGACAGAACAGAACCCTCAGAAATAATACTACACATCTACAGCCATTTGATCTTTGACAAACCTGATAATAACAAGAAATGGGGAAAGGATTCCCTATTTAATAAATGGTGCTGGGAAAACTGGCTAGCTGTAAGTAGAAAGCTGAAACTGGATCCTTTCCTTACTCCTTATACAAAAATTAATTCAAGATGGATTAGAGACTTAAATGTTAGACCTAAAACCACAAAAACCCTAGAAGAAAACGTAGGTAATACCATTCAGAACATAGGCATGAGCAAGGACTTCATGTCTAAAACACCAAAAGCAATGGCAACAAAAGCCACAATTGACAAATGGGATCTAATTAAACTAAAGAGCTTCTGCACAGCAAAAGGAACTACCATCAGAGTGAACAGGCAACCTACAGAATGGGAGAACATCCTTGCAATCTACTCATCTGACAAAGGGCTAATATCCAGAACCTATAAAGAACTTAAACAAATTTAAAAAAAAAAAACAAACAACCCCATCAAAAAGTGGGCAAAGATATGAACAGACATTTCTCAAAAGAAGACATTCATACAGCCAAAAGACACATGAAAAAATGCTCATCATCACTCACCATCAGAGAAATGCAAATCAAAACCACAGTGAGATACCATGTCACAGCAATTAGAATGGCAATCATTAAAAAATCAGGAAACAACAAGTGCTGGAGAGGATGTGGAGAAATAGGAACACTTTTACACTGTTGGTGGGACTGTAAACTAGTTCAACGATTGTGGAAAACAGTGTGGCGATTCCTCAAGAATCTAGAACTAGAAATACCATTTGACCCAGCCATCCCATTACTGGGGATATACCCAAAGGATTATAAGTCATGCTGCTAGAAAGACACATGGACACATTATGTTTATTGCGGCACTATTCACAATAGCAAAGACTTGGAATCAACCCAAATGTCGATCAGTGACAGATTGGATTAAGAAAATGTGGCACATATACACCATGGAATACTATGCGGCCATAAAAAAGGATGAGTTCTTGTTCTTTGCAGGGACATGGATGCAGCTGGAAACCATCATCTCAGCAAACTATCGCAAGAATAGAAAACCAAACATCACATGTTCTCACTCATAGGTGGGAATTGAACAATGAGATCACTTGGACACAGGAAGGTGAACATCACACACCAGGTCCTATTGTGGGGAGTGGGGAGGGGGGAGGGATAGCATTAGGAGATATACCTAATGTAAATGACAAGTTAATGGGTGCAGCACACCAACATGGCACATGTATACATATGTAACAAACCTGCACGTTGTGCACATGTACCCTAGAACTCAAAGTATAATAATAAAAAAAGATAAACAATTAAATATATTTAATACTAAAACTACACAATGAACCAGATTCACACATGAATTAACATTTCAGCCTTAAGATATTTCTATATAAGCACACTATATTTTTGGTTACATTTATTAAAATTATTTATTTTCAGAGTTTCTTTTATGTTTATGCTTAAGAATATTATATCTATGTAAAATAAAATTGAATCTTCTCACTGAGTCATCAAACGTTTGTTTTAGAAAATGGAAATCATCTTTTAAAAGCAGATTTTCTATAGAAATGAAAGCTAGCACAACTAAAAAGAATTTGAAGTTAATCATTGAAATTAACCTTTACATTTGCTCCTGGCTTTCACAATTTAGAAGCCCTGAAGAGAAGTGGCCAGATGAGGAAGAGTCCTACCTTGATTAAAAAAGAATCGTAATGGATATACATAAAATCATATCTTTATCACTTTCTCTCCAATATTCCATACTGAATAACTGCTGTATAGTTTAAATTGGCCATTATAGACTATAAAATATATGAAATGATTATTTCATCTTTTTGTACCTCTATATAAGATATAGATATATGATATATATATATTTCTATCTCTGTCTCAATTTCTGTTGTCCAGAAAGAATGCAGCAATTTTTCATGTAAGAAAAACTATAAAAATCTCAGAGATTAACTACCACAGTTTGAAATTAAATAGTTGTATGTTTTTTTAAATAATGTTTAGACAGTAAAAAGTCCTCTATCATTCTTTATTATTTTCTCCTTTCTCTCTTACAAGCCTCTTATTGTTTTTTTTGTTTGTTTCTTTGTTTGTTTGTTTTTTCTGGTTTTAAGGGACAAAGAAAGGGTGGAAAGGAATAATGGCACAACTTTCAACATATCTGTTTTTTTAAGCTTTGTTCTCAGCCATTATGATTTTATTGCTCTGGGATGAAGTAAAGAGGTAATCACTGCTGTTTTAGCAAATAGCAATCAGTGTTAAGAACAAAACTAGTGTGCTCTTTCATGCTTGGATTTTATTTCTGTGTACAAAACCATATTCTTTATGTTTCATGTAATTCTTCAGTTTTCCTTGTTAGTTGTCAAAATTTTGAATAAAAGATAGTAAACTTATGCAATAACTAAAGATTTTATTTGAGACAAGAGAACTGAAATTAGAGTGTGTCAACCAAATCTATTCATTTATTTGTTAGGAACAGAAACAAATTATTGGCATACAAGCTTAAAAAGAACATCTAACGTCCAAAATGGAAAGCAATATGTGTGAAATATAGAACGTAGTATAGAACCTATTATTTAGTTCAACAATGTTTGTTATTTTAAAGTTTGTTTGTTTATTTATTTATTTATTTATTTATTTATTTGTTTGTTTATTTTTGGAGATGAAGTCTCTCTCTGTAACCCAGGCTGGAGTGCAATGGCACAATCTAGGCTCACTGCGACCTCTGCCTCCCAGGTTCAAGTCATTCTCCTGCCTCAGTCTCCTGAAAACATGGGACTACGGTACGCACCACCATGCTCCAGCTAATTTTTTGTATTTTTTAGTAGAGGCAGGGTTTCAGCATGTTGCCTAGGCTGGTCTCGAACTCCTGAGCTCAGACAATCCACCTGCCTTGGCCTCCCAAAGTGCTAGGATCACATGCATGAGCCACCATGCCTGGCCTAAAGTTAATATTTAAATGCTGAAAAACATTTATTTGGATGAATTAAAAAATGTGAGTTGAAATACAAGCCAACCACAAGAGTTCTTTAGTTTCAAAAACACAAACAAGAAAAATATGCATATTTTATATTTTACTTCTGGTTCTTTACTAGAATTTTGTCATGACATAAAAAAATATTTTCTGAACTCTATTTTCTGATTATAAGAAAATTAACTAGATAAAAATTCTGAAAAAAAAAAATTTTAATGATCATTGGCTTTACTTAATGTTATCCCTTTGGGAAAAATTTCCTTCAATATACAGATAACCTACATAGAGGACTAGAATATTTAAAACTCTGCTTCTTGTGCTCATACACTAATTCAACATTCACTGAGCAGCAACATGTGCTAGGTCTGAGGAAGGTACAGAGGATAGAAGTTGAATAAAATATCCCTTTGTCCCTAAACAGACATGCAAATAGAATTGCAAGACAGTTATAAGTGCTATTATAGAGATAAGATCAAAGTACTGTGGAAGGAGAGGGAGATAAATTTTACCCCAAGGATTATATAAGACTAAGCGACTTTAGTGGGAGTGAATTAGGAATTCGGCAGAATTGTTTTACAAGACCATACTGATAAAACAGGATGCGGTAAAGAAGCTGGCGAAAATCCGCCAAAACCAAGATGGCAAAAAAAGCAACCTCTGGTCATCCTCACTGCTCATTATATGTAAATTATAATACACTACCATACTAAGGGAAACTCCCACCAGTGCCAAGGCAGTTTACGAATACCATGGCAACATCCAAAAGTTATTCTGTGTGGTCTGAAAGAAAGACAAACTCTCAGTTTCAAAAATGCCCTGTCCATTTTGAAGACTCAGGAATAATCCACCCCTTGTTTAGCACATGATCAAAAAAAAAAAAAAAAACATAAAAGTAGCCAATCAGCAGCAGCCCTCAGGGCTCACTCTATGACATCTTTTCTGATGACTGATGAAGTGACAATGGAGACATCCCCCAAGACCCCAAATTAAGATCAATCAGCATCACTTAGACCTGATTGGTGGGTGAGTCTCCCATTGTCTAGATTCAACTTACTGTCTTTTACTTGCCCCGCTTTGATTTTGGTCCCTCTGTCCTTTCCTACATTCTTTATTGTGGACAGATGGGAAAGTGGCCATGAGGCTTCTGGCTTCAAAGCCGGATTGCAGTCTGCCATTGTCTGGGTGCCCCAGATGGGAGCACGTCTGGCCAGCCATGTCCATTGTAGCCCATCTGTTGCCCCTTCTCTCAGAGTTTTTCTCCTTCATTTCTAATAACAGGCAATTTTACTTTCCTGTTCTTAGTGCCAAAATGCATGCTTATGTTTATTTCATTATCGTGTTTGTAGTCTTTGCTTTAGCTATTTGGGCAATGGTTTAAGGCAGGACACTTGGTTGTGAGATGTCTCCTGTTGTGTTAACCCTGTGATGCCAAAGTCATGTTGTTCTGTGGCCCCAGTAGTTTTAGGCCTAGTGTCTTTGGGGTTAACTATTGGCCAACCCCAGAATGCTTCAGTGTTTTTGGCATTTGGTGTGGGGACCCTTGTTAGTTGATACTTGGATACTCTGGATTTTTTGGCATTTGATACCACTAGCTGCCCCTGGATGCTCTGCAATGTTTGGCAGTGGCATTCTTGCTAGGATTGTGAGTTAGAGTCCATCCTAAGGACATTATGGTTTTGCCTTTTATTGTTTTCTACCCTAAAGTCATCATTTTCTGTAATAGCATTTCTGCAGCTTTTTATACACTTTTACCACTTTTCTTATTGTCACTTTATTTTACACTTTGCTATAGGAGGTGAGAATTTGAAGAGGAAAATAATTGAGCTCTTGCTAGACTTAGAAAAACTTTTGTCTAATAGATCCTTATTAGACATGGAGACAATGGCAAGTCCCAAAGAACTTGTCACTAGGCTGTCTTTTAGGCAATTAGAACAATTCAAATTAGAAATCAAATTTAGCCATGTGGAAAAGTCCCAATTTTTTAGAGAGAATATTTGGATTCAGCTATCATTTAGAAAATCATGAGATTGTGTTATTATTTCATGGCTAGAGTCCTAAGATAAAAGCTATTGGATCTTTGTTTATGTGTATGTATACATGTCTAGATGTGTTTATGTGTATGTACATTCATTATATTATATATTGTACCTACAGAGTACCAAACAGGCTTATAAATAAAAGACCACTCATAAGTTAAGTCCAAGCATTTTTCAAGTACATGTGATAAGTTCATGGAAACTTAGAATTAATAAAAATTTATATATAATTCTGTATATGAAATATGCCAAAGAAAATATGATCTTATTGAAACAAAATTGGTCAATTGGACGTTACTTAAAAGTGGGTTTTACAATATAGATTTAAGAAGAAACAAGAAACAAGTGAGAAAGATTAAAAGAAATCAATAAGTAAGAAAAATGTGAAGGTTATGAATACAATGATGTATTTTTGGTAATAAAGGTTAAAAGTAAATAAATGTTATATGAGAAAGGATCATGTGTGGCAAATTCTTGTCCTAAAGTAGAATGACTAATTATTTAGGAAAGAAAAAAGTATAGGATAAGTCAGAAAGTCTAAGCATGTCATAGATGATCTATGTAAGTCATGATAAGGTTTATAAAAGGGAGATTATTTTAAAAATTATATATAATTAAATTAGCTGTAACTGAAATAAAATTTATTTATAATAATCTATGTAAATTTTGGTCCTCATGTTAAAACAAGTTTTCTTATTTAAGTGTTGGTTTGCTTATAGTAAGACCACAAGAAATACTGACTTTTAATTCTAAAATCTATTTTAAGACTTCTCAGCTTTACATCAGTTTCTTTTCCCTTGTAAAGGTGTACCCTTTGCAAACTCAAACATGACTGTTCTAGCCTTCTTCTCGGAAAAAAAAAATACTCATCTCATGCTGCAGCTCAGTAGTTAAAGATTTGTTCTTTCATAATGATGGCTAGGGTTCAATTCCTGGCTTAGGGAATGAGTTCTTTCTGGTTTGACACTTGTGGGACTTTTGCTATTTATTTATTCTTTTACCCTCCATATACAGTTTCTGATTTTCTGACTTGAATTTTCTTTTCTCTGAGCTACCTTAGGGGTGATTCTAGATGCTTGGCTTCTCTCCAGAGACATCTTGTGCATCTGTAGTTAAGTCATAAAACATTAGTGAGGCTTATTGGTTTCACTTGAGAAAACACCTTTGGGGAAAATAAAAAATGGCTAAAAATGGCTTAAAAGCCAGAATTTTCAGCTATTTGTTCTGGCTAGAGTCTGCCTGGTATAAAGAGATTTAAAAAGATTATTTTTAAAAGAGCTCTGTGTTTAAAATTCAGCTTAACTAAAAATAAATATCCAAGATATAAACATATATGTACATGTACATTTTTTCTTAAATGTTTTTATGCATTTTCTCTCCTTGGATCTTGATTTTTTTTTCTTTTTTTTTTTTTTTGAGAAAAAATGTTGTTGTTTTTCTTTTTTTTCTCAGTGAAATAATTTATTTCTATAGTCTGTCATCTTGCCACCCTCAACATCCACCTGAGACATTGTCCACTGCTTCTGACAATAGTAGCAGAATATTTGTTCAGTTCCTCTTATGTACAATTTGCTGTGCTACTTAGAGAACACAGATTTTTAGTGATATAGTTTGGTTCTGTGTACCCACCCAAATTTCATGTTGAATTGAAAGCCCCAATGTTAAGGGAAGGACCTGGTGGGAGGTGATTGGATCATGGGGACAGATTTCCTCCTTTTTCTTCTCCTCACAGTGAGTGAATTCTCAAGAGATCTGATTGTTTAAAAGTGTGCAGCACTTCCCCTTGTGCTTTCTCTCTCTCTCCTGCTGCCACATGAGGACCTGCTTGATTGCCCTTCACATTTCCTCCATGCTGGTAAGTTTCCTGAGGTCTCCCTAGCCATGATTCCTGTGCAGTCTATGAAACTGTGAGTCAACTAAACCTCTTTTCTTTATTAATTACCCAGTCTCAGGTAGTTCTTTATAGCTGTGTGAGAATAAATTGATATATTCAGAAAATCTAAAATTATTAATCTTCAGCTTTTAAAATATTATATTTTGCTTTAAAATTTTATATGTTATAAAGTATTTTATTGGTATATATGGTAGACTTTCATGCCTGCATTGTTCAAACAAACCTATAGAATTCTTTAAGATAAAAATGTAATTATTTCATTGGTCCTATCAGCAATTATGACAGCTAATTGTTGATAAAAGTTGATAAATTTATTTCTATAAAGCAATTTAACATCAAGTTTAAAAAATGTTTGGATAATTAACAAGGTATATAATACATAAAAATACAACTGCAGTCTACATATAAAGGGCCAAATTATAGTTAGGAAAAGTTCATCTTAATTGTGTTTCCTTCATCTGCTAGGCCATTTTAAAAAATAAATTTTCAATGTTTTCCACAACAACATAGCATAGCTTAGAAACACATGACAAGTAGGCATATAGATTATATTTTCAAAATGTTTGCATCTTACAAAATCATATTTATATTGATATTTTTCCACTGACATTTTCCCACTGTGAGCATAGAGAGTTCAACTGTCATAGATAAAAGTAAAATGCATCTAAAAGACAAACCTGGTTGTTGTGGACAGTCAAAGCAAAAAGAAAAGAGCGGAGACAAACGAGAAGCAATTATTATTAAGTCAAAGGACACAATTTACTTGGTAAATACATAATCCTCCAAATATGACAGTGTTTATGATCAACACTGTCTCATTTTATGTCAATGCATATTAATATCATTAATTGCAAGATCTAGAATTTTTGTCACTTTAAACACCAGAAATTTAAGTATGCAATAATTAGCTACGTAGCCAATATTCTATTATTACTATGAAATCTTTTATCTTTTCCAAGTGAAATTCCTGTGAATATCAGATATATTTATTACCATCAATAACAAAATGAATTAAAAATCAATCTGTAATGAAGGTCAGTAAAGGTACAAAGGAATAAATTCCTCATCAATATGTCATTTCATTATCTTTCTATATTACTTTCTAGAAGAAAAACTTTTCTTATTAAAATGAGAAGAGTGAAAACACTTCATTAAGTTAGTCTATACTTGTTTGCTCTATATATTCTTTAAACATGTTTGCCATATTCTACTTTGGAAACAATCTTATTTTTTGCTTGTTTTTAGTCAGAATTTTATTTTATTTTCCTTTTTTTCCCAATTATTATCATCATATATATTTTAATTAGAAAAATAAAACTCTGAAGCAATGCAGGGATGCTGTTAATTTCCTATACTTGGTATAATTTTGAAATCACATAACACATTGCCACCAGAATAGGTCTTCACACTTTATAATAAAAATATTTGTTTATTTGTTTTTGTCATTGTTTTCTTGCTTGTTGTTTTGTTGGTTGCTTTTCTTCCAAGTCTATATTGATCTATGCTGTAATACTATTTCTAGATAAAATGATATAAATACAATTTAAACAAAAGATGTGGACCAGGCACAGTGGTTCTCCCTTGTAATCCTAGCACTTTAGGAGGAGGAGGCGGGCCTATCACTTGAAGCCAGGAGTTCAAGACCAGCCTGGCCAACATGGTGAGATCCAAACTCTGTTAAAATAGAAAAATTAGCCAGGCGTGGTGGCGCACACGTGTAATCCCAGCTACTCAGGAGGCTGAGGCACCAGAATCACTTGATCCTGGGAGGTGGAAGTTGCAGTGAACTGTGATCATGCCACTACACGCCAGCCTGGGTGATAAGGCAAAACTGTCTTGAAAAAACAAAAAACAAAACAAAAGATGTGGATCAAGTACGAAGACCTTTTCTCACTCTTACATTTCCTGATTATAAAAATCACATATAGATGCCCATTTGAGAACACTGTAGATGATTCAAAACACAGATCAACTATCTAGGGCTTCAAAATAATATTAAAGAGCAGTTGTTCAGAATTAATCCAGTACATGATGAATTCATAGAGATAATGTTTCTAGCATGAAAAAAAGGGGAAAAGAATAATGTGCCCTTCAAATGCCAGGGTCTTTATTGATTACAAACTCTGAAGAAAGCCAAAATGGTGACTGGAACAGAAAACACTATTAATAAGAAAGGAACATTGGATGCAGTACATTTAAATTTCTCTTCTTTGATTTTATGTAGTGTATAAAATTGCAATTTTATAATCTAATTGTTCCCATAAATGACTAATTTGGTCCCTCCATGTTTGTGTTTTTCCATGAAATAAACTTATTCTTAGCTGCTTTCTGAATTAACCCCAAAGGAGAAACAACTGATGGCTTGGTCATAGCAAAATAGTCCAAATAGTTCTTTTAGAGGTGCCCTAAAAGCTCAAGCTATGATGGAACATGAAAAATCATGTAATTTCATTCATCATTTCCCTTGCTTATAATTGTCATTAAGATCTGACAAAATTTTTCTGCTCCTGGAGTTATGATACCATTTTGGTTGGATTGTTATGAACCAGGGTTGAATAACAGGTTTGGTCATGACTGGTTATGAAGACATACAAGCTTAGATAAATAGATGGTTTGAAAAAAAAATCCCATTGAGTAATTCACATACATCGATATTAATCACAAGGCATGTCCAGAAACCAAGAGAAGCTTATAAAGAAAAATGAAGAGTTCAATTCAAGCACCATTAACTAGTGTCCCAAATTTCATTACACATGCACAGTTTTTGCAAAGAAATCAAAGAAATTTAAATAGGCAGCAAATGGGAGACATTTGAGTATTGGTAAGGGCAGCATTTCATATTTAGAGACATGAAATAGATCTCCTGGCAGTTCCTGAGTAAGAGGCAGGTGATTTTTAACAAGGGAATTTGGAAGACATACATTTGATACATGTACCTTGCATATAATAGGCACTTAAAACACAGTATCGAATTAACAATTTGAAATCAGGTCATTGATTCAGCCATATGGTAATAAAGCCTTAAAATGTCACACACAAATGCACACAAACACACACACATACATATATACATACATATATATACACACATATATATTTCATAACTAACTTTACTTTTAGAAATATAGAGCTTATTTATTGATAAAGATTTCCAAATAATTAATTACGGCTTCAATATTTATTACACAATCAACTTATCAATTGCAGAAAGACTTTTTAAAACTTATAATTGGAGTTTTAAAAAGACTGTTCACATTCTATAAGAAAATGATGCCTAATTTTAATCTTTATCTTCATTTCTGCCTCTATTTAAATTGCTAAGTGGAACTTCTCTATAATACCTGTAACCTCTAGAACGAAATAAGACTTGTAAATATTTAAAACACATATAAAGAATTTCTTCTCTATTTAATTATTTTTGTGATGTGAATATGAAGACTTTAAGAATATGAGGCGTGGAAAACATTAATCCCTTGATTCATTTCAGGGAAAACACAGACAAGACGTAGAATTTTTATCATCTAAAACGTATGGCACCTGTCTACACTGAAATAATATTAAACCAAACAATTGTTGATGGAATAATCATGTCATTATAATTTATAATGAGGCGGTTAAGACTTTGTAACTTTTACTTCAAATCTATTGCATGTATCACATTTCATGAGGATATTCTCAACTTAAACTTTATCAAAATGTTAATATTCTGAATAAGAACTATGTAAATGTCAGTGTTTCAGCTTATTTTTAATGTCAATTATTATACAGTAGTCTACCCTTATCTTTTGCTTTGCTTTCTGCAGTTTCAGTTCTGCACCGTCAATCACAGTTTCAGACTGCACAGTCAGTCATGTTCTGAAAATATTACAAACAATAAGATATTTTGAAAGAGAGGGAGAGACTATATTCATGTAACTTTTATTACAGTCAATTGTTATTACTGTTCTTTTTAATTATTAGTTACTGTTTTCAATCTCCAACTGTGCCTAATTTAGACATTACATTTTATCATATGTATCTATGTATGTATGTATAGGAAAAAACATAGCATACATAGGATTTGATATGAACAATGGTTTCAGGCATCCACTGGGGATCTTGGAATTTATCCTCCATGGATAAGTGGGGATTACTAGAACCAAAATAAACATTAAGGCTCAATTATAGCAAGTATATTAAAACTTATGAATGGTAGATATGTTGGAAAGTATCTATTGTTCACTTTTCCTTCACTCCCGTCCCTTGCCATAGCTTCCCTATGGTTACAGTACATTTTCTGATTTCATTGAGTTTGGACTTATCCAAGAGATATGCTTTGTAACCAGTGGAATGTGGACAGATGTGCCAGAGCTAGTTTTTAATGTAGACTTTAAGAGACAGTTCAAGGCGGGGCATGGTGGCTCACGCCTGTAATCGCAGCACTTTGGGGGGCCGAGGTGGGCGGTTCACGAGGTCAAGAGTTCGAGACCAGCCTGGCCAACATAGTGAAACCCCATCTCTACTTAAAAAAAAATACAAAAATTAGCCGGGCGTGGTGGCACACACCTGTAATCCCAGCTACTCAGGAGGCTGAGGCAGGAGAATTGCTTGAACCCAGGAGGCGGAGGTTGCAGTGAGCCGAGATCATGCCATTGCACTCCAGCCTGGGCAAAAAGAGCGAAACTCCGTCTCAAAAAAAAAAAAAAAAAGTAGACAGTTCCTGATTCCAACTCACCCTCTTCTCCCCCATGAGAAAAGCCTTCCCTGAATAGCTGCTGGTGCCGGATTTAGGAGACAGGTATAACAGACCTGAATCTCACCTTTAGACAAAGTCAAGTTATGTTGCTTTAGCTTAATCCAGACAAGCAAACCAGAACCACAGTTATTCCAAAGACCAGTGACCACTGAGATGTGCAGCTGTTTGTTATGCAACATTAGTGAAGCAAAACCTGACTAATGTAGTAATTAGTGTGTTTCTTTGGCTTTATATTGATTTTTTTATTCAATTTCTAGGTTATTATCACATTATGTATGTTTGCATTGAGCTATTTCTAATCTTTTGTGGAATCTGGCAAGGTTAAAAACAACAAGATTAAATCGTTTGTAAAAGTAAATTGTTTAAGATGTATTATAAAAAATTCTGTGGCTAAAGTATATGGTAAACATGTTTTCATTCTTAGTTATGAGGAGGATGTAATCACAAAAAAAGAACAAAATACTCTCCATACGCCCCATATATACTAATACTGATTAATGGTTCTGGCTTGCTTTGTCTTCATAGTATAATATAGGAATTATTTAACAGGTAAATACAAACAGGCTTCTTTATGTATAGTACCACGTTAACTGAAACT
This sequence comes from Macaca fascicularis, assembly GCF_037993035.2. Taxonomy (NCBI): domain Eukaryota; kingdom Metazoa; phylum Chordata; class Mammalia; order Primates; family Cercopithecidae; genus Macaca; species Macaca fascicularis. The sequence continues at coordinate 96,022,323 of NC_088379.1, read as the reverse complement.
CATATGTATCAGAACTATGTTCTCACTTTTGCATGGTTCTGTGTAACTAAAATTAAATCAAAGCAAGGACATGGTTCCAATATGCTTGGGTTTCAGTTAACCAAGTACCATGCAAAATGTGGATGACTAGTACTGTTGTTAAAAGCTTGTTGTTTAGTAAAATATAACTTTGTAATGTTACTTTATTAGCATTTCAATATTGTTACTTTAGAAATCATAACAAATAAATAATGATTTATCTTGGTCTCTTTTTCCTGCTATATATTTGATGACTCACTCTTTCTTTCTTTCTTTCTCTCTCTCTCTGTCTCTCTTTCTTTCTTTCTTTTTTTTTTTTTTTTTTTTTTTTGGTCTCACTTTGCTACCAGGCTGGAGTGCAGTGGTGCAATCTCGGCTCACTGCAACCTCCACCTCCTGGGTTCAAGCGATTCTCCTGCCTCAGCCTCCCAAGTAGCTGAGAAAACAGGCATGAGCCACCACACCCAGCTAATTTTTGTATTTTTAATAGAGACGGTGTTTCACCATGCTGGCTAGGATGGTCTCGATCTCTTGACCTCGTGATCCTCCCACCTCGGCCTCCCAAAGTGCTGGGATTACAGGCGTGAGCCACTGTGACCGGCCAATGACTTTTATTTTCTTCAAGGTTTCTTTAGTTACCTTCAATCTATGTAAAGGAAAATATTGATTGAATGAATCATAGTTGATTAAACTGAGTGGTGTTTGACTAAAATGAACACCACATTCATTCAAGGTTAACCTGAGGACTCCATAAATATTTGAAAAAATTGAAATCACACCTAGTTTTTGAGGACAAATCAATTCTAAGACAATAAAACCTACTTGTCTTTTTATAAATAGTGAAATGTAGGAAATCTGGTGATAAGCTTTTTGGTTTTAATTCCACGTGAATCTCTAAGGTAAAACTCCATACTGAATGTATTTATATTAAATTCTAACTCCTAAATACAGATGTTATTGAGTGAAATAAGTTGGAGTCTAATTTTTTTCTATTTTCTATTTTTAAACAAATCTGTCACAGATCATTTTCTGAAAAGAACACAATTTTTTATGTGTTTCATGCTATCCCTCAATAGTTCTGTAACTGTCACCATAGTAACTGAGGACTTTCTGTTAAGCTTCTTTAATTGTTGTGACTTCAAGTGGCATCCATCATGGTTTTGCTGAATCACTCAGAACCAATGTTATCTATTAATAAATTATGTTCCACCAGTATTGGTAAAGTTACACCACTAAATAGGTAATGTTTGTTCTTTGAGAGGTTTCTGTTTATTTTTAAACTCTGAGCAAATAACCATAATAAAAATATTTTTCCAAAAGTCATTTAAATGAATGCTTTTCCTGACCTAAATAAAAACATGAATTGACTTTAATTCATCCTAATGTCTGAGTGTCTTTCTGCAGTAAAAGCAAAGTGGTTTGATTATTCCTCCTCCTCCTCCCTGCCGTTCTATTCCATTGCTGCAGGGGCATGATAATTATAGAAATAGCTATTTATAATCTAGAACCCCAAACTGTATAAATGTGGGCCTCTTATTTAATGTATTGGATGCTTAATATCTCCATATGTAACATGATGATCCCTGCTATAATCCACAGAACTATCACTAAAAATAAATGACATTATGATATAATCTATAAATCATTGTTCATTTGTATTATAATTACTCGCTATTTATTTAAGTATCCATATAAAAATTAGTGGGCATCTTTAAGCACAAATATAATTAATTCTATTATATTTTAGAGTACTATTTATTTGGGAGAAGTTATTTATAGACTTGCTTTTTCAAGCACTCGGTAGTCTACAAGAATGAAGGAAAGCAGGTGTCAATGCAGTTAAGCTGTAATTGCTTAGCAGATGGCTAGACATCCATTTCTAAAGTAAGTAGACAAAATTCTAAATAAATTAACCAACCTGGGAGATCAGCATCAAGCTGTCCATTAGCAATGGTCATGTTAATGCATGTCAAATTCATAACAACACTAAACCTTATAGTTTTTAAAGCACTATTCTCTAGTCACAACGTGCTTGACAAAGTTATTAACCATTTCAACAAAAGGTTGGTTTTGAGGACTCAAAAATTTAAATGACTATCCAATATAGAATCCAATTCTCTAAAATTGAAAGGGAGGGTTGCCCACCACATTAGTGTTCATACAAACTGTTACAAGGAAAAACTAGACCAGAACTGTGATAACAGAGAAGAATCAAGTCATTTTAATTGTTAGTATATTTGCAAGCAGGGTAATGTTGAAGCTAGATTAAGATTAGAAACTAGAAGTTATAAGAGCATCTGAAATGAATGGGAATGAACAGAAGCTACAGAAATCAGGTGCTCAGGAAAGGAGACCCAGGGTCAGTAACCAAAGCAAGGGATATAGGCATCAACAAAGCTGTACCAGGAGCTGAAAAAGACTAGTATTTTTTTAAAAAAGAAAAAAAAAAACTATGCCACCCCAGGATATCCATAAATCCATTTCCTGTCTATGGCGTGAACTGTTGTAAAAGTAAGTATGTTGGACTTAGGACCATACGTGTTAGGGAACAGGGAGTTGATTTAGTAGTAGAATTTTATTTTAACTTTTATTTGCAAAAAATAAGTAGTCTGCAATAAAATATCTAGCTACCATTTATTGAGCACCAACTATACTAGATACTTTGCAGTCATTTGTTTTTATCCCTCTAATGAAGTCTACAAACTGAGCATAAATTTCCAAATGTATAAATCCCTGAGATTCAAAGAAATTTTGTAGTTTGTTCAAGTTTGAAAGGTCACCAAACTCTCAAGTGATAGAAAAAGAATTTAGAAGTGAAGTCCTACCTATTAGCAATTTCCCTCTTTGCCCAAGATTAGCAAACTCAACTGATATAAGAATGCTGGCTCCCAAGACTCTGCTCTTTAATCCTGTCCTATATACTCCCTGAAACTGTCTTAAAGGGGTATAACCTAAAATAGCACACTAGTTCTCACTTGCAGCTCAAAAACAGGGTTTTCACTTACGAGACTGAGATCTAAGATACTAGAATTCATTTCTAATACTTGAGGTCATATACCATTTCTCTATGCAGAAATATTTTCTCTTCATCTTCCTCTGGTATACTGATGTTAATGACCCTGTATGATATACTGAAACATTAATCAAGGGTATGCTTCTTGAAAGAAATAAAAGTTGAAAAATGGCTTTTGTTATCAGAGAAAACTTAATCATGAATTTGGAGAACTATCTACCCATAACATTAATTATTAATCCCAAACTCAATAAAGTAAAAGGCAGTCTCATTATTCTGGTATGTATTATCTAAGTCGTTATATTTATGATTCTGTGTAAAATTTTCCATACAATAAAATATTCACTAGTGAACTGACGATTTACAAAATTAATCCTTCCTCAAACCTCTCCTGACATGTCTATCCCTCTCCTCCGCACAAGGTGCTTAAAAATATAATTGTTACATTAACTGATGATTCTAAAAGGCTTCAGGGAAAATCAATAATATTCTTATATAGTCTTATGAAAATTACCCTCTTTGACATTATTATATACAATTGAAGTGACATGTCATATGTTTAGAGCTAGCATTCTATTTTTTACCTTTCAAACATTGCAATTATACCCTAAGTTTTGTAAAATGTAAGGTAAACAAATTATTTTCAGGTTGTCTCATTTTCCACCATTTAAACCTCTTCTCATTATTTCTTATGCAATTTTGGTCTCCACATTTACTAGATTCATACTTAGAGGGCTTTTATTAATACATATTATCTTTAAATATATGAGGCATTCTTGACTGAAATATATCAAAATAGAGAGGACCTGGCCTGGCACGGTGGCTGACGCCTGTAATCCCAGCACTTTGGGAAGCCAAGGTGGGCGGATCACCCGAGGTCAGGAGTTTGAAACATGGCAAAACCTGTCTCTACTAAAAATACAAAAATTAGCTGTGCACGGTGGTGGGTGCCTGTAATCCCAGCTACTCGGGAGGCTGAAGCAGGAGAATTGTTTGAACCTCGGAGGTGGAGGTTGTGGTGAGACGAGATTGCGCCATTGCACTCCAGCCTGGGTGACAGAGCGAGACTCTGTCTCAAACAAACAAACAAACAAACAAACAGAGAGAGGACTTAAACAATCATGTAGTCCAGGCACTCATTTTAAATTTCCTCACAATTGATGGTTCAGGAACAGGGAACATGCTATCTCTGAAGGCCTAACTTACCCATTTCTTCTGGGTTATGAACTATTCTGAACATTCAAGACTGTTCAAATGGTAGTCCTTGTAAGAAGTCAATCTACTAAGTGTTGACATATCTACTGCAACTCATTAAAACACTAGATTAAGCCAGGAGCAGTGGCTCACGCCTGTAATCCCAGCACTTTGGGAGGCCAAGACGGGCAGATCACTAGATCAAAAGATGGAGACCAGCATGGCCAACACGGTGAAACCTCATCTCTACTAAAAATACAAAAATTAGCTGGACATGGTGGCTTATGCCTGTAGTTTCAGCTACTTGGGAGGCTGAGGCAGGAGAATCGCTTGAACCCAGGAGGTGGAGGTTGCAGTGAGCCGAGATCGCGCCAGTGCACTCAAGCCTGGCGACAGAATGAGACTTCATCTCAAAAAACAAAACAAAGCAAAACAAAACAAAAAAAACACTAGATTAAATATTCATTCTCTCAGCTCTTTATTCCATACATGCTTATTGAGGCCCTTTTAGAATCTGGTGCTATGCATAGCCCTGCAAATGCACCCATGAATAAGAGGAACAATCCCTGCTTTCATCAAATTTAAAAGCCTATATGATAAGTACTGAACAAACAAGTATATGATAGAAAGGAATATTATGTACAGAGAGATAAAATGACTACTATACATTAAAATTGTGAGAGAAGTGCACTTATGATTTTCTTAAAGTGACTTATTCCGTTGCTTAATGAGATGACCTTCTGTGCATTATCTAAGTCAGATAACTAAAAACAGAAGTTAAGTTGCTCTGTTAAAGAAAATAAACAGGAATTCTGGCTGTGTTCATTATTATGTAACAGAATATCCTGTAGAGAGGTATTAAAAAATAGAGACGGCAGGGCCCAGTGGCTCACACCTATAATCCCAGCACTTGGGGAGGCCGAGGCAGGTGGATCACCTGAGGTCAGGAGTTCGAGACTAGCCTGGCCAACATGGTGAAACCCCATCTCTACTAAAAATACAAAAATTAGCTGGGCATGGTGGCGGGTGCCTGTAATCCCCGCTACTCAGAAGGCTGAGGCAGGAGAATTGCTTGAACCTGTGGGGCAGATGTTGCAGTGAGCCGAGATCATGCCTTTGTACTCCAGCCTGAGCAACAGAGCGAGACTTTGTCTCTCTCTCTATATAGAGAGAGAGACATTTAATATTATCTAACTAGCATAAAGTCCAGTAGCTAAAAGTTGGATAGGCTTTCTTTTCAGCTTATGGTTTACTTCAATAAATGTACTCTTCTAGTCTCAAGATGGGTGCTCTAGGTCTAACTGTATTGTCTTCATAGACAAAACCCAAATCATAAGGGAGAGAATGAGGCAAAAAAAACCAAAGCAGTTTTTATCTATGTATCAAGAGGAAAATATTTCTTGGAAGCCCTTGGCTGACTTCCTATTGTATCTCTTTGTCCATAACTCAGATACCCACCTGAAGACAAAAACCTAGAAAGTAGAAATGAGGTTTTCATGACTAGTGAAGTTTTAGACCAGACATGATTCATCACCTGTGGCAAGTGCATTGCTGATCCCAAAACAGAAGGCATCTATTTCAAGAAAGCTGAAAACTGTCTAGATGACCACTACAACTTGCCACAATGTGTTTTCAAGTAGCAACTTTGAAGTGAGTATGAGGCATTCAAGGGGTGAATGTAGAAAAGTGAAGAAAGGTCCTGATAGAAAGAAGACTGAGGAAAATTATAATAAGAGAGCAGCAGTCCATGTCAGGACTTTAATAGAACTTAAGGACACTAATGTCAGGGAACCTATACATAAGAGGTTAAAAAATAGTCCAAATAGATCAAGAATTTAAGCAAAAGAGAATATTGGGAAAAGAGGCAACCATGAGGAAAAGAATTGATTATAATTATAATTTTCCCAGATTTAGGGGTGGGAGTGGGAACCACTGTACTTAACACAGTTCCTGGAATCAAAGCCCATGAATTTTTTATTTGAATATCAAGGAAAAGTGAAACAATAAAGGACCTCTGATTTGTGAACATCTGCAATTGTTGATTAGGTTCCATATTAATTGTTTCTGTGGTAAATAAAGTAAAAAAAAAAAAAAAAATGGAGAATGTAGACCACGTAACAGAATCCTCTGAGTTGAAGAAGGGACTTTTCAAAACAAAAGATGAATAGAAGTTAGCCAGTATATATGTAGCCATTAGAAAAACAAAACAAAATAAGACAAAGAAAACAATAACAATGTCATGTCTTTTGCAGGAACGTGGATGGAGCTGGACACAATTACCCTTACCAAACTAAGAGAGGAACAGAAAACCATATATTGTATGTTGTCCCTTACAAGTGGGAGCTAAATGATAGGAACACATGGACACATAGAGGGGAACAACAAACACTGGGGCTTATCAGAGAGTGGAGGGTAGAAGAAAGGAGAGGATCAGGAAAAATCACTAATGAGTACTAGGCTTAATACCTGGGTGATGAAATAATCTGTATCACAAACCCCCATGACACATAGGTATATAGTATATGTTTATCTACATAACAAACCTGCACATGTACCCTAATCTTAAAATAAAAGTTAAATTAAGAAAAGAAGTTAGCCAGTATAGACAGTATAGACACGAAGAAGAGAATTCCACATAAACTAAACAACATATATTCAATCCCTGAGTTAAAAAAAGGACTATGTATTGAGAACTGGAGGGCCAGTATGGGCAGAGAGAATAAAGGAACTGGTCTGAGATAGGTCAAAGGGAGAGGGCAAAGGAAGGTAGACCACTTAAGTCCTGGGGGACCTATTAACCACGTTTTTAAAATTTGGCTTTAATAGTAATGGTTTTGAGAAGATTTAATTTTTGAAATCTCTGAGTTGTGAACCTGGATTGCAGGAGGGACACGAATAAATGTGGAATGCCACTTTGTGGCTACTACGATCAGCTGGGAATTTGGCAAGGTGGTGACAATGCATCATAGAGAACCTGAAGGAGAGACTTGGTATCACTGCTCAGTCCTTTATTTCAGGAATACATAATTAGTGGATGGTAGGACCGTTTACCAAGATAGCTAACTCTTTAGGAGAAACAGGTCTTGCAAAATGTCCTTGTCAAACTACTTTTTCTTTTATTTTTAGTTGACACTTAATAATGTATATATCCACTTAAATGTGTATTTAAGCTGGTGAGATGGCTGGAGGGCAGGAAATTCACAATTAGCCATGTTGAGTTTGTGATGCTTATGAGACATCCAAAGACAGGAGATGAGTGGAATGTTGAACACAGTACTAAAAGTCTGGTTTGGAAATATAAATCTCTTAACATAGGCTTTTTAAATCTGCATGTTCAGCTATTCTGTTGGTGAACACCATCAGCTTGGCACTAGCACTCAGTAGATTGCATCTGGAATCTGCTATATCTTTCTCCAAGTCCTCCACTTCGTGTGTGTGTGTGTGGTCAAATGTATATCATATAAAATTTAGAATTTTCAAAATTGTTCAGTATGCAGTTTGGTGGCATTCAGTTCATTCACACTATTGTGCAGCCATCATTACCATCCATCACCAGAACTTTTTCATCTTCTCAAATTTAAACTCCACACCTATTAAACAATAATTCCCTATTGCTCACCAATACACCCCACCCCTGGACACATCATTTTACTCTCTATCTCTATGAATTTGACTTTTCTAGCTACCTTCTGTAAGTGTAATAAAAATATCTGTCCTTTTGTGACTGGTTTATTTCATTTTGCAAAATGTTGAAACTGCCTTTGCAAAGATTACAACAGTGAGACAAGTCTAGCCTGGCTGACTCCATCTTGCTTCTAGCCTCACAGGCTGGCTATCCTCGCTCATTTCTGGGTGTAGGCCAAGTTAACCATAGGAGGAATTAGTTTATAGTTTAACTTCAAAGCAAGGTTGATAATTAATCCCTCCCTTAAACTGACACCCTCCTTGTTCCAGAACTGAAATCACCTTTGTAAGACTAATGAAAGACCAGAAGATTAGGATTATGGGAGGAGGAATCGTTAAAAGATAACTAGCATTGTTCCCAAGTTTGCTTTTCTATAATCCCTTACTACTTGGGAGTCATGTGGGCAGAGGTCATAAGATTTGTGACTTCCCCAGTTGCTCCTATAGATAACATCACTACTTTAGAACTTAAGATTGGTCTTTTGAGATGTTTTCCAGACTTTTGCATTCTGGCAACTGACAGACTCCACTTGGACCCCTGACTCATGACTCAACCAATTCTTTGGACTCCACCCAGAGGCTGAATCAGTACATGAAAACTGTTTCCAGAACCCCTATGATTTCATCCCCAACCAATCAGCAGCATCCATTCCCTAGCCTGCTGTCTGCCAAATTATCCATAAACACCCTAGCCTCTGAGTTCTTGGAGAGACTGATTTGAGCAATTACTCTTGTCTTACTTCTTGGCTAGTCCTACAATTAGTAAACTCCTTTTTACTGCAGCATCACTGTCTTAGTGAATTGGCTGTATCTGTGTAATGGGTAAGATGAACCCATTGGGTAAGTACAATGTCTTATGCCATTGTTGTAGCATGTGCCAGTATTCACTTCTTTTTCAAGGCTGAATAATATCCCATTGTATTTATATACGATGATGGACATTTGGTTTGCTTCTACCTTTTGACTATTGTGAACGACACTGCTCTGAAAGCGGATGTAGAAATAATCTGTTCAAATCTTGCTTTCAATTATTTTGGGTATATAATCAGAAGCAGAATTGCTGGATCAAATGTTATTCTATGTTCAATTTTTTGAAAAACCACTATACTGTCTTCCATAGCAATCCCACCATGTTTCCAAACTTTTAAAAAGGGGGTTTCATATATCATTCAATTCTTTGATACAATTCTCGACTGATTATGGACTGAAATTTTAATCTCACAGCTTACCAACAAACCCCCTTGAACATAAGGCAGTGCAGGGACCAGTACATAGTTCATTTTTACATACAACTTCCATGAGCTTTTAATTTTAAATACAGTAAAACCTATTAAACTTATTCCACAAATTTTATCATAAACATGGTCATTTGATTTTATGTGAATAGTTTACATTTGTTATCATTTTCTCAATTTAAATGACTTAGATGTAATATTTTACACTTGACAAATTTCTGCTTTCAGATTAACATATGCATCCTAATGGGTGGTTTTAGTATGTTTTTTGAAAAATCTTGTTATTACTATGAGATAATAGTGCTGCGCATGAGAATTAGAATTGCTAGTTTACAACAGAATGCATACTAACATTTATGAATTTTAAATACCAACATTATTGATATCAAATGTTGCTATCTTAATGTTAAATTTTATTAAGATTTTTGTTGATATTTTAATTTGAGTAGGATCAAGGATTAATGTTTAATATCTATGAATTTAACATGCCCAGTTATATCTCTGATCCTTGAAATTGAAATAATGAGTTACTTTCATGCCAGCTACATATCTGATTTATGAAGTCTACACAACAGCTATTTTAACAAAAGCATTCTTATTGTCACAAAATGATCATAAATATACAAAATATGTAGAAAAGAAAATTGTGAATAAAGTTCCATGAAGAAATTTATAATTTAAATTTCTGTTAATCTACCTTTTATTCCCTTAATATCGTTTCAAGTTTTGTATCTGTCATTTAAAATCTAAAAAATTACTGATTATTAGTAAATACATTTGAGTGCCCCTGACCTTAAAACTTAGGTAATTTCTTCTGGCACTAGGAGTCATCCACTATGTTAATAGTAGAAAGATGGCGTAGTAGAACTAGAGTCAAACTTTCTTTTTAGGAATGCAAAATGGACCAAATTGCATGAATTGGTCTATCGACCCCACCAAGTTTCTGAACAGGATTAGTTAGAAAGCAGTGTGCTCAGCTGAGTGCAGTGGCTCACACCTGCAATCCCAGCACTTTGGGAGGCCAAGGCGGGTGGATCATGAGGTCAGGAAATCGAGACCATCCTGGCTAACATGGTGAAACTCAATCTCTACTAAAAAAAAAAAAAAAAAAAAAAGAAAGAAAAGAAAGCAGTGTGCTCAATAACACCTGGCAATGAATATAGTTTGTTTTTACTTCCATTTTTCTCTCAGTTCACTCTCCATGGTGCACTGAGTAGTTACAGAATACTCTCCCAGGCTTCTAGGTCATCAAAAGACATTTAGAGCTTGTTCAGCCTTGTTAAGAAAATAAAAACTACAAAACATGTATTGTTCTGCTGTATCATCCCCAGTCCTATCATGATGCAACTGGGTGAAATAAATCAGGTTCAGTTTTTTTCTGGGAGTATTAGATAGCTTCTAATAATTTCTTTTCTCCTCCAGGTCAGCTATAGGTATGAATGAACATGTGATCAATAATCAGGATAATACCACAATAGATATAACAAGTCATTTCTTATTTATTTCTAAAATAAGGAGAATAATTTTTCTTTGTGGCACATTAATCTTATAACTATAACACCTAATCAAGTATTCAGTTTTAAATTTAAATGGTAGCCATTTATCATACAAAAAATTTTAAACTGCCAAGTAATTAATGATGTGAAATATATGGAAACTATATTAAATTTAAATAATAAAATTGCTGTCTCTAATATCAGCAAGCTGCTTCCCATTATATTTTTCTGACATCATAATTTTTTGAAAGTAAATTCTAACTCATTTTAAAAATGCTTTCTACTTTGTTTCTTATTCCAATTAAATGGTAAAGCATGTGGACACCGTTCAATATAATGCAATAATTTTTGTCTTTGTTTTTTAGATAAAGAGCATATTTCTCTTGAAATTTGTGAATTTCAAAGGGCAAAATAGAAAATAAAAATATTATGCCTCTAGCATTACTACATTATCCCATTCAGAGTGGATGATCATCAAGTCCATGGAATTAATTTCATAATTATTTATAATATAATAGAAATAGTACACAGGACAAAGGAGTATAAACATACATTGTAGTGCTTATTATTTGTCTCATATTGACTCATGGGATTCACATACTTAACTTAATCCTTGACATTATTTAGTTAATCAGTTTATTATTATAAAATATACCAAAATATGATGTGTTACTGAGAGAAAAATTGTGTACATTTGTATCTAGAATGTGACATATTTTAGTTTAGGAGACACTAGAGTTTATAGCTTGATATTAACATAATAGAACAGCTTCTAAATCACAAAAATATTTAAAAATAGAAAATTATTATAAATATACTAATATTTAATTCTTATTGCTCATTTTATTAAATGTCTTGAAATTATACAATACAAATAATGTTCAAATAGTAACTTAGAATGTAAAAGTAAGAGATTACAGGGATGCAGAAAATATTTATTTTAAATGTTCCATTTTAAAGAGGATATAATTAAAGAATGATTTAGACATTTAGATTATAAAAGAGTTGACTATTTTAATTTGTATATTTTATTTATATTATCTCCACTACATGGCATAGCTGTTTGTTTGAAATCTAAGATGACAAATCCTTGACATTTTAGAACTTTGCTAATTTCTTGACCTCCCACATAAAAAAGAATCACAATTTAATTCAATTTAGTAAAGTGTAATGAACTACTTGACACTCCGAGCAGTTTCATATGAACAATTTTACACAGAGAAGTGCCACATAACATTTTATAGGATATGTAGAAATTTGCCACCACCCTAATTTATCAGAATCTCAAAAGTGCAACATTCACTGTATAAAAAAAAAAAAATTTGAACATTCTAATATAGAGTAAAGACAGAAAGAAAATACAAAAACTCTTTCCACAGAATAGGAAAAATATCATCCCCAGGGTGAAATTATAATTAATATAGAATAACTTAAACACATAGAATATATCCTAAAAAATAATTGATAAAAAATGTAGCATCTTACACAATACTTTTTATACCTTAGTTTTGATACATAAAAAATAAACATTACCTGAAAGCTGTACAAACTTACTGTCATTAACCAATTTATGTTATATCTAAACTGTCATTAACTAAATGTAACACATAAACAAATGTGTTTGTAAACAAAAAATATTTTAACTATGATGATAATACAAATAATAAAATGCAGTTGACCTGGTTATGAACAGATTCTCTGGATTGGAAAAGATTTTAAAGATCATTTGATCCTATTACTTCTATAATGCTTGAATTCATTGACACTAGTACTACAAGATAGTTACATAAAATTGTCAGTCATGGGCCAGATGCAGTGGCTCATGTCTGTAATCCCAGCACCTTACTACAAGATAGTTACATAAAATTGTCAGTCATGGGCCAGATGCAGTGGCTCATATCTGTAATCCCAGCACTTCGGAAGGCCGAGGTGGGTGGATCACAAGGTCAGGAGTTCAAGACGAGCCTCGCCAATATGGTGAAACCCCGTCTCTACTAAAAAATATATAAAAATTAGCCGGGTGTGATGGCGTGTGCCTGTAATCCCAGCTAACTTGGGAGGCTGAGGCGGGAGAATTGCTTGAACCCAGCAAGCGGAGGTGGCAGTGAGCCAAGATCGCCCCACTGCACGCCAGCCTGGGTGACGAAGCAAGAATCCATCTTAATAATAATAATAATGATGATATATTTTGGTATACGGTATTATAATATCTAAACATGCATGTGACATTTTTAAAATGGATATATTAGTTGGGGAAAACACCTGGTTATATTTTTCATCTTATACTAGTTCTCTAAGCTCATATGTGCCTCTTTATTCCTGACAAAATGTGTAATTTTAGCTTTACTGACATGAGTTTAAAGAAAGTTACTTTCCAAAGAAATGTAATAATCAAAAAGAAAGAAACAAACAAAAAAAAGTCTTAAGAAATAGCTAGTAAAATGAATAATGACACTAAGTAGAACAAAACATGAAAAAAAGTTTTCCTCCTGGCTCTTTTGAGAGAAAAACATACACATAAATGAAGAGGTACCAATTGTGATAATCAACAGTGAAGAATTTTGTTACTTATATTCTTCTTTTATATTATGTTGATCTACAAATGGGAATCATCTTAAGCATTATTGGCTTATAATGACATTCATATTTTTTAGATTATAAAAATCTACAAAAAGAACTTCATATGAAATAAAAAGAATGATTTCACAGTGTGTCAGATTCTAAATTCAATAACTAAAGTAATTTAAAAGAAAGTACAGTCCCGGCATGGTGGCTCATGCCTGTAATCCTAGCACTTTGGGAGACTGAGGCAGGCAGATTACAAGGTCAGGAATTCAAGACCAGCCTGACTAACCTGGTGAAACCTCGTCTCCACTAAAAATACAAAAATTAGCCGAGTGTGGTGGCACATGCCTATAATCCCAGCTACTCAGGAGGCTGACGCAGGAGAATTGTTTGAACCCGGGAGGTGGCGGTTGCAGTGAGCCGAGACTGCGCCACTGCACTCCAGCCTGGGTGACACAGCAAGACTCCATCTCCAAAAAAATTTTTTTTTAAAAAGAAAGAAAGTACAATTTATTCTTTTCTTAAACTGTTACCTTGGACAAGTTACTTAACCTCCATGTGCCTTTGTTGTCTGACCTGTAGCTTGCAGATAATAATAACATATAATCTTGTTGGGAAGATTAAACAAATAAATGTTTGCAAAGCTTAGATTACAGCATGGCACCTAATATTAACAACATTTAAGTGCTACTGAATAAACAAATCCATTACTTTAAAGAATAGATTTAAACAATAGATTACAACATGAATTGATAAATTCAACACATAATTATGCTTACAATGTAAAATTTCATCCGACGCACCCAAGATTTAAAAAAGAAAATGATAGAAACATCTGTCCTCAAAAAATACCTGTCTTTAATATCTGGTGAGAGAGAGTGAAGAATATAGGCAATTGTAATTCTGTCTAATAGGTACTATAATAGAAGTCTTCAAATATTACAGAAACACACAGGAATCAATCTGTCTACAAGTACTTTGATTTTTCCATCAATCAGGGGAACTCTTTAACTCAAATAATTAAAAATATTAATAAAGGTTTATTTTAGATGCCCCTATAAAGCAAAGAAGTAAGGTATGCTACTTCACATTTTACAACAGGCATTGCCAGACTTTTGCTCATTAGAATTTCACTGTGTTGCTAATGTTTGTTTCACAGTTAAGAGAATTAGCATGCAGCAAAACATGGCACTTTTCCAGGGCTGGCAATCAGGTTTCTAGACTTCAAGTTTTCAGATCTTTCTTTTCAATACTGATGACAAAATTACTGTTTGAATTCCCTGTGATATTTTCAATATTAATTATTCAAATGTTAAATATGTTAATATTAAAATATTAACAGTAAATATCAAATCTAATTTTTAAAAATTCGATAATGTTGGACAGCTTTCATGGTTGGTTCTACCTTCTAAATAAAAGAAAATGTGTTCTACCTCAAAAGTAAACAAAAATTAACCAATTCTCAGGTATTTTTTGAGTACCTACTAGTTATTGCTATTCTAAACAAAATAGAAGATTAAAAAAAAACAGGAAACATTTGTTGTAAAAGGATGTAATCTAACAGATGAAAAAAAAGATACTTTCTTCTAAAAATGAGCAAATAATCACATATTGTGAATAGGCAAATTTGAGGAAATATCTAAAAGCACAAATGCCATAGAACATTATGTATTCTTATAGGTCCAATCCCTTATTCTTATGCCCAACTTCCTCACAAAAGAGATATTAAATCTGTTAATTTTTATTGTGTTTCTTCTTGGTGCCCAGCATTATTCTACCTGCTCTACTTTGAAAATTGAATACTTTTAAAATGACCTTACAAAACAGGTGCTATTGTCTTTATTACATATATAAGAATACTTGATTTCAATAACAGTAGTACCTGCTCCTTGCTCCATGTCATCTAACTGCCAAATAGAGATGAGATGTTTTAGATTTCAAAGTTTTTGCTTTTTCTGCTAGTCAATCTCCCCTGGAAGGGGAAAAGTAGAAAATCAATATTGGGTTATATAGCATTTATTTATAGTATTACTAGAAGACTTATGCTAAAACCTAAATTATAGAACATATTCAAATAAAATATCTTATGTATTTGTAAATTGATTTTTTTCCATGGGATGAGGTTAGCAGGGGGAATTGAAAGCTGGCAACATGCCTTTTCTGCATACGTAAGAGCTACTTTCACAACAATGGTGATGCACCTGCAATCTTTTTCAGTGATCTGACGAATCTGTATTTATAGTACACTATAAAGAGTACAATGATAACTGTACTGCACTGGTGAGCTGAAACACTTCAGTCATATTATCAGGTTGTCCTAACTTATCTGAAAAATAGCATTTGTGTGCTCAATGTACAAAGGATTGTCAAACTAGATGCAAACATTACAATAGGATTTCTTGCCTTGACAGGGTAACTGCACAAGGGACCAAATATTATGACTCACTAAGGAGCAATAAACAGCAGAGAGATAAAATAACAACACTGTCAATCAAGGGCAACAGTTTCTCTGGGAATTTTTAAACATTTTTATTTTTCGTATTAAAATCCACTGGTTCTTGACGTTTGAAACCCTTCTTTAGTTGTTGTTGTTTTTTTATAAACCAGTAAATAATGAGCTCATATCTTTCCAAAAGGTTGAATAGAGATCATAAAAAAATACAGAAGGTTGATGGCAATCAGTCCTTTCACAAGGTACCAGTGATATAGCATAGTTGACAAAACATCTAGTTGGCTGCCTTTCCACCAAGGCCCGGCAGTCAGAAAGGTAAATGCCCCCACCAACCCTCTAAGCTCTCTCCACCACTACCAGTGATAGACTGTTCCTCTGCAGCCCATGGGTTGTGGGTTATGTGGTCTTCCAGAGGGGAGGACCTAGGGCCATTTGAGCAGCGAATTCTGTGCAGAGTGAGTGGTGAAGGCATAGTCTCCTAGTGGGTGGGAGCCCTTGGCCTTCTGGAAAGACATCTTATGGAAGGGGGAGCAGCTGGAGAAGGGATGTGACACAGTTCTCTCACATGCAGGGCCCAAGGCAAGAATCCCGAGTGCCCAGATCTAATGGCAATGGTACAAAGGGATAAATCCAGGTTATGTGAGCCCTGAAGTTTATAAAATCTGGAGGGATCTCAAAACACACACATACACACACACACACACACAAACACACACACACACACAGGAGAAAAGAAGGAAAAATTTCCAGGATCGCTTCTAGGGCTTTATATGGGGCCCAGTGTAAAGCTGACCCCTGAAGATTAAGCTTCCTCAGTGGTACAGCTAGTGTACTCCTGCTACCAGAGTGAAAGGTTGGGGGAGTGGTACTCGGTCAGAGGAGATTTAACTGGCTTTAGGGGCTAGTAAATGGGCCCACAAGTGATCTTTTCAAAGGTCTCCTTCTGGGCCAGTATTCTGTAGTTCCCTAGTCATGGTTGCAAGAGAGTCCTTTATCCCTCTTTATGGGGTATCCTCATCCTTCAGATAATTCACAAAAATACTACAGCCTCTCTGACTAACTCTAGAGTCCTAGATGGTGCTGCTTTCACAGCTGGCCATTTTTCACCCTCTAGGTTTTCTGGGCAGTCTAAATTTCTCAGGCATGAATCCACATGTGTCCCTTGTGCTTCCAACTGCAGAGAACACATCTGAAGCACTGAATGATTCTTCTGAAAATCCACTGTAGATTTGAGGTTAGAAAGTTTCTCCTCCCAACCTTAACTTCCTCCAAAATCTGTGTAAGAGACCCATATTTAGGCAACAGCTTTCACCATGGAAATCTTATCTCCTCACTGTTTTCCTCAGATAGTTGTTTCCACCCTTGAATTGACTGAAATCATGAAACACTATCCATTTCTTTTGAATGCCTGCATGAGGAAGAAGGCTGTTTCCTAATCATAGTATTATCCTGATATTTATGCTATCCATACCTCAGTATCGAATTTTTTAAATGGAAGAATTTGAAGGCACCAAGTGATGGAGGGTAAATGAAGGAAAATTGTTAGTAAAGAATCATAAGAATTTACATAAGAACCTAGGTGGAACTTACTTATATTGTGGATAGTTTCAGTAAGAATCAATGACAATGATTCAGAAAGGAATTTTATGCAAAGTGCATTTATGTGTGTGCATGTTACACTTATAGTTCAATTGATATAATACTCAACATAAATTAAAAGAATATCATGACTCTCCATTCATTAAACTATTACTAAATCAAGATAACATGTTAGGATTTTCACAATATTATATATTTATCATAATTACAATTAGTAATGAAGATAATTTCTCATTTTCATTCTTACTGCAAATACTTAGCAATGTATTGTAAGTTATTAGTTTAATAACTGTATTTAACTTGCCACGGCTCATAAATATATATTGACACAGTTCTCTTTTCACATTTCCCCATCCCCAATGCCAGCACCCTAGTCCAAGCTACTATCAGCAATCACCTAAATGATCTCACTGTAGCCACTCAATCTGTCCTCCATTTAGTAATGTACTGATAACTATTTAACTAGCTCTCCTGGAGAGGAGGAAAGTCCTCATTTGTAGAATTCCCAATGCTATGATGTAACTACACCCACCATGGCTGATTTCAAACTTTCAGTGTGAAGTCACTGAATCTAGAGCTGGGGAGATCTGCTATCAAATTGGCTCTCCTAAGCCAGCTCCATTTCACCACTACCCCAACCATACCTAATTCATTCTCTATAACAAACAAACAAAGTTTTCTTTTTTTTTTTTTTTTGAGAGGGAGTCTGGCTCTGTCGCCCAGGCTGGAGTGCAGTGGCCAGATCTCAGCTCACTGCAAGCTCCACCTCCCGGGTTTACGCCATTCTCCTGCCTCAGCCTCCCGAGTAGCTGGGACTACAGGCGCCCGCCACCTCGCCCGGCTAGGTTTTTTTTTTTTTTTTTTTTTTTTTTTTTTGTATTTTTTTAGTAGAGATGGGGTTTCACCGTGTTAGCCAGGATGGTCTTGATCTCCTGACCTCGTGATCCGCCCGTCTCGGCCTCCCAAAGTGCTGGGATTACAGGCTTGAGCCACCGTGCCCGGCCCAAACAAAGTTTTCAAAAGGCAAATCTGACCATGTTGCTTGGCCCTGCTAACATAATTTGGCTTCCTTTTCCTCCCAAAAGCCTTCCTTCAATTTCTCCACACTCCCACCCATCACAGAATACTTTAAGAAGCTATTTTGTTTTTTCAGTTAGTTAACTAATATTCTGTAGACGTTAGCTCAAGAGTCACTTCCTCAGGGACATTTTACCTGACCTCCTTGGCTATGTTACAACCTCTTACCAGCCCTTATAATGAGATTATAATAATATACACCTCTACATTATAGCCACAGCTACACTTTTGCTTTTTTCTTTTCTTTTCTTTTCTTTTCTTTTCTTTTCTTTTTTTTGAAGACAGAGTCTTGCTGTGTCACCAGGCTGGAATGCAATGACGTAATCTCAGCTCACTTCAACCTTCACCTCCCAGGTTCAAGTGATTCTCTTTCCTCAGCCTCTCGAGTAGCTGGGACTATAGGCATGCACCTCCACGCCCAGCTAATTTTTGTATTTTTAGTAGAGAAGGGATTTCACCTGCTTTTCAACACAAAATCTCTATCATTATGCACAGTGCCAAGAACAAAGCAGACACTCAAGAATTACCTATTTTTGATAAATTAACAAATACATATCTGCCTAAAAGCATAAATAAATATGTTCCCCTGAAGATTGTCAAGGAAAATTGGAGATCAGCTTGTAATATTATTCTTTGATGTCTCTTCAATATAACTACAGAGTTTGTGTAACAACTTTAGGAGACTAAAGCGGTGACCTTAGAGAGAGTACTTAACTGTTCCAAATCTAACATGTACTATTCATTCAGATAAATAAACAAAAAGAGCTGACAAAACTTTAAACCTGTGTTAAGTACCCTCTAAGAATAAAATAGGTTAGTGTTAGCAATTATTTAAAAATAAGACTTTTGTACTAAATGATAACATCTGTGACTTTTCAGAAGGAGCTTCTTGAACCTACTTCATGACAAGAAATTGAAGCATTACAAAAGGTCTTGAAACTTGGAGTAAATGACAATATGTTTAAGTAATGCTTCATCTACGCAAGAGTCAACAATGAATCAAATCTATTCCTAAGGTTAGATTTATTTATATAAAATAATATAAAAACGTGGACATGGACAAAGAATAGATTAATTTTTATTTTACCTCTGCATTTCTAACTTTACAATGGGCATAAAAATCCCTTCATTTCAGACATTGAGGTATGGTATGTACAGAATATTTGCATTTCAACAAGCATATTTCTCACAAAGTATTAATACAAAATATAATCCAAAGCCAATCATGGTTATTCTTTCATTCTCTTCAGAGTTTGAGCTCTATGTACATTTCATGAAGTGCTCATTTACATAGAACCGACTTGAGAAAAGTAGAGTTTTGAGGAACATGCTGAGTGTAGCTGGATATTTGGGCATACTTTTAATAGTAGGATTTTTATGAATTTATAATTCCTCTCTGTGTGTCCATGTGTGCCCATTATTGAGCTCCCAATTATAAGTATGGATATGTGATATTTGATTTTCTAAGTTATTTCACTTAGGATAATGACCTCTAGCTCCACCCATGTTGCTGAAAAGACATGATTTCAGTCTTTTTTTATGGTGTATATATATATCACATTTTCTTTATCCAACCATCTGTTGAGGGGCACTTAGGTTGATTCTATGACTTGACTATTGTGAACAGTCACTCTCAAAGCTTTGACCCCAGCATTCTATGCTTATGATTAAATATTTGAAAATTGTACATTCTTTTTGGATTACATAGAATATTCTACTTTTTAGCAAGTTTTTCTTTTCCATATGAGTTACATATCAAACTAAACTCAGAAGTGAAGTAAAATTCCCATCTTTGTTTCCTGAATTAAGATGAATTTTAGATATTGCAACAAGTGGAACGCTCTGGTCCTCTCCTACTGTAAGGCACAATATAGCTTTCCTTCTTAAAGATTTAGATAGTTTCTCCCTATCACTTGCTATGCTGAAAAGTTTATACTTCATTCCTAGTAGGAGTTCCTAATTTTTATTTCTCCTTATCAAATGTCTAAAAACTAATAAATACATGAGAATATTTAATAACAAATTGTCAAAACTAAAATATTTATCATCAGAATATAACTAAACATTGGTTAGATAATACAAATATCTCAGTCATAAAATGTTTTTTACTTTCTAAAGTGATGTAATTATGTATTACATATTCTTTCTTATGTATAGTCTTACATATTCTGAGATGACTATTTCAGTTATTCTTAGCAACAAATTTACTGGGTTCTGAATTAGATGACTCTATGAATCCTATATTTTAAAGAGTCAATGATTTATGAATTTATATGTGAAGACCGTAAAATTCAAGGGGAAAATTTACTTAAAGAAGTAATTCCATCCTAAATTAAAAAGAAATATTTATTATCCAAAGACAATATCTCAACTTCCAGCATTAGTTTTATATTGGTGGGTGATTATTTTATGACTACTATTTGTTTTCTTTTTTTTTTTTTTTGAGATGGAGTTTCGCTCTTGTCACCCAGACCGGAGTGCAATGACACAATCTCAGCTCACTGCAACCTCTGCCTCCCAGGTTCAACTGATTCTCCTGCCTCAGCCTCCCAAGTAGTTGGGATTCCAGGTGCCTGCCACCATGCCTGATTAGTTTTTTTGTATTTTTCATAGAGACAGGGTTTCACCATGTTGGTCAGGCTGGTCTCGAACTCCTGACCTCAACTGATCTGCCCGCTTTGGCCTCCCAAAGTGCTGGGACTAAAGGTGTGAGTCAACGTGCCCAGCCCTATCTAGTATTTTTTTTCTTATGGGAAATCCAAAATACACAAAACTGATATCATAAATGGCTTTAGTAACTCCATTTATAAACAGTTGATGTGGCTATTTGACAATTATGTTTGTTGCAAAAAAATTACACAATTTATATGTTCTTGCCTCTCTATTATGTTTTAGGCATTGCATTATGAGGTAAAGTATCTCCCACATTAAAAAGAAACAAACAAACTAAGGTTAAGAAGGTTTATTTATTATTTATTTTAGAGACAGAGTCTTGCTTTGTCACCCAAGCTGGAGTAAGGCAGTGACATGGTCATAGCTCTTGACAGCCTAAAAGTCCTGGGCTCAAATGATCCTTCCCCCTCAGCCTCGTGAGTATCTGTGACTATAGGTGCAAGCCACAGTGCCCAGGGGTTAAGAAAATTGGGGGAGTTGGGGGAAGAATCTGCCCAAGGCCTGGATTCCTAACCACTGAGTTATACAGCCTCTCAATAGCACAGCCAGAACAAATAACATAAAATAAAATTAAGTAGGTAAAAAATCATTTAAAATAAGAAATAAAGATACATACATTATATTTTAGTATTTAAATGTTTATGATTTAAATATAATAAAGAATTCTGACTTTTAAAATTAATGGTGATAATATTACCTATATTGAACATCCATTATGTTGACACCTCATCTATCTCTGCCTTCTTTTATCAATATTACCAATATGTCAATTGTGGAATCACTTTTCCCCTCCACATTTCATTCTGTGTTCCAGGGCTTGTCATGCAACAACAAATTATCTAGTCAATCACCACTAAATACTTTTGGATATAGTGATTGTTTCAGAATTGCCATGTCAAACAAGCCAAGCTAGTCAAAGCCAATCCAATGACACTCAAATCTGGGTTATTTTTGCTTTGATTAAAAGGAATGAGAAATTACCTCCTTCCACTGGATTTGTGGAGAAAATGAAAATCAATCCCGGTTCCTGCTGAAGGCAGCAATATCACCACTAGAGGATCCTCCCAGAAAATGAAAACCCCAGACAGAAGAGTCAAGCAAAAAGATGTAGATAGAGAGAATGACCCTTGATGATATCATTTGAGAACCAAAACTGTACTTGAAGAAATTGCTACCTTTGTACTTTATAAATTACATGAGCCGATAACCACCAGCACTCTTGATTCTTTTTTCTGAAACCAGTTAACATTTGGCTTCTGTCATTGACAAGAGTTTTGAGTTAATCACTATCTTGGCATTTATACTGTGTTGTCATATGTTCACATCTATCTTTCAATTCTCGAAATAATAGTGTGAGGTATGTAGGATATAAACAATTTCCATTTGATAGCGCCATCATTAAGATCACAATTGAAGACAGAAGTTATTCACTGAGACAAAATAGAAGAGATTATTTTTTAATGCACAAAATTTATTTCTTCTTTCTTTATACTAATATTAACACATTTATTATAAATCACATTTTCTTATCAGTTATCTAATTGATTTTACAAGGCCTTGAAAAATTAAATGAACAACTCACTGTTTGGAAGGCTCAGGAAATTTTGGTTCTTCTCTTTTCTTCATTTCTATTGTTGGTTCCATAGGAGTAAGAACTACTGCAGCACATGAGACGACAGAGTGATACGAGTCCTCCCGGCAAACTGTTTGTTCAAAAAAACCGAGAAATTGTAAATGTCAAAATTATTTATGAACTAGTCTCACTTCTCCTTTTTTCCCTTTCTATATTTAGTCTAATAAAAGATCTAATTCTACTAAAACATTAATTATTAAATTATCCTTAAATATTTTCTGCTCTAAGTCTTTTCACTCACTAGCTATATGACCTTGGGCAATTTTTCTTTTTTAAAGCCCAGGATGGAAAAGGTATTGCCAACAGTTTATAGTCCTTTTCTAAAACAGCTTTTCATCCAAGAATGAAAAGTGCACAAGTTATACATATACAGTTAAATGAATCTTTGCAACATGACCACACCTGCTAAGTCAGCATCAGGATCAATAAACAGTGCATCACCAGCACCCTAAATCCTCCTGTGGTACCCCTTCTCAAACACTACTGTAGCCTCTGAACTTCACTATCATCATTTATAGAACCATAAAGAAGTTTTGCCTATTTCTGACCTTTACACAAATGGGATCATATTCTTTTGGGAGCATTTTTTTTTATTGTTTGTTTTGTTTTGTTTTGTTTTGTTTTTTGAGATGGAGTCTCGCTCTGTTGCCCAGGGTGGAGAGCAGTGGCACGATCTTGGCTCACTGCAACCTCCGCCTCCCAAGTTCAAGGGATTCTCCTGCGTCAGTCTCCCGAGTAGCTGGGATTACAGGCACCCGCCATCATGCTGGCTAATTTTTATATTTTTAGTAGAGACGGGGTTTCACCAGGTTGGTCAGGCTGCTCTTGAACTCCTGACCTCATGATCCGCCCGCCTCAGCCTCCCAGAGTGCTGGGATTACAGGCATGAGCCACCGCACCAGGCCCTTTTTTTTTTTTGAGAAGGAGTCTCGCTCTGTCACACAGGCTGGAGTGCAGTGGCATGATCTCAGCTCAATGCAACCTCTGCCTCCCAGGTTCAAGTGATTCTCCTGCCTCAGCCTCGTGAGTAGCTAGGACTATAGGCACGTCCTATGAGGCCCAGCTAAATAGGGACATGGATGCAGCTGGAAACCATCATTCTCAGCAAACTATCACAAGAACAGAAAACCAAACACCGCATGTTCTCACTCATAGGTGGGAACTGAACAATGAGATCACTTGGACTCAGGAAGGGGAACATCACACACCGGGGCCTATCATGGGGAGGGGGGAGGGGGGAGGGATTGCATTGGGAGTTATACCTGATGTAAATGACGAGTTGATGGGTGCAGCACACCAACATGGCACAAGTATACATATGTAACAAACCTGCATGTTATGCACATGTACCCTACAACTTAAAGTATAATAATAATAAATTAATTTAAAAAAAAAATTTTTGTATTTTTTAGTAGAGACAGAGTTTCACCATGTTGGCCAGGATGGTCTCAATCTCCTGACCTCATGATCCGCCCACCTCCACCTCCCAAAGTGCTGGGATTACAGGCATGTGCCACCACACCCGGCCCAAGCATATTTTTTTATGTGTTTTTTATTTCATTCAATGTGTGCTTATAAGATTCATCTATGTCTAGTAGCAGTTGGTTCATTCTCATAGCTGTGTGGCTTTCCACTGGTGAATATACCACAATTTCTTTATACATTTCATTAATAATGAACACAAGCTATTTTCAGTTTGGGGCTATTTCAATTGTCTATGAACATTCTTGTACTTTTTTAAACAGTGCACAAACACATTTATATTGAAAAAAAATCAAGAAGCTGTAATCGTTTCTAGGATATAGTCATGTTTTATGTTCTGCTTTAGTAGCTACTGCCAAATACAACTCAGAACTGTCTGTACTAATTTGCATTGCCAACAATAGAGAAAGAGTTTCAGTTGTTCCACATCCACACCAACACTTGGTTTTGTCATTTTTTTCTTATTAAAGTTTTAATATTGTATTAATTTTCTATTGCAGCATAAAAAATTAACACAAACTTAGCAGCATAAAATAACATCCATTAATCATTTCACAGTTCTGGAGATCGGAAATCCAGCTGGGTTCAACTGGGTTCCCCGATTAGGGTCTTACAAGGCCAAAATCAAGGTATCAATGAGTCTGCGCTCTTATCTAATGTCTCTGTGTGAAGAATCCACTTCCAGACTTACTCAGGTTAACAGAATTTACTTCCTTCTAGTAGCAGGATTCGAGTCTCCTTTTACCTTGCTAGCTGTTGTATCTAGGAACCACTCTGAGCTTCTAGGGCTACTCACAGGTTCATGGCCTATGGCCCATCCATCTCAGCAGTGGGGAACATCCTTCACATTGAAGCCCTCTCGCGCTTTAAATATCTCTGATTTCTTCTTCTGCTACCAACTAGGGAAAAAAAAATTCTTTCTCCTTTTAAAGGGCTCATGTGATTAGGTTACGTCTACCCAGATTATCTCCTTTTTTATTAACTCAAAGTCAACTTATTAGTAGCCCTAATTACATCTGCAAAATCCCTTTTGCCAACTAACAATCACAGCAGTGATGCCCTATCATCTTCCCAGTGAAGAAAAGTTAAGGGCTGGAGTCATGTGTCATCTTAGAATTCTGCCTACCAAAGCCGTTCTTTTAAGTGTATAGTGGTATGGCATTGTAACTTCAATTTATGTATTTCTGATAATGAATGAAATTGAATATATAGTGTATATTCAGTCCTCTTTTTACATGGTTCTAACACGCAAAAATTTCAGTTACATGGTTTAGTTAAATAACACCAGTCACCTCCCAAAAACAGGGTTCAAACTGCAGTTCACATGGTATACCAACTGTAATTGTATAAAGTACAAACTTCTTTAGTAGCACTTCAGTACACAAATCACTATGTAAATAAAAGAGGTACATCATGATCAGTGACACACACATCACTTCTTTCAAATTCTGTCAATTATTGATAACTAAGCATTACTTACTCAGTTCAAGTACATAAATCATAATGTGTACTTGCATTGCTTCCTTGTCCCCTTGTGATAAATTTATGTGACATTTTATAAAAAATAGACAATGTAAGGAAAAAATTTGCCAATGAAAATGAAAGTAGAGAAAATAAAAACTGATAGCGAAACCCCGTCTCTACTTAAAATACAAAAAATTAGCCGGGCATGGTGGCATGCATGTGTAGTCTCAATTATTTGGGAGGCTGTGGCAGGAGAATTGCTTGAACCCAAGAGGCTGAGGTTGCAGTGAGCCAAGATCAGGCCACTGCACTGCAGTCTGGGCGACAGAGTGAGACTCCGCCTCAAAAGAAAAAAAACCCAAAAAACAAAAAACTAACAACAACAACAAAAAATACGGAAAGTGCTGGCTGGGCACAGTGGTTCACACCTGTAATCCCATCACTTTGGGAGGCAGAGGTGGGCAGATCATGAGGTCACGAGATTAAGACCATTCTGGTCAACATGGTGAAAGCCTGTCTTAGCTGGACGTGGTGGCACGTGCCTATAATCCCAGCTACTCAGGAGGCTGAGGCAGGAGAATTACTTGATCCAGGGAGTCGGAGGTTGCAGTGAGCCAAGATCGCGCCACTGCACTCTAGCCTGGCCACAGGGCGAGACTCCATCTCAAAAACAAAATGGATAGTGCTGGAAGTGATATTTGAATCAAACAAAAAAACGGAGTGCGACAAACAGGAACAGTCAAGTTTTAATTACTCCATTATTTAATTTTACTTATAAAGTTAATGTTAATAATGTATAAAAAATTTTATTCACTTATACATTTTATAAAGGTAAATTATGGAACAGCAGACAATTATAACATAATGTAATGTAAAAAACATGGGACAGCGTCAAGCCATTCCATATTCAAATAGATTTGCAGCATCCATGGGTTGAAAAATCAATGATACATTTTTCACGATTATTTCCAACCATGGATATAAATAACAGTTTGAGGCAACAATATAAAAAGCTATATCCTAAATTTGCTCTTCTGTGAAAAGAATTTTTGTTGTTAATGTATTGCATGAAGTGCAGAATATTCCATCTTAAGCTTCTGTCACTAGAGAGTATCAGAGCAAGGCTAACTGTAAAATAAAAGTGCCCATTTATTTCTAGACAGATGAGGCCTTTTGGCCAAGATCAGGGTCACTTAACAACTACTGGAACTGCACCTAGTGGAGGTCAGTTGTCAGTAACCATCAGTTAATAAGAAAAGGATGATTCAGGTCTGAGAAACCAATGTTTAATTACAGGTTTTAAAAGAAGAAAAAATACGTGATAGTCACAAAAATTGCTCATCCTAAAACTTGGTTCTAAGCACTAGTCTTATTTATTTCTAGATAGTCATTAAATATATAAACACCAAAATGAACAAGGCTTCCAGGGACCACTCAGTCAGAGATCTGCAAACCTCAGGGCAGTGTAGAAATCATTTTTAGCTTTGAAATGAAGTAGTCTGACCTTGTCATGTAACCTTTTATTACACCACAAAAACTATGCTATTATAGGAAATGACTTTCTATTATTGCTGTATTCCCTAAAATGTTTCTTTCAGATTCATAATAAACTGAGATACAAAATCTAAACACTAAAATTTTAAACTACTCCTTTTCTCCAGTTTGACTACATCAAAATAATTTTATTTAATTACTGAATTTCAATCATTGTTTTACTTTTTAGTTTATAAAATCATTGCTAAAGCATAAAAAAGCAATATATTTTATATGTTAATAAATTTCACAAAACTACCAAAGATTCACCAGAAGAGGCATTTTTGTCTTTCATGCAAAATTAAAACATTTAAATAACTGAAAGTGCCTAGAGCAGTTATAAATAATGTGTCTTTGATATTCTTGTATTATATTTTATTTATACATATTTATTACATTTGAGATCACCACTCCAGTTCACCAAAATAGTTTACTATCAATCAGCAAATTGCAGCCTTAAAAAAGAGAATTTGCTTTTGACTTGGTAGAGTGTTCACGTTTCCATTTTCTGTTCCAAATATCCAGGATCCATGTACCTACCATGGAACAACCCACTGAGAAAGCTTAACCTAGCAAAAGAATTATTTAACAAACATTTAAATGACATGATAGACACAATTCTGCACTAACTGTGTATTGACTCTTACTGTATTGTTTTTACCCTTCAGAAAAGTTCTATGGCGTAAGTATTATTATTACTGCCATTGCACTTTTCTCACACAGTTTGAGTATAGAAAACCCCGAATTTGATCTATCTGTCACTAGTCCTCATGCTATTGAACATACTTCATGCTGATTCTCATTTAAATATATCAAGTGCTCTGAAGTACTAGTGTAAATGTAATAGTTTATCTTTTTCAATTGTTTATATTCAATAATATTCCTACATCTGAATTCTTTATTGTAAGAAAAACTGTGCAACCACCAAGCAGTTTGTTTGTACAACCATATTATTTAAGACTGTATCTTGAACAGCCATATTATTTAAGGCTAGAATCACCTTGAGATTTTTTTAAGATGTGAAAGAATTGCATAGAAATTATCAATATCTTAAAGTAAAACCTTCTGAAAAATTAATTCATATCAGAACATACCACAATTTTGACTCATCATAAAAATACTTTGGGTTCTAAGTTCTGTCCTTCAAAATGACTTACAACAATGTTTTTTCTATTGTTCCACTGGAGAATGAGTGTTTTACATTTGTTCTCCCATTAGTAAACTATGAATAATAATCTTGCACTTGGGTTGTGGTGATGATTAAATGAATTAATGCATGTAAAGTGCTTAGT
This sequence comes from Macaca fascicularis, assembly GCF_037993035.2. Taxonomy (NCBI): domain Eukaryota; kingdom Metazoa; phylum Chordata; class Mammalia; order Primates; family Cercopithecidae; genus Macaca; species Macaca fascicularis. The sequence goes on along the minus strand of NC_088379.1, from coordinate 95,993,913 downwards.
ATAATGTCAGGAAAATGATATTCTTTTAAAATGTTAGCAAATATTATTTATAACTGTTTTACTTTACGAGATGGTATCTTATTATCTGCCCAAGCTGGAGTCTAGTGGCTATTCACAGGTGCAGTCATGATGCACTACCCCTCAAAGTCCCGGGCTCAAGCAATCCTCCTGCCTCAGCCTCCTGAGTAGCTGGGACTACAGGTATACGCCACGATACCTGGCTGATTTTTTGTTTTTGTTTGTTTGTTTGTTTGTTTGTTTGTTTTATATGTCAACTTGGCTAGGCTACAAGCCCCAATTATTCAAACACTAACCCAAGTGTTGCTGTGAAAGTATCTTCTCTACATGTAAAGTCCATAGTCTGTTAGCTTTAAGTGATATTATCTTAGGTAATCTGGATGAGTCTGAGTTAATCAGTTTAAAAAAGCTTAAAGCAGAGTTGAGGCTTCCTGAAGATAGAAATCCCACCCTTGTCAAAAGTTCCCTCCTGCTCTACCTGATAGTTAGCTCTACATATTTTGGACTTACCTAACCAGTCCCCAAAATCACATACGTTGATTACTTGTTATAAAAACAAATAGACAAAATAAACTTCTTTATATCTTTTACTGACCTGTTTCTCTGGTTGATAAATACATAAGTTAACAATGACATTTTGGTATTAAATATCAGTTTTAGTGAACCAGTAAGTATTTCCTTTTAGTGCCCATACAAAGTTTTTTGATGAAATAGTATTAATCCAGAATTGGAAGAATTGAAAAAAAGAAGCAGTTAAGATAAAAGTCATTGATCATGACTGTAAATAGCACACACTGAGCCAAAGCAGGCATATATATTCATTTCTTAGTAGCATTAATTGAACTATTTCATATCCAGACACTGTAGTAGGTGCTGAACTTGTGAAGATAAAACACAAAATATTTGCCTTGCAGTAACTTAAAGTGTACTAGGAGATGATACCATTTAGAAAATGTAATCATAGAAGCCAGCCAAGTAAAGAAACTGGCAGGATGAAAACAGTAGAACTGCTGCAGTCTTACTCACTCCTGTTACTTAGTAGAGTGCCAGGCACTAAAAAGGCACTCAATAATATTTGGTAAATGAATGAGAGACTGAAGAAAAATGAAGCGAGGCATGGGGGAAATGAAAAGATGCTAGCCAAGCATAGGAAAAAGTGTGCTAAAAGGCAATGAGATATGGGAAAATGTTATATATATTGAGAAATGGAAATAATTCAATGTGGTTGGGGCCTAGATAAGACACAAGAAGGTGAGGAAGACTGAGCTGGAGACATAGGTCACTGGCAATACCTTAAACACCTTCTAAGCAACTTAAAACATTAGTATTTGATCCTAAAGTTAATGGGAATTGATATCAACCATTAAACAAGAACAACATGATCAGCTTTATATATTTTAAAAAATAGCCAGGGCAACACCTAAGTGCAGGAATAAGATTGAGTGAAACCACTGACAGCACTACTGAAATAAACAAAATGAGAAATGGTGAGGGCTTCTTATTATTTGAAGTAGCAGTGTAGTGGACAAGAGGGGAAAAAGTAGAGTGCAGAGTATTCAGAAATGTTAACACTTCTGTTTGAAATATACAGTCACAGTCTATATCTACTTATTTGCTTTATTAAGATGAAGTACAATTCTCAGTACGTTACAAAATCAGAAAACACAGTGACAGTACAGATGGGTGTGAGAGAACAGCCATCAAAAGAAGAAAGTAAAGACTTTCAAATTATAAGACAATTTAGTTTACAATTTAAATTAAAAAATATTCTGTACAACCATATTATTTAAGGCTTATATCATCTTGAGATATTTGTTAAGATGTGAAGGAATCACATAGAAATTGTCAATATCCTAAAGTAAAAACTTCTTAAAAAATAACACAGAAAAACAGATGAAAATAAGTATACCCTGGAAACTCAGACAAAACTACAAAGTGTAAATGAAAATATTAAATTTGGTCAGGCTTACTTCACATCATCCAAATTTCGGTAATTTTGTTGCTGTGTGCCTATAGTAACCTTTCATTTTATGACAGATGGTTGGAATATATCAGTTCTATTATAATTGAAATTGCATATTTTCGACCCATTTAATCTCAATTTTTTTCTTGCCTTAGCTTTTGAGTAGTTCTTTTCAAATATTTCGTTGAGAAATTTTTTTCTAGAATAAAATTGAAACCTCACAAGTGATAGAGAAAACTAGCAAAAGTTATGAATTCCATTTGTAAGGTTATCGATCTTATTAAAACTCAAAACACTTTAGTATATTTGGGGCTGGCAAAAAAGTGTCCTTCATTTCAAACATAAGCTGACATCGCCAACAATGTTCTTGAATGTTGAACACGAAACAAGCATTTATAAAGTCCCTACTAAGTGTAAAGTTAAAAATATTATGAATAAAGTGTCATTTATTTTAATAAACAGAAAATTAAGTTAAAATGTTGTCATTACGGTGGGCACTAATCCAGTATGACTGGTGCCCTTTTAAGAAGAAGAGATTATGACACAGTCAGACACAGTGGAAAAAACATCTGAAGACACAGAAAAAAGCCATCTAGAAACCAAAAAGAGAGGCCTCAGGAGAAATCAACTGTGCGGACACACTGAATTTGAACTTCTAGACTCCAGAACTGTGAGATAACAAATGTTTGTTGTTTACGTCACCAAGACAATAATACCTTTTGTTATGCCAGTCCTAGCAAACTAATTTAAAGAGCATTTTAGGGGGAGGACTGGAGAATTACTTTTACTAATACTAATAATTAAATAAAAAGATCTCAGAGTTCTAGTCGAAACTCCTGCCTAATGGCTGAATCTACATTGCTACTACTCCTATCCTCTCTCATTCCAAATATCTCTGACAGATGTCCAGTTCATACTTCAATAATTCTAACACTGGAAAATATGTTAACTTGTCATTATGGTTCCCTCCTTCCCAATGTGACCTAAGCTTTTAGGGTATTTAAAACTAGATTGTGTAGAGTTGTATGAATTTTCGTGTGTTTATATCTATATATATGTACACACACATACATACACTATCCATATCTATATATGTACACACACGCACACACGTATGCATATATTACATATATAATATATACTTTAAACACATACATATGTTTAAAACATGCATACAATAGACAGCATCAGAAAGAACAGAATCATAAACAATTATTATTGCTGATAAACTAGATATTAAAAACTTTATCAGCATTTTCTCCATTGTATAGCCACCATTTAGAGCAGAAGACGTTACCTAGGTTAAGTGTTTTTCAAGCTTCCATAAAAAGTGATGTGTAAGAACTGTAGCATCACTGGAAGTCTGTGAAGTCCTCCATCACTGACACAAATTCCACACATAATATTAGAATGGCATCAACATCTGTAGTCTGCTCCTTCTAAGTAGTTCACATGAGAAGGTTTATGACTTATTCATTAAAGATTTCATTTTAATATTGGCAGGACCATTAAAACTTATTGTGGCAAGGCCGGGCATGGTGGCTCACACCTGTAATCCCAGCAATATGGGGAGCCAAGGTGGGTGGATCACCTGAGGTCAGGAGTTCGAGACCAGCCTGGCCAAAAGGGTGAAACCCTGCCTCTATTCAAAATAAAAAAAAAAAAAAAATTAGCCAGGCATGGCATATAGACATGGCACATGAGCAAGATTCCATCACACACACACACAAAAAAAATCTTATTGTGACAAGACTATTTTCTCAAGATGGCAGCACCAATATACATTCTGATGGCAGCAGTGGTCCATGTGGTGTGGTAGCTGTGAAGATGCTGGTTGCAGTGTGGGAGGTGTAGCTGGGGCTGTGCACACCATGGAGTAGGTGAGAGGAGGACCTCTTGGGAGCCCAGGAATTCCCCTGACCTCAGCAGGCTCCCACTGTCTGAAATTTCCTTGAATCTGGTGCCTGCTCCAATTTTGGAGCAAAGTTGTGACAAAGCCTGGGCACTACCATGACCCTGCTGGGTATACACATGCTCAGTGTGGCACCAACATGCCAGAACCCTGCTGCCTCGAGCCCCTCTGGACTTTGGGTGCTGATAAGCATGGAAGGGAGGCAAAGGGGAGGCCTACAGGAAGGTTGACACAGGTCTGCAGGCTGTGGATGGCAGGTTGATGACAGCAGAAAGCAGACAGGCTCCTGGGTGGAAAGAGGTGGGTCCCTGGTGAAGCCTCACCTTTATGCTGGGGATGGCCTGAAGCTTGGGTGCCAGGCTGCCAATTGCGTGAAGCAGAGTGGAAATTATGGTGCTTTTTCCAGGTCCAGCCATGGCCACCCATGGACCAATCAGCACACACTTCCTCCTCCTTGAAGCCCATAAAACCCTGGACTCAGCCAGACTTGTAGAGACATTGGGAAAACCTGCCTGTGGGCTGGAGCTACCCACTGTGGGACTTCTCTCAGCTGAGAGCTGAACAGATCTCTGGATGACCTACTTGTAGAAAGAAGCTACCCACTTCAGGTCTCTTGAGAGCTGTAGTGTAGCCCAATAAAACACCTCTTTGCCTTGCTTACCCTCCAGTTGTCCGTGTACCTCATTCTTCCTGGAAACAAGACAAGTACTTGGGACCTGCTGAATGGCACAAACAGGGCTGAAACATGCCCCCCAGTCACCATGTTGCAAGCACGAGAAGAGAGAAGAAAGAAGAGAGAAAAGAGAAGGAGAGAAGAGCTGTGGCCCTTTGGGGAGTTCAGCTCTAGGAGTTCCCTGAGCCAGGGCTCTTACACCCTATTTGGGTCTCTGCAGTTCCTGGAATCTCCAAGCTGCTGGGTGATGAAGTGTTCCCTGGTGCCTGCAGTGGAAGTCACCTGTGGTACACCTGGTCAAGCCATAGCCTCACAGGGAACCAGCGCCTATGTCAACACCTGGAGCTGCCCACCAGCCCCAGTAAGTGTGCCTTGTTGTACACAGTGGCCGGACCCTGCCGTCGCTTGCTTACACACTCCTCACCATTTCATGCCTGGCTCACCATTGTCAGGCTTCGGATCTGAACCAGTAGTACAAGCCGAGTGAAGACTGCCAGGCCAAGTGAGCAAATCAAGTCCAGTGATCCTGAGCAAAACTCAGGCAAAGACACCACCAGCCACAGAGATTTATAGCTAGAAAAGCAACACTCTGAGGATCCTATGACATTTTGTGGGGCTCATCCAGGATCTGCAGAAGGGTGAGTAAAAGCAACCTTGCTGCTTTCTGTCCTTTCTTTGGGAATCCCTAAACTCCACAATAACCAAACTGAAAGAAAAATGCCATGCCTTTGTCAGCCAGTTAAAAGTGACTAGTATAGCTTCTGGCCTTAAGACATGAGGACAGGCTTTCTGGGGAGGACACTGCCAATCCCCCATCACCCTGGGGTGCTGGGAATGTTGGCTTTGTTCCAATCCAGTTTCCCTTCACGGAGGTCTAGCCATCATGTGGGATCAGAAGGAGGTCCCGGGGCAACTGAGGGTATCTGGTTAGGCTACATCTCAGTGTTATCCAAAGGCCTCTGAACTAACTGTAGTCCCTGACTGCCTATTAGGGTGTCAGCACTAGGACCTCCCGTCTTTCCTATCATTCTTCCCTTCTTTCATGGCTGTCATGGCTCCTATCTCTTTTTTATATACAATGATAAGGGTGTTGTTTCAAAGTACAGAGATAATAATACTAGGTAGAATAAGCACTTGGCTTGGTCATCAGAAGTGTAAATCAGAACAATGTGATGTCTATCTATTCTTAGAAGCAACAAGGATGTAACAATTGAGAGTTTTCTTTCCCCTGTTGAAGGAACCCATTTGCACAGGGCAAAAGATTTTTCTCCAGGCACCTTCCCCTCCCCTGAAGTTAAATAATCCTTTCGGGAGGCATCTTGTTAGGCCAGGTCCCCAATTCCCAAGACTCCCTTTCTTTCCCTTGTTTGCAGAGGACCTGGTCCCACAGCTTCACCTGCTTATAAGAAAGAAGCAAGAGATGGGCTGCCCCATCAGTTACTGGCTGCAATTTGGTGAGGGCCACTAATTTAATGGGTCTGTACACTATCCTGAGGCAATTTTTTGTCCCAAGTTTAGTTTTGAGGCCCTAGAAAGGAAAACTAGATGTGAGAGATCCAAAGGCACATGACAGTGAAGTTTACAGGGCACAGCACAGGTGAGCTTGACTAATTCCTGCCTATTAGGCCCTCCTGCATCGTAGATGGAGGTCATGCTCCCACCCATGGCATAGATAAGGTCTAGGGAACTCAAAGGTTATCAAAAGCAGGAGGATTAGGCACCATATAGGTGAGTGTGAATATTCCTCTTGGGTATGCCTCCCCACTTCATGGGTGAAGCCACACTTGCACACATGGTCAACACCTGCAAAGATCACTGGGACTCAGGGATATAAGGTCAGAATAAAGAAAAGGATGCCCTTTTTTCTTCCCTTCATCTACCCTGGGTATTCACTGTAAAGAGAAAGGAACAAACGGATGCTTTTCACCCCTCTTTCCTGAGGGGTAACCAACCATCTTCAACCTGCACTCCTCTTGACTGCATCCTGAATCACTGAGATCCCTTTGACCCTCAGACTCTGGAGAGAAGAAAAATGACCTTTTCCTCCTCTGTTCTCTCTTCCAGAAGGGTAAACAACCATCTTTAACCTATATACCTCTAGAATGTATCCTGAATCTCTGGGACTCCTTGACCCTCAGACTCTGGAGAAAATCTGCCTTATATTCCTTTGCACAAAGGTGTGGCTGAATTATGTTCTGCAGGAAGAAGCATGGCCTCAGAAATGAAGCATTAATTTTAATACCATTCTGCAGCTGGAACTTTTCTGTAAACATGAGGGCAAATGGTTCAAGGTCCCACATGTGCAGGCTTTCTTTGCCTTGCACGGAAGTCTGGACCTTTGCCAACATAGTAGGATTGATTCTGCCCTCTTGGTGGCCATTTCAGAAAAGGCTGCAAGGGGCAATCCCAGGGAAATAGAGAAGCAAACCCCAGAGGTACCTCCATTGGAGGAATCATCTCCTTCCATTTCCCTTATCCAGGTTCTCTCTAAGCTTGCCCCATCCTAGAAATCTTAGTTTTAGGCACTTTTGCCCCTACAAAAGGTTGGCAAATATAGTCTCATTAAGGTTCAAATTTGCTTTTCTCTATAGAACTTAAGGCAGATTAAGGAGATCTTGGCAAGTTTTCAAATGACCCTGATATTTGCATATAGAGGCTTTCCAAAATTTAACCAAAGTATTTTAACTCTTCTGGAAGAACATTATGTTACTTTTGAATCAGATCCTGACTACTGTCGAAAAGCAGGCCACCCTGCAAGCAGCAGATAATTTGGGGGATGAGCTTTGTATGTCATATAGTGCCAGGGAAAGGAAGAAGCCTTATCCAATTAGAAGAATAGTGGTACCATTGGAGGATCATAAATGGGATACCAATGATGAAATGGGAGAATGGAAGAGGAATCACTCTCAGGTGTGCATACTGGAAGGCTTATGAAGGACTAGAACTAAGCCTCTTAGTTACTCCAAGCTATACATGACAGAAAAGGGATTCAATGAGAACCCCACTGCCTTCCTGGAAATGCTAAAAGAGGTCTTGGTAAAGCACACCTCTCTCTCGTGATTCAGTTGAGGGATAACTGATCCTGAAGGATAAGTTTATTACTTAGGCAGCCCCAGACATCAGGGTGAAGCTGCAAAAGTAGGCTGTAGGACCAGACAGTACTTTAGAGAACCTACTGAAATTGGCCACCATGGTCTTTTATAATAGGGATCAGGAGAAAATCAAAAAAAAAAAAAAAAAAAAAAATGAAACACAAGAAAAGGCAGAGGCTCTAATTGACTCCTTGCAGGCTCACAAACCCCAGAGTGCCTAGATGTACCTGTTAACTGCTACAAATGTGGCAAGCCAAGGCACTTCAGGAAAGACTGCCCAGGCAACATGAGAAAGCTACCTCAACCCTGTCCAATAGGTAATGGAGACCACTGAAGGGAAGACTATCCCCAGAGACAAAAGTCACCAGATCCAGAGCTAGTCTCTCAAATTGTCCAGCAGGACTCACACATCCCAGGGCTCTTCTCCCTGGTTCTGGTGGTCCAGACCACCAATACATTCCAGGAGCCCAGGGTGAGTCTGGAAGGTGAAGGGAGGAAAGGGAACCTCCTCCTGGACACTGAAGCAGGCCTTTACGTTCTCCGCTCCAATCCAGGCACTCCCTACTCTCTTAGCATGACCATAAGGGGTGTCTCAGGAAAGCCTTTAACCCAATATTTTTCCCAACCCCTTAGTTGTAGTTGGGAGGACCGCTTGTTTACTCATGCTTTCTAATCATGCCAGAAAGCCCAACTCCTCTCTTGGTCAGGGACATTTTGGCTTGTATGGGAACCACTATCCTTATGGCTTCAGGATGGACTCTTTTTCTCTCCCTCATAGAGACCAGTATTAACACAGAAGTCTGGGCAACTCCAGGGAAAATTGGCTGAGCCACAACTGCCACACCGGTCTGGATCCACTTTAAGCATCTTACCTCCTTCCCTAACCAGAGACAATATCCTCTGAAACCAGAAGTTAGGAAATGACTAGAAACCATCATTGATAACTTGAAGATGCAGGGCCTTCTCAAACCCTGTAACAACCCTTGCAATACACTGATATTGGGGATACAAAAACCCAACAGGGACTGGAGACTAGTTCAGGGTCTCTGCCTCATTAATGAGGCTGTGGTCCCAATTCATCTGGTGTTTCCCAATTCCTATAACCTGATAACTCAAATACCTGAGGGAACTAAATGGTTCACAGTCCTGGATCTAAAAGATTCCTTTTTCCTGCATACTGTTACACCTCAACTCCCAGTACTTGTTTGCATTCAAGAATTCCTCCAACTAGGCCACCCAGTTAACCTGGACAGTGTTACCTCAGGAATTCTGAGACAGCCCCCACCTGTTTGAGAAGGTGTGTCAAAAGATCTCTCTGAGTTCCTTTATCCTCAGTTAAAGTTTTACAATATGTATACATTCTCCTTTGTGCCCCAACTCTGAGGAAATCTCTCAAGGAGGCAGTAAAGCTCTTCTTAATTTTCTAGATAACAGGATATAAGGTCTCAAAATCTAAGGCTCAGCTCTGTCAGACTTCAATGAAGTACCTAGGTCTAGTCTTGTCAGAGGGGACCCAGGCACTAGGTGAAGAAAGGATCAAGCCCATGTCCTTCTTTCCCCTCTTCAAAACCCTCAAGCAACTGAGGGGATTCTTGGGCACTACAGGATTCTGCAGGTATGGATACTTGGTACGGTGAAATAGCTTGTCCCTTATATCACCTAATAAAGGAGACTCAGGCAGCTAAGATCCACTCCCTAACTGGGGAACCACAGGCTAAAAGGGACTTTGACCAATTAAAACAAATCTTGCTTGAGGTACCAGCCCTTAGCCTTCCCAATGAGGAGATGTTCATTCTTTATGTCTCAGAAAGGAAGAGAATGGCCATGCAAGTTCTAACTCAGGCCCGAGGTCCAGCCTAGCAGCCCATAGGGTACCTAAGGAAGGAGCTTTATTTGATAGCTAAAGAATGGCCAGCCTGTCATTGCCGGTATTTCCAGTGGTAGCTTTACTAGTACCAGAGGTATTAAGTTAACCATAGGGAATAACTTAACTGTTTATATGTCATATAATGTAGCAGGACTGCTGTCTTCCAAGGGGAGTCTCTGGCTAGCAGACAACCACCTACTCAAATATCAAGCTCTGCTATTAGAAGGATCTGTAGTATAGTTAAGAACCTGTCTCTCCCTAAACTCAGCCACCTTCCTCCCAGAGGAAGCTGGGGAGCTTGAAGAGGACTATGAACAGATAGTAGTGCAAACCTATACAGCTGGAGAGGACCTCAAATACAGACAGAAGTTCCTTTGTAGAGCAAGGGGTCCATAAGGCGGGGTATGCAATAGTTACCCTGAATGACATTATCAAGAGTACGCCTCTCTCCTCAGGCACAAATACTCAACTAGATGAGCTAATTGCCCTCATGAGGGCACTTGAATTAAGCAAGAGGAAAGCAGTTAACATTTATACTGATTCTAAGTATGCTTTCCTAGTCCTCCATGCCTATGCCACTAGCTGGAAAGAGAGGAACTTCCTCACAGCCAATGGATCTCCCATTAAATGCCATCAGGAAATTAACAGACTATTATCTGTGGTATTCCTTCTATGGAAAGTGGTAGTAATACATTGTAAAGGCCACCAAAAGGGGATGGATAAAATAGCCAAAAGCAATAAGCTGGCAGAGCAAGCAGCCAAATCGGCAGCAAGAGGGCCCCATATATCTGATCCCCTTGAGGCCCTCTGATATGGGAGTGCTCCATAAAAGAAATGAAACCTCAGTATTCCTCTGCAGAGATAGAATGGGCTGTGTCACGGGGATACACACTTCAGTCCTCAGGATGGCTGCAATTAGAGGATAGTAAGCTTCATCTACTAGCTTCCAGCCAACAGAAAGTTCTTAAAAAATCCTCCACCAAGTCTTTTAGGCTAAGGATAAAACCTGTAAGGATAAAACCTGCCAAGTGCTCAAAGGTTGTTCTCACGTAAAATTCTGCTAAAAATGATCAAACAGGTTGTTAATGCTTGTGAGACTTGCCTCAAAAATAATCCAGTCAGTCAACGGCTTCTCCCCCTGGAACCCAAAAGATGACAGTCTACCTCGGGGAAGACTGGCAGATGGATTTCACCCATATGCCAAAGACAAGGGGCATCCAGTACCTCCTAGTATGGGTAGATACCTTCAGTAACTGGGTAGAAGCATTTCCATGATGAAAAGAAAAAGGCTCTGAGGTGATAAAAACACTAATTAATGAAATAATTCCTTACATTGGACTTCCTAAGTACCTTCAGAGCAATAACGGCCTCTTGTTCAAGGCAGTTGTTACTGAGGGGGTATCAAAGGCAACAAGCATACAATACTGTCTTCATTGTGCTTGGAGACCACAATCCTCAGGAAAGGCAGAAAACACAAATGAGATTATTAAAAGGCACCTCAGAAAACTGTCTCAAGATACTCATATTCCCTGGATTACTCTTTTCTCCATAGCGCTACTATGTGTAGAAATACCCTTTCAGAGCTAGATTTAAGTCCCTTCAAAATGGTGTATGGACAGCCTTTTCTCACCAATGATTGCTTGCGAGACCAAAAAAGCTCCGATTTAATTAAACATATAACTTCTTTGGCCCATTTCCAAAGGAAATGCAACAACTATCAGAGGCCCAGTCTCATGAATAGGACCACTTCTATTCAACCCAGGGGATTTAGTACTGGTAAAGGCACCTGCTTCCCTTTCTCTCTCTCTAGTCCCAGAATGGGGGTGAGGGCTTACTCTGTACTTCTTTCTACTCCTACGGCAGTAAAGGTCACTGAAATAGATTCTTGGATTCATTATACTTTAGTAAAAGACCAGGGAACCGATAGAATTTCCTCTGTTGACCTAAGACAGCACCCGAAGTACACGAGTGAAGAAATCAGGGATCTCAAGCTAACAATCAGAAAAGATAAGTACTAACAACCAACCCTCCATGGATACCCTATGCTTACTGTTCTTGCTTTTGTTCTGTTCCTCACCATAAGGCATCTTTGTCAAGACCCCTTTATTCCTGAACTCCCTACTGCCATAAACAGTTATTCTCTTTTAAAGCTTAGCTGCCCCCCTACAAGATTTATTTCATAAAGGTGAAACAGCTCTAGCCACAACATTATTTTCAGAATGATTAGTCTATTTTACTTCTTATTTGTGTTATCTCCAGCACTAGATACTTTCCTTCACATTCTCAACCTCCTTGTAAAGTTATTTCTTCTCACCTTGAGGCTGTCACACTCCAAGTGGTCATACAACTAGATCCTTGGACAATGGCTCCGTTTCTACCAGGGACCCTCAGAGGCCTCTAGAGAGATCTGACTGCTGTTTTCCCCCAAACAATGTCCCCTGTCAGCATGAAGCAGTTAAGAGCAGTCATCATCCCTATCCTAACAGCAGTTAGATATACCTCTTCAGAAGGGGGATGGATGGCAACAGTGGCCTGTGTGGAGCAGCCACTGCAAAGATGCCAGCTACAATGAGGGAAGCACAGTCAGGACTGTACACTCCATGGAGCCAGCAGGAGCTAGGAACAGGCAAAAACCTCATCCCTTCCAACTTGGAGGGGCAGAGCCCCACCCTCCTTGGTGAAGATGCAGCCACCCAGTTGTGGCTGTGGACCCTGGCATCCCTACACTCTCTGGGAAGCCTCTCTGCCCCTGGAGGCTTGGAAGTGGCATTCCCACTATCTCACCTCTCCCCACTCTGGTACCTGCTCTGATTTTGAAGCAAAGATGTTGCCAAGTCTGAGAACTGTTATGACCCAGCCAGGTGTGCACACACTCAGGGTGGTGCTGATACACTAGCTTCCTGCTGCCTCAGCCTTCTTCGGATTCTCAGAGGCACAGAGGCCAAGGAAGGGCTGTGGGTAGCTCAGCACAAGCCTGCACGCACTCCTCGGCACAAACAGCCTAGGCACTATGGGTGTCATGAATGGCAGGTTGATGGAAGCAGGAGGAAGTCAGGTTCCTAGGCAGAAAAGCGTGGATCTCCAGTGAAGCCCCACCTTGAATCTGGGAATGGCTTGAAACCTGGGAACTGGGCTGCCAGTTTTGCAAACTGGAGTGAGAATTTATTGTGCTTTTTCCAGGCCTGCCCATGACCACCCATGAACCCATCAGCACTCACTTCCTCTCCTGTGAAGTCCCAGACTCAGCCAGACTCAAAGTAACGTTGAGATGGCCTGCCTGCAGAGGAGATACCCACTGTGGGTATCCTCTCAGCTGGGAGCTAGGCAGACATTGGGATGACCTGCCTGCAGAGAGGAGCTATCCACATTGGGTCTCCTTCCAGCTGAGAGCTGAGCAGATGTCAGGGTGACCTGCCTGTGGAGAGGAGCTATCCACTGTGGTTTCCCTCCCAGCTGAGAGGTGAACAGACATCGGGACAATCTGCCTGCAGAAATGAGCTACCAACTTCAGGTCTCCTGAGAGTTGTACTGTAGTTCAGTAAAGCACCTCTTTGCCTTGTTCACCCTCCAGTTATCTGCATACCTCATTCTTCCTGGATGCAGGACAAGAATTCAGGACCTGCCTAATGGAGGGACTGAAGGAGCTGTAACACAAACAGGGTTGAAACACGTCCCTCCTCTCACCACGTTGTGAGTATGAGAAGAAGAAAAGAGAAAAGAGAGAAGGAGAGAAGAGCTGCTGACCTTCTCTCCTTCTCTCTTGTGGCCCAGTATCAAACTGTATACTTGTAAAGAGCATTTATAATTAACAACATAAATAGATTTTGATTCCAGGCAAACTTTCATTAAATTTGGTACCTAAATGATACAGAAAAAAAATTGTGGACATAAGTGCCACAAAGATTTGTCCACATGTTATGTGTATGTGGAATTTATGAATGAAGATTTCTCCAGGCTTACTCCTTCAAGGCAAGGACCTCAAGTCTTTCTAATGCTTTTTCTATATAAAGTTACATGAATGACTAGTCTGTAACTGTTTTTTTTAATTAAAGGATGATGTTTATCTGTGATGATTATTAGTCAGTGATCAGTTTCATGATGAATAACAAGTGTCTGTAAATACCATTTTGGAACTGTTATATTAGATTCCAATATAATAAATGTCATGCATTCACCGTAAATTATGTTTGTTAAACCTCAGAAATGAGACTTCAGGGGACATGTGTTCTTATTTTCAGTTAACGGTTGGTTGAGAAATTATAGTTGCTCATAATTTTTCACCCTTTTAATAAAGGTATTGTCGAAATACTGTATGTACATAAAACATGAGTTTTTAATATTCAAATTTTGATATATGGACTATTTCTGTCTTGATTTATTGATGGCAAAATATGTGACAAGATAAAATAAAATGAGATATATTATTATCAGAAAATGTCCTTAATAATACTAACGTGCCATCATAGAATATGACGTCACAGTAACAGCAGCATTATCATTTACCATGGGAAGTGTAAATATTAACAAACAGAAGCCAAAATGCACTCTTTTTATATAGTGGATGCTAGAGACACCAAAGAAATTTGAAATACGACATTTTTGACAAGTTGGCAAAAACCAACTATAAATAGTTATGGGACAAACTAAAAATAGCTATGAGAAAAATGACAACTTTGTAAAATTGTTATGAAGGTGGCACAGGGTCAATGCTTCAAATGGGTGGGTGCATTCTAGCTTCCCCTTTACTTATCTTCTTTCTTTGACATATTGAAAAAGAACAAAGAATGGCAGTAAGACATTATTAAAGCATGAAGAATGCTCTCTCTGGCCATAGTACTATATCGTGTTATGGATTGATTCTGGCTTTTAAAGTAACTGTTATTTTACCTCAGTATGCCAGTATAATTCCATACCACTTCTGAATCTCAAAAGATAAAAAGGAGCAGGAAATTTCATACATTCTAGGAAGCAATGTATTTTCTCTGTTAATAACTTTATAGTATTCTTTACCCCCTCCCCCCCAAGCCTAGCCAATAGACAGTTGTCCCAAAGCACTAATTCACAAATTCTACACTCTAAATAATATTTAATTATATTACCAGCATGCATACTCTAAAAAGTCATTATAATAAAGTTTAATCTTCCCAAAGATTATATTTATATGTGTCTGTATTACTGTATTATATGTTTGTATAAACTATATGTATATGTGTGCATTCATTATCAAGTACCAATAACCTCTTCTATTTTCTGAAATTTAAACCTCATGAAGGCAGGGCTAAAACAGCACCTAGTATATTCGGCTTTGAATAAGCAATTTTTGGACGAATTGCTCTCGCTTAATGACTTCAATTTTTATTAATGTATGAAAAAATCATATTTTTATATGCTTATAATAGAAATGAAGCCAATGAAAAATATAAAACACATTTTATCCTTTAGCAAACAAAAATAATCCCACATGTTCTACTCTTATGCAGTAGTCCCCCTTATCCATGGCTTTGCTTTCTGAGTACATTGAGTACATTCAACTGCAGTCCAAAAATATTAAATGTAAAATTCCAGAAATAAGCAATTCATCAGTTTCAAATTGCACCCTATTCTGAGCACCATGATGAAATCTCATGCTGTCCTGCTGTGTCCCACCCAGGATGTGAGTCATCCCTGTGTTCAGTGTATCCACCCTCTCTATACTACCTGCCCATTCGTCACTTAGTAAACATCTCAGTTACCTAATTGACTATGGTAGTATCTCAGTGCTTCTGTTCAAATAACCCTTATTTTACTTAATAACAGCCCCAAAGCACAAAAGTAATGATGCTGGCAATTCAGATATACCAAAGAGAAGCTGTAAAGTGCTCCTTTTAAGTGAAAAGGTGAACTTTCTTGACTTACTAAGGAAACAAAAAAATCACATGCTGAGGTTCCTAAGATCCGTGGTAAGAATGAATCTTCTCTCCATAAAAGTGAATCTTATATTGTTATAACTTTTCTATTTTATTATTGTTGTTGTTAATCTCTTACTGTGCCTAATTAAGTCAAACTTTATCATAGATATGGATGCCTAGGGAAAAAAATATGGTTTGTATAGCGTTAGAACTATCAGCATGTTCAGACATCCACTGGGGGTCTTACATCCACTGGGGGTCTTACAATGTATTCCCTGAGGATAAGGGGGGATTACTGTATTTGGGTAAGAACTGAGACCTTGTGCAGCAATACCACTTAACTGGACCAAGGACCGGCACTCTGTCTGTCACCATAATCCCCTCCCAGTAATTCCCTCCCAGGAAGATAAAACTACATGCCAATAAATAATTCACTGTTTGCTTCAGGAAATATACGTTAAATATTTCTGGGTAAATACTGATTTTGTATGGGCTAACAGATTACTTATCAGGAGAACTATTTGTTTACATGAACCAAGGGCTCATTTATCAGCACATCGTCAAAACTTGCCTCAATTCTTGCTTTCCTGTGTCTACCAATCCTGAACTATTAGATGTCAAAATTCCCACAATCCAATCAAGTTCTCCAATTCAATTCAATGTTTCTCCAAAACACTTAAAACCATTTGATCCCAGATACTCAAACCTATAAATCTCTTTCCTCAACTTCTCCTCTTGAGGCACTCTGAAAATTCTGTCGAAGTAGAGTTTTCCCTGTTGCAGTAAGTTTAATAAATTGAGCTTTACTTGATCAATAGGTTTTCCTGGTGGTCTCTGGGGACAATAGACAATCCTAGAGTTCACCAGTAAAAACCACTGATTGTCATGGCTTAGTGCCCTCAACTTGTAAGCAGGGAGTTCTCCTGAGGCCACATCAGGCCTCCTCAGGGGTTTTTCTGACTGTGACAGTGAAGTAGATCCTGTATTAAGTCTGATCTCTGATTTTTTTTTGTTGAGTTTCGAATTTATTTTAGCTCTTAAGAATGATGACCCCCTCCTTGTGAGATCTTTTGATCGTCTGATGAGACTTTAAGACTCCCCTTTGGTGGAAATCTGCCTTGCTACTAAAAAAAAATTGGCTGTTCTTCTTGATTGTGTTCATCTTTTTTCTTTTGTGAGTAATATAGACATTAGTGCATAGGGCTGAGGGTAATTAGAGTTTCCACAGGACTGAAATGTGTGCCATCTCAGAGAACTAACAAGTAAACTGTCTTGTTAAATAACAGTCATATAGGACAAACTTTGCCTTAGGGCAACTATCCAAAACTTATGACAGCTAGTCTTGCTTTATTCAGAACAGTTTAATTGTAAATTTACCACATCTATAATCATTCATCCATCAAAGATTAATTATTTCTTGTGTTTTCTATTGAACACAGCCAACTACTATGTCCAGGAGCACAGATACGAGG
Organism: Macaca fascicularis; assembly: GCF_037993035.2. Classification (NCBI taxonomy): domain Eukaryota; kingdom Metazoa; phylum Chordata; class Mammalia; order Primates; family Cercopithecidae; genus Macaca; species Macaca fascicularis. The sequence goes on along the minus strand of NC_088379.1, from coordinate 95,977,028 downwards.
TACTTCTGGACCCTCCCAAGTTTGTCTCTTACATGCAATACAATCACATTATCAGTCAATTCAAGTGTTATCATTCCAAATGGCATAGTAGCAACACAGACAATGCTATAGACTGAATCATGTTACCACCCCCAAATTCTTATGTTGAAGTGTTAACCCCCAATGTGATGGTATTTGGAGACAGGGCCCTTGGAAGATAATCAAGTGTAGACAAGGTCACAAAGGTGGGGTTCTCATGGTAGAATTAGTGCCCTTAAAAAACAGACATGAGAGATTGCTCTTTCTTTTCTCCACCATATGAAGACACGGCAAAAATGTGGCCATCTACAAGCCAGGAAAACAGTCGTTAGCAGCAATGGACCATGCTGGCACCTTGATCTTAAAATTCTAGTCTTCAGAACTGTGAGAAAATAAATATCTATTGTTTAAGCCACTTAGTCTATGCTATTTTGTTATGGCAAGATGAGCTAAAAAAAGGCAATAATATAGGCAACTTTGAGGAATTTTAACACAAGCAGAGAGAGAGAAATTCCAAGTATTCAGGTGTCTAGATTTTCTTGGGTGATGAAGCAGCCAAAAGAAACTCTGATTCTAAAATTATCTTCTTAAAGGATTCCTTGGCTACGCTGAAAAATTTCAATCTCTTTCAGATCCTCCCAAAACACCACTTAAATCTAACTTATGGCCTTTATGCCCCTTTTTGTCCTCCCTCATCCCTTGTGCATTCATTACCTTGAACTGTTATCTTTTCTGACCCTACTATCATTTTTTTTTTTCCTAGTCAGAAGAAAACCCTCGAAGCTAAATTGCCTCTTAAAGTTAAAGCTCTCTGAGAATAGGGCAAGTGTCTTCTTTTAAGGAACTTAAATTTTAAGCCCTGGTCTTGTTATGAGCTAAGAGTGATTATTTAAGACTTTCTGAAGCTCAGACAGAATAGAAAGATATTCACAGAGAAATTTAAAATATTTAAACTCAAAATAAAAATAAGTTTCTTGTGTTAAAAACCTTGATAAACTAAGCTAAGGAAAGTCGTGAAGGAAGGGTTCTCATGCACAAAGTGGTAATAAAAAGAACAATCACAGAAAACTGCAAAACCCACAACACTGCACAAAGCCTACCCCACCCTTACATAAAAAAATAATTCTGCAAGTACATTTGCCCACCAACTGCCTGTCCAACTTTTGACTGGAGCCATGTTTGCTATTGATTCTTGTACCGAAGGCTAATTATCTCAAAACAATTATGTAATCCTCCTAGTTTTTCCTTTAAAAGCCATTGCCTTTCTTTACCTCCCTGAATACATACACAGTTTACTATGGTATATATTTCTCATGTCAGTGTCCATTTCTGAATAAGCATCATTGGCTTTTAGACAGTCTCTCTCTGTCTTTTATTTAGGTAGACAGAATAGAAACATGTTTAGAAAGAAATTTAAAATATTCCTAAGGACTGGATGCAGTGGGCTCATACCTGTAACCCCAATATTTTGGGAAGCTGAGACAGGAGGATTTCTTGAGTCCAGGCATTAGAGACCAGCCTGGGCAATTAACCAAGACACTGTCTCTACAAAAAGTAAAAAAAGTAGCCAGGCATAGTGGCACACTACTGTAGCCCCAGCTACTCAGGAGGTTGAAGTGGGATGATTACTTGAGCCCAGGAGCTCAAGGCTGCGGTGAGCTATAATCATGCCACTGTACTCCATCCAGCCTAGGTGACAAAGCAAGATCTTGTCTCTAAAACAATAAAATAAAATAATAAAACATTACTAGGAAGATATAATCCAGTATTCCTGGGTCTATATCAATTGTTTCATAGGCTATACGCTCAGGAAAAGAAAAATAATTGTTTTAACAAATAGAAAAGAGCTTAAGGGTGACATAAAATACTCCAAGTTGCATAGAAAAAGTAAAAGGTTTAGAATATCTCTACTGTGAAAGAAGATGTTTTGGAGGCTATCCCCAAACTCATTCCTGTGAACACAAACTGCATACTCTAATCCAGTCCAGCAAGCAAAGAAAGGATTAGTCTATTGAAGACTTTAGGAATAGATTCTTCCATATTAGATAGTATCTGGAGGTAAATACTGAAGCAGAAGTTACTCCAGTTTGCCCTGTACTTTTTTAAGTAAATTTCTTTAAGCCAGAATTAGGAGATATAGAAGCAAAATATCTAAGGGGACAATTTGGAAAAGCCTTGGAAGTGAGCAGAATGAGACTCAGAATAAACTTGATTTCTAACTCCAGTCAATAAGGATCAAGATAGGGATGTATTAGAAGTATAGCCTTTTGCAAATTAGTTAAAAGAATATTTTACAGTTATTAAAAATAGTCTTTTAAGATATATTCTTTCAAAATTTCTATTACAACAACAATCACCTAAATGATACAGAAATAAAATTAGAAATGCATGTGTTTACTACTAAGGCTGTTGTTTTGTTTTTTTGTTTTTTTTTTTTTCCTTTTGGAGACAGAATCTTGCTCAGTCGCCTAGGCTAGAGTGCAGTGGTGTGATCTCAGCTCACTGAAACTTCCGTCTCCTGGGCTCAAGTGACCCTCCTGCCTCAGCACCCCCGAGTAGCTGGGACCACAGTCATGCACCACCACGCCTGGCTAAATTTCCTATCTTTTATTAGTGACGGGGTTTCACCATCTTAATCAGGCCTGTCTCGAACTCCTGACCTCGTGATCTACCCGCCTCAGCCTCCCAAAGTGTTGGGTGGGATTACAGGCATGAGCCACCATGCCTGGCCAAAGGTTTTTAAAAAAATGAATAATAGCATAATAGCAGCCAGTTTAAAAAAATCACAAATAGTATAAAAACTGCTGTTTCTCATTTCCAACATGCTTATATAGATCAATTAATTCACTATCTGCATTGTGCCAAATAAGAATATAATTTTTTAAATGATTTAGAATCAAAGGCAATCAAGTTCTCTGACAGTAAGCACATAGATAGATAGAAGATATCAAAGGAATCTGTAAATTCTTTAATGACATCAGCAGTTTTGATTAATGTCAAGGATGCTGATCTACCATGACATATCCTGTTTTCCTTCAATAAATCTTTGTGTATGTATGTATCCACATTTTTTAGATTAGACTTTATTATTATGTCAGTAAAACAGTTTCAGAAGTATGTTGTCCAAGTGCATGACTTAGCATTTCCTTTACTTTTTCTAAATTTGTATCTTTGCATTATTGCCTTATTATAGTACTAATCAAGTTTTGTTTTGTTTTTTGGTAAATCACCTTAGCAGTGTTATTTATAATCCTGTTCTCTTACAGTATACAGAAATTCACCAATATTTGGCAGCATAAGAACAAAAGTGAAACTATAAAATAATGAATGAATGAGTCTTTGAAAGGATCTTAGTCAAAATATGATGACCCTTAAAATAAAATTACTCCAGTAATTGTTTTACCCTATTAATAGCAATGAATCTCTTAATTTATATAAGCATTGCTATCCATATCATTAACCATAAGTTTTATACTCCTAAAATTGTGCAAAGACCAAGTCTGATTTCTTAAGAGAAACGAAAAATGCCACTGCCTTAGTAATAACATCAATGATGTAACACCTAAAATATATTGACTTTTCTGTATCAAGTATAGCAATAAGCTTTTTCAATGTGCTATTGCTTTAATTTCACAATAACTTTACCAGAAAAATATTATTGCATTTTACAGAACTGCAGAGATGTACATAAAATGTTCACACAGCTACTAAGTGGCAAATCTAGCACTTTAAACCAAGCCTCTCTTATCTCAAAGTCCGTATTTTTAACTATTGTTGATAAAAACTCAGATCATAATTAGCCAAGAATAAACATGAAATCACCTGTGGCTATTCAGTTCTCAAGGATCATTTCATGTATACTAATATTATTAATATAATTACACTTCTAGTAATTATGTACCCAAGTAGTCAGTATTATCATAATTTTTCAGGTCTGAATCATATTAGTACATTGGAACTACTATGATGAGATACAAATGAAGAGATCACTTGCCTCAGTATTCTGGGATGTGTCTCTGCTATGTTCTGATATGTTCTGGTAGGTACCAACCAAACAACATGAAATGACTATGCTGACCACATTATATGCATTATCTGGAACATTCCCCAAACCAGAAAATTTTGTTTTCTTATCCTCATTATACAGAAAGTAAAGCAAAATGGATTCAGAGATATTAATCAATTTTTAAAGACATCTAACTAGTAAGTAGAAAGAGAAATCTAAATCTAAGTTTTTTGCTTCCACTATCTGTATTCCTATCTCATCATATTATTTCTATCTACATTTAGCAATGACAGTTATCACTCAAGAGATAAAAACATGTATCTAAATAAAAATATATTGTTCACTATAGATTATATATGTACACTAAAACACCTACATCTGTGTGTGTATATATATGTGTGTGTGTGTTTTAATTACAAATTAAATCTCCAAATCTAACAAAAAATAAAAATGAGCACTTGTTTCTCTTCCTGTTTTTAATTTTAAGGCTATTCATCTTTATAAAATATTATTCTCCTTGATTATAAATGCTAATATAATATATATGAGTACATATATTACTAATATGCATATAGGCATAATTATATGGCATATATTCTTACATAATTCTATAGGTATGTGTGTGAGATGAATCAATTTTTGTGATATAAACATAGTAGACTAAAAGTAAGAAAATTGGATTCTTATAAATATATCTGATTTTAACTGCTTATGTAACTTTAAGTCTCAATTTCTTCACCTAATACACTGAAAACTAAAATTTAGATGATTTTTAATTTCCTTCTAGCCGTAAGCTTGTATTATGGCTCTGCTTTTTTGAAATACAAGTGGTATTTTAAAATGTGCATTGCACCTTGCATTCACAATATTTACATCACTGCTAAGCTGTGTTTAATTCTGTTTTCTATTTTGAGTTGAACTAAGTTTTCTGCTGAAAGTTCACACTAACAAATTTATAAGTACTTAAATTTTATTTATAATTTTTTCTGTTAGATTTTCTTAAAAAGCAACCCAAATTAAGTTCCAGAAATAGACATATTTTCTTATTCATGATCAATAACACCATTAATTAAGACATGATATCTCACTTAATATAACTGATTATGCTAGTATACCTAAGTAAAAACACAATCCTATTTGTAAAGATTGCTATTATTTTTGCTGTTATGTGCTTTAGTTCAAGTTTAATTTTTATCTATGTCAAGCTATCTTATATGTAAGTGAAACAATTTTCTAGTAATCTATAATATCATGAATATTAACATTTTTGTATTTTGACTTAAACAAGTTGGGAACATTATAATCAATTTAAATGAAATAAAGGACTAAAATTAAGCAAGGTAAAAATTAAAATAGCCCATATGTTTGATGAGTTTATAGTCCATAAACAATTTAATATCTAACATATATATATATAGGAAAAAAAAAGTATGATCTTTTGAAGTATTCACCAACAAGGAATACTTCAAACATACTACTCTCTATCATCTGTTACTCTGGAATAAACCTTAATACTTGTTGAAATTTTAAGTATCATTACCTGAGGCAGTCATGTAGTACACAGCTTAAGTGAAGAACAGTTAAATTAAAATACTGCCATATTAATTATATACATAAATCAGCACAAATAAAACACTGTTAATTTGCCATCGCTAATATCTCCCAACCTCTTACAGAGACTCAAGCTTAATTAAGGCCAAAGGAATAATTTTTACTAGCCTAGTGGTAAGTTACAAGAATATTATAATGCTATTACTCTATTATTCTTTTACTCAAGAGACAAACAAACATTCCACAGAATTTATCAACAGAAGGAGCACAATATTGGTATTAATTCATTTAGTTTCTACCTCCGTACATGACAATCACAGGATCTATATTTTAAGAGATGAGAACCCTCTCTAGAAGAAACAGAGCTTCTGTTTCTTATATTTTTATTTTACTAAGAAGTAAATTAATTTTGAATTGAATGGTCAATGTCAATATGAAATATTTATACATACTTTTAAAATCTTTATTTAAAATATTATTCAATAAACAGAAGCTTTAAAACGTCTGCAGAAAATTTTGACAAAAATATTAATAAATTTAGCTTTCTTCCTATTCTTCATACATATATATTTTATTTTCCTAAACTCTTTGTAGTAATGAACTCTAAGTTAGTAAAGCTGAGAAAACTGTACTATTTGCTTGTTTTTAATTTGTTATCATATTAAAATCAAAGGTCAAAAATTACTTTTGCTTGTATTAAAAGAACAAAATCAAAACAAAGAAGAGGAAGGAATGAGAAAGTTTACGATCCTGACATGGCTGGAGGCTACCTAGGTACAATTTACATTCAGGCAGAGGCCAATACCAACCACGTTGTTGTCCGATATGAAAATGAGAAGACGAAAAGAAGTGGGGAAAAGGATTTACGAAGTAAAATAATCTAAAGGCTGCTAAAATTTGATGAATGCCTTCAAACTACAAGCTTGATCATAGTGTGCCCCTACATAGAAAATCTTTACCAAATCCCCAACTACTACTAAGATAAAGCACAAACGCTCTAGTCTGGAATGCAAACTTCCTCAAATCAGCTGCCACTAGCTTCACAGGCTAATCTCTCATCTTCCTTTCTCATCACACCAAACTGCTTGGTGTACCCCAAATACCCTCTGGTCTTTTATGTTTCTGCTTTTTACCCAAACTGTTCTCTCTGCCTTTAATATGGTACTTCATTTCCTTCTGAGCTCAACAAAGTGCTTCTTATCATTTAAAATTGAAATCAAAGTTATCTTTTTCAAGTTCTTCAGTTCTGCTGGGTTTTAGTAATTGTTGTTGTTCCCAAGAAATTTTACCACCACGTGAGGCTATAAGCCTGGAAAAAATGATGGCCACATTTCCCTATGTCCAAGAATACATAGAGGTAGAAAAGGGTTAAAAATTCAGCTTGCCAATTTAAAACAGGGCAGGGCAGAATTATTTAAATATGAGAGGCTACTAGCAAATTGTTCTATTTTCTTATCTAACCATTTACAATATATTTTTCATCTAAAAATAAAATATCAAAAATTATTTTTGCTTAACTTAAAAGAAAAAAATGGATGTGAAGAGAAATAAATGACAAAGCTCAAGTATAATCTGTTATCACTAGAGATAAACTAAAATTCTGTTAACGACAATATGACAGATATAAAAGACAAATAAAATTCAAAAGAGAAAACTGACAAAAAGAAACAAAAAACCTTCAACCATAATTGTGGGGAAAAAGTTGTAATTTCAAATAATATAATTTTTTACTATACAAATATTAAAAACTTAGAGATGATAACAATCCTAAAGAGAATATGGTAAAGTAGTTGCTGTCATATGCAGCTATTGGCCTATAATTTTATTTAACCCTCTTGTCTTATAATTTGTATATATATATGTGTGTGTGTGTGTGTGTGTGTGTGTGCACATATATATACACACACACACACACACACATATATATATGTGTGTGTGTGTGTATACACATATATATACACACACACACACACACACACACACATATATATATATATACACACACACACACACCTCTCTCTCTCTCTCTCTCTCTCTCTCTCTCTCTCTCTCTCTCCAGGAAATCAAAATTATGAACATCCGTTCATCTCAAAATTCCATTATATGCGCTGTCCTAAGCAATTAGGGTGCAATTTTTATGCAAAACATTTAAATTATGATATTATTAGAAGCAAAGACAGAAAACCATCAAAGGTTCCACATTAAGCAGATTTTCAAATAAATTATTATATTTTATTTTTTGAGAGACTATAGCATTATGGTAAAGAGCCTGACTGTGTAAATCAGGCTACCTAACTTGCTATGTAGTCCACATTTTAATGTATACTCGGTGTGAGTCACTATGCTAAAATTTGATAGTACTGCTGTCATTATCATGCTAAATACAAGGTAACATTAGGGTTTTTAATCTTAGTATCATTATGAAAATAGTTTTGACATCATGAATTCCTAGAAATGGTCTTGGAGACTCTCAAGAGTCCTTTGACCATACTTTAAGAACTATAGGTCTAAGAAATTAATAATTGTCATTCAATCTCCTTGGTAGATTAGTCAATAATGAGCAATTTTATTCCTATTCAAGAGCCTGTAGAATTTATCAAGATATTATAACATGTAAAATGTAAAAAGGAGGATTCAAGGGTGAACCCTTAGCAACTGAAAGAATAGACTTAATAAACCCTTAGCAATTGAAAGAATAGACTTAATAGTTGTTGAGATATGAACCCTTAGCAACTGAAAGAATAGACTTAATAGTTGTTGAGATTAATTATAATGGAAAGAGCAAAATGGGGGGGGTTAATGCACAAAAATCAGGAGTTTGGTTTGGGACATATTTCAGAGGCGTTGTAAACATCCATGTGAAGATCTCAAGTAGATAGTTAATATATGTATATGTCTGCAGTGCAGGGGAAATTTATGGGATAAAGATAGAAACTCAGAGGCTTTGTGATTTACCACCACTTAAAGCTAGCAGATTTAATGAATAATCAAAGGTATAGGTATAAGCAAAGTAGAAAGAAAGTCTAAGAACTGAGCCCTAAAACATATCAAACGTGGAGATGGGAAGTACCTAGGTAAGGAGATTTTGAGGAAGGCAGAAAAACAGAAGAATATACTTTCCCAGGAATCAAATGAAGAATTTGGGGAAGGAGTAACGACTAGTATTTACTGAATGCTGAATGTCTTGGTTTTTAATGTTCATTGTTGAAAATAATGCTTAGAACTATCTTATTATTTAAGCTCAGCAGGGTGACACATACCCATAGTCTCAGCTACTAGGGAGACTGAGTGGGGAGGATTGATTGATTGCAGGATTTTCAGGCCAGCTTGGGCAACACAGTAACACCTTGTCTCCAAACAGAAGAAAAGAAAATAAAGAGAGAAAGAGAGAGGGAGGGAGGGAGGGAGGGAGGAAGGAAGGAAGGAGGGAAGGAGGGAGGGAGGGAAGGAAGGAAGGAAGGAAGGAAGGAAGGAAGGAAGGAAGGAAGGAAGGAAGGAAGGAAGGAAGGAAGGAAGGAAGGAAGGAAGGAAGGAAGGAGAGAGGGAGGGAGGGTGGGAGGGAGGGAGGGAGGGGGAGAAGAAGAACAAGAAGGTGGAGGAGGAGTAGGAAGAGAAGAAGAAATATTTTATGATTTAGGCATGTGTTATGAACATTGTATTGAAAAGAAAAAAAAATTACAATGTCTTTAAGTAACTAGTATGTTCACAAATTTAGTGTCAGAACTGGAGTTCAAAAAGAGTTGTGGCTGGCGTAAGAGCCTGATTCATTTATCCTAGACAGAAAATCATACAGGCAGGTGACTGCACAGGGCAAAAGCTAAGCCCATCTCTCATTTTTTTGAACAACAAATAGTAAATTTTTTTTACAATTGCCTCTGATTAAGACTTTATTTTATTTAATAAGAAGATTACTACCATAAGTATTATGTCATTATTTTTAAGGTTATAGTTACTAAGACTTTGCATAATGACTCTATCATGTAATAATTCAAATTTTATGTATTGATCCTTTCAAAACAGTATTTTTCAGGACTATGTGCCAGAACACATTTATTCTCTGGCACCATCCAAGATTTCCAGACCCACAGGGAAATCTACTAGGGGTTAAAAATAAAAAAGGCGGACTGCCATGCAGCAGAGTCTCCAATGACCAGTGACATATTCCAAGAAATACAGAGTTTGCCAGCATTAGTGTCTACGGTCAGAGGACCAAATGGGAGAACACCTGTATTCAGCTGTCCAAGGCTAGTGGAAGGACTGATTACAAATGCAAATTTGAGGAGGTGGGAATGGTCATTTGTTAGCCATAAACATTCACTACCAATTTATTAAAGTTACTCTTTAAAGAGCATATGCTCTTTATTTCAATTAGAAGATAAGTGCTGATACAGGGGCATCCCCTAACCCAACAATACTACGTGAAATTAAGCTGGAAGATCTACAAATACCGAGTGAACATTAGGACTACACTAATAAAAAAACAAGTCAATACTATTTTCTTACTCTCCTCGCTACAGAAAGATTTCTAAATTTTATCTCCATTTAATTGTAAAATTGCTGGGATTCAAAACAATAAGCATTGTAAGAAATAGTGAGTAGGAAGCTGACATAGGACTTCATTACTTTATTATTTCTCGAACTATCAGTAACGGGAGACTTTCCCCACAGCAAGACTCTCTGGTGTACTATTCTTACCAAAGGCAGGCATTTGTGGAATTTTCCTAGATTTATAAAATGTATTTTAAAGATGAATCATGTGGTTTTATTTTACACACTCTTTCTAGCCATACTAATTCCTCTACAGAGCTAGACAACACAATATAACTTTAACTTCACTAACAGCTGAGATTTCAAGTAAAGGCTAACTTTTCTCCAGACTGAGCTGTTAGGAGTAGACCTCTATTTCTATATTGTAATGACAGTGCTCTTTGTCTCCACCTTTAAATTAGCGTTCCTCCATTGTATCTGTCTAAGTAAAGATATAGCCACATTAACTTATATTAACAAACATTACTTCCTTTGGGCCAAGTGAGGATCTAAAATGAAACATGAATCTTTCAATCATCTTTACAAAACCAGGCTCCTGTGAAACTAAAAACAAACCATCCATTCATCCATTTACCTTTAAAAAAATCTGTGTTCAGCATGAGAAAAATCAGCTCAAAGGGTTCTCTTCTTCATTTTAAAATTTTTACACCAATCATCACCAATCACTCCCCTACTAAAAATCTAAATTATTAAAATTTGAGTATATACCTTTTTAAGCCAGCATTACAGAAAGATAGTTAACAGTCCATAAATATAATTCCCTAAAATTAAAATTAAAACAAATTTCATTAGTCCTATTTTGTTATTTCTACTTCCAATCTGTTAACTTTTTTCTATCTTTTCTTTTACAAAAGTGAGATCATTTATTAGTAGAACCCACATATTTTCCTATCAGAAAAAAAAATCTTGAAAAAAAGTTCGCTGTATGGCTTTCACAGCAGTAAAGTTTTGTTATACCTTTGAAGCAGTGACATCCCTGAAACATTAACCAGTGTGACTGCTAAAATATTTAAACATTTAAATCCCTGAGAGGCAGTAAGAACTGTCAATAAAATTGTAATTCGCTATGCAGTATACTTTATTTTACATATGCTTTAAAGAGTATGAAGAAAATATGGATTGATTTCCCTTTTAATGAGTTTCACTCAGAGCTTGTATTGGAGATTTAAACGCATACTGACTCCACATTTACAAAGACTGAAATCTCCTTGAAGATGAATTTTGACATTGTCACAGTGAGTTTTACCCTCTTTTTACATTTCACTTTTTAGTGTAGTTGGAAAGATGTTATCCCTTAGTGAGAATACATCTGAAATAGAAATTCAAATGTTAGCTATAACTTGATATGTAAACATCCACTTTTGCAACCTACCAAAAATTCAGTTATTGGATAAAATAAGTACAAATTGTAACTGTAATCTCATCAATTTATACAAAGAAGAAAATGCAATTGAAAGCCTCTTTGAGAATGTACTAGGTATTTATTTCTCTGTTCATTTACTTCACTGGAGAGTAGAGTTAGATTTTCAAGCGGACTTAAAGTCTACCTGTATATTCTACGAACAACAGGTTTGCTTCATTTTAAGAATTATACATGAGACTTAGTACAGATCTTTCCTCAACACATAATGTCTGTTGAACTGATGTGAAATATGAAACAAAATTTCTAAAATGATGAAGTTTATTTATTCCAATCTCTACTACCTTCATTACAACCAAAGAATTAAAAATGGAAAATGAATATACAAAACATTCAAATTATACATTTACCAGACTAAAGAAAAATTTTTTACTTAAATTTTGACAAGCCATATAATCTTTGTCAACATGATATATTGTTGATTTTTATGGTAGGAATAATTGTTCACTTTATATTTTCTGAACTATAAGTCTTTGTCTGCTTATGTCATTTAAAATATGTCAAGTCTCATCTAATTCTTGTCTGTAACACTGTCACCAAGTTCAGTTTGTAACAATTTACACAGTTTTCTGACAATATTTTTCAAGTACCAGTTGTTATCTCAAACCCTTTTCCGATACTGTTCTATAATGGTTGGAAATAAAAGAAATAAGCAATAACAGTATGTTTTCCTAAATTGTAAAGACTTATACCCTTAATCCTTTAAATTTCATAGTGTGCATGCTTATAAACATTACATGGGGGAAATTCCTCAAATTTCACATGTGCAGATAGTTTACTAATTCAAATGACTATCTTCTGATGGATTGCCAACAGACTGTGCCATCCAAACAACTTTTTATATAAGCAATGGATCTGTGTCGTTACAATAATGTGAGCACTTCTACAATGGCAATGTGGTTACATCCTTTTTCATCAATACTTCACATTTGACCTTAATTTCTTTGAAAGTGAGCACTAAACAAATAATTTTTAAGCATTATTATTTTCTTTACATTAATAGACTTTATTTTAAAAAAACTACTTTGAATTTACAAAATAAGCAAGCTGATAGTACAGAGGGTTCCTACATAATACCCCTCCCCAACACACACACATACACAAATGTTACCGTATTATTAACATCTTGCAATAGTATGATACATTTGTTATAAAGGACAAAAACGCTGATACATTATTATCAACTAAAGGTCATATTTTGTTCAGACTTCCAAAGTTGTTACCTAATATCCCTCTGCTAGTCCAGGATGTCAGCCAGTATACTACATTTTATTTAGTTGTCATGTCTCTGTAGGCTCCTCTTGGCTGTGACAGTTTCTCAGACTTTCCTTGTTTTTGATAATCTTGCCAATTTTGACATTGATGTTCATAATTTTTACTTAGTATTTTACTATATCAAAAATAAATACAGTTCACTCTTGAACAACAGGGGTTTGAGCTGTGTGGTTTCACTTATAAGAGAAATTTCTTGCACCCTGCCATCCCTAAGACAGCAAGAACAATCCCTCTCTTCCTTCTCCTTAGCCTACTGAATATGGAGATGAAAGAACAAAGATTTTTATGATGATTCACTTCCACTTAATGAATATTAAATACATTTTATCTTCCTTTTGTCTTCAACGTTTTATTTTCTCTATCCTACTTTATTATAAGAATACAGCATATAACGCACTTAACATACAAAATACATGTTAGTTGACTGTTTATGTTATCATTAATCTTCCAATCAACAACAGGCTATTAAGAGTTAAGTTTTGGGGGACTCAAAAGTTATACATGGATTTGTAGCCACATGGGGGTTTGGCAACCCTGAGTGGTTCAAGGGTCAACTATATGTATTTTCCTACAGAATTCTATTACTTATTAAATGTATCCAAGTATTTCTTTTTTTATTTTTATTTTTTGATGTTGTTGGAGAAGAAAAAAGAGAGAGGTCAGGGAAAAATAATAATGTAGAAGGAGGAAAATAAAAAGAACAGATTCAGCTTTAAAATTCTGCATAATAAAACAAATCTGCATTTTTCATAATAGGCCAAAGCTTTTGTACTTTTAGCAGATATATTGGCTTCCTGAGGACTACTGAAAATAGATAGATAGAAAAGGAAAAAGTAAAAGTTAGATTAGCACATCAATCTATAATACTTGTTTGATTCAGAACCTATGAGCGTATTATCTATAAAATGTGTCAAGCAGGACCCATCAATACTAAAAGATCCGGCTAACATAACAAAACCACAGGTATGCTGCTTACAGAAATGAGTTTCTGTTCCTGATGGCTATAATAAAAGCTAGATTACAAAATAGGGCTGAATAACACTGCATTCTAATCATTAAGAGTATAGTTTTGCTTTATTCTAGAATAAAATTTTCATCATGCCTTTAAGCTCAAAATTAGCACATATAAATATATATTACTGAATATAATTAAAATAAAATTTAAAATACACTTGGAATTTTAGATCTGCATTTGATCATGTGCATATTCTCTAAAGATCATAGAGTTGCTAAAGAAATATCCTTGCTTAAAATTATATTAAAACTGTAGTCTTCTTCCCACTGATTGTTTCATGATGTGTAATGAAAATAATCACTATAGCTATGGACAACAACAATTAGATAGTCAATGACAAATTTCTTAAAGAGTATCATAGAAGGGACTTGTAGTATACTACTTTTAGTCATAATCACTTAGCAAAGCTTTTACTAATTTTAACATTTATAATATTTATTAATTTTTTAAAAACATATATCCAAAAGATTCCTTCAAATCCTTCCACTTTATATTCTGTTATTTGCCAGTTAGATGGTACTGAGTGACGTACCATCAGTACCATGATTTTAATTTCCTCATATACAGAGTGTAAGACAAGAAATATATCTAATGTCTCTTCTTTTTCTAAATTATTATTTTTAAACATAATTTAATGATTTTTGTCCGAATTCTCCAACGTTAGTTACAAAACAAACCAAAAATTCCTGGAAGAACTGACTGAGCTGGGGAAAGTATCTGTATTAGTTTTCACTAGGGAAAAACACATGAATACAGTTTTGGCTATTAGACACACAAAATTATATCTTAACATTTACAAATTGGCTACTATCCTGTTAGAAAGGAAGCTGTCTTTGATAAGTATTTACTTTTAAGGATTCCTATTTAACATTTATTTTTATTTCCTGCAGATACATCACTTCCTTATCCTATAAACACATATTTTTAAAGACTTTTTAGAAGAATCATCCAGATTTTTTTTTTTTTTTTTTGGTATTTTCATTGAGAAAATAGTTCAGAACAACTTGAAGGCTATTCTAATAGCAATAAAGTAGATTTTTATTTAGAAAAGTATAGTGCTAACTGCCAATTCATACAGCTATCACTTCTGTTTAATAACCTGATGATGGTTTTTACTGACAGAGAGAGTAGAGTCATATAATTGTGAAGAACAAACTCTCTTTAATTATTCAAATATTTATATACTTAGTATTTTATTTCATATCACAAGTTATAAACAAAGCTGTATTTTGTTTCTATTTAAGAAACTATGAAAAAAAAACAAAGAATTATGAAATTTAAATTTTTTACATGATTCCTAAGAAATCTCAGCTTTTGAAAGGTTGGTACCACCTTCTATTGTTTTTCAGCTACACTTAGGTAATTTTTTCTTCAATCTTTTCCTTCTATTGATCCCTGCTCATAGAATGTGTCACCACTCCCCCAACCTCTACTGCAATTTACTAAAATATAGTTCGAGTACAACCTCTTCTAAGGCCTATCCCACCTACTGCACCCACAGAAATATTTCTTTCCCCTGAATATAATACATTATTTTAGTCCTGATTATCATTGTCTAGTATTATACTTTCTTCCTCATGGACAAATATTAATTATTCAAATAGATCAGTGAGTTTGAGATCTATTTTGTTAGTTGAATAGTGATATAACTGTAAATAAAAAGAGATCATTTCAGGGTAAGAAATCAGCACTTGAAGTATTTTATAGATGAGAAAGAATGTGGTGCATTCAAGTCACTCATCTGATGCCACCGATTCCCTACTCTGCCAAGGAATGTTGGGCTTCTGTGAAGCCCTACCATGTGTCACACTTTCCACGAAGAGTTCCAAGTTTCTAAACCATCTCTGGCACCATACCACTTTATCAATACCCACTTATCCTTCATGGAAAAATGTCACTTCCCTAGGATATCTTTTCTTACCACCAAAATTGCTATGTCCTGCATACTGCTCTTTTCTTCATTAACATTTTTTTTAAAAAAATAGAATCCTCCATTAGACTGTATGCTGCACATCTCATATTTGTTACTAGAATCCCAGGGCCTACAGTAAATCTTCAACAAATATTTGCTGGAAGTCAAGTTTAATGTGTAGAAAAAGTGGTGAGTTTTGAAGCTTGAGAACTTTGTAAGCTCTGACAACAAAATCAGATTTTATAATGAAAGTAATGGGTAATATTGACTTTTAAATAGGTTAGTGAATGAGATCAGTTTGGTGTGTCAGCACACCTTGTGGATAATACAGAGAATGGATAAGAAGAGGTCAAACTGGAGACAGAGTCTAGATTATTACTCTGGCGTTGTTATGAAAATTCATTTGGGACAGACCTGCTTTTTTTGAGAAAATTCTCTGCTAAGCCATTTTTGATGGGGGAGACTGTGTCTTTGGGCTCATTGAGTCAGTCTACACTTAGCTCTGAAAGTTGACTATAGATGTACGTAGCTTGAATTAGAAAAGTAGAGTTCATAGTGCCCAAAATTTGAAAAAGAACATGGCTACAGGGAATAAAGTCCACAAGAGAGAACAAAATGAAACCCTTGAATACTCTCTCTCTCTCTCTCTCTCTCTCTCTCTCCCCTTCATGCATTTTCAACTGCTGTGCTCTTACCTGCACCAGGTGATTCCTCCCCATCACTCCAAAATCTAAAATGAAATAAATACCAATCATCAAAGTGTTTATATGATAGAAAGCTTTTGTAGTGTGGGTTAAAAGATAAAAATCTGAGAGAGGCTCTGAATTCTGTATCGAGGATGAGAGGAAGAAACAAAACAAAACAAAAAACAACAAAGATGGCAGTAATGGACACTGACACCAGACCAAAGGTCATAAAAGACCAACTGGATCACATAAAGTTAGTTAGAGGAAAATGATGATGCCCTGAATAAAGGCTAAAACAAAAATTATAAAGAGAAATGTGAGAATGAATAACAGGTAAAAAGTAGAATCCGTTAAAACCAGTGACACCTGGTTTCAAATTTTGAAGTCAGCACTGATGTTGGTGCTATTCACAAAAGAGGAAATAAATATGAAGCAAAAACAAAGTTATGGACAGCAAGAATAAGGTTAATCTTGGATCTGTTAAATCTGATGCATATAATTGACATCCGATAAAACTGCTAGCAGGCCATGAAATACATGTATATGCACATCAGGAGAGAGGACTGAATTGGAAGTAGACTTTGGAGACATTCTAAGGGATGGTTGAAGCTGGCTTCTCCTAGTTTCACAGGGGCATAAAAATGTAGAATATGAGTAATGCAATTCTTAGTAATCAAAGCTTCTCTCAAGTGTAGTATATTTTATATGTGAGAATAGTGAAGATCATAGTAAGTAGGGATTAGACAAAATCTACACATACAAATGCATCTATAGGCATAAAACAATAAAGTTTGCCATATAATTCATGTATGCATGTAAAGAAATATAAGTATTGTAGTTAGCGGTATACTGAGGATGATAAATATTTTACCTTTGAAAATAAGACAAAGAAGCAAACATGATTCTATTATGGATGTCTAATGAGAAATGAAGGCTGTTCACAATTCTTTATATGGACATGATATGAAAGCAGTGACACATGAATTAATAAATCACCCCTACAGATTTTTTTGATTCGTATATTTCTCATCTAAAATATATTTTTGGATCTAAGACAGCATTACTTGCAAGACACATACTTTATGTACCTTTTTAAAGGAAAAAAAAGTTGCTAATCAATGCTAAAACACCTTATTAACATATCAATATCATGGATATAAAAATAAAATACTGTGAATATTTCATTCATTAAAATGTGTTATTAAAAAGAATCACCTAGGCCTGGCGCGGTGGCTCACGCCTGTAATCCCAGCACTTTGGGAGGCCAAGGCGGGCGGATCACCTGAGGTTAGGAGTTCAAGACCAGCCTAGCCAACATGGTAAAACCTGTCTCTACGAAAAATACAAAAAAGTTAGCCGAGCATAGTGGCTCATGCCTGTAATCCCAGCTACTCAGGAGGTTGAGGCAGAAGAATCACTTGATCTCAGGAGGCGGAGGTTAAAAAAGAAAAAGAACAACCTGGTGGGGACAGGAGCAGTGGCTCATGCTTGTATTCCCAGCACTTTGAGAGGCAGAGGCAGGGGGATCACGAGGTCAGGAGATCAAGACCAGCCTGGCCAACATGGTGAAACCCTGTCTCTACTAAAATACAAAAAATTAGTCGGGTGTGGTGGCACGTGCCTGTAGTCCCAGCTACTCAGGAGGCTGAGGCAGGGGAATGGTTTGAACCCAGGAGGTGGAGGTTGCAGTGAGCCGAGATCACGCCACTGCACTCCAGCCTGGCAACAGAGCAAGACTCCATCTCTAAATAAATAAATAAGTAAATAAATAAATAAACCACCTGGTAAAATTTACAATTTTTATTTCCATTTTCATTGAATATTTTTTATCATTATTTACACCAAATAATATATATTTTAATTATTTTCTGATCTATGAATGCTCTACATATGGGAGCAAGCCCAAGTTACTGTTGATGCCAAGATACATGGAAAAGACTAGATCTTTCAGTGCATATACTGATGTTCAATAAGTAGACAAAATCTCACAAGGAGAAAACAAAAGAGACTTCCCAAGTCATCATCAAATATGGAGGAATTTACAATGATAAGCTGATGTAATCCATCTCTCAGTAATGCTCCTATTTACCCTGTCATTTTGAGGCTGCTGAGAGTATACTGTACTTGAGACAAATTTGAAAATATTTTAGTTCATGAGAGATTTCTTTCCATCTAAACCTTGTCCCGAATATCCATTTGAGACACAGGCTGAAGATGCTTCTGTAATGTTACCCAAAGTAGCCTGCCTAAAAATAAAGATAGCAGAAAATTAGGTAATTTGGTTAAGAATCCCATATCTGGTGTTTTTTTGTTTGTTGGTTTAGTTTTTTGTTTTTGTTTTTTTTTTTCTGTTTTTGAAACAGCATTTCTATGACTTGGCATTGTTCCTATAGAAAAAGAGACAGAGAGACAGAGAGAGAGAGAGAGAGAGACTCACTCTGTTGCCCAGGCTGGAGTGCAGTGGTACAACCATGACTTATGGCAGCCTCAATTTCCTGGGTGTAAGCAATCCTCCTACCTCAGCCTCCCAAGTGGCTGGGACTACAGGTGCATGCCACCATGCTTGGATAATTTCTTTTATGTTTTGTAAAGATGGGGGTCTCTCTATATTGCCGAGGCTAGTCTTGAACTCCTGGGCTCAAGTAATCTTTCAGCTTCAGCCTCCCAAAGTGCTGGAGAATCATGTATCTGGTTCTATGGGCTTTTCAGAATAGGGATGAAATTTATTCTGTTGTTGAATTGAGCACTCTTGACCACTGGCCAATGAGTGGACACAAACCCTGACCATAATCTTTCTGTTTGTGTTACTGTGTTCAAAGATGTGATTTCCAGAGTCTTAAATGACTTTGCACACTGCTACCCTGTCAAGTTCTCCAACAAAGAAAAGGTCATTCAAGAGGAAAAAACTGGCTTTCATGGACATTTGAGATAATGGGCCCCAGAAATCTGATACATGATTGTAACACCTCAAACATTAGTGAAAATCTGGACTGATTATGCCTTTAGTTAAAAATGTTCTATCCTTCTGCCACCCTCGGTAGGGAGACTGAGGCCAAAAACCACCAACCCACAAACAGCAGACTGTCTATTTTAACATCACTTTCCTATTTCATTGTCTTTTTGGTGTACCTTAACAATTCCAAAAAACTTTACATCACTGACTTTCCCCCAAAGACCCACCAATTTTTCAATAAAAAGCATCAACAGAGAGTTCAACCCCTAAGAATCATTAAATTCTTCATGTTAAAATCCTCTCCTCACTGTTTCCGCCAATCCTTCAACTCTAAACTCTTATATCATGATTTTTATCCAATTCCAAACAAACCCTTGAATTGAAACATCTGTCTTAAACCACATTCATATTCTCAGTAAATCCTACCTTGTACTTTCCTCTACAGAAAACTACCAGAGTTCAGTCAAGGTAGCGTTATTCCCTCACCTCAGTAAACAATAAACTGAACACTGTCTTATCAAAAGGTTGGAGAGCCAGCATTTAACACTATTACAACTTCAATCAGATCTACTATCATTCTACTATCCAGCCAAGGCTTAGCCTTCTTTAGCTTATGCTAGCACGTTATGATGTAAGGG
Source organism: Macaca fascicularis (assembly GCF_037993035.2). Taxonomy (NCBI): domain Eukaryota; kingdom Metazoa; phylum Chordata; class Mammalia; order Primates; family Cercopithecidae; genus Macaca; species Macaca fascicularis. Next base: position 95,957,006 of record NC_088379.1, on the reverse strand, counting down.
TATAGAAAATGTGGTCTTGATAAGAGTAAGAGATTCCCAATTCCATCATAAGCTTTCAGAAAATGTGATTAATAAGATAGAGAATCAGAAAATAAATAAAAGAGATAAGAGGCTATCATATGACCTGATAAATAGAAAGTCTGTAATTGTTTTTAGCATGCACAATTACAACTTAATTTGTTGCAACTGTGTGAATCTTCATTATTATTTCTCTTTTCTGCCTCAGGCACCATAGGAAATTATGTTTCATGTCAGTGGTTATTTTTCTTGTTGGTGAACAACTTGAAATACATAAATATTCTATTCCTTTACAAGAAAGACCAGCGTTTGCTTTCTTAATTACTTGTTCATTTTGATAGTGACAGTTGATGTTGCTGGTATTATTCAAGCAATTGTATGGAGATGTCACCACATAATTGTAAAAGGCCATGAAATTTTATATTGAGAGACCTATTTTCTTTTCTTATTGCTCCAGAAAAACCATGCCAAATGAAATAAATCTTTTCTTTTGACTTTATCCTGTAATGAACTCGGGCCACTGACTGCCCTTTTGTGCAGCAGAAGAGAGTTTATGCCAGTAGGAAATGCTACAATAGCAGGTTACAAGTAAATACTATGACTTCATTAAAATTGTTGTCATTTAATACTAAATTAAGTCAGGATGTAGAAACATTTTTCAGCTATTGTTGATTGGATTTTGAAAACTGTTACATCTAAAAGCCTTCTTTTTCGCTGAAGCAATCCTCTTAAAAATATAACAAAGTCTGAAAGGTGAAATAGATAGGCAAAAGCACTTTTAAATCAAGAAATACAAATGATTTAGTCTGTTGGCAACTACCATAAAAATAAAAAAATTGCCATTGTCTTACTACATGGAGCTAGTCGATTTCTTACTTAAGAGTCATCTCTCTATTACAAGCAAACTATGTTACCCTGAACAAAACATTTAAAACTATGAATATTCATAGAAGAAGTAGGAGGAGCTTCTACTTCTAAAATTCTCTCCCAGGTAGAACATTATTCTGTCACTTAAGTATACCATTTAACACAGAGTATGAAAAGAATGCACCCAGGTGAATGTTACTATTTTAATTAATAAGTTCAATACTTTTTAAATGGGAGTGTAAAAGAATGTATCAAACTAATGAATTGATCAATTGGTCAATTTGTAAATTGGTCAAGCAAAAACAGCTAATAAAAACTATTAAATTTTGAAATGTCTACACTAAAAATATATTATTGATAATTAGATAGTCTTGTGTTTAAGGAATATCATGGTCCCCATACTCAACTAATAGACTATAAATTATTGCTTTTTCAAGGATGACAATTAGGAAAGCCTTTCACACAGCTATCCTTATATCTAAGTAGTCTTTTGCAAGAAGACTGGGGAAAGAATATAGGGAAAAACATAAAAAGCATATAAAAAACATAAAAAAGCATATAAAAAGTTTAAGGTATATTCACATTTTTGCAATGGGGAATCATTATAAAATGATACTTCCTGGATAATTAAAGTATATGAAGAACTGAGGATTTATTTTCATTCAATAAATTAAAGAATAAATAAGAGTTTAGATATATTTCCAAAGTGAATTATATAGTTCCCTATCTCAGAATAATGCAGAATGTATTTTTTCTTGATGATTCAGAACTATAATAATAGTTTTTAAAAAGTAATGGTGTGCCACATTTAATACAGTAATACTTCATCCCCTGCTGCTATGATTATGTCTGTTCCTGTATTAAATGACCCCACAGTATTCTGCTATATGACTTTGTCCACTCTTCAAAGTTTTTTGCCTTTTCTTTTTCCTTTGCTTTTTGCCTAACAGTCCTTATTTTTCACCACAGTCGGCATGCCTACTTGAAGCAACTTCTCTCTCCTCTTCTAAGATGTTATTATGATTTTCAGTGGCCTTGGAAAACATATAACCAAGTATATTAGAACTGTACTTAAAATTAGAAGCATCAAGGTCTAGAAAAACAGTTAAAAGAACCTGCCATTTAATGTTAAGATCTAAGTTAATACTGGCTGAATAAGTTCTTTAACCAGAGTATTTGCTCCCTCCACTGTACTTGATGTATATTAACATCTATTTCAGAGTGTTACTGTGATAATTTGATGAGGTAACATATTTGAAATATCTTGTAAACTATAAAGCTGAATACAAACGTATGACAGGATTACTATCATCATTATAAGAACAAGATTGCCATCTAATGGTAACCAAACAGATAACAGGTATCCTATACATTTTAAAGCAGAAATGCAGAGTAATAGGATCTGCTGATGAAACACACAAAGTGACAACTGAGATCACAATTTCATCCTCACTAAAGTGTTATCAAAACTGTATTGTAATAGAACATTTTGAACCTCTATTATAACTGCTCCTTCTAGTAACTAAACATCATTGAGAGCTTTTATAGTGGAAACAGTAAGTGGGTATCAAAGCCACACAGGCATAATTGAAACCCAAGAATAGCTCTGTAATCATGCACAAATAACAGTGCTCTTCTGAGTCTCCCTTCCTTCATCTATGAAGAGAGAATGATAACACTTTCTGAGAGTTGCTGTGAGGATTAAATTAGATAATCCAAAATGCTTAAAAATTATAGCTTAAAGCTAAAGCAAAACCTGAAACAACTAAGTGCCTATGCCAGTGGTCAGTGAAATGTAGATGCTTCAATAAATAAATATAGCTAATTTCAACTTCTTAGGTAAAGTCAAAGACAAATATATATTAAGTGATGCCCATAACTTAAAAAGCTAATAGAACAAAAGGTCAGTTTAAAACAAATGCTTCAGTGAACATGTGATTTTAATACTTTATATGAATTAATTTTATTAATCAACAGCATCAAAATGACTAATCACAGAGCCTTAGAGTCAGAAATACCATATTTGAGTCTAGCTGAGATATTTATTCCTATAATGCTTTATCACTCAAAGCTCCAATTTTCTCAAGTGAGAAATTGATGTAATTTACCTCATAAACTAGCACCTAGTCTCAATAAATATTATTTATTATTCCATTATTTTATTTAGTGATATAATTTTACAAGCTTAGAAATAAGGACAAAAATTAGTTGCATGTGTTGTGGCATTCTATTCTTAAAATTTGAGAAATTCTATATTTTAAAATGTTAAGATTTTCCACTAATAGAGACTGGAAAGATCACTAAATTTGTCAGGATCAGATGCTGACTGGCCTACATGTATATCATATTTTACAAGCATATTTTTAAAATGGTATTAGCAGTAGTTCTTAAAAATACATATGCTGGACATGAGATTGAATATTCTATAATGCTTTAACTTACTGTTTCTCCAACCAATTTATGAGGTAGATAATATCATCGCCCCCATTTTCAAATGAAGAAGAAAAGCTGAAAAAATTAAATAACTTGCTCAAGTTTACATAGCCTGGCTGGTGGTTGAGATTTGTCTAATTCCAGAGCCAGCATCCATATTTTTAACCATTACGTTATACTTCAAAAATTAAGTGCTGTATGTTTCTTAGTTTTATATAATCAGATTAAAAATACTTTACACACACTTTTTCTGACCAAGACACATCAGAGCTTGTAGAAACTTAAAGTTGATTTTTATAATTTTCCCTGTGTGAATGTTGTTGCAATTCTCCGTATATTACCATTCATATTAGGAAAACCACTGGGGTTCATCTCTGCTCTGCTGTGCTATTATCCATTAAAAATTAATAATAAAAATTACCTCCTTAATTAATAGGCACAGGAGGAGTTCCCAACTCACTACAGAATTTTTATATTGCTTGTTCATCAAACTCAAAATAATTTAGCAACTACCTAATTAATTCCTAATTGATATCATTGGGCCATTACTTCCCCATTTTCCTTTGGACATATACCAAGAGACACTGCCCTAGGTGTTTTCATATCTAATATACTAAATAAGTAACCAAAACAACATAAAATGTCTTCATTCTATCATCCAAATGACCATTACATCCTTTATAACCAAAAACATTAAATAATTGAAATACATTTTTAATTTAAAAACTCATCTGCAAATTGTAAATATCAACCTTAATACAAAGTAACAGTCATAATTTATCTTTGAGTATTAATGATTAATGGTTAATATTAATGGTTAATAATTTTTAAGGTATTTAAAATAGAAATTTATTCTTTTTCATATAAATTTCTATTTTAAATATGCTATGGCAATTTGGACATTTGACTAACAATCAGAAAAAAAAAGTTCACGCATTTAAATGCATTTTTTTAAATTTTTTAATATTTATTATACGTTAAGTTCTGGGATACATGCGCAGAAGGTGCAGGTTTGTCACATAGGTGTACATGTGCCATGGTGGTTTGCTGCACCCATCAACCCATCATCTAGGTTTTAAGCACTGCATGCATTAGGTGTTTGTCCTAATGCTCTCCCTCCTCTTGTTCCCCCACCCCCTGACAGGCCCTGGTGTGTGATGTTCCCCTCCCTATGTCCACGTACTCTCATTGTTCAGCTCCCACTTATGAGTGAGAGCATGCAGTGTTTGGTTTTCTGTTGCTGTGTTAGTTTGCTAAGAATAATGGTTTCCAGCTTCATCCATGTCCCTGCAAAGAACATGAACTCATTTGTTTTTATGGCAAATGCATTGGTTTTAACACAAAGAAATATACCACCTATTATAAACAAAGTGCCTTAATTGATTTTTGAATATTTAGTACTAGTAAATTATCACTTAAAATGTTACATAAAATTTAAATAAAATTTAAATCAGAAAGCATATTTAAAAATAATTTATAACAATGATAAAACATTAAGACCCTAAGGTCTACAAAAAATAACCAATAATGGGACAAAGTCTTTAACAAGGAATTAAAACTGTCTAAAATTTCAAGAATGGTAGCCAACTTGTAACGGGCTCTTACCCTATTTTAGGCAACGAAGAATGGAACTTTGCATATAAATATGTCACTCATTTAGATAAGATTATATTTTGAGACAGATGTAATTATTGTCATTTTACAAATGAGGAAACTGAGCTCAGAAATATCATTTGTTGAAAGCAACTGTGGGCAGAGCTGGAATTCCAACTTGGATATGCCTATCTTTAAAATGCCTGCTCTCTTTTGATATTAATTTGTAGTTTCTTTATTTTGCATGAATCATTAAGGTGCAATTTTCTATGAGAGTTATTGTGAGTATTAAGTTGAGAGGGTCTACAAAAAGAGACTGGCTCATTATAGGCGTTCAATTTTCCTTTCCATCAACCTATTTTTAACTTTATGAATTTTAAAATATTTAATTGATAAATAAGATTGAATATAATCAAGGTAAAAAAGGTAATGATTTGATATACACACATATTGTGCAGTGATAACCACAAATTAATTAACACTTCCCTCACCATTCCTGCTGTATATTAGACCCTCAGAATGTGCTCATCTTGCAACTGAAAGTTTGTATCTTTTCATCTTCTCTCCATTTCACCACCCTGAAGCCCCTGCTAGTTCTACTCACATCAACTGAGATTTCCAGCTACAAATTGCCAGTGATTATGTACAACCTACCTCAGTACTAACACAAGAGTCAGGGTAAGAATTGAAGAAACTGTATTGTAAGTAATATACTCTAAACGAGTAACACTAAAATGTGTTTTAGCCCTCTTTTAACTTTAACTCACTTAATTATGAAGCATCACTGGCATTATCCAGGTGCATATTACCCATCAGCTTCTGCCACTGTGAAGATAATCCTATGAGTAGCCAAAATAGAAACATGACCTTATTTAGTTTACCACGGAATAAATAGCTAAAGATTAAGTATTCCAAAACACAAACCCAAATTCTTATTTAGAATATGCACTGCCTAATATTTAACCAGTTATTTGATAACAGCCATTTGCAAAATTGCCTTATTTGTTGCCCAATGGTTACCTTTCATCAATGGTTCATTTCAGAGGATTCATCAGGAAATAACATTGCTTAATATCTGATATTTTATTAAGCTTTATTCTAATTACTTTCCGTCTGACTAAAATTCTTGACAATATTTACTTTACCTAATTTCCATATTGAAATTATTTGAGGAATACAAAGTATAAAAAAAAGTTAATCAATTTTATTTTTGGATTAAGTAGGTTCCTTATAAGGCTCCAAGCTTTTGCCACACTGATGTGGTACCATTTAGAACTGTTTATACTGAACTGGCAGCATGATGTCTCAGCTTGTACTGAAGGGGGGTGCTGAGGAAATTATTCCCAATTCAAATCATGTGCACCTTATGAAGACATGTGAGCAAAATATATTTCAGTTCTTTGGAACAAGAATTCTTTTATTTAAAAAAATGCATTCATGGATTGAGGATTGATGGCATATATTTTGATTGTTCAACTGATTGAATTTCTTTCTTCATACATGCTAATAGGACACTCAAAATAACATTTTCAATTCACCGTCATAATACTAGTAAACTACTTGTGCCTTAATCTTATCCATAGCCTCACCTTATTATTTTTCATATTCTGGTTACTTTGTTTTCCTTAAATGATTATTATTTTATCTGTGTTATAAATATTTTGGAAGATGCATAAGTGAATAGAAAAATATCCTAAAAACATAAATGGGAAACTACATAAAGAAAAACAAACAAAAATGTATTGCTGGAATTTTTCCTTTGACAAATTGTATAGTTCATAACATACACTTCACTGTGAAGAAAATTTCAAGGAAACTTATTTGAAATATTGACCTTGAATGTTTCAAGGTCAAGTCTTTGAAATATTAAATGCTAGTAAATATCATTAAAACCCCTTTTTAAAAAAATATGCTGAGGTTTATCTAACGAACCTCATTGCTAACATATTGCATGCCTCAATTTGTGACAGAAACAATACTATACAAACATGAATAAGAAAGTGAGGGCAGATAAGTGTGAAGAGTCACTAATATACTTTTAGTTTATCAAGGTATAAATGCTAGCATCTCATATTTTCTAACACAAAATCACTGTGCGTGATCACATATGCTTTATAAATTATTTCTTAAAAGGAGAAGCAATAAATATAATATTTTACCACAATAAAATAAAAATGTCTGGTATGAAAAAGTTTATAATCCTGTGTTTGAAACATAATGTGTATTAATTATTTCACAAAAAAATAGTTTCCAGAAAATATTGTCCAGAAACTCAAGAAAATATAATTTAAAAATCATTTAAATCTAAAACATTTTAAACTGAAAATCCTAGCCTTTATATTAGAATTTAAAACAATAAAATTAGATAATGCCAAGATCATGGTAAATTATTTTAATTTTTAATTTTATTTTTAAATATTTTTCCTCTCAAGGCTATCTCCTTTTGGGAGCTCACTTTGAATTCACATACCATTCTTTCATTGAAATTGTTCTTTCTGGCTTTCATAAAAATAATAATATCCACTTACTGCAGTATAAAACATATTTTATTTGTACTATTATTTGTACTACCACTCCTTTTAGGAAGTATATATATTAATTTAGGACTCTTTATTAAAAAGATTTATGAAACTATTCAAATTTTTCAATACAAGTGGCAAAAACTAAACATTCACACCCCATATCATTTTTATACCAGTACCATGCTGTTTTGGTGACTATGGCCTTATAATTTGAAGTTGGGTAATGTGCCTCCAGATTTGCTTGCTTAGTCTTGCTTTGGCTATGTGGGCTCTTTTATGGCTCCGTATGAATTTTAGGGTTTTTTTTCTTTCTAATTCTGCAAAGAATAATGGTGGTATTTTGATGGGAATTGCACTGAATTTGTAGATTGCTTTTGGCAGTATGATCATTTTCACGATAATGGTTCTACGCATCCATGAGCATGGGATGTGTTTCCATTTGTTTGTGTCATTGATGATTTCTTTCATCATTGCTTTGTAGTTTTCCTTGTAGAGGTCTTTCATGTCCTTAGTTAGGTATATTCCTAAGTATGTTACTTTATGTTTTTTCAGCTATTGTGAAAGGGGTTGAGTTCTTGATTTGATTCTCAGGTTGGTAACTGTTGGTGTACAGAAGGGCTACTGATGTGTGTACATTAATTTGGTATCCTGAAACTTTGCTGAATTCATTTACCAGGAGGTTTTTGGATGAGTCTTTAGGGTTTTCTAGATATATGATCATGTCTTCAGCAAATGGTGACAGTTTGACTTCCTCTTTACTGATTTGGATACTCTGTATCTTTCTCTTGTCTGATTGCTCTGGCTATGACTTCCAGTACCATGTTGAATAGTAATAGTGAAAGTGAGCATCTGTGTCTTGTTCCAGTTCTCAGGGAGAATGCTTTCAACTTTTCCCCATTCAGTATAATGTTGTCTGTAGGTCTGTCATAGATGGCTTTTATTACCTTAAGGTATGTCCCTTCTAGGCCAATTTTGCTGAGGATTTTAATCATAAAGGGATGCTGGATTTTGTCAAAGGCTTTTTCTAAGTCTATTGAGATGATCATGTGATATGTGTTTTTAATTCTGTTTTTGTTGTATGTCACTTTGATTGACTTACATCTGTTAAACCATTCCTGCATCCCTCGTATGAAAACTACTTGATCATGGTGGATTATCTTTTTGATATACTGTTGGACTCAGTTCTCTAGTATTTTGTTGAGAATTTTTGCGTCTATGTTCATCAGGGATATTTGCCTGTAGTTTTCTTTTTTTGTTATGTCTTTCCCTGGTTTTGGTATTAGGATGATACTGGCTTCATAGAATGATTTAAGGAGGATTCCCTCCTTCTCTATCTTTCAGAATAGTGTCAACAGGATTGGGACCAATTCTTCTTTGAATGTCTGATAGAATTCATTTGTGAATCCATCTGGTCCTAAACTTTTTTTATTGACAGTTTTTTTAACATCATTTCAAGCTGGCTGCTTGTTATTGGTCTGTTCAGAGATTTTATATCCTCCTGGTTTAATCTAAGAGGGTCATATATTTCCAGGAATTTATCCATCTCGACTAGTTTATGTGTGTAAATGTGTTCATAGTAGCTTTGAATAATCTTTTGTATTTCTGTGGTATCAGTTGTAATGCCTCCCATTTTGTTTCTAATTGAGATTACTTGGATCTTCTCTCCTCTTTTCTAGGTTAATCTCACTCATGGTATATCAATATTATTTATTTTTTTCAAAGAACAAGCTTTTTGATTCATTTATCTTTTTTTATTTATTTTGCTGTTGTTGTTTCAATTTCATTTAGTTCTGCTCTGAACTTCATTATTTCTTTTCTTCTGTTGGGTTTGTGTTTGGTTTGTTCTTGTTTCTCCAGTTCTGTGAGGTATGACCTTAGATTGCCTATTTGTGCTCTTTCAGAATTTTTGACGTAGGCATTTAATTCTCTGAAATTTCCTCTTAGCACTGCTTTTACTGTATCCCAGAGGTTTTGATAGGTTGTATCACTATCATCATTCAGTTCAAATAATTTTTTAAGTTCCTTCTTGATATCATTGTTCATCCAATGATCATTCAGAAGCAGGTTATTTAATTTCCATGTATTTGCATGGTTTCGAAGGTTCCTTTTGGAGTTGATTTCCAATTTTATTCCACTGTGGTCTGAAGGAATACTTGATATATTTTCGACTTTCTTAAATTTACTGAGACTTGTTTAGTGGCCTGTCATATGGTCTGTCCTGGAGAATGTTCCATGTGCTGATGAAAACAATGTGTATTCTGCAGTTGTTGGGTAGAATGTTCTGTAAATATCTGTTAAGTCTATTTGTTGCAGAGTATAGTTTAAGTCCATTGTTTCTTTGTTGACTTTCTGTCTTGATGACCTGTCTAGTGCTGTCAGTGAAGTATTGCAGTCCCCCACCATTATTATGTTGCCATCTATCTCATTTCTTAGGTTTAACAGTAATTGTTTTCTAAATTTGGGAGCTCCAGTGTTAGGTGCATATATATGTAGAATTGTAATATTTTCCTATTGGACTACTCCTCTTATCATTATATAATGTTCCTCTTTGATCTTTTTAACTGCTGTTGCTGTAAAGCTACTCCTGCTCACTTTTGTTGTCCATTTGCATGGAATATCTTTTTCCACCCCTTTATGTTAAGTTTATGTGAATTCTTATGTGTTAGGTGAACCTCCTGAAAACAGAACAAACTTGGTTAGCGAATTATTACCCATTCTGCCACTCTGTCTCTTTTCAGTGGAGCATTTAGGCTATTTACATTCAATGTTAGTATTGAGACATGAGGTACTATTCTATTCATCGTGCTATTTGTTGCCTGCATACTTTTTTTTTTTTTTTTTTTTCATGTTGTTAAGGAGGTTCTCTTTTGGTGTATTTTGAAATTTTGTTTCAAGATTTAGAGCTCCTTTTGGCAGTTCTTGTAGTGCTGGCTTGGTAGTGGCGAGTTATTTCAGCATTTGTTTGTCTGGAAAAGACTGTAACACTTTCAAGAGCCTATCAACTGCAGTCCTATAGAGAGGATGCAAACTTGCCTAGGGACACTTGGTTAAGTACTCAAGTTTCTCAGGCGATGGGCAGGGCCACAGAGCACCCAAGAGATTATAACCTTTGTCTTAGGCCACCAGGTAGGGTAGAGAAAGACCACCAGGTAGGGGCAGGGATAGGCATTTCTGAACTCAGCCTCTCCTTGGGCAGCAGGTCTTGCTGTGACTTTTATGGGGAAGCGGGGTGTGGTTCCCAGTCCAGTGGAGTTATATTCCCAGGGGGATTATGGCTGCCTCTGCTGAGTCATATAGCTTGCCAGGGAAGTTGGGGGAAGCTGTCAGTCACATGCCTCACCCCACTCCCATGCAGCCCGCCGTCTTAAGGGCCTATCTCACTTCCATTGTGCCTCCACAACAGCACTGAGTCTATTTTCCAAGCAGCCAGTGACCAGAACTGAGAACTTGCCCAGGACCACGAGCCTCCCATTGAGAAAGCAAGCAGACTCATCTCAGGGAGCCTGTGGCGGTGATTGAATTCCTTCAAAGGTCTGTGGATTCTCTCGGCTTTCCTGGTATATTCCTGTGGCAGTTCTTGGAGCAAAAGTTCATGATGTGAGTCTCCACACCCTGCTCTGTTCATCCAAGCAGGAGCTGCAAGCTAGTCCTTCCTCCCATCTGCCATTTTAATCTTGTCTTCTACGGTCTTTTAAAAAGTTAATCTTGGCCATTATAGTAAGCCCTACTATATACACCATGGAATACTATGCAGCCATAAAAAAGGATGAGTTTGTGTCCTTTGTAGGGACATGGATGCAGCTGGAAACCATCATTCTTAGCAAACTATCACAAGAACAGAAAACCAAACACCGCATGTTCTCACTCATAGGTGGGAACTGAACAATGAGATCACTTGGACTCAGGAAGGGGAACATCACACACCGGGGCCTATCATGGGGGGGGGGGGGAGGGGGGAGGGATTGCATTGGGAGTTATACCTGATGTAAATGATGAGTTGATGGGTGCAGCACACCAACAAGGCACAAGTATACATATGTAACAAACCTGCACGTTATGCACATGTACCCTACAATTTAAAGTATAATAATAATAAATAAATTTAAAAAAAAAACCATCATTTTTGAATGTTTAACGCTAATTGTGCTTTTTATCAATATCAACATCAATTATGAGCTTCTTATAATCAGGGAAGGTCTTTAATTATGTTGCTTAATAAATAAAATAAATTGTATAAAACCAATTTCACTGGAAATTCTTCTTTCCCAGCTAAAGTATATAAACATATGTTTGCTGCTTTTCAAAAACCACATAACGTGGAATCTAAAATGAAATACGTTTTCAAAAGACATTTTATTAAGTGACGTTAAACAATCCAAAGTCATTCTAAGTAATATTTTATCTACTAGAAATGCACTTCAAATGTGCAAACTAATACCATTTATCTTGTGAACAATTTATATAACTCAGTTGATTTATCAAGTACCCTGGTTTGAGCTTTAACTAAGCAACCTACACCTTAAAGTAGACTCAGGAGATTCATTGGAAAAATTACATCAATTTTATTTAAAATAAATTAATGAAGTACACAGTAGTATTATTACTTCATAAAGGAGAGATTAAAGTTTAAAGAGGTTGATTTTGTCCCCAAGTAAACACACTGAAATAAGTCTTCAGATATTTAAATCATTATTTTCTTGTCATCATGGTTGACTACCAAACATAACTGAGACTACTATGTTAACAGTAGTGTTTTCTAATTGTTGCTTTGTTTTATTTTTTACTACGAAAATCTTCAAAAATACACAAAATAGAGATAATATTATAATTAATTTGTGAACTTTTCACCCCATGCAACTATTGCCTAGCTTTGATAATTTTTAAGAATTTGTCTACTTTGTTTCACCTATTTCCTTACTCATACTTGTTGGTAAAGTCCATATACCATATTGGTACCACCACATATATCTTTATAAAAAGTTTTCCTGAAAAAACAAAACAAAACAAAACAAAATACCATTACAACACCCATTAAAATTAACTATACTTCTGCAATAACAGTCAATCCTCTAATTTCTCTGATTAACTCAGAAACAACTTTATAGAAAAAGTTTATATATTTCAAATAAGTATACCAACAAGAATGTCAATTGCATTTGCCTCTTTTAACCTACAACTCCCACTCCTCCTATTTTATTATGCCATTTATCTTTTTAAGAAACCAGACCATTAATCTTGCAGAATCTCCAAATCCTATATTTGGTTGCCCACAATCTTTTCATGACATTTAACATTTTCTCCCCACCCATTCCAATAATTCCTGTAAAATTGAAGTTTGAACTATTTGAATGGATTATTTCTTCTGAGAGGGGGATAAGAAGGAGGGAAGAGGACAAGAACAATTCAGAGGTTGTGCTGTTGTACTTCAGTCAGCATTGCATCAAGAGAGGCAAAGTATATAGTTATTACACTTTTTGTGATGTTAGAGAATTGATCAATGGGTTTGGTTTTGGTATTCCCCATCTAATCCATCCTTGAAAAGAAAAGTACTCTATCAACAATACATCCTTACAGTCAGGTGGGCATGGTGCCTCAAACTTGTAATCCCTGCACTTTGGGAGACTGAGGCAAGTGGATCTCTTGAGCCCAAGAGTTCAAGACCAGCCTGGGCAACATGGTGAAACCCTGTCTCTACTAAAAATACAAAAATTGGACATGGTGGTATGCACTTACAGTCTCAGCTACTTGGGAGGCTGACATGGGAGAATCACTTGAGCCCAGGAGGCAGAGGTTGTGGTGAGCTGAGATCACGCCACTGGACACCAGCCTGGACAACGAAGCCAGACCTTGTCTCAAACAAAACAAAACAAAACAAAAACAAAACAAAATAATATGTCCTTACAATAATGCCATAGCAGATTTGGATACTGTCCTCATTCTTTTTAATGACTGTTTGGTATACCATTGCATATTCAACAAGTATCCTATTGATGGGCATTTCAGGTGCTTCCAATATTTTTCCATTATAAATATTTTGCAGTGAATAGTTATATGCATGTACTATTTTGTCTTTTGCCAGTATCACAGAATTAGATATCCAGAAGTTAAGCTGTTGGATCTAAGTTGTAAAAACCATCTGCATAAAAGTGTGAAAATCTACATTTTTAGAAGGATATCTGTCAAATCAACTACAGGAAAAATGTACCAAGAAATTTTTATCCTATACTGGTATTCAACTGAAAAAATTTTAAATGCAGTTTCTTGTTTAGTATTAGCCAAAATAGAGTGTAAGAAAATATCAACATTGTTATTGCCTTCTTTTGACAATTGTTAATATGATGTTATTAATTAACCAAATATACTACATAAACGAAAATTCATCATGAAGTTTTACAACTAAAAATAACTACAGAGGTTATGTCTAATTTCCATGAGTTAAAAATAAAGACAAGTACCATATAAGAGACTGATTTTCTAAAATGTATGCAGCAGGTCCCAAGGTTCTAAAGCTTTAGTTTAATGCTATATCCACTTGAAAATGACTATGTTAAAGGGATTATTAGGAACAAAAAAAGTAAGTGTAAAAGTTTACCTTTGCTGTCAAATATCTACATTTGAATGGACAACCAATAATTCCTATAACCTACTTTAAAGAGAGTAATTCTGGAATTTGAAGACATAACATTTTATGCTTTAACATAAATTTAAATTATTACAAATATATCAGGCTCCCTCAAGTCATTCAACACAAACTTATTTACCTCCTGTAAAACTGTGTGTGTATGTATATGTTTATGAGTGTGTGTTTGTGAGTGCTACTGGTAATTATTACTTTTGAGGTCAATCTTATTGCATCAACATTAACCTATATAGGAAGTGAATAAGATTTGGAACAGTAATTCTTGGGTCCACCAAACTTCCATTTGCTTACATAAAATAAATGAAAAGTGAGATTATAATTATTGCTTTCTTCCACAAAACAGAAGAAAATATGAAACTTTTTGTTACATATTTAACTAGAATATTTCCTATTTTGCAAATATTTTTTGTATAGTTTTTCTTATTTATAATTATCTTCCAACTGGATTTATATTTCCACAAAAGACTTTAAAATCATTTAAGGCACCCAAATTAGGTCTCCATGGTACCTAGCATGTTCTTTGCTATAGACTATAAAAACCGAGGCCTGAAAAGGCTGAGGGCAGCCTTAACAGTGTTTAGGCTATCAGTGAAAGCTACTGACCAGGGTAGGAGTTGTATGATATTATTCATCTCTTTAACACCTACCAGAAGGGTGAAGATTCTGTTCCTCTAAAAATTCAAGATCAAGCATTAGATCATCTTCATCCAGTTCACAAGATCCCAAATTATTCAAAACATCCTGAAGAAAAATCAAAACCAACAATTAGAAACCAAAACACTGAGTAAATGAGGAAATCCTCATATGTGGAAGTCATGAAGCAAAAATAAATTCCAAATCAGAATGAAAAGTTTTAACTGAATCTCAGAAATTATTTGACACCTATGAACTTTAAAATTATCAGTTCAATAAAAACTTCCAAGACTTATTCTAAAAATTCTTAACTTTTCCAATTATCTGCACATTCATTTTTTTTCTTTTTAGTGATATGTATGTAACTTATAATTAAATGGAAGTACATATGGGCAGATATGAAAGATATTAGAAGTCAGGAAATGATTTCTTGATATGAGAAATACAGGCAAGTGTTTATTTGAATAAAAACTTCTTTAGTGATATTAAAAAGGAATTTGCTCATTGCAAAAACACAAAAAGTATATACAAGTTTTTCAAATAGAAGTCTGTGAAATGAAACTTCGGTTACTTTTTCTAATATTTATATTTCAAATGTAAGTAACATTCTTCTAACACATTTAATGAATTGTTTTTCAAACAAATTTTGTATATTGTGACAACTGTGAAATATTAATTTAGACCATGCTTGGAAGTGAAAATTTGGCCACCATTTTCCAATTATTTGTTTTACATTAGGAATAATGGGCAGGAAAACAATCTATATTAATTAGATTAAAATTAATTATTGACTTGCATTATACTATAATACATCAGAACTGAGATTATGTTTCCTATTTTATTTTCAAGAGGGCAAACAGCAAAATAAATTCGAAGGCTACACTGAGAAGTCTTGAGAAGAGATGATAATGTGCTGAGGTGCAGAGGGAGGAATTGCTGAGGAAGGAATAAAGTCCTGATTTGCATATTTGTATATATATAAATGATGATAAGTATATTAAAAAAAGTAAGAACTTCTATTTAGAGACTGACAAGGAAATAACAAATGTACAAAAAAAACCAGAACATCAAAAACATCAAAAAACCAGCCTAAATACTAAATGATGCCACGCCATCTCAGGTCACTTTTCAGATAATGCAAATGTTAGCATAATTTGTAGTTAAAGTGGTTTAAACTAAATTAAAACATCATCATAAACTAAAATATCATTATGGAAAGCTAATGATATTTTCAAATGGATAGTGAACACTTCAGTCCTTGGGATTAAAAGTAAGGACACTGGGACTTTTAAATAAACCACTTCCTCTTTAACAATTCAAATTAAACATTATTAAACTGTAAACACATGTGTGATCCATGAATAGTGCACATACCATGGTTTGAAAGGTGATCAGTATACCCAAATCTAAGTGCTTCTTTCTCTAAACGAAGGTAATGAATAATTTAAACTATAAATAAAATCACTTGTTTATTGGAAGCTCTGTTCCATACAGTGTCAGCGATAGTCCAGTGAGAATAAGTTACTTATCTATATACATTAAAAAATGAGAAAATATAGGCAGTAAAAGAAAAGCTGTCATACTAAAAATGCAAAACAGAAAATTAAAATAACAACAACAACAACAACAAAACATAATTGAAGTTGCGGAAAAAGAAAAGTTTTTAAAAGGGAGATTTTTGTGAAGATACTGATATGAGTGTTTATCAAACACACTATCCAAATGAGAGAATCTTAATCTGATAGTCAATAATATATTAAATACATTTTATAGTGAAATCATAGTAATTTATCCAATTTCAAATTGGGGTAAGTAATTTTACATTTGGATTTTGAATTCATTGGATTTAATTGTATCCTTCCAAAATTTATAAAAAATCCTAACCCCCAGCACCTTAGAATATGACTCTATTTGGAGACAGAGCCCTGAAAGAGAGAATAAAAGTTAAACAAGCTCATATGGATGAGCACTCCAGTGGGACTGGCATTCTTATAAGAATAGATTAGGACACAGACAGCACACAGGATAGTGATGAAGACACAGAGATGTGACAAAACACATGAATTCACAGAGGGAAGGAAGATAGGCCATTTGCAAGCCAAAGAGAGAGGCCTCAGGAGAAACCAAACTGGCCATCACCTTGATCTTGGACGTCCAGCTTCCAGAACTGTGAGAAAACAAATTTCTGTTGTTTAAGCCACCCAGTCTATAGTATTTTTTATGGCAGCCCTGGCAAACCAATACAACCAACAAGACTTAGAAAGCAGTGAAGGACAGAACAAAGGAAATAAATAAATGTCTGGCACATGACTACCATTTTTTATTATACCAAGTGAGGACATCTTAGACATTGTAAACTTCTAGAACAAGGTTTTCACAGCATTCCTCCTTTTTAATTGAAACCACCCTACCCAATCCACCTAGCTATAAAGGGAGCTACCAGATTCTTACATGAGCCAAACTCCTTCTCCTTGGTGAATGGTCCAAGATGGCCATCTTAACCGAACTTGGTGACCAAAGTCCCATCCCAGAAATGAAAAAAAAATTCTCTGTCTGGTGATACATACTGCAAGATGCAAAACACTGTCATCACAGGGGCTATGGATTTCATTGTGTAGTCAAGACCAGTCTAAGCCTACTTGAAAAATTAAAAAATGTCATAGGTAGGTCATCTTGTTCCTGTTTCCAGCAGTTCCTGAGATCCAGAGGCATACATGATGTTTTCAAGGTGGTCGTTCAATCCCTTTTTGAATTCTGACAGTTAATACATTCACCCACAACTTGAAATAAAATTTTAAAATATTTAATTTTTTAACAAGGAAATATTAAAATCTCTGCCACTGCTATTCTAACATTTCATATAAGACGGCAACATCAATAAAGTGAATGAACTAAATTTGGAAAATTCACTACATTGTTCTCATTTTATTCTCCTTTTGCAAGTAACACTTGACACTTGGACTAGCAGGGTTTCATTTGCCACTGGTCTAGATGAATTGCTTCCTAACTTTACTTATTTTAAATTGCCTTCCTTTGATATTGTGCTTACAAGGCAACTTTCTTGTTACTGTAGAGAAGAATCTTTGAAGCTGGTGAAACCTCATAATAAAAGAAGAGTAGATGCAGCAACATGATATGTTACAGAAAATAATCAATGGTGAATGCATAAACCTAAAAACGTCTTTTCCAGATCTCTCCCTAAAAGATACCAATAGCAGCAACAGTCCTTTTGCCAGCAGCTAGCACTGATATTGGTCAATCCTAGCGGCTGGATACTTGCTGCCTAATATCTATTAATAAATAATGTTAATAAAAATCAAAGTCCTTTACTTATCAGAGAAAGGGAAAAGAAAGAAAGAAAGAAAAGAAGAAAGACATAAAACAGGATGTTTCTGGGACAATCCTTTTGTTGCCGAGAAAACAAAATTCACCTAAGAAAAAACTTAGTGGCTGTTTTCAAAGGCTAGATAAGGAAGGCTACTTAGATGGCTTCTCCCTAGGTAATCTCTGGCAATACATGCATGAAGAAAAAGTACTCAGTATGGCTAAAAGGAATAATTTGAGACTGTTGAAGGTTAGCTTTTATCCTAGAAAAGAAAAAATTAAGGATATAAAAAGGTACTGCTAATAAAAAATACAAATTGAGTAGAAAATTGTTAATTTATATTGGTTTTATAGTTTATATATGGGTATTTTGTTTTTCTTATTATATGTATGTTTATAAACTGTAGTCATGTATTTCTTTCTCTCTGTAGAGCCAAGGATCTGTAAGTAAATGAGTAGTACCAAAAGTAGTTCTGAACAAGGAATAGAAAAAACTGTTTAGCACCAATGGTCATAAGTAGGAATCAGGTAAAAAAAAGAAATCCAGCAATTAATCAACACTAATGATGATACTCCAAATATAAGAGGGTGCAATTATGCATTTCAGACATTTTATAAATTAGCAGAATGTAGAAGTAGAGTGATAACTAAGCAAAAATAGTTTATCATCTCCTGGTAGATAAGAACACTAGATAGCCCTACATAATAAAGAAATAATAATGAAAGTCCATGAGTTTTTGTTTGTTTGTTTTTGTTTTTTGAGATGGAGTCTTGCTCTGTCGCACAGGCTGGAGTGCAGGGGTGCGATCTGGCTCACTGCAACTTCTGTCCCCTGGTTTAAGCAATTCTCCTGCTTCAGCCTCCAGAGTACCTGGGATTACAGGTGTGCACAACCACGCCCGGCTAATTTTTTTTTTTTTTTTGTATTTTTAGTAGAGATGGGGTTTCACCATGTTGGCCAGGCTGGTCTTGAACTTCTGACCTCATGATCTGCCCACTTTGGCCTCCCAAAGTGCTGGGATTACAGGTGTGAAGGTTTTAATAATGTTAACATAGCAGGAACAAGAAAAGTGTTAAATAACACCAGCAAATGAGATTTTAAAAGAAAATCACAAAATGATTTTTTGTGATTTTCTGTATATTCTGTATATATTTCTGTATATTCTGTATATTCTGAAATATATTCTGTACATATTTCTGAATTTTCTGTATATTCAGAGAAACTTCAAACCCATGATACCGGCCATAATGTTGGACTTTGCTTTTACAATTGAACTCTACTTGTTATGTGCTCTTATGTCTTTTTTTTTTTTTTTAAGTTAAAGCCCACCTTTTAATTTTGTATAATATGGGTTATTTCTGGATTCTCTATTTTTCAATTTGTGTACCAATCTACTTTACACCAGTACCATATTGTTTGGGCTACTATAGCCTTGTAAATTGAAGGAAGGTAATGTGATGCCTCCAGATTTGTTCTTTTTGCTTACAATTGCTTTGGCTATTCAGGCTCTTTTTGGTTCCTATATGAATTTTAGGATTGTTTTTTCTAATTCTGTGAAAAAATGATGGTGGTATTTTGATAGAAATTACATTTAATCTGTAGATTGCTTTGGGTAGTATGTTCATTTTCCCAATAATGATTCTTCTAATCCATGAGAATGAGATGTTTTTCCACTTGTTTGTGTTATCTACAATTTGTTTCATCAGTGTTGTGAAGTTCTTCTTGTAGAGATCTTTCACCTCCCTTGTTAAATATATTCTTAGGTATCTGGGAAAAAATATTTCCAAATGACACATCTGAAAAAGGACTAATATAGAGAATTTACAAGGAACTCAAACAAATCAGCAAGAAAAAAAAATCCAATTAAAAAGTGGGCAAACAACATGAATAGACATTTTTCATATACAAATGGCCAAGAAGTATATGAAAAAATGGTCAACATCACTAACCATCAGGGAAATGCAAATTAAAACTACACTGAGATCATGGGATCAGGAGATCGAGACCATCCTTGCTAACACAGTGAAACCCCATCTCTACTAAAAAAAATACAAAAAATTAGCCAGGAGTGGTGGTGGGTACCTGTAGTCCCAGCTACTCATGAGTCTGAGGCAGGAGAATGGTATGAACTCAGGAGGCGGAGCTTGCAGTGAGCCGAGATCGCACCACTGCACTCCAGCCTGGGCGACAGAGCAAGACTCCATCCCCGCAAAAGAAAACTACACTGAGATACTATCTTGCCCCAGTCAGAACGGTCATCACTAAAAAGCCAAAAAAATTAGACGTTGACACAGACATGGTTAAAAACAAAAAAAGGAACACTTATATACTATTGGTGGGAATGTAAATTAGTACAACCTGTATGAAAAACAGTATGAAGACTTCTCAAAGATCTAAAAGTAGATCTACCATCCCATCCAGCAATCCCACTACTGGGTATCTACACAAAGAAAAATAAGTCATTATGTAAAAAAGACACTTGCACTTACATTTTTTTCACAGCACAATTCAAAATTGCAAAGATACAGAATGAATCTAAGTGTCCATTAACGGATGAGTAGATAAAGAAAATGTGGCATATATACCATGGAATACTACTCATGCATAAAAAAGAATGAAATAATGTCTTTTGCAACAACATGGATGGAAATGAAGGCCACTATCTTAAGTGAAGTAACTCAGGAACAGAAAACCAAACATAGCATATTCTCACTTATAAGCTGGAGCTAAGCTATGGATATGTAGGGCCATACAGAGTGGTATAATAGACACTGGAGACTCAGAAGGAGGAATGGTGCAAGGAGGAGTGAGATTTGAAGAATTATCTATTGGGTACAATGTACACTATTCAGGTGATAGGTACACAAAAAGTTCAGACTTCCACACTATACAATTAATCCATGTAACCAAAAACCACCTGCATCCCTAAATCTATTGAAATAAAAATTAAAATGTAAAGTGTGTATAAGCCTGGTCCATTAGTGGGTCCCAGAGAAGGCTTGGATGACTGGAACAGACAGGAGAGGCTCCAAGAGGAAGTTAGAGAGTAATACAGGGCCTAGGTCTTGTAATACCTTTCAGGCCGCTAAGAAGTTTAGAAACCACCAGAATGTAAGATATTCAGATACTCACGTTAGGAAAATCACCTAGCCCGTTCTGCTAAGAATGCATTGCAAGAAAAAAATTTCTAAATGGATCCTAACAGCCAGAAAGGCATACATTGTTTTAAGAATAAAAAACGAGGGTTCGAAAAATTAAACAGCTTGGCTAGGCCTAGTAGTTCACACTTAATCCCGGAGTTTGAGGAGGTCAAGGTGGGAGGGATTGTTTGAGCCCAGGAGATTGGGTGCAGCCTGGGCAACATCGCAAGACCCTGTCTCTACAAAAAAAAAAAATATATATATATATATAAAAGCCAGGCATGGTGGCATGGCACAGGCCTGTAGTCCCAGCTACTCAAGAGGTTTCAACAGCAACATCGATTGAGTCCAGAACTTTGCAGTTACAAAGACCTATTATCATGCCACTGTCCTCAAGCCTGGGCAACAAAACAAAATCATGTATTTAAAAAAGAAAAAAAAAGGAAGAAAAATTATATAGATTGCTTAAGGCCATAACACAAGAAAGTGGCTGAACCAAGATTTAAATACATATATTTTTTGGCCTGAAGAATAAAACTTTCTCCACTAAGCTTCTCTTCGTGTGTGTGTGTGGCCTTTGGTAATATTGCAGGTAAACTTCTCAAATACTAAGAGTCATTTCTTTTGAAGGTTGCTAGCATTTTTCCAGATGTTTGAATATACATGAGTTTGCATAGTTTTGAAAGCGAAGTTTTGACTTCTTTCCTTATGACTTCCCAAACAGGTATGCTCTCATTTTTTACTATTTTCTATGGAATCTCAAAGATGTAAATTCACCTATTGGGCTGTGATTCTTTTTGCTGTAAAGCGAGGGTAAAGTTGATGGTATTATTCACGATAATCTGTAATTCATTTTGCCTATCTGTAATTCCTTTTGTATTCAAATGATACTTTGTTTCAAAATTTTTTTTAAGCCTAACCTTCCAGATTTTACTTGACATTTTCTTTGTTTTCCACAGTTGCAAATTTAGCCAAATTTCTCTTTTATTTACCCTAACATCAAGGTCTAATATTCTATGACTTTTATAAAGATTCTCTCATTGGTTACGGTCAACATTAATTTCTTCTCATGTGATCTCATATTATTCTTACTTGTATCATTCATTTTAAAAGATGCTATGGTGTATTACTCACCCTTTGCAGCTCCCACAACACCTAGAACAGCCTTGAATATATTAATAAATTAATTCAATCAATAACTATTTATTCTGGACTTACTATTTGCTAAGTACTGTGCAAGTAACACATGGTCTTGAAGTGTGCAATTTAATACTTAGCAATAAATTGTTGAATAAGAACACTCTAATACATAAAATACAACTTTTTTACTTAACGACAAATCTGTAGTTTTTAAAATAACTTTGTATTTCATTCATTAAAAGTATCATATTGGTGTCATGTTAGGAAGTAATAGAATTACACTTACTGAATCATTTTTCTATTAATATACTTTGTATTAAGGTACAGAGAAATACAACCTCACAGGCAGAAGTAGTATACCATAGGCAATTACAGAGTACTTTTGCTTTTCTTGTAAACTAGAACTTCCCATTCATTGGAAAGACTAACTTTATATTCCATTTTTTGAAAAGAATTATACTTCAATTACTAAAATAAAATCACTGCTACATCATCCCAGAGAAAGAAGGACAAACATTTCAGCAATATTAAGATACACACATGAGTAGTTTGGAAGTACTTTATTATCAAGAGGAATTTCTTTAGTGCTTAAGTACCTACTGATTGGTTAAGGTACACAGTTCTATTTCCTAGTCTTTGAAAGATTAGTTTAAAACACACAATATTGACATATACTCTATAATAAAACAAACATAGTCAAACATAAATATATTCATAAATATATGTCAATATTAATTTCATCTAAGATGCAGAGAATAAAAAATATTAGGATAAAAAATAATTGCAGCAAATGAGAGTCAAGATAAAATAGAAGTGGTTCATTTCTTTAGTTTGGCATGTTTGCTAACTTACCTATTTGATATAAAGATTTTCAAATGAATTTATCCCACTGATTAGATCATCACACATGTTTTTATTTTATCCAAATCACTCAACAAAATTAGACACAAAATTGAAATATTGCATCCTGTCTAACCATTCACATTAGTTTTTACTGCATCTAACTAGACTAAAAAATTCTAGGTAGATGAAGTACTCCATAATTAATGGAAATCTAATTCAGTACTAAAAACCCACAGATACAAACCAGTCAATTCAAATTTATTAATATATAAATTAGTGGAATTTAAAAAATGATGATTGAAGGTAAATAAATAATGATGAGTATTAAAAAATAGTAAGTTTGGAGAAACATCAATTAAACAAATTGAATTTGTAAATGTAATTATAGTTGTGTTAAAATTCATATTACTGTAAATCATTTTTTCCTCTGGCAACTTATCAACCCTTCATTCTCATGATTATGGACTAAGATTATTTCTATGACCATTACTCTGGAATGCATTTATTAAGTGCATTTTCCCTCTCTTTCTTTCTTTTCCTTTACAGCAACAAGGTCATTACATTTGTGAAATAAAGTGACCATGATTAATACTGTGTACATCATGGTATTCTATGGAATGAAAATATTAAAAACAAAAACTTCTCGATAAAGTTACAAACAAATTTGTTTGCATTTTATAAATATATACACCCATATATAATATAAAATAAATACATATTCAGCCTTTTGTAATTAGGCTTTACACTTTTACAAAGCTGTTGTTTTCACCATTTTCCCATAAAATATACCATTAGTTCTAAAATATTCTGACTTTTCAAATTTGTTTCATAAATCTGAGAAAAATCTTGCATAATTATGAAATTAAAAAGTGTTTACATCCTAAAATGAATAATCCAAAGTAATTCAGGATGTTAAAATGAAGGTCTGCCTGGTCATTCCCTTCTGCCCTAATTATCCTGCATATTAATTATCACAAGGGTGGGTAGTGGGGCACAATCAGTACTGGTTTCCCAGGCTTGCTTTCAGGTCATGGCCACTCTGCCCTCACTAAGCAATCCTTGCTCATAGGAGGCACATGCTTTAGCATTGTTAGTTCCTCTGTTCTTGCTACATTCATTGAATGTAGCTGGCTGGGCCAGTACTCCTGGGTGCCATCACTGTCCAACTCTGGTCCAGGCTAGTGCCTATCTTTGTGCTCCCACATCATTTCCTGCTTGCTTCTGATTTAGCACATAGCCCTGAATTGCAGTCAGTTCCTGTTTGTTTCCCTGATTGGACTATAAGCTCTTTGGGAGCAGGGAGAAGAAACACAGTATCTTGAACTTCTTAAATGAATTAACTATTAATTAGACATCTGTCCCTAAGGAGGTCACTCCATCATAAATGAAACTCTAAATCTCACCTAGAAATTGAAACAAATTGGGAATTATTGTCAATTTAAAGTTTTAAAGGTATGGAAAATGACAACTTTTCTTTGCATGGCTAGATCCAGATAACAGAAACCTGAAAATAGTTGAAATATTTTTCAGAAAATACAAAGAAGGCAAATTTACTAAGAAAAATAAGGGAATATATAACTTGTATATTTACAAAGTCAAACTATTTAAATGTATTCTGAGTGACAAAAACAATTTCAGTTGAGACTAAATATTGTATCTTTCCATATATAATGAATAAGCAAACAATCAAAAATGAAGGTAAAAGTATATGAAGACACCAATAATGATAATATCATATCAACTGCTTTGAACATAGTTAACAATCATTAATTACTTAATAATTAAGTAACTAAAATATTACCTTTTAGGATTTATCAAAATGAATACCTGATGATTTATTTAATTTATATGTATTTTTATAAAGAGAGAGGAATTCATTTTATTGCTTTCTCACTTTAGCCACATCATACATCTGTCCACTGAAGTATCACTTATTTTTGTTCACCACTTTTCTGAGACATTCACAATGCTTATCACAACTACTAGTGTTTTTATTATAATCCTGAGAAGATCTTTAATATGGTTTTGATCTGTGTCCCTGCCCAAATCTCATGTTGAATCGTATTCCCGAATGTTGGAGGTAGGGTCTGATAAGAGGTAATTATATCATGAGGGTGGGCTTTCTCATGAATAGCTTAGCACTATCCATCTTGGTACCGTCCTCGTGAAAGTGAGTGAGTCTCCTGAGATCTGGTTGTTTAAAAGAGTGTAGCAATTCCCCCTTCTCTTTCTCTTGCCCCTGCTCCAGCCATATGAGACATCTGGTTCCCCCTTTGCCTTCTGCCATGATTGGAAGCTTCCTGAGGCCTCCCCAGAAGCAGAATCCACTACGCTTCCTGTACAGCCTGCAGAACTGTGAGTCAATTAAATCTCTTTTGCTTATAAATTACCCAGTCTCGGGTATTTCTTTATAGCAATGTGAGAACAGACTAATACAATATCCCATTTCTTCTACTATATCATATATATCCCAGTGTCTGTGGAAGTTAAATTGCCATTTCTTTATTTCATAGATTTCCATCATACCATCTTAACTCTGTCATCACCAATCCTGCCTCACTCTGCTGGGCTAATGGCTCCTCTATGATATACCATTTTTTCCTTCTCCTATAATCAAAATATTCTATCTTCTATATCACCATTAATCACGTAGGAAAGCATTGCAATCACTGATCCCCAAGCTCCTTGACAAGTGTCTGAAAGTGTGCCTCACATGGTTATCTGACATGAGGAAAAATTTATTTTTGTTGCTTAACCTCAGAGCCTCAACTATGTCCTATAGATGGACATTAACTTCCATATTACAGACTCCTTTGGAGTTATGTTAGAGCCATGTGGCCAGGTTTTGACCTTAAAAACATCCCATATAAACCTTTAATACTATCTTCCCCTGTCCAGATAACTCAGGAAATCCACGCATTAAAATGATGGGAGTACAAAATGGGGAAAGTTTGGCTCTCTGAGTCACAATATAAAAGAGAGCAGTCCTGAAGAGCTGCTGAACCCAACTGAAATTTTGTGTGAGCAAGAAATAAATCTGTGTTGCAGTTAAACTACTGAAATTTTTCATGATTTACTTCTAGGCATTATAGAGCTCAGTCTATTCTAATAAATTTTCACTCTGTTTTCACTCTTACCTGATATGCTCCCTATTCTAATCTTGTCTTTAAGTTCTGTTATTTCCTGATAATTATTTTTCTCAAAGAGACTAGGTAGATGTGTGTTCCTGTTCATGTCCATGAACAATGGGACATGTGGCAAGAACTGAGTTACTATATATTTAAATTAGGGGATAAAGTACTATTCTCTGTAGAGAGACATTAACAACATAAACTCATATGGGAGAATAATTCATGTCTCAATTGTAAAACAATCTAAGGTATCTGCACATTTATAATGTACTATTTTGCTAAAAATAAGAACCTAAACAACTATGTAAGAAACCAGGTGCCAATTTATAACACTAAACTATTTCTTGATTTACTTATGCAATTCTCAACTTCAAATACATTGTCTTAGGCATATTTGACATATCACAGAGTTGCCAGTTTAATAAGCTTATGTCCTCAATGCTGCTTCAGTCAGATCCAGTCTTAAATTGTAATTTCCAAAAGCCACTAAGGATATAAGGATTAACTTCACAATGCAATTAGAAATCCCCAAACCCACTCTATCATCTGCCAATATAAGTACAGCATAGTGAAAGGACACACAATTTATTATGAAATTCTAATTTTAACTCTGCAACCTAGCCTTGGGTCACTTACCCTCTTAAGACTTAAGCTCTTTCTCTGTGCAATAGAAACAATCAGTTCTGCTTTTCTAGCTCACATTTGTTGTTAAGATAAAATTCTGAGAGAAAACTATAAAGTATTTTACAAACACAGGTTATTAATTATTGTAGTTTCCAAGACAGGTATAGATTTTAGTTCTATCAGAGCTAAAAATAGCTGTTTCATTTACAAGCACTGAGTTTACTGAAGGCAGAGGTCAGTTCAGTGCCAGCAGACTTAGAATTATCTTGAAATTATTAAATTCTAAACAATGCCATAAAGAGCTGAAAAGCATTGTTCAATAAATAGTACATGTTCCATAAATACTTGCCAAATGAATAAGGCAATGAATGAATGAATGAATTTGTAGACAGGGAAGAAATAAAAACTAAATGACTAGGAGAATTAGAGATGAAATTTTAAAATGGCAACAACAAAAGACAATGAAACTATTTCTATAATTTACCCAAGCTTCATAATAAAAACACATTTTTTAAATGAATGACAATTATTTTCTGTGAAAATTTTCCACCCACAGTTAATTTCTCTAATTATCATTTATTTCCAATTATGTTTTGTTAATCTCTATAAAAATGCTCATCTCAGTTATAATCATATCTATTATGAAATATTACATTGAGTTACGTTGGGTTTCCTATACCTTAGTAAAACATAATATTTACGAGATTGCTAATTAATACAATTTTAGTAATATTTACGACTCCAAAAATAAGCCATGTATATTTTGGTTATTTTGTTTAATTCAATCTCTTAGATACTATTTCTTCAACAAATTAATAGATTTTGATGTGCTACTTACATTTTCCTTGGAGACCACTGTTCTTTGTATTTACATGTTGCTGGCATAATCTATTTTCCACTGGAATGATTTAAGATTCTGCTGCACATATTACACACAATTTATCCAGTACTTCTACCTAATTATACTGGTGTTATACAGTGTTGATGATTGTTTGATACGTGTTCAGATTTTAAATAGAAGGCATTTTATGAAGCCAAATTTCAGTAAAAATAAGACTTTATTACCTAGTCATAAATGTTGGTGGAATAGAATCCCCTCTCTGAAAATTAGCTTTAACAACACATTAATATTATTTTATAACTTCAAACATAATGTGTCTGTGAAGAACGTGTGTGAAGTGTCTGAAATTATATCCCATCTGTAAGCTATTAGTCTACCATGATTTTGTGTAGGCTAGAAGAAAACACAAAAATCCTGGTTCAGACACAAATAACTTTTCTAGATCAATAGCAATAACCAGAGTGACAGCATTTTTAGGTGCCTGTTCCCTAAGTTCCATTTTCACAGGTAAACACAAAGAACTAGATGATATTTGCACATGCTCTGGGTTGTGTTACAGGAGACAAGCACTGTATGTGTGGTGCAGG
Source organism: Macaca fascicularis (assembly GCF_037993035.2). Taxonomy (NCBI): domain Eukaryota; kingdom Metazoa; phylum Chordata; class Mammalia; order Primates; family Cercopithecidae; genus Macaca; species Macaca fascicularis. The sequence goes on along the minus strand of NC_088379.1, from coordinate 95,928,669 downwards.
TGAAATGCAAACCTTTGATGACTGGCAGTAACCATACCTGCTGTTCATTCTGGAGGGAGACATTATCTCTACCTTCAAAGTCTGTTCACTGCACAAATATCCTTAAAAATATTATGTGAGTGCCTCTGCTTGCAAGAAGTGAAGTATGAGAGATCCATGGAGAATTGTGTCTGTAATATCAAACTCTCTTCTATAGTGTCTTAACTTTTGGAGAATATTCCCATGACTGCATCACCTGTCAGCCACTCTGATTAATCTGACTGACAGAGGCTGGGACCATATCCATTCAATTTATTCCATAAAGCATTTAATTAAAGCTACACAGAACTGTGAGCAGCAATAAGAGACTGACTTGCAGAACTAATCTCAACCACGTCCCCCAGGGTTCCAGACACAGACAACGGGACAAATCCTACAACCCATCAGGGACCACCTTAAAAAGCCAAATGGCTTTCTTTATTGACCTTTCCACTTGATCCGAGTCATTAATCCAGGTGTACAGAAAGAAGTATTAGAAATCACACAGGCTCAGCTTTGGAAGTAAGGAGAAAGTCTAGGGCAAATCTATCTTCTATATCTACCATGTCCGGTTAATTGAGGCTGAGACTGAATGCCTCCAAGAGTCAAAGCTATGTCACTGATTACTTCAGCTGAAGACAAAGAGAAATGTTGTACTACCTTTTCAGATTAGTGAATCCCATTTTAGAGCTAATTGCACATAGGGCGTGCAATAATAAAGAAACACTCTTCCAAGAAGATCCCCTGAGTAACCACAGGCAGCCTAATTTTGAAGAGACCTGTGCCATCATCTGAAGATTATATAATCTACTGGTGACGTTTTCCTTAAACACTTGAAGATCAATTGTGATCACCCTATAATGCATATGACTGTGTTTTCAGAAGAGAGGCAAGTTAATTCCTGACATCTACAGAAAATGTACAGTCCCAAGGCCACGCATAGTGCCCCTAGAACAAGTGTTTTTACAACTGCTGTTCCTCCCCGTGTGGAGGACACAAGCTGGCAGTGCCTCCAACATGGTCTCCCAGCTGGCCAGGAAGTCTTATAGTCTCCAGTTAAATTTGAATACTTGAATCTAGTCCTAGTTTTTGGAGGGACTGCCTGAGGGAAATCAGTCCAACTTGTCTTCATGTCCATGCCACCCGGCAAATGGTATTTGTCTGCTCTACAAAATGACTGGAGACAGCTACTGAAATCAGCATGTGGAAGACATCCAGAGGTTTGGCAATGTTTTGCATGGGAGGTGGAAAATCTGGGGCAATTCCAGCTGCATCCAACAGATTTCTCAGTACAATTAAGGGAAATGATTATCAAATCATGGTTAGAGTTATCTGGTGGGGCACAGAGGACCCCGCATTCAGTTAAATTTAAGGATATTTCAGTAGTTTAAGAGAGCCACAGCAGGGTCTTGCTCCACGAGGAAGGATCTAGGTGTGGTTCTGAAGAGAAGGATCACGGATGGCCCTTCCTCCTCCGTACCCGTCAGGGTCTAAGTTATGCTCTCTCTAGGTTCTGCAGTTACTCCCCTTCTACTAACACAAAACTCAAATGTCACATTCTAGTAGCTATATTTTGCTTTTTTTCCAGTATCCCCAACTCATGCCTAGCTCTGTCATCTGGAAGGAACAGGTGAGAAAGGGCAAAGGCATTTTATTAAATCCAACACAGACCCAATGTACCACCCATTTTGGTTCACGTGGACTATTCCAGGAGGACTTAGTGAGCAACGTAATCAATCTAGAAGCATGTCAGTCTAACAAAAGAATCCAGTTGGATAAACTAGAATTAAGTTTTTAGTCCCAATTTTGGCGGAGATAATACTCAGAGGGTAGATCAACCAGGCCAAAGTGAGGCTGCCAAACTAAGATCCTTTTCTGATAATAGCTGCACTTCATGGCCAATCTTCTTTCTAGGTTTATGGACCAGGAAGAAGTGAAGGGAGTAGAGTGAGAACTCTTTTTGAGTTGATTATTTAGGAGCCCATTCCAAAGCTCAAAAGCAACAGATACTCATGGATGGTAGGGAGTGTGGAAGTTCCACTGGATATATTTTAACTATCAGCCTGTTAATTACTGTTTTTTGGTTTTTTTTTTTTTGTAATAAAAGAAGCACTAATATCAGACTGAAAAAGTCTGAAAATTAAAATACATGACAATGGTTAGTTGCAAGGTCCATAAATGTATGGGCAAAGTCAGCTGACTGAACTGGAATAGCATTGTAATCTGAAAAAATACCATCAGCAGTGAGGTACAACTAAGTGCCCTGAGAGGAGGTCAATGGTTCAATGGTCAATGTGCCATGGGTGGGTGTGGGTGGGGGCAATGCTTTGTGTAATTCCTCATCAGTAGTTTTTCCCTGACATGTATGGGACAGGGAAGTACGAGCATATAACACATCAAATTTCTAATATATATTCAAAATGACAGCAACCAAAACAATACATAGAATTTTCCCAAAGGGCCTCACTCACAAGATTATTTTAGATTCCTTGCTCCTCTGCAAACCTTGCCCAAATCCCATCAGTTGAATTGATTGTCAAGGAAATTCCCCCTCCCAAAAAAGGAAGCAAATTTGCAACAAGTCCAGCACTGTTTAAGCAGATCTTTTTATGCACACTTTCCAGTATTCTATCTGCTAATAACTTTCCAATTTCTCCTTATTAAAGAGCAATGAAGTAAAGGATAATTTATTGCTTGGTTGACCATTAATGTGGTCAATATGTTTGCTGCCAGTTCTTATACACTTTCTTCAAATTCTGTTAATTGACCCACAAGCGTCTCATTGATCCTATTCTAGAAATAAAACATTTTTAATTTTCACATCCTCATAGCCAAAACTGTCAGGAACTATGAAGGGTCTAAGATTTTACCTTACTTGCAAGCTAATAAGTTAACCTGCTACAGTTTCGTGGATGTTGGCAAAAGCCACAAGACTCCTGGGTCGGAAGGAAAAGGACTTTATTAGTCACAACTATAGCAGTATCTAGAGTATCGGCATTTTCTTTGCCAATTCAGTGCCCTAGTTTCTCTAGGGGAATGCAAAGGGGGACATCTGTACACACTGTGGTTTGCATTACAGAAGAACCATGAGTTATAAACTCAGTCAACTCTCAACAGATATGTGTTGAATGGACAGATGGGTGGTTGGATGCTTGAGTAGTAGTGTGACTTTATTAAGTTGAGGTCCTTAACATCTCATACCATGGCTAATGCAACAGTTTGCATCTCCAGTATTTTACCATCGGTAGTAAACATACTTGTCCTTTTTTCCAAGGGGAGGCACTATATCTTCTACAGCTTTCCTTGTAAAAATATCCTTGAAAAGACAGTCCATAACAAAAACAGCAAATTTACTCACAATACATGAAAAAATGCTGGAGACCCATGGAGAATTGTCTCCCATCAAAGAACTAGAATGTTCCCAATAAAGTATGCATCCATTGTATGATTTTTTTCATACTTCTTAAATATAGACCTAACTACATTTCTTAAAGCCATTGATCACTAAATAAATGACCTAATTAAAATGAAAAATAATGGAGTGACGTTTCTGACAGAAGAGTATTGTTTAACTGTACTTTCAAGGAGTAAAACTGTTTTCAGTTTCATGACTTATTATTTCACTGTGAACTTTATTCCAACCATATTGCACCATATTAAGTTTGGCAAGTCTTCAATACTCTCCAGTGCTATATTTTGCACATACCAATCCCACTGCTTCCAATATTTCTGTCAACCAGGGTGACTTTTTAGTCCATAAAGCATTATTTCTAGAAATTCCTCATCATCATGGTGGTTATGGGTATTTATGCCCAAATATAACCCTATCATATCACTTAGAGGAATATATATGATAATTTTCACTTTATATGTCTCTTGTCACTTCACTACATACCATCCATAAACATACAAGCACACACACATACACTCCCTATTCATCTGTAAACTGAAGGTAAATTGAGGACAAGATATCTGTTTGAGTCCTGTTTTGCTCCAGCATACTACCTAAAAATCGGTCAACTCTCAACAGATACGTGTTGAATGGACAGACGGATGGTTGGATGCTTGAGTAGTAGTGTGACGTAATAAAGTTGAGGTCCTTAACATCTCATACCGTGGCTAATGCAACAGTTTGCATCTCTTTTATTCTTTCATTTCTTTAGTGTGCTCCACATACTAAAGATAAATATCTTTAAGGATCAGATTTATCATCTCATTTCTCTTCTGAAAAAAATCATAATCACTTGTAATAAAATGAGAGATTGATTCCCAGGCTATTTACATGGCATTTCAAAACCCCAAAAGTATAACCCTAATCTAGCTTCTTTTTACATTTTTTCAGATGGGGTCTCACTCTGTTGTCCAGGCTGGAGCACAGTGGCACAATCTCGGCTCAATGCAAACTCCGTCTCCCAGGTTCAAGCAATTCTCCTGCCTCAGCCTCCTGAGTAGCTGGGATTACAGGCGCCTGCTACCAGGCCCAGCTAAATTTTGGATTTTTAGTAGAGATGGGGTTTCACCATGTTGGCCAGCGTGGTCTCAAACCCCTAACCTGAAGTGATCCACCTGCCTCGGCCTCCCAAAATGCTGGGATTACAGGTATGAGCGCCCAGCCCCCAATCTAGCTTTTAAAAATGATCTACTAAACATCTCACACCATGCTACAGTATCACTCAGATATTTCCCCTTCTGTCCTTCACTTACATTATCCTTCTCACAATATTGCTTTCTTCTCCCATTACCCACTATTTCATTGCTACTCAAATTTTAAACTTTCTCTTACTGGTCCATTCAAAGTGAGTTATCATTTTTAAACTTTTATTGTACAAATTATCTAGATTAGACCACAGAGTTATGTGGCCACATAAGCCACAGAATGTTATGTTTTTATTTTAGAGGTCAGCATCGTTTTTGCCAGGAGGAATTGGAGCTCCCTGATAGCAGAAACTAGGTCCCCCAGTCTTTTGTACTCTATGGAGGTATACAGCAATTGAAAAGTACAAGCATATCCACAGAGTTCCAAACGATTTTTGATCAGTAGTTGAACAAGTTATCAACTTTCAGAGACCCATAGGTATAGGTTAATATTTGAACACATTCTTAGATTGATCTTTGTAAATTATTTTCATATTTTCTCTTTTATATATATAGGTTAGTGTACACAGTTTATTCATTAGTGTTCTAAATTAATTACATTCGCATTCACATTTTTGAGGCCACCCTCATTTGTTTACAATGGATTGACACAGACAGTCTCCTAAGGACAGGTTTTCACATGGCTCTCATCTAACTATTATTAGCAAGGAAATTCTTATTATCATTTGACCTGTGATATGACCCTGATCCTAACACTGTTTTCGTTTTATGGTGCCATTAACCAAGTCTGTTTGTCCACAATAAAAACAAATTGAACTAAATGATGAATAGGAACTCTTGCAGTTCCAAATTATTCCTAATTATGATGTTGATTATAAAAACAACAGTATTTGTGTTTATATGGTGCTTTTAAGTTAACCTTTTGCATAACTGTTTTTTTTTCTTTGACTTATTACTAGTCTTAAGGGAGTTGGTTATTATTTATTTTCATTATGTATAAACTCCTACTCATATTTTGAATAATGATGTTATCTCACAGTTTCAAGTTATGTAAAATGTGCAAAATATGTCATATCTTAAGGCATAGCAATATATTTGTAAACAAATTTTATTCAATTATTCAATTATAGATGCTAGTGTAATTATAAAATATAGCATCAAAAGAAATACTTCATGAAGAATATATTATCTCTATACTTTACAATTTGTGATTTTAAAAAAAGACAAAATAGCAATTATTTTCTGGAAGGATACTGAATTTCTTGAAGCAGAAATATTTTAAGGAGATTTATTGGATTCATTTGCTTCCACTATCTCCCCCAAAAGTAGATATAAACACACAACATATAAACCTATATGCAGCTTACCTTATATGATGCAATAAAATCAGATTAAAACTAGACAGTTATTTATAGGCAAGGTCTGGGTTTGTTTCCTGTGATAGCTTTTAGCTGCTAATTCATCAAGTTTTGTACCCAGCTAAGAAATGTAGCCTTATGAGCTGCATTAGAAATCTAAGAATCACTAACTAAAGAAAAATGTTAAGGCATTTAAACCAATGTTAATTCTAAACAAAATGAATAATTCATGGCCAAAATTAAATATTCCACTTTCTGCAACTTTACATGCTTCAAAGGAAAAAGAAAATAAGTAATAAAATAACAATAAAAAACAGTAGAAGCTTTAAATCTGCAGAATCCTTTAGAACCATGGTTTAAAATGCTAAGTGCATGAGGTATAGCTTTTGAATATATTTCATACAAAAAAAAAATCTAAAAAGCTTTTATTCTTGAAAGGGCTCATTTAAAGAGGGCTTTCTTAAAAGAATGTGTATAATAGGCTGGAAAAGGAAACGCAAACCTTGCAAACCTTGTGATGTGATTTTTATAAGTAAGTCTCCCAGAGAAGACATACAAAACAAGCTAAATTATGAATAATGTTTAATTTTACTATTAAAATGGAGAAATGTAGATGACCAAAAGCATATGAAACATGTGAATCCATCTATTTTAAATTCAAGATTACTATATAACCTCTTCTTAAGTCTTTCGTGGTTGAACGTGAAAATCCAAACTACTATTTATACTTAATTTTCTAGAAATAAGTGAAAATCAACAAACATTTTATGGACTCGATATCATACTTAGAAGTTCTAGAAAGCTACCCTCTTTTTCCTATAACCTTAATTTTAAAACATACTCCTGTATGTGGGAAGATTGACATCTTCACGGAAACTGCAGACGTGGAACACCCAGCATGGAGTTGTGAAGCAAGATGTAGGTGCCCTCCTTGCCAGGCAAAGCAGCCAAAATAACCTGGGGTCAATGTGGTGGCAGATGTCAGTGCCAGATGGCATGACACCTAATAACCAACATGTTTCCTTGTATACAGTTTCATTTGTCTTTTTTTGGAAAAGTAAACATAAACAAAACAAGAATACAAACATTAGTTGTGCTTCTTTGAGTAAGGTTTTAAAAATAATTGTTAGGTAAAACTCCTAGGATTAAATAAAACAAAAACTAACACATAAAAGATAATACTAATATATTCTTTGAATTTTATTTTCATCTAATAAACTGAAAAGTTTTCATTATACCAGATAATTGTCAAGTAATATTAAGTTTAAAAGTGTTTCTAAGAAAATGCAACACATTTATCACTTCCCAGTATCTCAAAGAAACAGTAGCAAAATATTTCGTAGAGTGCAATGTATGTTAGAACTGGAGGGGCAGGTGGAGGAAAAAGCTTTCAGAACCTTAAGTAATGTTAACAGCTTTTATCTCTAAGATCTATAAGATCATGTAGTTTTCTCCTGTGATGTCTTAATAGATACATTTATATTAGTACACTCCCAATCAATAAACCAACCTCACATTTCTGGAGGGAACTGCATTTTTGATATGTTGTTGAATTCTATTAGTTAATATTTTCCAAGAAAAATATTACTTCATCTAACCTCTCAAATATACTTGTAAATAAATATATCATGTATTCTAGGGTTCTTTTGTTTTACTCTCAATCTCCCTATATCTTCTTTAATTCTCTTTTTTATATCTTTGTGCTCCCACTTACATGTTCTTTTTCTTCCCTTTCTTTCCTTTTTCTCTCCTTCCTTCTCTTCCTTTTCCTCCTCCTCTTTTCTTTCTTCTCCTTATTTCTTCCTCCTCATCCTCATCTTTGTCTTTCTCCTTTTCCTCCTCCTCTTCTTCCTTCCTGTTTTCCAATTAATTAGCCAGACCAATGGTTTTACTAAGTAGGTTTTGGCTTTATTTATTAATTCCACAGATATTATTTCCTGATTTTAAAATTTCTGCAGCTATAATTTTTAAAATTTATTTCTTTGGCATTCAATTGTTTCATTGTATAGGTTTTCTAATTTCTTTATTTTAGAGCTTAATTAATTTTTATTTTTTTGATTAGTGGAACAAATGGTTAAGGATTTGTATTTCTTTCTGACACAGACAGCAATATCCGTAAGTTTTGCTTCTAATAATGGCCCATACAAATTAAAAATTTTTTATTTTATTTTTGTTTGATCTATATGGGAAAGACTTTTTGGTTGTCATCTAAACTTTTTCAGTATGTGTGTGTGTCTGTGTGTGTGTGTGTATTTATATGATGCTATGGATAAAAATAAAACAGAGATAAGGATGGTGAGGTAGGGAAGTTTCCGTTTTATATATGATGATCAGGAATGGCCTAATTGAGAGATGACACTTGAGTAAAGACTTTGTTTTTGTTTTGAGACAGAGTCTCACTCTGTCACCCAGGCTGAAGTGCAGTGGTGCGATCACGGCTCACTTCAGCCTCAAACTCCTGGCTCAAGTGATCCTCCTGCCTCAGCCGCCCCAGGAGCAAAGACTACAGGTCCACGCCACAATGCCCAGCTATTTTTGTCTTTTGTGGAGACAAGGTCTTGTTACCTTGACGAGGCTGGTCTTGAATCCCTGGCATCAAGTGATCCTCCTGCCTTGGCCTCCAAAAGTATTGGGATTATAAGCATGAGCCACCATGCCAAGCCGCATTCCCTTTTTTTAAGCAAAAACTTATTCATTCATATCGTGGTTGACAAAATTTCATTTGTTTTTGGTTTTTCTCATAAGTGCTCATGGGTCCACGAGAGTCACCTTGCCTGAGTTTCTGCCTGTTTAATAGTTTATCTCTATTTGAATGACTAGATGTTTATAAACTCTCAGATCACACTTTCTGTTCATCAGAACTTCCTATCTGTTAATTTGTTAATTTATAGCATTGGAGTGTTCTTTTGTAGAAGTCTGAGAAAATTTGTAATTTTTTCTGAAGGGCATTTGAGTTTAATGCCTAAAGCTTTTATAATTGTTTATTATTAAACTTCAGAACTTAACAGGCAAGGCCTGTTAAATATTTTGCATCAAATTTCCTAAAATATTGTAAAACCCATTTAATTCACACTTTTTTTCCTTTTTTCAGTGATTTTCTATGTTAGTAAATAGTTGAGGATTATTTTCTGCTCAAATGTGTTAACCTCTTTATTTCAGAGACCCCAAGCATGATCATTTTGAAAACTCTGTCCATCTAGTTTGTCCTTTAATTGCTGATACTTCCCTCTGCATTCAATGGGACCGTTTTCTGGAAACTTTCACCTCTGTCACCAACTCCGTTTTCAGTCATAATTTTCATGTTTATTGTTGTATTTAATTACTTATTCTTGCAAAGGTCTTTCTGTTTCTTTTTTTTTTTTTCTCATTTTATAGTCTTAGCTCTACAAATTCTGCTTTCTTTTGTGGATATATTCTTTTGTCTTTGTGGCCTTATTTCTAAATTCTGTCTTCCTTTACATATTTTTAAGTTATTTTTTTCTTTAAGTTTGTCTAAAGACAAAATATGGTTAGCTAAAAAACAAGCACTATTTGTCAAGCACTGTTTTCCCTATGATACCACTACTAATTACATAAAAATTCTGGAGGAAAATATTATTATTATTTCATGTTACCTCATATTATATATGAGGACACTAAACACAGAAACATTAAGTTATTGTACAAGATCACAAGGGATCCAGCAGTAAACTCCATCAATGTGGTTTATAAAGTCTTCATGCTCATTCACTACCCTAAAATGCATGGCACTTTTTGTGGGGAATTTTCTTCTGTTTGTAGTTGTTGTTTTCCAGAACAGAATATTTGTCATTGCTTCCAGAATGGAATATTTGTCATTGCTTCCAGAATGCATTTTTAAATGTTTGTTTGTTCCACTATTTGTTACTTTCTCTTGTCTTTTTGCTTTAGTAGTGTTAGTTATCACAATTCTTCATTTTATATCTCACTCTTTGGTTTTATTAATGCTGACAATTCTGTCAACACCATGTAATCATTCCAACAGAGCGCATGTGAATTTTCATAGGCTTTCCACAATGATTGCTTATCTACTCCTATGTGCTTCATGTTAGAGACATGGTATTGTATGCAAACAGGTTAAAACTATTTTGTTTGTTTTGATTTTGTTAAGTTATACATACCTTTTATTAAATTTTATACTAAGGGAATTCTGTGTTCTCTCTTTATTTGGCCATCACAAAAGACTCCTACTCTACACATGGTTTCTAAGGATATCCACTTACTTGTTTAGTTAGTTCAACTATTACATACAAAATTAATGAAATCTCCTGAATTGTGTCACTTAAATCTAGTTTTCACTGGGTACAATAAAAACCCAAATAATTAAACTCTTACCTTAAATGTTGTGTTTAAAATATACAGTGTGTTTCAGAGGCTGGAGGTGGGGAGAATGACATGATGGTCAAAGGGTACAAAATCTCAGAAATGTGGAATTTTTTTATTTTTTGAGGTCTATTGTACAACCTGGTTAATATAGTTAATAATAGAGTATTGTGCATTTCAAAATTTAAATTTCAAATGTTCTCACCATAAGAAATGTTAAGTGTTTGAGGTGATGGATATATTAACTGGCTTAAGTATTCCACCTTATATTAATAATTATAACATCACTTTGTACCCCATAAATTTATACACTTATAAATTGTTAACTTACAATTTAAAAAGTTAAACCCAGTTCTCTGTTAAAAGAAAAAGAGAAAAAACACACACAATGATACTGATTCCAAAGTTATTAAGATACTAACATCTTTGTCTTCAGCTGTTATAAATGAAACTGAATAGAAAGTAGTATTTGCTAAGAAATTTATTTGGAAATATAATTATAATTTTATAAATGCAATGACTAATAAGAATAACATGAACATAATTTCATGATAGATACACTATTGCTATTATTTTAAATCTTACTGTTACCATGGCTATGAACAGCTTTACTGGTAACCAAGGTTTCAATCATACTTTGATTACGCCTTTTATAGAAACATTGAGTTTCATGACTTTTTTTGGCATTGAAATGTAATTTTTGGCTATGGCTACTAAGAAAAAAAATCAGACAAAAATGCTGTAGTATGCAAGAAACTGTTATTCTGTATACTATTAGTTTTACAATAATATGCTAGAAGGAAAACTAAAACAAAGATGATCTCACATGTATAATTGATAGCAAGGTCTTTGCCCATTGCAAAAACAAATGTTTGCTCACTTATCAATTATGATTATCAAGCAGGAATATTTAAACATGTATTTACTTTAAACATGGTTTAAAAGATAAAATCACCTTCCTTCTCTTAACTCACTCAGACTTTATGCACAGTTCAATAGTTGCTTATATATTTATGGTTTTCTGATTCTTCAAGTATTTCAGAATAGTAAGCATTCAAAGGATTGTCCTGTCCAATAATCCTTTGCATATCCCGTTTTTACCTATTAATTTTGAGCATCAAATAAGAACCTACAAAGCAATGAATTAACTGACTGGTACACATGAACTTTAAAATCATCCTATGTACACACAATTGTTTAAAAATTATCACGAATTCCTTAAATTATGATCTTTAAAGTCTGTATATTTTGATTAGTTCAAGTAGAAATTGAGAAGGAAATAGAAGGAACATATTAGAAATGTATGTATATATGTGTATGTATGTATATATGCACATATATATTTATATACATACATAAATATAGTATTAGAATACACACACACATCAACATGAATTGGGACAGCCAAATGGGATGTTATAAAAATATAAAATTGATGTTGCTCATTGAATTCTGTATTAACCTTATGTATTATGCTTTAAATTTTTCATATTAAACACAACTGAGACTGTGGAAATCTTCTATGAATACTAGCTGTAGGCTAAAGTGCACACTAAACTTCAAACTCAAAAATAATTTCCTTTTATCTTTTTCCCCTCAAAAATATATGCAATACTAACAATTTCACTGATTACAATATCAATTAAAAATCTGCCATAGGCTGTCAACATCTCATATATTTTGTCCTGAGTTTAGGCCTTCAAAGTTCCATACTGATAGTGTTTCTTAAAAATAACTATCATTAGGTTCTTTATCACACCATGAAATACTGCTGTAAAATGTTCAGTCATTGTATGGATGAATGAAAAAAAATAGGTTAGTTTATAATTTTTTTGTTTGATATTTTCAAAATTTTATTTTGACCTATAAGATTCTCTTTTATTTTTTTCTTTTCAGTGTGAGCTCCACTTTGAAGAACTTCCCATTTTCAGGTATCAACTGCCTTTTACTTTGTTTAATACCTACTTCCTCACATTTACTGTTTTCTTTACCGCAATCCCCGTGAATTAGGGCTAAGTAGATAGTAATAAAAATGCAATTTAAAGTAGAATTGGCTACATATTTTTAAATATCAAGCTACTTTAATGCTTTTTATTATATAAACTCTGTACAATGTTTATGCAGATTTTTGGTAAATATATATGTGGCTTTACATTTTATTCTATAGCTTATATTTTCACCAATGAATAAGTTGAATGTCATATTTTTAACTGCAATTTTTTTCTAACTTCTAAAATCAGAATACCATCAATTTTAGTGATTCTGAACCTTTCATTTTCATTTGGCAATTCATAAAATCTCCATATTTTTCCATTTAAAGACACTGAACTTAATCCTTGGAATACAGAGGATTCAGTTAGTGGGAAAAATACGAGTAGAGAGAGACAGATGGTTACCTGAACATGGGGGAGAACCAGACAATTTGAAATGGCTCAAGTATTCTACTCCCCATACCCATTTATGGTCAATCCCTGGGAATGTATTTTATTGTCTATTTCAAGGTAAAAATATAGATGTCGCCCAGAGATTATTTTTAGCTTAAATATAAAGCTCTTTCCTCCCACCATGTTTCAAGAGAAGAAGAAAGACTTGGTAAAACCAACTTACTAAAGCAAAATCATTTCCTACTTTTATTCCTGCTCTTGCTTTCCAACAATACAGCAAACTTTCACATAAAAAATGATAATTTTCAAAATCTAAAAACCAAAGTGTGTTCCCAAACATTTTTATGGGATACCACGACAGCATAAATATTCACTTTGCATTCTGGAATACTATCCCATCTTTTTGCAGAATGAACATGTATCTATAGGAGAATTTTTCCACACTCTACCTGGCAACATCAGACCACTACAGAAAGGCTCTGCCCTAATAATGAGTGGGAAAATGAAATGGATGCAATTACTGAAAAATAAAATTATAAGATATGTTAAGTTTAAAACTGTAGGTCACATATTAATAAAATAATATCACAGTTTTCTGTTTCACTTGACAATTTTCTTTAGCTTCTTTGGAAGGTACATGCTGTTATTAAATAATCTTAAGATTTACTTTTTCTTTCAGCCCTTGAAAGTCTTTATTTGCCAAATCACGGTAGGCAGCCAAGTTGCATTTGGATAAGTAGTCTTTTTAGAATAAAACTCTCAAACACATGAGTGCACTTAAAGTCAGGAAATATAAAACAAAGAGAACCCCCCAACAGATCTTGTGTACTTTAGGTGCCACGCTGATATTCATTCACCAATTTATGTGGCAACTATTATATGTCAAAAAGTCTATGATTTTCCCTTCATGATTAGCAATGCAAAAATGAAAGAAAAACAAATTTAACAGAAAAATTAAATATATTTTTGGTATCAGTGTGCTTACTATTTAAGAAGGCAACAAAATCAAATGACTACAAAATACTATGACAATCCTGGCTAACACGATGAAACCCTGTCTCTACTAAAAAATACAAAAACTTAGCCGGGCGCGGTGGCGGGCGCCTGTGGTCCCAGCTACTCGGGAGGCTGAGGCAGGAGAATGGCGTGAAACCGGGAGGCGGAGCTTGCAGTGAGCCGAGATCGAGCCACTGCACTCCAGCCTGGGCCACAGAGCCAGATTCAGCCTCAAAAAAAAAAAAAAAAAAAAGTACTATGACAAGTGCTTGGTAAGCAATTGACAAGGAGACAAGCAATCTAGAATTTGTAGAAAATTAGAAAACAGGGACCACAGCTATTTTGAATCTATGTTCCTTTGCTCATATTGTGCCCCAGCTTTGCCATATTTTACTGTATAATCTTAGGTAAGCTTTCTATAATGTAAAATAGGAACAACAGAATTATTGTGTGGATTAATGAATTAATACTGATAAGTTCATGTCAGTACAACATTAAATGTTTAATAAATATCTGAGATCCATATTCACTCTAAATAATAATACAAATTTACTCAATTTGCAATTATCCAGGAGCTAATCTGTAAGTCTACAGATTGACAAAATAAATGTACTCACACAACTTAGAAAGGCATCCCTTGTATGAAACTATTGACATACTCCGTTAACTGCAAAGGAGGAAGCCAGGTTCATTGTAATCAGAATGTAGTCCATGGAATAACTTTCTGCTTTACCAGAAACTCCTGGCAAATCAAAGAAGAATAGACTGAGGATCAAAAACACAGAGGGATGTCTGTGTCTATGGTAGCCCCTCTGCAGAATCAGGGCAAGAAAAGTGGAGAAGCCAGTGGAAAAGGAAAGAAATATTCAGGCAGCATGTGGGTAGGACTCTTTTCTAACTAATTTGGTCCCATTTTAATATTCCAATATTCTCTTTTTCTAAAGAAATGAGATTTACAAGAAGAGCTAGAAATAAATCCGTGATCATTCTCAATTACACTTAGCCTTTGGTTTTTCTAAGTCAAACAATTTATGTATTGATTAATGCTTCTAAACTATTTGACTAGCATCATTTTTACATTTGTGGTGATATATGAAAAACATTAAATGTTTTCTTAAATTTTGGATACAATTTTAACTGTATAAGTTTACATTAAATACCTTCAGCATGCCATTTTGGCATTCGGAATTGTTTTTCACCAAAACTCTATTGCCCTACACCCTGTTAAGAACTGTAAAGGTTGTGAGATTTTACCATACATGCCAGTATTATCTGTTCAAAATTTAAATTTCATGAAATAATTTCATGCATGTTGACATAAGACACAAGATCCCTGTGTCAAAGAACTTTACTGCTCATGGCAACAATAATAACCAGAGTGTCAGTATTTGCATGGGTTCTCCGAGCCCTAATTTTCGTTAAGGTGACACAAGAGAAGAATTCTGAGCTTGAGAATCTGAACCTTTTAAAGTGGAAAGTAAGCCTGCCTGACTTTTGCACTAGAAGGACACGTTATTATAGTGGAGAGTGAACAACCTGCTTTGTGCTCGAGAGAGAGACTCTATATATCGTCTAAGACAGACATTCTTATATAAACTTCCCTGGAAAGGTAGTCTGAAGTCAAAAACTGTCAGTGCCTCTGCTTACAAAACTTGCAGAAACACAAGAGGCTCACAGAGAACTGTCTCCCATTATCCTTTGGCTCCACCATAATATTGGTTAATTGTTCATTCTAAACCAAATACCACATGTTATCACTTAAACATGGCAGCAAAACATTGGGTACATGTGGACATAAAGACTGAAACAATGGGCACTGGGGACTACTACACGAGGGGCAGAGGAGGGAAAGGGCTGAAAAACTACCTGTTGGGTACTGTGCTCACTACCTGGGTGATGGGCTCAATTGTACTCTAAACCTCAGTGTCACACAGTATACGCACATAGCAAACTTTCAAAAATACCCCCGAACCCAAAATAAAACTTAAAAATTGTTAAAAAGAGTGTTTTCTAAATCAATTTTGAGGCATAGACTTCCTTGTCCAATTTGGACATAATCTAAAATTCCCAGAGAAATAGTCAAAGAGGACAAATAGAAGAAAATAAGTTGTAAATTTATTTTAGTTAGATATCGTAGAACAGATGGAAATAGAGAGGGAGAGGTGGAGCAGAAGCAACATGGAGCGCAGTAGAATTTGTACCACTCAAAATAGTTGCTAATAATTATTGAGAACCTGCTATTTGCTGAAACCTGAGGTAAACTTTTAATAATTAACTTTTTAACTACTATCATAAACTATCTCTCTACTACTATAGAAAGCATTGTATATGCTTAAAGAGTGCCTATCCTTGGAAATGAAAAAATAGAGATAGTCATTTTTTAGGAAAACATTTGATTCAATTTGAGAAAATTAGATTAAAGTATGTTCAGATAATGTCACCTACACATCCTTTAAAGCCTTCACCTAGACAGAATGAACTATGGACGCACCATTGTAAATTATGTAAATTAGTATCATAAAAATCATTCAATGCTATTTCTCTTGATTATAGTCTCAGAGTAAACGAAAATACTATGACAAAAGTTGTGCACTATAAAATAAACTAATGTTGAGTACTGCTTGAAATGTGTAATTTATATCTGAAGATATACAATCTTTTCTTTGAAAATATGGTGATCTTTGACGGTATGGTAATTCATATAGATTATGTTGACCATGATCAGCTAGGCCAATCGATGTTGACAGAAACACATCCATGAACAACTCTTTTCTGCAGAATGGACTCCTCCTAGACCTCACCAGACAAAGATCATAAAAGAATGATGAAGTTTCTATATTTCCAAGCTCCCTTGGACGCATCCAATGTGGATGCCTTTTTTTTTTTTTTTTTTTTTTTTTTTTTTGAGACAGAGGATCTCTTGTGTCGCCCAGGCTAGAGTGCAGTGGCGCGATCTCGGCTCACTGCAAGCTCCGCCTCCCAGGTTTCCGCCATTCTGCCTCAGCCTCCGAGTAGCTGGGACTACAGGCGCCCGCCACCACGCCCGGCTAATTTTTTGCATTTTTAGTAGAGACGGGGTTTCCCGGTGTTAGCCAGGATGGTCTCAATTTCCTGACCTCGTGATCCTCCCGCCTTGGCCTCCAAAAATGCTGGGATTACAGGCGTGAGCCACCTCGCCTGGCAGTGGATGCCTTTTTATTATAAGTAGAGAATATGGTGGCCGGGTGCGGTCATGATCCACCCGCCTCAGCCTCCCAAACTGCTGGGATTACAGGTGTGAGGCACCGCACCCGGCCCAGAAAACTGATTTTATGTACTCTAAAAGCCATGCTCTAGAGGTTGTATGCTCAGTATGTAAACTACTAGTTTTGGCAAAATAATAAATAAAAGAGGTATATTCTACTGAATTTAAAAATGATTTCCAAAAGTACACAGTTATAACTCATTTTTATATTAGTTTACAATTTTGAAAGCATTCTCATATACTATGTTTTATTTAAGTTGCCTTATTAACATTACTCCCTTTTTTGAGTACTGTGGACTAACAATACTCTCTCTGTATGGTCTTTTCTTTCTGTTGTTCCTATTCAAAACTTATTATTCAGGCTCAACTAGACTATCACCCCTTCTGTTAATCCTTTTCAGCAACATTTAAGCCTGTCATATCTTCTCTTTGAATTCGTAACACATCATGCCTTATGAAATTTATTTGGCAGTTGGATAAATGATGCCATGTGACACCAGCTTACTGTCATCACATTTTGTGATGAATTTTAGACAATATATCTCCAACTATATTCTGAGTACCTTATGGATGAAATGATCATTTATAATTCCTGGCATGCTCTACAATGACCTAAGTGCCTTATAAAATAATGAATGAATATTTGTTGATGTTTGTGATTAAGCATTCATAACCTGCATCCCAACCAATAGAGTCAAAAAACAATTCCCTGACACCTGTTTGCAATTTATTAACTCAAATTATACTGATACTTTACTAAACTCATTTTGTTACAAAGGTTTAATATTTGTTTCTCCCCCAAATGTAATCTTCACAAAACATCAAATCTACCATATTTAATAATATAATTCATATTTTGTATTACAAATACAACAAATTTGGCAAGATCAACATAAAATATGAATTTAATCTTTTCTCCTAAAAAAATGTACTTAAGATGTGTTTTAAATATGTAAGTCCACAAATTATTATCAACTGCTGGATAAAGAAAATAACTGACATTTACTGAGGATTATTTTGTACTAGGTGCTGTTTCTAAGTACTCTCCATGAACTAATTAATATCAATACTACTATCAGGTTTGAAGTGAGGAAAATGTGATTAAGTAATCTGGCCAAAGTCATACAGAGCTAGTTGGTGGTGGAGGATGTAAAAGTCGATGGAGTTATCTGACTAGACTAGAGAAGCACTTTGACTACACGGAATGTGTACCTTCATTTTTAAATCTAAATCACTACCACTCAAGTTGAAGAAATATAAATGTGTATTAGATAAAAGTTTAAATAGTCAGATAAACAAAAAAATCACAATATTGAAGTGATTATTTGATGTATTATTTACTCCTATTTTTAAAACATCCTTTGTCAAAATATTTTACAAGAAGTTCTTTTTTCTTACAGTCACACTTCAGATAAAAACTAAAAGTTATCTCACTAAAGTTTTATTAATTAGGTTTTAAAACCAAGTGAGTTCCCAAGGACTTCATATATTTTTTGAGGGACTTTATGTAAGACTGATTTAATTTGGGGGATAAGGGCTTTTAACAATAAGGACAGAATTAACTATTTTTCTTTCTGACTATAATATTTTCATTATCATTTGTGAGATTTGCTGTCAGTAAAGCTTTAAAAACTGAGAAGCAGGAAATGCCCTTTTACTCTTTCCTGCTAGCGAAGAAGCTGACCCGATAGTTTTAACTGACCTTCTAAATCATATCAATTGGATAGAAGCAGAAACATTTATCCTGACGTTTGAGGTCAATTATTTTTGTGGTACACACCATAATTTGTCAAATTTGAAGTTTGTTACTTGACCTCTTAACTAATGAATGCACATTCCTTTTTTAATACAATCCCTGGTTACCTTTTCCTGTAAATCAAAATTCTATTAAGAATGATCAAAGCTAAAATCTTTCAGAGTCATTAATTTTAAATCCTGGAAAACCCTGATTTTCTCATTTCTCAAGAGTGTCTCTCCTCTGACGTATAACAATTTTACTATGTTCCATTTGGTTCCTCCACAAAACATTTCTGAATCATAACCTCTGAGGTATTAGCAGAAAATAAGTCTCTCATAATTCATTTTTTAATTGAAAAGCTTACTTCCACTATTACACGGGAAATCAAGTATTAAAAAAAATCACGCAAAAAGACTGACCTTACCAAGTGCAATACTGCCATCAAGTGGACCACAATAAGACTAACTGCACAGAATTACTAAATACAAGTTCCTTTGATAAGTGACCTATACCTGGTATGGGAAACTATGATAAGCATACATAACATGGTTTTTAAAAACCATCTCAGAAGTGATTATTAAGTAATATTTTGCATAGTTATGTAATATAACACTGAAATTCTATAATTAAACAAGGGTTGCATGATAAAAAGGCCAAAGAACATTAAATTCATCTCCAATTATTTCTTTTTCTAATGAGTTAAAACAGGCTGGCACCACCATTTTTACCAGACCTGTAAAAAGTAATTTTATAATATACTTAAATATTACAAATAGATTTGATTGATAGGAATGTTTTCTGCAGGTCTATTTATGTCATACATTTATTTCAACAAGTTGACTTTATTTCTCCCTTAAATTCCCTGAGTTTTCAGAATCTGTAATATAGAGAATTTTAGTAAGTTATGCTGTAAATATCATAGCTTCATTGATATTTTCTAGCAGATTAGATACTATCTAATTTATCATCTAAAATAGTCCCAGAAAATATTTAAAGCATGAATTTATATGGTATCAGTATTGGATACATAAATGATTTAATAATATTGAAATCTAACAAAAATAAAGATAGTAGCTAAGTTTATTGTCTCCCTATAAGATTTTAAATATTACCTCACTTAATTCTCACTCAAGACTATGAGGTAGGGATTATTATCCTGATTTTGTAGATAAAGAAAATGAAGCTTACACATTTTAACTTGATATTCCAACGTCAAATAGCTAATAAATGTTTAAGATAACATAGTCTCATTCCCAAACACTAGCTGTTATTCAAGACACTGTAAACTATAGAGCTTAATTTTTTACATAAAATACATACAGTTGTCTATTTCAAAAAATGTTATAAATACAATCATTTCAATATTTATGATTTAAAATAACTACATATATTGCAATCACATTAAGTTCTTCCAATTAATAACTAATGAAAAATTAGTTTTTGAAAGGAAAGCTGTGGGATGGAAGAAATGTTACAAGACTTAAATATTAGAAGTTATAAAATAGTATAGCTACGCAGACACTACAATGTCTAAACACAGAATAGATACATAAATATATATATAGTGTCTTTGATATACTGCAAGTTGAGCAAACTATTCATTTTATTGAAAGAAACCAGGAAATTTATCAGGATAATTACAGAAGAGTTCTTGTTAATTACATGCTTTTATAAAGATACATGATGTCAAGTGAATCAAATGATATAGCTAAAAATTTCTAAATATAATTTTTTGTAGTTGGCCAATTAAGACAATAGACTATTCACTAATGCCCACCAAATAAGCCAATTCACATTTGCCTATTTCTAACATGAAAGTAATCTCTGTAGTCTGGCAAGGGGATAATTTATATTTATAATAATTCACAATAGTCCTTTGGCAGCCATAAAGTCCTTGGAAACCTTTACTTTCCAATTTGTTTGGCAAGTTCAGAAGTCTGTATATTCCATCACAAGAGGCATTAAATCAGCGTCTGAAGAAATGCCAAGAAGCAAGGTGATTTTTCTGTCAATAATGTTGCAAAACACATAATTATGATTAAGAAGAGTATTACACCTGTTCATATTCTCTACTGTCTGCCATGGCAGAGGAAGAAGTCAGTCTTTAGAATCTTAACACATAGCTTCCTATCTCAGCTTCCCTATGTAGCAGGAGTATGTGGGAACCTCAACAAGTTATTTGACTTCCACCAAACATGGATTTTCTCATATGAAAATAGGGATGGTAACTCACTTTATTTTATATACATAATGCTTACAGATAGATTATAACCGCCTTTATTGGATTATAAAAAGTAAATAAAATATTATAAATTGCATAAAGCAGGAGACCTAACACAAAGTAAGTTAAAAATCTGTGCCAGTTGTGTGATAAGAATGCTGATTAAATTAAATGCTGTTTCTTTCTTTCTTTCTCTTTCTTTTGTTTCTCTTCTTTTTTTTTCTTTCTTTTACTATAATACATCATTATCCACTTCCTTCTGGGAAATGTATCTATTTAATAAATAGGAAGAATGTGTGCCATTATCCCAAAGAAACAGTTTATAGCCTGTGTATTGTTTTTAAAGAGTAATTTGCTTTTTATAAATACAGCTTAATTAGGTAAAGATTTGAGTCTTATCCAGAAGTCTTCAGTCTTCATATTACTTTACTGTTCATTCTTAGGAAATAAACTATTTGAGGCTTAAATACTCTCTTTTAGTAGAGCTAATGAAATAGACTAGAATAATCAAATGGTAGAAACAAGGAGATTAATATGGCACTGAGGGATTAAAGAAAGCCTTGTATTTAGATAGAAATTTATTTCTAGTTACAAAATACAACCACCACCACCACAAAGAGCACTGGGAAGCAGAATAAAGAAACTGAGAAAAGCCCACATTTGCAATATGGCAAAACTTCTAATACAGATAGAATCATATTAGGTTTTTTTCCACTAGGAAAAAAATCAGAAGTTATCTAAATTCTATTTGAACATTTCTAAGGCCACATGCTAGTTGGTTCTTGTAGTACTTAAAATGATGAAAGCCTGTAAAAAAATACCTAGCACGAGAACCATCAAATGGAAGTCATTAATGCCTTTATTTATTTTTCTCTTTATTTCAAATTTATTGGGGTATAATTGAAAAATAATAATTGTATTAATTTAAGGTGTACAATATGATTTGATACACATACACACTGTGAAATGAGTACCATAATCAAGTTGATCACACAGTTACTATTGTGTGTGTATGTGTTTGTGTGTGTGTATTGAGAACACTTAAGACATACTTTCTTAGGAAATTTATACATTACAGTATTATTAACTTTAGGCACTATGCTGTACATTAAATCCCTTGAACATATTCATCTCATTTTATTTTATATACATAATGCCGAATATTTATATTTATCTTATAACAGAACGTTTACACCCTTTGATTAATATCTCCCCATTTTCCTAGCCCCCCAGTCTCCTGGTAACCACTGTTTGCTCTCTGCTGTTAATACTCCAACTTTTTTAGATTCCACAGATAAGTGAGATCATATAGTAGCTGTTTTTCTGTCTGTCTTATTTCAGTTAGTATAATGTTCTCGAGGTTCATTCATCTGATTGCAAATGGCAGAATTTCCTTCTTTTTTATTACTAAATAGTATTTCATTACATTAATATATACCACATATTCTTTAGATGTTTATCCATTGGTTCACATATAGAATATTTCCATATATTAGGTACTGTGAAGAATGTTGCAATGAACATTGCAAGATCTCTTTGAGATCTCTCAAAGGAAGCCAATTTTGTTTCCTTCAGACATACAGTCAGAAGTAGGGATTACTGCATCATATGACAGATCTATTTTTAATGTTTTCAGGAACTGTCATACTGTTTCCATAATGGCTTCCAGCACGAGGCCACATGTTCTGGTGGGGTTCCTCCGGCCAGACCTACATTTTTCCACCTAAACCTTGCTTCTCCCACTCCTTTGTTGCTTAAAGTGTTTGATACATTTGCCTTTTACTTCAACTGAACATTTTCTCCTATTTCCTTGTTTTCTTCTACTTATTTTTCCCTATCTTTTCCTTCTTTCCTTCCCTTTTCTATCAGTTACTCTGCCAGTTTCTCTGGTGAGGTTGCTGCTGTGGCCTCAACTGGGGCCTCTGTTGGGACCTCAGCTTGGACCTCTGATAACCATAACAGCTACTAAAAAGAGTAAAATGTAGGGGACATATTCAGCATGCATATGCTGGACAAAGAGATTATTCACATTTTGGACAGGTCAGGGTGAGATACAAGAGCAGCCTGAAATTTAAAGTATGAATTGTTTATTTCTGGAATTTTCCATGTCATGTTTTTGGACTGTGGATGACTGTGGATGACTGTGGATAGCTCCAACTGCAAAAAGTGAAACCAGAGATAGCCACTGTACTCCAAGAGATAGTCCCTATTAGGTAAACTAGAAAGTTAATTCTATTCTACCCATAAAGATAGATATATCTATTATTAAAATAGATATATATTTTAAGAGGATATATTAACAGTTATCACCGAATGTTTAAAAATTACATAGTATTTAGTCTTATGGGGTGAAATCAGTTCCTTATAAATTGGCAGCCTGATAAGTAAACAAGTAAAAATTATAGGCAAATCTGTCCTATTATTTACGCTTTTGCTTATTCCAATTATACTCTGTAGTGCTTCCATAATGTACTTCATCATATAGAAAAACTACAGAAATACAAAATTAAGTGATAAACATACAAACAAAATAATCTTCTTTCTTTAACCTTAAAACAAAGACCTTTCAGAAAGATCAGAGCTATACCATATTGAATTTACTTGTGTAGGGCATACAAACATTTCTATAAAATCTGATCTACCTTAATTCATGGGAAGTTTACTATTTCTTCCATTGAAAGTAAATATACTGTCGGCCGGGCGCGGTGGCTCACGCCTGTAATCCCAGCACTTTGGGAGGCCGAGGCGGGCGGATCACAAGGTCAGGAGATCGAGACCACGGTGAAACCCCGTCTCTACTAAAAATACAAAAAATTAGCCGGGCGCGGTGGCGGGCGCCTGTAAGTCCCAGCTACTCAGGAGGCTGAGGCAGGAGAATGGCGTAAACCCAGGAGGCGGAGCTTGCAGTGAGCCGAGATCGCGCCACTGCACTCCAGCCTGGGCGACAGAGCGAGACTCCGTCTCAAAAAACAAAACAAAAAAAAAAACAAAAAAAAAAAACAAAAAAAAAAGAAAGTAAATATACTGTCTACTGTAGCCTCAATAAAAGGCTACTGGGGAAAGAAATTATGTGACCACTTACATTATTTTTTTTTCCTATTTCTTCCATTGAAAGTAAATATATTGTCTACTGTAGCCTCAATAAAAGGCTACTGGGGAAAGAAATTATGTGACCATTTACATTATTATTTTTATTAATAAGATGAAATATTAAAAATAATAAATTTAAAACTGCAACAATTCTTTGTAATTTCATTGCCAAGTCAAACTAGACAGAAGAGCAATATATTTTCCAAAGTAACCAGTACTTATATACATACAAGTATTGTAATACATTATTTATGTGGTATGCCACAAACATAGACATACTCACACACACATTCTTTGAGTAATAGAAAATTGTGACCATATTGACGCTTTCAAATAAAATTTCATCAAGTACTCTAAAGCTCTTCACAAATCTAGACAAATTAAAAATCAAGCATTACTTGATAATGGAAAGCATTCAAAGTTAAGAAGCTTTCAGGTTTAGTATTCAAATTAAATCTTATACTTAAGTAGAATTATATTGAGGATAATCTAAGCTTTCACTGACAATCTAGCTATCATTGAAGTATTGCATAATTATATAAAGTGCCACAAAACAAAATAAATATAAATTACCATAATTTTATTGCAACACAGAAGAGAGATCTACAGTTATAATTGCTTAAAAAATATGTCACTTAACTGAATAATAAATCTATATTAAATGTATAATTTTAAATAAATGTTGTGATCACATTGTGCCTATTTATATTTATGCAAGAAATAGTTGGTTAAGCTACGACATTTCTATAAATTTACAAAGGAATTTTTTTTCTTTTTTTTGAGACGGAGTCTCGCTCTGTCGCCCACGCTGGAGTGCAGTGGCCAGATCTCAGCTCACTGTAAGCTCCGCCTCCCGGGTTTACGCCATTCTCCTGCCTCAGCCTCCTGAGTAGCTGGGACTACAGGTGCCCGCCATCACGCCCCGCTATTTTTTCTATTTTTAGTAGAGACGGGGTTTCACCGTGTTAGCCAGGATGGTCTCAATCTCCTGACCTCGTGATCCGCCCGTCTCGGCCTCCCAAAGTGCTGGAATTACAGGCTTGAGCCACCGCGCCCGGCCTACAAAGGATTCTTTAAGTAACAGGTTTTATAACCATTGGTCTAAGCGGCATCCATTAATTTGGGTAAAATGTGTTTTAACTTCATTAAAATATTTAAGCACCATTTTATATAGAAAAAGCAGAATGAGCACAGGTCATATGGCACAAAAAAGTAGGATATTTACATAAATTAAGGAAGGAAAGAGTGGTTAGACAACAGAAATAAATGGGGGAGAGTATGAAAGGAGAATATAAAGAGAGAGAGAGCCAAAACCATCACAGCCTATAGAGAAAAAAAAAAATTATTTTTCTCTTAATTCTAAGAGTAATGGGTAATTTCTGAAATGATTTAATCAGGGAGATTATGTAAGATTTCTGTTTTACAATAATTACTCTAAAACATGGTTTAGAAGATGGTCAGAGAGATGTGGAGATCTTATAAGAGGCTACTGAATTAATCCAAGAGATAAATTATGCTGCTGGGTTCGAAGAGAGTAAGGGCCATGTGTGTTGTTCATGGTTGTGCTCAGTGCATTTAGCATAAGTTCAGTAAATGTTTTTGTTAATTTGTCTGTTCATTTAGTATATGATTGAAAATTACTCTTTTCCAAGCAGTAATTATTATTTCCCTGTACTACAAACTATTGATTTAAGAGTTTTCATATTGCATATTTTCAAGCAGACACACAAAAAAATTATCATCTTTTGGTCCTGAGAATAACCAAGTAGAATTTAAAATTTGTTTTATAAAATACCACACTGGGAAGAATTAGCATCAGCATCCAACAATAAAATTCTGCTACAGGATTCTTTTCTGAGCATTTGTCATCACAAATGAGAACTTTTTCTTAAAATTTTTCAATTCCAAAATAATAAATCTGCAAAAACACACATAGTACCCTTACCATTTGGGAGACAACTCAATCTCTTGTTTCTTCCATCTAAATACTTTGTCAGTAACATGGCAATCAATGACTTCAATGCTGGTGGTTCTCCCACTACATTCCTAGATGTATTTCTGTTAACTGTTTGTCTTAAAGGTCAGCTTACACACAAATGTGTATTCTTAAATGTCATCATCATTGGTAAAATTATACTTAGTTTTGACAGTAAAACAGTTGATAGCGCCAACTCTTCTAATGGAGAGAGCATGGTTTTCTTTTTTTCTTCCTTCCTTTTTTCTAAGCATATGTGCAAACTGTCAAACATGGGAATCAAGGACTGTCTGACTGAAGTTGGTCAAATGAATATTATGAGGAAATTGAATTTATATGCATTCAATATTTTCTACACAATGAGAAAGTGGTCTCATTGAATAAATTCTGCAAAAAATAACATATTTAATATACATATGTTCTCTTTAAGTTACCCTCATTTTATTCTTAGTTACATCTATTAGACATTCACAAATACATTCATTCAAAGGTGTATTAAAGTCTTATTAAGCACAAGTTACTATACCTGGCATGAGGGCAGATGGATAAGTACAGATGCTCCCCAACTTAATAACAGTTCAACTTAACAATTTTTTGACCTTATCATGGATTTAACAGGATGTAAACCCATCATAAGTCAAGGAGCATCTGGATCTTTGATGGCTCAACTTATAAATTTTCAACTTTACAAGGAGTTTATGGGGGTACTAAATGTATTTCCGATTTCACAATATTTTTAACATCTATTAGATTTATCGGTATGTAACCCCATTGTAAGGCGAGAAGCATCTGTACCACACAGTCTCTATATTTATGCTGTACTGAGAAATCAGTAAAAAAAAAAAAAAGTTACACAAACAGATTCAAATAAGTGTGATAAGAAGTATAATAAAAACATGTGCAGAACACAGTACTTTGGGAGAAGACTCATGAGTTAAATCTTGAAATATGATACTAAATGGAAAAATTATTTGTATGTCAAGAATATTTAGGCAGAAAAATAAATGAATGTGGTACATATACACAATGAAGTACTATTCGACCATAAAAAGGAATGGCATCCTGTCATTTGGAACAACATGGATGGAACTGGAGGTCATTATCTTAAGGAAAATAAGCTAGGCACAGAAAGACAAACATCACATGTTCTCACTTATTTGTGGGATCTAAAAGTCGAAACAATTGAACTCATGGAGATAGACAGTAAAAGGATGGTTACCAGAGGCTGGGGAGGGTAGTGGGGTGGGAGAGAGGAGTCAGGATGGTTCATGGGTACAAAAAATAGTAAGAATGAATAAGACCTAGTCTTTGATAGCACAACAGATTGATTATAGTCAATAATTTTATTGTACATTTTTAAACAACTAAAACAGTATAATTGGATGGCTTGTAATGCAAAGGATAAATCCTTGAGGGCATGGCTACCACATTTTCCATGACGTGATTTTTACACATTGCATGCCTGTGTCAAAACATCGCATGGACCTCATACATACATATACCACTATGTACCCATAAAAATTTTTAAAAATAAAATAAATTGCAGAAAAGTAACATGAAACACTTTGTGTTACCAAAAAGTCTATGACAATAATGTGAGAACACACCAAAGTCCAACAAGTCTAAAAACTAAAGTCTAGTTTTGTTTTGTTTTGTTTTTTGGGACAGGGTCTCACTCTGTCGCCCAGGCTGGGGTGCAGTGGCGCAATCTCAGCTCACTGCAACCTCCGTCTCCCAGGCTCAAGTGATTCTCCTGCCTCAGCCTCCTGAGTAGCTGGGATTACAAACGCGCTCCACTACCCCCCAGCTAATTTTTGTATTTGTGGTAGAGACAGGGTTTCACCGTGTTGGCCAGGCTGGTCTCGAATCCCTGACCTCAAATCATCTACCCACCTTAGTCTCCACCCTGCCTGGCCTAGAGTCTAATTTTAAGGCTACTGCAATCACCTTGGTGATAAATAATGGGCCCTGAATTCAGGCAATGACAGTGGGAATGGAGAGAAGGCAGACTGAAGTTTTAATTATGAAGCTGTATAAGTAAGACTTTATAATTAAAAGGATATGATAAATGACTTTGATAAGCAAGTTGATAAAGGCCCCCCAAAAATAGAAGAGAAAGCTTGCAAGATAACAAGGATAGTTTATTTAGAACATATTAAAGATGACATGCCTGCAAGTCATACAGATAAAGAGGCTGACCTGAAGAAAGAGACTTCTATTATCATCAATGGAGAATTGAAGTCGGTTAAATCATTTGGGGGAAATTGCATTGAAGAAGAAGAGAGGCACCCAGAATCAATATCTGGAGGACATCAATACCTAAGGGAAAGATATTAGCAAAGTCAACTGATAAGAAAAGAGCAACAAGATAAGAAAAAATCTTTAAAAATACTATGGTCGAAAAGTCAAAAAGGATGTTTTAAGAATAAAGGAATAATCAGCAATATAACATGACAGACAAAAGAAAGAGGATGAAGTCCACTGATGGTAACAATAAGGAAACTATGGACATCCTTAACAAGAGCAGTTTCCACAAAGTCCTGGAGTATGGAAAACTTCATGGTGAGAAAGTAAGAGAAAATAGGAATATTATTTCAGGGTGATTAACTATTATTGGAAAATGAGCAGGTGACAGAGGGATACTCAGTGCTATGGTTCTTTCACTTGCAAACAAGATTCTTGATAAATTACTTTTCCTTTAAGACTGAAATGAAAACAATAATGCTGAATACAAAAGTATAGAAATTTATATGTGGGAAGTATTGCCAGAAATTGAGTGAGTAGAACTCTCATTGTCTCCATTTTCTCTGTGAAAAGAAAGGTAGGCATGATTACTTTCTGAGAACGGAGGATGGTGTAGGGTGAGGATAGTCAATGTCTGGAGACTTAACAGCAAGCTATGGAGAGCAAGATGACAAGAGATGTGAAATTGCCCAAGTGGTAATAAGAATAGAACAAGTGTAAAGGCCTCATATATGCAGTGATAGCAAATCACTGTTTCCACAAAACTGTGAGATCCCCAGGTCAGTTACCTTGTTCTCGCCCATTCTCAGTTCAACATTATCTTTCTTGGACTAAAGAAACCAGAAAATAAGCATGTTCTCTTTGTATACCCCTCCCTTTCAAATCTCATATTCAATTCAGATTTTACACACTGCGTGCATTTAAAGGAAAATAATTGTCTTATTAAATTCTTTGCCAGTGGGTCTCTGGTAATTTCTTCTGGAAGTAAAGATAATCCAGATTTTCAGTACCTCCAGGGGAGGCAGTCATGAAAAGACTGGATCGGTGTCATCTAATCCACCACATAAACCCTTGCATTCTAAAGCTTATATTTATATTGAGGTTTTATTAGTTTATCTATGCATATAAGTTAAACATTTTATAACAAAATACGTAACCAGACACCCTAAGGTTCTTTCTATTATTTGTCAGTCTCATTTAATCTCCATGATTAAGGCAGATTCAGGTCAGAATAAATAATCTCCATAAAAGAGTAGTTATTAACTGTATTTTGTGCAATAATAAATCAGGTTCAGCCTAGAGAAAAATAAACTGAATTTAATGTCTAAACAGCCTAATAGTCATGTTGACAAGTTAAAGCTTTTAACCATAGATCATAAAACACAATGCAGTATAAATGTAAATGGAATTGGTAAATAAATATCATAGAAGATTAGCTATTTTATTTGAGTTGTCTAGACTAGTAAAAACAAATATAACAAAAAGTATAATATTTGGAGTATTTGGGGATAATGTAAAAATTAATTTTTAAATCTCTAGTTTTATTAAAAGGATATTATATTAAAAAATGCTCCTTGTGGATTTATGAACTCGAGAGTAAAAATTCATTTGCTGTGTTAATAATAGTTAGGCATCATAATCTGATTTATATATCTAAACATTGTCAAGTTAATGTTAAAGATTATTACAAACAACAGGTATTTTTCACCTAGGAATAAGATAATAAAACTCTCGTAAGGTCACAGAGCTAAGCATTTCACCAAATAACACTTTTACTGATTTCACTTCATGATGCAGCAGTGAAGATGCTATTCTGTTAAATATTTATATATGAGGAAATAGACATTTCAACTGATCTTCTAAATCGAGTGATTTTCAAAAACAGTGTAAAATTATTAATTCTATAACAGTAGCAGTTCTCAAAATTATTTTCTATTTGCAATAATTTCAATTTCTCCCACATTATATCACAGGTCTCTTTACAGTGAAAACTCACTATTGTTATTCATGTCTTGAGTATTTTTAAAGTCATGTTAAAATTTGTATTAAGCATAGATTATAAATTTGTTTACAACTTTATTGTTACTAAACATATCATTAGGTTAAAGTTTAAGTGTTCCAGCTTAGTATCTAAACCCAAGATGAATTGACTGCTCATTTTGACAAATGCCACTGGGCTGGATCATCGTTGACTCTCTAAAATGGATGAATAACTACAATTAACAATGAATTTTTAAGCTAAACTGTACTCTGATTGAAATTAGTATTTCTAAGACTTGTAAATCTTACGGGAATGGTTGGAAATAAAAAGGGGGAAACCGATTAAATTGCTAGAAATTGCCAAGTTGTAAAGCACAGAAAAGTTGTCATGTTAAATTAATTGAATTACTGAGAGTCTAAAATTACAAATTATGCAATATGCTCCATAGATGATTCAACAGCTTTTTATTTTTTCCTTGCTTTATAACTGCTGTAATTATAATTTCCTTTGAATCCAAAAACTATGTCAAAACGTCTGATTTTTAAACATTTTAAACTAGCACAAATTCACAAATGAAATTCAATTTGACAGACACAATTTGAGTAATGGTGCTGCTTTCTCTGAGGACTTTTTTTAAAACAAAAGTCTCTCATTACACAGGATATTTACTATGAAAGAACAAAAGTCAAACTCCCCTTGCTTTTAGTTTTTGAGGGTAAATGTAAACCAACGTTTTAGAATACATATATTTGGAGCCTCGCAACATGCACTAGGATGTGTATTTTAAGGTAAAAATAAAATTCTACCACTTGTAGTATTTCATCCTTCTACTGTGAGGCCAAAAGAGAAAAAATATGTAATTCAGAACTTTGTGAAAAGTCTGTTTTAGCAACGTCCCATTCCAATGGCATAAAACCATTGGAAGTGTTGGGGGGAAATGTAATAGTAGATGGAATTTTTAATTGTCACTAAGGAGAAAATATAAAATAACAAAAGGTTAAAACAAATTAGAAAATCTTTTTCTGGATTGTTTATTTTTTCTTTCTTCTTTTTGCTTAATATGTATTCCATGCCTTCTTTGTTTGAAGCCCCGTTCTAGGCTTTGGGGATGTTTCATTATATATATATATATTAAATAGTACCTACCCTAAAGGATCTTTTGTTCCAATATTGGGTGAGCATCACATTAAATAAGTAAGCAAACATAAATAGTGATAAAAGGGTAAAGCAGATATGGGAAGATTAAAAAAACAGCGCTTGCTGTTTTATAGAGAATGGTCAGGGATGACATGATGATAAGGTGACACTTAAGCAGAAACCCAAAGAAAATGAGGGAGGACAACATACAGTAATCTGGAGGAAGGGTGTTCCAAGCAGTAAGAATTACAAGTGCAAAGACACTGAGGTGGGTAATTGCTTGCCAAGCCCGAGAAAAATTAAGGAGGATAAAGTGGCTAGTGGAGAGAAAGGAAGGTAAAATAATAGGAGATAACTGGAGAGTGAAAGCAAGGAATGGAATCATGTAGGGAAATGCAGGTCATAGTGGGGACCCATTGGAAACTGTTGAGAAAAGACATAACATAATTTAATTTAGATATTAAAAGGATCAATCAAGCAGCTCTGAGGAGAACAGACTAAGCGAGCAAGAGTGAACCAAAAGTAGGGGAGCAGCTGGGAGGCGATGGCAAGAATCCAGCCAGAGAGGCCACCTCGACACATGGCAATGGTAGAGATGGTGAGAACTGGTCAGATTCTGGGTATCTTATGACAAAAGAAACTAAAGAATTTGGGAATGACAAATGTTCAGAGAAGGAACACAGGCAAGAAGAAGTTCAAGTTTTTTGGCATGAGTAATGGGGAAAGCTGGTAATTGGATTTACTAGTCTGGAGTTCTACAGAAAGAAAATAATTATTTTTCCCAAAAATCATCTTATAAACTATAAAAATATATAAATAATTTATGAAAATTACAACAAACATTTAAATCCACCAAAACACACATATGTGCAACATGTTATTTATTCAACAAATGCTGCTTTTACTCCAGACCCTTTGTAGAAACTAAGCTCCCTACCAAGAATGTATGGTCTACAAATTGGAGATCATAGGACTAATTTATTTTATTGCATTAAATGGTTTAGATTTGGACTTTGATATGATGTCAATACAATAAGAAGATATGTACCTCATGTGGAATAGCTGAACAGTCAAGAACACAACATATACAAAGGCATAACAGGAGATATTTGTCACTATTGCAGCTCACTAAAAAAACAGTAATTTTATCTGAATCAGATGGTGAGTACATCTGATTAAAACAACAAATTTTCAGTATTTTTTGTATAAATGAAAATGCACAACCAGAAAGTAGTCAATTCAATTAAACTCAATAAACATTAATTAACTGAATACTATACTGTGCTTAAGCCCTATGCTGGAGTAAAACAATCAGTAAGACTCAAGTCCTCATAGGGTAATCAGCATGAAATATCTTTGTTTCACAACAGATGACACATATTGTGGGTTTTGCTTCTTTTTCCTGTGTAAGCTGCCAAAGAATGAACATTGTTAGGAACTTCAATTTTTCAATTCTTTTTGTTTAAAACAAGTTACAAATACAACTGCAGATGATAAAAAGTAGAAAGAAAAGAAAATTGAAAACAACAGAAAGAAAGCAATCAGAAAATCATTTGTACAAAAGAAAGGTTTAAGTCAGTAAAGGCTGTAATATTTCAGGAGAGTTTCACATGAGATAAAGGACTTGCATTAGGCATTCAGGAATAGGTAGAAAGGAGCAAGTGAAGTGGGAAGAATGAAGATACTGGGAAGGGAGGGCAACCACTATCTTAGATGGGCCAAGTCCCAAAACTAGCAGTGAATGTGACTAGCTTTAAGAATAAAGAGTCAAAAGTGTTTCTATAAGTACAATATTCACATCAGTAACATAATTTTATTTCAGAGTATAAAAAATTCATTAATATGGCTTCAGATCCTGCCTTCAACTAAACTGTGAGGAACTACCCTTTTCCTTGTTTATTTTTTCTTTCTTCTTTTTGCTTAATATGTATTCCATGCCTTCTTTGTTTGAAGCCCTGTTCTAGGCTTTGGGGATGTTTCATTATATATATATATATTAAATAGTACCTACCCTAAAGGATCTTTTGTTCCAATATTGGGTGAGCATCACATTAAATAAGTAAGCAAACATAAATAAGTAAGCAACATATCTATGTGTGGGCTAATATTCTTCACAAAACGACATATTGCACCAGATTGAATGCAGAAAGAGAAAATCCCAGCCAGACAATGAAGAAATTTGCAAAATTGTAAAGCAATACTGCACTTCTCATCAATTTTTTTTTGTTTGGGAAAATATAGATGTTTTTATAAAATTATTTTATGTAACATATGATGGGTTAAATACTATTATCTGAAAATAGCATACTTTTTTCGATGTCTGTTTCAATTACTAATTAGGTAAGTATTAATTGATACAGCCCACAGAAACCAACATTCTTTTTGATGCTCAGTAATTTTTAAGAATGTTAAGGGATCTTGTAAAAAACAAAGATTAAAAACAACTATATTAGCATATTTATTAGTATTAATTACTATCTACATATCTCAATTGCCTCATTTGTAGGATGTGAAAAATAATAATGTCTAACTTTAAGGGATTTTTGTGAAGATAGATACTCCAATGGCTGAAGTGATATACCTTCCAGATCCCCACAATCAGGACTGAAACATGGATTCTCACAGCTGCTGTGTTTTGGCCACTAACACCTCTCAACTAAATCCCTCTTCAGGACTTGACCTCAGCTCTCAGCCCCTACTGCCTTGTCCACTGTGTGTCACAACTCCTGCTCTTAGTGGTCTGCATTCCTTGGTCAATATGGAGGTATAGAGAATGCTTCCTCTTGCCCGGATGTAGAACAAATATAAAGACTCATCTCAGTCTGAGAGTTCATTATATGATCAGTTGAGGCGCTGTTCTCAGTGCATTACAGTTCAACTTATCCTTCTGTGCAATTCTGCTTTCTTCATTCATCCACCTTTTACAAACATAATGGATGGAGGTGAGTAGAGAACTGGTACACAGGAAGAGCCAGAAAACAGATATTCAGGGCTTATTGATTCTGACTGCAAGTTCTATTTTTTCCACTTCACCTTATTTTCTAGGCCAGATATTACCTTGTCTTGCAGTTTGTAATGTTTTGTAAATAAACCATTTATGATGTGTTCACCTTTGATTTTAGGCTTAGGGCCAGTATGTAGATGGCCATTAATAAACATCAGCTATTACTGCTGATGAACGCAGAAGGATTTGCTATTGAGTGTATTTATTATTAATCATATGCAAAAAAACTGGCTGAATTCCCTTGCTTTATAAATGTGTATTTTTACATATTGGATTCACTTTAGCAAAGTATACGCACACCATCATCATCACCAGAAATTACTACTTTCTTGACAATAGAAGAAAAAATAAACTCCCTATTCAATACCTTTACTCAAAGACACAAATCTAGGACACATATCCTCAAGGAAAGGACCAAGCTGATTTGTAGTTCTTCTCACATAATGATAAGGGAAATCATAAATTTATTAAATGTTTTTGAAGTCTTTAACAGCCTGTTCTTACTTAAACCATTCTTACTTAAACCCAGTCACTTCAAATTAAGTCTAGAAAGAAGGCACGTGAAAACTGGTTGAGATTCAATAGTCTATTAATGAAAGCACAGAATTATTAGTTCAAATTGGTCATAAGTGTTTTTATTCATTTTACACTTTCTTATATGACACATGTACAATTCTATGTTTGGAATCTGAAATATTGTTCCTCCACATTATCAGTGATCCTGAGGATAACTCTTTAACTAAATCTATACCACCAAAATAAATAAATCTATGATTGTCTCTTTAGTCCTTTAACTCAAGATTACATAATTGTCAGTTAACCTAGCGAGTAGCCAAAATAATCATTCTGTGGAAATTTCTGTAGTCAAGACCAAATTCTCTTGGAAGAAAACAACATTTTAAAGTTAAAGAAAATCTAAGGTCTAGTGTCTAGAAAAAAAGAATTAATTATCACTTCCTAATCAGTTTTCAGACAAGTGATTTATGCTATTTTTCTATGAATGTAACATGTTTTTAAAGATTATTTCCTAAAACAGGCTATCCATGGAAGAGAAATGGTGAGTGTTCTTTTTTTTTTTTTTTTAATTATACTTTAAGTTCTAGGGTACATGTGCATAACGTGCAAGTCTGTTACATATGTATACTTGTGCCATGTTGGTGTGCTGCAACCATCAACTCGTCAGCACCCATCAACTCGTCATTTACATCAGGTATAACTCCCAATGCAATCCCTCCCCAGTCCCCCCTCCCCATGATAGGCCCCAGTGTGTGATGTTCCCCTTCCCGAGTCCAAGTGATCTCATTGTTCAGTTCCCACCTATGAGTGAGAACATGCGGTGTTTGGTTTTCTGTTCTTGCAATAGTTTGCTGAGAATGATGGTTTCCAGCTGCATCCATGTCCCTACAAAGGACACAAATTCATCCTTTTTTATGGCTGCATAGCATTCCATGGTGTATATGTGCCACATTTTCTTAATCCAGTCTGTCACTGATGGACATTTGGGTTGATTCCAAGTCTTTGCTATTATGAATAGTGCCGCAATAAACATACATGTGCATGCGTCTGTATAGCAGCATGATTTATAATCCTTTGGGTATATACCCAGTAATGGGATGGCTGGGTCATATGGTACTTCTAGTTCTAGATCCTTGAGGAGTCGCCATACCATTTTCCATAATGGTTGAACTAGTTTACAATCCCACCAACAGTATAAAAGTGTTCCTATTTCTCCACATCCTCTCCAGCACCTGTTGTTTCCTGACTTTTTAATGATTGCCATTCTAACTGGTGTGAGATGGTATCTCATTGTGGTTTTGATTTGCATTTCTCTGATGGCCAATGATGATGAGCATTTTTTCATGTGTCTGTTGGCTGTATGAATGTCCTCTTTTGAGAAATGTCTGTTTATATCCTTTGCCCACTTTTTGATGGGGTTGTTCTTTTCTTGTAAATTAGTTTGAGTTCTTTATAGGTTCTGGTTATTAGCCCTTTGTCTGATGAGTAGATTGCAAAAATGTTCTCCCATTCTGTAGGTTGCCTGTTCACTCTGATGGTAGTTTCTTTTGCTGTGCAGAAGCTCTTTAGTTTGATTAGATCCCATTTGTCAATTTTGGCTTTTGTTGCTGTTGCTTTTGGTGTTTTAGACATGAAGTCCTTGCCCATGCCTATGTCCTGAATGGTACTACCTAGGTTTTCTTCTAGAGTTTTTATGGTATTAGGTCTAACATTTAAGTCTCTAATCCATCTTGAATTAATTTTCGTATAAGGTGTAAGGAATGGATCCAGTTTCAGCTTTCTACATATGGCTAGCCAATTTTCCCAGCACCATTTATTAAATAGGGAATCCTTTCCCCATTTCTTGTTTCTCTCAGGTTTATCAAAGATCAGATGGCTGTAGATGTGTGATATTATTTCCGAGGACTCTGTTCTGTTCCATTGGTCTATATCTCTGTTTTGGTACCAGTACCATGCTGTTTTG
The DNA here is from genome assembly GCF_037993035.2 of Macaca fascicularis. Lineage (NCBI taxonomy): Eukaryota > Metazoa > Chordata > Mammalia > Primates > Cercopithecidae > Macaca > Macaca fascicularis. The sequence goes on along the minus strand of NC_088379.1, from coordinate 95,891,863 downwards.
GTTACTGTAGCCTTGTAGTATAGTTTGAAGTCAGGTAGCGTGATGCCTCCAGCTTTGTTCTTTTGACTTAGGATTGTCTTGGAGATGTGGGCTCTTTTTTGGTTCCATATGAACTTTAAAGCAGTTTTTTCCAATTCTGTGAAGAAACTCAATGGTAGCTTTATGGGGATGGCACTGAATCTATAAATTACCTTGGGCAGTATGGCCATTTTCACGATATTGATTCTTCCTATCTATGAGCATGGTATGTTCTTCCATTTGTTTATGTCTCTTTTATTTCACTGAGCAGTGGTTTGTAGTTCTCCTTGAAGAGGTCCTTTACATCCCTTGTAAGTTGGATTCCTAGGTATTTTGTTCTCTTTGACGCAATTGTAAATGGAAGTTCATTCATGATTTGGCTCTCTGTTTGTCTGTTACTGGTGTATAAGAATGCTTGTGATTTTTGCACATTGATTTTGTATCCTGAGACTTTGCTGAAGTTTCTTATCAGCTTAAGGAGATTTTGGGCTGAGACAATGGGGTTTTCTAAATATACAATCATGTCATCTGCAAACAGGGACAATTTGACTTCTTTTCCTAACTGAATACCCTTTATTTCTTTCTTTTGCCTGATAGCCCTAGCCAGAACTTCCAACACTATGTTGAATAGGAGTGGTGAGAGAGGGCATCCCTTTCTGCTGCCAGTTTTCAAAGGGAATTTTTCCAGTTTTTGCCCATTCAGTATGATATTGGCTGTGGGTTTGTCATAAATAGCTCTTATGATTTTGAGATACATTCCATCAATACCGAATTTATTGAGCGTTTTTAGCATGAAGGGCTGTTGAATTTTGTCAAAGGCCTTTTCTGCATCTATTGAGATAATCATGTGGTTTTTCTCTTTGGTTCTGTTTATGTGCTGGATTACGTTTATTGATTTGCCTATGTTGAACTTGCATTCCAGGGATGAAGCCCACTTGATCATGGTGGATAAGCTTTTTGATATGCTGCTGGATCCGGTTTGCCAGTATTTTATTGAGGATTTCTGCATCGATGTTCATCAGGGATATTGGTCTAAAATTCTCTTTTTTTGTTGTGTCTCTGCCAGGCTTTGGTATCAGGATGATGTTGGCCTCATAAAATGAGTGAGGGAGGATTCCCTCTTTTTCTATTGATTGGAATAGTTTCAGAAGGAATGGTACCAGCTCCTCCTTGTACCTCTGGTAGAATTCAGCTGTGAATCCATCTGGTCCTGGACTTTTTTTCGTTGGTAGGCTATTAATTATTGCCTCAATTTCAGAGCCTGCTATTGGTCTATTCAGGGATTCAACTTCTTCCCGGTTTAGCCTTGGGAGAGTGTAAGTGTCCAGGAAATTATCCATTTCTTCTAGATTTTCCAGTTTATTTGCGTAGAGGTGTTTATAGTATTCTCTGATGGTAGTTTGTATTTCTGTGGGGTCAGTGGTGCTATCCCCTTTATCATTTTTTATTGCATCTATTTTATTCTTCTCTCTTTTCTTCTTTATTAGTCTTGCTAGCATTCTATCAATTTTGTTGATCTTTTCAAAAAACCAACTCCTGGATTCATTGATTTTTTGGAGGGTTTTTTGTGTCTCTATCTCCTTCAGTTATGCTCTCATCTTAGTATTTCTTGCATTCTGCTAGCTTTTGAATGTGTTTGCTCTTGCTTCTCTAGTTCTTTTAATTGTGATGTTAGAGTGTCAATTTTAGATCTTTCCAGCTTTCTCTTGTGGGCATTTAGTGCTATAAATTTCCCTCTACACACTGCTTTAAATGTGTCCCAGAGATTCTGGTATGTTGTATCTTTGTTCTCATTGGTTTCAAAGAACATCTTTATTTCTGCCTTCAATTCGTTGTGTACCCAGTAGTCATTCAGGAGCAGGTTATTCAGTTTCCATGTAGTTGAGCGGTTTTGATTGAGTTTCTTAGTCCTGAGTTCTAGTTTGATTGCACTGTGGTCTGAGAGACAGTTTGTTATAATTTCTGTTCTTGAACATTTGCTGAGGAGTGCTTTACTTCCAATTATGTGGTCAATTTTGGAATAAGTGTGATGTGCTGAGAAGAATGTGTATTCTGTTGATTTGGGGTGGAGAGTTCTATAGATGTCTATTAGGTCTGCTTGCTGCAGAAATGAGTTCAATTCCTGGATATACTTCTTAACTTTCTGTCTCGTTGATCTGTCTAATGTTGACAGTGGGGTGTTGAAGTGTCCCATTATTATTGTATGGGAGTCTAAGTCTCTTTGTAAGTCTCTAAGGACTTGCTTTATGAATCTGGGTGCTCCTGTATTGGGTGCATATATATTTAGGATAGTTAGCTCTTCCTGTTGAATTGATCCCTTTACCATTATGTAATGGCCTTCTTTGTCTCTTTTGATCTTTGATGGTTTAAATCTGTTTTATCAGAGACTAGGATTGCAACCCCTGCTTTTTTTGTTCTCCATTTGCTTGGTAGATCTTCCTCCATCCCTTTATTTTGAGCCTATGTATGTCTCTGCATGTGAGATGTGTCTCCTGAATACAGCAGACTGATGGGTCTTGACTCTTTATCCAGTTTGCCAGTCTGTGTCTTTTAATTGGAGTATTTAGTCCATTTACATTTAAGGTTAAGATTGTTATGTGTGAACTTGATCCTGCCATTATGATATTAACTGGTTATTTTGCTCGTTAGTTGATGCAGTTTCTTCCTAGCCTCGATGGTCTTTACATTTTGGCATGTTTTTGCAGTGGCTGGTACCGGTTGTTCCTTTCCATGTTTAGTGCTTCCTTCAGGGCCTCTTGTAAGGCAGGCCTGGTGGTGACAAAATCTCTAAGCATTTGTTTGTCTGTAAAGGATTTTATTTCTCCTTCACTTATGAATCTTAGTTTGGCTGGATATGAAATTCTGGGTTTAAAATTCTTTTCTTTAAGAATGTTGAATATTGGCCCCCACTCTCTTCTGGCTTGGAGAGTTTCTGCCGAGAGATCTGCTGTTAGTCTAATGGGCTTCCCTTTGTGGGTAACCCGACCTTTCTCTCTGACTGCCCTTAAGATTTTTTCCTTCATTTCAACTTTGGTGAATCTGGCAATTATGTGTCTTGAAGTTGCTCTTCTCGAGGAGTATCTTTGTGGCGTTCTCTGTATTTCCTGAATTTGAATGTTGGCCTGCCCTACTAGGTTGGGGAAGTTCTCCTGGATGATATCCTGAAGAGTGTTTTCCAACTTGGTTCCATTTTCCCCCTCACTTTCAGGCACCCCAATCAGACGTAGATTTGGTCTTTTTACATAATCCCATACTTCTTGCAGGCTTTGTTCATTTCTTTTTCTTCTTTTTTCTTTAGATTTCTCTTCTCGCTTCATTTCATTCATTTGATCCTCATTTGCTGATACTCTTTCTTCCAGCTGATCGAGTCGATTACTGAAGCTTGTGCATTTGTCACGTATTTCTCGTGTCATGGTTTTCATCTCTGCTTGTTTGTTTATGGCCTTCTCTGCATTAATTATTCTGGTTATCAATTCTTCCACTCTTTTTTCAAGATTTTTAGTTTCTTTGCCCTGGATACGAAATTCCTCCTTTAGCTCTGAGAAGTTTGATGGACTGAAGCCTTCTTCTCTCATCTCGTCAAAGTCATTCTCCGTCCAGCTTTGATCCGTTGCTGGCGATGAGCTGCGCTCCTTTGCCGGGGGAGATGCGCTCTTATTTTTTGAATTTCCAGCTTTTCTGCCCTGCTTTTTCCCCATCTTTGTGGTTTTATCTGCCTCTGGTCTTTGATGATGGTGACGTACTGATGGGGTTTTGGTGTGGGTGTCTTTCCTGTTTGTTAGTTTTCCTTCTAACAGTCAGGACCCTCAGCTGTAGGTCTGTTGGAGATTGCTTGAGGTCCACTCCAGACCCTGTTTGCCTGGGTGTCAGCAGCAGAGGCTGCAGAAGATAGAATACTGCTGAACAGCGAGTGTACCTGTCTGATTCTTGCTTTGGAAGCTTCCTCTCAGGGATGTACTCCACCGTGTGAGGTGTGGGATGTCGGTCTGCCCCTAGTGGAGGATGTCTCCCAACCCAATTCGATCTTCCCAGGGCTTTGTTTACCTACTTAGGCCTCAGCAATGGCGGGCGCCCCTCCCCCAGCCTCGCTGCTGCCTTGCGGTTAGATCACAGACTGCTGTGCTAGCAATGAGGAAGGCTCTGTGGGCGTGGGACCCTCCCGGCCAGGTGTGGGATATAATCTCCTGGTGTGCCCGTTTGCTTAAAGTGCAGTATTGGGGTGGGAGTTACCTGATTTTCCAGGTGTTGTGTGTCTCAGTTCCCCTGGCTAGGAAAAGGGATTCCCTTCCCCCTTGCGCTTCCCAGGTGAGGCGATGCCTCGCCCTGCTTCAGCTCTCGCTGGTCGGGCTGCAACAGCTGACCAGCACCGATTGTCTGGCACTCCCCAGTGAGATGAACCCAGTACCTCAGTTGATAATGCAGAAATCACCTGTCTTCTGTGTCACTCACGCTGGGAGCTGCAGACTGGAGCTGTTCCTTTTCTGCCACCTTCCCCAGTTGTCTGAGTGTTCTTAATATTGAGAGAATATACACATTTTATAAAAGCCAAAAATATGAAAAATCTATAAATATCTATGTCGGGTGTGATGGCTCATGCTTGTAATCCCAGTGCTTTGGGTGGCCGAGGTGGGAGGATCACTTAAAACCAGGAGTTTGAGACCAGCCTGGCCAACATTGCAAAACCTTGTCTCTACTAAAAATACAAAAATTAGTCAGGCAAGGTGGTGTGCACCTGTAATCCCAGCTACTCAGGAGGCTAAGGGAGAACTGCCTGAACTCAGGAGGGAGAGGTTGCAGCGAGCCAAGATCATGCCATTGCACTCCAGCCTTGGAGTTTTAAGACTCTGTCACCAAAAAAAAAAACAAAAACAAAAACAAAAACAAAAACAAAAAACTAGAATTGTGTGTTGCGACAGAGAACAATACACAAGTTACAGGGAGGTAGGATTCCATAGGAGAAAGAATTTTAATGACTACATCCATTTACTAAAAGTGCACAGAGTTTATGGAGAGAATTTTTCTTTTTAGAAAGACTTATAAACATGAAATAATATTTCCCACGTGAAAAGTGACTATGTAAGTTTCGATATATAATAAGCTTCCAATAAATATTAACTTTCCAATTTTTCCATCCCTGACAATAAGCAAATTTATGGAATACATACTTGCTTTCATAGGTCTAAAAAAGGAAAGGGAAAATGTTATAAAAGGCCTAATCATGAAAATTATAGATGAAATAATCATAGAAAGCTCATATTCTTAGGTATTAGGAAAAACATCTTAAGGTCTCCTGATGATAAATGTTTAATCATGAAAATTATAGATGAAATAGGCATAGAAAGCTCATATTCTTAGGTATTAGGAAAAGCACCTTAAGGTCTCCTGTTAAGAAAATCCTGACAACCTACAAGCTTATATATAATTACTACCTCTCTTCAGACATGTATGTTTGTATTTCTCATTTCTAATCCACCCATCATTAATTAATCAGTCTGTCATCTTCAAGTTCATTTTACACATGAACTGGATTTGTGAATCGTTTAAGAATTAAGTGTGGCACTTTTATTTTCTGCCACTGAAGAAGCCTATATGATACCTAATTTTTCTTTCTTTGTCATGATGTATTTTAATTAGAGAATAATCTTGCAATCAGCTCACGCAGACTGCATCTCTGGCTACTTGTTCCTTCATGTCCAACATCTTTTAGAAAAAATAATGCCCTTTGAAGAAGGTAGTTGATTTCGGAATTAACACACAGGAGCCAAACCAAAAACCCACTGATACTTACAATACAATAAGTATAAATCCGTATAGTCACATCCACTGCCTACACATAAGATTTTTGACTTTTATAAATTCTTCCTATTACCTTTTGTCACCTTTCATACTACCCTATGTGCAAAACTATGAGGATATTTTACAGAATGACAGTTTGGTTTGTGACTAGGGAAAAAATGAGTTGGCTAGAAAATAGGTTTATCATAAATTAGGATGTGTTACTTCAGTCACTAATAAATTGTGGTATTTTATAATTGAAGTCATAATATTAGAATGGTACACAAACTGCTGAATAAAAGAAAAATAGCCAAAATAGAAATAATTCATTGCTGTCCTTCTCTTAGGAACATCATTATTGCCATTCTCCATAAGAGGTTTAATTGATAAGTTCATCATTATTCAGTAACTATTCACTAACGGGAAAGCTTTTAAATACACAACTTCATTATTTTTAAGAACAAACAAGCATACAACAATGCATAATTGAATAAATAATATGAAACTTTGGCTAAATGTTGAGAGAAAAGTTTTAATTTGGCAGCAAAATATCTCAAACAAATTGCAATATAAAGTTTATCTCAAATGTCAACAAAAAAAGCAATATGCTGTTCCGCAGTCACAATCATAAAGAACACCATCATTTTTTATGTAAAGTATTTTTTACTCTAACCTATAGCCCACATAATGAATTCATTTATTTAAAATTAAGTAAATGATAATTCCAAAAGGCCTATCTTTTTGTGCCACTGTCCTGCTTAAAACCATCAATCTCTCCTCACTTCCTACCTAAACCCTCATTATATAATACATGACTCTCCCTGGCCTGGCTCTTCTCTATCTCCTACCCTTTCTATCATAGCATCTCACCTTTATTCTAACACTCCTGCCTTACTGAAATACTGTGTGCATTACTGCAATTATACATGAATTTCTCTAGGTCGAAATTACTGTTCTCTTGGTTTCTCTTGAGCTCACCATGGTAATGGTTGTGTTAAGAATACAAAACAAAAGAAGGCCAAGAAGGTGATCGCCTACTGAAGCATTATTTAAAAGGCTTTTCCAAAGATTACTACATTCAATAGATTATATAATTGTTTGATTTTGCTATTTACTATAAGAGCTCTGACTCAGTGAAGTTAGGATGTAACTTGCAAATTTGTATCCAGTGATGATACAAATGTTGTTGTCTAGTAATGGATAATTGTCCCGCAGGACCTGAACCAATTTTGTATCCAACTTTCCAATATTACTCCAGCATTCTTCTATTAAATTGCTACAAATATCCAGTTAATCAAATGCTCTCTGAACCAATTTACTATTGTGCAGGTTTTCTTATTAATAAGTTGAGTAGATCTTTGATTCTTGTCCAATCTATATTTGTAAAAAATCATTTTTAAACTTTTGAAAATTACACTTTGACAATTTTGGACAACTCACTGAGATGGCGAAGTAAACTCACATGCTAGAACCACTTAAACTGCATTGCTGGAGAAGTCACTTCATGGTCTGATTAAGATCAGGCATGTCCCTTATTGGATCTCAAAGTGACTTCCAACTGGCAATAGTATTTTACGTTTGCTGACTTTCTGTTTGTTTTTTTCTTCTGATTTTTTCCTGGTTCTATTTATTCTTTTGTTTTGTGTTGTTTTGTTTGTTTTGTGTTTGTTTCTGAGAAATTCTGCTATTCTCTTTCTTGTCTAATTCCTGGTTAGTGCTATGTTCTTTTCTACAATTCAACATCAAAACTGTTGAGTCTATGTCTTATCTCTACTAAAACTACAAAGTTAGCCCAGAGTGGTGGTACATGCCTGTAATCCCAGCTACTTGGGAGGCTGAGGCAGAAGAATTGCTTGAACCCAGTAGGCAGAGGTTGCAGTGAGCCAAGATCATGCCATTGCACTCCAGCCTGGGCAACAAGAGCAAAAAAAAAAACTCCATCTCAAAAAAATAAAAAAAAAATTACTTGTTAAAACTGAAGTGACATGGCATAACTAAAGTGATGCTCGTTCTATAAAGCATGAAAGTAAGTGTGGTTAACTTTTTCTTTAAAGTAAAAGATTCACATGCAGGAACAGTAGAAGAAGCAATACCTAATTTATCTGTTCTCTTGAGTCTGATACTATTAATATGCAACTGAGTTTTATTATTTTCAATAAGGTTTTATTTTTATTTTTAAGAAGTAAGTTGACACTAAGAAGAGGCAGAAAAAAGGGACAGAGGGGAAAAAATAAAAATAGAGATGAAGACACCTCATTTTACTTCTCTGAGTTCTACTTCCTACAAGTTCTGTTTTGTGAATCTGACAATTCATGGAAACAGATTATCTGAATGAATGTATGATATAACTTTACAAAGTTTTTGTTTGTTTGTTTGTTTGTTTAAGTTTCTGGCTCATGGTAGATAGTCCACAACATTCACTGAAGAAATGAATTGGACTCACTTTACTTAAATCTTTGCTCTACCTCACCAATAACTATAAGCCAATTATATCCCCTCACTTCTATTTTCAGATTTGATTGTGGGCTGTTCACCATTTGATTGATTACTTAGATCTGTAATAGAATCCAGAACTAGTAATTTCTTACTTATTCTATTAAGGTGTCCTTGTGGGAAAGGAACCTCTATTTTCAGAATGCAGGCATTTCAGGACTCTGGTAGGAAATCTAAATGTTTCAGATTCAAGACTTTCTTTTAGTTTCTTTTAATACCATGTAAGTCAGCTGCCACAAGTAAAGAAATCTTCTCTTCCTGTTGACTATGTCATCCCCATGCCCTAAAATAATACCTAATGCATAATGGGCACATAGCTAGTATTGGGTCAAACTGAGAATTTACTTTATTTGTCCATTAGGTGAACATTAAGTCCATCTAATAAAATCAACTTTTTAATGTTTTCTTTAATTTGGGTTGCTGTTTTATCCTAAGCAATTCTACTGTTGCTTTATTATGCACTCATACTTCGTAAAAAAGAGAGAAAAAGAACAAGAAATATTTTTAGTGAAGTTTTTATCGATTGTTTCAATAAAATAGGCTTGCTTATTGAACCAGAATAATTTCCTATCTTATGGTAAAAGTATTCTTATTTTTAAAATAATATAGAAATTTTTAGCAAAACTATAGTACCAAAATTTATAAATCACTTTATTTTATATTGTTTTATAAAAGGAAAAAAAATTCTGTAGAAATCATTTGTATAGGTCGCTTGTTCTGATTTCCTAAAAATTACTTAATCGTCTATTTACAACAAACAGAGAATCATGAAAAGCTAAAGATTCAAGCATCTTTTATGTTCAACCCCATTGCACTGAATCAAAAAAATACAAAGCAAAACTATATACTGAACAACTGTGGCTATCTTTGAACGTCTTTAGTTAACAGACCTTACAGGCTTCCAGCTGAGTAATAGTAAGTTCCCTTCAAGAAATCATAGTATCACTTCATAAAACTTAATGGCGTCCCAACTTCTTTTGTTATGCAGGACTTCCTAGAGAGATAAATGCTATTAGAGCAAAGCATGCATTAATAGTTCCTTTCTCTTTTTGTAAATGTAAACCCAGCATCTATGCCTCACTTCTTTTTTTCTCAGCTATTACTTCCAGTGGACTGCTGGGTCAAGTTAAAGCTTTAGCATCAATGTACTCTGGCACCCACGTGGCTCAGAGATACTTTCTATATACTTTTATTATTATTATTAAAAAATAAAAGAGAAAGATAAAGTGAGAATCACTGTGATTCATGAACCATAGCTAGGTGGCTGCTCTGCTTTTCATTTAAAATCACTATTTGTATTAATGTATCCACACTTTGGAACATAAATCTTACTGAAGGTAACCGCATGCTGAGATATACTGTCTCATCCCAACTGAAGCCTAATACATGATATGAATTATCTGACAGCTGGTTACCCTCTAGTTCTAATCCCTGATAGTTTAAATATTCAAGCTGAATACCCTACTGGTGGAAGTATTCTTCCAATAGAATGAAGAAAGAAGAAACACAAATACAAAAACTCAAGTGTGTTACAAAAGTTTCTCTCACAAAAGTTTAGAGATCTTAAATTATTATAGAACTGACCAGTACTATTGAATACACTACGTTCAAAATTTATTCTTAAAGTAAAATAAATTATCTATAATTATTTTCTTCTACATTATTTTTTGGTCTTTGAAGTTATTGCCTATTTTGAATAGCATTACCTTAAAATTTAACAAAATATACTTTAAAATTAGTAATTTATCAAGTTGTTATATAAGTTACATAAGTATTCACATAAGTGTCTACAATGGTTAAACTTGCATTTTATTTAAGAAACAAAAAAATGTAAATTAAATTTCTCTATAAATAGCCAAGACACCTGTCTTATGAGCAGATGCTTTTTTTCCCAGTTTAATAATCAGAAAATATCTGAGTTGAGTAACCTTTCTAACTAAAGTATAACCTAAGTCATAGCAGAGTATTCAAATCTTAAGCATACTGCTCAATTTTTTTCTAACTGATCATAAATTGATTTTGAAGATTGTGAAAAATGTATGACTTTTCAAAAAATAGCCAAATACAAATCAAGTAAATAGCACATTACCCCTATAAAGATCTAATAGATAAATAACTTCAACATTTAGGACTTTTTTATTGTGGCTAAAAGAAACTAACATTGTCATGGTAAAGATAGACCCTAAATGTGAGTTTGACTTTTAAATTATTTCTTTTCTAAATCACTACTTTAAAAGGCAATACTATTTGTTTTTCAATGTTTCTAGTTTTGACACGTTATTAATAGAAACAACTGTCGTATTCATTTGTATAGCACTTTAATTCTTACAAAGCCATTTCACATAAACTATTATTTGATTCTATGACAACTGTATGAGGTGGGCAGTATTATTATTATCCTCTGAAACAGGTAACATTGGAGTTTGGTGTCCTTTCCCAAATCGATCATTCCTTTCATCACACCATGTACTTGCTTAAAATAAGTTAAAACCACATCTAACTGACAAAAAAGGATTCTAATTTTGTAAGTTTTCCTACTTTGTTCATATTGTATTTTAGAAGAAAGTGTACCTTTGATTTTTAAACAATGCACTTTTATTTCAGACAAGTTGCATAAAAATACAAGTGCATATTCTTATAGCATATGAAAGATTAGGAGGTACCAAAAGCCTTTAAAAAACAAAGAAGTGGGGAAAACCATGAAAATATTACAAAAGTGTTTGTGTTCACTCATTTAATACATTTTATTACTTTATTACTTTTTTGTTTTTAGACACTAAAGGTATTTCATAGATTTTCCTTTTTTCTGAAGTCATGCTCAAAACTTTCCGCCCCTCCCCAACACATGCCCTCTGCACACCACAAGTTCCTCTTGGACCAGAGCCAGGCTGAGGCACAATTCAGCCTGAGGCACAGTCCCTGGGAGGCTCTGAAGGAGACAAAGCAGAGACAGCAGTTGCAGAGGCCACACTGCAGGGCAGAAGTACGCAATGTGTGTGTCTCTGGGGGTTGCCAAGTTTCCGGGATTGTCTAATACCTTCTGCTTGCACAATGCCCACAGTTTTTGCCACTGCTTTTTGCTTGACTTAAGCTGCTGTCGATTTGGAAAAATAATGCATAATGGTCAGTGATAGCAGTTAGGGTAGAAATTAGTATTACAATGTATTACAATTCTGATTCTAATAGGGAGGTCCTACTTTAGATGACAGAATTGCTGCTTCTCCAATGTGACTTTAGACACAGAAGGGTACATTAAGAATTTCTTGACTTTTTTAAAAGCTGAATGAAATATATGTGTATAAAAACAAACATTACAATAGTAATACACATTTTTTAAAAAGGGAGAGAAGCCGTTAACTATTAGGGCAAAATCACTGCATATTTCTCTATATCCACTCCAAAGATAATTGCCTTCAGAGTTTTGGCTATTCTCCGCATGGAAATAAATTTTTCATAGGCCCTCATTCTATTTCTATAAATCTAATATATTGTGATTTTCATGCCTATTTGATTTTGTCAGATTTCCAATATGACAGAAATTCCCAGCCTTTTTGTTTGGAATTCACTTATAACTTCCCCTCTATCTTAAGTTTTCAGATACGACAGGTAAATAAAAAAGCAATAAAGGACCAAATGACAGAAATAGCTGTGTTTAAAGTGTGGGTGTGAAGAAGTCTGGAAAGGAATCTGAAAAGAGCAAAGAAGAATGAGAATAACCACAGGAGATTTCGCACTGTGAAAGGAAGACAGTAAGTGCACAGAGTCTTCAACACTGTTAAATGAATAAAAAATTAAGATTAAAAAAAAAAGAAAATTGGCAAAATCATTGATAGCTTTAGATACTTCTCAACTGGGGGCAATTTTTCTGTACAAGGGCACATGTGGCAACGTTGGAAATATTTTTAGTTGTCACAACCAGGGGGTCCCACTGGCATTTATTAGGTAGGGGTCATGAATGCTATTAAACATCCTACAATGCACAACACAGTCCCCCTAATACAGAATTATTCAAAACAAAATCTCAATAATGCTGATGTTGAGAACCTATATTATAATGGCTAAAGTTCATGAAATCGAGGAATTCCTAGACAATGAGAAAATGAGTATGGCAAGTGTCAGGACTGTTTGCCTTGTACGGAAAAAGAGGGATAGGATAGAGAACTTTAGGAGCAAGCAGTATACAGAAAAAAAAATTTTATTTGTTTCTTCAAAGATGGAAAACTTGACAGTGTTTTAAACTGACAGCAGTGAAGAGATGGGAAAGAAACTCAAGACAACAGAAGAAACATACTGAAGGAATACCATTCTAAAGTAGATGAGCAGTTAAAATGGGGACAACGAGTAGTATTTTTGCTTAGAAGAAATGAAAAAACAAGTATTTCCCTAGGATCAAAGGAAATGAAGACCAATGGGTAAAAATACAAGCGAGGGGGATTGCAAGAATAGAACAGATAGTTTGAGGAGAGCATTCAAAGTTCGCACTTGCTGCCTGAGTTAAGCAGCTAGCCTAAGATCCATCTTCCCTTTTACAAGGGAAAATGGTATATGCTTCCCTGAAAGTAAGAAAGCAGATGACCTGCTAGGATCTCCTTGTAAATACACTAATGACAGACTTCCTAGCAAACAAACTGAAGGATTTTCACTAGGGGAATTTATCTATATACTGCTTTTGGCAGAATATGTCTGAATTGCTTATGAAAAATAAAGATGGAATCTAAAAATATATAAGACAGTTCCCTGAAAAAGTCCATCTATGCTATATCACTGAGTATAAAATGGAGATGCTTCATATTGAGATGGCTCCTCCTGCATAAATGAGGTCACTGGCATATACCCAACCCTCCAAACCTCATCCAACATCCTGGGTCAGGGCCCATTAGATGCAGAAAGAAAGGGCCTAGGGAGCAGGAGGGATATTCCAGAGCACCCCCTACTGCACCTATCTCTTTTGAAACCTGATAAGAGTTCTGATTTATGTGAATCTCTCTTGGCAATAAAATTCTTAATGTTTCTCACTGACACATAAACTAATCACTGTGTAGTATTGAGATAGCTAGCTGAGTACAACAATAATTTTGTATAGAATTACAAATGTCTACAATAAAGAGGCTAACAGAGAGATTTAAAAGAATTAGTAGGTAGTCTGTTTTAGATGGGATGTATCAAACTAAGAACAACAGAAGATATATATATATATACACACAAGGCATTTCAGAGCAAACTTTTAGCATGAGTAAAATAATCAATGAATGAGATTATAAAAGTGATAAAAATGACAGCTACTCTAATTTAGAAACGGTTAGATTTTTTTAAAAAGTCATCACATAGGAAGACTGTGAAATTGTATATGCAGATTCACTTGTAAATTACACTGTTTTACACTTACATTACAAATATGATAGTTTGTGAGACAATTATAAATGTCTCAATTTTAAAATTACTTAAAAACAGTATGAATATATTTAGTTATTTCTATTTTTTAAATCTAATGGTCAATATTGAATATAATTCTTCACTAGTAATATATTTCTTGACCCCTGGAGTCAGAATTTCTTTGGCTTATTTAATTTATTAATGTTAATGTAATGTGTTTAAATTTCAACATCATAAAATAACTCTATAAAATAAATTTTCTTCATTGTCTAAAACGAATAACGTACAAACCTCAGATTCCAGTGACTGTCACCTCAGAAAAGGTAGTTAGTTTACTGAAGATCAATTCTGTGCTGCAAATTGTGCAACATCTATTCAGATGGTCAGAGATTTGTCACAGATCCTGAATCAATAAATATTATTACTTTTGCTATGGAAGCTGTGCCAGCCCATTCAGTTACCTAAATAAGGAACAAAGCAGTTGTCCTCTCACAGAAAATTAAGAGAGAAACTTCATCCAGTTAAAAATAATATAACTTGAAAAATAAAAGATAAACAATCTTAGTTTTCTAACTTCTTAATTTTAAAGGGATATGAACTATTAATATCTAAAGTATATCCTAAATTAGTATGGTTACAGGAAAAAGATATCTAATTCTCCTTTACTACTGTCCTTTTAAATTATTTTCTTAGTAAATAAGTACAGTTTTTAATTAGGCTTTTAACATACATTATTTCATACTGTTACTGTTACAACATGACTATAGTAAGTTTAGTAATGTAGGAGGTAGAGCAATGTGGCTGAATAGAACCCCAAGTGATTGTCCCCACATCGGAACACCAAACTGAACAAATATTCAGGCAAGAAAGCACATTCATAAGAACCAAATGTCAGGTGAGCAATCATAGTACCTGGTTTTAATAACACGTCAAGGAGAGGCACTAAAGAGGATAGGAAAGACAGTGTTGCATTGCCCAAGCCAACATCCCTCCATCCTCTGGCAGCACAAAGACAGAAAATTTGTGAGCTTGTGGGAGGGAGAGTGAAGTGATTGTGAGGCTTTACATTGGAACTCGGTGCTGTCTTGTCACAAGAGAACACAACACAGAACTGAATTCTGCCAGCGCTCACAGAGAAACCATTTAGGCCCTGTCAGAGGAGAATTCGCCCTCCTAGGGGTAGGAATCTGAGCTCCAGCTAGCTCCACCACTAGCTGACCAAAGTGGTATGGGGTCCTGAATAACTTTGAAAGACAGGTCACAAGAACTTCAGTCCTTGGGCAAGTCCCGGTTCTGCACTGGACGTGGAGCCAGTGGACTTGGGGTACACATGACCAAGTGAGACACCACCTGTGGCAGCCAAGAGAGTGCTTGCATCACCCCTCCCCCAATGCCAGCTGTGCAGCATGGGGGAGACTCCTTCTGCTTGAGGAAAGGAGAGGGAGGAGTATAGAGGACTCTGTCTTGCAACTGGGAACCAGCTGAGCTACACTAAAATGAAGCACCCAGCATATTCCTGAAGCCACTGATTCTAAGCCCTAGTGCCTGGATGGCATTTCAAGACCCAGCCTGGGCTAAAAGGGAACCTGCTGCCTGGAAGGAAGGATCCAGACCTGGCAGGATTCACCATTTGCTAACTAAAGAACATTTGAACCTTGAGTAAACATCAGTGGTAGCCATGCAGCAGACCCAGTACTGCACTGGCTTTAGGCATGACCCAGTGCAGTCCCTGAAGCTGTGGTGGCAATGAAAATACTTACATTACCCCCTCCCTCAGCTCCAGGCTACCTTACCACAGAGTCTCCTTCTGTTTGGTGGAAAGTGAAGGAAGAGAAAAAGAGACTTTGCCTGGTAATCCAGGGAATTCTTTCCAACTTGCTCATATCCACCAACGCAGAACCTCTGGGAGTCGGCAAGAGTTACAGAGTTTAAAGGGCTTAGGGTGCACCTCCTTGTGCTGATATTGTTGTGGTAACCAAAAACTTAGATCACAACATTCAATTCCCTTTGAATACCTGGAAAGCCTTCTCAAGAAGAATGGGTATAAACAAGCCAAGACTGTGAAGATTAGAATAAATACCAAACTCACCAAAGTCCAGAAATCAGTGAACAGCCACCAGCATCAAGAGCATACAGAAAAACAAGACTTCACCAAATGAACAAAATAAGGCATCAGTGAGTAATTCTACAGAGAAATGTGACCTGTCAGAGAATTTTTTAAAACTGTTTTGAGGAAGGTCAATGAACTTCAAGAAAATACAAAGAAAGAATTCAGAATTCTATCAGAGAAATTTAACAAACAGATTGAATTTTTTTTTTCAATTAAGCAGAAATTCTGGAGCTGAAAAGTTCAGTTTTTCAAAATTGAAGAGAAATTCAATGTTTCAAAATTGAAGAGACACTGAGAAATGCATCAGTGTCTCAATGGCAGAATTGATCAAGCAAAAGAAACACAATTTGTGAGCTTCATGAAGGCAGGTTACTTGAAAATACACAGGTAGAGGAGAAAAAAAGACAAGAGAATGAAGTGCACCTTCAAGATCTAGAAAATACCAAAAGGACAGATCAAAGAGTTATTGGTCTTAAAAAGGAGTTAGAAAGAAACTTGGTGTTACACAGTATACTCAAAGAAATAACAAGAGAGAACTTTTTCAATCTAGAGAAAGATATCAGTATTCAGGTACAAGAAGGTCATAGAACACCAAGAAGATTTAACCCAAATAAGACTACCTCAAGACACTTAATAATCAAACTCTCGAAGGTCAAAAATAAAGAAAGTATCCTAAAACAGCAAGAGAAAAGAAACAACACACAAAGGAGCTGTAATCCATCAGGCAGCAACATCTTCAGTGGAAACCTTACAGGTCAGAAGGAAAACACTTTTATCCTAGAATATTATATCTAGCAAAAATATCCTTCAAACATAAAAAAGAAATAAGCTTTCCTAGACAAACAAAACTTGAGGGATTTCATCAACTCCAGACTTGTTCTACAAGAAATGCTAAAGGCAATTTTTCAATCTGAAAGAAAAGGACATTAGTGAGCAATAAGAAATCATCTAAGGGTACAAAACTCACTGTGAATAGTAAGTGTACACTCAAATACAGAATACTCTAACAGTGTAATTGGGCTGTGTAAGCCCCTCATCTTTTTCTCTTTTTTTGAGAAGCAGTTTCACTCTTACTGCCCATTGCCCAGGCTGGAGTGCAACGGTGAGATTTCGGTTCATCACAACCTCCACCTCCGAGTTCAAGCGATTTTCCTGCCTCAGTCTCCAGAGTAGCTGGGATTACAGACATAATCTACCATGCCTGGCTAATTTTGTATTTTTAGTTGAGATGGGGTTTCTCCATGTCGGTCATGCTAGTCTCAAACTCCTGACCTCAGGTGATCCACTCGCTTCGGCCTCCCAAAGTGCTGGGATTACAGCATGAGTCATTGCGCCCAGCCTGCCCCCATCTTAATTAGAAAGACTAAAAGACAAACATCAAAAATAACAACTATAAATTTTTAAGAGATAGATAGTACAAAAAGATAGAAACAGAAACAACAAAATGTTCAAAAGCAAGGGGAGGATGGAGTTAAAGTGTGGAGATTTATTTTCTCTTTGTAGGTTTGTTTGTTTTTGGGTTTTGATTTTTGTAACCAGAGTTAAGTTGCCATCAGTTTAAAATAATGGATTTTAAGATGTTATTTGCAAGCTTCATGGTAACCTCAAATCTACAAAACTGCAAAAGATATACAAAAATCAAAGAGCAAGAAGTTAAAACTATAAGAAAAAATAACTTTTAAACAAAGGAAGACAGGAAGGAAGGAAGGAAAGGAAAGAAGGGAAGGGAAAAGGAAAGGGAAGGAAGGGAAAGGAAGGCAAAGGAGAGGGAAGGGAGAGGGAAGGAAGAGGGAAAGGAGAGGGAACGGAGAGGGAAGGGAGAGGGAAGGAAGAGGGAAAGGAGAGGGAAAGGAGAGAGAAGGGAAAGGGAAGGGAAGGGAAGGAAAGGAAAGGGAAGGGAAGGGAAGGGAAGGTAAAGGAAGGGAAGGGAAGGGAAGGGAAGGGAAGGGAAGGGAAGGGAAGGGGAAGGGAAAGGGAAAGGGGAAGGGGAAGGGAAGGGGAGAGATGGGAAGGGGAAGGAAAAGGGAAGGGAATGGAAGGGGAAGAGAAGGGAAGGGGAAGGGAAAGAGAAGGGAAGGGGAAGGAAAGGGGAAGGGAAGGGAAGGGGAAGGGAAGGAGAAGGGGAAAGGGAAGAGAAGAGGAAGGGAATGGAAGGGGAAGGGGAAAGGGGAGGGAAGGGGAAGGAGAAGGGGAAAGGGAAGCGAAGGAGAAAGGAAGGGAAGGAGAAGGGAAGGGGAAGAGGAAAGGGAAGAGAAGGGGAAGGGGAAAGGGAAGAAAAGGGGAAGGGGAAAGGGAAGGAAAGGGGAAGGGAAGTGAAGGGGAAGAGGAAAGGGAAGGGAAGGGGAAGGGGAAAAGGAAGGGAAGGCAAGGGGAAGGGAAGGGAAGGGAAAGGGGAACAGGAAGGGAAGGGGAAGGGAAGAGAAAGGAAAGAGGAAAGGGAAAGGAAGGGGAAGGGGAAGGGAAGGGGAAGGGAAGAGAAGGGGAAGGGGAAAGGGAAGGGAAGAGAAGGGGAAGGGGAAAGGGAAGGGAAGAGAAGGGGAAGGGGAAAGGGAAGGGAAGAGAAGGGGAAGGAGAAAGGGAAAGGGAAGGGAAGGGGAAGCGAAGAGAAGGTGAAGGAGAAGAGGAAGGGGAAGGAAAGGGGCAGGGAAGGGAAGGGGAAGGGAAGAGAATGGGAAGGGCAAATGGGGAGGGGAGGGGAGGGGAGGGGAGGAGAAGGAAGGGAAGGGAAGGGAAGGGAAGGGAAGGGAAGGGAAGGGAAGGGAAGGGAAGGGAAGGGAAGGGAGGGGAAGGGAAGGGAAGGGAATCCCACTACTGGGTATCTACCCAGAGGAAAATTTGTCATTACACGAAAAAGATCCTTGCTCCACGCATGTAGCAGCACAATTCACAATTGCAAAAACATGGAACCAAACCAAATGCCCATCAATGAGTGGATAAAGAAACTGTGGTATATACATACAATGGAATACTACTCAGCTATAAAAAGGAATGAATTAATGGCATTCAGAGCAACCTGGATGGAATTGGAGACTCAAAATTAGTGGAAGAAAAAAGTAATAATGATCAGAGCACAAATAAATGCAACAAAAAAATTACAAGATATCAATGAAATGGAAAGTTGGCTTTTTGAAAAAATATCAAAAATCAACAAACCTTTAGCCAGACTAAGAAAAAAGAGAGAAGGCCCAAATAAAATCAGAGCTAAAAAAGGAGACACTACAACCAATACTGTAGAAATGTAAAGGATCATTAGAGACTACTATTAGCAACTATATGCCAATAAATGGAACAACCTAGAAGAAATGGATAGATTCCTAGCCACATACAACCTACCAACACTGATCCATGAAGAAATCCTAAACCTGAATAGATGAATAACAAGTAACAAGATAAGCCATCATAAAAAGTCTCCCATCAAAGAAAAGCCCGGAACGCAATGGCTTCACTGCTGAATTCTAACAAACATTTAAAGAAAAATTAATACCAATCCTAGATTAACTATTCCAAAAGATACAGAAGACTTCTGAACTCATTCCATGAGGGCAATATTACCCTGATCACAAAATCAGACAAAAACACAAGAAAAAAAAGAAACTACAAGCCAATATCTCAGATGAGCAAAGATGTAAAAATCCAGAGAGAAAGGTCAGGTTACCCACAAAGGAAAGTCCATCAGACTAACAGCAGATCTCTCGGCAGAAACTCCATAAGCCAGAAGAGAGTGGGGGCCAATAGTCAACATTCTTCAAGAAAAGAATTTTCAACCCTGAATTTCATATCCAGCCAAACTAAGCTTTATAAGTGAAGGAGAAATAAAATCCTTTACAGACAAGCAAATGTTGAGAGATTTTGTTACCACCAGGCCTGCCCTACAAGAGCTCCTGAAGGAAGCACTAATGGAAAGGAACAACCAGTAGCAGCCACTGCAAAAATATGCCAAAATGTAAAGATGATCGATGCTAGGAAGAAACTGCATCAACTAACGAGCAAAATAACCAGCTAACATCATAATGTCAGGATCAAATTCACACCTTACAATATTAACCTTAAATGTAAATGGGCTAAATGCTCCAATTAAAATACACAGACTGGCAAATTGGATAAGAGTCAAGACCCACTAGTGTGCTATATTCAGGAATCCCATCTCACGTGCAGAGGCACAGAGAGGCTCAAATAAAAGGGGATGGGGGAAGACCTACCAAGCAAATGGAAAACAAAAAAGGCAGGGGTTGCAATTCTAATCTCTGATAAAACAGACTTTAAATCAACAAAGATCAAAAGAGACAAAGAAGGCCATTACATAATGGTAAAGGGATCAATTCAACAAGAAGAGCTAACTATCCTAAATATATATGCACCCAATACAGGAGCACCCAGACTTATAAAGCAAGTCTTTAGAGACCTACAAAGAGACTTAGATTCTCACACAATAATAATGGGAGACTTTACACCCTACTGTCAACATTAGAAAGGTCAATTAGACAGAAAATTAACAAGGATATCCAGAAATTGAACTCAGCTCTGCACCAAGTGGACCTAACAGACATCTACAGAACTCCCCACCCAAAATCAACAGAATATACATTCTTCTCAGCACCACATCGCACTTATTCCAAAATTGACCACATAGTTGGAAGTAAAGCACTCCTCAGCAAATGTAAAAGAACAGAAATTATAACAAACTGTCTCTCAGACCACAGTGCAATCAAACTAGAATTCAGTATTAAGAAACTCACTCAAAACCGCTCAACTACATGGAAACTGAACAACCTGCACCTGAATGACTACTGGGTAAATAACAAAATGAAGGCAGAAATAAAGATGTTCTTTGAAACCAATGAGAACAAAGACACAACATATCAGAATCTCTGGGACACATTTAAAGCAGTGAGTAGAGGGAAATTTATAGCACTACCATGACCACAAGAGAAAGCAGGAAAAATCTAAAATTGACACCCTAACATCACAATTAAAAGAACCAGAGAAGCAAGAGCAAACACATTCAAATGCTGCAGAAAGCAAGAAATAACTAAGATCAGAGCAGAACTGAAGGAGATAGAGACACAAAAAACCCTCCAAAAAATCAATGAATCCAGGAGCTGGTTTTTTGAAAAGATCAACAAAATTGATAGACCACAAGCAAGACTAACAAAGAAGAAAAGAGAGAAGAATCAAATAGAAACAATAAAAAAATGATAAAGGGGATATCATCACTGGTCCCACAGAAATACAAACTACCATCAGAGAATACTGTAAACACTTCTATGCAAATAAATGAAAAAATCTAGAAGAAATGGATAAATTCCTGGACACATACACCTTCCCAATACTAATCCAGGAAGAAGTTGAATCTCTGAATAGACCAATAACAGGTTCTGAAATTGAGGCAACAATTAATAGCCTACCAACCAAAAGAAGTCCAGGACCAGATGGATTCACAGTCAAATTCTACCAGAGGTAAAAGGAGGAGCTGATACTACTCCTTCTGAAACTACTCCAATCAATAGAAAAAAAAAAGGAATCCTCCCTAACTCCTTTTATGAGGCCAGCATCATCCTGATACCAAAGCCTGACAGAGATACAACAAAAAAAGGGAATTTTAGACCAATATCCCTGATGAAAATCAGTGCAAAATCCTCAATAAAATACTGGCAACCTGAATCCAGAAACATATCAAAAAACTTATCCATCATGACCAACTGGGCTTCATCCCTGGGATGAAAGGCTGGTTCAACATAAGCAAATCAATAAACACAATCCAGCATATAAACAGAACCAACAACAAAAACCACATGATTATCTCAATAGATGCAGAAAAGGCCTTTGACAAAATTCAACAGCCCTTCATGCTAAAAACTCTCAATAAATTCGGTATTGATGGGATGTATCTCAAAATAATAAGAGCTATTTATGACAAACCCATGGCCAATATCATACTGAATGGGCAAAAACTGGAAGCATTCCCTTGGAAAACTGGCAGAAGACAGGGATGACCTCTCTCACCACTGCTATTCAACATAGTGTTGGAAGTTCTGGCTAGGGCAATCAGGCAGCAGAAAGAAATAAAGGGTATTCAGTTAGGAAAAGAGGAAGTCAAATTGTCCCTGTTGCAGATGACATGATTGTATATCTAGAAAAACCCCATTGTTTCAGCCCAAAATCTCCTTAGGCTGATAAGCAACTTCAGCAAAGTCTCAGGATACAAAATCAATGTGCAAAAATCACAAGCATTCTTATACAACAATAACAGACAAACAGAGAGCCAAATCATGAGTGAACTCCCATTCACAATTGCTTCAAAGAGAATAAAATACCTAGGAATCCAACTTACAAGGATGTGAAGGACCTCTTCAAGGAGAACTAGAAACCACTGCTCAACAAAATAAAAGAGGATATCAACAAATGAAAGAATATTCCATGCTCATGGATAGGAAAAATCAGTATCGAGAAAATGGCCATACTGCCCAAGGTAATTTATACATTCAATGCCATCCCCATCAAGCTACCAATGACTTTCTTCACAGAATTGGAAAAAACTACTTTAAAGTTCATATGGAACCAAAAAAGAGCCCGCATTGCCAAGTCAATCCTAAGCCAAAAAAAGAAAGCTGGAGACATCACGCTACCTGACTTCAAACTGTACTACAAGGCTACAGTAACCAAAACAGCATGGTACTGCTACCAAAACAGAGATATAGACCAATGGAACAGAACAGAGCCCTCAGAAATAATACCACACATCTACAACCATCTGATCTTTGATAAACCTGACAAAAACAAGAAATGAGGAAAGGATTCCATATTTAACAAATGGTGCTGGGAAAACTGGCTAGCCATATGTAGAAAGCTGAAACTGGATCCATTCCTTACACCTTATACAAAAAATTAATTTGAGATGGATTAAAGACTTAAATGTTAAACCTAAAACCACAAAAACCCTAGAAGAAAACCTAGGCAATACCATTCAGGACATAGGCATGGGCAAGGACTTCATGTCTAAAACACCAAAAGCAACGACAACAAAAGCCAAAATTGACAAATGGGATCTAATTAAACTAAAGAGCTTCTGCACAGCAAAAGAAACTACCATCAGACTGAACAGGCAACCTACAGAATGGGAGAACATTTTTGCAATCTACTCATCTGACAAAGGGATAATATCCAGAATCTACAAAGAACTCAAACAAATTTACAAGAAAAAAATCAAACAACCACATCAAAAAGTGGGTGAAGGATATGAAGAGACACTTCTCAAAAGAAGACATTGACGCAGTCAACAGACACATGAATAAATGCGCATCATCACTGGCCATCAGAGAAATGCAAATCAAAACCACAGTGAGATACCATCTCATACCAGTTAGAATGGTGATCATTAAAAAGTCAGGAAACAACAGATGCTGGAGAGGATGTGGAGAAATAGGAACGCTTTTACACTGTTGGTGGGACTGTAAACTAGTTCAACCATTGTGGAAGACAGTGTTGCGATTACTCAGGATCTATAGCTAGAAATACCATTTGACCCTTCCATCTCATCGCTGGGTATATACCCAAAGGATTATAAGTCATGCTGCTATAAAGACACATGCACACATGTTTATTGCAGCACTATTCACAATAGCAAAGACGAAATCAATGCAAATGTCCAACAATGATAGACTGGATTAAGAAAATGTGGCACATATACACCATGGAATACTATGCAGCCATAAAAAATGATGAGTTCATGTCCTTTGTAGGGACATGGATGAAGCTGGAAACCATCATTCTCAGGAAAGTATCACAAGGACAAAAAAACAAACACCACATGTTCTCACTGACAGGTGGGAATTGAACAATGAGAACACTTGGACACAAGAAGGGGAACATCACACACTGAGACCTGTTGTGGGGTGGGGGAATAGGGGAGGGATAGCATTAGGAGATATACCTAATGTAAATGACAAGTTAATGGGTGCAGCACACCAACATGGCACATGTATACATATGTAACAAACCTGCACATTGTGCACATGTACCCTAGAACTTAAAGTATAATTAAAATAAATAAATAAATAATAAATAAATAATTGTATATAATAAAAATCCGCACTTACCTAAGCAATCTACAGATTGAATGCAATCCATATTAAAATACCAATGGCATTCTTCACAGATATAGAAAAATAATCCTAAAATTTTGATATAACTATTCAAAATACCCAGAATAGCCAAAGCCATTGTAAGCAAAAAGAATAAAACTGGAGGAATCATATTACCTGACTTCAAATTACATTACAAAGCTATAATAACCAAAATAGCATGGTAGTATAATACAAAAAGACACACAGACCAATGGAACAGAGTAGAGATCCCAGAAATAAATCCACACATACGCAGTGAATTCATTTTCAACAAAAGTGCCAAGAACATACATAGGGGAAAGGACAGACTCCTCAATAAATGGTGCTGGAAAACTGGATATCCACATGCAGAGAATGAACCTACACTCCTATCTTTTGCCATGTATAAAAATCAAATCAAAATGGATTAACACTTAAATCTAAGACCTCAAACTATGGAACTATGGAAGAAAACATTAGGGAAACTCTCCAGGACATTGGTCTTGGCAAAAATGTCCTGAGTAAGACTTCAAAAACACAGGCAACCAAAGCATAAATGGACAAATGGGATCACATCAAGCTAAAAAGCTTCTGCACAGCAAAGGAAACAATCAACAAAGTAAAGACAACCCACAGAAGGGGAGAAAATATTTGCAAACTATCTATCAGACAAGGTATTAATACTCAGAATATATAAGGAGCTAAAACAACTCAATAGAAAAGAAAACTAAATAATCCAATTTAAAAATAGGTAAAAATATCTGAAGAGACATTTCTCAAAAGAAGACATGCAAATGGACAACAGGCATATAAAAAATGTATTTTATCCAAAAGAGAGGCAAATAACAAATGCTAACAGGATGTCGAGAAAAGGAACCCTTGTACACTGTTGATGAAAATGTAAAGTAGAACAACCACTATGGAGAACATTTTGGAGATTCCTCGAAAAACTAAAAATAGAGCAATCATATGATCCAGCTTTCCCACTGCTAGGTATGCACTCGAAAAAAAGAAATTAATGTATCAATGAGATATCTGCATTCTCATGTTTATTGCAGCACTATTCACAATAGCCAGGAAATGCAATCAACTTAAGTGTCCATCAACAAGCAAAAGGATAAACAAAATGTGGTACACATACACAATGGAATATTATTCAGCCATAAAAAGCAAATGAGATCCTGTCATTTGCAACAACGTGAATGAAACTGCAGGACATTATTTTAAATAAAATAAACGAAGTGTGGAAAGATAAATTTTGCCTATTCTTATTCATATATAGGAGCTAAAAATTAAAACATTTGAAGTCACAGAAATACAGAATAGAATGATGGGTACCAGGAGCTGGAAAGAGTAGTGGGGGGGGTGGTAGGACATTAATGTATGCAAAAATATAGTTATGCAGAATGAATAAAATCTAGTACTTTATAGCAAAATAGGGTAACTATAGTCAAAAAATTATTTATTGTATATTTTAAAATAACAAAAAGTGGAATTAGAATGTTCCTAACAGAAACAAATGATAAATGCTTGAAGTGATAGATACCCCAATGACCTTGATGTGATTAGTATTAATATACATTGCATTCCTGTATCAAAATATCACATGTACCACATAAATACATACACCTATTATGTATAATTATTATACAATAATAATTAAAAATTTAAAAAATAAGTTTAATAATGTTATCACAGAGGTAAAAATGTAAGTGTTAAGCATCACTCAAACCTATCTTCAAATCATTTAAAATGTCAGTTAAGTCTATGAATAGACTATGCCTAATTTTGCCCAACAAACATACAAATTGTGAAAGCTTCTAAATGAAAATGACTCATCTCAAAGTTCAGAAAGACAAAAATGATTGGAATATTTTTATTCAATCCTGCTTGTAAAGGCAACTCTGAATCTATAAGCTTATAAGAAATGAAGTGAGTTGGACTAGATAAAATATTCAGGGGATTTTTAAAATCTTCCCTTACCCATATGTGACCAAGATATTATATTTTAATGAGTTTAATGAATACCACAAATATTTGACTATTTCTTGTCCTCACTGTATGGCCAGTTCATAACTATTGCACTCATATAATCCTAGAAAACTTGTAGTATAGTTTGAAGTTAGGTAGCGTGATGCCTCCAGCTTTGTTCTTTTGGCTTAGGATTGTCTTGGCAATGCAGGCTCTTTTTTGAACAGACACTTCTCAAAAGAAGACATTTATACAGCCAACAGACACAGGAAAATATGCTCATCATCACTCACCATCAGATAAATGCAAATCCAAACCACAATGAGATACCATTTCACACCAGTTAGAATGGCAATCATTAAAAAGTCAGGAAACAACAGGTGCTGGAGAGGATGTGGAGAAATAGGAACACTTTTACATGTTGGTGGGACTGTAAACTAGTTTAACAATTGTGGAAGACAGTGTGGCGATTCCTCAAGGATCTAGAACTAGAAATACCATTTGACCCAGCCATCCCATTACTGGGTATATACCCAAAGGATTATAAATCATGCTGCTATAAAGACACATGCACACGTATGTTTATTGTGGCACTATTCACAATAGCAAAGACTTGGAATCAACCCAAATGTCCATCAGTGACAGACTAGATTAAGAAAATGTGGCACATACACACCATGGAATACTATGCAGCCATAAAAAAGGATGAGTTCCTGTCCTTTGTAGGGACATGGATGCAGCTGGAAACCATCATTTTCAGCAAACTATCACAACGAAAACCAAACACTGCATGTTCTCACTCATAGATGGGAATTGAACAATGAGATCACTTGGACACAAGAAGGGGATCATCACACATCAGGGCCTATTGTGGGTGCAGCACACCAACATGGCACATGTATACATATGTAACAAACCTGCACGTTGTGCACATGTACCCTGGAACTCAAAATATATTAAAAATAAATAAATAAATTAAATAAATAATAAAAAAATAATCCTAGAAACCATTCTACAGGGCCGATAATCCTAAAATAAATTATGTTTCCACTGGAACAATGTCATAATTGGTATGGCCTTCCTGATCAAGGACTTAGTGTCGAAAAAGCAAGAGCTTTATCAGACAGTGCATCATAAGAAATATCTGTGTATTTGTATAATAAATTACAATGTCAAAATTGCGCATAAGCGCACCACACACAATTCTTGTTACTAGAAGCCTTAATTCACATCTATATAAACATATATCATTATTTAACTAGAAATTTTACCTTTAATTTATTCATATTTATTAGATGCCTATTTTTGCACCAGGTGCTATATTAATGACTGTAAGAAATGCCAGTATATACACAGTTCCTTCCATTTAAAAGACTGAAATCTTTAAGGTAAAATGAGACACATTCAAATAACTATGTGGTGAGTGTTATATGCATGATACAATTTAGAAGGGTACTGAAAGGAAAATATGATTAGTAACTGGAAAAACAAATAAAAGCATAAAGGATTAGGGCTGTTAATCTAAAATTTATGCCAGTTATCAACAAATGTAATTTCATGTTTAATGAGTGATACTTGTGATTTTCTTCCTTAAAATTTATAAGAATTGAGGAGAATGATTCATGTGGCTCCATTTCCTTAAAAATATTCATGGCTTCCATTTTTATTAGATGTCCCTGTAACCATGCAATATTTGCTTTAATTCTATTAACCATCAGTTACACTAAAAACTGCAATAGTTATTTTAATTCCCCAAAGCCCTAACATTTTCATACTGCAAGGTTTCATTCAGAATTTCAAGATTAAGAAGAGAAATTTTCAAAATCAGATCTTCTAATTATCATTTGTCTTCTTTGCTTTTTTTTTGAGACAGAGTCTTTCTCTGTTGCCCAGGCTGGAGTGCAGTGGTGCGATCTCGGCTCACTGCAACCTCTGTTTCCCACATTCATGAGATTCTCCTGCCTCAGCCTCCCAAGTAGCTGGGAATATAGGCGCCCACCACTACGCCCGGCTTATTTTTTGTATTTTTAGTAGACACGGGGTTTCACCGTGTTAGCCAGGATGTTCTTGATCTCCTAACTTCATGACCCGCCCACCTCGGCCTCCCAAATTGCTGGGATTACAGGCATGAGCCACCGCGCCCAGCCTGTCTTGTTTTTAATTTCAAGCTCAAACAACTTTCATGCCATGAAACAGAAGTGTGAAGGTGCATATACCAAACGGGTCCAGTAGGATTCTTTTGCTCGGTGGATTGCACAAGTGGGGTGTTTTGAGACTGATTTTCATTTTTAATATTAATCACGAGATTCATTTTGTATGTTCTTCTTTACTGTCCCAACTTTCTTTCAGCATACCTGCTCAGCACTCACAGCTGGGTCTCAGTTAGAGAAATGAACAAAAGACACAAGAAACTTATGCATATATTTAACAGTGTCATTGACTGTGTGAAATAAGGCAATTTCACAGGGAAATTATGCATATATTTAACAGTGTCATTGACTGTGTGAAATAAGGCAATTTCCCGTTTCAGGGAAACGGGAGTTCATGTGCCCATTTTAAATGTTCTTAATTTTTTATTTCGATGCTCACAATCCAAATCAAGAATGCCCCACCCATTCTGAACTTAAAGATGGTCAAAATGGTTAAAGCAGTTGTATTGGCAAGATAATGTTTAACCTTATGTCTCCCTTTGGGAACTCAAAAATCCTCAAGTACTGTCTCTTTCATCTTTGATTCTTCGGAGCAGATTGTCAATAAATATTTATTATAAGAAACTGTGAATGCTTTAATGAATGAAGAATTATAATGAATAAAGAATAAGCTTACAAATGAGAAAACAGCAGGCCCCAGAAGAAAAGTAAATGAACAGTAAAGTGCTTGGCTATCTCAAATAGGGTACAATTAGTCTTATATATTATTCTACTATTATCAATAACTAAATTCTGCAGTTCAACATACCAAAAAATTAAAATGTGATATGAGATGTTAATGATCTGCAAGTAACTACTTCTTATTAATCAAATATAAATCTGATTTGTTCTTCTACCAAAGTCCTATAGTTATGTTTTTACTGTGTCATTCACAGTTTCCACATAAAAGCAGCAGGATGCTAAATGAAAGAAAACATGCTGTGTCAGAGTAAAACTGGCCATAAATGAAAGTTGTGTGAATCACTCAGCACAAACAGTACAGGGCAACTTTGCAAACGCATTTGCTGAGGAATCTGAAGACAATACAACTTTCAAAACCAACGGCTTGTTGCAATGAAAACAAATACTTACAAAAATAGTAAAGATTCCTTGAGTCAAGGAAAAAAGTAAACTTAGTTCACTTAAGATACACATCTCAAGGCCTTTAAGAAAGAGAGAATATTCTCAAGAATAAAACCTGTAACATATATGAATTCTTCAATTTCAGAGATGTTTGCATCTTTTCAACCACAAAGACCAGCACAGTATGAAGCACAAAGTCAGGGCCCATTCAATGTCTTTTGGCAAAAGGGAAAGAGGAGGCAAGCAGTAAATCTAGGTTAATTAAAAGAACCTGGATACAACAAAATATTTGGGAATATGATAGTCATTAAGTGCTCACCAAACCTGAGTCTCCACCTCTAGATACAGGAAAGTGATTATTCTTCTTGGCTGCTTTTGTTTCTAGTTTGGGCCATATGATTAGATCTGACCAATGAGTTGTGAGCAGAAGTAAAGTGATTCTCACAATTCAAAGTATTTTATTACAGGGACCTCCAGAGATCTCTTTCTTTTTTGCCATGGTGAAAGGCAATGTTTGCAAAGTTAGCTGCTTCAACAGCCTGAATACAGGAGGAGACACTGAACAGAACCCCGCCTTCCACAATAACCATGTAGCTTAAGTGAGAAAGAAATCCATATTATATAGAGTTGCTGGATTTGGAAGTTATTTTTTATTTATTTTATTTATTTACTTATTCTTTTTTTTTTTTTGAGAGGGAGTCTCACTTTGTCGTTCAAGCTGGAGTGTAGTGGTGTGATCTTGGCTCACTGCAATCTCCAAGTCCCAGGTTCAGGCCATTCTCTTGCCTCAGCCTCCTGAGAAGCTGGGATTACAGTCACCCACCACCGTGGCTAGCTAATTTTTATATTTTTACAAAATACAAATAGAGACAGGGTTTCACCATCTTGGCCAGGCTGGTCTCGAACTCCTGACCTCAAGCGATACCCCTGCCTCGGCCTCCCAAAGTGCTGGGACTACAGGCTTGAGCCACCACGCCCAGCGGTATTTTTTATCACTTAGCCAAGTTTACCCTGACTCATCCACTTAGGCATTTTTCCTTCCTTTAATGGTACCAGGTCTTTTGTATTGTTCATTATATATGAATCTACTCTCGCATTAACTTTTCTAGAGAGTAATCTTGAAAATATTTAGAATTAGAATTCACTGTGTAAAGCCGTTGGAGAACCCATGACAAATCGTTACATTTATACATTTATATACCATAATCTGGAGAGAAAGTTCCTGAAGTAAGTTCTTTAAAGAAATAAGTTCTTTAACTTTTTTCTAGAATGGCATTTTAAATTTTTTGGACAATCCCAAGGAAGGTATTCAGAAAGTTACTCATTAGAGAAAAATTGGAAAAATACTATAAAGTGGTTTGAAAAAATATAATAAATGTGAACACTTATCAAATTGTTCCAAATTTACTTTGGTTTCTTTTAATAAACCTAAGCAAATCCCAATTTGCTCTCGGCATTTGATGTTTGAAGAGTTCATACATCCTGTCCTTTCCCTTCCAGACTGAAATACCCTAGAAATACATAAAAACAATAGAACCGTGGTATATCTAACTATATCTAATCCATTAGGTAATATCTTTGGTCATTCAGGAAATGCTCAGCATCTTAATAAATAGAGCCATATTTTATTACGAAAATTGAAATCTCCATGAACTACATGAAGGTCTGCATTAATGCTAACATTAAAAATTAGGACTCATGAAGTATTACAAAACTCCCAAGTATGAATATCCTCTTTTGTGACAAAGTTCCTTTTTGATGGGATATCTCTCAGTAAGGACATAGATACTATTCATGAGCATTTCAAGAAACATGACCGCATTTTAAGTTCAGATTAAGCACTAAATATTGTTTCTGTTTTCCTCTTTTGTATCTCTTATAGAATGCTGCAGCCTAGTCTTAGAGCAAGCAAGGTTAGACTGCTTTAAATGTTTTAATTTTATTACACCAAATTGATGCAAACAATTGAAAAATGGCTCAAATTAATTTTAAATCTAATACATTTTCCCAAAAGATTGTAGGATTTGAACCTAGAAAGGATCCAAATCCAGATCCTATCTCTGCCATTTATGAGCTATGTCATTTTAGGCAAGCCGCTTATCTTCTTAGTGCCTTATTTTCCTCTTTTGCAAAATTTCATCACTACAGTATCATTTAATTTATAGTACCGTTGTGAGGACTGGATGTGATAAGACGTGTCAGGCATTAAAAGTAGTCCCTTGGTTCAAGCAAGCATTAAAAACACATGTTTCTATTATATTTGCTTTAAAATAAAATAACTGAACCATGGATGCATTCTTAAATACATGCAGTTGCTTAATTTTGGAAGAGGAATATAGAAATGTGTCACTTTTCACACATAGAGCTACAATTTTCCAAATATATGTCACTTGTTTCACATGTATCTAGAACTAAATAATCCCTACCATTTCTTCCTTACAGTGCTACAAGTAAAAAACATATTTCATGCGTTTTAAATTAATTAAGTGTAAAGTAACTGGCCAGGCATGGTGGCTCACACCTATAATCCCAGCACTTTGGGAGGTGATGTCAGTGGATCACCTGAGGTCAGGAGTTCAAGACCAATCAGGCCAACATGGTGAAACCACATCTCTACTAAAAATACAAAGATTAGCCTGGCATGGTAGCACACACTTGTGGTCCCAACTACTCAAGAGGCTGAGTCACAAGAATCACTTGAACCAGGGAGGGGAGGTTGCAGTGAGCCAAGATTACACCACTGCACTCCAGCCTGGGTGACAGAGCGAGGCTCTGCCTTAAAAAACTGAAAATGAAAATTAAAAAATGAATAAACTGTAAAGTAACTGAAAGATGAGACATAACTTGTGAAATCCAAAGGAAGATGGTAAGATCATGAAGTAGTTTTTGGTAGTTCTCTTTAGGAATTTCAAAAGTTCCAGTATTTAATTCAGTAATTTTCATCTGTAAATCCAATGAACATGTACAATATTTTAAGTTTTTGTTCCAACCCTGATAGACTGTCCACCACCATGGCAGTGGTGTCTTTCTGCCATCTAGTGGAAAAACTATACTACTACAGGCACACTTTTAAAAACTTAAATATAAGGCCCTCAAACAAACAAAACCACTTCTTTTGTTTCTTAAGTTTTAAATCTTAAAAGTGGATCTGAGGGCTGGGCGCGGTGGCCCACGCTTGTAATCCCAGCACTCTGGGAGGCTGAGGCGGGTGGATCACTTGAGGTCAGGAGTTCAAAACCAGCCTGGCCAACATGGTGAAACCCCATCTCTACTAAAAATACAAAAATTAGCCGGGCATGGTGGCGGGTGCCTGTAATCCCAGCTACTCAGGAGGCTGAGGCAGGAGAATTGCTTGAACCTGGGCAGTGGAGGTTGCAGTGAACCAAGATCGTGCCAGTGCACTCCAGCCTGGGCGACAGAGCAAGACTCTGTCTCAAAAAAAAAAAAAAAAAAAACCTAAACCTGAGAAGAGTGACTTTGTGATATTATAAGCACTTTTTACATTTTATTTATGTATGTATGTATGTATTTATTTATTTTATTGAGACCAGGTCTCACTCTGTTGCCCAGGCTGAAGTGCGGGGTCGCAATAACTCACTGCAGCCTCCAACTCCTGGACCCAAGTGATCCTCCCACATCAGCCTTCTGAGTAGCTGGGACTACAGGTGTAAGCCACCACTTCTAGCTAATTATTAAATTTTTTTTTAGAGACGAGTTCTCGATACTTTGCCTAGGCTGGTCTCAAACTAGAATTACTTAAATTAAATGCAGTATGAAAAACACATGAGATATGAGAGAATATGTAAAAGGCACAACTTTCAAAGTTGAATAGTGTACCCCTATTAACATAAATACCTCTCCATGAAGAAATAGTGAAAATGTTGTGATGATAAATGTTTTGTAATACTTCATTAGTCCTAACTTTTAATGGTGCATCAACTGGAAATCTTTTTTAACAAATTTTCATACTTAGATCAAAAATATCCATTGCAACAATAATAATACAACAGCCAATGCACAAAAGAACAAAATGAAGCATGAAATATATATTTCCATATGTAAAAATGTAAACACACACTCACATAGTCATTTTTTAGTGTAATGGAAACAAGATGCCTATTATCATTGGCTATTTTGTGGTTACAAATTTGCTCAGGATTAAGAAATGGCCACACCAGAAAAAATGATTAAAACCTCTAACATCAAGCACAGTGATTTTGCTATCACACAATGTTACCTTACTAACTTAAGGCTTCTTCACAAAATAATTATCAGATCTCAATTACCTAATATTTTCATTTGAAACCCAATTACATAAAATAATAGAGATATCATAAGTGATTAATTTTTGAGGATTTTTCACATATATACATGGATAGGTAGGTAGAAAGATTATTTTAAAGGAACATTTTAGACAATAGATGTTAAATACTCTGCTGAAAAAGGACACATCTGTGAGAAGGTGAGCAAAGTGATCTCCAAAAGGCAATCACACTCTAATACTTGTGAAACCTGAGGCCAAATGGACCCAAAGCTGCAGTTCACCCCTCATCTCTTCCCATCCCTGAGTCTGTCTCATACTATGAGGGAGCTTCATACTAATGCCTCTGTGACACCCTAGTTCACACATAAAAACTCAGACCATGCCTCTCCCTATACACCCCACCTCCACCCTCATACTAAAAGCAGGTTCTACAATTTGGACCAGGAATAGGGTATCTTGATTACCTCCAATGTATGCAAGCATTGGATGGGCATTTCACATTGGTCCTCATAAGCTTCACACCAACTCCTCACCCTTTGTGGAAGGGCACTGCAGGAGGACAGTGAGGTTAGGGTCTACTAGGGACTAAGAGTGGTACCGGAGTCAGTGTGATTTACAAAAGGGTATTTTCTAGAGGGCTATATGGTGGAGAGAGGATGCGAAATAATGGTGTCAAAGGAGATCCTCATGTTCAGCATTTTTCCTAGTTTCTGTATTCAAGGGTCTTGTTCTAGAATAAAGAATGTCAAACTTTCCATGGAAGCAAGGAAGACAGGAACTAAAGACAGCTGTCATGGTGAACTCCATCCTGATCTAGACGAAAAATTTGTTTCTCTGACTTGTAATGTCAACTATGGAAACAAATTTTCCCTTCAAATATGAGGTGTTTATCCTATAGTCTGTGTTCATTCTGCAAGAGGCATGAACATACCAGATACAGACAGTATTATTCTATTAGAGACAGACGTATGTATATACTTACCAAACTGTTCATTTTTGAAGATGAAGAACCTGCTCTTTGCTTTCTTAAACTATTAACTTCTTCTATATTTCCATCTTTTGGTTTCAAAATCATTCTGCTACTCCCTGCAGTGCCTTCTGACGAGGATCGCAGTCTCCTCTCTATAAATCTTCCTTCACGAAATGGACTGAGACTACTGGCAAGAACTATGGAAAGGAAAATAAATAAAAATGAAAGTAAATATTTAAATGTACTTTTTACAAATGTCCCACTGAGAGATCGCGGAAAACTCTTAGTGTTATTCAAAGCTTCTCTATCATGAGAAAACTTTTACATATATAGCATCAGTTTAGTTCACTTAATCATGTTATCTCTTTGAAGCCCAAAACTTTTGGAGTCATCCTTGGTTGCTTCATAGCTCACATTAATCACATAAACAAACCCTGTCCTTATTTCCTTCAAACTGTATACAGAATCTGATTCCTTCTACCTCTCTTTCTAAGACCCTGGACCAAATCCAATCTATGCTTGTTTGGTTACTGCAATATTTGCTACAATTCTCCTGCCTCTGCCTACTCCCATCTGCCTCTCCACCCCCAACACAAACTACATTCCACATGGTAGCCAGAATCATACACTTAAAACATAAATGAGAGCCATCACCACCACTCTTCTAGATAAAAGGTGATGTTTTCCAAATGGCATAACATATTCTTCATAATACGACCTATATGACTGCTCTTTCTGTCCACAAACCAGGGACAGGAGGGGCACCCTGTTCACCTGCTCACCTCTATAACCTCATGTCCTGCTCTGCCCTCCATCACTCTGCTCCTGCTACACTGGACACCTGCTGCTCTGGTACATCACCAGCATGCTCCAGCCCCACACAGCCTTTGACCCACAACCTTGCACTAATAATATTTCTCTCAAATATCTATATGACATATTCTTTAAGTTCCTTCAAACCTTTACCAATATGTTACCTTGGGTATCATCCCACTCACATTTAAAAATGCAAACTGCAATCCCACCTCTGCTTCCTAAGCCTTTATTCTGCTTTAAACTTACCCTCAGCAGTTATCACCATCTGATATAAATAGCATGTTAACTGAGTATCCCCGGTAGAAAGTAAGCCTCAGGAAGGCAGGGATCTAGGCCTATTTTGTGTACTGCTACATACCTACTGCCCAATATAGTGTTAAAACCATAAATATTTGCTGAATGAATGAATGAGTAAATGAATAAATTGTTCTAATTAGCCTCATCTACTAGTTTAAAGACTGTCCAGAATCTATTAGTCCAATACATAGCAGTTCTTTTAAAATAACTTTTTAAGCCAATGAATACAAGTTAAATTGTCAGATAACTCAACATTTTATTGTTAGTTCTGATATGATTGTACACCTAATACACTTAGATGTGTATCAAGTACTGGCTTAAATGTTTCATACAAAATACAAACTAAATTTAGCATTATGAAGGTTAGTGTCTACAGCAAATGTTTATTGGATAAAATGCATTTACTTAGCTGTTTTTAAAACTTTAAACTTCAAAATTATAAAATCCTTATAAATAGAACACAAATATTTTCACAAACTAAAGGATAGTATACTGTCTTTGTTGACATTACCAGCCTATTTATTCAAGAATAGCCAACACATTATCAAATCAGCAAAATTAATGTGTTATTCTGTTACAATTAGGATCTAAATCAACATATTAATAGTCTCCAAGATAATTGGTCATTCTTTAATTTCCAGAGAGAGAAACATACACAGTATTCAATTAGGCTTTGAGGAAAGTCATCATTACTAAATAAGAATTAGATATGTCAGGATAATTACATTTCTATCCCTTTTTGATATAATTTAAAAACTTCCTGACTTTCAATATCAAGTCCATCATTTGCTAACAATGTGACCCTATACAATTATTTAACTTATTATAAATCTTAGTTATTAATATGACATGCAAAATTTTTATAAGGACTATATAAAATAGTGCATTCAATTTTCTTAGTACATTTTTGGGCACATATTAATTGTACAAAAGGGTAACCATCATCATCATTATCATATTCTCATGATTGTATTACAGGTAAAGAAGCTACGCATATATGACTAAAGCCAAGACCACAGACAAGAATACAAAGTTCAAAAAATGGACAAAACATGGTCAGGTGCATAAAAGTGATCTTGTATCAAATGGGAAAAGTATTAAGACAGCTGGAAAATTAAGTCTTGTATTTAAAACTTTAAAATTTCATGTTTATGGATGAACTATATAATCCTATTACTTGTGACATTATGTTATATAAATTTTATTTCATATTTTAAGTAATGACATGTAGTAAAGCATAGTTATGGAGAGCCAGAGCTTTGGATTCAGAGTTGTAATTTGACTGCACTACTTACCAGCTGTATGATTCTTTAGCCTCTGTTCTCACATTTGTAAAATGGGAAACATAGGAGCCTACCTCATAGGATTTGTATCCCAATAATTGAATTACTAGTTTTGTGATTGTCGACACACAATTTACCTTTGCTCCCATTTTCTTGCCTGCAAAATAGCTTATAATAATAGTAGCAATTTCAATCATTTTAATTAATGTATATAAAGTAATATCTAGGACATAATCACCTCCAAATTTGGGGAAATTAGTAGTAGTAGTAGTAGTAGCATTAATGATAGCAGAGAAAAAGGAATTAAAATATGTCTAAGACAGCCCAGCAGGTGGTATTTTTCAATAATTATCTTGAACTGAATTTCATGTTAAAAAAACAAAATTTTCTGTAGCCATATTAGAGTAATTCATATATACTACCACTTTTTTTAAACTAAAGAGAAGGTGTCCAAAATTGCAGAGTTAATGTCAGAGGCAGGGTTGAAACCTGTCTCCAGCTTCCAAAGATAGGTTATTTTTAAGCTTACAATTCTGTTTTTGTATCTAGAGATAGGAATTATTTATATTGAAACACAGATCCTATTTAATAATGAAAGCTTAGTTAACAAAGGAAATAATGTTAAATTATACAAATTTTATAGTGATTTTAGCTGGAATATATCAATTTCACTAAATAAGAAATACCAATGCCTCTATAACAAACTCTATAAAAGACAGTCCTTACTTTGGAGAAATCCACATTGCAAACAGAATTAGTTTCCTTTCACTTTCTTCTGAAGGTGCTCCAATAAGCACCATAACTAAGAGGCTGCTTCTTAGTTATGGATAACATAACCAAGAAAAAATGAATAATATTGCTGAATTACATTTTCAACCTAATACAATTGATGTAAGTTTAAAATCAAGCAGGGGAAACATTTAACACAAATTATAAATAGGAAAACCATTTTGAAAGTGAAAAACAAGAAAAATGTGGTTTCCATTTATGAGATGGAATAAGAAAACTGAATAAAGTACAATGAAAATCAATTCATATCATTTGTTACACAAAGAAAATCAGCATACCTTTGGCAGGATTTGCTTCATATCCATATGACGTTTTGTTAAAAATATGATGATCACCAGAAGTAGGTATTATCTTTGAATCTGAAATAGGATGGATCCCTTTAACATGTTCAGCTATTGCTTTATGTTGCTCATAAAATCCAAGTTTCCTTGGAGAGTCTGTCCCCAACATTGTTTCACCATTTTGTAACCCTATATTTTCTTCTCTTTCAGTATGTGCTGGTAGGTTATTCTCTGAGTGCCTCACACTTGTAGCAGGTAGTTCAGCAATTTGTAATAACACTTCCTTCTGATTAGCAGCAGAGGTTTCTGGTAAGGAATTAGATTCAGTGCTACATTGACCCTCTAACCTATATTTCCCGGGAGACATAATTGCACAGGGGACAGTTCCCATAAGTTCTATTGTTGTCTTTGTAACAGCAGCAGGATTGAGAGACATCTGAGAGGTAGAATCATTGTGGCCAAAGTTGTCACAGTGGGATGCCATGCTTCCACTTTTAGAAAATGCATCCGTTTCAGACACAGAATCTTCAGTCAAGGCTAAAAATTCTGAAGGTGTCTGAGCTGTGGTAAGATCAGCAGAAAGCAAAGGAGATTGTAAAGAGCTTCCTGCCCGTTCCGTTACATCCACAGAGCAGGATGGCGAAGCTCTTACTAACACAGGTTCTCTCTCTTGGTACTGTGTAACTTCCAATGAGAATTCAGACTGCTGTACCAGTGAAATAGATTGGCTCTGTAGAACTGGCTTAGAAAATTTATAGTGAGATGAAAAAGATTTAGGGAGTAGCTTCCTTGTTGACTGCTTAACAGAACGGCGAGTTTGGTCTTCTGTGAAACCAGAATCATCCCCTTCACTTTTGCCGGAACTTAGACAATTTATAAAGACATTCTTGTTAGTTGAGTGCTCTTTTTCCCTTTCAAAGTCCTCTGTCAAAGATCTTGTTATCTTCTTATTTCGTGAACTACTAAAACCAACAGAATGTCTTCCCCTGGTCTTAATATGTTCTTCCAAACTCAGTTTCTGCATATTGCTGTGACCAGGTTGAGCACCATTTGAAATACTAAGGTTCTGGTTGGTAGGTTCTTGCTTAGGCTCACTCCCCTTCTTATGGTGGAAGCTAATGGAAGGAGTACGGAATATGCTCCTCCGTTTACCTGTGCTACCTGAGCTTGAGTTAGTGCTGGAAGGAGAGGAACTGTGGACACCAACTGTATTACTGGAAGAAGGTGAAGAAGGAAGAGAATCATGTCTTCTGCTAATACTTCTTCTGAATATCGGCAACCGGGAGACCAGGGTAGATCGTCTTGATCCTGAGTCCCCCATTGGGACTCCAAGGCTTGCACTGTGAAAGCCAACTTAGCAGCCTGAGAAAGGTTAAAACAAAAAGAACAAGTCAATAGAATTCAAGTACAAATAATACATTTTAAAACAAAATACTGTTTTTCAAGACACGAAATAGAATTCGGTTTATACTAAAACAATCAATAACAAAAATCTGATACCTAATAAACGTTTTTGAATTTATAAGTAGTAAAAATGATCCAATAACTTGTACTGATATTTTATAGTGATGCAAACATTTTAAGATTAACAAAAATATTTAAAGTTTATTCAAGAGTGTTGGCTTTGGAGACACCAGGTATTTAAGACCCAGACTTACTACTTATAGCTGTTCCATAATTTTAGTAAACTGTTTATTCTTAACTTTTTATGTTTTTTTTTAGATGCAGTAGGCACGTGACAGACATAATAATTTCTGTCTGGGTAAATGCACCACCATGAGTCTTGTCAGAGACCACTAGAAGTATTTTCATTTTATACCACATGATTCAACAAGGTCCTGATGGGAGCTCAACAGAATCATAAACAAGACAATGGTATAGCCTGACACCACCATCAGCACTCAAAGAAAAACCAATTGCTATAGACTTTTTTTTCTCTCTTTTTTTTTCTCTCTCTCTCTTTTTTAAATTATACTTTAAGTTCTAGGGTATATGTGCACAACATGCAGGTTTGTTACATATGTATTCATGTGCCATGTTGGTGTGCTGCACCCATTAACTGGTCATTTACAATAGGTATTTCTCTTATTGCCATCCCTCCCCCTTCCCCCGACCCCACCACAAGTTTGATTTGGGAAGCTGAGAGATAAGCAGGCCATTGGAAGAAGAAACTAAATCACAAGGATATAACGTAGGGTTACAAACAAGTTAAACTTATGAGAGAACCACAGGTGTCAGTTGAAGAAAATGCTTGAATAAAAACTAAGACAGTTGGTAACGTTGAGAGAAGTGAGAATACATACTGAGAGAATCAGAAGCATAGAAAATTTATGAACCATATTAATGTCAGTATATTCAGGGTATCAATGGAGAAGATAAAGGAGGAGAAGGACAAGGGTGAGGAGAGGTGGCAGCTACAACTCATCAACTTCGACGTACCAGGTACTTCCCAACAGATTATCTCTTTCACACCTTGTATTTCTAGAAATAGGTAATAAGACTATGAACATTTTACAACAGAAAAGCAACTTGTGTAATGTCATTCAGCCAACACTTGGCAAAACAGGAATAAAAAACCAAGCCTTATCTAACTATGGGGTAAGCTTATAATCAGCATGGTACATACTACATTCACTAATTAGTCATGAGCTCCTACTGCTGAATGAAGGCCCTGCTATGTTTCTACATCAGGGATTCAAACTTGTACAGCAAATATTGTTATTCTAGTGACCACCATTTTTCACTGATTTTTAAACTGTACCTGATTTGGATGCTATTTTATTTATGAGTTTTGCTTAATCCTTCAACTGTAATGCACCCTCTCCCTTTGTAAATTGAATCAGATTCTGTTTCATTTTCTTAGTTTTTACAACCAAAACTACCTGACTAAAAATTAATACTATACAAAATTTAAAATCCTCTATTTTATCATCCTTGTAAATATGAGAATTGATCAAGTAAAATACTTTCATTTCCTTGAAAAAGTATGTGACAAAAATGATGAATATTTGCTTTTAGATATTCATTCATAACTATTTAATATTTTTCTCCAAACAACATAAAATCTGACATATTTGTATTATAAGATTTTTTGTGGATGATTTTTCACTACAGTCAATGACTTTAATTTTAAAACTTGATTTTATTTTTAATTCACAGATGACAATTGTATATACTTATGAGGTATAATGTGATTTTTGGTATGTGTTTATATTATAAAATAATTAAGCAAATTAACATACCTATCACCTCATATACATACCATTTTTTGTACTGACAGCATTTAAAATGTACTCCTTTATCCATTTTGAAATATGCAGTACATTATTATTAACTATAGTCACCATGCTGTGTAATCAATCTCTAAAACTTATTTCTCCTGTCTAACTGAAACTCTGTACCTTCTGAACATTATTTCCCCATTCCCCTGGCCCCAACACCCCAGCCCCCGGTCTTACCATCCCGGTCTCTGGTAACCATTCTACTTTCTACTTCTATGAGTTTAATGATTTAGATTCCATATATAAGGGAGATCATGCAATATTTGTCTGTCTGTGTCTAGGTTATTTCATTGAGCATAATGTCCTCCAGGTTTATCCATGTTGTGACATGTGACAGAATTTCTTTTTTAGGCTGAATAGCATTTCATTATATATATAAACCACATTTTCTTAATCCATTCATCCACAGATGTACACTTAGGTTTGTTGTATATCTTGGCTATCATGAATAATGATGCAATAAGCATAGGAGTACAGATATCTCTTTGACATACTGATTTCAATTGTTTGGCTATATACCCAGACTATATGCCCAGAAGTAGGATTGCTGGATCATATGATAGTTCTATCTTTAGTTTTGGAGGAACCTCCATACTGTGTTCCACAGAGGCTGTGCTAATTTACATCCCCACCAACAGTGTGCAAGAGTTCCCTTTTCTCCATATGAATTTGAATTTAAATCAAACTATATGTGAACCACTCCCAAAACATTTCAGTATTCTTGTAAGGCTTTGCTTGAAGAAAACCTAAAACATAAACATACATTTTAGCTCTTAAAATTGTTCACAAATAAAAATGTGTGATTTTCCTCACAGCTTAGATTTTCCAAAGTGTATACAATGAATAATACATGTTTTCATGACTATATTCTTTAAAATGTTTCAACCAACATCATTCACAGCCATGATTTTTTTCACTTACATGCAACATTTATTTCCATTCAATGCCTATTGAAGAATTTTTCTCTAATTAGAACATAATCAACCATAATGATTTGCAGCTGGTTGTGAACCTATAGCCTTCAATGCCTGAATGTCAAAATATCAACCAGCATTACTGAAATACT
Source organism: Macaca fascicularis (assembly GCF_037993035.2). Taxonomy (NCBI): domain Eukaryota; kingdom Metazoa; phylum Chordata; class Mammalia; order Primates; family Cercopithecidae; genus Macaca; species Macaca fascicularis. The sequence goes on along the minus strand of NC_088379.1, from coordinate 95,849,702 downwards.
CAAAATTTATGTATATTAAATATTTATTGGCCATTTTTGAAGTATTTTCTGCATATGGAGCAGCATTAAAAGTAAAAGAGTCAGTCCCATATCTCTTTAGCAAGTATTCAAAGGATCTAACTGACGAAAAAAAAAATTTTAAACAATTTTATAATCACTCTTGCTCTTAAATACTTAATGAAAACCACCAGACTTCCACTGGGCACAAATAATCTATTAAGGTCAGTGATATGTTTGTCCTAATTTCTTTAAGTAAAAACATCATAGATACCAAAAGGTATCTGCACATTATTGAATAACCTGGAGTAGATACAAATCTACTAGAGATAAATATCCTTCACATGTCTTTTATTTTTAACATGAACTCATATTTCCCTTGAGAGCTTCCCAGCTAAATAAGGAGAAAATAGACTATAGATCAGGATTATCCATATTCTTTAGGTAAGCTCTTTAAAGCTTGGATGCTGTCTACATTTCCAGATTCATTACTCTTCTCACACTTCATGATCCATTTACACTGATGACTGTCATTTTCTTATCTTTCTTTCCTTTTCCTTTTCTTTCTTTCTTTGTTTTTTGTTTTGTTTTGTTTTTTTGTTTTGTTTTGTTTTTGGAGACAAAGTCTTGCTCTGTCACCCAGGCTAGAATGCAGTGGAGAGAACATAGCTAACTGCAGCCTCAAATTCATGTGCTCAAGCTATCCTTCTACCTCAGCCTCCCAAGTAGCTGGGACTACAGGCATACAGCATCATGCCCAATTAACTTTAAAAAAAAAGTTTCATAGAGACAGAGTCTTGCTATGTTGCACAGGCTGATCTCAAACTCCTGGCCTCAAACAATCCTCCTGCCTCGGTGTCCCAAAGTGTTGGGAGCCCAGGCATGAGCCACTGCACTTGGTCATGACTGCCATTTTCTGATCACTTTCACCTTCAAGACCTTTGGAGATTTAGGTCCACCAGCTTGGGATGCCCTTCCTGTAACTCCAACATGGCAAAAGCCTCCTACTTTAGTTTTGGAGGAACCTCCATACTGTGTTCCACAGAGGCTGTGCTAATTTACATCCCCACCAACAGTGTGCAAGAGTTCCCTTTTCTCCATATGAATTTGAATTTAAATCAAACTATATGTGAACCACTTCCAAAACATTGCCCCTTCCAAGTTGCCATCCCTGACACTCTTTCCCTACCTGACAACCCATTCCCACTGTCTCCCATCCTGGAAATGGTACTCCTCCTTTACATTTCCTCAAGTATTAGCTTACATAGTAAGCATCTGTTTATTTATCTCAAGTTACTATTTTGTCTTAATGACAAAAACCACTTCTCCTTAATTTGATACCCAGTGCCTGAGAAAATATGCAATTTGTACCTATAGAGTACACAGATTTCTATGTTTTAACTTCAACACTTCAGGATTTCAAGCCTACATAAACATATTTTCTGTCTCACTGCCATGAATAAATCTTATAATCCTGAGGGTAATTATGCTAAATTACAACTTTTAGAGATTCATATTTATTAAAAGGCTTCCAAACTTTAAAAGTTCAATAATCTGAAATTTGCTAATAAACAGTTGAAAACATGAAAACATAATGCTGAATAAGTTTCATGAAATAATATGTCATCACAGCAGCTTCAATTATTCACTAAAGATAAATGCAACAACATCATAACTGCTAATTTTATTTCTTTTTACTACAATGTTTTTATAACAGTTACCTTTAATCCCTTAGCAAACATTGTATACATTTTTATAAGTTTCCAAATTGGATAAAATAAACATCTTTTCTCAATTCTTATCTAATATTTCTCGATTCAGAAATCATAGTCACTTTCATAATAATAGGTCTTAAAAATATGAAGGTTGAACTAGACCCATCCATTATCTAGGGGTCTTTACTACCATAAACGTTATTTTATTTTGAAAAAACAAATTTGTTACATAAGTTTTTTATTATAAATTTAATGATATGTAAATAAACAAAAGGTAAGATTAACTTGAAGATAACACTACTATACAAATGTATATGGGCCCTATTAGAAGTAAAACTCAGTTTGATCGCTTAGAAATTTACAATGGCAACCTGAAGAAATAGTACTTTTGTTCTTTAGCACCAGGATTTAACAAAAGGCTTCCAGAAGGTACAGTACTCTATTCAGTGACCTCTACAACCTTAGCAAACACAATCATTACCCTTAACAGAGTACCACATTATAGGAGGACCTATTCTAAATAAACTTAGAGTCAAATTTCTTATTTGATATGATTGAAGAAGATATGAATTCTAGTTAAATGATTCATAATTTGGACATGGATCATTAATATGTTACCTACTTAAAGTTGGACTAAAAGTAAAATATATTACATAATTAAGACATTTTAAAAATTACTGTCTGGGTGCAGTGGTTCATGCCTGTCAATCCCAACACTTTAGGAGGCTGAAGTAGGAGGACAGCTTGAGCCCAGGGGTTGGAGACCAGCCTGAGCAACATAGGGAGAGCCGATCTCTTAAAAAAATTAATTAACTAGGTATGGTGGCACACACCTGTTGTCCCAGCTACCTGGAAGGTTGAGGTGGGAGGATCCCTTGAGCCTTGGAGGTCAAGGCTGCAGTAAACCACAATCGCACCATTGCACTCTAGCCTGGGTGACGGAACAAGACCCTGTCTCAAAAAAAAAAAAAAAAAAAAAAACTATTTCTTTTGTGATTCCAAATGCATAAATTAACCAACAGCATAAAACAGTCCTGCAGGGTTTCAGAGCTGTATCATCTTGGAAGCTGACTACCATATACTTAAATAGGTCTATCTGTCTGTACAGGTAAAAAGAAAGCAAAATTACCTTCGCTTTTCTTCTTTCTCATTGCTTTTCAAATATTTTCCTAGAATTTGTACACCCCTCATATTTTTTCATTAGGAGTCATAGATGATGACATGTCACCTGGTCTCATATCTGAGATAATCCTAAGTATTCTTTGTCTCTCTTATATACCTCTTACATACACGTGTAATTGGCACTTAAATGCAAGTACTACCACTTACTGATACTATAAACTGGAACATCAATAATAATTACTTTATAGAGTATTTTAAGAATGAGAAGATACTACATCACAAGGACACTAACCCACTGCTTGGCACAGAGTAGATATACAGCTCTGCCTTTTCTGTTGAAATATATTCAAGCAAGAGGTAGATGGTGGTGCAGCTCTTAGAGTAGTTATGAAAATCATCTACCTAACAAAATGTGTGTCACAACCAGTCTATTAAAAATCACCTAAAATAATATTGAAGAGATGTATATAATGTGAGATCAGTACTCTGACCTCTTATAATCTAATTCCCTAAATTTATATTTTTATTGGCATTTGAAAACAAATGATCAATATTTGAAATGTTTAGGGGAATGCTGCATAAGTTAAATCTGTTCCCAGCTCTATTGTTTCCCAGAAAAACATTCAGAAAATAATCTGGTAGAGCCTAAATGACCATATTAAAAAGAAAATCTTCCATTATACTTGGTGAAAATAAAAGAAGATCCATGAACGAAACAAATATTTCCTAGGTAATAATTTTAACATTAAGAAAATGATGGCAGAAAATTAATAATATGTAAACATATCAAAGGACATTGATCAATTTTTACCAAAATAAGTAGGATATCAGCTTGAAGTAACTTCCCAATCTTACCTAATTATATCATTTAACCCAGATATAAACAGGGCTCGCACTTGTGAAGATTCTTGCAGTCCAGGCTCTTTCTACTAGAAAGACCATGCTATCTACATCTCAACACTTTTTCAGTTTATCTCTACATGCATTTCCAAAATGTTTTTGCTGTTTCCCCTTAAATAAATGGGAAAATAACGGAGGCATTTTTAACAGCTAAATGATTCCCACAACGCTGACAAAGGCCACTTCTGCCAGTAAGGTCAGTGAGGAGAATATGAGACACGTTAAAAGGATGGCTAATCGGGACCAAGTGGGTGATCAGTCACAGAAAAGAGAATGAAATTGTCAGCCTAAGGTAGAAAAAGCCAGAAATCACGTAATTGATTACATATGTTTAATTAACAATTTATTGAATTCGTATATAATTTAGCCATATTGAGTACACTAAGTTGTTCTCAACAAATACACAAAATAACCAAAACAAATAATTGCTTATATAAGAAATGTCTGTCTTTGGGTCACTCCTAAAAATGAACTGACACAAAACATGGTATATAAGCAAAGATAGATTGTCTCTGATTAGATTTGTATAAATCAGTCCTCCAGATAAAAAGAGAAAGAGGGTGAGTGGTGTGCAAGTAGCATGACAATGGGAACAGCTACAAAAGGAAAGAAGAACACATTAGAAAGAAATTATTCTAGCAGGATTTAGGAAAGCAGATGAATTATTTGGATTAATTAAGGGATGATGATAAATATTTAGAAAGACATAAGTTACACATTTATATATGTAATCTTGATACTCAGCCAGATATGATCTTGATTCTTTAATGACCAGAAGAAACAGAGAGAAAAGAGAAATAGAGAAAGATGGGCTCTGGTCAGACATACAAAGAAGTTAGTGGTAAAAGAAGAAAGAAGTGTAAAAGCATATGACCCAGGCTTAAGTAAATAATAAGAGGCACATTTATGCTTAAAGAATCCTACAGTTGCATGTACTAAGGTTTAGACACAGTGAATGCATAACTGTTAAGAATTCAGACTCTGATACAAGAATAGCTGGGTTTAAATTCAGCACTACATTTAAGAGCTGTGTGACTTTAGTGTGACTTAAATAAATGGCGTAACCTCCTTGAGCCTGAGCTGCTTCTTGGGGATCACAGTAGCATCTGCCTTGAAAAATTTTTCAGAAAAGCAAAAAAGTTAATGCAATAAAGCACTTAGAACAGGGTCTAGTACATGACCGACGCTCAATAATTTATGTATCATAATCAATTAACCATGTTTGCGCTGTTTTAGAGCAAAGGTGTTTTCCTTAGCGTATAACTTTCCCCCACCTTTTCTGCTGTAAGTTCTAACTCTGTCTACTCCTAGACTAGTACTGTTACTTTCTGAGCCAATCCCAAAAAGTATGGAAAAAGCATCAGAGGCTGCAGTATCCACATGCTAATGAGGCTCGAATTAGTACCTCTACCTTATATCACTGAATAAATAGGGATGGAACCAATATTACAAACATTTTTAAACCTGTCTGTTACAAATAATTTCATTTAGCCATACCTTCCTTGCTTTTGACCCAAAATATTTGACACATTGATCACTTTGACTGCACATGACTGAATAATTGTTCACTGTCAACAAAATAGTTCAGACAGGGAGCAAAGAACTGACAATATTATGAACATTCAAAGACTCTCGGAGTCTGAATAAATTTGTTGAGCAGTGGCAATGTCAGTACAACAAATATACAACTTTAAAGAGGATAGCACACATCTGAAAGTATATGTTTATTAGTAAAGAGCAGTTGCATTTTTTTATATCTTCCATTGGCGAATTGGCTTGGTTTTAAAACACTGATTTAAAAAAAAAAGTCATCACAGATCCAGGATAGGTTTCCTAGAAGTAGAGCCTGAGTAAAGAATTCTTGTTCTAACATGTCAAGCTGATTAAAGAAAGAAAGGCTAATAAGATGGGGACACTGGGGATAAGTGGAGAAGAAGCTAAGCCAAGATGTGGTCAAAAACTGGACACTAGCTTCAGAATGATCCCATGGGAAAGCTCTGGCGCACAAACTGATACATTAAGACAGGGGCTGGTCTTTGGTATCCTATGCCAGTCAGATAATTAATATCTGGAATATATAAAGAACTATAAATCAATAAGAAAAAGAACCTAAAAGCAAAAATAAATGAGCAAAGAATAAGAACAAGTAATTCCTGAAAGAAGGAACACAAATCACTAATGAATATATTTTTAAAATACTCAAACTCATTAGTAATCGGGGAAATAGAAAGGACTCCTATAAGCCGGTAAGAAAACACAAAGAATAAAAGGGAGCAAAGAATAGTAACAGGAAATTTACAGAAGAGGAAATATAAATCACTAATCAACATATGAGCAGATAATCAACTCCATAATTAATCAGAAATAAATACAATATTTTTCATCCATAACTTTTTAAAATTTAATAATATCAGGTTTGGTGAAAGAAGTAGTACATATGGACGGACACTTACAAAGAAATCCAAATTGTTAAAGTCATTTTAAAATTAAAATTATTTATCAAAGTATAAAATGAAAAAATAATTCCACTTCTCAGCATTTACCCTAGAATAATACTCACAGGTCTACTCAAAGAAGCATGTACAGGAATATTCAGGCTTACTGTAGTGAAAATACAAAATAATATAAATGTTCATTAATGGGAGAATTTTTAAAATTCCAAAAATTGTCTATTTATTCTACAGCATTATATACAAGAGCTAAACATATAAGGTCAAATATATGAACAAACAAAGGAAAATTTTCCAAGGCATTATGTTAATAAAATCAAATTGGTAAGTGACATACTATTCAGTATACCTTTTATGCCAATTTAAAATTTATTATCAAATAATATGTATAATATTAAATACTCTGCAGAATCATATGTGTACATCTTGAAGGATGTACTTCAAAGCATTAACAGTGATTATCCTTAAAGAGGGCCTTTGAATTGAGGTTGTCGTCATTGGGGACATGGTGTTATGTGTAATATGATGCTTCAACAATCAGAATGAAATCATGAATTAGTTTTATATGTAAGACTTAAAAATTAAAATAAGAGAGTACAAAATATATAGCCTATTTAAAAATTACAAAATATGGAATGATATAGACATATGCATGTAAATGTCTTAAAAACAACTTGGAAGATACACAAAAATTATTATTATTTTATTATTATTATACTTTGAGTTCTAGGGTACATGTACATAATGTGCAGGTTTGTTACATATGTATACTTGTGCCATGTTGGTGTGCTGCAACCATCAACTCGTCAGCACCCATCAACTCGTCATTTACATCAGGTATAACTCCCAATGCATTCCCTCCCCCCTCCCCCCTCCCCATGATAGGCCCCGGTGTGTGATGTTCCCCTTCCCGAGTCCAAGTGATCTCATTGTTCGGTTCCCACCTATGAGTGAGAACATGCGGTGTTTGGTTTTCTGTTCTTGTGATAGTTTGCTAAGAATGATGGTTTCCAGCTGCATCCATGTCCCTACAAAGGACACAAACTCATCCTTTTTCATGGCTGCATAGTATTCCACGGTGTATATGTGCCACATTTTCTTAATCCAGTCTGTCACTGATGGACATTTGGGTTGATTCCAAGTCTTTGCTATTGTGAATAGTGCCGCAATAAACATACGTGTGCATGTGTCTTTATAGCAGCATGATTTATAATCCTTTGGGTATATGCCCAGTAATGGGATGGCTGGGTCAAATGGTACATCTAGTTCTAGATCCTTGAGGAATCGCCATACTGTTTTCCATAATGGTTGAACACAAAAATTATTAACAGTGGTTTCCACTGGGAAGGAAAAGATTGGGCATATTAGAAAATGCCTTTTCTAAAAATAATTTTACCAAGTATGACAAAATACAAACATCAATTCCTAGCGTTTTAATAATTGCTTCAGGTTTTACAGTTTAATATACAATATTTAAATAAATAAAACATATGGAAGTGCTAAGAATCCTTAAAATAATATAAAGACTTTGTATTTTTTTTCCTTTTTATGGAAAACGGGGTCTTGCTATATTGCCCAGGTAGGTCTCGAAATCCTGGGCTCAAGCTATCCTCCTGCCTCTGCCTCCCTAAGAGCTGGGATTACAGGCATGAGCAACCATGCCCAGCAAGACTTTGTCTTTTCTATTAAACTACATTTTAATAGTAAAAATTATACTTTATATGATTTTCAATCCAAATGTTATCTGTTTATAAATTGGGATTAACGCTTCTAACAGCTCGGATTCTATCCGGTTTCACTATTGCAAGCTATTTCCTTCCTTCTAGAAAAAAAGTCAATTTATTTTAACAACACAGTAATTCATCTAAAATGGCAGTGAGCCATAAGACACAAATAATTCACTCCAGTTTTTTTACAATCTTTTTAATGTTTAATAATTCCATATTACAAACAATAAACCGCAATAGAGTTTTATATGTGGGTTAATAAATTTAAGTAATATGATGACTTAGAAGTAGACAGCATTATGACTTTTTCTCATTAATAATAAATTGATGCCATTATACATCTTCCTTTCAAAGTTAGTAAATTAACTAGATGTCAGTTTATATTTTCCTTATTTTTAAGTAAACTATATATCTGAGATGCATGCTCTTTTGAGACATCTATAATGGTTCATTTGTTTACTGTATATTAAAATGACTGGATTTGCCTTAAATGTTTTACTCTCTTTACTAAAAATAAAAAAAAAATTTATAATAAATAACCTGCAGTTTCATTTACATAGCAGCAGAGGGTGCAGGAGATCTTCCTTTTTGATGGTAAAGTTAATTTTTTATTGTAACTCTTATTGGGCATTTAATTATTAAAAATATCACAAAATCCCTAAAGAACATTAACAAATTAAATCTTTTTAAAACAATTAGTATCTACTAAAAATAAATTGCCTTTCAGGTCAAAGAAAAACTCGATTCAACTTGAAAGCTTGAAACAACAGAATAATAAAAAACAGTTTCTAAAGTTTTTCTCTTATAAATATGTATAGGATCTATATTTTTAAAGGGATTCAGATTCACATACATATCAATTCAAATTTATTATTCATTTTTCTAATAGTTTCTTTTTTGTTTTTGAAACAACATCATGAACATATGTCTAAAATAAAACTGTACTGCTTTGTAGAAAACATAATAGTATAAAAGGTGTATAAAGATAGTAGCATATTTTATTCTGATTATAAATTGTAAACATCACTTTATTTTTTATTGTATTAAACATATTCCATAGAGCAGCTAATAGTAATAGATGCAAATGTAAATAAGAAAATGAAAAAACTATCTTATATCAATATAGGATGAATTCCGAAGTCTGAGAAAAAGAATTTTAAAGTACTAATCAGAATATATGTTAGGATAATAAATTAAAAGGTGGCTACATTGGACATTTATAATTATTTCTTTGGGTGTGTAGAGTCAGTAATACAGACACCTGACAATAAAAATCAGTATAGGCAGTAGTATGGAATCCAATATTTTCAATGCATGCTCCAGTTCAAACGCAAATGTTAGATCAATAGAACTGAAAGTCAGCAATGGTCTGGTGAAAGGAAAAAAAAATATGAGTATATCCACAAACAATTGCAGCTTTTGTTTTTTTATAAATGCTGTTATAGATGTCTCCTATATAATGCTGACTGCAGCATGTTAAGGAATATGCTGATTTCCATTCAGTCATGTATTGGCATTGTGTACTAATTCTGTTAGAATCATGTGAAAAACAGAATCTTGGGTTTGGCTTTTTTAAAAGAGCTGTCTTTGAACTCAACATGTAATGATCACATTCATTAATAACACTTTCACAATATATTTATCGATATAATTTATGTTGGGTTCTATTTCTCTATTATTAAGATTAGAGAACTGATTAGATGAATTATGTGAGCCCCTCTGATTTATTAAAACATATGCATGCAGTCTGTGAAATTTAGTACACATACAAACATGCATACACACATACATACTCATAAACATATATCTGAATATCATCTTTTCTAGTTAAAAGTTAACAACAAACTAGATTCAATATTCCATAGATATGAAGGTAAAAAGAATGTGTTATAAGCTATTACCACTAACACAGAAATGTAGTGCGTTATAGAAAAAAGAGAGGAAAAAAAGAGCAAAATGATAGTAGAGTCAAAGTATGTCTAGGAATGCAGTGTATTTTTTATATGATAAAATTAGAAATGTGATGACAAGTTTGCCTTCCTATTTTACTGTAATTGCTAATGTAATCAATGGGCTTAACCAAATCATATACCTATTTTCTTACATTTCTACCATTATTTAATATTTTGGTGTTTTTTTGTTTGTTTGGAGATGGAGTCTCGCTCTGTCACCCAGGCTGGAGTGCAGTGGCGCAGTCTCGGCTCACTGAAAGCTCTGCCTCCCGGGTTCACGCCATTCTCCCGCCTCAGCCTCCCGAGTAGCTGGGACTACAGGTGCCTGCCACCACACCCGGCTAATTTTTTGTATTTTTAGTAGAGACAGGGTTTCACCGTGTTAGCCAGGATGGTCTCGATCTCCTGACCTCGTGATCCACCCGCCTCGGCCTCCCAAAGTGCTGGGATTACAGGCGTGAGCCACCGCGCCCGGCCAATATTTTGGTTTGTAACTCATGAGTTAAAACAGGGATATAGGTTTTAGAACCTAGGAAGTATCATGTCTGATACTTAACATATTTACATAATATAACACCCTAATACAGTGTCAGATTGAAATAGTTTCAAGTTATGTAGAAATAAGTTTTAAATTGGTAGAAATGTTAAATATTATACCAATAATTAATAGATTCACTCTAGATTCATACATTTTATTTCAAAGTAGACTTTACTAAATATATTAAAGCATATTGTATTGCCTATATTGTTCTTTGACTTTAAAAGTTTTTTTAAAAGGAGTTACATAATGAATATTATAATAAAGGAGCTATAATAAATTTAGCTCATTTCTTTCCTTTCTTAAGAAAACCCTTTAAACTTTGTTAACAAATTCAGTAAATTGTCTTCTTGTGAGACTATGGGCCTGTATCAAATATCACTATCAGGAATGACTAAACTATATTGAGTTTATACTAACATATTGCTAATTTGACAGAATAATAGGTAAGAAAGCATTCATGAGAAAAGGACGTGTGTTTATGGCACAAGGGCCTTTTCAGCTGTACCCAGTAGCAAGGGTGATGTGACTGACTTGAGTGACCACTAGGTGGAGATTTTGCATCTTGGAACATTTAAGGAGTTCTGCCTTGGTGAACAACTACTGCACTGAATTTTGTATTTGGAAAGTGAACTTGTTTCTTGAGGATAACAAATGGAAACCTAAACTAGTTAAGTACTTCACTCAGAAACATGCAAATAGTAGCTGCACTAACATTTACAGAACACAGTATTCCTGATAATGGAATTAAATCTAATCCAATCAAATAAAAGCAGAGACTCTCACTGCCAGAGATATGTCCTTATTTCAATCAAGTAAAAACACTCTTGCTCTGTAAGCATCCGATATCTCTTGTAATTGAATATTGTTTTATTTTTTATGGCTTTGAAATAAAAATTATTTTTAAGGAGCTACACTGACATAATGTTTTCTCTTGTTTCCTTTTTGTGGTGTTTTCTGAGTCACAAATTCACTACAAGAGGTGACCTCATATTTAATGAGTACATAGATATCTCATTTTAATACTCATAACAACTTTGTAGATAACTATAATTATTCTTATCAGATAGATAAATTTGGATTCAGAAAGGTAAAGGTAAAGCTACAATTTTAATCTAGGTCTTGCTGATGCTAAAGACAAATTTGGAAATTATAACACTGTTGAATGCACAAAAAAGATATCCTGATATTATATAGACAACAGTAACAATAACATCATATAATATTGCAAAATAATATTCTGAATGCTAATCCTGCTCTAAGAATATTTAATTGGAAGTGGCTTAGTATTCCAAATTAGTATTCCAATGACAGATCCATTGTTAGGTAATCAGGAAAAGTTTTAAGTGACTTTCCAATCACTATAGTTCACAGGAAATACAGAAAATATTAATTCCACAGGGGAAAAAAATGCAGCCACTAGCAAGAAGTTCAACAAAAAACAAGCCAGCGAGAGAGAGAGAGTGGTACCGCCCTACAGATTTCCGCAGGCTAACAGTTGCATATTCAGAATTGAATACTAAACAAGTACATATGTAGGATCTGAGAACATTTTGTGATTCAAAATAAAATATTCAAAGAAAGAAACAGACATCCTAGCTTAGACAGAGTGGAGAAAGAATATCATACAACAAACATAAGGGTACCCAGAAACTGGAAGGAAAACCTAAGAGACCCTATTTGCTTTGTTTGTAGAAAAACCACACACTGGCATTGGAATCCTATGTATATATTTCATAGTATATAGTATATACTATATATATATAAATGTTCAGTAATATAAAAAATAATTACTGATGAGGGTCAGTGTTGCTCAAAACATTATTTTAACTTTCTTCTGCACATCTTAGTATAGCATTCTGGTTTGGTCCCATATAATACATGGGTTAGAATTCCAGACTACAGTTAACAGTAATGGAATATACATTTCAAAATAGCTAGAAGAAAATGATTCAAATGTACCAGGAATTAAAAACAAAAATAAATATTTAAGATAATGAGTGTCCCAATTACCCAGATTTGATTACATAAATATATCAAATATCACATGTACCCTAAAAATATGTACATCTAATGAGTACCAATAAAAAGTTCTGGAGACATATTTTCTAGGTTTGGAGTTTAGTTTCTGCTGTCACTAACTTTGGGTAATCTTCACTACTTTAATCTCCCTTTGAGCTTCAATTTCACAATGTATGAAATTGAGTCATAAAAAGCACCTACCAAAAGAAATTTAACTATTATAAACATAAAAGAAGTTGACAGCTTGGACCTCTGTTCAACATAAAGGAAAGCAAAGGATAAATGTCATTATTTTTATTACAAAATTAGGTAAAGTGTTTCAACCTCTTTAATTTAGTCAAGAGTTTAAGACATCAAATTCTTGACTGAATACTGCGAAAAACTACTGAATCAGCACCCTTTACAGAACTGTATTTTCTTAATAAACCTATTTGCATCTATCTGAGCTACAAATTAAGACTGTACAAATTTGAGTAAAGAAATACTATCCTTGTAAAATTTCTTAGGGTAAAAGACTGTACAGATACTCTGGAAATGAGGAAAGATGGTGGTCCCTTATATTCCATGTGAAAGATGAACTCTCTTTTTAGTTTTCTTCTATTTCAAGTGTAGTTTATACAGAGATATTTTGAACAATTTTATGTTGCTCACATTGTCTAGCACAATAATTTCAAATTTTCTTTTTAGTAAAATAACTTTGAAAATCTACATAATCTTAGAAGACCTAAAAGTTAACAATTAATACATTTTCTATAAGGTAAAATGACGTATTTTTCTGATTGTCATATAATTTAAGTGGGTTTAAAATATATTTTCATCAACACTGTTAAGCTACATATTTAGCTTATTTGATTTAAGAAAAACACATGCAAATGTGTGTCCCAATGCACTTGGCAAAAGCAATCCTCTTTGTCAAACAAATCACCCAGTGAAAATTCTTCTTCAGAAGAAAGCATCAAGTAAGCCTGTTAATACCCCATAGCAACATTTTTAGTTTCTCACTTCTGGAATCCAAAGGGAGAGAGGAGGAGAAGAGGAAGGAAAGGGGAGAATGGCTCACCAGAATATTGCCTCTAGGAAACAGGACACAGCACCCTCCAATATTTACTTAGGAAGCCCTCAAAAGACTCCCTGAGTAACTTATCCCTTGGTTGAAATACTAGAGGTTTTTAGAAACTGAACAATGCATCCTAAACAGATTCACAAGTGAATCTGAATTCAGAAGTTTGCTTTTTTTTTTTTTCTTTGTAAAGTGGGAGATTGTGAAAGAAACATGAGGAAGATGACTAACAAAACTCAGAAGCTTCTCAAACAAGTAATTTGTAAGGAAAATCACAAACAAAAACTGAGAATTGAGAAATTAACTATCTAAAAGATATGCATGCCTATGCAGGGCAGGGGGAGTCCTTTATACCCTCGTTATTATACTATAGTCTGAATACCACTCTTCTAGCACAAAATACTAAGTGAATTCTCAAATAATTCAAAAATGGGAAACATATTCTCCTCCAGGCACAAAGGATGCAGAAGGGAATTAGAGAGGCTAGTCCCATTTCTGGAGGAGTATCTACTCCAATGAGGGAGACAGAATATAAACAAAAAATCAAATAAACATGTTAGATGATCTTTAACAGTGATATATGTCTTATAAAAACAATCAGAGTAATGAGATAAAGAATGAAGAAGACAAGTATGGAGGTGGTGATATTTGAGCTGAATGAAGAAGAGTAAGAAGAACACTTCCAGCAGAGGCAGAATCAAGTACAAACTCCCTGGGACAGGCCTGATCATTCCAAGTAGCAGTGTGAGTAAAGGGAAGGACTATTCAAGATGAAGCGTCAGGAAGTTAGAGGACCAGATCCTTGTAGGGAGCTAAATTAAGAGAGATAGCCGTTTTGTACAGGATTGATTGCCAAAACTAGCCACCTAGTTAGGATTCTATCACAATATCCAAAGGAGAGATAACGGTGCTCTAGCTTAAATGGCATAGTACAGATAAATAAGATGACAAACTTGGTTATCTTGTGGGGAACACTAGTAAGAATTGTCTATTGCTGAAAGGGACAAGAGAAAGAAAGGAATAAAAAAAAATGCCTAGCTTTTTTTGTTGTTGTTTGGTTGGTTTTTGTTTTTTAATGTTGTTAGTTTGTTGTTTTGCTATTTGTTTTAACTGGGAGAAGAAATGCTACTCAAAATCACAATCACAATGGAAAAGTCAGGATGGAATAGAGAAATAAAACATAAATACATAAAGTTTCAAATTATGATTAAATATTTACTCATAAGTAATTTCTTTTTCATATTTAAAGCAAACTGTTCCTAAAATACACTCTTTAAAAATAAATCCATTTCTAATATCAAAGTTGGAAATTTTGGGGGACATGAAGAATATAAAAAATGGAAAACATCTAATCCCATGAATGAATCTACTATGTTAGTTTATTTTTAAATGCAGGAATCCTTAACTTTACATGGCATTATGTTGAATGAAACATGTCTTTACTGGAACTGTGTCCTCATCTTGAATGGCTTTGTGAAAACTCTCATGAGACTCATGTAACATGGAAATAATGCAGAACAGTGAGGAGTCACCGAGATAAAGTGCATATGCAATATGGTATCTTGCTAAGGAATTTCATACATATTATCAACTCTTCATGAAAGTTTTAACAGATAGGATTTCTTAAAAGGAGTTACCACAAATTACCTAAGGCTTCTCCTATTATAAAACATGTAGGTAGTTTTAATCATTGGCTATTAAAAATAGAAATCTTTACTATATCACTATAAAGTAACTTACACGTTTTACTACTAAATAAAAATGTTGTAGCATTAAATGCTTCTGATTTTGGCTGACCCTATTTTGCAGGGAGTTTTTTTTATTATAAATGTAAGAACCCAAGGTTTTTTGAATTTCAGATCAATGACTCTATTGCTTCTTTTATGAGCAGTAGCAAAGTCCTATGTGTAAATCTCTTCTTGGAAAAAAGTAAAGCAGTCATAAAACCTAAAAACTCATTCAGACCACAGGGCACCGTTTAGTAAACTACCACGGCAACACACTCTGGCTGCAGCAACCTGAGGCAAATGTGTCTAATCACACTACATTATTTTTCTTCAGAATGTCTCTCTCCCATTCTGCAATGATTAATTCACTTGAGACCATGCAGACAGAGAAAGAACACCTCTTTGTAGCAGTTTAAGAGATCAAGTCATGAAGACAGGCCACAGGGTGAAGTTTCCAAAGAATAGTGACATTTCCAAAGAAAGTAAAATCTGTTTAAGTTAATGACTTATCAAACTTTATTAAAATTCTACTACTACATGGGAGATCTGCATTAGGCATAAAGGAAAACGCAAAATACATATAGAATATTAAGTGTATGAATTTTTCTGAACAACACTAGCCCTGTCCAAGACTGAGAAAATATATCTGTTATAATTGTTCAGTAAAAGTAAATTATTTAAAGCTTCAAAATTTCACCTTGCATAAGAAATCACATTTTAAGTTGCAAGTCATTTCTCTTTATTTATGTTATATTAACCTTTAAGAAAAAATAATTTGTAAGTGTATAATTTATAACTGTATAAGTGGTACAAACTATCGAAATAATTCTATAAAATTTTTAATGAACCAAATTGTTCTTCTGCTTTACAGAAATTGTCACCTTATGTGAAATCATAGTCTGCTTCATTTTCTTTTACAAACAATAAAATTGCAAAATATTTCCAAAATGTACACAATAGCAGGTAGTGAGAGAGAAACAGTACTAGGAAGTCTCCCAATGAAAAAAAACCCAGGACCTGATAGTTTTACTGCTAACTTCTACCAAACATTTAAAGAAGAACAAATATAAACTGTATAAACTACTCCAAAAAATTGAGGAGGAGAGGCTATTTCCAAACTCATTCCATGGGGCCAGTATTACCCCAATACCAAAACCAGACAACAACATGACAAAAAAAGAAAAATGCAGGCCAGTATATCTGGTGAACATAGATGCAGAAATCCTCAAGAAAATACTAGAAAACTGAATTCCAGAATACGTTAAATAGATCATTCATCATGATCAAGTGGGATTCATCGCAGGAATGCAAGAATGGTTCAATATACTCAAATCAATAAAGGTAATAAATCACATCAACAGAGAAAAACACATGATCATTTCAATAAGTGCCAAAAAAATCATTCAATATAATTCAACATCCCTTCATGATAAAAGCTCTCAACAAACAGTGTAAAAGGAACATACCTCAACATGATAAAAGGCCATATATGACAAATCCACAACTAGTGTCATATTAAATGGGAAAAAACTAAAAGTCTTTCGTCTACGATATAGAAAAGACAAGGATGCATGCTTTCATCACTTTTATTAAATACAGTACTGGAAACCCTAGCCAGAGCAATTAGACAAGCTGAATAAATAAAGGGCAACCAAACTGGAAAGGAAGAAGTCAATTTATCTTTGATTGCAAATAATATGATCTTATATTTAGAAAAACTGAAAGAACCAGAAAACTATTAGAACTCATAAACAAATTCAGTGAAGTTACAGGACACAAAAACAACATACAAAAATCGGTAGCATTTCTATTCACCAACACTGAACAATTTGAAAAAGAAACTAAGAAAGTAATCCCACTTAAAATAACTAGAAGTAAAATTAAATACCTACAAGTAAACTTTACAAGTGAAAGATATCTACAATAGAAACTACAAAACATTGATGAAAGAAATTGAAGGAGACATGCACAAAATGAAAAGATATTACATGTTCATGAATTAGAAGAATCAATATTGTTAAAATGCCCATGTTACTTGAATAATTCTACAGATTCAAGGCAATCTGTATCAAAATACCAATGACATTCTTCACAAAAACAGAAAAAAAATTAAAATTATGAACCACAAACAACCCAGAATAGCCAAAGCAATTCTGAGCAAAGAGAACAAAACTGGAGGAATTGCATTACCTGACTTCAAATTAATAACTTTGAAACAAGAGCTACAATAACCCCCAAAACAGCATGGTACTAGCATAAAAACAAACACGTAGACCAACTGAACATAAGAGAGAACTCAGAAACAAATCCGTACATCTAGAGTAAACTCATTTCTGACAAAGGTGCCAAGGGTATACCTTGGGGAAAGGACAGTCTGTTTCTTCAATAAATGGTGCTGAGAAAACTGGATATCCATATGAAGAAGAATAAAACTAGACCCCTATCTCTCTCCATATACAAAAATCAACTCAAGGCCAGGCACACTGGCTCATGCCTGTAATCCCAGCATTTTGGGAGGCCAAGGTAGGCAGATTGCTTGAGCTCAGCAGTTCAAGACCAGCCCGGCAACATGGAAAAACCCTGTCTCTATGAAAAATACAAAAATTAGGCAGGCATGGTGGCACATGTCTGTGGTCCCAGCTACTCCAGAAGCTAAGGTGGGAGGATAGCTTAAGCCCAGGAGGCTGAGGTTGGAGTGAGCCATGATTGCACCACTGTACTCTAGCCTAAGTGACAGAACAATACCCTGTCTCAAAAAAAAAAAAAAAAATCAATTCAAAGTAGACTGAAGACAAACCTAATACCTGAAACTATAAAACTACTAAAATAAAACATTGGGGAAACAATCCAGGACATGTGTCTGGTCAAATATTTCTTGAGTAAGATCACAAAAGCACTGGCAAATAAAGCAAAAATGGACAAATGATATCACATTAAGTGAAAAAGCTTTCTTGTGCATAGCAAAGAAAATAATCAACAAAGTGAAGGAACAACCCACATAGTGGGAGAATATATTTGCAAACTATCCATATGGCAAGGAACTAATAATAAGAATATATAAGGAACTCAAATCAATAGCAAAAATGTAATAAGAAAATGATCCAATAAAAATCGTCAAATGAATAGACATTTCTCAAAAAAAGACATTAAAATGGTCAACTAGTATATGAAAAATGCTCAACATCACTAATAAGGGAAATGCAAATCAAAAATACAGTGAGATCCCATCTTGCCCCAGTTAAAATGGTTTTTATCCTAAAGACAGGAAATAACTGATGCTGGTGAGCATGCGGAGAAAGGGGAACCCTTATATACAGTGGGAATGTAAATTAATATAGCTACTGTGGAAAATATTATGGAGGTTTCTCAGAAAAACTAAAAAAAGAGCTACCATGTGACCCAGCATTCCCACTGATGGGTATATATCCAAAAGAAAGGAAATCAATACAATGAAAAGATATATACATTTCCATGTTTACTGCAGCCCTATTCACAAGAGTCAAGATATGGAATCAACCTAAGTGTCCATCAACATATGAATGGATAGAGAAAATGTGATCCATATACACAATGGAATATTATTCAACTATAAGGAAGCAGGGATAAAGAGGGTTTGCTCAATGAGTACAAAAATGTAGTTAGATATAAGGAATAAGATCTAGTGTTCAATAGCACAATAAGGTGACTATAGTTAAAAATATTTTATTGCATATTTTAAAATTACTAGAAGAGTAGAACTGTAATGTTCTTAACATGAAATGATAAATCTTTAATATTATGGATATCCTAATTATCCTGATATTTTTCCAATTATCCTGATTTGATCATTGCACACTATATGCTTGTATCAAAATATCACATGTACCTCATAAATATGTGCAACTGTTATGTATCCATAACAATTTAGAAATATGTATAATAAAAATACAAATATAAAATATACTTAACTTGAATATTATAAATTCTATTTAATAGAGTACTTAGTGGTATACAATGCCACATAATCATTCAAAACAGTGCATGGGATCGGGGATAGTGTTAAATCACAAAATATCATGAAATATTAGAGTTTTTATTAGAAATATGAACAAACAAGGAGATTGCTTAAAGGACAAAGTAACTAGAAAAACATGTTATCACTAGATAATGGTCCCCCACTGATTCATGCATAGATTGCAAGGAATAAATATACTGGAAATAAATATTTAGGTAAAGCAAAGCCATTTATTTTCAAAGCATGAGAAAGCAACCCTACATTAATGCAGTATCACAATCATTTTGTTTCCTTATACCAAATGCTTTGATGTAACTTTGATCACTTAGTACTCCCCTATCCCTTTACTCTGGACAGAAAACTCTCATTAGCATCAAACGGATCTAAGAGTAGATTGAACAGAGTAATGGACCTTAATCTGACTCTTGTGAAATAGTGACCCATAAAGGTCCTCCATGAATTATGCAACACCTTTAAAGAGTCATATCCAAAAAGCTCATAAGGATTGCAGCCTCTATAGTAACCTAATGAAGACAGGTATAGGTATATGGCTTTTTTTAACCAATAATATTCAGTGATTTGTAACCAAACTCTGCTGCTACAGTAATTTGGGTAAGATAAGATGAGCATCTGAAACATCAATTATTTCAATGTACATAAACCTCAAGTTTAGTTCTATATTTAGACTTACATTTATTTAACCACTCAAAATGTTCTAGAAACACTGTCAACAAGTTAAAAGTTCATTCATGTTCTAGACTGCATTGTAGAAATTAACAGCAACAATAATAATATATATATACATATATAAATATATACATAATATATATAATTTAACTTGGTTCACAGATGGATTAGATACTTTCTACATCATTTTTACTTAACACTTGCTAAGAAATATGGGGGATATGCCAAACAGTGCTTTTATCATAAAAAGAAATAACATGGTATATGATGTGTATTAATATAAAATGATAACCCATTTATAAACCAAGTGCAGTTAAAAATGCTTTTAGTCAAATTGGAGTAAAAGCTTTATAACAAAATATCAACAACTAAAAAGCACTCAAACATATTTATTCAAGTTTAATTGGTATGCAGATGCAATTAGGCTGATTCAGGAAGTATAAAACCAAGATACCATATGGTTCTTAGTTCTCCAAAATTGCAGACATAAATGTAGATTTCACATGCTGTTATCTGAGTACAGTGCTATTGATAACAGAATGCTTTGCTCAGTCATCCTTAGTGCCTTTTTGAAAATTCAGTTTAGAAAATATAGTGTTTTTATTCCATCACAATGTGTGAGAGTGAAATGCAGCCAAATAGGCAAGTCAATCATGGGTATTCCCATGGTGACTCAAGTTAGATTTTTATTCATTGAATAAACTAATGCTGTCTCAGTTACACAATTTTGCTCATGTTCAAGTCTAAAAGTTCAGGATAATAAAGTAATTGCAAATGTAAATATGTAAAAAATCTATAGATATATTTTTAAAGGACTGGTTACTAATTATAGTTTTCAGACTTTCCAACACCATAAAGAAAAAGCTAATACAGATAAAAATAGGCTTGATAATGGCAGTGATTCATTCTTATGAAACACTTTACTACATATAATAATAGTTTTACCTTCATTTTCTTATTAAGGAATGAACAGAGAACGTCACCTGGGCCTGGGCAGGCTGGGAGGCTATATAACTCAAATTCACACTCTTTACAGAATATATAAAATATGCAAAAAAAATATTTTTTGACTTTTATTTTAGCTTCAGGGATACACGTGCACCTTGATTTTATAGATAAACTGCATGTCATGGGGGTTTACTCTACATATAATTTCATCACCCAGGTAATAAGCATATTTCCCAATAGGCAGTTTTTCATTCCTTGCCTTTCCTGGCAACATGGAAAAACCCTGTCCCTACGAAAAACACTGTCCCACCCTCCATCTTTAAGTAGGCCCCAGTGTCTGTTGTTTCTTTCTTTGTGCCCACGTGTACTCAGTGTTTAGCTCCCACTTATGAGTGAGATCATGTGGTGTTTAGTTTTCTGTTCCTGCATTAGTTCTCTTAGGATAAAGGCCTCCAGCTCCATCCATGTGCAGCAAAGGACATTATCTCATTCTTTTTTATGGCTAAGAAATTCTTAACATCCATACTACAACAAGGTTAGATTTGTCTAGTAACCAAAATGAGACCATTGTGTTTAAAATACTTTTCAATTTGGAAAATAGTATGGATGTATGTAAATGTCAGTATGATTTTAAATGTTTTTGACCTATTTAATTTCAAATAACTGTATATATGATTTAACATTGGGCTGTGTAATGTGACCATGTGATTTACAAGGCAAAAGGAATGGAACCACTAAAATAATAATATAAGCTGAAACATGACTCTATTATTGGAAGTGTTCCAATGGTTCTTTAACCAATGTGATCAAATATTTAGATTAATAGGTTAAAGACCTTCTCCTCCTCAAGTGTCAGCACAGTCTGGGCTTTCTTATTCTAATTTTCTAAACTGACAAGGAAACACTCTGGCAACTCTCACTGAAAGGAAAGTTGGAGAATTTATATGCATGTATAATCAAAGACCTACGTTACATCTGATTTATAGACTCTTGATTTCTACTTTCCACATTCTTGGTAATCTTTTCTGAGCCCAATCAATCAAACACCATAGAATTTAATTATTAAAATAGAGGCCTATTTATTGGGGATCTATCTGTCATGTAAGAAGAAACAGCATAGTCCTCCAATTCCCTTTCCTCCTTACTATCCAGAGCTGTGACAATGCTTATCTCTGGGTTCAGTGATTCCTTGTGATTTAAAAAAAGAAGAAGAAGGAAAAAACAGGAGATGGAAGGAGGGAGGGAAGGAAGAAATGAATGAAGAGAGAGAGGGAGGGAGGGAGGAAAGAAGGGAGGGAGGAAAGAAGGGAGGGAGAAAGGGATAAGGTGACTTCATGATTTGTTCAGGGAAGTATTTTCTGGAGGCCCAAAAAATTCATCATTACAGTTTGTCCACCAGATTTGGAATACTGTAGTAACTTTACTACTTCAGACAATAGGTTCTTGAAATCAGATATGGAAAAAACTTTAATCAGATTCATTAGTTTGTTATTTGCCTCTTACCAACTTGTTGGAATTTGTTTTTTCTTTATAGTATTCAACAAATTCCTCATGACCTCATATTTTATTAACATGGGCCTCTTAAGGGTATTTATCCGGTATTTATCCCCTTCTTTGATATAAATTTACTTAAAACGAGATCCCTTAACTCCTATCATTTTTATAAAGCATGAGAAATATATATTCTTTGTGCAGGTTGTCTTGGCAGAGAAAATATCAAAGATTAGTCCCCCGATATGCTCTTAATATTTAACTAGCATTCACAAGTCACCTACTTGTATTTCAAAATATGTAATTTTCATTTATACCATACATTAATACAGGCCACAGCTAGTTCAAACCACATCTAGAGGGTAGTGCTAAAACATTTTATCCTATAACAATATACGGATTACAATTCTAATCATTAGAAATGGGAGGTCGGTAAGTAGGTATGATTGTAAGGTTATCTGGATATTAGTCCATTTCTTTTATCTGGTATGTCCTGATATGTCCTAGCTACTTGCACACAGTGAAAAAAAAAATGCTGGAAAACAGTGCAGCGAGAAGCAGAAAAACAGTTTATATGAGTTGGCTTCATTGTGCAAATACCAGAGGTAGTACACTAAATCTTTCATTCAATTCATAGCCCGTTTCTTTATCTCATCTTGGGAATCCCAGCACCTTCCTAGGAAACCTGCTATTGCTTACTCTGCAACATTTCTATGTGGCTACCTCTTTCAGAATATAATAAATTTTATAAGCTCTTAGATTTAATTTCCATGCACCAGCTAATATAGTGGATTGGCTTATGATCCATATTCTTATTCTGATCTCCTTCTCTTATTCCAACACCACCCCAATAAAACTATTTGCATACAGTCTATTTTCCAAGAATTTCAGAATGCAAGATTCCAGCAGAATACAAGCGCCCATATATCTGTATATTAATTAAGTTTTTATACATCCCAGAAATTACTAGATTACACCATGCCCAATATAGGAAACAGATTTTATCTCGAGTCCAACTTTAATTAGTGGAGCTACTTAGAGTGAAGTACTGAAAATGTTTATGATGTCTATTCAAGTTCAGCAGGACAAAGTGCCATTATAGAATATAATGTAAAACACAGGCAATAAAGGAAAAATTGGCAGCCTATATGCTATGTATTTTCCATCATAACCTGGACTTTCCCAGGCATAAACCTACTCTTATGGAAAAACCCTAGGGTCATTAAATATGCCCGGATTAGACAATGATTTGCCAACAACCAATGAAAGAGAGCAAACTTTCACTTATTTGACCTATACCTATCACCTCCATTTTTCTTTTTCAACTTTTATTTTAGAATCAGGGGATATATATGCAGGTTTGTTCCAAAGGTAAATAATGTGTAATATTGAGGCTTGAGGTATGAATGAACCTGTGACCCAGGTAGTGAGCATAGTACCCAACAGGTCACTTTTCAGCCCCTGCCCCCTTCCATCCCTCCTTCTTCTAGTGGTCCTCAACGTCTATTGTTCCCATCTTTATGTCCATGTGTGCCCAGTGTTAAACTCCCACTGATAAGTAATAACATGCAATATTTGGTTTTCTGTTTCTGGGTTAGTTCACTTAGGATAATGGCCTTCAGTTGTACCCATGTTACTGCAAAGGACTGATTTCATTCTTTTTATGGCTGCACAGTATTCCATGGTGTATATGGACCACATTTTCTTTATCCAAGTGACCTCTGATGGGCCCCAGGGATGATTCTATGTTTTTTGTATTATGAATGGCACTGCACTGAACATATGGGTATATGTGTCATTTTGGTAGAATGATTTATTTTTCTCTAAGTATATACCCAGTAATGGGATTGCTGGGTTGAATAGTAGTTCAATACTTAGTTCTTTGAGTAATCTCCAAATTGCTCTCCACAGTGGCTGGACGAATTTGCATTGCCACCAATAGTCTACGTGTCCCCTTTTCTCTGGATCCTCACGAACATCTGCCATTTTTTGACTTTTTAACTGAAGTCATTCTGATTAGTGTGAGATGGTATCTCACTGTGATTTTGATTTGCATTTCTCTAATGATTGATGATGAGCATTTTTTCGTAAGTTTGTGGGTCCATTGTACATCTTCTCTTGAGAAGTGTCTTTCATGTTCTTTGCCCCCTTTTTAGTGGGGTTATTTGAATTTTGTGTGTTGAATTTAGCTCCTTAGAGAATCTGGATATTAGACCTTTGTCAGATGCAGTTTGAAAATATTTTCTCCCACTCTATGGGCTGTCTGTTTACTCCTTTAATAGTTTATCTTACTGTGCAGAAGCTCTTTAGTTTAATTAGGCCCCACTTGTCAATTTTTTTTTGCTGTTGTTGCAATTGCTTTTGGAGGACTTAGTCATAAATTATTTGTCGAGGCTGATATTGAGAAGAGCACTTCCTAGGCTTTCTTCTAGAATTTTTTTCTTTATTTTGAGGGCTTATATTTAAGTCTTTAATCCATCTTGTGTGAACTTTCATATATGGTGATAGGTAGGGATCCAGTTCATTCTTCTTCATATGGATAGCCAGTTATCCTAGCACCATTTATTGAAAAAGAAGTCTTTTCCTCATTGCTTAATTTTTGTTGAGTTTGTTTAAGATCAAATGGTTGTAGGTATTTGACTTTATTTCTGCCTTCTGTGTTTTGTTCCATTGACCTATATGTTGTTTTCATACTCGTACCATGCTGTTTTGGTTACTATAGCCTTGTAGCATAGTTTGAAGGCAGGTAATGTGAGGCCTCTGGCTTTGTTCTTTCTGCTTAGGATTGCTTTGGCCATTCAGGCTCTCTTTTGACTTCATATGAATTTCAGAATAGTTTTTTCTACTTCTGTTAAAAAATGACATTGGTAGTTTGGAAATGCATTAAATCCATAAATTGCTCTGGGCAGTATGACCATTTTAACATCAATTCTCCCAATCCATGAGCATGGAATGGTTTCCATTTATTTGTGTTGCCTAGACACGGATGCCCACTCTAACCATTTGTATTTAACATAGTGCTAGAAGTCACAGCGAGAGCAGCCAGGCAAGAGAAATTTAAAAAAAAAAAGTCATCCAAATAAGTCAAACTATCTCTCTTCACAGACAATATGATTCTATACCTAGAAAACTCTAAAACTCTGCCAAAAATCTTCTAGAACTGAAAAATGACTTCAGTAATGTTTCAGGATGCAAAAGCAGTGTATAAAAACCAGTAGCATTCCTACACACCCATAACATTCTAGTTGAGAGTCAAGTCAAGAACACAATCTCATTTACAATAGCCACATACAAAAAAAAAAAAACAAAAAAACAAAAAAACAAAAAACATGAAATACCTAGAAATACATCTAACCAAGGAGGTGAAAGATCTCCACAAGGAGAACTACAAAACACTGTTAAAAGAAACCAATACATCTATTTTTCAATAACAGCTCTGTTTTTCTGTCTTCTTTCTCATCTTCCTCAATTCTGAATTTATGAAAGAGAACTCTTCAGTGCATTATGAGTTAGAAAATTCAAGGTCGGGCACAGTGGCTCATGCCTGTAATTCCAGCACTTTGGGTGGGCAAGGCAGGTGGATCACCTGAGACCAGGATTTCGAGAGCAGCCTGGCCAACATGGTGAAACCCCATCTCTACTAAAAACACAAAAATTAGCTGGGCATGGTGGCAGGTACCTGTAATCCCAGCTACTCAGGAGGCTGAAGCAGGAGAATCACTTGAACCTAGGAGGCGAAGGTTGCAGTGAGTGGAGAAGTGGAGATCGCACCACTGCACTCTGGCCTGGGTGACAGAGTGAAACTCCATCTCCAAAAAAAAAAAAAAAAAGAAAACATTGTTCAAGTCTTTCCTGCTAGAGTAATACAGATTCTAGGAGACACACGCACAAAATGGTTTTCTCATTGAGACTCATCAAATATCAAGATATGTCCGGCTGTGGGCTAGAATGCAAGATAGAGCCTTATGTTTAAGACATTGTAAAGACCACGCATGGAAGATCATACTCTTCTCCCAAACTTTTAATGCTCTCTGTAAATTAGGCATACATCTCACACTTCATTTCAGTATATGAAATTTAGATTACTAATTTTAACTTATATTTCACAAAGATCTATTGATACTTCGTTAACACTTTTGCTGAATTTCGTTAACCTTACAGATCATTTTGATATCACTGTATAGTGAATATACTTGTATAATCAATTTCCTGATGTTACATATAATTTTGACAACACTTGTATAAACACTTCTGAGTGACAACCAAGCTTATTCCCCAGATATTTTGTTTACTGTATCCAAAATTTTTCTAATAGCAAATTTACACTTAATTTAGACTAACAAGCAAGATCTGCTTCATGAATGTACAACCTATACAATCACACAGGGCCTTCTTCTTGGTAAACTCTCTGCTGTCACCACCTTAAAATTTTTGTCCAAGGGGCACTACGTTTTCCTTTTTCACTGGACACTGTAAATTACATAGCCAGCCCTGCTAAAATGTATCACCAAAAGTTTTACTTCATTAGCAAGGTGATTGACATTCTGAACATTTTTTATAAATTAGGCTTACAATTATCACATTTTAACAAAATTAACCTATCCAGTATGCCCCTTTTATTTTCAAATTTGTATTTATTATTGTCTTCTACTATGCATCCCTTATGTATATGAAACTAATCATAAGATATGTGAAATTATAATTGCTTAAAAGAAACATTGACTTAAAAGTCACACTTATGTGACTGCACATTTGAAAATTCATTCTTACTCCAGCCTGCTAGTCAAAAGATGTTTATTTACAGAATACAAGAAGTAGTCGAGGATTCAAATCTGCTAACTGATTATGAGACCATGTTCTGGCTACTTACAAAGTCTTCCAATGAATTTCTATCTACCCAGGGAAAATAAAAACTTCTTTGTCACCATAGCAATTTTCCAAGTACAATAAAGTTAGAAAGAGATTACAATGGAAAGGAATTGGTATTGTACGTAATTTCATTTGCTCATAGAAAGTGATTACCAATTTCACATTTTTAGTGCTTTTACACTGCTTAGGATACTTCTGCTGTGTCTTAATTACTTCACATGTGCTATACAGAAATATTTATCTTACAGCAAGACAGTGTCAGTCCAATCTTTCATTCTAAAACTATCTAATTTGATCTTTTCCTTTGACATGTTTAATGTATCCATTTAAAATTTGAATTAACCTAATTTATTCAGTAATTGTGTGATATAATATAAACATTAGAAAATTCTGAAAGTATGATATTCTGGGAACAAGACGGTCAAGTGCAAATTTTGCGGAAGAAACATATAGACTTTGTGATTGTAATAAAGTAAGGTATAAAAAATATACTTTGGATCTCCTAGACATACCTAAAATATTAAAGGAAACATTATATGCATATATTTTGCTCCTCTTATTCATACCCAATTCTAGTTTTAAATTCTAAAAACTTTACTGGAGTTCTCACTTGACCACTGAACAATAGTAACAAACTAAATATTCAACTACCTTTCCATGACATAGTTTTCTTAAAAGCAAAACTGATGTGCTAACATGTGTTTAAGCAAACAAAATGACAAAGTGATAAGAAAAGACACACACAGCATGCAAAACGTTATTCAATATGTCTTTAATGAACTATTTTTTTTTTGAAGTCTAGTATTCCACAACTCCCCGGTAGTTTTCTATTTTTTTTCCACCATGACTTACACACTTGATGATATGAATTTACCACTAAAGAGATGCCTCATGTGCCCTTAACCAATGTCCTTTCTTAAAGTTTGGGTAAAGCTCTACCCCAAGACAAATTCTTTTTTACCCTAATCTCAGAGGATGGGACAGACAGGGAGTTTGGACACAAAATGATGTTGAAGACTTGGAATCACTGAATTCATGTTTCACAAACACATATGAGTAGTATGCACCTACACATCTTTTTAAATTTGCATTACTCAAATATTCAAAATTTGCTTTTAAATTTGCATTAAAATGTTTTTAAATTTTAAAAAAGTTTTTAAATTTGCATTACGCAAATATGCAAAATTATCTTGAATAATTGCAAATATCTTGAATAATTCTCTGCTTTTATCACAACACAGCTGATAAGACACAACCACTTGAAAGAATAGAAGAATGCACAGGTGCTTCTTTCCCTTCCTTTCTTGTATGTTTTTTATGTGCCTGGAACTCTTACTCATGTTGTTCTGGTGTGGTGCAGAAGAGGAAATCACTATCCCTACTAGTTTGGCTTGTGAGGCAGGGAGAATTCTTCACAGGTTTTGAGATTGACTTCAGAATGTGTTTTTCAATAAAGAGGCAAAGTTTTATATGTTCGACACATACTGCCATACAGTAAGTGCTTTTGTGTGTTATATTAACTTTACAACTTGGTTTTAGTGAGTTCACCACAAAACTTCATTAACATACATAAAATAAAGTCTCTAAAAGAAAATTTTTCTGATTAAAAACTCCAGTTTTTTAAAATTATTTTTGTGGGTATACAGTAGGTATATATGGGGTATATGAGATATTCTGATACAGGCATACAATGTATAACAATTACATCAGGGTAAATGAGATATCCATCACCTCAAGTCCTGATCCTTTGTGTTACAAACAATTATACTCTTTCATTTATCTTTAAACATATGATTAAATTGTTATTGAATATAATGACCCTGTTAGCCTGTCAAATACTAGAGCTCATTCATTCATTCTATTTTTTGTACCCATTAACTATCCCATCTTCCCACCCACCCCCACTACTACCCTCCCCAGCCTCTGGTAACCATCATTTTACTCTGTATCTCCATGAGTACAAACGTTTTAATTTTTAGCTCCCACAAATAACTGAGAACATGCAAAGTTTTTCTTTCTGTGCCTGGCTAATTTCAATTAACATAATGACATCCAGTTCCATCCATGTTGCTACACATGACAAGACATCATACCTTAGATGGAGTCTCACTCTGTTACCAAGGCTGGAGTGCAGGGGTGCAATCTCGGCTCACTGCAACCTCCTCCTCCTGGGTTCGAGCGATTCTCCTGCCTCAGCCTCCTGCGTAGCTGGAATTACAGGCGCACGCCACCATGCTCAGCGAATTTTTGTATTTTTAGTAGAGACAAGGTTTCATCATGTTGTCCAGGCTGGTCTCAAACTCCTGACCTCAGGTGATCCACCCTCCTTGGCCTCCCAAAGTGCTGGAATTACAGGTGTGAGCCATTTTATGGCTGAATAGTACTCCATTGTGTATTATGTACCACACTTTCTTTATCCATTCATCTGTTGATAAATGTGAAGGTTTCTTCCATACCTTGGCTATCATGAAGAGTGCTGCAATGAACATAGGAGTGCCCATATCTCTTCAACATACTGATTTCTTTTATTTCAATAATATACCTAGCAGTGGGATACCTAGGTCATATGGTAGCTCTATTTTTAGTTTTTTGAGGAACATCCAAATTGTTCTCAATAGTGGTTGTATTAATTTACATTCTCACCAACAGCATATGAGAGTTTCCTTTTCTCCATATCCTTGCCAGCATTTGTTATTGTCTTTTGGATAAAAGCCATTTTAACTGGCATGAGGTGATATATCTTTGTAGTTTTGATTTGTATTTCTCTGATGATTAATGATACTGAACACCTTTCATATACCTGTTTGCCATTTGCATGTCTTGACATGCATTCAGATAGTTTGACCATTTTAAAATCAGAATAGATTGTTCCTACAGAGCTGTTTGTGCTACTTTTATTGATATGGTTTGGCTGGTGTCCCCATCGAAATCTCATCTTGAATTGTAATCCCCATGTGTCCAGGGAGAGACCTGGTGGGAGGTGATTGAATCACTGGGGTGGTTTCCCACATGCTGTTGTCGTGACAGTGAGTTCTCATGAGAGCTGATGATTTTATAAGTGTTTGACAGTTCCTACCTCACACTCACACTCTCTCCTGCCTTGTGAAAAAGGTGTCTTCTTCTGTTCTGCCATGATTGTAAGTTTCCTGAAGCCTCCGGAGTCATATAGAACTGTGAGTCAATTAAACCTCCATATATATATATATATATATACACACACACACACACACACAGTCCAGTCTCAGGTAGTATCTTTATAGCAGTGTGAGAATGGACTAATACATGTATAATCTGGTTATTAATTCCTTGTCAGATAGACAGTTTGCAAATATTTTCTCCCATTGTGTGGGTTGTCACTTTACATTGTTGATTGTTTCCTTTGCTGTGCAGATGCTTTTTAACTTTTTAAATGTCTAGGTATTTCAATAGGAATTGCATTAAATCTGTAGATTGATTTGGGTACCATGGACATTTTAACAAAATTTATTCTTCCAATCCACGAATATGGAATATCTTTCCATTTTCTTGTGTCCTTATCCAATTCTTTCATCAATATTTTATAGTTTCAGAGATCTTTCATGTCTTTGGCTATGTTAATTCCTAAGTACTGAATTTTATTTGTAGTTATTATAAATGGAATTACTTCTTGATTTCTTTTTCAGATTGTTCACTGTTGGCATATAGAAATGCTACTGAATTTTATATGTTGATTTTGTATCCTACAATTTTATAGAATTTATCAGTTCAAGTGGATTTTTGGTGAAGTCTTTAGGTTTTTCCAAATATAAGATCATATCATCTGCAAACAAGGATAGTATGGCTTTTTCATTTCCAATTTAAATGCTCTTTATTTCTTTCAATCAGACAGTAGTCTGATTCCTCTATCTAGGACTTCCAGTACTATGTTGAATAATAGTGGTGAAAGTGAACATCCATGTCATGTTCCAGATCTTAGAGGAAAGCCTTTCAGTTTTTCCCTATTCTGTATGATACTAGCTCTGGATCTATCACATATGGATTTTATTATGTTGAGGTTGAGGTGTGTTCCTTCTATATCCAGTATTTTTTAAAGTTTTATTATTTTATCAAATGATTTTTCAGCATCAATTGAAATGATAATATGGTGTTTGTCCTTCATCTTGTTGATTTATTACATTGACTAATTTGCATATGTTGAACCATCCTTGCATCCCTGGAATAAATCCCACTTGGTCATGATGAATGATCTTTTTAATGTGTTGTTGAATTAGTTTGCTAGTAATTGTTGAGTATTTCTAAATCAACATTTATCAAGGATATTGACCTGCAGTTTTCCTTTTTCAATGCTTATTTGGTTTTGGTAATGATGTAATTCTGGCCCTACAGAATGAGTTTGGAAGTATTCCCACTTCCTCTAATAGTTGGAATAGTTTTAGTGGGACTGGTATTAGTTCTTCTTAAAAGGTCTGGAAAAATTCAGCTGTGAAGCCATTGGGTGTTGGGCTTTTCCTTTCTGGATCCTTTTTATTAGAGCTTCAATCTCATTACTTGTTTCTGGTCTGTTCAGATTTTAGATTTCTTCATAGGTCAATCTTGGTAGGTCATATGTGTCTAGGGATTTCTCAATTTCTTCTCGGTTTTCCAATTTATAAGCATATAGTTTGCTCAAAGTAAACTCTAATGATCCTTTGAATTTTTGCAGTATCAATTTTAATGTTTCCTTTTTCATGTCTGGTTTTATTTGGATTTCCTCTCCTGTTTTCTTAGTCAGGCTAAAGGTTTGTCAGGTTTTTTTTAATCTTTTCACAAAACCAACTTTTTGTTTCATTGATCTTTTGTATTGTTTTCTTCATTTCAATTTAATTTATTTATGCTCTAATATTCATTATTTCTTCTCTTCTACTAATTTTGAGTTCGAACTTCTTTCACTTTTCCAGTTCCTTAAGGTGCACTGTTGTGCTGTTTATTTGAAGTTTTTCTTCTCTTTTGATGTAGATACTTATAGCTAAAAAATTCCCTTTTAGTACTACCTTTGCTGTAGCCTATAGATTTTGGTACGTTGTGCTTTCATTATCAATTTTTTTCAAGAAATTTTTCGATTTTCTTATTAATCTCTTCATTGACCCACTAGTCATTCAGAAACATACTATTTAATTTCCATGTGTTGTATAACTTTCAAAATTCCTTGTGTTATTTATTTCTAGTTTTATTCAATCATGATCAAAGAAGATACTTCATATGATTTCAATTATATTAAATGTTTTAACACTTGTTTTGTGACCTAACATATGGTCTATCGTTGAGAATGATCCCTGTGCTAAGGAGAAGAATATGTATTCTGCAGCTGCTGCATTAAATGTTCTGTAAATGTCTATTAAGTCTATTCAGTCTAAAATGCAGATTAAATGTTTCTTTGCTAATTTTCCAACTGGATAATCTGTCCAATGCTGAAAGTTAGGTGTTGAAGTCTACAGCTATTGTATTGATCTACCATTCTCTTTAGCTCTAACATTTGCCTTACATATCTGGGTACTCTGGTGTTGAATGCACATATATTTACAATTGTTATATCCTCTTGCTGAATTGACCCATTTATCATTAAATAATATCCCTCTTTGCCTCTTTTTGTAGTTTTTGTTTAGAAATCTACTTTGTCTGATGTAAATATAGCTACTCCTATTTTTTTTTGTTTCCATTTCCATGTAGTATCTTTTTACATTCCTTTATTTTCTGTCTAGGTGTGTCTTTATAGGTGAAGTACATTTCTTGTAGGCAACAGATTGTTTAGTCTTGTTTTTTCATTCCTTAACCAACTCTGTTTTTTTATTGGAGCAAGTAATCCATTTACATTCAATGTTCTTCTTGATAAGTAAGGACTTACTCTTGCCATTTTGTTATTTATTTTTCTGATTTTTTGTGTGGTCCCTCTTCCTTCTTTTCTTCCTTTCTGTCTCCCTTTTAGTGAAGGTGATTTTCTCTGCTGGTATGTTTTGGGTTCTTGTTTTTTATATTTTGTGTATCTGTCTTATTTTTTGATTTGAGGTTACCATGAGGCTTGCAAATAATATAACCCATTATTTTAAACTGATGACAACAGTGATTGCATAAACAAACTAATAAGCAAAAAGAAAACTAATAAAAACTCTGCACTTTAACTTCATATTCCCACTTTCTAACTTACTGTTGTTTCTATTTTATTATACTATTCATGTCTGAAATTGTTGTAGTTATTATTTTTGATTGGTTCATCTTCTCATCTTTCTACTTAAGATATGAGTACTTTACACACCACAATTACAACATTATAATATTCTGTGTTTTTCTGTATATTTATTACTACCAGTGAGAACCTTCAGATGATTCCTTATTGCTCATTAACATTATTTTCTTTCATACTAAAAAACTCCCTTTAGCATTTCTTGTACAACAGGTCTGGTATTAATGAAATCTCTCAGCTTCTACTTGTCTGAGAAAGTCTTTATTTCTCCTTTTTGCTTGAGGAATATTTTTTAACTGAATATACTATTCTAGGGTAAAAGGTTTTCTTTCCTTCATCACTTTAAATATGCCATATCCCTATCTCCTGGCCTGTAAGGTTTCCTTGGAAGCAT
Source organism: Macaca fascicularis (assembly GCF_037993035.2). Taxonomy (NCBI): domain Eukaryota; kingdom Metazoa; phylum Chordata; class Mammalia; order Primates; family Cercopithecidae; genus Macaca; species Macaca fascicularis. The sequence goes on along the minus strand of NC_088379.1, from coordinate 95,815,913 downwards.
CTACTGACAGATGTACTAGAACTCCATTGCAGGTTATTTGTTTCTATTCCCTTGCAATCTGTGCTTGTTTGTACTTACTCTTCCTGGGAAAGTTTTCCAGAGGTTAGAAGAGAATTGGGTATATGATCTAAAGTTTTGTTAACTGAAGCCATATTTGCATTAGGGGATACCCAAGCCCAGTTATGTTATAGTTTTTGCAGGCTCATAGAGGTACCACCTTGATAGTTTGGCATAAGATCTGGAAGAATTATCTGGATGACCAGGGACAGACTCTTGGTCTCACTTTCTCCCAAACAAATGGAGTCCTTCTCTCTGTGCTCAGCTGTCTGCAGTTGGGGAAGGGGTGACATAAGCACCCCTGTGGTCGCCCCCACTGGGACTATGCTGGGTCAGACCTGAAGCCAGAATAGCACTGGGTCTTGTCCAAGGCCTGCTATAGCCACTACCTGGCTATTGCATATGTTTGCTCAAGGTCCTAGGGCTCTACAATCAGCAGGTAGCAAATCTAGTCAGATTTGTGTTATTTTCTGAAGGGTTGCAAGTTTCCCAGGCCCCAGGTGGGTCCAGAGATGCTGTTCAGGAGCCAATGCTTATAGTCAAAAACCTTAGGAATCTATCTAGTTCTCTGTTCTACTGTGGCTGAGCTGGAATGCAAGCCACAAGACAAAGTCTTTACCCCTCTTCATTCCTCTTGCCCTAAGCAGAAGAGTCTCTCCCTGTGTCCACTATCACCAAAGACTCATGGAACGTACTGCCAGGGTACCACCGATGTTCACTTAGGTATGGCCCAAGGGCTCTTCAGTCAGCTTGTGGTGAATGCTGCCAGGCCTGAGATTACCATTTCTAACACTGGCCTCCGCTCTGGCCCAGGGTAGGCCCAGAAATGCTGTTCAAAAGTCAAGGCCTAAAATAGGGAACCGCAGGAGCTGGCTTGGTGCAGAGCTGTACCCACTGTGGCAGAGCTGCTACTTAAGATACAAAACAAAGTCCCCTTTATTCTTATATCTCCGCTTTTCTCAAGCTGAAGAGGCCTCTCCTTATAGCCCCCAAGTCCACTTGCTCCAAGCACAGCATAGTACTAAGATTTGCCTAGGATGTATAGTCCTTGTGGCCTAGTAAGCCTTTCAAGTTTATTTAGAACCCCAGACAATTTAGCCAATGGTGATGAAGCTTGTCGCAACTCAAGTTCCAATCCCAGGAATGGGCAAGTCTGGCTAGGGCTAGTCTCAATGCTCCCTCCATGGGTACCAGCTGAGTTCTTCCAATGCAAAATCCCGATTGCTGACTCTCCTTTCTGCAAAAGCACAGATTCTCTCTCCTGTGCTATGCAGCTACTGTCAGAGAATCGGGGAGGGTTGGTATCAGCAATTCAAGGCTTTCTTTCCTACCATCTTCAGTGCCTCTTTCAGCAATATGAAGGTAAAACCATGTACTGCAATAGTTAACCTGATTTTCAGTTCGTATGTCAGTGCTTTTTTGTGTAGACAGGTCTCAAATGTAGTGTTTCTGCCAGGCGAACCATCAGTGGAGGCTTCCATTGGTCATCTTGCTACACACACACACACACACACACACACACACACACACACACACACACAAAATCCCAATTTTAAAATGCTCTGGACTATATAGATTAAAATACTATACATACTGGAGAGTAACGACTTACATACAATATAGAGAAAACATTTCATGAGTTTTCTTAGCCACATGACATTCAATTTTAGTTATCTAGTGATAATTAGGAAGGGTAGAAGGAATCAAAGAAGAAAGGATAGGTAGGTTAGTTGGTTTCAGAATTTAAAAATCTACCTCAATACTTTCATACTGAATCATATAACCTGAAATATTGAAATGTAAGATAAATGATGGTGGTTCTTGTCAGTTCTATTATGATGATAAATATAATATTTATAACAGCTATGTTTTAGTGGGACATTGCAGTTTTAAATATTTAGCTATGGTTGTAAGTGAAATAATTTAAATCTGAATATGAAAAACTAAGGGTTTTCCAAAGTTAAATATCTTGGTGCAAAATATCTGAAGGCTACAAAGTTAAATATCTTGGTGCAAAATATCTGAAGGCTACAACAGAACTAAACTTGTATTTAAATGACTAAAAATGCTGTAAGATTATAATAGAGCTATTTAAGCAGAGCTTCAGGATGTGATTGTCAGAAGACTGCAGTGCATTTTATTCTATATATCTAGTCAATCAAGAAAATGAAATACAATTGTGATCAATTTATTTCTCTTACAGAAGTACTGTAAAAGAGGTTCTTATCCTTAAGATCATGCAATTAATATTTCATAGTGTAAAACCGCTGGATTCAGAATTTAAGTATGAAATATCTCCTCATTACATTCAGAACAACACATTTTATTTTGTAATAATCCTAGATATAATCTAATAGTATAGAATATTTTATTATAATTTTTGATAGCTTCTTTCATTGGCATTTTTAAAAACATAGCAATATGGACAGAAATATCTTTAAGACTATTTTGATGTAATCAAGTAATAATTACAAATTTTCATTTCTAAATCATTACGTTCAAGAAAAAATATTAACCAGTCCTAATATGACATTGGTGAAATTTTATCATTTAAATTTCACTTTACTTTTTAATACCTGATAAATCATTATTGTCATTTACCTTTGATATAAATTTATATAAATATATATTATACATACAAATATGTTTTATTTTAAATATGAAAGTTACTTTCTATGAAAGCACATTTTTGCCATAAAAATTCATATTGAAATCCATTCAAAAGAAAAAGTAACATAAAAAATATTGCCTCAGCAATATAGGTAGGTATAATTATTTTAGGAACTAAAAAATAGTCAAGGAAGAGATTTCATGTAGTTCATACACTCTTCCTTTCAATACAAACTCTATAAATGTCTATATCCCACAAAATTAAAGATTATATATAATACATAATCTATCTAAGATACAAGAATATTCTTTACTAGATGCCATTTTAAGATATTCACATAGTTTATGAAGACAGGACAAAATTATACCCTCAATTTAAAATAAAATAGTCAATGAATATCAGAAAAGGAAAATAGGTTATGTTTAGTGAGACAATGTAATCTGGAGCTTATTAAGAAGACTTCTTTTCATAAAGGAATAAATTCAGAATTACTATATCAACTTAGAGGACTGGAAAAATAAAATCACTTCATAACCATCAAATAAACTTAATAATCCAGACAAGAATATTAAATGCTCAGATAGCCAGATTAAAATGTTATAAATGTTAATTGTCTCAAAATATTCCAGCAAACCCAACTATCCAGAATTTAAAAAAAAAAGTGCATTAGACAGCTATGTAGACAGTGAATAGGAGAGTAGATTTACTGATTGACACCAAAAGGAGAAAAATTAAGTTTAGAAATATACAAAAATGATCTACAAAAAGCATTTTGGAAAATAGGAAAGTAACACAATATGAAGGATGTTCTTGTCAGTTCTACTCTTGTTAGTTAGTTTTGCAGGTGGGGCAGTGACATAAATGATCCTAATATGAAAATATCCTGTAATAAACTAACTTTTTATAAAGTTAGCCAAAGAAATTTTTCACCCCAGTTAGTACTAGACTGACTCGACAGATATCATGTTAATGTCTTTGGGAGTCAGGTTTTCACTATAAACAACCAAAAATGCAATGCATACACAATACAATAAATTCCAATGCAGAACTTGTAAACAGTGCAAGATTTCATTCAATTTATGAAAGTGAGGTTAGAAAACTGCTGAAGACACTCAAAGCCATTTACAAATTAGGACTATGACACCAGTTAATTGTGGAAGAAGAGAATATTGACAAGAATAGCAATAAAGAGCACATTTGGAATATCACAGATTAGGCTCATAAGGAAATTCGTCAAGCCCACAGTGTATTTTAACAAGAGGTCCTCTTTACCATGGTGTTCTAAAAGTCAAGCTGCTATATCTTTCTTTTGTATCTTTATGCCTAAAAAATACTTCCCCAAGTGGGGGCAAGGTTAGGGGGGTCTGTGCTCTGACTTTCCTTGATGGGGACAAGTCATGGCCCCTGTGAGGGTCAGGGGGTGGTTCTCAGGCCGCTGGGGTAATGTTCCAGAGGGGAGTATAACAGTCTGCTGCACAGAAGAATTCACAAAGGGGGTATGGAGTAGCAGTTGGCCAAGTCCCTCCACTGGCCCTACTAGCTTAACACAAAGGACATAAACTTTTGGGAGCTTTATAGCTCCACCCATCACCTGGGAAACCAGAATACTTACCCTAGGCTACTTAGGGCAAGCTCAAATCCCACTGCATCTGTGGCAGTTGGTGCTCTTTATCAAGTGCTACCTCTTGGCTGAAGGCCAATAAACTCGGGCCATTACAGCATCTCTAGGTAGAATAACTGTGCCCAGGAAAAAGAAAATGGCTGCGTGACCTCGGCTATCACCACTGCCTGCAGTACTCTGGTTAACCAGAGGTCCTGAGTCTGTCCACATGACAAGTTCACTACAATTACAACCAGCATTAGAAAAAGGCAGAACACTAAGCCTATCTACAACCAAGGAATCTCACAGAGTCTACATCACTCCCCTGCCACCTCCATCAGAGCTGCTTCCCACTGCTTGGAGACTTAAAGTCAGTTCACATAGCCAGATTCTTTGCAGACATCCCCAGTACGAGCCCAGAGTGTGGCAGCCCCACTGGGTGGCTAGACTCGGAAAAGCAATACCAATCACTGTAGTCCAGCTCTCAGGAATTCCTACTACTAGGGGAAGAGGGAGAATGCCATTCTAGGGAACATGCCATGGGACAAAAGAATCCGGATGGCAGGCCTTGAGTCCGAGATCTTTTTGCTGGTGGGAAGTCTCTTATAGCAGGGATGCTATTGCAGCACTGGGCTCAGCAGAGAAAGTCTGCACCTCTACCCCAACAGTCAGGCAGCACATGAAGGGTCTTGGAGAAGGGGCCCTTGTTTCCCCCTTGTTCACCACTACAGACACAGCTGAGGCTCCTCCCACAGGAACTCAGCATGGACACATCTATAGACAGTTTTCCTGGAACATTTCAGGGTGATTATGTCCCCACAGGAGGAGCACTCCCCAGGTTCAGGATTGCATGAGAGGGAGAGTCATTTTTCCTCTATACTTGGAATATCAATGTTCTTACAGACAAAAAGAAGTGTCCATCTGATCTGAACAACCAGAACACAGTGACAGGAGTGAGGCTGGGAGGTAGATAGCTTTCCTACTGGCCTGGCAGGGGAGTTAAGGTAGCTCCCACCCTTCCCCCTGCTAAAACTTCAGGGAATCTAATTGAGAGCTCCCCCAGCCACCTTCATCAAGACTGGGATCTCTGCCCACCATTGGGTATTGCATCTACCCACTGGCTTTAGCAACAACTGATTCCTACCCGGAGATACCTCCTCTATTGGCCTAAAACTTCAACCACTGAACCATCAACTCAGTAAATAAAATAACAGGAAAAAAACTAATTAATTTTTTTAAATGCATACAATGGGGGAATGAAATAAGCTTCAAGAGATCCTTGCTTTTCCAACCCCATAGGAGACAGTGAACTTGCCCACACATCAAGTACATAACTAATAACAATAAGCAGCTAAGAAAGTCAGCACACCAAGACTCTACAAAAAACGAACTCATACAGAGTCTTCACCCCTAAAAGCGCCAAGAATCAAATGAGGCTATAATGAACTGTAAACATTAAAGCCACATCCTCAAAAGGATAAAAATAAATTTTAAAAAATCAAATATAAATTTAAAAACAATTTAAAGCAATACTCTACCCAAGTGAGAAGGAACCAAAAACTAATTCTGGTTCCTTCTCATTTGACAAAACAGGGTTCTATAATACCCCCCAAAATCACAGAAGCTCCCCAGTAGTGGATCCAAATAAGATGAAATATTTGAAATAGCAAATAATAATTCAGAAGGTTGATTATTAAGCTACTCAAGGAAATACCAGAGAAAGGTGAAAAACCAACAAAAAGAAATTAAAAAAAAAATTCAATATATAAGTGAAAAAGTTTCCAGAAAGATAGATATCTTAAAGAAAAATCAATCAGAACTTCCAGAAATGAAAGACACATTTAGGGAAGTACAAAATGTAACAGAAAGTTTCAACACTAAAATAAGTATAAGAGAACATTTCAAAGCTTGAAGACACAGCTTTCAAATTACCCAATCAGAAAAAGATAAAACAAAAAGAATCAAAAGAAATATATAAAGTCTCAAGAAATATGGGATTATGTAATATGGCCAAACCTAAGAATAACTGGTGTTCCTGAGGAAGAAGAGAAGACTGAAAGTTTGAAAAGATATTTCAGGGAATACTTGAGGAAAACTTTCCTGGCCTTGCTAGAGATTTAGATATCCAAATACAAGAAGCGCAAAGAACTCCTGGGAAATTCATTGCAAAAAGATCATCACCAAGGTACATAGTCATCCAGGCTATCTAAAGTCAACATGAAGGAAAGAATTCTAAAAGTTGTGAGAGAAAAGCATCAGGTAACCTACAAAGGAAAACCTATCTGACTAACAGAAGAATTCTCAGCAGAAACCTCACAAACTAGAAGGAACTGAGTTCCTATCTTTAGCCTCCTTTAACAGAACAATTGTCAGCCAAGATTTTTGTATCCAATGAAACTTAGCTTCATAAAAGAAGAAGAGATAAAGTATTTTCCAGACAAAAAAATGTTGAGGATATTTGCCACTACCAAACCAGCACTACAAAAAATGCTAAAAGGAGTTCTAAATGTTGTACCAAAAGCTCAATGTGCACCAAAATAGAACCTCCTGAAAGCATTAAGCTCACAGGGCCTATAAAACAATAACACAGTGGGGAAAAAAAAAAAATGTATGTAGGTAACAACTAATATGATGACTATAACAGTACTTCGTATCTCAATATTAACATTGAATGTAAATGGCCTAAATGCTCCACTTAAAAGGTAAAGAATGGCAGAATGGGTTTAACAGAACCACCAACTAGCCAGGTGTGGTGACTCACACCTGTAATCCTAGCACTTTGGGAAGCTGAAGCAGGCAGATCACTTGAGGTCAGGAGTTCAAGATCAGCCTGGCCAACACGGTGAAATTTCGTCTCTACTAAAAATACAAAAATTAGCCAGGTGTTGTGGCACATGCCTGTAATCCTAGCTACTCGGGAGGCTGAGGCAGGAGAATTGCTTGAACCCAGGAGGCGGAGGTTGCAGTGAGCCAAAATCATGCCATTGCACTTCAGCCTGGGCAGTAAGAGTGAAACTCTGTCTTAATAAATCAAGAAATAAATCAAATAAAAAAAAAGAAAGTCACCAACCAATATCTACTGTCTTCAACAGACTCATCTAACACATAAGCATTCACATAAACTCACAGTTAAAGGGACAGAAAAAGATACTCCATGCAAATGGAAACCAAAAGAAGTAGGAGTAGCTATTCTTGTATAAGACAAAACAGACTTTAAGGCAACACTAGAAAAAAAAAAAAAAAGACAAAGAACAATATTATATCCTGATAAAAGTAGCAGTCCAACAAGAAGACATTACAATCCTAAACCTATAAGCAACTAACACTGGAGCTCCCAAATTTATAAAACAATTACTGCTGGACCAAAGAAATGAGATAGCAGCACAATAACAGTGGAAGACTTCAGTACTCCACAGAATACTAGACAGATCATCAAGGCAGAAAGTCAACGATTTTATAACCAATACCACAAAAATACAAAAAATCACTGAAGTCTACTATGAACACCTTTACACGCACAAACTAGAAAATTCAGAGGAAATTGATAAATTCCTAGAAACATATAACCCTCTCAGATTAAATCAGGAAGAAACAGGAACACTGAACAGACCAATAACAAATGGTGAGACTGAATCAGTAATTTTAAAAATTGCCAGTGAAAAGAAGTCCAGGACCAGATGGATGCACAATTGAATTCTACCAGACATTCAAAGAAGAATTGGTACTAATCCTAGTTAAATTATTCCAAAAGATAAAGAGAGAATCTTCCCTAAATCATTCTATGAAGCCAGTACCACCCTAATAGCAAAACCTGGAAAGGACATAACAAAAAAGAGAAAACTACAGACCAATATCACTGATAAACATAGATGTAAAAATCATCAACAAAATACTAGCTCACCAAATGCAACAGCTGGTGGATGATCAAAATGATAATACATCATGACAAAATGGGTTTCATCTCAGAGATGCAGGGATGGTTTAACATACACAAGTCAAAAAATGTGATATATCACATAGCTAGAATTGGAAACAAAAACCATACGATCATCTCAATAGATGCGGGAAAAGCACTTGGTAATATCCAGCATCCCTTCTTAATAAAAACTCTAAACAAAATAGGCATAGAAGGGACTCACCTCAAAGTAATAAAAGTCATATATGATAAACCCAAAGCTAACATCTTACTGAATGGGAAAAGCTAAAAGCATTTCCCCTGAGAACTGGAGAAAGACAAGGATGCCCATTTTCATCATTTCTATTCAACATCATACTGGAAGTCCTAGCCGGAGCAATTAGGCAAGAGAAAGAAATAATGGACATTCAAATTGGAAAAAAAAAAAGGAAGTCAGACTGTCACTGTTCATTGATGATATGATCATATACCTAGAAAACCCTAAATACTCATCCAAAAGGCACCTAGATCTGATAAACAAATTCAGTAAAGCCTCACATTACAAAATCAATGTATACAAAGCACTGCTATTCAGCAACAATGATCAATCTGAGAATCACATAAAGAACTCAATCCCTTTTACAATAGCTGCAAAAACAATAAAATACCCAGGAATACACTTACCTAAAAAGGTGAAAACTATAAAGGAAAACTACAAAACACTGCTGAAAGAAATAATAGATGACACAAATGAAAAAGCATCCCATGCTCATAGATGGGAAGACTCAATATTGTGAAAATGACCATACTGCCTGAAGCAGCCTGCAGATTTAATGTTATTCCCATCAAAATACCACCATCATTCCTCACAGAACTAGAAAAAACAATCCTAAAATTCATATGGAACCAAAATAGAGGCTGCATAACCAAAGCAATACTAAGCAAAAAGAACAAATGTGGAGGAATCACATTACCAGACTTCAAATTATACTACAAGGCTGTAGTTATCAAAAACAGCATGTTTGCAAGGAAAGTGAGGGATTTAAGACTACATATTTGATGTAGTGTACACTGCTCAGGTGAGGGGTGCATTAAAATCTCAGAATTCACCACTAAAGAACTCATCCATGTAGTCAAAAACCACCTGTACCCCAAAAACTACTGGAATAAAAAATAAAACACATATGTACTATTAATTGTATTTATAGTGTATTGAAAAATGGCTAGAAACATATCAAATCATTATGACTGTGTATCTTTGAAAGGGAAACCATAAATAAGGAACTTTTTATATTTTAACATTATTATACCCTTTTAAAATATTATTTGAGTTTCTTACACATATTTCACTTTGATATTTTTGTTTGTTTGTTTTTCAGATGGAGTCTCACTCTTTCGCCAGGTTGGAGTGCAGTGGCGTGATCTCGGCTCACTGCAACCTCTGCCTCCCAGGTTCAAGTGATTCTCCTACCTCAGCCTCCAGAGTAGCTGGGACTACAGGCACACACCACCACGCCCAGCTAATTTTGTATGTTTAGTAGAGATGGGGTGTCACCATGTTGGCCAGGATGGTCTCAATCTCTTGACCTCGTGATTCACCTGCCCCAGCCTCCCAAAGTGCTGGGATTACAGGCATGAGCCACTGTGCCCGTCTGATATATTTTTTAAATGAGTAAATAATTATTTTTCTGTGATGTCATACCAGTAGGCCTTAAATACAGAATGGGAGTCATCAGCCTATAAAAACCAGAAAATATTATCTGGCTATAAAGTCTGGAACCTTAAGTTCGAGATCTTTTCCTTTCAAATGATTGGAGTTAACAGCTAGGAAAACTGAACAGTGTGATGGTTAATTTTGCGTGTCAACTTGACTGGGCCACAGACTGCCCAGGTATTTGGTTAAACATTATTCAGGGTATCTCTGTGAGTCTATGAAGATGTTTCCAGATGAGATTAGCATATGAAATCAGTAGCCTGAATCAATCCGATTGCCTTCTCCAATATGCGTGGGGTTTATCCAATCCCTTGATGGCCTGAATAGAATAAAAGGCTGAGTTAGGGGGACTTCACTCCTCTACCTGACTGTCTGGGAGCTGCAATATCAAAATTCTCCTGTCTTCAGACTCAGATTCAGACTGGAACTATGTAATTGACTCTCATGGGTCATCAGACTGCCAAAGGCAAATTTTGGTATTTTCCAACCTCCATAATCATGTGAGCCAATTCCTTATAACAAATAAACATTTACTTAAGTATTTATATGTTTATGTTAAATCTCTCTCTCTTTATTTATCTAAGTGTCTATGTATCTATGTATCTATCTATATTTCTATCTATCTATCTATCTGTACCCTATTGGCGCTCGCTCTCTCTCTGGACTAACACAAGGAGCATGCTATGCTATTTAGACCACAATTAATCTCTTTTCCACCAGCATAAATCCCTGCTTTGCTCATTTGAGTTTTAAATACACCAAAAAAATTTTTTTTTGCTCCCTTAAAGATTTATCAAGTGCCCTTTATGTGTCATGTTATATAAATAACAACAAAAGATCCATAAAAGGTCCCTGTCCTAGAATCGTAAGCACTTATTTTTGATGAATAATATTTGATAATGAATAGCAATGCTGCATTGCTTATATAGACATACAAGCAATATATATATATATAGACATTTCATTTTATAATATAAGACACTGATATTTTATGCCATCTCCTTTCCTTTGTTAACATACTGTTAAATTGCAAATAATTTTTATATCTGCTATTAACACCACCACTATTTTCCATAACAGTGAATACAGCAATCCCTCCCTTATCCATCAGGCATATCCTCGAAGACACCCAGTGGATGCCTGCAACTACAGATAGTACTGACTGCCATAAATACTATGTATTTTCCTATATATACATACATATGGTAAAATTTAATTTATAAATGAAAAACAATAAGATTAACAATAATTATAAAATAAAGCAATATACTGTAATAAAAGTTATATAAATGTGATCTCCCTCTTTCTCTCTCTCAAAATATCTTATTTTACTGGATTCAACTATTTTTATGCCATGGTTGACCTCAGATAACTTATGTCGTGGAAAGCAAAACCACAGATAATGGGGAACTATGGTAAATAAAACAATCAGTGACCCACTTGTCGTTTGTCGATCCATTTATGAACCTTCCACAGCAATCTCAATGTGAACTATGCAAACTTATTTCTTATAATGAATCTTTTTGATTCTGAGTTTCTCAACCTTAATATATTGTTAATAGAACTACCTCTAGAGAAGTATTCTGCTGACAGTCTACTCACAGAGCATGTAAGACCCAGCACTCAGTAAACATTTTAGAATATGACAGGGACTATGTGAAACAGCACTGTCTTCAGAATCAACAGGCATAATTCAGATTCAATACCTAAAAACTGTGTAGCCAAAAGCACACTTAGTTTCTCCAATCTGAAGCTTCTTAGTCACTAAGCCAATAATGCCTATCCCAGAGAATTTTACCATGGATTAAATAACATACACAAGACACTAGAACAATGCCTGGCACAATATATTTTGGCTATTACATCCTCTTCATCTTAATCATCTTTATATTACATATTTTTGTAATAGAAAGAATGAGTCAGGCCACAAAGACTGCAGAAGATTTTGAGCACGAATGGAGACTATAGGAATTGGTTCCTCCAGTACTCAAATAACCAAGAGAGAACTTCAGATGGACGTGGAACATGGTCAATAAACATGCTTTTCAAATATGTGAAAAATATGAAAACAAATTATATAAGATGAAGAAAAATTTTGGCATACTTCTGGATATAATGGCTGCAAGGTAAATGCCACAGTTCTATCATTAACTAGAAATGCGCAGTTCCATCACTAGTTAGCTCAGATAAGTTACATAAACATCTAGAGCTTCAATATCCTCATCTTTAAAGTGAATGACAAGTTCCTACCTATTGTGGCAATTGGGTGACATTATACACGCAAAGTGAACAATGTCCCAAACACAGAAAATGAACATTAAGTGTTACTATACTTGTACACTAACTACTGGCAATCTGTTCTATAAAGACTTCTCTTGCTTTAACTGTGGTTTTTTTTTTTTTTTTTTACACCTCTGGATGATTGCAACAATTATAATTTCTATGTAATATATTGCATTTAATGAATAGATATGTATTCTGTAATACGTAGTTTTTGTAAAGCTTATTTTAAAAACAGGTATCTGAAAATTGTTAGAAAGTACAAATCCTATGTTTGCAAAATATTTTTGTGAACATCTAAATTTTTCATTTACCATTGTCAAACTGTAAACTAAGCTTTGAGAATTACTATCCTTATGATTAAAATAACCCTAATTTATAACAATCTGTATTTCTATAAAGTGATTCACATTTATTAAATGCAGAGCAGAGATGGTGAAGATGCAAAAGGACAGACAAAACAAAATGGCTTGACATCATTAATCATTCCAATTATCAAAGATTAATGATTGTGCAGATTCCCTGGTCACCAAGCAACCTTCTACTTGTGAATGTGGTTACCACGTAGATCATTCTAATGAGAAAAAATATGATGGTCACACTTATTCACATAGTTCTATGTAATTGTTATAATTTTCTTTGTAAATTGATAAATGGAAATTCTGATGGTATTTTAAAAAGGACTTGAAAATAGTGTTTAATAAAATGATTGTTACTTGCGATGAAAAGCACTAGTTTAAATTTTGCTTGACTAATGCTTTAAAAAACACTACCATTTTAATTAAAAAGAAGACCAGTACTGGTAAAAGCAGAATAAATGTGGGTAGAATCAATATGTTCATAAAGTGTAAGTGTGTGCGTGTGTGCGCGCGCACGTGTGTGCGCGCATGTTGATATGTATATCAACATATACTTCTAAAAAACATACAGATATTTTAGTAAATGAAATTAAATGCTAAGAACACTACAGGAGGAACAACCATAACAGGTAAAAATTATATAAAGTAACCACTTAAATTATCAGGAAATTTCCCTAAGGACATGCAACAAATGGAGAAACATTTATTCAGCAAAATCAAATAAATCTCAATAAGTGACAGTCTATGGCATTTGAGCCATGGCCCATTCCCTCCTACCCAGCTCAACTTGATGGAAGCTCTACTATAGGCATGTACAGACAAGAACAAAGGGCTCTGTCTCCTCCCGGATCCAAGTTTAAGGATACGGTTTCTTCCCAGGCGGAGTTGATCACCAGCCTTTCTCATCCTGCCCAGCCCATTGCTGCTGAAGCTCCATTGCCGGCAAGAGCAGTCAAATGATCCCTGTTCCTTTCCTCTGTTAAGCCTTACTCATAGAACGGAAGATCTACCCCCAGGCATAGCTGGCTGATAATACTGAGCCCTGAATGTCCTTGTTTCAGTGAGTTTATGGTGGAGGTTCAACATCAAGATAATATCAAGTTGACAAGAACAGGGGCTACTGCCCCTGCCAAGCATTCTACTCATTAGAGTAGGGTGTCATTCCTAGAGAAGTGAGCCACTGTCCTGACCACCAGCTCTGGAACACTGGCACAGGTGTAATGCCCAGAGAAAGAGGCAAGCCATAAGGAACTGATGTTGTATAGGTCTCCCTAAAAGGTCTGGCTTTATTTGGGACAGGGCATGGGAAGTTCAAGTCTTGGGACACTGTTGAAAAGAACAAAGACTTTGATGGTGAGAAATTTGAGAGGAGACAGCTTCATGAAAGTGAGAAATCTAACAGTAGGCAAGCTAGAGTTTAACAGATAAAACCAGGAAAAGACACAACTAAAGAGCATTCTCAGGGTAGGAATCAGTCCCAAAGTCTCATCTCAAAAAATACCTATGCAAAGGTGCCCAAATTTAATTGAATCTAACTTTAGAGCAATCTATGCCCTAGGTATTGTCAAAAACAATGGATCAATCAGCTAGCAAGTAGTGAAGGCTAACAGCTGGATATACCAATAGAGGCAGACTAGCTAGAAATTTAACAGGGAGAAGAAAGAAAGAGACAATCAAAAAGAGACTAACTAAAAACCACTGTCATCTCTTGACAGGTTGATGGAGAAGAGACCAGGGTGTGTGCATTCCCAAGGTTGTGCCTCTAAGAAACAATATCAGAGGTTGAATCCTATTGAGGAAATGAACTTCGCCAAAGTTGTTGAGCAGTCACTAAACAAATTAACAAGTGAACAACAACAATAAGACCAAGAAAAATCTTGAAAGCACCAAGAGAAAAACAGTTTGTCACATACTAAGGAACCCCAATAACAATAACAGCTGAGTTTTCACCAAAAATAATGGCGAATATAAGGCAGTGGGATCACATACTCAAAGTTGAAAGGAAAAAAATCTCAACTAAGTATTTCACATTCAAACAATCTTTCAAAAATGATGTTGAGTAAAAATATTGTCTAATTAACAAAAACAGAATTCATTGCTAGCACGTCTACTTCTCAAGAAATACTAAAAACTTCTTCAAGTTGAAAGCAAGTGACACTCAACAATAATTTGAAACCCACTAAAAAATAAAATTTCAGTAAAGGTAATCATATTAGAAAGTATGACAGATACAATTTCACATTTCTTCTCATCCCTTTTCTTAACTTATTTTAAAAGCTATTTTCTATAATAATATATACATAATTATATGTTGGGCCTATGACATATAGAAATGTAACATATTTATAATAGCACAAAGGAAGTGGTTGGGAAAAAAGCTGTCGTAGAGAAAAAATGACAGCAAACAAAAAGTTAAATGACAAATCCAACCATATCAGCAATTATATGAAATATGAATGTATTAAATAATCCAATCAAAAAGAGATTGTCAGACTAAATAAAAACAACAAAATTCAAACTATGCTTTCTACAGAAGCCACATTTTAGATTCCAAGATGCAAACATGATGAAAGTAAAACTATACCATAAAAATAGCAATGACAGGAAAGCAAAAATGGCTATATTAACATCAGACAAAATGTATCATGAAAATTTAAAAGTTAGTAGAAATAGACACATTGAACAATTGAAAAATTGAAATAATACAAAATATGTTCTCCAACCACAAAGGAATAAAATTAAAAATTAATGTTTTTAATTTGGAAAATTGGCCTAGTATTTGATAGCACACAGGGGCACTATAATTATTAATAATTTAATTGTACATTTAAAAATACCTAAAATAATATAAGTTGATTTTTATAACACAAAGGATAAATGCTTGAGAGGATAGATACCCCATTTTCCATGATGTGATTATTATGAATTATATGACTGTGTCAAAATACCTCATGTATCCCTTAAATATATGTACCCACAAAAATTTAAAATCTTAAAATAAAAATATTGGAAAATTCACAAATACATAAATAGTAAAAAACACATTGTTATATTACCAATGTGTTAAAAAGAAAAATAAATCAGAAGAGAAATTGAAAATACTTTGAGATTAATGAAGAAGAAAATAAAACTTGTGAGATGCAACTTAAGCAATGCTTAGAGCTATAACTATCCATAAACATATATAGGTTGAGCATCTCAAATCTGAAAATACAATATGCTCCAGAATCTGAAACTTTTTATGCAAAAACATGATGATCAAAGGAAATGCTCATTGGAGCACTTTTGGATTTCAAAGTTTTGGATTTAGGATGCTCAACCTGTATAATTCAAGAATTCCAAATTCTAAAAAAATCTGAAATCCAAAGCACTTCTAATTCCAAGCGTTTCAGATACAGGATACTCAACCTGTATTTTAAAAGAAGTATCTCACATCAATAACATCACTTTTCACCTTAAGACACTGACCAAAGAAGACCAAATGAAACGTAAAGGCCAGCAGAATTAAGAAAATAATAAAGATTACAGTACAAATGGCTGAACTAAAACACAGAAAAACAATACAGAAAATCAACAAAATCAAACCTTTAAAAAGAACAAGGAAGAAAAATGAGAAAAGACTCAAATTATTTTTTAAAAAATAAAAGATCATTACAAAACTCACAGAAATAAAAGAACTAAAAGGAATACTATGAACAACTGCATTCCAACAGATCATAACTTAGAAGAAATGGAGAAATTCCTAGAAAGATGTAAACTACCAAAATTGACTCAGAGTAAATAGAAACTCTAAATATACCTATAATAAATAAAGAAAAGAACAATATCTTTTATTATTTTATATACAAATCTTCAACAAAATACTAGCAAACATCCAGCAACATAATAAAAAGGTCATACACCATGAGGAAGTGGAATTTTTCCAGAAAGGTAATGCTGGTTTAATGTCTAAAAATTAATCAATATAATATACCATATCAATCGACTAAAGAACAAAAAACACGTTTCTGTTATAGATGCAGAAACAGCATGGAACAAATTCCAACACAACTCTCATGATAAAAACTCTCAAAAAACTAATAAGAACATCTCCTCAACCTGATAAGCATGTGTAGAAAAATCCCTGGCTATCATTATACCTACTGGTGAAAACCCAAATGCTTTCCATCTAAAATTAGGAAAAAATAAGACTGTTCAGTATCATCATATCTATTCATTATTATACTGAATGTTCTAGCCAGCACAAGCAGGCAAAAAATAAAAATTTGTAACACTTAAATAAAATAAAGGAATCCAGATTAGAAAAAAAGAAATAAACCTACTTCTATTTGCAAAGGGGATGATCTTATGATCTTATAGTTTTAAAAATTCCTAAGGAACACACATACACATACACACACACACACACACACACAGAGAAAAACTATTACAACTTTTCGTAATAGTTTGTACAATTTGTACAATTACAAATAAGTTTTATAAGGTTGACAGATACAAGATGAATACACCAAAATCAATTGTATTTCTATACAGTGGAAAATCATCTAAAAATGAGTTAAGAAAATAGTCCTTCATTTACAATAGTATTCACAAGAAAAAATCTTTAGGAATAAGTTTAATAAAAAATGCAATACTTGTACTCTGAAAATGACAGAACGTTATTGAAAGAAATTAGAGACATTTTATGGTCATTGATTAGAACACGTGTTAGTACAAAGATGACAAATCACCCCAAACTGATACAGATTAACAATCCTTGTCAAAATCCCAACTGGCTTTTTAAAATTGCAGAAATTGATAAGCTGCTCCTAAATTTCATATGAAAATGAAGCCAGAATAGACAAAACAATTTTGAAAAAGGGAAGAAAGTTAGTGAACACACAGTTCCCAATTTCAAAACTTACTACAAAACTACTGTAATCATGACAGTATACGGGCATAAGGACAGCTATATAAAGCAGTGGAACAGAACCAAGAGTACAGACAGCCCTTACATTTTTGGTCAGGTGATTTTTAACAAGGGTGAGAGGGAAAATAAATGGAGGAAAGAATTGTCTTCTCATCAGATGGTCCCAGATCCAGGGACAAAACAGTGAAGTTTAACTTCTTTTCCTGCACTCTACACTTACAAATGTAAGTGCTAAAGCTATAAAAGTCTTAGAAGAAAATGGGAGTAAATCTTAACAACTTTGAGTTAAACAAAACCTTCTTAGACACAATGCCAAATGTACAAGCAAAAGTAAACATATAAATAAATTAGACTTCATCAAAATTACCAACTTTGTGCTGCAAAAGATACCATCAGGAAAGTAAAAGACAGCCCAGAGAATGGAAGAAAATATTTGCAAACCATAGATCTAATAACAAATTATCTATAATATTTTAAGAATCCCTCAACTCAAAAAGACAACCCAATTTTTTTAAGAAAGGCAAAGAATCTAAATAGATATTTACGCAAAGAAGATATATAAATGACCCTAAGGACATGAAAAGATGCTCAACATGATCAGCCATTAAGGAAATGCAAATGAAACCCACAATGAAACACCACTTTATGCCCACTAGGGTGGTTATAATAACGGAGGAGATTGATATTAATAAGTGTTCTCCAGATTGTAGAGAAACTAGAATCCTCCTACATTGCTAATGGAAATATAAAATGGTGCAAGTGTGTTGAAAAACATGTTGGCAGTTGTGCATGAATGTTCATAGCAGCATTATTCATAATAACCAAAAAGTGAAAATAACTCAAATGTTCATCAATAGATTAATAAAAAATACATGTGGTATATCCATACAATGGAATATTACTCAGCAATAAAAGGAATAAAGTGCTGATACATGCTACAACATGGATGCACCCTGAAAACATTTTGCTAAGGGAAAGAAGCCAGGCACAAAAGACCACATATTGTATGTTCTATTTATATGAAGTGTTCAGAATAAGTAAATCTATAGAGACAGAAAATATGTTAGTAGTTGCTTGGGGTTGGGAGAGAGTGGACAATATTACGGGTGATTGCTAATAAGAATTGCATTTCTTTTGGGGGTAATGAAAATGGTTTAAAATTTACTCTGAGTTGCACAATTCTGTGAATATACTAAAAAATCATTGAACTGTATACTTTAAATGGTTGACTTACTTAATATGTAAATCACATCCTGATAAAACTATTAATAATCAATTTGATATTATCAACTGTTATCCTAGCACAGGCAAGCTTTGCATTGACAAAACTGGTAATCTCTAAAGGTAGCCACCTCATCTCCAGTCGATAGGCTTCCCTTTTTAAACATGGCAAGTAAGAAGTTCAAGTTGTTAAACAGATCACATTTCTTGTCTGATGGGTTATATATGAGTAGGGCTGTGGAATACAGTATTATTTGAGGAATTAAAAAGAAGGATGCCATGTCTTTGCCACAAAATAATTTTATTTTCCTATAATTATAATCTAGATATTTGCTACTGCAGTCAATGACTCAACAAAAATAATTAAGATTTTAAAAATTTGGGCCAGGCACAGTGGCTCATGCATGTAATTCCAGCACTTCTGGGAGGCCAAGGCGGATCGTCTAAGATTAGGAGTCCGAGATCAGCCTGGGCAACATGGTGAAACCCTGTCTCTACAAAAAAAACACAAAAATTAGCTGACTGTGGTGGTGTGCACCTGTGGTCCCAGCTACTTCAGAGTGTGAGGTGGGAGGATCGCTTAAGTCTAGAAGGTCGAGGCTTCAGTGAGCTGTGATCACACCACCGCACTCCAGCCTGGGCAACAGAGAACCTGTCTCAAAAAAAAAAAAAAAAAAAAAAAATCTAAAATTCTACAGATAAGTCAGTCAATGCTAAGAAAATTGATCATTTAAATCTACCCTCCTCTAGACCTTGGTAGAATACAAAATGCAGAGAGAAGTAGCATCGGAGAGTTACGTGGTATTTAATGGTGATGCATACCCAACATTTACATAAGGACCTGAGAAGAAGGTTAGTGTTAAGTGCCCAAGCTTTCAAAGCTCTCTATATACTGATGTGTAAATTACTGACAAACTGTGTCATGATTCTGAGGCAGAGTCTGTAGTACAGGACCAGCAAAGCAAAACCCACTTAGGAACCCAGAAGAAGGAATACAGTCAAGTGACATTAAGAATCTGCTAATGCATGTGAAGTTATCATCAGGAATTTTTTATGTCCAACTTTTCATCATTACTCTTACAATGTAATACATTCATTCAATACGTATTTATTAAGGACCTGTTATGTGACATGCCCTAGGAAAACAATGGTATTCAAGAGAGACAAGGTCCTTCTGACAGTGTTACATGTACTTGTTTCTAAAGTCTTTTACCAATTTACCATGTGTTTCACTTTCAACACATGCATATATAGAGCTTTGAAACCTATAAATCAAAGAAATAGCTAAATATATTTGCCCAACTTATCAACTAATATAATATGCAACTCCAGCCAGTATTTTATTTAATGAATGTAGACAGCCAAAATAATTTTTAAATTTTGTCTCTGTCATGTTTTTTGACCCAAAAAAAGATATATTGACAATACTGGAAAATTTATCATAAATAGTATCTTTCACTACAGGTTGGGAAATTGCTTCATTCTAAAAACCAGATCAAGTATGCTTTTTTCCAAAAAAAAAAACAAAAACAAAAATAAGAACCAGTTGGTCTAAAAATAAAAGAAGTGCAAAAGATGATTTCATATGTAATATATATGAAAATGACTATATGTTCAAGTAACTATAGAATTCATTTAATAGCCCAGATATCTCCCTATAAATATGTAATTTATTATATATTCCTAATTATACATATTTAGTATGGATTTACATTGTACTAGGATGGTCACTTCCACTCTATACCAAGAGGTATAGAAACAGATGTTTTTCAAATTCAAAGTAGCAATACTAATTTTAAATGGTCTGTAATACTTTCTCAGTTAGTTTTCAAGTTAAAAATCCCATTTTTATATTAACTGATTAGTTTAATTCTATGGAAAATTATGCTTTAAAATAAAATCTGATGGTGTGAAAAGTCAGTCACTTTAATATTCACTGCATTTCCCACAGCAAGTTTTCTTCAACATATCTTCTTAAGTTATGTTTTATATCTATATTATTCTGAGGTTGTTGTGAATTATTATCCACATAGTAACCAGTATGTATCAACAACTACAAGTTCTCCTTTACCTGTCCTCAACCCTGTACAAGATAAGAATTTGATAAAGCTTTCATGTCTAATGTTTGCTATGGGACAGATTAATTTTGATTACTAACTCTGGTACTATGTACAGTAGTATCCATTAGCTGCAGTTTGCTTTCCACAGTTTCAGTCACTCGCTGCCAGTGGCAGTCCAAAAATATTAACTTGAAAATTCCATAAACAATTCATTAGTTTTAAATCGTATGCCATTCTGAGGAGTGTGATGAAATCTCATGCTATCCTGCTTCGTTCCTTATGTGAATCACCCTTTTGTCCAGTAGATTCATGCTGTAGGCGCTATCTGCCCTTTAATCATTTTGTAGCTGAGTAGGTTATCATATCAACTGTGCTTGTGCTCAAAGAACCCTTATTTACTTAATAATGGCCCCCATGATGCTGGCCATTTGGATATGTCAAAGAGAAGCCGCAAAGTGCTTCCTTTAAGTGAAAAGGTGAAAGTTCTCAACCTAATAAAGAAAGAAAAAAAAATCCTATGGTAAGGTTAGCTAATATCTACAGTACAATAAGATATTTTGAGAGAAAGAAATAGACCACATTCACATAACTTTTTACATAAAATGTTATAATTGTTCTATTTTATTATTGGTTATTGTTAATCTCTTACTGGGCCTAATTTATTCATTAAACTTTATCATAGGTACATATGTATGGGGAAAAAACATGGTATATATAGGGTTTGGTACTATCCACAGTTTCAGGGATCCATGGGGGAATGTATACCCCTGTGGAAAAGGAGGAACTACTATAGTTAAAATATTAATATGTAAACAAACTAGGAAGTTCATAAAAGTATTTTATATTTTATTGATATCCAGTGTATTCTTTTAGTTTCTAAACATAATTAATGCATAGATTTTTTTAATCCCCCCAAATACACTATCTGATTGGTAGGGCAAACTCAGAAGTTTTATTGAATCTGAAATGCATGTTTTTAAGGATTTTTGCACGTGCATGCCTGTACACACATGTTGACAACAAGTAGGAAAGCTATACTGTTGACAAAAAAAGAGCAAGAGAGATATTTTGGCTATGAAATTTCTATTCATCACCTCCACCATCCATGTATCCCTCAGATTGTATTGTAGTACATATGACCTTTATTTTTAAAAATCTTCAGACTAGCCCAAAGTTTACATAACCAACAGGCTGCAAAATGTGTAAGCAAACAGAGGTTAGGTTTCATATTCAGATTCTGACAACAATATACATAAGTAACTAGAGACAGAAACAGCAAAGAGGAGGGTCAAAAAAGAACTGCAAATGTCCAGACCTTGCCAATCCATATAATTCATCTTGCCTCAACCTTGGGTTATTTGGGGCCCTGTTCTTTATTTATTTTTTGACTTAATTTGTCCCATGGTGATGAGTTTCAAATCTATGTACTCATCCCAGGTTGTTTGCTGGTATTTCAGACTTATGTGTGCAATGGCCTATTTAATATAGCTCCATAAGGAGGTCTAATAGGTATTAGGTTGAACTACATCAAATTGCCATTTTTTATGGTCAAAATATGAGTATCAGTGATTTCACATGGTTCAAATATTTCCAGTTTAACTTGGTCCAAACGAAAATGAATTTCTCACTCCCAATATCCAATCCCTTCTACCTCTTGTACCTGCTTCTGAATAAACTGCACCATCATCCAGTATACTCAAGGAAAGTCAAGGAACTATTCAAGATTCCACTTTTCACTGACCACCACATCCAATCCATTGCAATTGAGGACAAACAGCTGCCCCTCTCACTCAGCAGCAGCACACATCTCCCCTCTGGTATCTCTGCTTTCATTCTTGTCCCTACAATATACACTCCACAGACCTGAGAGTTACCTTCATGTTTGTCCTACCCTTATGGGATCTGAACAGGTCTACCTTCTGACCTCACTGTCCACCTCTCTGCCCTTCAATCACTACTGTCCAGACACATTTAGATTCTTTGCCCTCACTAACAACAACTTCCACCGTCAGTTATCATGTGGCTGACGCGTTTTGGCTAGTACAACCTCAGTTTTTAGATACTACTTACATGGGGAGACCTTGTCTGAATAGCCAATGCAACGAGGCTGCTTTGTAAGTCTCTATCACCTCACCTCATTTAAATTTTCTGCACAGCAGGTATCATTACCTGATATTTCTATTGCTTGTTTTCCCAACTGGTTGTTGGGAATTAGAAAGTATGTTTCATGAAAGCAAGGATTGCATCCATCTGTTTTCATTGCTGTACCCAGCAGTGAAATAGAATACCAAGCACCAGCAGAGACTCAATAAACATTTCAAGAAATAAATAAATTTTTACTGAGAATAGGAGAAAAAGAGTTCTAACAAAAGACATTCTTGTTGGACTGGGTTTATTACATGCTCTTATAGTAGTCCATTGTTCGTTGAGAATTAACTACAGTGTTTTTATTTTATCTCCTAAAAATAAGAGGAATTGTAAAAAATGAGTAAACTTTGTATTTCGGTCAGCAAGGCACTAAAGATAAGTACAGAAACAAAGGCACATGTTAACAAACCAAGCAAACCAAACAGGGTTGAAATTTGATTTTGTTATTTTTTAACTGTATGACCTTGAAAAAAGTTTGACTTGTCTGAACCTTAATTATCTCATTTGTAAAATGAGGAATACACACACACATTATTTTTAAGGACAAAATGTTGCTAAAAATCAAAATGGTAATGTATGAAATGTAATTGTAAAATTGCAGATGCTTAATAAATATATTTTCTTTAAAACACCAAGCCACAATTAGCCACAGGATGTCAGCTGATCGACTGGTTTGTAATCCTAGTAAATAATAATGCTCCCTCCTATGACAGGCGTGACTATTTCAGGATGACTGAATATTTACAGAACAATATTAATTATCTTATCTCTAATTTCCATTTATAGTTATTCCCTAAGGAGAAAACAAACAAACAAAAAGCTGGGTTTTTTTTTTTTTTCCACTTTTCTTAGGCTATTAGATTCCTTGTGGTTGCAAATATTTTATAATATGTTCTGGGACAACTTAATTAGATAGAAAAGTCCAACATTTTGCGATGAAAATCATCACTGCACTTGTCCTTTTCACCCTTCGTTTCGCAAACACCAGAAGGTGGAGGAGACAGTATATGAAGTTAGCCTGAAGGAAATCAATTATAGAGCCAAAAACAGAAACACTAAACTGTTTCAACTAAAAATTCTTAATATATAGATCCATGTACCCATTTGGAAATATAACATAAAAGTTATCATGATGTTCAATCATCATTTTTACAAAAGTGCTCTGATTTTTACAAGACATAACAAATAAAAACTCTGTAGTTAATTCTACACTAACAATGGGCTGTTACAAGAGCATACAATAAGTCCAACCCAAAAAGAATGTCTTTTTCCTGAACTCTGTGACTTGTAAGAAAGAAGCCTAAAGATCCTACCACACCCATGACCTTAGAAAAAGGGTCAGTCACCAGCACCTTGTTTGAGCTAAGGACACTAATTACAGTACAAAAGGATAGCAACAAAAATCAGGCTAAATTTTTTCAAGAGCTAAAAAGCATTGGACATATTTACCCTAGAAACATAATGAAAATTATTTTTTTGAATGTCTTTCACAATTTAAAAACTGTGTGAACAAGTAGGCCTTTCATGATGTTTAAAATTCCCTTGATTTTTCTCTCTAAAAATTCAGAATAATATCTAGTACATAAAATAATCAGCATAAAATATATCACTTTAATACTTAAAATTAAAAGTAGTGACATTTGTTGTGCATCGTTTTGATGCCAGTTACTTTTTTATTCATTATTACAGTTAATCCTCACTAAAACCTTACATGAAGAGATAGTATTGTTTTTATAGTATTATTTTTATTTTGTAATGAAGAAACATCTTAAAGAGATTACTCTGTGGCTAAATTCACAGAGCTAATGACAGAGCTGGAATTCAAACCAGGGTCCTGTGACTCTAAAGCTCATTTTCAATTCACCTGTCTATGATGCCTCTAAACATATTTCTAAGTAATTTTTATGACCTATACATTTTTAGACTGATATGGTTAGGCTTTGCGTCCCCACGCAAATCTCATTCTGAATTGTAATCCCCAGGTGTTGAGGGAGAGACCTGCTAGAAAGTGACTGGATTATGGGGGCGGTTTCCCCCATGCTGTTCTTATAATAGTGAGTGAACTCTCATGAGATCTGATGGTTTCGTAAATGACAGTTTTTCCTGCATCCTCACTTCTCTCTCCTGCCACCACGTGAAGAAGGTCCTTGCTTCCCCTTTCCCTTCTGCCATAATTGTAAGTTTCCTAAGGCCTCCCCAGTCATGTGGATCTGTGAGTCAATTAAACCTCTTTCCTTTATAAATTACCCAGTCTCAGGTATTTCTTTATGGCAGTCTGAGAATAGACTAATACATAGATCTTTCTAGCAAAGCATTTAACCTCAGTCTGATAATATCACAACAGTTCCTTATTTAAAAAAATGATAAATTTTTCTAATGCTGGACAATTTGTCAGGGCACTTACTGATGAGAATGTAATATTTCTTATTCTAGGATGGTAAATTTGCCTATTATAACAGACTTATCTTGCCAAGTTTAGAAACTCCATGAGTCCATTAAGCATCTTACTTGTTACATTTAGCAAAACTCTATCTGGTAATTTTCTCTCCACTCATAATAATCAGATGTTTAACCTATAATATTTATTTAATAACCTCTGTGTGCAGCCTCTCTCATTAAGAGAAAATAATACAACCTTTAAGAAACTCGTTTTCTAATTGGAAAAGTATGATAAATAATCCTCAAAATACGGAAAATATTCATTGGTATAATGAGATAACAGAAAACAAAAGAGATTATTCGCTATTGTGATAATTATTTTCATTTCTATTCTAGTTAAGAAGCAATGTTTAATAAGAATCTATAAATAAACCACAACGTTGAAATAAACACACTTACTTTTTGTTATGTGTACCAAGAGGTTAACAGGAAAATAGCAGTGAATGCTACAACAGCAAAAAAAAAAAAAAAAAAAAAAAAAAAAAAAAGGTTCTCACTTGTAAGAGAAGTAATAATTTTTTAAAAAAATTATAACATAGGGCCGGGCGCGGTGGCTCACACCTGTAATCCCAGCACTTTGGGAGGCCGAGGAGGGTGGATCACGAGGTCAGGAGATTGAGACCATCCTGGCTAACACGGTGAAACCCCGTCTCTACTAAAAATGCAAAAAATTAGCTGGGCATGGTGGCGGGCGCCTGTAGTCCCAGCTACTCAGGAGGCTGAGGCAGGAGAATGGCGTGAACCAGGGAGGCGGAGCTTGCAGTGAGCCGAGATCACGCCACTGCACTCCAGCCTGGGAGAGAGAGCCAGACTCCGTCTCAACAACAAGAACAACAACAACAAAAAAATTATAATATATTCACCCTGCTTATTTATGTCACATTTTAGTTTTCACCTGTGTATGCACTTTAGGGAAAAACATAATAAAAGTTAAGTGACTAAACATGTCATGGAAATTACTACCTGAGTGCTGATATGGTGGCACATGTCTGTAACCCTGGTGTTTTGGGAGGTTGAGACTGTAGGATCGCTTGAGGCCAGGAGTTCGAGACCAGCCTGGGCAACAAAGCAAGACCCCCTCTACAATAAAAAGTAAAAACATGGCCAGGCGCAATGGCTCACGCCTGTAATCCCAGCACTTTGGGAGGCCAAGGCCGGTGGATCATGAGGTCTGGAGTTGAAGACCAGTCTGACCAACATGGTGAAACCCCATCTCTACTAAAAATACAAAAATTAGTCAAGCATGGTGGCATGCTTCTGTAATCCCAGCTACTCAGGAGGTTGAGGCAGGAGAATTGCTTGAACCTGAGAAGCAGAGGTTGCAGTGAGCCGAGATTGCGCCACTGCTCTCCTGGGTAACAGAGTGAGCTCCATCTCAAAAAAAAAAAAAAAATCATAAATAAATAAATAAGTAAATAAAAACAGGACTGGCATAGTGATGTGCACTTATAGTCCTGCTGCTTGGGAGGCTGAGGCAGAAGGATTGCTTCAGCTCAGGAGTTTGAAGCTGCAGTGAGCTATGACCACACCACTGCACTTCAGTATGGACAAGAGACCAAGATCCTGTTTCTTTTTTTTTAAAAAAAAAAAAAGAGAAGAGAGAGAGAGAAAAGAGAGAGAGATCAACTAGTTGAATATTCAGTCTTTAAATTTCATATGGAATTTATGAAATTATCAAATCCCTAGCACGTCAAGAACCAACAGTTTCACTATTTTTAATTTTTAGAAGCCACACTATATAGTAGAAAGGGCCTGGGCTTTGGGGATGTGCAATCTAAGATTTGTATCTCTGCTCACTACTTTGGCCTGTATGACCTTGTGCAAGTCTCTTGTGGTGTTTGAACTTGTATTTAAAACTTATAACAGGTCATGAATAATTTACATCTTAGTGAAATGATTAGTAAAAATAACTAATTGTGTGCATATCAGTCACATACCTAGTGGACACTCAATAAATGTGCTCTATAATTAATTGTTATCCTTTTTAACCAAAGGGAAAAAAATCATTTTTTTAAGCTTTGTTTTCACAGAGCCATGGAAATGATGTATTTTGTGGTTATCTGCTAATTGATAGCTTACCACATTATTTACTACGTTCACGTCCTTGTCCATCATTTTATCTCTTCAGTATACTCATTTATTATCATCATCCTTTTCATATCCTTTTTTGTTCTAAATAAATTGTATACTTTTGACTCAATTATTTTGTACATTTCTTGGTACTGCAATATAAAAAATATCAACAGTTTAAAAACTACAGATGTTAAGTTCATTAACATTGGGAATAGTGCCTAAGAGTACGCCTAGGTCCACTACATTTATGCTTTGTTCTTTTCTTTTTTTTTTTTTTTTTTTTTTTTTTTTTTTTGAGACGGAGTCTTGCTCTGTCACCCAGGCTGGAGTGCAGTGCCAAGATCTCGGCTCACTACAACCTCCGCCTCCCACGCTCAGACGATCCTCCTGCCTCAGCCTCCCGAGTAGCTGGGATTACAGGCATGCACCATCATGCCCAGCTAATTTTTTTTACTTTTAGTAAAACGGGGTTTCACCATGTTGGCTTGGCCAAGCTGGTCTTGAACTCCTGACCTCAAGTGATCCACCCGCCTCGGCCTCCCAAAGTGCTGGGATTACGGGCATGAGCCACTGCGCCCGGTCTATGCTTTGTCATTTTCATGGTAGATAAAGGTAAATTCATTCATAGATCTTACATTCAGGGTTAGTAGGTTTTACCTTTATGATAGAAGATTCTTATAAAACAATTTCATACCAAAGCATATTTTTTGTCCTATAATCATTCCATTACTAATTTTATAGATGTGAATCATAATAGTTTTTATAGCATCACCTAATTTCCACACTACAATTAAACCATTTGTATTTAAGTATTAGTTTCTCAATGTTAATGCTCCTGCAACACTCTTAAAAACGTAATTGCTTACAATTTATCTGTTGGATTTTGTACCCCTTTCCTTCTTTTACCTAAAGATAAAAAAATAGTACCCTAAGGAAAGATTACGAATCCAAAGCAAATTGTCAAAGGAAAAATAGTATTTCTATAAAGAATTTTTTTCTTTTAAAGAAGAATAAATGATGTATAACAAAACTGTTCTGGCTGCTAGGAGAACAAAATATGCTTGCTATTGTTAATTCCTATGTTAAAGCAACAACAGACATAAATACTGTGAATGATTTAGCATCTAACTGTTACTATGGTTCATAATAAACCACCATTATCTAGGAATTATTAATACGTATCTTTTTAAACATCATATTTGATACCTGCATGCACCTGAATACCTGTCTCTTACATATGCATAATATATAATAGTTGGCAACTCATTCGTACATGATTACAAGAGTATATGAACATGAAAGTAAATGACAGCACCTATAAAGCACCAGAAAGCAGTCACTAATAACTTTTTCTCACCTAAACCACAATAATGGTTATACTAATAACAGAGAAAAACAATGACTGACTAGTAACAAATTTATCTATGCACTTGCATGTTCCTTAATGCCCTATCATCAATATTGCTTTTTAGCTTTGTGAAATGAACTGTCTGCTGTTACTAGTGCACACACTGGGGGTAAACAGTTTTCCTCACTTGCTTATAAAAGTGATCTGAATGGTTTTAATTAGAATAGAGTCTATTGACACACCATGAATTCCTTTGACTAAAGCTGCTGAAACACTCAAAGAATTTGAGTGTACTTAAAGTGGTATATGAAGACAGGCTTTCTTTCCCACTGCAGAGAGCTATAGGTGGTGTGTCTGAAGGATATGGTGAAAAATAAGCACAGGCCTAAGCTCAGCTACTGAAAACTAGGATAATGTGACTAATCAAGATGGACAAGTGCAAGGGGCTAAAATTAGGCACCTGGAAGCAACATGACATTCTTAAGGCATTTAGAGTTGTCATTTTTGCCATAATATTAGCTATAACCAGTACCTAAATGTAAGGCGATGTGTGCCAGTTATGAATTAACTGCCTCCCAGCTCCTAATGCACCTTTCAACAAATATATGTCCTATGATCACAGATAAAATCATTTTAAGTATTTTTTCTTTACAATGGATGTGATGCTGAGTGTTCCCAGTAGAGGACGCTGGGGGAAGATGCTCTTCCATGCTTTCTGGTGACACAGGAGTCAGTGATTTGGGTAGAGATGTGAGGACATTCAGTGTAGACCCATCAAGTCATGAAGGGTATAAGAACATATGATTGCTTGCCAATCTTACAATCTCAAGCTAGAGACAATCTTCCCAAGGCCCTCTCCAGAAAGAAATGCCCATCAGAGTCAAAATTCCCTCTGTAGGCCTGTGGGCCATCTACCTGAAGGCCCTTCCCCTCCAGCAGTCCTATTGAGCCCACTGCAGGCCCCATACTCTTCCCTGGAGGGTGCTCATGTCCTCTGAAACACAGCCACTGGTTTGGTTATCCATGCCGACTGTTCTACTGGCCACCAGCTTGCCCCATGACTATGGGCCATCTCTGGATGCTCAGATAAATGAGAATTTCTTTGCTCTCCAGTGAGATGAATTACACCTTATCTTTAAGAACTGATCCTCTTCCAACTTTGTCATTCTTTGGTTACACTCCTTTAGCTTCACAGTACCACTTAGGTTTCTCTATATCTTAGAGGGAAGTTACTTTTTTGTCATACTTTAATAATATTTTTAAATTAAATTCACTAGTTTAACTTACTATGTAGTTTTCCTCTTCAAAGTGGACTAGTTGATACACAATTCTTCTAAAACCTGGTATTGAATCAATCTGATTATGATTCACATTGGGAAACAATTAGAAACTATAACTAAGAATAAATAAAAATACAGAATTGGGGCAGGTGCAGGATAATGCTTATAATCCCAGTACTTTGGGAGGCTGAAGCAGGAGTCACTTGAGACCAGGGGTTCCAGATTAGACTGAGCAACAATGCAAGAGCCCACATTTACAAAAAAAATTAAAAATAATTAGTTGGGCATAGTGGTGCATACCTATAGTCTTAGCTACTTGGGAGGCTAAGGCAGGAGGATTGCTTGTGCCCAGGAGTTGGAAGCTGCAGTGAACCATAATTGTACCACTGCTCTCCGGCCTAGACGACAGTGCGACTCTGCCTCTAATGTATATAACTGATCAATCTATTTAAAAAGAAAAATCAGTTGACTACACATTACAATATCAAGTACATGAGTTATTTTGAATATTAGCTAATAGTAGGGCTTAAATTTCAAATACATAGTGGCAATTTTTTACATTAATGTGCTGATCTTTCTATGTCAAGTATCAATGCATAAAGTGCAATACATGTCTCAGTATCACTGAAGTGATCAATATAACTGGCTGTAGCCTTCAAAACTGGTGTTGTTTACAAAGATTAACTCCTATGGGATGTATGTTTATTGTTTCCTAATTAATGTCCAAGTATGCTTTTAACTATGTTAAACAACTACTCAAAAAATGTGTTTTTGTTATTGACTAAAACTTTCTGGCTGGGCAGGGTGGCTCACACCTGCAATCCCAACACTGTGGGAGGCCCAGGCAGGAGGATCACCTGAGGTCAGGAGTTCAGAACCAGCCTGGCCAACATGGTAAAATCCCATCTCTACTAAAAATGCAAAAATTAGCTGGGCGTAGTGGCGGATGCCTGTAATCCCAGCTACTCAGGAGGCTGAGGCAGGAGAATCACTTGAGCCTGGGAGGTGGAGGTTGCAGTGAGCCGAGATCGTGACATTGCACTGCAGCCTGGGCAACAGAGTGAGACTCCGTCTCAAAAAAAAAAAAAAAAAAAAAAAAAGAAAAGAAATCCTAATGCTAGAAGAAATCCATCAAGCTAATATTTTAAAAAGACTGTTTTCAGAAGATTTAATTCCCATAGAGCTCATTACATATAAAACAAAACAAATCCAAAAGTAAATGTTCTTTATAGTATTACAGAGATCATATTATTCAAACTACGCATCCTTGATTCTTTCACATATATGTGTGTGTATGTGTGCACGAGTTGAGGGGATGTAAGAAGGAAGTAATAGGTACCCATGGTAGAAAAAGTCACATTGAACCAGGACAGCTCTGTTTCAAGGGCAGTATCACCTGACAGTAGAAAACAGTTTGGGATTAAAAACAAAAGCAGTAACAAAACCTGCATCGTAGGCACAATATTTCATAGAAAATGTTAGCTGTTGCATTATTTTATTTGGCAAAGCTTGTTTTTCCCAGATGAGTCTTCAATACCATTTGTAGAATGCCAGACTGAGCTCTCTAATGCCTCACAAGCTTTACTTCATTAAGACCTTTTTGTAATCTAAAGGAATCATGTTGTGAAGACCCTTAATAAGGTATGCTACAGAAGCAATGATTAACAGACCCCCAGACTACTTGATCACTGGAATACCATTCCTGGAGTGGATTGCTGGATATCACCATACCCCTGCCTCCCCATTATCCCAGATAAATAACTGAAGTTATATAAGGTACGAGGGCTTCAAAAAAAGGTTTGACTTTTTGAGCTATAGTAATTATTTTTTTACAAACAATGTATTCTGACAGCATTTTCCTTTTCTTATCAGCACCCTCGGATTCCAGTAGGTTCTCATTAGCAGCACCTAGCCCAGGAATTCTCTGTTTCTGCTGTTGAAGGCTCTGATAAACATACAATCATTTTCACAAACACTCTAGGGAGCAAGACCACAATTTTGATTAAGAAAACTGTTGAATATCAACTAGCAAGGCTCACTGAGACAATAACTGAGCAACTTGTCCTTGAAAAACACACTACACTAAACCTATTCTCAGGGAAAAATGTTGGTGTTTGGTAGCTGCCACTACTCTGGAAACCTAGAATGCATCTTAATATGGTAGTAGTCTTTCAGTAAAATCACCATAATTAAGGTGCTGTCATTATTTTTAATTTAAAGTTCTCCTCTCACAGGTTAATCAGTTCAGACGTTTAAAAAAAAAAAGTCCACCCTGTGGTAGAATTCAGTTCAGACAATACTGGCTTCATATATATGGAGGTTGTGAGCCTTCCATTTCCAAAGATTCCCCATATAGTTATGGTTTTAATTTATTATTTCCCAAATTGTTATTTTGTCTTGTTTTAATTTTCTAAGGATGTATGAATGAAAGTTTCTGTGGTCTATACGACAAAGATTAAAATTGATTTTAATCTTTTAAATTTTCTTGGAAAAGCTATTGCGAAACACTTTGCTCAAGTAAGAGCTCTGAATTCAACTACTTTCAAATCTCATCTGCGTAAACAGGTTTAGAGGATAAGAAAAAAATTCTATCTAGTAAAAAACTCTAAGCACAGCACAATGAGTTCTTATGCATATTGTTAAAAGGAAATGAAAACATTAAATGCAGATGACAGAGAGGATATTAAGTACTCATAAACACTAATATTTATAAATGCCATTTGTCTTCCTACAAATTTCAAAGTTCTTACTCTACAATTTTAAGTACATTAAGAGAACATTAGCATCTTCATGCAGACAAAAGACAGAAATTTCCATTAAAAACTAAAAATGAAGGAGAATCAGAAATGTAAGGCAATTATATTTCATTTCTCTCTGCACTGCTTTCTCATTTTTATTTTACATATAAATAGAGTTCTTTACAATATACTCTGGCATGTAGCTCGCAAAATATAACAAAACCCATATCCATATAGAGATGCTTAAACACAATAGCATCACTGGTTTGTTTTTCATGCATCATATACTAATACATTTTTCTTTTATTCCAACTTTACAATTAAGAAAACCTAATCAATTAAAAAGAAAAATGTCCGCTAAATATACACACATACATACAGACACATAGAATACACATATACATACACAGTATGACAACATCTAACGTTATGATAACTTTAAATATGAATACATCCCAAAATTCTCACATTTAAAGTTTTTAATAAAATTACATTCCTAAAAACAATTACATTTCTCATGAAATTTATTGAAAAAAAAGAGTCTAGATGCAAATTCATTCTACAAATGAATAATTTGGAAAACCAAGAACCTCACCTTATTCTAAATGCAAATTACTTACCATATTATTTACCAATCGCCATCTTCTCAATTAGAAAAAATAAAACACAAAACTCTCAATTGTTATTATCCCAGGTGGGACAAAAACATAAACTTTCATTGACCTCAAACAAAAAAATAGATTGTTTCGCCCTTAGGAAAAAATAAAATAGTCCTTGATGCAGAATACTTTCATCAAGATTTTAATACAACTTTTTCTTTTACCCCCACCACCTGCCCCACTAGACTACTGGTAAACAATTTTTTTTAGCATCTGGCATGGAACTTAGAGTTCTTTTCTCCCCATATGCTTTTCTTGATTAAAAAAAGTTCAAACAGGCTTTTGCTTTCAGTTAAGACAATAAAGAATTAAACGACGTAAGATTCTTTTCCTCCATTTAAAAATTATTTATTTTAGCCAGGCGCAGTGGCTTACGGCTGTCATCCCAACATTTTGCGAGGTCATGGCGGGAGGACTGCTTGAACTCGGGAGTTCAAGAGCACCATAAGCAACATAGGGAGACCCCATCTCTACAAAAAATTAAAAATTAGCGAGGCATTGTGGCATGCATCTGAAGTCCCAGCTACTTGGGGGCACTGAGGTGGGAGGATGTCTTGAGCCTGGGAGGTCGAGGCTGCAGTGAGCCATGATCATGCCACTGCATTCCAGCCTGGGAGACACGAGACACTGTCTCAAAAAAAAATCATTTGTTTTGCATGTTTTTAGTAAACAGAGGTTTGTAAATTTGAATGCTATTTTATTATTTTCCAGCTTTTATAGACTATTGCCCTTCTTGTGAGTTAGGGTTGGAAGCAAAAGTAAAAAGTAAACCACTCCCACTAACAAAATCATATTGTCCGTTGGTAAGCTTTTTGATATGAGGTATATGAATTATTGATAGAGCTTCAAAGATAGACCTGAATTTTTGAACTCTAGTATTTTTTTTACAAAAGCACACTGAAACCACTCCTGGTTTATACCAAAGTTATCTACACTTGCATAATAATTCTTAAATAATTATCATGATTCAATTTTTGCACAGATAACTAAGTGTAAATTTATATGTGTTCAGGATTATGAAATGTGAGTGCTTTATTTCTTTCAACCTAAAATATCAAATGTAGTTAAGACTAAATTGTGTTCATTCTAGGGTTCGAGTGTTTATGTTCCTGTTTCCAGGGCTAGTGGAGCATTGCATGAAATAAGAAAGAGCCTCTGGGAAAAGAAATCTCAGAGGAAGAAGGAAAAAGAAAAACGAGGTGCACATGTTTGGTTCAAGGCCAGTTGTCCCAGATGCTAGGGAAGATAAAACATACCTCCAATTGTGTTCTATCCCAGGCTTCATGGGCTTAACCTTGAGTCCTAAGGCAAAGGATCTACAGGTAATGAGCAAGTGAAATCTAAAAGCAGCTGCTTGTCTACAGAATCACCCTGGGACATGGAGAGCCCCAGGCATCAGCAGAATTGGCACTGGCAGCAGCAGGGCTTGCAGTGTTGGCAGCAGCACTAATGACAGCAGTGGTGCAGTTAGTGATAACAACGTATTTGGCAGCAGCAAGAGTTCCTTTAACTCCTTATACATTAGCTCCCTGCACCTTGAGCATACACAGCCCGGGTCTTGATGGTAACAGAGATGGCAGACAACAGTAGAAGCCGCAGCAGCAGCAGTTTCTTCTATGCCAACTAGCAGCACTTTCATCTCTCAGTGACTGAGAGCACAGCAAAGGAAGTAGGACAATATAAAAGTCGAGGTAACATAATGGGCATGATGGGATGGACCTCACAGCCAGTCATAGCTGGGTTAAAACCAAGCACTGCCATGTAATATATCAAATAATTTTTAAAAGTGAGTTACAGTGACACTGCTCAAATTATTTAACCTCTCTATGCCTCAAATTTCTTGTGTGTAAGATGGAAATAATAACAGTCCCCATCTAATATGATTGTGATAATGTTTAATGGGATAATTTAAATAAATAACTTACGAGAGTATCTGTCAGATAACAGGGACTCAATAATGATCAACTTTAAAAATGTGGAGGGCAACTCAAAATCTCAGTGTGCTGTGAGGCCTATTTCTTCCCACCAGGTCTCACAGAAGGTATCAATGGATTCCAAAAGTATTTTCAAAAGAATAGGATAGGTTAGGCCAGGTACAGTGGCTCAGGCCTGTAATCCTAGCACTTTGGGAGGCCAAGGCGGGTGGATCATCTGAGTCAGGAGGTCAAGACCAGCCTGGCCAACATGGTGAAATCTCATCTCTACTAAAAATACAAAAATTAGCTGGGTGTGGTGGCGGGCGCCTGTAATCCCATATATTTGGGAGGCTGAGGTAGGAGAATTGCTTGAGCTGGGGAGGCAAAGGTTGCAGTGAGCCAAGATCATGCCACTGCACTCCAGCCTGGGCGACAAGAGCGAGACTCCATCTCAAAAGGAAAAAAAAAAAAAAAAAAAAAAACAAGAAGTAGAAGAGAGGTTGGAGTATGCAGAGGCTCACTCAGAGAAATGTTATGAATGTTATGTTTGGGCAATTATTTTTGCCCTAGATCCCCTCTATAAATACAAGAGGTCTGGGAATACAAAGGCTGCCTAATATTATTTTCTGATTTTATAATTTCAAACCTCCAAAGTATTTGTTTTCCATTCATATCACATAAGCACAACATTTTTTAAAAGTAACCTTATAACACTTTATTACAACTCAAGATTACGAAGTAAATTTCAGCACATTTTAATAGAAAGAATATATATAAGAAAGGTACAGTTTAATAGTGTCCAACAAATGATTTTTATTATCCATGTTATTTGTTATGTGCTAATTATCCAAGATCTGAGTGCATCATTCATATTGAAACATATTAATAGAACAAAATAAAAAATAGTTTTCAAATCATAATAAATAGCATCATGATTTCTACTCCTTTTTCTATAATAATCTTTAATGTTAGTGCTACTTGCTCAGAAAATTCCTCATAGCTGAATACATGTTGCAAGGAGCTTTATTTAAATAGACGTCTTTTACTAAATAGTGATGTATTTCCACCTTTTGTGCTATGTTTAGCAGATTCAAATGACTCTATGTAGTTACGAATATTAGGAAGTAAAGTAAATTTAAGGACCATAAAACGAATGCAATTTTGAAACTCGGCAGAAAACAGATTTCCCAAAGTATAAAGTTGGTGATTTAGACAGGTGTCTTCTCTACTTCAAAAGGCATCTCATGCAGTAAAATGCACTAAGTTTTCTTAGAATTGTTGTAAAATGATTATCCAACTCTACCTAGAAGCAAACAAGCTACAGATCATATTAGTCTGACAGATTTGCCATTTTAGTTCTCTCAACTGCACCTTGCTCAGAAGCAGATGCTGAGCCAGAGTTAAAAGTATGAGACTGCTGGGGAGTAACACCAGGAAATGTAAAGGGGAATGAAAAAAGGTTAATGCAAGGAAAGGCTTCAGACTGCAAGGCAGATCTAACATTTGTGGGGGGAAAAAAGAGGGTAAGAAGAATTGGACACGGAGAACAATGCAGGGAATGCAATAAAAATTCCACAGTGTCTTGACTAACCCATGTGGCACTCTGCCAAAAAGACAACTGGTCAAGTGAATCCTACATTGGAAGAAATGGTCAGGTCCCTAGAATCCCATCATGCTTAGTCATTGGCTGGGAGATGATCTGGAAAAGCACGTCCTGAGCTTGAATCTTGCAGAGGATTCTAAAGGTTTGGGAGCCAAGACCTGTCATCTACCTGTATTCCTCATAGCTGAAGAACAAGTTCTTTCTTGAAGGAAGACCAAGAAGCACACCTCCACAACAGTCACATATCTCAACAAGGTGGAAAGCCAAAGCCCCTTTGTGAAGCACCGGTAAAGAAAGCTTCATCACATTGAAATTAAACATATCTATTCACATGTGGATTATCAACGTGTTTGATCTTTCCATTCCTTGAATTCTCAAAACCAACTATATTCCTCTTGCAAAACAGCCTTCAGATAGTTGAAATTAATTTTCTTATACCAACTGCATCTTCACTTGTCTAATTTTTAACACCCCATATCCCTTAAATTTCTTTCCCTTTCCTACAGAAACTAGAACCTCACCTTGCCTGAGGGCCCAGTATCTTGGGATAGGCATAGGGATGACAGAAACTAACATTCAGTCTTCAGTATATGGAGATGAAGTAAATGTAAAAGTCACTGGGTATTTCAGATATCTATTTCTACAAAACAAAACACTCCTAAATTTAATGGCTTAACACGACTGTGTATTTGCTTATTTTACAATTTGAGCAAGGCTCAGCTGGCTGGCTTTTCTGCTGATCTCACATAGGCTATTCATGCAGAAGCAGTTTTCTGCGGGCTCATTTGGGGCTGAAATCCAAAATTACCCTACTCACACACCTGGTGATTCAGCTGAGATAGCTGGAACAACTGCTAGCTAACCAGGCATCTCTCTCACTCTCCTCGCAGCATCTCCAGTAGGGTAGCCAACCACACTACATGATGGCCCAGGGGTCCAAGAGAGTGAAAGTCATAGCCGCTAGCCCTCTTAGAGCCCCTAACTGATATAATATTACTTACACCACACTGTATTATTCAAAGCAAGTCACAGGTTTACCTCCTGGGTACAAGAGCAGGAAAAATAGACCCTACTTCTTAATGAGAGAAGCAGCAAAGCATCTGTGGCCAATTTTAATCCACTACTGAAGCAAAGCTGTTATCAAACCAGTAGCATCAATCTCCAGGGAATGAAAAGACACAAAAATGAGGAAAAAAGCAATAGATATAGAGATGGTCCAGATAGAGCAAGTAGGTTCTATACCAAAGGCAGAAGAGACAAATCCAGCAATAACCTAACTGTATAGCTTTAGAATCTCATTGCTATAAGACCAAAGACTGCTTCCAGCACTTATGACATTAGACTAGTTTAATAGTCTCTATAAGCCTCTACTTTCTCAATTGCCAAATAATATAATGCCCACCTCTCAGGTTGTTGTAAGACTCAAATGAGATAATGAATCTATAGAAATCTGTCCCACTCAAGAGTGAAGGTTATAGTCTAAGTTGCTTGTTTTTCCATTTTTGTTTTCTTCTTAACTTTAGAATAGGTAACAGAAAGTCACTTTAGGCTGGGCACAGTGGCTCATGCCTGTAATCCCAGCAATTTAGGAGGCCATGGTGGGCAGAAGGCTTGAGTCCAGGAGATTGAGACCAGCCTGGGAAACATGGCAAAACCTTGTCTCTACAAAAAATAAATAAATAAAAAATTAGCCTTGTATGGTGGTATGCAACTGTAGTCCCAAACACTCAGGAGTCCGAGTTGGGAGGGTAGCTTGAATCCATGGAGGCCGAGGCTGCAGTTAGCCGTGATGGTGTCACTGCACTCCAGCCTGGGCAATGGAGTGAGAACTGTCTCAAAAAAAAAAAAAGAAAAAAAAGGAAGTCATTTTAAACTCAGGAATAGTAGAAACAGAAAGAGTGGAACCAAATTTTGCAGGATCTTATGGGCCTGTCTTATGATTGGGAAGTTGTATATATGAGAGGGATAAGGGCCTGCACACTGAACCACTGAGAGCTGCTGGAGTACACAAGCCAGGAACTAGAAGCTTCTGGTGTTCTTGGAAAATTCAGAGTCACTGAGAAATATACTAATAAGAACTAGGCAAATTATGATCCTGCCTTTATGGAGTCCTTGAAGTACTGAAACTGGCACATCCCTCTGCATCAGTTTTAAATTACAAATACTACCACTTATTTATTCAAAAAATCTGTTTTGAGTGTCTATTTACATGCCAAACATTACACATTAACTGTGGAAAAGCCAGAAATCTCTTCCTCCATCGAATGTATCTTGAATCAGTGTGAAATAAAACATATGTGTGTGTTTCATGTATTAATCATTATGTGTGTTCCACACTGTAATCGTTTCTTTATAATATTTAGAGAATTGAAAGAAAAAATTGTTATAATAGACTGAGACAGCAAATGATAAATACAGGCAATGAACAAACTATCTAAAATATTTCCTGCCACAAAAGACACTTCTAGGTAGCCATTAGTTTTCTACTTAAGCCTATTTTTATTATACAATGCAGCACCCTGAGTAATCCATTACAACTACTGTTTTATAACAATATCTTCAAAATCACTTCAAATGTTTGTTGGGTGATACTGACACCCCACAAAGCAGTGAGAATAGAAAGGGGCATTGGGGAAAAGTGAATAAAATGCAAACTATAGAAATCCCCTTGTCATATGTCAACTTCAGGAGTCTGCCTTTTCTCCATCTTCTGATGAACTGGAGCTCTAACTATGAACTCAAATTGATTAGCTGCGTTCTGTACATAGATAAATATAAAATCTCTAAAGATCTGTATGATACCATTGCTAAAAATTCCAACCTATCTCTTACTAACACATGAAGAAAATACTGACTGAAAAGAGTACTAGGATAATATGCACTTACATTAGCAACTTCCTAATCTCATACGCTACAGTTATTCGACACATATTTACCGAGCATGTTCTCTGTAGCTAAGCACTGAGATACAAAGATGTAAAAGACATTATCTACCTTCTTGAAGTCATAAAGGTCTAATTGTGAAGAATATTAATTAATTTTTGTTTATTTCCTTCCCCATAGGACAAATAAGCTGAGAAGACACATAAAATAAATTCCATAATTTGGGCCTACAATGAGCTAGTTTCTTTGACCCATGTCATATTCAATGCAATACAGACATTTTTTAAGTTACATTGTTTCTTCTAGATCCAAAATTATTTCACTGAAATCACTGGATTAACAGTGTATACATTTAACACATTCCATTCAGTTAAGGGTCCATAAAGGTCATAAAGTAGGCTCAAGATAATGTAAACTACTAGACATTCTCATGCCAAATCTACCTCTGTCTCTCACTTGGGACACCCTTGAGATAATCTGGTCCATATTACACTCCAATGATCAATGTCCACATGAATCATCCATGTTAAAAATCAATGCAATGCAATCAATATTTCTCTGACCCACAGTCATATACTTCTTGTTTGTAGCCTGTCGTATTCTGTACCATGCAACTGGGTCTCAGGTCCCTCCATCAATAAAAATAATGAAGAGTTAGTAATTTCCATAAATGCTAAAATGTAAAGAAGTACAAATTTACCCTGAATCTCTAACAGGAAAACCAATATTCAGTTTTATCACATACTTAACAGTCTTTTGACCAAAATCCATAGTGAAAAAAAATACCTATCAATTATTTAAAACACATAGGGAAAGTCAATCAAAAATGTTACAGACTATATCATTCCATTTATACAACATTTTTGAAACTACAAAATTTTAGAAATGAGGAATATGTTAGTGATTGCATGGGGTTAGGAATGGGGGAACAGAAGGGAGATGAGTGTAGTTATACAAAGGGAAGAGGAGGAACCCTTGTGGTGCTGGAACTGTTCAGCATCTTGACTGTGGTGGTGGATACGTGAACCTATATATGTGAAAAACTGTACAGAACCAAACACACACACACATATATACACACAAATAAATACATGGAAAATTGATGAAATCTAAATGTTTGGTGGATTGAGTAAATACCCCAGGGTATAATACTGTACTATAATTTTGCAAGATATTAGCACTGCGGGAAATTGGCAAAGGGTTCACAGAAACTCTGCATGTAAAACTGCATATGAATCTATAATTTACTCAATAAATTTTCAGTTAAAAGAAATCAGAGTTTGTTTTCATTAAGGTCCCGATTTGAAATAATTATGGAAGGTATTCATGCAAATATGAATATGAAAGATATACATTGAAAACAAGGAAAAACAAAATTTAAAAAACCAGTGTTGGTAGAGAGTACCAAGAGATTAAAAAGGCACTTTGAAATTTACATAACAGAAAAATTCCACTATAAAATAAACATGTGTAAATTGTGTGATCTGTTCCCTTGTTCTAATTCCACATTGTCATTTAGAAACAGTATACTAAGCCACATTTTCAAAGCAACTCCTAAATCTAGCCAAGCCCAAACTTGCCTTTAAAACAGAAGCAATGCTATTAAAACATTTCCATCTTGTGAACTATGCACATAACTCCTACTAACAACAATAAGAAATGTTTCAATGTGGTGGCATGAATAGTGAAGTGAAAGAGAAGAAAGGAAAATTAATTATAAGAACACAAAAGATAGGAATGGATAGAAGTATATTTTAAATTCTAATTATTTTATCCAGGTCTCTTTTTTAAAATGCTGATGAGGAATAAGATATCTTCTTAAGGAAAGAAGGCCTCAGGAAGACCCCTTCTAAATATGCCCCTTTCCAAATATGGGACATGTCTGCCTAACTCTGTGTCTTTAAACCAGAGTTGCCTCAAGATTATGTCTCATGAATATCCTCACCCCAGAAATCATTTCCATGCACCAGCTTGCTTTGTGACCTGAGTCTGCAAAATTTACTCTTTGATAATTTGATGTGCTTGTACTACTGTTACAGAGTGAAAACATATGAGTCATTCTGAGAATATTACAAAGTAAAAACAGAATAACTTAGATTTTTAGGTATAAATATTTCATTTATCTAATATACAAGCTATGTTTTATTCAATTAGTGGTAATAAAAGCAGCCAGGATCAGTCCCACTTGATGTGTAATGTAGGCAAAACAAATAAACAATCTTTATCATGTGGCTGTTAGTTTTTGTCCTGTACCAGATCAGTTCAAATAGTCAAAGCATCTAAACTCATTCCTACTTCCGCTGTCAAAGCTCACTTACAGCAGACATTATACAGTAATCATTCATGCCAAAGGGTTGATGTTACTAAAGGCTCAAGTAATAATTCCCTGAAGGAATAAATGTATTTTTCAAGAAATAGAGATACAATTTGTATTTTAATAGTGATAAAAGTTATACATTTTGAGGCTTGATCAGAATTCCAGGTATCAAAAAATGATAAGCGAAGGAATTTGTTTCGAGGACATCAGATCCTGCTTGTGTGTTATAATATAATATGCTGTCTAATGCACTGCCTATGTGTGAAAATGCCTGGTACAGGTCTTAGCATATGGTAGGTGCTCTGTAAATATGCTGAATTTTTTTAATGCTGCATTTGTACCACATAATCGTAGCAAGCTATCTAGTCTAGCTAAATATAATATTAGCTCTGAATGATTTTCAAAAATATACAACTTTCATACACTCTAAGCATCAAGAGAACATAACCTCTTCATACTATATGTAATTATCTACTCTCTCCACAAGGTTCCCAAGATCATTTTTTCTTGTACTACCATTAGGCATATTTCCACTGAAACTTACAATAGTTTGGGATTTTATGTATTCTATTGCCTGTTTCCCACCTCAGGTTTAGAAGTATTTAACTGAAAATTTGATACCACAACTTGTTATTGTCAAAATAATGATTCCTTGCTTATTAAATGACATAAAGATAATATTGTTTTCTAAAAATCGATTCCCATTTACATAAATTCAATTTTTAAATGATCTTCACAATGCAAAAAATTGCCAAATTATTTCATGATTAATTTTACCACATAACTAAATTAGCATATATTTATATAGTTATTTATCTTTATTTCAAAAATGGAAAAGGGGTAAGAAAAATTAAAATCCACAGGCTATTAAAATATGTATTTCTATGTGTTTGTGGTACAACGATACATCTAAATTGCATCTGATCAGTTACAGTTTTTTGAAACAATACACATATCTGAAATGATCAGGACCAGCTCTAGCTGGTTCTTACACATAGCCTTGGCAAGGTGTCCATTGCCTGGTAAATTAAAGTGATTCATCAATGTCATTGCTGTCGCAAATGCACAAGATTGGCCAGTAGAGATGGATACAAAGTACAGAAACGTGCCAGATGTGTTGCATGCTTGAATTTTTTTCAGACAGGATATGCACTTTATGTATGCTGAAGCCCATCAAACCTGATTTCTGTTTTGTTATGTTGTCAGAAATCCTGTTCATTAAAATCTAAGAGTGATAGCTTAAGTCACAGAGAGCAAAAATAAAAAAAAAATAAAAAAAAACAAATCAAAAAGAGATATAAACATACACTCATGTGCAGGGGGAAAAAATCACATAGGCGACAAAGTTTTAAAAAAAAAAAAAAAATCATGGAAGAATAAGCCCCAGAGAAGCAGAGTTTGTTGTTTTGAGAAAAGTGCTAAAGTGATGAAATTAAATGTTTTGAATTACAGTAGTTCTCCCTTATCTAGTTGACCCCCAGCAGATGCCTGAAGCCACAGATAGTACTAAGCCCTATCTATACTGTGGTTTTCCTTATACATACACACCTATGATAAAGTTTAATTTCTAAAGTAGACACAGTTAAAGATTAACAAAAATAACTAAAAACAAAATGTTATAACAACATACTGTAATAAAAGTGATGTGTGTTCTCATTTTCTCTCAAAGCATCTTATTGTACTGTACATACCTATTTTCAGACTAGGATTGACCACAGGTTAACTGAAATTACAGAAATCAAAACTGCAGATAAGAGGAAACTACGGCACACGGTCTTAGTAATCTTAAGACAGAGAAATATTAGCAACCTAAAAATACTTAATAATATTTTACTTATCATTATTATGCTATTTCCCGTAGATCTATTTCCTTATTCCTAACTTAAAGAAGGAATCTGAAGACTCAACTTCTAGCATTTAACTCAATAACTTTATTTAAGCATGGGATACTTATAAGGTATTATGTCAGGTACAAGAGTGATATCAAAACCAGTACAATTATAATCTTTCTCGCAAAATAAGTATGTTTGTCAGTATCTAAAACTGAATAATAGTCCACATGCCCAATATAAGCAGTGGGATCTGAAAAATCCCCACTTCATTTACAATGAAGAGCAAGGCATGATTTTTATTAAAAATAAAATCACACTCACAAGTGAGACAGATAAATATATTTGGGACTAGGGTTTAGGTAAGTGCCACAGACTGAGAATGTAGATTTGAAGGCAACTACATATATATAATACATTTACAGTGAAGAGCAAGGTATGGTTTTTATTGAAAATAAGCTTAAACTCACAAGTGATTCACATAAGTATATTTGGGACTAGGGTTTAGGTAAGTGATACAGACTGAGAATGCAGATTTGATGGCAACAACATAT
The DNA here is from genome assembly GCF_037993035.2 of Macaca fascicularis. Taxonomy (NCBI): domain Eukaryota; kingdom Metazoa; phylum Chordata; class Mammalia; order Primates; family Cercopithecidae; genus Macaca; species Macaca fascicularis. The sequence goes on along the minus strand of NC_088379.1, from coordinate 95,771,420 downwards.
ATATAATAATTGGGATGATAAGACTGAATAATATATAAATTATGTTGTATGAAAAATAAGCCCTAACCCCTTTCAAGATAAATATTTAAGGCATACCTGTTTACCAGACATCTACAATTGGATGTCTACTCTAAAAAATAACCTGATAACAGAATCAATGATTTCTTTCCAAACTTACTTCTTCTCCTATATTTCCTATAATAATGAAGTCCCAAAACATAGGAATTACTTATGACATTGTTCTCCCCATCAATCCCCAACAAATAAGTCAATGCATCCTGTAGATACATCCTCATAAAAAGTTCATTTTCCTCATCCCTATTTCCATACTTCCAATTCATGTCACCATCATTCTCATGTAGATTATTCAAATAATTTCTAGCCCATCTCTCTCTGTGATCTTTCAACTCCCGTTCTTTGCACTGAAGCCAGAATTAGCCTTCTAACATGCCAACTTCACTCCTTTGCATAAATCCTTTAATAATTTCTCCTTAACCTTGGGTCAAATTCCAAACCCTTTCACAGGGCATAAAAAGCCTGGATCATCAATCTCAAATCTCAATAGTATAACCCCCTTCATTGCTAACACCAAACACATGTACGGGCATCCTACTCCACAGACATATTAATATTTATTTATTTATTTGTTTATTTATTTTTTAAAGACAAGATTTTGCTATGTTGTCCAGGCTGGTCCTAACTGATTCTCCCGCTTTGGCCTCCCAATGTTCTGGAATTACAGGCATAAGTCACCACACCTGGTCTAATCTTTTTAAAGTTATTTTAAAGTTTCAGGTTTTCGTATCATGTTTACATTTTTATGTAGTTCCAACCCCACTTCCAGCCCATGAAGAGTAAACTACTCCTAAGGAAATTAAGACCCTGAAAAGTTATCACTTGCCCTTATTATGTAGCTAGCTGTATATAACTCAATAATTAAAGCCAGACTGCCTCACTGTAAGTTTAATGTTTTATTTCTTATTTGAGTTTTACAACTTTTTTAAATTAGCAGCACAAATCTCTCTTTTTTTTTCAACTTTTATTTTAAATTCAGGGGTACATGTGCAAGTTTGTTGCAAAAGTAAATACTGTGTGATGCTGGGCTTTCAGGTACAAATGATCCCAGCACCCATATGCTGAACACAGTACTCAATAGTTAAATACTGTACAAAATACTAGCAAACTGAATCCAGCAGCACACCAAAACGTTAATTAACCAGGATCAAGTCTGCTTCATTCCTGAGATGTAAGGTTGGTTCAACATATGCAAATAAACAAATGTGATTCATCATACCAACAAATTAAAAATAAAAACCGCATGATCATCTCAATAGACATGGAAAAAGTTTTCAATAAAATCCAACCTCCCTTCATGATAAAAACCCTTAGGAAACTAGACATTAACGGATGGGTGTGGGGACCCACGCCTGTAATCCCAGAACTTTGGGAGGCTGAGGCAGCAGGATCACTTAAGTCTAGGAGTTTGAGACCCGCTTGGGCAACATAGTAAGACCCCCATCTACATACAATAAAAATTTTAAAATTTGCCAGATGTGGTGGTGTGTGTCTATAGTCTCAGCTACTCATAAGGCTGAGGTGGCAGGATCTCTTGAGCCTGGGAGGTCATGGCTGCAGTGAGCCATGATCATACCACTGCACTCCAGCCTGCATAACAGAGTGATACCCTGTCTCAAAAAAACAATAATAATAATAAAGAAAAAGAAACTAGGCATTGAAGGAATATAACTCAAAATATTAAGAGCCATTTATAACAAACTCACAGCCAACATCATACCGAACAGGCAAAAACTGGACACATTCCCCTTGAGAACCAGAACAAGACAAAGACACCTACTCTCACCACTCCTATTCAACATAGTACTGGAAGTGCCAGCCAGAGCTATCAGGCAAGAGAAGGAAATAAAAGGCATCCAAATAGGAAAAGAAGTCAGCCTATCTCTCTTCAGGGACAATATAATTCTATACCTAGAAAGCCCTAAAGAGGGCTGGGCACAGTGGCTCATGCCTGTAATCCCAGCACTTTGGAGGGTGAGGTGGGCAGATTACAAGGTCAGGAGTTTGAGACAAGCCTGGCCAACACGATGAAACCCCGCTTCCACTAAAAAAATACAAAATTAGCCGGGCATGATTGCATGCGCCTGTAATCCCAGCTACTCAGGAGGCTGAGGCAAGAGAATCACTTGAACCCTGAAGGCGGAGGTTGCAGTGAGCTGAGATCACACCACTGAACTCCAGCCTGGACAATGGAGCAAGAGTCCACCAAAAAAAAAAAAAAGAAAAGAAAAGAAAAAGAAAAAAGAAAGCCCTAAAGACTCCACCAAAAGGCTCCTAGAGCTGATAAATGACTTCAGGAAAGTTTCAGGATACAAAATCAATGCACAAAAATTAGTAGCATTGCTATACACCAATAACATTCAAGCCAAATAAAGAATGTAATCTCATTTACAATAGCAACACACAAAAAAATTAAATAACTCAGAATAAATCTAACAAAGGATGTAAAAGATCTCTACAAGGAGAACTACAAAACATTGCTAAAAGAAATCACAGATGACAAAAATAAATGGAAAACATCTCATGTTCAAGGGTTGGAAGAATCAATATTGTTAAAATTGTCATACTGCCAAAGGAAACCTCCAGATTCAATGCTATTTCTGTCAAGCTACCGATGTCATTTATCACAGAACTAGAAGAAAAACTATTCTAAAATTCATATGGAACCAAAAACCAGCCCAAATATCCAAAGCAACCCTAAGCAAAAAGAACAAAGCTGGAGGCATCACACTACACTGCCAACTTCAAACTATACTATAAGGCTACAGTAACCAAAACAGGATGGTACTGGCACAAAAAAAGATGCATAGATCAATGAAACAGACTAGAGAACCCAGAAATAAAGTCACATACTTACAGCCATCTGATCTTCAACAAAGTCAATGGAAATCTCTTTTATAAATGGTATCTAATATAGAACTGTAATGTGCACATCTTTAATATAAGATGTTCTGACTGTCACAGTTTTGTAGTTGAAAGATCTTAAAAACATTCCCATCCACTGGACTATCTCAAAAACACTACACACCTCATTTCAATAATGGAAGCTTATGATCTCTAGCCATAGGGAGAAATCCTTTGACTCTTTCCTGTATTATGCCTTAGTACACAGAAGAAGGAATTTAAAGCAAAACATCTGGCAACGAGTGAAGTGCTTTTCAAATTCAATGCACAAACCAATCACCCAGGAGTAGAGAGAAGTCTTGTTAAAAAGCGCATTTTGATTCAGTAGGTCTGGGATTAAGCCTTAAATTCTGCATTTCTAACAAGCTTCCAGGTGATGCAGATGGTGCTGATTCAAGAACCACCACACATTTGAGTAGCAAGGGTCTGCGTTATGTAAAAAGGTTCTGCTCCTTTCTACCAATTTATTCAAATCTCTTAAGGGAAAAAGAGTGACAAATTTTATCCATCAGAGTTTTTCACAACTGGTGAGCAGAATTCATTAAATATTCTCCACGTACATACAGAGGCATGTACATACAGAAGACACACACACACATATTCACACACATTACAAACTCTGTCTTCTACACCTCCTACATCCTGACCCTGCACAGGCCCCCGCCTCTGCCCCTGCTCTTCTCTCCTGCTTCATGTTCCCAGGTAGTAAAGCCTGTTGGACATTGAGTGGGTTCCAAAGATTAGATCTGGGGTTCCAAAGATTAGATCTGAGGCAGGTTTTCAATTTAGCCTCAGGTCTAAGTACATTTTCCATTGCATCTCTGCCAGAAAGTTCTATATTTGGAAATTATTGGGAACTATCTTGCCCATTATTAAAGCAGATATTTTGACCCACATTTGATCACTAGTGCCCTGTGTATATTTTATCTGACAAATAGAGCACAGAGGAGTGTGAACTTGCTTTTTTTTTTTTAACCAGGTGTGCATATTTTTAAACTAAGATAAATGGTGTTTTTCCTGAACTTCAAGAAAGTCAGCTGCTATTGAAATCTATATGGTGAAAGTTTACTCATCCCTCATTAAACTTACCACTATACTAAAGGTTGAAAGTAACTGATTTCACTTCCTGTAAACAAGTAGGTAAAGGACATGTTTTTGTAGTTTATATGCTTAAGAAATATACACTTTGGTGAAAGGACTGTAATTTACTAAATGCTAACTCAAGTGAAAGACACTTTGAAAACGTTTTACAAAGAAAATATTTTTTATAACTACCTTTGTAAAGAAGGGCTACAATGTAATCTTGTATTTCTGATGATAATGCTTCACTAGTTGGGTATTACATTCAACCTATTTCTCAGGAACAGTGAACATGCTTAGGAGAATTTTTATACAGCTCCTACTTAATCATTTTTAAATAACCTATTTATTTTGATAGAATTCTATTCAACCAGAAAAACATAATGTAAAGAGAAAAATATAGCACTTACAGCATTAATTCATGACACATTTCTTTAAAATTAATGAGCTTTTAGAATTCATACTCATCTTTCTCCCCTTAATAACAAATCTGTCAAAAAGAATTTACATAACTGTACAATCAAACACAAATTGAAAAACCTAACAGGAATGCTGTATTAAAAGGAATAAAATTAGAATAAAATGTAACATTCCTGGAAGAGCATATTTACTAGAATATTCAAAATTCTTTGTCAAAGGTAATGTGATTCACAGCAAGGGAATCCTTTAACCTCTCTGGACCTCAGCTTCTACAATTATAAAAGTAGAAAAATGTTTTTTAAAGTCTGTTGTGTCAAAAGCCTATATGATTGTTCTAATTTCACAATTTACTCTCATCTAGGACCAAATTAGTAGAAACTCTGATGGTGCCTTTGTTATTTGGCAAATACACTGACTTGGCCAGATCTTACAGTAATTCTTTAGGAAATACATCTGCTTTTTATTGCCTTGCAATGACCTAGCAACTGCATGGCTAGATGATGTTAAAAAAAAACCAAGAACTTCACAGTTAATTCATTTTTGTGAACAATACTTACTAATCATTAAGCTGAGTGATCACATTTTAGAATCATAAGCTTTAATCTCCAGTGTTTCCCTGGGTGCTCCCCAGTAATCCTATTAGTGCATCCCTAACTCGTCTAGGTGATCTATTCACATTCTTTACTCTCCTCCCAAACCTCCAACACCTTCTCCTATTATCCTTACTCTCACATTGGTCTATTACTGAAAACACAGAAGCATTTTGAAAAGAACTTCTACCAACTCTTCGTCCCACATTGCCAATCCACTTGCAACCCTGCCCATGTAATCTCCCTTTCTTACCATTGCTAAACACCTCCTGTGTCTATCCAAGGCCAGCTCTCCCGTATTTGCACTGCATTCCATCCCCTCTCAGCAAATTAATCGTCTCATTCCAGAAATTGCATTCTTTCTCCATTACATGGTTAATTTTATTTTCTTTAAATTATTACCTACAAATGTATTCAGATTACTCCCTACAAACATAATGTATTAAACCTTAAAAACAAATAAAACTTCCTCCCTCCAGCTATTGACTTATTCTATTCTATTCTCTCTTTTATGGCAAAACCATTCAAAAGCATCTCTCATGCTTTCTGTCTCCATTTCTGTTTTCTCCAATTTTCATTTAAAGATATTCCAGTCAAGTTTTTATCACCACAATTTCAAGGAAGCAGCTTTTGTCAAAGTAATGAATGATCTTTATATTGCTAAGACCACTGCTAAATTCAGTCCTCACCTTATTTAAGAACTAGCGTTTGTCAGTGTTGACTAATCCCTTCCTGACGTACTTTCTTTACTTGGCGTTGAGTACAATAAACACTCCTGGTTTTTCTCCTCACTTCTTGTCTTGTCCCTCATCAAGCATTTGTTGGTTCTTCTTCATTGTTTCCACAATCACCACAAGTGCACACTCCTCAGAGTTCAGTTTGTGGACCTCTCCTCTTTATTATGTACACCCCTTTCCAGGTGATCTCACCTAGTTCCATGCTGTAAATGCCCAGCTATATACTGTGGACTTCAAAGTCTCCATCACTAGGCCAGACTTAGCCTGTGAAATCCAGATTCACATATTCTATGGCCTAGTCAACATTTTCACTTAGATGTCCAATAGACATCTCAACCTTACCATAACCCAAAGGAAATACCTGGTTTTCCTCCAAATACCTGCTCATCTCACAATCTCCCTCCCCATCTCAGAAAATGGCAATTCCATCTTTGCAGTCCAATCTAAAAACCAGGCATCCTTATGTCCCTTTCTCTCACACTGCATACTAATCCTCTAGCAATTCCTTATGACTCTCTCTCCACTGCTACCATCCTGTCAGCTAACATTGCTTTCTCCTGATTACCCTGCTATCAAGGTATTTTCAACACTGAAGCCAGAGTGCACCTGCCAAATCAGAAGTCAGATCATGTTGCTCTTCCTTAAAAACACGCATAACCTTTACTATGTCACACAGATAAAACCCGGAATCCTTACAAAGGCCTTCATGATCTAACTTCCCCCATACACATGTTAGGCCTCATCTGCCATTACTCTCCCTCTCAACCACCCTGCTACAACACTGTTCTCCTGGCTCATTCGTCAACAGGCCCAGTCCTCTGCTGCTAAGAGGTCTTTACACTTGATATTCTCTTTGCCTAAAATATTCTTCCCACAAATTAGCCACCCAAAGATCTCTGCTCAAATGCTATCTTTGCAGAAAGACCTTTTGCGAACATCTTACATAAAATGCAACTACCATTGCACTCCTATTTCTCCTCATCTTCCTTTACTTTTCTCCTTAGTATTATCAGACATACACTACATCTGTACCCTTCTGGAGTTTCAAAATTCTCCAAATGCCACTAATCTCCAGTAAGTCAGATATAAACTAGTTCTAGTAAACAATTTTCTAACTTGATTAAATATTTAATATAGTTTATTAAAGGTTAAAGTTATTCTCCACTTTGTTCTTGTATTCCTTTAAAACTGAAGAAAGTCAATCCTTCAAATGTATTTATCTATAAGAGAGGGGTCACCTTTTTGAGTGACACAACATAAAGAAAGCAAAGTTGATGTGAATAAAAACAGAGAAAGTAAAGTGCCTTAAGATGGAATTTTCTACTTTTTAATATTCAGAGTAATACATATATATATACGCTATATGTGTGTGTGTGTGTGTGTATAGATATATATAACAACCCAAACAAATATAGCTGCTTTTCAGTACTCTTCAAAACTTGAGCTCTTTACAGTGAATATCTGGGAATTCAAAATGCCAAGATGTTATTGTGGTAATTTAAAAATCTCTGGACTATAAGATGCTTTGATTAAAGTTATATAGACAAGTCAAAGAATCTCCAGAAGAAAGTATCCAATTTGATGATACATCTTGAAATTTTTCTACCTAATGAAAGCAGGTATATGATGAGAGCTGTATTCAAATAACCAAAGGGCTGACAATGGTTGTTGCCTGCACTTAAACTTGACATTCCGCTAAGATGGTTTGTCTTGTTAAACAAGTATTCTGTGTTTCCTTCCAACTTTAAGATTATTTGATATTTTCTTCTTTTCTACTTCTGTCTATTCTGCCTACAGATATGCTCAAGAATCTTTGAGAGGAAAAAAAAAAAAGCAAAAAACAAAACACAGTGACTTCCTTGATTATCTTCTTCCTCTCAAGAATTCATCAGTAAACTTCCTAAAACATGTTTCTGATTACATTATTACAACTAATATTATTCACTAACTGTTAATCACATAGATAATGAAATCCAAGATTCTTAGGGTAAACTGTTGTGGCTGACTGCATTTGTCAACCATGGGTACAAGAATACTCTGTCCCACCAGCTTTCCTTCAATGTGATTTTGCTACTCCCCCATTTGAAAGCAGAGCCAAATTGTTCTCTTCTTGAGTCTGGTCTGGCATTTGTGCTTTTCTTATATCTAATAAAATGCAATGGAGATTCCACTGTCATAACAGTAGCTCTTTTTCCTAAATACCTGTGAGCCACACTCAAGACTCTTCATTCTTACTCATTTTAAATGTAAGTGTACCAGTTACGCAATCATTCTCCTTCCCTTGAAAGCACTAATGCTGCACTGTTACAGGACTAACCATGTCTTCTCTGAAGCAAGAGACAATGACAGTAGAGATATGACTTTTACAAATGGCTAAAAATAGGGATTTAAGAAACCTACAAATTTCTGGGCTTGTACTACTTAAAAGTTGAGAATTGAAGATCTGCTGATCTTGTTGCACATGGGGATTTCAAATGCTCTTATTATTCCAAGGAACAGTTTAAAAAGAATTTTTCAATGACTTTATCTTTTTCCCCAAAATTGAAAGAAAAGTTACTAAATTCCCGTCATTGCCTGATATTACTATATAAAAGAAAAATGCCTATGAAACTGGACTATTTTTAACAGCTAGTAGAGTATTTAAGGGAAATATAAACTGTTGAATGTATGAGAACACACTCAAGACAATTGAAATAAACAAAAATCACATCTCTCCCATAAGATGACAGAATTCTCATAAAGCTAATTAAATCATAAAGCATAATTGTGAAAATGGAATTATTTTAATTTAAAAAAACAAAATGTTTTACATAGGATTTTACATATTCTGCTTTTCAAAACCACTGCCTAACAAAATCAAACAATCATTGAGAGTTTTGTCATCTGTGTCTTTTATTTTATTAGAAATGATAGCAGAGGCCAGGCCAGGTATGGTAGCTCATGCCCATAATCCCAGCACTTTGGGAGGCCGAGGCCAGAGGATTGCTTGAGCTCAGGAGTTCTAGAGCAGCCTGGGAAGTATAGGGAGACCCTGTCTCTACAAATAATTTTAAAAATTAACCAGGTGTGGTGCCACATGCCTGTAGTCTCAGCTACTCAAGAGGCTGAGGCAGGAGGATTGCTTGAGCCCCAGAGGTTGAGGCTGTATTGAGTTGTGATTTCACCACTTCACTTCAGCCTGGGCGACAGAGTGAAATCCTGTCTAAAAAAAAAAAGAAAAGAAAAGAAATTCTAGCAGAATACCTGAAACTCATACAAAAAATAGCTATCATCAATTCAGATGAAGACCACTGCTTAAACTTCATAATTCAACTTTAAGACAAAACATATATATGTATAGTTCATTTTAATTTTGACTTTCAAATTATTTTTGTGTAGATTTTTCAAAGTTCTGTGAAACAATCATTGATTCTTATAAACAGTGCAAACTGAAAAGATCATAGCAACAACCATTTGCCTGCCAATATAGGTCAAAGAAGGAAAAGGGAAATGACTGCTCAATTTCCTTCTTTTTAACAAAAAACCTTTCACCTACATAGCTGTTTCTCGGGCCATTGAAAGAGTGTGAACAGAGCATGGAAGGGGAAAAGAGAGATTCCTCCAGTTAGTATTAAGCATGAAATCCAAGTATTTACTTTGCTAACATTAGGGCATAGCAAAACAGCAAGACACTTAGAGAGAAAGGCTTCAGAAATTTTAATTACAGACAAAACTGCCTGATAAAGTACTGCACAAACCAAACCAAAACAAAACAGAACATATAAGGGGATGGTGTCACTCAATCCCAGAGGAGAAAAATAAAACAGGACAGTCCTTTAACAATGATGGATAAAGATTAATTTTAATGTGATTAACATTTTAAAACAGTACTATACCAAAAATTTAAAAAAAAAAAATTTAGACAAACAGACACAATGAGCTTAGTCACTCAGAGAAATTTAGTTTGGAGAGGAAGACCTAAAGATTTAACTGGCCCAAGTAAAGGAAAACTGAAATTCTAAATGTAATACCACACACAGAAAACATGTTATTATACATTCCGTTGTTCTCAAATAAGATTAGAACTGTCTTAGGGTCTCATTGATTAGATCATGAGAAATCTAGTATTATTCTTTAGGCAAAGGTCATGGGCCCCTCTGGTAGTGCAGACATACACAGTTCAAAATAGGCATGGCCAGACTTCTACTCCAAGCAAGACTGGGACCACACCACTGGCCTGGGATAGTCAGGCTGCTGCTCCTTCACCTTTACCTTAGAACTGAGTGCCCTCAGATTCTGCCCCTCCATCATCTGTTCCACTGCTCATTGTCCAGATCCCTACCAATGATAGTACTTCAGAGAATGCACTGCTCATTGCCCAGATCCCTACCAATGATAGTACTTCAGAGAATGCTCCAAGGGCAAATCCACTCCTCTGTTCAAGGCTTGATGAGGGGTGTCCCTCACTTGGGCTCTTATGACCAGAACACTTAGTGTCTATTCATTTCCACACCCATACAGCCATCTATTTCAGTGGGTCACCCTCTACAGCTTCTTTATACAGTGAAGGGAGGTAATAAGGAATAGAAGACTGTCCAAATGGTCACTGGCTCCATTTCTTATAAACAAGTAAGCCTCTGAGCATCTTCTGGAAGGGTAAAAATAGGAGACCTGAAAATTATCTCAGGTAAATATTTTAATTATTGTCGGTACAAAGCCTAACAAAAACAATACATAAGAAAAAAATAGGTAGATGTTTGGCACTCGGTGGCTGGCAAGATGGCTGAATAGGAACAGCTCTGGTCTGCAGCTCCCAGGGAGATGAACACAGAAGGCAGGTGATTTCTGCATTTCCACCTGAGGTACCTGGCTCATCTCACTGGGACTGGTTAGACAGTGGGTGCAGCCCATGGAGGGTGAGCTGAAGCAAGATGGGGTGTTGCCTCACCTGGGAAGCAAAAGGAGTTGGCGAACTTCCTCCCCTAGCCAAGGGAAGCTGTGAGGGACCATGCTGTGAGGAACAGTGCATTTTGGCCCAGATACTATCCTTTTCCCAGAGTATTTGCAACCCTCAGACCAGGAGATTCCCTCAGCTGCCAACATCACCAGGGCCCCAGCTTTCAAGCACAAAACTGGGTGGACGTTTGGGCAGATACTGAGCTAGCTGCAGGAGTTTTTTTTCATACCCCAGTGGCACCTGGAATGCCACCAAGACAGAGCCGTTCACTCCCCTGGAAAGGGGGCTGAAGCCAGGGAGACAAGTGGTCTAGCTCAGTGGATCCCATGCCTACAGAGCACAGCAATCTAAGATCCATTGGTTTGAAACTGTCATTGCCAGTACAGCAGTCTGAAGTCGACCTGGGACACTTGAGCCTGCTGGGGGGAGGGGCGTCTGCCATTACTGAGGCTTGAGAAGGCAGTTTTCCCTTTACAGTGTAAACAAAGCTGCAGGGAAGTCCGAACTGGGTGGAACCCACCGCAGCGCCAAAAAGCCACTGTAGTCAGACTTCCTTTCTAGATTCCTCCTCTCTGAGCAGGGCACCTCTGAAAGAAAGTCAGCAGCCCCAGTCAGAGACTTATAGATAAAACTCCCATCTCCCTGGGACAGAGCACCTGGGGGAAGGGGCAGCTGTGGGCACAGCTTCACCACACTTAAACATTCCTGCCTGCAGCCTCTGAATAGAGCAGCAGATCTCCCGGCCTGACTGTTAGAAGGAAAACTAACAAACAGAAAGAAATAGGATCAACATCAACAAAAAGGACGTCCCCACAAAAACCCCATCTGAAAGTCACCAACATCAAAGACCAAAGGTTGATAAATTCACAAAGATAAGGAAAAACCAGCACAAAAATGCTGTAAATTCCAAAAACCAGAACACCTGATCTCCTCAAAAGAATCACAGCCCCTCGCCAGCAAGGGAACAAAACTGGGTGGTGAATGACTTTGACGAAATGACAGAAGGAGGCTTCAGAAAGTGGGTAATAACAAACTCCTCTGAGCTAAAGGAGCATCTTCTAACCCAATGCAAGGAAGCTAAGAACCTTGAAAAAAGGTTAGAGGAATTGCTAACTAGAATAACCAGTTTAGAGAAGAACATAAATGACCTGATGGAGCTGAAAAACACAGCACAAGAACTTCATGAGGCATTCACAAGTATCAATAGCCAAATCAATCAAGCGGAAGAAAGGATATCAGAGATAGAAGATCAACTTAATGCATCATAATGACAGGATCAAATCACACATAACAATATTAACCTTAAATGTAAACAGGCTAAATGCCCCAATTAAAAGACACGGACCAGCAGACTGGATAAAGAGTCAAGACTCATGGGTGTGTGGTATTCAGGAGACCCATCTAACATGCAAAGACACACACAGGCTCAAAATAAAGGGATGGAGGAATAATTATCAAGCAAATGGAAAACAAAACAAAAAAAGAACCGGGGTTGCAATCCTCGTCTCTGATAAAACAGACTTTAAACCAACAAAGATCAAAAGAGACAAAGAAGGCCATTACATAATGGTAAAGGGATCAATGCAACAAGAAGCGCTAACTGTCCTAAATATATATGCACCCAATACAGGAGCACCAAGATTCATAAAGCAAGTTCTTAGAGACCTACAAAGAGACTTAGATTCCCACACAGTAATAGTGGGAGACTTTAACACCCCACTGTCAATATTAGATAGATCAACAAGACAGAAAATTAAAAAGGATATTCAGGACTTGAACTCAGCTCTGGACCAAGTGAACCTAATAGACATCTACAGAACTCTTCACCCCAAATCAATAGAATATACATTCTTCTCAGCACCACATCACACTTATTCTAAAATTGACCAAATAATTGGAAGTAAAACACTCCTCAGCAAATGCAAAAGAATGGAAATCATAACAAACAGTCTCTCAGACCACAATGCAAACAAATTAGAACTCAGGATTAAGAAACTAACTCAAAACCACACAACTACATGGAAACTGGACAACCTGCTCCTGAAAGACTACTGGGTAAATAACAAAATTAAGGCAAAAATAAGTAAGTTATTTGAAACCAATGAGGACAAGGACACAACGTACCAGCATCTCTAGGACACAGCTAAAGCAGTATTTACAGGGAAATTTATAGTACTAAATGCCCACAGGAGAAGGTGGGAAAGATCTAAAATCAACACCCAAAACATCACAATTAAAAGAACTAGAGAAGCAAGAGCAAACAAATTCAAAAGCTAGCAGAAGACAAGAAATCACTAAGATCAGAGCAAAACTGAAGGAGATAGAGACACCAAAAAACCCTTCAAAAAAATCAATGAACCCAGAAGCTAGTTTTTTGAAAAGATTACAAAATAGAAAGAATGCTAGCCAGACTAATAAAGAAGAAAATAGAGAAGAATCAAATAGACACAATAAAAAATGATAAAGGGGATATCCCCACTGATCCCACAGAAATGCAAACTATCAGAGAATACTATAAACACCTCTATGCAAATAAACTAGAAAATCTAGAAGAAATAGATAAATTCCTGAACACATAAACCCTCTCAATACTAAACCAGGAAGAAGTCAAATTCGTGAATAAACCAATAACAAGGTCTAAAATTCAGGCAGTAATTAATAGCCTACCAACCAAAAAAAGCCCAGGACCAGATGAATTCATAGCCGAATTCTACCAGAAGTACAAAGAGGAGCTGGTACCATTACTTTTGAAACTATTCTGAACAATAGAAAAAGAAGGACTCCTTCCTAACTTGTTTTATGAAGCCAGTATCATCCTCATACCAAAACCTGGCGGAGATACAACAAAAAAAGAAAATTTCAGGCCAATATCCCTGAGGAACATCGATGCAAAAATCCTCAATAAAATACTGGCAAATCGAATCCAGCAGCACATCAAAAAGCTTATCCACCACGATCAAGTAGGCTTCATACCTGGGATGCAACACTGGTTCAACATACGCAAATCAATAAACGTAAATAGAACCAAAGACAAAAACCACATGATTACCTCAACACATGCAGAAAAGGCCTTCATACCTTTCTACTTCAACACCCCTTCATGCTAAAAACTCTCAATAAACTAGGTATTGAGGGAACCTATCTCAAAATAATAAGAGCTCTTTATGACAAACCCACAGCCAATATCATACTGAATGGGCAAAAGCTGGAGGCATTCCCTTTGAAAACTGGCACAAGACAGGGATGCCCTCTCTCACCACTCCTATTCAACATAGTATTGGAAGTTCTGCTCAGGGCAATCAGGCAAGAGAAAGAAATAAAAGGTATTCAAATAAGAAGAGAGAAGTCAGATTATCTCTGTTTACAGATGACATGATTGGATATTTAGAAAACTCCATCATCTCAGCCCAAAATCTCCTTAAGCTGATAAGCAACTTCAGTAGTCTCAGGATACAAAATCAATGTGTGAAAATCACAAGCCTTCCTCTACACCAATAACAAACAAACAGAGAGCCAAATCTTGAGTGAACTCCCATTCACCAATTTCTACAAAGAGAATTAAATACCTAGGAATACAACTTACAAGGGATGTGAAGGACCTCTTCAAGGAGAACTACAAACCCCTGCTCAAGGAAATAAGAGAGTACACAAACAAATCGAAAAACATTCCATGCTCACGGACAGGAAGAATCAATATCATGAAAATGGCCATACTACTCAAAGTAATTTATATATTCACTGCTATCCCCATCAAGCTACCATTGACTTTCTTCAAAGAATTAGAAAAAACTACTTTACATTTCACATGGAACCAAAAAAGAGCCCATATAGCCAAGACAATCCTAAGCAAAAACAACAAAGCTGGAGGCATCATGCTACCTGACTTCAAACTATACTACAAGGCTACAGTAACCAACACTGCATGGTACTGGTGCGAAAACATATATATAGACCAATGGAAAACAAGAGAGGCCTCAGAAATACCACATCTACAACCATCTGATCTTTGACAAACCTTACAAAAACAATCAAATGGGAAAGGATTCCCTAGTTAATAAACGGTGTTGGGAAAACTGACTAGCCATACGTAGAAAATTGAAACTGGACCCCTTTCTTACACCTTATACAAAAATTAACTGAAAATGGATTAAAGACTTAAATGTAAGACCTAAAAATATAAAAACTATAGAAGATAACCTAGGCAATACCATTTAGGACATAGGCATGGGCAAAGACTTCATGACTAAAACACCAAAAGCAATGGCAACAAAACCCAAAATTGACAAACGGGATCTAATTAAACTAAATGGCTTCTGCACAGCAAAAGACACTATCATCAGAGTGAACAGGCAACCTACAGAATGGGAGAAAATTTTTGCAATCTATCCATCTGACAAAGGGCTAATTTCCAGAATCTATAAGAAATTTAAACAAATTTACAAGAAAAAACAAACAACCCCAACCAAAGTGGGTAAAGGATATGAACAGACACTTCTGATAAAAAGACATTTATGCAGCCAACAAACAGGAAAAAAAGCTCATTATCCCGGGTCATTAGAGAAATGCAAATCAAAATCACAATGAGATACCATCTCACGCCAGTTAGAATGGTGATCTTTAAAACAGTCAGGAAATAACAGATGCTGCAGATAATGTGGAGAAATGGGAATGCTTTTACACTCTTGGTGGGAGTGTAAATTAGTTTAACCATTGTAGAAGACAATGTGGTGATTCCTCAAGGATCTAGATCCAGAATTACAATTTGACCCAGCAATCCCATTACCTGGTATATACCCAAAGGATTATAAATCATTCTACTATACATACACATGCACACATATGTTTACTGCAGCACTATTCACAATAGCAAATACTTGGAACCAACTCAAATACCCATCAATGATAAACTGGACAAAGAAAATGTGCCACATATACACCATGGAATACCATGCAGCCATAAAAAAGGATGAGGTCATGTCCTTTGCAGGGACATGGATGAAGCTGGAAACCATCATTCTCAGCAAACTAACACAGGAACAGAAAACCAAACACCGCATGTTTCCACTCATAAATGGGAGTTGAATAATGAGAACACATGGACATAGGGAAGGGAACATCACACACTGGGGTCTGATGGCGGGTGTAATGGGGAAAGATAGCATTAGGAGAAATACCTAATGTAGATGACAGGTTGATGGGTGCAGCAAACCACCATGGCATGTGTATACCTATGTAACAAACCTGCATGTTCTGTACATGTATCCCAGAACTTAAAGTCTAATTAAAAAAAAAAAAGAAAAAATCATCAACTACTTTATCATAAACAATTAAATCTTTAAAAGTACAGTCATGTGGCAAATCATGATAGTATCTGTGTCTACATTGTGTGTATCTACAGAAATCTTAGTTGTTTCTTGAGACAAGGCATGTACCTTGTGAGTGTTAAGTAATTATACTTTTTGAAAACTTTACGGTTTACTATCATTTTTTGAAAATCAGTTAAAAATATATGGATAATCGAATACAGATTGTAAATATTCCTGGACATTTTAATAAAATAATATTTAATGAGTTACAAACAAAGTACTGTGTCTACCATTTATCAATTTACACGAGCCATTAGAAATCACATAAGCAGCTGTGGTTCACGAAAAATGCATTTCTATAAATGAGAAGAAAGGCAGTAATTTCAGTGAAAAAATGAATAAATCTCATCACCTAAATGTGACAGACTTGCCATGTAATCAGAAAGACAGAATTAGAAAGCATTCCTAAATTGTAGAAGTAGTGATAAAACACTCTTCAGATATATCTTACACAGACTTCTGAAAATATAAAATGCATTAGAACAGTGCTCTCAAGCCTATATTCTATAGGATACCAGATCCATCAATATTAACAGCAGTGCCGTGAAAATGAGACCCTTAGTCCAGCCAGTTTGGGAAGATTGTAATAAACAAAATTTAAATGATTTATTTACAGCCGGTCATGGTGGCTCATGCCTATAATTCCAGCACTTTGGGAGGCCAAGGCAGGTGGATCACCTGAGGTCAGGAGTTTGAGACCAGCCTGGACAACATGGCAAAACCCCAGCTCTACTAAAAATACCAAAGTTAGCCAGGCATTGTGACGGGTGCCTGTAACCCCAGCTATTCAGGAGGCTGAGGCATGAGAATCGCTTGAACCTGAGAGGCAGAGGTTGCAGTGAGCCAAGATGGTGCCACTGCACTCCAGTAGCTTGGGTGACAGAGTGACACTCAGCCTCAAAAAAAAAAAAAAAAAAAAAAAAGGTTTTACTTACAGAACATCCAAGAATCCAAGAAAATGTAGTATGTCAGGGTTCATTATGAATCACCAAGAAGAGTTACTTAGTTTTTGAAACATTTAAACCAAAAAATTACACTTTCATAATATCTTGAAAGATTACTATTATACTTAATCAATACCTCTTTGGAAATACTGTATAACCTTATGGTTTTGTCCAATGTCCTTAAGAAAAAATAGTAAGAATAACTAATTGGGTATTATACACTCCTTAAATTATGTATCAACTTTCCTTAATAGTAACCTGAAGTATATGATAAACTGGTAACCTGTTCAACAGCTGGAATTACTATGATAATCTTCAGTAAACAGTATTTCAAAATCTGGCATTCCTCCTTACTATTATAAAGTCTTGCCCTCCATCTACACAAATTCTACACAACTTTCATGACCCAGAACAAGTGTTGCATATACTATACACCTCTTCCCTTTCTCTGAATATCTGTAATTCTAACCTTATCCTAAACTGTCCAATATAGTAGCCTATAGCCACACATGGGTATTGGTACTTTTAAATGCATCTTGTCCAAATTAAGATGTTCCATAAGTGTAAATACACACAGGATTTCAAAGATTTAGTGTAAAAATTATAAATAGCTCAATAATTTTATATTAATTACATGTTAAATTATAATATTTTAGGTATATTAAATTTAATACATTTATTAATAAAATTAATTTCACCTGTTTAACTTTTTTAAAATATAGCTATGAGATAACAAAATCACACATGTGACTCACATATTTCTACAGAACAGTTCTGGCCTATATTATGCATTTTACTCAATTATATAACATCTTGTCCTAATTCTACAATATCTTTGCTACCTTCTTTTCCTATCGCTACAGCATGTTCTTTAAGAGCAAGTGTCTACAATCTATATAGAACCCAAAAAAGTTTATGTAATATTCGTGCAAAATAAATACACTGATTCATTGCACCAAGTGAAAATTGATTTATTTTAATTGTAAGCTGGTTCTGAAATCAGAGTTTAATTTGTATATTTGCCTTAGGAATGGTAAGGAAATGGCTTAGCCAAAGCTGTTTCTACAATTCTATTTGCATGTGAAGCACGCACTCTAAGAATTGGCTTATTGAGGGATTTTTGTCTACTCTCCTTCTCACATTACTGGACAAGATTTGGAAGACATTATGGACTCTATTTTGAAAGCTTCCTGGAGTGATTCTTTGGGAAATCTGCATATATTATATGGTACTATAAATGTTAAATAACAAATGCTGCTGATTTCACCCACATACTGAAAGTCTTGAAGACAGAAAGTATTTCCTATTCATCTTCATCTCTACATTTATAGAAAGCATCATTATACACAGTACATAGGAGCTATGTAAGTACTGACATAATAATCTATAAAAAAAGTTAACTGTTTTTAAGGATGCTAAGGTAGAATAATAGGCAATCTATTATGCATGTGATATACATTATGTATATTATTATTTATATAGTTAACTAGTAGGTAATCTTTATAAGTTCTCTTGGTAATATAATGTTAAACAAAAACCCTTGCCAAGTCAAATTACGTTTATTAATACACGCATCTATTTTTTAGGCTACTGAAAATTCTATCAGCTGTAATCCTAAGGAATTACCATAACTTCATAGCAGTAAGTGCTGAAAGCTCTAGAATGGCCTTTGTTCATAAGCAAAGTGGACTTTGCTGTTTGTTTTTGTATGATTTTCTAAAAAGTTTTTAAGAAAAATTTTTTTTAGCTGAAAAAAATCCTCTAAATAAGGAAAAATATCTCTTGTGGTATCAAGATATTTGTGTACCCATTTATTATTCTGGGTTAAAATATTAATTTTGCTCTCTAGGAAAAATAATGTAGTAAGCCATTATTAAATACATAATCCTCAGTATAATTTAGAGAGCAGTCTCAGAAAGAATTAAATATGAGGCAGGAAGATTCTGTTTACTTTGAGAAAATATTTCAGGTGTGGGATGGTCCAGAGACATGTACTCTGGGAAGGAGATAATACAATATGCCATTATGACTTCAGGGTTTAGAGTACTGGGTGCTACTAATTAGGCTAACAGCCTAATTAGGCTAACAGCAGTCAGAAAAAAAAAGTTTGTGTGTGTGTGTGTGTCTGCACACATGCATGTGGGGGAGTAAGGGGGTGCCTCCAGCGTAGGGGATCGAGGCAATGTTAATAATATAATGGGAAAAATATTGCATTGGAGTAGACACCATAAATTTTAACCTTAACTCTTCCACTTAATTGCTATGCAATACTGGACAAACTTCTTTAGCGAATCTAGGATTGCTTTTCTGTGAGAAGCAAATATCAAGTTTGTGAGCATTAGCAATATTATATGTAAGGAGATGGGCACATCGAGATGCTTCAAAACATGGTAACAATTAAAATTACCATACATGATTGTGAAAAAACAAAATCTATTGTAACCCAAGCCCATTAATTTTATAAGTGCCAGGACTTGCTGAGCCCAAGGTTCTGAAGAAGGATTATACCAGATTAATTAAGCACTGATTACATAAAGTCTCCCTCCATACATATTTTTTTTCTCCAGTCAATTTTACTTTCCTAGAGAAGAGAGGCAAAGGAGAGAACTGGAAGAGTAACTTATGTACAGTTGGGTTTATGCACATTTTTTAATTATACAATAATTTGTTTTATTACAGAGTTGGAAAAATTGTTTCATGTTAACAAATCATTATCATGATAGCAATTTTAGTGACTTTGATTAGACATTAGATAATATTTTATGGAAAAACAAAAGGGGTAATGAAATGATTAAATAGGATTTTCAGCAAATATTACCACAATTTGTAGGTGTTCTTCATTTGGAGAAAAAAGTAAATAACAAGTAGAAGCCCATTACAGCCCGTAGATCAATTCTGCTGTTCTAATATTAATAAAATGTTAAAATATTTATGGGTTTGGCCTATAATATTTTAATTGAGTATTCTGTTACAATGCCCTTTTTAAAAGTATTTTAACTACAGAAATCTCAGAAGAAGATTCCAAATTACAAATCTGTTTCAAAATCACTATTTGCAAACCTAAAGACTGCTGACTTCAGCTGGGTACAGTGATGGGTAGGTTCCTTGTTACAAAAGGTTGGGATAATCTTCTAGTCTCTGTGTATCAGACGCTTGAAAAACGTATAGCAGACAGGTGAGGAGATTAGCAAAAAGATTGACAATTTGTTTTTTCATAAGTGAAAGATGAATCTGTTGAAAAAATGGTTTTAAAATTGTAGCCAAAACTGATACTTAGCTCAAAGACAGTTACAATAAATGTAAAGATAATCTAAAAGGTTTCAAAACATTTATATTAGCATAACTATCCTATTCATGCAAAGCTTTATAAATAGAGATTTCTGAAAACAATTTTTATTTATTCTTCATCACTTTTTTCAAAGAAGGTGCTCTTTTTGGACTGATGGGCTTGCATATTATCCTCGAAAAGTCTCTTACAAAATTGATTTGAAATAGTTCTTTTGAAATTTAAAGGTCAGTAAGCATCCATTTTCTTGCTGACTATAGACAAAAGTGACTTGAAGTTTTCTGCCAAAGCTGAATCGTTCCAGAGTTGAAATTCACCAATATGAAGTTCACCTAAAATTTCATGTTCAAGTCTTGATTTGCAACATCAAGGGTCAAAAAGCATTTCACCATGATATAGAAAGCTTTAAAAAACTCTTGTTTCTATTCCTGTTCTTACATAGCACCAAACCTAGCACAGCACCAAATACTGTGATATTATGATATATGAACTATATATTTGGTGTCTGCCTCTGGTTCCTGGCAAATAACTTCTAAAACCCTTGGAATCTACAAGCAGTAGTGTCTTTTTTATGCTGATTAGATGACTAATTAGCATAGCCTGGATAGCCTCAGGATGGGGGAGTATCTGCCAGGGGAACCAGCTATATGATTAGAAAAAGAAAGGAACTTTCATTTCCCACCCACCCACACAACTTCAGGGGAAGGAAGAGGGAATAAAGGTTGAGTTGATACCAATGGCCAATGATTCAATCATGCCTAGGTAATGAAGCCTCCAAATAAACCTAAAAGGGCAGATTTCTATTTTTTAATTTTTTTAAATGTTTGTTGGTACATAATAGGTGTATATGTTTATGCGGTACATGAGATGTTTTGATACAGGCATGCAATGTGAAATAAATATACCATGAAGAATGGGGTATCCATCCCTTTAAGCATTTATTCTTTGTGTTACTAACAATCTAATTTACTCTTAAACAGTTATTTTCAAATGTATAATTACTGACTATAGGCACTATATTGTGCCTATAGTCAATAGTAGGTCTTAGTCATTCTTTCTGCTTTTTTCTTAAATAACCATTAACTGTCAGGCCGGGCTCGGTGGCTCAAGCCTGTAACCCCAGCACTTTGGGAGGCCGAGATGGGCGGATCACGAGGTCAGGAGATCGAGACCATCCTGGCTAACATGGTGAAACCCCGTCTCTACTAAAAAATACAAAAAATTAGTTGGGAGAGGTGGCGGGCGCCTGTAGTCCCAGCTACTTGGGAGGCTGAGGCAGGAGAATGGCGTAAACCCGGGAGGCAGAGCTTGCAGTGAGCTGAGATCCAGCCACTGCACTCCAGCCTGGGTGACAGAGCGAGACTCCATCTCAAAAAATAAAATAAAATAAAATAAATAACCATTAACTGTCCCCACCTCTCCCCTACCTTCCACCAGCCTTCCCAGCCTCTGGTACCCATCCTTCTACTCTCTATTTCCATGTATTCAATTGTTTTGATTTTTAGTTCCCACAAATAAGTGAGAACATGTGATGTTTGTCTTTCTGTGTCTGGCTTATTTCACCTAACACAATGACCTCCAGTTCCATCATGCTGTTGCAAATGACAGGAACTCAATCTTTTTATGGCAGAATAGTACTCCACTGTGTGTATGTACCACATTTTCTTCATCCATTCATCTGTTGATGGACAGTCAGGTTGTTTCCAAATCTTGGCTATGGTTAAGAGTGCTGCAACAAACATGAGACTGTAGTTATCTCTTGGATATACTGCTATCCTTTCTTTGGGGTATATACCCAGTAGCGGGACTGATGAATCATATGGTAGCTCCAGTTTTTAGTTTCCTGAAGAACCTCCAAACTGTTCTCCACAGTAGTTGTACTAATTTACACTCCCACTAACAGTATACAAGGGATCCAAAAAGACAGATTTCTGAGAGTTTCCAGATTGCTCAAATTGTGGAGCTACCTGGAGTGTGGCACCCCCTTTCCCATACCTTACCTTATCCATCTATTTAATCTGGCTATTCATCTGTAGCCTTTGTATTATCCTTTATAATAAATGGGTAAAAGTAAGCATAGTGTTTCCTTGAGTTATGTGAGCTGATATAGCGAATTAATCAAGCCCAAGTAGGGGGTCATGGGAGCCCCAATTTATAACCAACTGGTCAGAAGCACAGATCTCAACCTGGGGCTTGCAAGTGGCACCTGATATAGGGGCAGTCTAGTGGAACTGAGACCTTGACCTGTAGGATCTGACACTATCTCAAGGTACATAGTATCACAATTGCATTTTAGGACACCCAACTGGTGTCCAAAGGAAAAATGACTGCTTGGTGTATGGAAAAAAACCTACAGACACATCTGGTTTCCATCTGTTGGTGAGAGTAGCAAAGACACTTGTTTTTCCAATCCCTAATAGTTACATTAACTCATATTTCATTGTCATTTCTGTAAAATGTTAAGTTATTTCAAAAACTCTAACGCTTTATATACTATTACTTGAGCAATAGAATGCATAAGACAATGAAATAAGATTGTGTGTGTGTGTGTGTGTGTCTGTGTGTGTGTGTGTATCTGAGCAGGAAAATTACTAGGAAATGCTCTTGAAATCAGTATCTACAGGGAAAGAGAATAAAGAATGATCAGGCAGAAAGGTGCAGTACCCAGAAGGACTCCAGCTCTGGTGCTGAGAGAGCCTGGCAGAGTTTGCCCAAATTAAGAAGGCTGGGCCCTTATACTCCTGTGTATTTTGATGTGGCCTGGCCCCTGGGAAGGGGGTATGACACTGAGCAAGGCAGCTGACTTCAACTGAGTGCAACTCCTGGAGATAAGTGACAGATAAAAGCTGTCAATCAGTAGTACTCCCACTATCAGGAAGTCTCAAAAAAGGATCTGGGCAGCACATCACAGAGTCCCAATAACAGAAAACCCAACCGACTCTTGCTTAACAAATAACTAATTTTTTCTCACTTAACATAAGGTCTGCAGTGGAGGATTGCTGGCATTCACATTTGCCCCCTTCATTAGGAGAGAAAAAGCTTTCTCAAAAGCATCCATTAGACTTCCCTTACATTTCATTGACCAGAACTGGAACACACCACTACACCTAATTGCAAAAAAAAAGCTAGGAAAGTGGAAACAGGATTGTCATCATTTTGTGCTTGGAGCAGTGGACACTGCTACCCTGAACAATATCTGGGTTTTGTTAGCATACAAGAAGAAAGGAGAAGGTATTAGGAATTCAACTGATGGAATCTGCCACAAAACAGACCTCTAGAAAATTACTTTGGATACTTTCATATGGATATACCTTACTGAAACAGTGCCCACATTTTGATTGTTTCCAACAGTTTGCTCTTATCCACTGTGTTGAAATAAATATTCTTGCCAGCCCACATCCTCATTGCCTCAGACTAAAATGCCAAATGTAGTTTTTGAGCAGAAAGAATTACCTCTTTGTTGACATGATAATTAATTTTTAACAGATTTTATTTTTTAGAGTAGTTTTAGGTTCACTAAAAAAGTGAGCAGAAGTTAAAGAGATTTCCCCTATACCCCCTGCTCCTACACATGCACAGCCTACATTTACACATCATTATCACCCAGAGTCTGTAATTTCATTAGAGTTCATGCTTAGTGTTGCATATCCTATGGGTTTGACATGTATCCACCATTATAGTATCATACAGAGTAGTTTCACTGCCCTAAAAATACTCTGCACTCACCCATTCAGCCCTTCCTCCCAGCAAATCCCTGGAAACCACTGATCATTTTACTGTCTCCATAGTTTTCCCTTTTTCTAGAATGTCATATAGTTGAAGTCATACAGTATGTAGCCTTTCCAGAGTAGCTTCTTTCACTTAGTAATACGCATTTAAGTTTCCTCAACCCGCCACATCTTTCCATTGCTTATTTGTTTTTTAACGCTGAATAACATTCCATTGTCTGGATGTGCCACACTTAATTTTTTTTTTTTTTTTTTTTTTTTTTTTTGAGACGGAGTCTCGCTCTGTCACCCAGGCTGGAGTGCAGTGGCCGGATCTCAGCTCACTGCAAGCTCTGCCTCCCGGGTTTACGCCATTCTCCTGCCTCAGCCTCCTGAGTAGCTGGGACTACAGGCGCCCGCCACCTCGCCCGGCTAGTTTTTTGTATTTTAGTAGAGACGGGGTTTCACCGTGTTAGCCAGGATGGTCTCGATCTCCTGACCTCGTGATCCGCCCGTCTCGGCCTCCCAAAGTGCTGGGATTACAGGCTTGAGCCACCGCGCCCGGCCTCCACACTAAATTTATCCATTCACCTACTAAGGAACATCTTGGTTGCTTCCAAGCTTTGGCAATTATGGCAATTATGAAAAAGGCAATTATGAAAAAGGCTGCTATAACTATCCAAGTGCAGGTTTCTGTCTGAATATAAGCTTTCAGTTTCTTTGGATACATTAATTTTTAAAGCTTCCCTTTTATTAAAATATGACAGGAATGTCCATAAACTCTTGATTTGAGATACTTCAATAATTTATTACTTTAAGGTGATTACACAGGCAATGCAAACTAATTCCTTCACTTCAACTTTTTTTATATTTTACATGAGAACACTTTCTATATTTCTGAAACTCACAGAACTTAGTGCACTTCGAAGAAACTGTTTTTGTATTTTCTTCAGAGAAGTTACAAGGACTATAGTAAGACTATACTCATTACTTCCTCTGATGCTATTTAAGTATTTTTCTTTTTAATTTCTTCTTGGTTTAGCTAGTCAGCTCATAAAACTAGCATGGTTTTTTCAATTTTTGGAAAACAAAGTGTGCTTTCTTTAAACAATCTATCTAACTTGGGCTTTCCAGCTATCCACAGGGATTGACAGATGGTAAATTACTTGGATCAATTAATGCCACAAAAATGAGATCAAATATTTGATAATTCAGTAAGTTTTACACTTACATGGTCAAATTTGCAATTTGTATACACACAGTACAAAGTTATTTTCCAATATTTAGACTTTAAATGTTCTAAATATAATTAAAGAATCATAGGTTTTAAAGCGGGAGAAAATACAAAACACCATGAAGTCTTAACTTGTCATCACTGAAGTATGGCATATAAGACAGAGTGTACCTATCTGATATATTTTCATAGATAATTACCATTAGTAAAGTTCAGAGTTCATAAATAACAAGAGCTGAAAGTTGCTGAGCATGCTTTGTATGATAGATACTGTAACAAATGCCCTTCAATCATAATATTATTTACTCTTCATAACAGCTATATGGCATAGACAATAGTATGCCTACTTTACAGATAAAAGATCAAGACTTATGTTAAATAACTTGCACAAAATTAAGTTACTAAAAAGTAAGTGGGCTGGAATTCTGATCTAGGCTATTTGTGCCAAACTTTAACCTTCTAACTATAATATCACTATCTTGACTGGAAATCAGGCAGCTCTTGTCTTTCTAAGACAATCTATTGTGACTGCCTATCAACTGGACCCACAAAGACAAGCCAAATTAATACATCAACATATTTCAAAAGAACTTAATGAATTTTAGCTGAATGAATGAAGAAATGTTTACTAAATCTACAATTGATACAGCATATTTAAATGTCTATCATGCCCACCAAATATGTTAGAGAATGAAATCAAAGTCCCTCATTTCAAAATTTCTAGTGCATATTTTTACCTTTAGCTTCCTTGTTCTAGGCACTAGACTAGCAGAATTTATTAAAAGCATCAATAGACATTTTCTTCATCTATCTTTTATCATGCTTTTTCTCCTTTATCAAACGAGGTGCATGTTAAGAATACACAGTTGTCTTCCTGCAGTTAAAAGTGTTTCACGCTTTTTAAGGACTGCTAGTTTAGGTGGAATTTTAGTGTTATCATCTAAAAATAATGTTAAGTGACTTTCTCAGTTTGCATTCAAAGGAATACAACTACGAATGAAATTAAAAAACTAGGTAATATGGTGCTCAAATTAAGTAATAACTTTTAAGAGTATGTATCATAATGTTACAGTTTCTCAAGTTGTTTCTGTTATCTTACTTAATCTACAAAACAACCCAGTGTACAGAAAACTGTCTCCAAGATACCCTAACTCTTTTGTATTCATACTTAGCTATTCGATTCCAAATATCCTTGTCACTCTACCAAGGAATGATCTTCTGGGTACTATATATATGTGAAGTGCGACCATAGATTTCTTATTCTCTTAGCAACTCTATATATTTATTGAACACTATGTGCCAGGCACCTGTTATGCACTTGAAGTCTGTGTGTGAACAAGACAAACCAGTTCCTGCCTCCAGGGTGGCTAAAAGAAGCTGGGTCTCTTATACATTACTCTTAGAATCAGTCTAATGGTTCAAAATCATGTATTCATGGTTACTACACATGCAATTTAAGAATATTAGATTTTACTATTTCAAAAACAAACTAATCATGAACATTAGAAAATAATATGTTGCTACCATCAATATGGAGGAATTGCTCCTGAGATTCTCAATGGGGTGTTACGGGCATGCTGAGGTGGTAATAGGCATCCTAATAAAATTTATTTTAAGATTCAGTTATATACGGGGCACAAGCTGTTCTCTGGAAAGAAAACTTGTTTTTGTTCCTGTTTTTATTTTAGAGATGTAGCATGTCTACATACTTTTGTGACACAAGGGAAAATACTGGTGGCATACTTTATTAAATTATTCCTACTGCCTTATATTCACACCTGATCCTCTAAACACAACACAGACACAAATTTTTTCACTAACTTCAGTCCCAGCTAATCACCTCCCATTCAAATGAGGAATTTTACTTGTATCTATTGTATTTCAGCCAATACACTAGTGGTAATGTAAATAATCTTCATTATTAATGGTTATGGGCCAGGAACTATGCACTAGGTGCTTTACATATTTTTCTTCACAACAATTCTAATAGATAATTCCTATCATTATCCCTATTTGTCATATAAGGAAATAGTCTCAATGAGGGTAAATGTCTTTTACAAGGTCATACAACTACTGCATGGCAATGGTGGCAAATCCAGGACTTTGTGGCTCCAAAGCTGAAATTCTCAACCACTAGCGAAATACTGCTTCTCATAATAAAAATGAAATAAATGTCTACTGAATACATTGAAGAGATGTGTCTTTCATTCTTGTTTCACAATGATATGGTTTGGCTATGTCCCCACCCAAATCTCATCTTGAATTCCCACATGTTGTGGGAGGGTCCAGGTGGGAGGTGATTGAATCATGGGGCAGGTCTTTCCCGTGCTGTTCTCATGACAGTGAGTCATGAGATCTGATGGTTACTGTAAGGGGGAGTTTTCCTGAACAAGATCTCTTTGTCTGCTGTCATCCACGTAACATGTGACTTACTCCTCCTTGACTTCCACCATGATTCTGAGGCTTCTCCAGCCATGTGGAACCATAAAGTCCAATTAAACCTCTTTCCTTTGTAAATTGCCCAGTCTATGTCCTTATCAGCAGCGTGAAAATGGACTAATACACACAATCTCTCCATTCTGTAAAATTTATGCCTTTGTAATTAGTATGAAGTCTTTTATATGTTGGTTTTAATAAGTACAGGGTAAAGTGACAGCAACTTTTACATAAACTAACTCAGTGCAATGTCTCTAGTATATCGTAGAAAACTTCCACATTCTAAAAGTCACAGATTAACACAGTATACCATACTATTGGGTATTTTTTAATTACTGCTTTGTTTTTATGTGTCTGCAC
Organism: Macaca fascicularis; assembly: GCF_037993035.2. Lineage (NCBI taxonomy): Eukaryota > Metazoa > Chordata > Mammalia > Primates > Cercopithecidae > Macaca > Macaca fascicularis. The sequence continues at coordinate 95,743,345 of NC_088379.1, read as the reverse complement.
ACATCAAGAAAACCGTAGATTTCTTAAAAGCAAGGATTATTATGATGAACTGTTCTTGTCTTATGTTTCTACTTTCCATAGGAAAGCACTTCTTCTCCTTAGGAGAGGAGACTGTTGGAAAACATAACTATCAGCCCCTCTCACCATCTCCTCACAGCTCCTTCTCCTAATACGAGATGTCTGATTATCCAGAACTCAAGATGTTGCAGGGACCCTTGCATAAGTGAGTTAAAGGTTAGTTTCCATGCATGGTATGCCCACTTGGCCTCTTTACCGCATCTCACCCACACTGCTAGTGCAGTGCTGTCTCTCTCCCTAGCCTTTCCACTTCTTGGTAATTTGGACTTGACTTCTGTCTTAGACATAAATTATGTGATCTTGACCAATGAAGGGCCAGGCCAGCTTGGGACTAGGAATCGGGGACAAAAAACTTCTCTCTGACCATCTATCTCATTCTCCTTATAAACTAGTATGTGTGCTTCATACCAGGTTTTATCCCCATCCATACTCCAATTGTTACAATGCAGTTATGAAATAGCCAGAAACACAGGGAGAAAGAAGACTCATCAATTCTTCTGCTAGAAGCAGCATCTGTCAATCTCTTCTCTGGAGAGTTCTGTGTTGGGAAGGTTTGTCCAGCCCTTTCTTCTACTTTTTTATAAACCCTACAAGAACCTAATGCACTATGAACAGAAATAATTACTCAATCAAGCTAGTCCAAAGAGAAACCAGAAGCTATGAAGCAAGGCAAAGTTCCTTAAAAATTTTTAGATATGATAGTAAATTGTCATTAGATTGTTTTGACTTTTTAAAGAACATAGCATAAACTTTGAAGCTCTTTTTCAATTTGTGTTACCTATTACATACAAAGTTTATATTTCTGGTAATATTTTTATGTCATATGAGCAGAGTTTCAAATTTTCTATTTTCAAGTTGTTGCTGATGATAATAACCATTTTGTTCCAAGTACTAGGAAGAAATCTTTGGTGCCAATTAACAGCTGCACCTAGCATCTTGCCCAAAGAAGTGTTCCTTCCTAATCACATAAGGGAGCTGACTAGGGATGACAAAGTAACCAGATGGCAATTTGGCAAAGGCAACAAATGCAGACCAGAACTGGCTTTAGGGTAAGTGGAATCCTATCACTGTTGTCTGGGAGCAAGTGGCCAAGAATAGCCTGTGTTTTAAAGTTTGTAAATTTATGATTGTTATCAAGCTCACATACATACAAATATTCACAAATCCATGGAAGTCCCTGTGGTGTTAAAATGTGAGGAGGAATATTTGAAAGCTGAAAATGAAAATGCTTTGTCCTTTAGTGTAAGCAAAAAAGTAGCAAAGATTTGTAAGCAATTACATGCATCCTGATGAAATCTCTATTCTGACCTTGACCAGTTTCTTGCGGATAATTTTACTAGCAAGAAACAACTACTGTGTTTATTCTTAAAACAACAATGTACAATTCTTTGAGCTTTCTGTACAATGCCTGTCCCAGGACTCATGACAAAGCAGATTACTTTTCATCTTGAATGTAAATATGGTTGAAAATGTTCATATTTATTTGTTGGGAGGAGTCCTTTCTCTAGTTAGCATCTGACCCAGAGCTGGATGGTTGAATTCGTTATTCTAGATGAGTCTGCTAAGTCACATGGCATTTCTGTACTTCAGTTTCTCGACCAACTGTAGTTATCATGCCTCAGAGCCAAATCACAATGCACAAATGTTTAATCCTCTGCAGTATCATGCCTCTATCAGAATGACTATGCCAGAAAATCTTTTATTGTTCCACAAACAATAACAAAATGCAAGTAGATATTAATTCTATCCTACATCTTCATTCTCGACTGGTATCTGTAAACATCACGGGTCTCCAAACTAAACTATATGCTTTACACTTCTTTCTCCTAGTAAACAACAAAACTCATACTATATTGAAAATATGCCTTTCACCCCTTACCCACAATATTTAAAATTAAACAGACACACATAGCTTTTCTGTTAAGAAAATATCAGGGATAAAATTGTAAGAATGCTTAATGAAGAAACTAAACCTTTAAGAGCTACATATGTTGGCTATTCAACTTCAAAAGTAAATAGGTATATATTTTTGTATATAAAGCAAATACACAGAGAAAGGGAGAAAAAAAACAAATTCTGCAGGATATAACAGGATAAGAAAAAAGAAACATTATAAATATTAAACACAATGATACTATGGTATATTTATGTATATATACATACATATATACACACACATCTCTATATATATCTATATATATATACACACTAAACATACTTGCACACATCCATATGCTCAGTGCACGTCATAAGCCAACTGTCTCAGACTTGGAATTACAGAGCTGCAAGGGGCACTGAGAGGTCATCTGAGGAGATCCTTTTCTTTATGCAGTTTAATGCTTAAACCATCCAAAGACCTGACTATCTATTCTATATTTAGAGCTCTCTAAGGCTGGGGATTCATTACAGACCACACTGTATTGTATTTGTAATAGATTCACAGGTGCCTTTCTTGACAAAATCATATTTCACAGATCCTTGGTCTGATGGGCTTCTATGGGTACCTTCTAAATACACACTTCCTTCCTTATTGTGACAACATGGCAACTAAAGGACTTAAATTTTACATGAAAATGCAGTCAAAGAGTTCAAAAAATACAGACCTGTACATAAAAATGACCTTAATTTTTCCAACCCTGCTGTCAGCCACAGTCTAGCCATCCATTTCTAAAGCCCCTGGGCCAGCCGTAGGCAAAAATATAAAGAAGGCTAATTTTTTTTATATCTACACCCCTCAAGTCCTCTTTATTGTGTGTAGCAACCTTCTCCTGCAATTAGTTACCAATGCTTAATCAGGTTCATCAGGTTTTTTTCTATTCTCATAGTAATAGTCTCCTATCCTAATTCTTATTCACTCAGGTCACTTCTCTTGGAAGAAGGTTAATATGAAATATATTAATCCAGGATAAATATTCAAGTATGGTTGAAAGTGTTCATATTTATTTTTTGGGAGGAGTCCTTTCTCTAGTTAGCATCTGACCCAGAGCTGGATGGTTTAATTCATTATTCTAGATGTGCCTGCTAAGTCACATAGCATTTCTCAGGATAAGATATTAAGAAGGAGCTAATGGAGTAATATTAACATTTCACAAAACTATAGTTTCTAGTTGTACTGAAACTTGGTATGTAAATTTTGCATGTAAAACTTAGTATGTAAGACTTAGTATGTAAGTGGTATACATACTAAGAATTCCATGAAAATAATAGGTTTTGATTTTTTCACATTTCAGCATTTATTTGGTAATCTTCCAAGCAGTGGCCCTGAAAAATTCAACTCTACTTTCAAACTCTTGGAAGACTTCTTAATATAAGACCACAATGATAGAAGCTAAATTAAATCTTGTTCACTCTCAAAGAATACTGAAAAATAAATACTGTTGATAAAACAGTGAAGATATGACTGTTACTACGTATCTTTAAAAAAATCATTTAACTTCACTATCCCAATGTTGAACTTAAATAAAAATAAAATTAAAAGATACCCTAGAGGAATATACATTAGTGCCCATACCTCATAACCCAAGCAGGACTGTGAAGTTAGTGGTATGGGATGAGCAATGGAGAAGGGTGGAAAGTGGGAAGAATAAGTAACAGAATTTAAAGAATTGTTTAAATAAATGTTTCTCTTGCCAAGAAATACTACTACTTAACTGCTTCAAAAAAGTAAACCAATCTAAAAGGAGGCAATGAATATACGTGGTAGGAAATTGGAGAGCTTTCTTTCAGCCATGGTTCTCAGTCTCAAGAGCACAAAGAGCTGAATTTTAGCCAATTTTCTGACTGATTTTTTTGTTGTTGACGAGCTTGCTTTTTCTTCCTCAATTGTTTCTAATGTCTTCCAAAAAGAAAGAACGACATTAACTCTTTTATTTGAAATTGTGTATCACATGATCAGTAATTACAGATACAAAGCCTTTTCATCTTTAAAAATATCACCAGTCCTTCAAGACACTATATTCATCTGTGGTGTTTACTCATATTTATCATTCTCTCCCTCAAAGCAAAGTGAGACAGAATAAGAGGAACCAAAGTATTATAAATGACATTTTTAAAAATAGCAAATAGATGTTATAAGTAGAATGTGATTTCCAGTGCAGATTTCTTACAAATGTCTTAAAGCCAAGTTTAGAAAGCATTCTTCAGTGTGGCTCAAAAAAAACCCTAAAATTTTAATTGTAGCTTCCACAGCAGTCAATTAGAGAATGTCATGGTTCTATGGTGCCAGGATATGTTTATGAGTGTTTAGTGGATACAGGATTGAGTTTGTGTGTGTGTGTGAGTGAAATGTGATAAGGGAGGTAGTAAGCATCTACCACAAGGTATGATTTCAATGGTGGCCAAAAAAAAAAAAAAAACCCAGCTACCATATTTTATCAAATCTACAACGTCATTGATTTTAAGACATACGATTATTTTATGCATCACTAAGAATGAAATAAAGAATGCCTCCAATCTATGATGCAGTGTTTTTCAATCACACCAATTTTAAAAATGCATTATTGTTCTCAGAGATGTTAAAATGTGAAAAAAATAAAATCTAACATGGTATTTCTCTCAAATGATTTGTCCACAGGTTTTGGATACTCACAGAGTCATGTCTTTAAATAAGGTTATGATTCTAAAAAGCCCTTTTAAAATGCAAACATTTTACCCAGGAGGTGCAGTAGATTAAGCCATTAACAGTCATTAAGATGCATTAATCTATTAGCAGTCATTAAAACTGTAAAGAATATTAATTTATCAGATTATCACAGCAAAGATGAAACGGAAAAAAGGATGCAGAAGAAAATACCAAGAAAGGGTAGATGCTCAACTTGTACACTTTATTAGGGTGCAACACAAAAGAGGCCTCGGTTATACTACAGCATGGAGGGGGGAAAACAGGGGAATCGCAGGCAGCAAAGTGACAGTTTATGGATACAAAGCACAGAGGAAGAGAGGAGCAAAAAACAAACAAAAAAAATAGAAAAGGAAAACGGCAAACTTTACAGTTTTACCTATATTCTAACTGAAAGAGAAATTAGAGATTCATAGGCTAAAGGAGATATCTGTTAAGAAACCACATTTCTATTAAGGCCTCAAGGAATATTTAAAATGGGGATTTCCTAATTACAGTTGTAAGTATACATTTCATTACACAATATCATTATATTGGTAAATGATAAGTATTTTGTTCTCTGTACTAAGAAGCAGTTTACTCATTCATGGTTTCTAATTCGTATTTTATGATTGCTGACACCTTTTCTCTCTTTAAAGCTTCAGATAGACACTGATTTAGACGAAAATGATTCACAGTATTTGCTTTTGATACTAAGAGCAGGGTTCAAAAAGTCATCCAGGGCCAAGCATCTTAGGTTTTATAAACAGCTGTGCCAGTGATTTCCTGCAAGACCTATTGAAATGATTTAACCTTATCCCACAGGAGTATAAGAACCTGACATATATCCCCTGAGGGTGGCAGTAAGCACTTTTAGTTTACGAGAGAAGGGACACGTAAAAATATGTAATGTGCCTGGGACCTAGAGCAAGTCCCTTAACCTTTCAGCTGCCTCATATCTAAAGTAGAACCACCCAAAGATAGCATCCTACCAGATTATTTCTTGGTGATCAAGATCCAAGATTTATTGTTCTGTTCCACTCCTAGACGATGCAAGATAGTTGAGAGCTATTGAATACATTATTCCCTGAAAGTAGGCAATTTTGTAACTCAACATGAAAATGCTTAATTGTGAGGACCTAATGTGGCACAATATGAACTCCAATTCAGTTCAGTGAATGCATTGAACACCTGCCATCAAAAAAGTACCATGTTATCTGTGTTAGATTGGTCTCTAATGAGGGATGTAGTAATCCTTTGTGAAAACAAAATATCTTCCATTGATAATAACACCTCACTTCCTTGAAACTGTTGTAGAAAGCACAGATAAATATTTTAAATTTAATTACATATTCAATTGTCAAAAATAATTTCATTGTAGACATTTTCAGTAGAGAGATTTGTATACTATATTCAGGTATAATCCATTAAACAAGACTAATATTTTGCTTGAGGACTGGGGACATTATTCAACACCATCCCTCTTGTCTCTCAGAATGGAAGGGCATACAGACAACAGTGGCATATGTTTTATGTCAGCACTTCCTCCTTATTACTTTATTATCGGCACTGGCACTTTCTTTAGGTCTCAAAAGAGATGCTTTCCCTAATCACAAGGCAGACTTACTCCTCTGTGCATCACGTACCCATATTGTACATTTGACTTCTTTTTCAAAGATCAATATTGAAAATCAACACTTAAAAATTATGTGTGTAATCATGTTTCTCATGTCTGCCTTTCAAGTACTCAACTAGGGAGGAGGCCATGTTCATTCTTTTGCCTCTCACGAGCAACGACAAATTTTATCTCTATGATAGTAGGCTGCCAGAGAAACAAATCAGTCAATAATATGTAGGAGGTCCTCAGAAGGCATCTGGTGAACGAATGCAGGTTGAAATCAAGGTCCAGGGAAATAAAAAGCAGTTTCTCCTCACCAAAGATTATAGATCCCTAATCTGCACATATTGTGAAGGTGTGAATGTACCTTCTCACGCTCCTTTCCGGTCGGTCCTTCACTCAATACTGCTGACTCCCAGATACAACAGCCAATGACACTGATGGGAATACTGTCTTCACATGAGCTAGAAACGGATGGTGATTATCCTCACTCCTACTGCCTAGGTCAAGGTAATCTAAATTCTTGTCAAAACCCTAAGGAATATGGAAGTTTTGGCACAGAGGCAAGAATTGTTGCTTTCTTTTGTATCCAACTATGTGGAAAATCCAGAACTGCAGCAGTCACTGTCATTTCAGGCTGTCAGGTAAAGCACACTATTCCTTTAGGTATGGAAAGTTGCATTTCCTGTTTTCCCCTCTCTGCCCTCACATTACCCCCACTAAATCCACTAAGAAGATCATCACCATATTGTCATTCCTTGTTTCAGAGTTCACACTTCTCACCCCAGGAGTCCAGAAACTATACCAAGTGTGTCACACCGTCTGCAGGCTGAGCAAACTCTTTACCTGGTTAAATTCAGAACAATTGCACCAAGTTTTGACTTTTCTAGCAGTTAATTTGAGTTGTATGTTTAAAATACAGCATGCTCTCATTTTTATTTGATTAATAAAAACTTTCAATAAGATACTGCTACATATTCAGTCTGTGCACTGTCTCTTCAAAATATCGTTTGTCAGAGGTTCTACTGTCAGCTTCTCTACCCTCCATGCTCCAATAATATTTTTTAATGGACACCTAGGTACAACTCTCTAAAGAAAAATTTTAAGAAGTCAGTCAGATCTTGAGCCATCCCCACAGATCATTTTGGTATCACTTAGAAACTTACTCTTTGGTACAAATCTTTCTGCCAACTCCCAACAGGGGCTGCTGGCAGATCAAGATGCTATGGGATTGGCCAGTACTGTGTTTTGCTTCAAATGAAAGTCTTCTTGTCCCATTTCTTTTGACCTCAGTAGTGTGTTGTCTACTCTGTAACATGACAATCAACTAACATAATAATAAACTAGGCACATACTTGTCACTTTCTAGCCATGGCTAAATGTCTTACAGGTTTCAAGAAACATATTCACAATTTAACAGAATCTCCTTTTCTAGGTGCTATTTCTAGAAAAGTGCTGGATACTTCAAGTACACAGCAGTCACTGGGGAGATAATTCCATTTTGATGTGCTTTATGATACTTCTCATAATGCTGTTTCTCTTTGTAGAGGGGGGCACAAGCAACATATATCTAAAATTTTATAGTATTATTTATTTGTCCACCTTTATCTGCCAACTTACTATATAGATAAAATCTGAATGAAACTTCTCATATTAACAAATAATTACTCTAAAAAGGAAGTTCATTCAAATATTTGTGAAAATATCCTTCAAATATATTTTCTGCGGTGAAATGAAATTGTCCTTAACACTGCCAGATTGTGACAACAGAATAGAATTTAATTTACAATGATTAATAGTGTTGTCTGTACCACTGCCTTTGAGGGTAAAAAATCTAAACAGGAATAAGCTCAAGTCAGACTATAGTTGGGCAAGTACCTTTTCAGAGTTATTATAACATAGTTTATTGCTCATTATTTGTTCCACTATCACATGCATTCTTGCACAAGTGTGTGTGCATGCATGTGTGTGTACACTGTGGGAGAGCAGCACTGATAGCCCTTGGTAGGCAAAGTAAATAATATCAAAAGGACTCCACCCAGAGGTAACTTCACTAAGTGTTACCTTAGTGAAGGTTAAGGTTTATGATTCCAATCTCATCTGCCAACCTCCCCACCCTTCTCCTTTTACAAAATGCAAATAAACCATTATGGACTTTGTACCTAAACCTTTATCAGGTTTCACTGGTAGTAAGAGATTAGTTATTACCCCTGCAAGATGGTTAAAACAGGATACAGGGTTGTGTGTATGTGGGTGTGTGGTGTGTGTGTGTGTGTGTGTGTGTGTGTGTGTGTGTGTGTGTGTTTGGAGGTCATAGGGTGATAGGAATTATATGAATGGGAGGAAAGCTAACAAGGGAATTAAGACAAATTTCATCTACTCTGTAATTTTGCTTATAAAGAATAATGAATATTTTACTCAGCATCATCTTTGGATGGCATCATTTAAATATTTCCTCAAGGTCTACCAATTTTTCAGAAATTTTCTATTTCAGAATGATAATCAGAGAAAAATCATAATTTGTGTTTCTACTTATACCATAATACCAACTGAGAAAATTGAGGAGATAAAACTGAGATAAAAGAGAAAATAAAAATTATTTTTGTGTGTAATTACAAATGGATGTCCTTCATTTCAAAAACAATTTAAAATCTAATATAATTTAATTAAATATAATTTTTATTAAAGCAAACATCAGTAAAAAAATAAAGATAATACCCTTTATTAAACCATTTTTTAAACTGTTTTTCCATTCAAGTGTCAGAGATGAAAGCAATTTTCCTTCTGGATAAAGGTATTAGTTAGGTATACATTTCATCAAAGTGTTAGGTGTATGTATATTTACTTTTTCAAAAGTCAATCTTTCCTCTGAGCTTCTATTGTTTCCTTAAATTTTCCCTTCCAAATTAGACGTGAACAACTTTTACTAAAAATTATTCAATGATACACAACTATCTGAAATTGCCTAAATAAGAAAAGCTTTAATAATTAGTCAATTCTTTTCCTGAAAAATTAGCCTCAGACACTGTGGCTGTTATCATTACCCACATGTAACTCTCTGATAATAAAACAACATATCCTGTAATGCCTCCTTCATCTCTGAATAAAGCAAATTGACTATAATATCCAGAAAGACATCAGTAAAGAATAGCACAAAGACTGGTCCTACTGCTTCTGGGCTAACAACAATGAAAAGCAATAATTGCTCTGATTGAACCAATTTTGCTTCCTAGAAAATTCCATTCATCATAATCATACATAAGCTAATTTCTATTTTTTAGGTCAAATAAAGTGAGTCAAATCAAAGACAACTGTATTCATGTTTCAAAACCATAACTCTTATTTTCCAAAGTACAAGAAGTCATATTTCATAATAATTAGACAAAAGCAATTCAATTTCACCCTAAACTTAAGAAAAAATATAAAGTTGAAAATAATTTATTTGTAGTATATAATTAAAGTTATATTTAGGGTTTTTTCCAACATTAGTATAAAAACTTTTTTCTCAAAAACATCTGAGCATCAAATCATCATTCTTCTTTTCCTCTGCACAAATTAACTGTGCCCACAGCCTCTACATACAACTAACCAGTTATTGCCATATGACCTCTGACTATATCCCAAGTCCTATGACCCAAACCACCCTCCATTTTTTCTAAATCCAACCCTTAGGTGTTTACCAAATGACTTCTTTTATGGGCTGTGGTTGTCTCTCACTCTCAGAGGACTGGGCAAAGCAGAGAAAGACAGATAAAGGAAGCTCAGTAGCTGACTCACCAGCTAAGTGCTCTACCAGCCCAGAATATTTCTTTTGTCAGTAAATCTAGAAGCTACCACTGGGTCTGCCAATTCATATCTTGATCAGGCTGGCAATTACTGGGAAATTTAATTTTTTAATCAAAAAGTTGTTATTTGAAGTTTCAATCAGGGAAAATAAAATTGAGTTTTTTGGAACCATGGAAAACGTATTAACGACCCTTGCAACTCTTCTTCTGTGTCACTATTTTGCTTTTGCTTTTTCTTCTTTCTCCTGTTTCTTTCTTAAATATTATTTTTACCCCTTTACTTCTATTGTTCTCTCTTGAGATGGGTTGCAAATGGGAAGTAAAAGCAAAAAGGGAGTTGAGAAATACTGATGCATTTTTGTCTGGCTTACTTCCATTCGCATGTCTTCAAGTCCTTCCATGTTGCAGCATGTACCAAAAGTTCATTACTTTTGCATTAGCTTTTGCATATCATAGGTGAAAATTTTTCCCTTGACAAAAAAACTGACATTTTATATGAATTACAATTACTATGACCACTAGCTAATTATTATCAAATGCTTACTTTGTACCAGGAAATTCTTTTTTTTTTCTTCCAATTTCTATTTTAGTTGCAGGGGGTACATGTGCAGGTTTGCTCCATGGGTAAATTGTGTGTGCCACAGGTTTGGTGTACAGCTCATTTTGTAACCCAAGTAATGGGCACAGTACCCAAACATGTAGCTTTTCTATTGCACCAGGAGGTTTTCTAAATGTTTTGAATGTATCAACTCATTTGACCTTCACAACAACACATGAAGTAAAGATTACTGTTAAGCTCATTATATATATATGAAGAGATTGAGGCAGAAAGAGGCTACATAACTTGCACAAGCATATCTATCTAGTACAGTAGAGCAACTATTCAAACTCATATAGTCTAGTATTCAACCTACAGTCTTAGCAACAACATGCTTTTCACATAATGATGTTCATTTTTAAGTGTTATTTGTTGACGAAGTCATGAAATATTTACTGAATATCTACATACAGGTATTCCCTGTCTCAGTTTCTCAAACCTTAACAGTAGTGATGCTTGTTCATAAGGATGGTGACAGGGTAGATGACTAAGAGAATATGCTAACTCTTTTGTTCAAAATAGGATTTTAAAGAAGGTGGCTCACCCACAATAATGAAGTCACAGAGATAAGAGTCTTAGACAGGAGATAAACAATTTTTTTTTTTTTTTTTTTTTTTTTTGAGACAGAGTCTTGCTCTGTCACCTAGGCCGGAGTGCAGCGGTGCAATCTCAGCTCACTGCAAACTCTGCTTCCCAGGTTCAAGCAATTCTCCTGCCTCAGCCTCCTGTGTAGCTGGGACTATGGGCGCCCGCCACCACACCTGGCTAATTTTTGTATTTTTAGTAGAGAAGAGGTTTCACAATGTTGGTCAGTCTGGTCTCAAACTCCTGACCTCAAGCAATCCATGTGCCCTGGCATTCCAAAGTGTTGGGATTATGGGTATGAGCCACCGCACCTGGCCATCAATTTTCTCTTTACTCTTAATTTCAAGAGTTGCTTTATGATACTTCCGAAAGTTTGTTCCAACTCTAAAAAGCTGTGTGCAGTTGGAAGTCTTAAAAATACCTAAAAATTATCTTTAGTTATCTTTTCTCCACTAAACATAACAAATGCAAAATATAATTTTACATATATATATAAAACTATATAAGCAATACTTATATCAAACTCCAACAACTTCCCTGTTTTACAAAATCAAATATTTTTATAGGAAAAAGAAACATATAGGGAACATATAGGAAAAGAAACATATAGGAAAAAGAAACATATAAGAAAATTTAGTCTTTCTTTAATCTTTGTCTTTTCTTTCCAATCATACATTAGGAGTGCTTCAACTTTCCTAACTTATTGCTTATTCATTTTAGATATGTCCTATATATTTTTAAAAGGCCATAGGCACAAAACAGTGAAAGTTTCAAATCTGCATAGAAACAAAACCATGAAAGGTTCTTAAGTATGTTTGTAATTACACCAGCTAGAAATGGCAGAGTTTAATTGAGTAAAGGGAAATTATGTTAAGCATCAGGAAATACTTTCTAATAAAAACATCAGATTGTGTAACAACAAGTTAAAGTAAGTTACTGGACATCCACAACTACAGCCACTCGAGGAAATTGTTAAAAAAAAAAAGTGTGTGTGTGTATATATATATATATATGTGTGTGTGTGTGTTGTGTGTGTGTGTGTGTGTGTGTGTGTGTGTGTGTGTGTGTATTTTTTTTTGAGACAGAAGTCTTGCTCTTTTGCCCAGGCTGGACGGTAGTGGCGCTATCTTGGCTCACTGCTAGCTCCGCCTCCCAGGTTCACACCATTCTCCTGCCTCAGCCTCCCAAGTAGCTAGGATCACAGGCACCCGCCACAGTGCCTGGCTAATTTTTTTATATTTTCAGTACAGACGGGGTTTCACCGTGTTAGCCAGGATGGTCTCGATCTCCTGACCTCGTGATCTGCCTGCCTCAGCCTCCCAAAGTGCTGGGATTACAGGCGTGACCCACTGTGTTAAAATATTTTTAGTGGTGGCTCAAGCCTGTAATCCCAAGGCTTTGAGAGGACAAATTGAGAGGATCTCTTGAGGCCAGAAATTTGAGACCAGCCTGGGCAAAATAGCAAGACCCTCTCTGTACAAAATTTACTTTCAAATTAGTTGGGCATGGTGGTGCACACCTGTAATCCTAGCTACTCTAGAGACTGAGTCAGGAGGATCCCAGGAGTTTGAGGTAAGCTATGATTATACCACTGCGCTCCAGCCTAGGCTACAGAGAGTGAGACCCTGTCTCTAAAAAGTAATTTTAAAAACAATTATACTTCAGAAAATATCTTGCACATGTTGGAGACATGAGGACATGCAGTTAGATAACTCTCCATTCCTGTCATATTACCTATTTACTCCATATCCTTTCCTTAGGTTATCTCTGGGCTATCTCCATTTTCTTCTACTTTTACATTTTCCTTCTTAAACACACAATGTCAAGAGCTTTCACTCAATTATTTTCGACCAAAGAAAACTGATTTTACTTGATCTAATTGTTCCTCCAGTGTCCCACAGTACTATCTTATTTACAATATAAAGCAACAGCTATATAAAACTAACTAGAATCACTTCTTACACCAGCATCACCAGAAGTTTGATGACCTCCAGAAACCAAGAAACAATCTCCCTAAGGATGTACGGTGTGTGTTTTTGTGCATTAGTTTCTCCTTTAGGATAAATGGTGAAAAAAATCACCTTGGACATTCAATGTTTATTTAGCCACTTCCGAAGATTAATATTTATCCATCTACCAAAACAATTTCACATTTGGGGATCATATCATATAGAATTTTATTGAAAAATACAAACATGCTTTATATGTCCATAATTTAATCACCACAAACTTCTCTCCTTAGGAGCAAAATGATCAGTTCATGAGCCTTGAAATAATTACAATTATCTTTCAAGAATGTACTATTGTTCCCTTACTATTGTTGTCATTTCAAAAGTCCAGCATATTCATGTGGTATGGTTTATCATCTCCCCACCTGCTTTTCTCATTTATCGAATTGTAATGAATTATTCCTTATAGGACAACCAGCACACTCATTAACATTTATTTATATTCAATTTTCCCTAGTAAGGGCACATAATAATATAATAAATGTCACATTTGGAACTTCGAGTTTTCCAGCAAAGCCTTCACAACTTCAAACAAAAATTAACATCAAATATTTGATCTTCCAAAAAAAAGGCCAATATTAAAGTACCTGGTTAAAATACTGTCCTAAAAATGGGAGAGTAACAGAAATAGAAAAAAAAATTATATCAGAGACAAATTGTTTCCATTTACTAAAACTGTTTAATTTTTCCCTGTTACTGTATTTTTACTATAATTTCAAAAAGCTTCATTTTAAAGCCAAAATCAATCATGAAATTCCAACTCTGAAAAAATCCTAGGAATACTTGTTTATGCTCTAAATTCATTTGATTATATTAATTTGCTGGAGTTTAGGCTTGATCACACTATAACAATTCTTACTTTCAAAGTAAACTAATGCATTCCAAAAATTTTAATAGCTCCAGATTTCCATTTAGGCAATCAATGCAATGCCTCGGCTGTGTATCCCTATCGAAAATGCTTGAGACCAGAAATGTTTTGGATTTCCGATTTTTGAATATTTCCATTATACTTCCTTGTTGAGCATCTGAAAATTCAAAATCTGAAATATTCCTCTGAGTATCATGTGGGCACTCAAAATTTTGGATTTTGGAGCACTTTGGATTTCAGATTAAGGATATTCAACCTGTATTTGCCAGGCTTACTCTGAACATGCAAATAAAGCAGGCCCAGAACAACCAGAGCTGTGCATCATGCTTCAAACAGAACATATTTTGTCACCTGCTATGAGATAATGCTTAAACGGTTTAGGTATTTTGTATATACAGAAAATATATATGAAAGAGCTAGTCTTATGAAGAAAAGCAGTAATAACTCCCTTGATTCTAAGCTTACAAATGTATTGATGAATTTAGCCTCCAACACCAGCGTGATTTTTTCTGGGGCAGTGGGTGATGACTTGAGGAGGTTCATGCAAAGAGAAACAGAAGAAAAATTTTTAAAGGGATGAATTTCAGTGATTATTCTGATAAAACCTACAAGGTATTCAGAAGGTCAGTCTCTACGTGTACACCATCAACAGTATTCCCCACATACTGACTCCTGAAACAGGGGCAACCCATCCCTAATTAGAGATCCGAAGATGAAGCAGAATGCACGGTCCATTTATCCTATGGTAAAACCACATTAAGTGTCTAAGGAATCTTTCAAATAAAAAGGGAAATCAGTAGTTTTTGTTGCCGTTGCTGCTACAACTGGTATTTTCACATAGATTGAAAAGACTGGCTGTCAGAGATCCACATCTTCATTCTCTTTATAAACTATTTTTTCCTGTCTTGCCCTGCAACTACATGAAAATACCACTTATTCTAAAATGAACTGCTCTTTGATAGTTGCGCATATCATGCCTTTCATATTCAGAGATAGATAATGTTCATGATCTTGTCATCATCCATGTGTCCTGGATGCACAGCTTTTCTGAAAATATCATGGTAAATTTTAAAGAGGGCATTTTTAAATATGCTGCTGGTAAAGTCTGTCACTTTAGCTCTGATTCATTGCTTCAAGGACCAATACAACTTTGCAACTCCTCTGCTCATGTTTTGCTTATAGTGTAATGCTAACTCATGTATCAATAGCAGGTTGTTCTAATGTGAAATAGGGGAATGTGACTTACAACAGCCTAACTAATCTGTACCCAGAAAATAACACAGATGTCTAGACTACATTTGATGTATTATACTCTTCAGAATTGCCTGGTTTCCTCTAAAACACAAAAGGAAAAATACTGGCCTCCTAGAAGGTCCCTCCTGAATTTAAGGTCTCCAAAATGCTCCTTGTTCTGAAGTTTAAAAATGTCAAAATTTTGGACCTATCATACTGTCAATAATACTTGGAATGGTTCTGGGAATCTTCAGAGTTTCTGGATATCGACAGGTGGTCCAAAAGTAAGACAACTCTTTTATGTGAAAAAAAGTATCAGTATGAGGCCAAATTTGCTCTCCAGAACTATCCCTCATAGGAAATTGGCACCCTCAACAGGGGACTCTTTTCTCTGTGCACTTTGTTAGAAGGCCTCTTAATAAGTGGGTATGTTCAATACTGTTTCCAGTAGAGACCTATTCACTAGGTTTATTTCAGAAACCAATATCTCATTGACAAGCCGTGGTCTGTCCTTTCATTCCTCTTCTTCTCCAGGCCTTCTCTGCGGAAGTTGCAAAAACTGTATCCTGTGTCTAAAGCCCTTCTACCAATTGGTCTGTATGATACTATGATGACTAATTGTTTTCAATGTTTATGACCCTTTTCCTGAATTCACTTGACCCGAGTGCTTCTGAAGACTCAGTTTGGTGCTCTCTGCTATTCTGGCATCAAGCTCCTTCACACAGAGCTTGCCACTCATCTATTCTGACTATTAAGCATCCTAACTCCACAGACACCACCAAGACTTCTTAACCTGTCATTTAAAAGTTCCCAACTATCATGCCCTCTTGTCCACCCCTTTCCAAACCTTGTTGAGATCACTCTATCTGAAATCACAGCTTTTTCATTTCATGAAAATCCTACAATTTTTCCCCTTGATGACTCTATTGATACCATACCCATCTCCATTCATCTTACATCAACCTATCTAAATGTTTCCTGTTAAGCTCTAATATCTTTCCCATTTTGTTTATATACATTTTCTTAACTGAACGTGATTCCTAATTCTCTATTTCTCTCTCACACTCTTTCAAGTAGCTGCTGCACTTACTATGTCTATCCTTCACTTCGCAAGTATCATTCGCTCATATTCATTTTTTAAATTCTTGAGAGATAACTGACTTACAATAAGCCGTACTTTTTAAAATTGAAAATGGTAATTGATAAGATTTTACATATACAGCTTGAGGATCCATTATCCAAAATACTTGGGATAAAAGGTGTTCTGGATTTTGGAATAGTTCAGATTTTTTTAATATTTGCATTATACTTCCTGGTATAATCCCAAAATCCAAAATTCAAAATGTGCCAATGACCATTTTTTGTGTGTCAGGTCGGCGCTCAAAAAGTTTTGGATTTTGGAGTATTTCTGATTCTGGATTATTGGATTAGGGATACTCAACCTGTATACGCATCTGTGAAACCAAGAAAGTGAGCATACCTATCAACTCTAAAGATTTCTTAATTATTTATTTAATTTCTCCTTCCCATTTTTTTCTGGCCAGCATACATCTCACCCCTTCTTCATGGAACCACTGATTTGCTTTCTATCATCACAAATTAGTTTTATTTTCTGGAATTATATACAAATTGAATACATTATGAAATAATTTCATCTAGCCCCTTTCACTCAACATAACTATTTTGACATTCACCCATGTTGTAGCATGTATCAGTGGCTCATTTTCTTATATCGTTTAGTAATATTCCATTGTGGACATACCACAGTTTATTTACCCATCCACCTGTTGATGGACACTCAGTTTGTTCCCAGTTTCTGGCTCTTACAAATAAAACTGCTATGAATATGAATGTCTCAGTCTTTGGATAAATGCATGCTTTCATTTATCTTGGGTAAATACCTATGTTTGGAATAGCCAGGTCATAGATAGAAGGGACATGTCTGGCTTTTTAAGAACCAGAAAAGTTGCATTCCAAAGTGCTTGCACCATTTTACATTCCCACCAGCAGTGTATGAGGGTTCCAGTTGCTCCACATTCTCAACACTTGATACAATCAATCATTTTAATTGTAAGTTCTCTAATAGGTTTGCTACTTGTGGAAACAGGTACTATTTCTAGCCCTGTGTGAGTCACTTGTCACCTCTACTCATTTTAGATATTTCTTTTTCAGGCCTCAGGTAGTTTCCTCACATACATGTGCCACTTAGTATTCAGCAGAATACCTACAGGGGATCCTCTGCACATCTCAGCATTCTTTGAGTGCAACTCTTTCCTCTTTGGTATTCTGTATTGCAATTTCTTGCTGCTGTAGTCTTCCCAAACTCTCAGCTCTGTCTCCTCATTACAGAGAATTCACCAGGGTCCACCTGAGTTTCCCTCTGTGCATTGAGACATAGAAACTCTCAAGGCACTAACCTGAGAAAATCATAAGGCTTACTTCATTTATTCTCCAATTTTTATGATCCATTGTTCTTTGTTGGTTGATTCCAGTGTTCCAGTGCCTTAAAAATTAGAGCTTTATATATTTTGTTCATTTTTTGCTGTTTACAGTGGAAAGTCAAATCTGATCCCCATTACTCCATCAAATAAATGGCATTTGCTTATATTTTTAATTATAAACTTTTTGTATGCTTTACACTTTAAACTAGTTGTAAACTCCTGGTACATACAGATTTTTCTTGTTTTCTTTATATTCCTTGTACTTTAGAGTTTTTGACTTTTTAGGCATCTCAGATCATAATCCTTCTAATAATAATTCCTTATTAGAAGGCATTCTCTGTACCCACCTCTTCTTGCCTTCTTACTCAAGATTAACGTGATTTTACATATTTAACAAACCTATCAGTTTCTCTGACCAAGGGACATAGTTTAATCATGTAGGTAGATTGTTTCTGACTTGGATAAGAAGAAAATAAATCCTACAAAATAGCCTGAGAATTCTCAGGAAGTACTGAAATGGTACAGGTAGAATTTAAAAAATATAAACTAACTCATCTCCATGGTAAAGTTGAGCTAATCAGATGTGATGTCTGCCAGGCTATAATTATACAAGTCCAATCAATGCTCCTAAAGAATCCATAACTGACCACAGCCAGCCACTCTTAAGTGACCTATGAAGATGACCTGAACTGCTTTCTCAAGCCAGGAGAAAATGACTGTTTTCTTTCTTATGCTCCACTTTTAACTCTTACACTTGTGCCTAGCATTTCTGGATTAATGACAGTGAGATGGTTTGTCTGGACTGACTTTGATTTCATTACAGGATTCTGCCTCTTGGATTGCTCACCTTAATCACACATTACAGAAAAGTAATGCTCTGTCCTAGTACTTGTCTGAGACTCTAGGACAAGATCACTGACCCAGGCTCCTACTTATCTGGGAGGGGGTGCTGAAGGAGACAAAAGTGAATAAAGTCAATTCAATTAAGCTTAATCCTGAAATGCTGGAAAATGTCTCAGTTTGTTTGGGTGACCTTGATACTGTCCGGTCATTACAGCAAAGGAATGTAACCATTTAGAACAATGATTCTTGAAATATTTATCCTGAAGGACCAAGTGATTAAAAAAAAAAATTCAGGTCAATATTTTCATAAAACAAACATGAATTACTCTTAATTCTGACCAGAAACAATTCGTGGACCATAATGGCCCATGAAACTCACTTTTGGTAGCACTTCTTCAGCAATATTTTACACTCAAATAATTATTAAATTTACTATACTGTATGACTTTTAAATTGATATCTTAATTTCTGTGATCCTCAGCAGATTGTCTGCCCTGTATTCTGAAATACGTCTTCTGGGTATCAAAATCTTCATGTATCAAAGTTGGCTCAAGTTCAGCATGAAAAAACTGAAATCGCCACTTTCCCTGCCAAATAGGGTCTTATCTATCTGTAATTGATACTAGCATTATCCCAATCACCAGAATCTAAAACTCCATACAATTTTTAACATTTACCTCACCTTAATATTTATAATCAATCACAAATTATTGCAAGTTTTACAATCCTACTCTCCAGTCCTATTGCACACCACTCACTACCTAACTCCAGCACTACCACCAGGCACACATATTGTTTCAATCCTAGGTTACTATTTCATTTTACTATTTCAAATGTAGCTAGTATGAATGACCTTCAAGGTTGCATGCAATATTATCTCATTTTCCCAAAGGAATGGATAGTATAGTAGTTAAGAGTATAGGATCTAGAGCTAGAACACCTGAATTTGAATTCAGTTCTCCACTTACTAGTTGTAAAATCTTGGGAAAAGCTGTTTACTCTCTCTGCACAATCCATTTCTGCATTAATAAAATGAAGTTGATTATACTATACTTCTGATATGGTTGTTCTTCAGATTAAATGAGTTAGTATATTTAAAGTACTTACTAATACCAATAACTAGTACATGATCAATCAATGTAGCTTATACAATTATGCCTTATCTAATCTTATTTCAAAGCTATTACTAAAAGAATCTTCCTACTGTAAGCTGACAAAATTTATTTATCTTCTTCCACATTTGAACTATACATATAGACTATTTCTATTTGCATGCCTTTGCACTAACTCCTGCTCTTTTATTTCAACTTTCTCTGGGTATATCTTTATCCTATTCTGATTCAAAACACAACTCAATTCTTATCTCCTCCATGAAGCATTTATAGGTTACTTTAACCATCTCTGAGTTTTTCTAGTGTAACTATAGACAATACTCACAATGGAAGTCATCATCACGTAAGTGTTCAGTGTTACTGCATGTGTGATGATCTTTTCCATCCAGTGGATTTGACATGAGCAAAGAGCATGGCCTTTTCACCCAGACAGAAAAATTTGAATTCCAACTCTTTCACTTCCCACCTGCAGAACCTGGGCAATTATCTGACTTCTCTGATTCTCAATTTCTCTCCCTGTGTTATAAAAATAGTGTTATGAATAAGATGATTGTATGAAATGCTTACCACAGGAACACAGCCCTTCCTCGTAAACAACTGCAGAATTAATAAGCCTGGAAATCATGTTTTATAGTTCTTTACTTTCTAGCCCTTATAGCAAATAATATATACAGACTAGTACTCAACAGAAATTTATTGGTTTGAGGCTGATTTCTTTTTAAGCAGGCGCTGGAATATAACATGTTTATGCAGAACTCTTTTAATTGTACGACTCCAATATTCACTGCTCTGTGTGCTCAGGGTGCACCCTTGCTCATTGTGCTGCTAAGTAAAGAAGTCCAGTAATCTCCTTACAATATACTAATCCCCACAGACTGTAATAATTATAACTGACTTCAAGGGACTTACACAGTGGAATTTGTTTCTAAGTGAAGAAAAACTTCTAACGTGTTTTAACTTAAAACATCTTTATTATTTGGAAGTTACACTGTCAGATTACAAAAACCAATCCAAATTAATAAGGGTGTGATTAAAAGGCTTTAAGTAAATGATATATAATAGGCAAAAACAAAGCTGAGAGAGTATTTAATAGTAGTAAATGATTACATCACAAACATTTATTCTGTTTTCATGTGGGCAGTTTGGCACAATAAATATTTAGGTTAGATTTAAGTAGGAATATCTTAATAACATTTTTGCATTTTTGAGATTTTAGTTTGATAAACCCTCAAAGGAAACTGAAAATTTTCTTAATATAAATTTTTTACACTTGCATTCTTTAAAATTATGCAAATGAGAAAAATTTTAAAATAAATTCCTGTACTTTTTTTTTACATTTTTGCCCACAATATTCTGTCTAATTTTTAATTTTGGGGGATACATATTAAGTGTATATATTTATGGGGTACATGAAATCATTTGAAACAGGCATAAATGCATAAAAATCACAATAGAGTCAGTTAGGTATCCATCACCTCAAACATTTATCCTTTCTTTGAGTTACAATCTAATTATATTCTTTTAGTTATTTTTAAATGTATAATAAATTATTATTGACTATAATCACACTGTTGTGCTATCGAACACTAGAAATTGAGCTACCATATGATCTAGCAATCCCACTGCTAGCTATATACTCAGAAGAAAGGAAATCAGTATGTCCAAGAGGTATCTGAACTCCCATGTTTACTGCAGTACTATTCACAAGACAAGATTTGTAAGCAAACCAAATGTCCATCAAAAGACGAATAAAGAAAATGTAGTACATATATACAATGGAATACTATTCAGCCATAAAAAAGCATGAGATCCTGTCATTTGCAACAACATGGATGGAACTAAAGGTCATTACATTAAATGAAATAAGCCAGGCACAGAAAGACAAATTTCATTATGTTCTCATCTATTTGTGGGTGCTTAAAAAAAAAAATGAACTCATGAAGATAGAGAGTAGCAGAGTTTCCAGAGACTGGGAAGGGTAGTGGAGGGTGGCTAGGGGGTGATGGTTTACTGGTGCAAAAATATAATTAGAATAAGTCAGAAATACTTTTAAATTGTTAAGTTTATTGCCAGGCAAAGGGTAAAAGACAATTAAAAAAAGTTAGCTGTTAGGTCGGTTAGGTAAAGGGTTCGAGAATTAAAAGAGATTTCAAGGTTCTTTTCACAAAAACAGTAAAAACAATATAAATATTATCTGTGATATAACAGAAGGTGTTGAATCTATTTGGATGTCCAAGAACCATTTCTATAGAAATCTAATTTCTAAGATAGAAACAATAGCAGGAGGCAAATTCTGGCCACCTTTGACTGGAAATAGATACATTTCAGTTTTGCATATATAATGGGTAGATGATTACATAGGAGTCAAGATGCTGGGACTTTAAGAACATTTGGAAACTTTTAGAGAAACCAGTAAATGAATATGGAAATCAGAAGATCTGAACTAGAGTGAAGTCCAGAGGAATTCTCTATCTAGGGGAAATAAGAACTTTCTAAGGACAGATAGAAAAGGGAGGATGGGGAAAAGAAGAAAGGGAAGGAGGTCCAGGGTAAGTGTATTATCAAAGAATCCTAAGCCTGGAAAATGACATGAAAAGGTTTATGCCTAGAACTAAGAATAAAACATGAAAGGAACACTAGATAAGTACATGTAGTAACCCCAGTGATTCATACCCATAGAAATCCACAATGAAAGAATGTAGACAAAGGTTAACTAATAAGGAAGAAGAAATGTTAAGCATGTACTGAGAATGCTGTTCACATGCTCCACATTAAAACAGTTTTTGTGGTACAGAGAGACCTTTAAAATTAATGCATTTGAGTAACACGATGGTTTATAGCAGCTCCACACATTTTCAAATATTCTATTTCTTTCTGAAGTAAATTGGTTTTCTCATATCTCATTTAAAACGGTCCCAAACCATCTTTCCTATCTGTTGTATTAATGACTACGTATTATTGTGTGGATAATCTTTCTTTAGCCATGGATAGAATGAAAATGTACAACTTTATTGACAATATTCTTAAAAATTTCTTAAATTCAATCTGTATTTTTACCCTGGTAGTAGTATCCTTAAAATTAACTCATTTCTAACAGTTGTAAATGAAAAATACATTTAGGATGTAACTATGTGCTTAAAATGAGACATAGATATTTTTAAATTGTTAATTTCTCGATACTTTAATATTTAACACCTTTGTAACTTCTTGAGTTTGAGTTTTTATGTACTTTAACATAGAAATGTGGAAATCCAAAATTGCATTGCTGAATTTTATCTGGCTAATGCAAGGTGAAGTCACTTATGTGACAATGAATTATAATAAACAATACACATAAGAAGATGATATAACATAAACTCATCCTTGATTAAAGTTAAAGAATTTCACTAAATTGATACTTCCAACAAGCAAGTATCTCAAGAATTTAAAATACGGTATTTAAAAAAACTAAAAGAAGACACAGCCTCAGTTCAAGAATATCATCATCCTAAATTGTTTAAACACTGGTAAATTAATTACACAACCTATGTAGGTTACTTATACATTATTTAAATCACATTAGCATACAATGAGCTTTTACAAAACTTTTAAAAGCTGATATTTGGAATTCTTTTAACATTTGCAATAAAAATATCTGCAATTTGACTATACTAACACAATTAGGTATTTTTGCCTTAGATCTGTTTTTGCTGCAGCTGATTATCATTGCAAAAATTATTTTCAAAACCACGGAAAGAAGGCTTAATTGAATTATACTCCTTAAACTTATATAGGCATTTTACTTATACAAATGACATTAGCTAAAGAGTAAAAATCTGATAATTATTATCCCCTTAATTAATTTTTAAATGCTATAAGCTTGTAATAATATAATACCTCCTTGAGGGTGCCATTTCCAAAAAAATACTGTCAAGTGTATGGTATACTGTCTTATCTAGGACCATGTACTTACTTTTTTACTCTATGTCACTATTTCAGTGTTGCTATTACAGATGCTCCTTCTGATGGGGTTGTGTCCTGATAAACTCACCATTAAGTGGAAAATATCTAAGTTGAAAATGCATTTGATATACACAACCTACCTAACATCCATAGAGCTTAGCCTAGCACACCTAAACATGCTCATTAGCCTACAGTTAGGCAAAATCACCTAACACAAAGCCTCTTTTATAGTAATGTTTGAATAGCTCATGTAATTTATTAAATACTGCACTGAAAGTGGAAAACAGAATGGTTGTGTGGGTGTTCAAAGTATGGTTTCTACTCAGTTTGTATCACTTTCACGCCATCATAAAGTCGAAATATTGTTAAGTGAAACCATGTTAAGTTAGGGATCTATAGTTGGAATATGAGCTATACATGTGAATTCATACACAAACTTCTATTCTTAAATTCCAGAAGTCAATATCCCCAGTTTTAACCTAGTTTTCCCTAGAGATTTTATTACTGAAGTAATGATCCTCTGGTTTCAGTCAGTCCTAGTTTATTATCTCACCTTTCATATTACATTTCTGCTTTTTAAACACAGCTTGCCTCATACTTCACTGCAAAATTTTCAACCCAATCAACTCTGACCATGCAGATTTCCTCTCTGTGGCAATTAGTCTTTTAGGTTAAAACAACTCTCAGATTATTGTCTTATGATTCCTTCTTAGTATGTATGACATGTGTATACTATTATCATAGAAACATGTAAATATAATCTATTTACACATCTGTCTTTTTCAATAGATAATATGATCCATGAAGTCAAAGAGAATTCTTATTTATTGTTGTATCTCTGAAAACTAACACATTGCTCAATAACAGTAACAATTTAATGCTTGTTGAACAAATAAATGAAAGAGGATATAATGTCTTCTCCTTTCCAAGATGGTTTAATTCTAAGCCACCCTCAAAAGAATGACTCCGTAATAGGATAATACTAATGTAGTTTCAAGAATTCCAATTGACACCACATTCCCCAAACTAAACATTTTGTGTACGCTCATCACCCAACCAGCAGTTAAATTAAAATCCTTTTAAGAACATGAATCAATTTTTTTCTATTCTTTAGAGGATTTAGGACAGTTTTAGTAATATTTAAAGCATACAGTCCTTCATTTACTTCCAAGGACAGGCATAACACCAGCTAGTGTGTGTAGTGAAACGTAATATTTGACACAGCTGGTATTAGAGAAGCTTCTATCAACTACAAAGCATAAGCATTACACTAAGGTTAAAATTCTGGATCTTCAAAAACAATGCCAAGGAGATCATAGTTCAGCCTTAAGAGTTTAGGATTAGAATCCAGAAAAAGAAATGCCATCAGTGATTTTCAACAAGTTCAAGTCATAAAATATCTATGTCTTTTTGGTTTGGTAAAAACCACCATCAATACTCCTTTGTCCCTCATTATCCTACCTCTGGCCCATTTCTGTATGCTATCATATTCACAGAACACCAATGCAAGTCTAAAAGATTAAAAAACAAATTCAAAAACATTCAAGTTCTGTCAAAAGGTAGCAAACTGTATTTGGGGAGAGTAGTCTATGGGTATGGGTGGGTGCTCACTATATTTGGATTTCTATATAACAATGACCAAAATATTCAAAACACACTCTTTAGACAAAGTCTCATTCAACAACAGCTGCTTCACAATTTATCTTTTCTCTCCCTTTCTGTAGGAAGTCTAGACAACTCTAATTTTCCTCTTCTCTTTATTTCTGGATCTGCTACTTTAGTTTCTGTTTATGGATCTATTCTTTTAAATCCACCTTTAAAAATATCCAGTTAGCTGTGTGTCCTTTCTTAGGTAACTCAATCTACTATTCTGTGCTACTTCAGCATACCTATATATTATCCTGACTATCAAAAAAGATCTCAAAAGCCCAGCAACACAAGTAAAGATTCTTTTTTGGCCAACAGCCGTTAAAGAAAAAATTACTATTCCTTAAACTTTAAAATGTCTGTGATTATTCTCATATCTTAAACAACTAAAAATAAATTTTGTTCTAAAATAGAAATGTAACCTCTAAATTCGATTCTGCGATAGACAAGTAACAATAGAAGCCAAAATCTGAAGGAAAACAAAAATGAAAACCTTAAGAATGTAGGAAATTGTAGCTATTATTTTCCTAAATGATTTGAAAAATAACTTATTAAATGTGTGACATGAAATG
Organism: Macaca fascicularis; assembly: GCF_037993035.2. Classification (NCBI taxonomy): domain Eukaryota; kingdom Metazoa; phylum Chordata; class Mammalia; order Primates; family Cercopithecidae; genus Macaca; species Macaca fascicularis. The sequence continues at coordinate 95,717,417 of NC_088379.1, read as the reverse complement.
CTTTTATGTAGGTTCTGAAACACAACAAAGCCACGGAATTTTGAGAACTATGAGGTTACAAGAAGCAGTCATGAGTTCCAGGGAGCCTGCTGTTGCCTGAAGCTTCACAACATCCTGAAGTGCTTGTCAACCCCTGACAAACATGACCCACAACAGTAGCAAACACCCAGCTATAAAAACTGAGACAGAGTGCATCCGAATTCAACACTTGCCAAAGGAGATATCTAGCAGAAATGGCTAGAAAATTTTTCTCAAAAGAAATGTTTCCCTTTTCAGTATGCCAAAGCCAACACAGAAAGCATTTTTTGTAAATATACTCCTCCCAACCACACTTTCATTCCCACTTTATTACTGACAAATCTAGAAAGACAGCTGGTACAATGTCATTAATGTAGTACTTCCAACCTTCTTTGAGGAGCAAATCTGGAAAAAGTTAGAGCATTGATAATAATCTACACCTCATTTCCTTGATATCTTAGTGACCTCTGTAAAGTTAATCTCCTATCTCAGAATAAGAGTATTTTTAAATGAGAATAATAATAGAAAATACCTCTTGTCATTGTTGTGAATTAAATTAGATAGTACATGTAAAAAATCTAAAAATGTTTTAAGCACAAAGCAAATAGTGAATCAGTGTGAATTAATAGGTAAAAATGTGGGTTTATAACTCAAAGTAAAGTCTTCTTTCTCTCTACACTAACAGAATAAACTAACAAATTTCTTAATCAAAGTAAAAATATAAAAATTCCCATACTTTCTTCAGTTTGTAAAGTGCCTTTATAGCAGACAGATGCACAAAGTAAACCAAATTCAAGGCCTAAAGAGCTATTTAAGAATGGTATTCTATTCCTGCCTAAGCTATCTGCTCCACTGCCAATATAAGTATTATGAAACATTTATTATCCCCATTTATTGCATTAAAAGTACTTTGTCATATTTACCTGCCTTTAACAATGCAATGCTTAAATTTTGCATCATAAACTAACAATGTCAGAAAAATATAAACATATATGTATAAGAAAGTATAAATTTAAAGATTTTATTTGAATGTAAAGTAATACTAAGTGACAAAAAAGTTGAAAAGTAATAATCATATGCATCTCTTCTTTCAAAATATATAAAAACATGATAAACTAAAACAAATGAATAAAAATAATCTTGGAGTTGTGACATATTTGAATAATTTCTATGGTTTCTTACTTCCTGGACAAAAACACAAATTGTTTTATACTATTCAATTAAGCGGTTCTCTAGTGACCTAAATATTAACACACTTATCTAAGCCACTGTTTCTAACAGACTCTAATCCACCATTTTTATATTCAAGCACTGAATATTGTAACTTCAATTGATAAGAATCCCACAAGGCTATCTCCACATATCATGGAAGAAAAAAAGGAATTTTTTTTTTTGGTCACAGATCAAAAGGTACCAAACACATCTCTGCAGCACCCTGCAGCTTCTGAATTAATTTAGCTTATTTATGACTCACTGGACTCTTCTTGTCACTGCTCAAGTCATTTTCCACAACTGTTAGGGTTTTGATGTCTTAACTTTTTTTTAAGACTTTCAGAATACGTTTAGGATACTGGCACCCTCATTTAAATAAAGGATAAGTTTTAAAAATTATTTTCTAATTGAAAAACACTTAATCCATTATGTTACACTAACTTTTACGTAGAGTGGGATAAATACAAGCGTTAAGACTAATTTTTTATATACTTATTTGCTGAAAATGTCATTACGTCATTATCAGATACAGAAATGATACAGGACGAGTGCATGGGTGTACACTATATGAGTTCTGCTATTATAATTATTAAATATTAATAAAACATTAACATTTATTGTGACGAGAGCATGTAAAACACACAAATGTCAATATTTCAGTTAGGAACAGCCACAGGGAAGCAGGTTAATAAAGGGAAGGCCTTCTGCTTCACACTCAGAAGGAAATGGGTAAGGTAGTTTGTGAGAGGATATGTCAAAATGAGCTTCCTGAGGCAAAAAGAACATAAGCCTGAGAGAAGCTGGTTCATACTTTGTACACCTAAACCTTTCACCAACTTATCCCTTTGCCACCTTACTACACTCCACCTCCCAAAATACCATAGCTTTTTGGTTGTTTTTACTTTCTGAGCCAGGAGAATAGACTTGATGTAGACACAGATAGAGCCTTACTTTCCAATGCAACATTTGTCTACTTGCTTGAAAAACTGTGTTTTACAAAAAGGTAGCCCTTTATTTTCACAGTGAAGCAGATAGCTTATGGAGAAAAGGAACACCTTTTAGCTCTCTAGGTCTTGAATTTGGTTTACTTTGTGCATCTATCTGCTATAATTGCACTTTCTAAACTGAAAAAACTATGGGAATTTTTATATTTTTACTTTTGATCAAGGAATTTGTTAGTTCATTCTTTCAGTGCACAGAGAAATAAAAATACTTCACTTTGAGTTTTAAACCCACATTCTTTTACCTATTATTATTAATTCACACTGATTCAATATTTGTGCTTAAAACATTTTTAGATTTTTTATATGTACTATCTAATTTAATTCACAATGACAAGAGGTATTTTCTATAATTATTCTCATTTAAAAATTCTCATAAAAAAAGAGATCTGAGATAGGAGATAAACTTTACAAAGGTCAAGTTAATGGTTAATAGTTTTAAAGTGATTATCATAATTTTGTTTAAATTAATTATAACAAAATGCCAACAGCTAATACATCAACAATATGTAAATTCTATATTTCAGTTTCCTCATCTGCAACATGTGCATAAAAATAATACCCAAATCATATGGCAGGTGAGATGAATAAGTGATTATGTGTAAGACATTAGAACAGTACCTGAAACAGAATTAGTGCTAAATAAGTGTTAACTGTTTTGTTAAACTGACTGCTTAATCTGTTATCTGTTCTTATTTTGCATGAAGGATAAAAATAGAAGGTGAATACTGTATACTTGGAAAAATCCAACCAAAGATCATCAAGAAAAATAAGCACATAGGATGAGCAAACATATAAGAGAAAATTTAGATTTCACAGGTTTACATACAGTAAGTCCACCTCTCCTTACACTCACTTAGGATACATTACAAGTTACATTTCTATCAAGCATCTATATGGGTGGGTAGTTTTATTTTGCCTTGTTTCTCTTTTAGGTAGCTTATCTTTTTGGCAGCTGGATTTAAATTTTAATAATCTTATTTTCTAGGAAATTGATTCTTAGGATATGTGTGGTATTTGGCAAAAATATCACACGAAAGCATGCTGATGACTTAGATATACATTTGACTGAGAGTACTGAGAGTATCCATGAGATTTCCCAATTTCACTTTACTCCTGTTTTTTTGCTAATCTTCATTAATTTCACTTTTCTCTTTAGTCTTCCTATGTACAGTTAACTTTTCCTCTAGAGTTTTACATTCTATTGTTTCCCATAGCTTCCAGTATGAGGCTTCATTACATATTTTATCTACCTCATGATTCTTCAAGATTTCCTTCTCCAGTGGAATCACTCTCCAAATATAAATAGCATCTATTCATGAACCCGATTTCCTAAGACTTCTGCAACTGCCATTTGATTAAAAATTAGTCTCCTAAGAGGCCTCCAATGACCTGCTAGTTACCAAGCCTAATGGGCTTTTCTTGTAACACTGGAGAATTTAGCCATCTTCTTTGTTTTGAAAACTCTCATCTCTACTGCATTCTTTGTCGCTGAACTCTCCTGATAGCCCTCCTACTTTCATGGTCGCTCAATCTTATTTGGCACCCAGATTCTGACTGTAGTCCTCTTCTCTTCTTCTCTAATCTCTCTCATAAACAGAACCCAAACGTGTGATTTCAATTACCAACTTAATGTACATAAGTGTGACATTTATGTCATCATCCAGTTTAGTCCTGACCTCCAGGTAGACTGTCAGTGTCACATTTCTAATTTCCAAGCACAACTGTCTCCAGTCTACTCCCTCTCCTACACCAACCTAACACACCCTTTTAAGGACTGTTTTGAAGACAGCAGTATGCACTGGTTGAGTGCAACAACTATTATGGAGTCAAATCTTGCTCTGCCCCATCAAACTGTGTAATCTCTGCAAGTTACATAACCTCTTCAAGTGTAAATTTTCCAATCTGTAAAATGAGAATAACACCACTACCTAATAGGATGATTATTAAAAGCACAGTATATAATATATGCAAATTGCTTGACACAGTGAAAAGTCATGTTGTAAGTATTTGGTAACACTAGGTACTATGATTTTAATTATATTTACCAACCAAATATTATTAATAAGAGTAAAAATGGCTTGGCACAATGCCTGAAATAAAACAATCCTCAATAAATATTGGGCATTATTTACTATTATGGCAAAATATGTCAATCTGTATGTCAAGTAGGGAGGTAACTATATTAAAATGGACAGAATACTGACCACCTGAGTCAAAAAAACTAGATAAGAAAACTAGCTCTGAAATGTAAAACAATGTAAATTGAGTAGGTCACTACATTTTGTGACTATTAAATCATTTACCTGCAAGATAAAAGGCTTTGAAAAATCGAATTCCAAAGGACTTAGCATTCAATAGATTCATGAGGAACTAATTTGGTATATCCAAATATTGACTCCTCATCTCTCTTTACCCCTAATTTTTCCCTATTGTGTTCTCTCTCTAGTAAGGAAACAGCTGTCTTCCTAGATACCAAAGTTAGACATTCACAGACTGCCTTCTACCTCTTCCCCATGTCAGAATATGACCTCACCATTCATCTAGGTACTGAAGCCAAAAATCATTATTCACTTGCAATATCTTTTTTTTTTTTTAATAAAACCTGGCACTAGGCCAGGCATGGTGGTTCATGCCTTTAATCCCAGTGCTTTAGGAGGCTGAGGAGGGAAGATTGCTTGAGGCTGGGAGTTTAAGAGCAGCCTGGGTAACACAGTGAGGCTCCATTTATCAAGTAATAATAATAATAATAAACTTAGCCAGTCATGGTGGCACAGGCCTACAGTCCTAGCTACTAAGGAGGCTGAGGTAGGAGGATCACTTGAGCTCAGGAATTTGAGGCTACAGTGAGCTATGATTGTACCACTACACTCCAACCTCAGTGACACAGCAAGACTACATCTCTTAAAACCTAGCACTGACAAATACAAATCTTAAAAGCAACTCTTAACATGCTGGTCTATTGCTTAAAAGCTTAAGCACCTCCCATCATCTACAGAATATCCCAAATTTCACTGCCTAGCTTTCAAAGTATTCTACCATCTGATCCCAATTTACTCTTTTGATGTTATTTCCAATAACCTCCCTTTGGGCACTCTCTATCTCAGCCAAACTGCAATAATCCGTGTTCTCTAAACACACGTTATATTTTCCTTCCTTCACATGTTCACACAATCCACTATGCTTGAATAACCTTCCTCAAATGTGAATGTCTAAATCACACTCCACTGGACACTGTAGGCTGCCTACTCAGGATCCATTCTCCCTTTCCCATTCCTAACAGTACACATAAGCTCACTGTAATATCCCAAAATTCTCCATCATGCAGCTGAATACTCAGGAAAATCAAGCCCCATTTTCAGCTCCAGGGATGAACCTTGGTTCACTTAGGCCAGTATGCCCATTCCTTCATCCTGGCCTCAGGTTAAGGGCAAACTTGTAACCTACGTCCACCAATCAAGGTAGCTCTCAGAACACTTTCTTGCAACGTTGGGGCAGTGTCTCTTCTAGAGATTGTGGTGCCCAGTTGTGAGTTTCAGAATTCACTCCTGCCACCTTCCTACTAGTCAAGGAAAAGAGTTGAGATGATAGAGCAGAGAGAGAGAAAGCAGAGGCTCTAATGAACTGTGTCTGTGCTCTCCATGTGAACCCTTTTAGTGACACAAGCTAAGAAATCCAGTGTTGTTTAAGATACTTTGATTTGGGTTATTTGCAGTCAAAAACATTTAAAAATGATATGTATACACAGACTTAAGGACCAAATTCTAATATAACTTATTCAGTGGTGATTCCTTTACTTAATATAGCTGGAGATAACCTCTTCTTTTTTTATATTCACTTTGTAGTGTTTATATTCTACCTATTTAATGCATTAGGGTCTATAGAATATTTATCATAGCTACTTCCTTAGACTGCAAGCCCTTTAATGCCAGATCCATGTCTAATTCATCTTGTTATCTTTCACAGTGTAAATGTAAATACAAATTTACATTGTAAAGTTTGAAAAAATAATTGTTTAATACTGAGTGATTAAATAACTGAACAAATGGAAAAGAATGTATTGATGTAATGATCTCCTAGACTGAATTTTGTTTTAATAAAAGTATAAAATAATTTTGAGTTTGCTCTCCAGGTGTACTCTTTGTACCATTAGTTTTCTTAATCACACAAAGTATTCTAACAGTCTATCAATTTATTCTAGAACTTTAAGATTTAAAATCATTAAGAGAATGGGTATATATTAAAAATTAAATGCCTGTTAATCTCTTTTGTGGCTGGAATATCCATATTCTATTTTAAATGATTGATCTGAAAGTTAAATTACAAAGAAAGACTCCCAAATGGTAGATTTTATAGAATTCATCTTAAAGCTAACCATCTTTAAACAATTGAATATTAAACCTAATAATCTAAATAAATAATACCTAAATTAAAATTGATACATATATCTTTATGAAGAAACCATATATCATTATGTTCGTTAATAAATCTAAAATGTAGTAGCAAGAATATATTAAAATGCTACCTGTACAATTTTACCTCTGGAGGCTTTTATTATTCCATTTCTTTTATTCACTATCATTTCATTTTGCATAAGTACGATTTTCTTAGGTACATTTGAAAGTGTTCCAGGCATGGATTTTCATTATTCAGTGATAGGAGGACTTTAGTTCTAATTGCTTTGACAGCTTTTCTTTAAATCTTTCATATTCTCATTCATGCTAATCAACCAAGCAAGTCTTTGTCAAGCCAGAGCAGGGTTGTGGAACCTTTTATTAAATCAAATGCTTCGCTTTTGTGAGGAGGAAAACAAATAACAATCTATTCAAAAAGATTTTAATAATATTTTAAATAAACTCCAACTGCAAAACAATAAAATAATTCAGAATGATTAGATACATTGGATACATTTATTCACTGACCTAATAATAACTACTTGAATCCTTAAATAGACAAACTGATTATTAAAGACATCTATATATAAATTTAAACCCAGTGCACAGCTTCAAATGTGTTTTCTCTATAGATATTTAGATAGAATAGAGCTGGCTTGCTTAGTAAAGCACTGGTCTTTCTTCTTAATAATTACATTGTCCCATACATAAAAAGATCACTCTGGTTAATACTGGTTTTAACAACCTACTGCTTATTACATTTAGGACATTGAAAAGAGTGATGAAGATGAATGAGGTACAATTACAAGTAAATGTTTATATGTTCAAAATGCTTCATGAGCTGGTAATAATCTTTTTAAAAAAAACAGGTGAGTTTTCCAAACATACACAGTGGTCACAAGTCATGCATCTCTTATGCTTAAAGCAGCAAGGTGCAGTATTATTGACATCCTTTCCCCACTAATAACTACGTAAGAATTCACCAAATGTGTGAAACCCCGTGTTTTTTGCCCACATTTGCAACAGTGACTGATGTTACTATGGGAGTCACTATTCAAAAAGAACAGAAAAGTAAATACGAAACTCAGACTAACTAATAATGATATTTTACCCATTTGGAAAACTGAATACACTCATCCCTCAGTACCCACAGGGTTTGGTTCCAGGACCCCACGGAGATACCAGAATCTGTACATATTCAGGTTCCCTCAGTTGGTCCTGTAGAATTAGCAGAGAGGAAAAATCAGCCCTTGGTATTATGTGGGTTTTTCATCACACGAATATATTCAATGCACGTTTGGTTGAGGATGTGGTTATCCCCTATATGGAGGGCCAACCCTATTTATTGCAAAAATCCACATTTAAATGGACCCATGCAGTTTTAGCCCATTTTATTCAAGGGTCAACTTTATAGCTCATGAAGTCAGCATAAACACTGGTGATTTATAACTTCCTTATGACGTTGACCTGTCTATAAAAATTTCCTATTATTTTACTCTGAAAAACATTAAATGATTGCTTTTACATATAATGCAGACTTAACTTGAATATGAAAAATATGTTGGTATTTTTTTCTTTATTGGATGTTTCTGTTTTTCCTGCATCACTAAATATCTTAAGTGAAGTTCAAGAGCACTAAGTTTATAATAATAAAATTTTCAGCTTAGAACAAGTCTGTTTCTGATTTTCAAACACTGCCTAAAGAAGTATCATGGTTTAGATTATTATAAACAGTTTTTCCAAAATTGTCATATAGAGGCCAAAGATATTCATAAGTTTATTTTTAATTTTAATTACTTGTTTTCCTTTTCTCAAAGATTAACACATTTTTAAAGTATAACTGAATGCTGAGATTGTCTGAGAAAAATCTCAGACTAGTCCACCTGATTGGAATAATTTCCCAGTTGATGCTCAGTTAATGGCACTACCTCCAATATAAAAATCAAGCATAGAAATGCACAATTTCATCAATATTAGACTCCCATTGTTCTTGAGTCTAATGGGACTCAAGAACATTAGTCCCATTATGTAATGGCTTTGCCTGAAAACAGCAACAATAAAATAGCAAATGTTCATGAACAGAACTTTGGTTAGGTTCCGTGTCTATAGGGTGAAGTGGTTGAGAGCCCTACTGCATGGATTGGCCCCTTCTGCTCTACTACTTTCTAAATCTTTAAACTCGGGCTACTTACTTTACATATCTATCCTTCTATATCCTCATCTTCAAAATAAGAAAAGCATCACCTACTTCATGAGGTTATTGTGATGATTAAATGCATTACTATGGATAAAAATCTTAGAACAGTAGCTGGTAAATACTAACAGCTGTATCAGTATTGAGTGTTGCCTGCAATTACAAATGTCATGGGATTTCAGAATTAGATGCCATAAGAAACATTGATAAAATTCTAACAAAGCCAAAGTACCTTTCATATTCTAAAATAGATGTCATTACTCATGTCTTTCAGTTAGGGTGTGATCTACTTGTAAAAATAAGTGTAAAATTGACTCAAGAGGTTAAAAGACAGTATTCCTATGCCTATGCCTTCTAGGAGGAAAGCACATGTATAGGTATGCTTGTGTTACAGGTTCAGCTTGATAGCTCCACAGAATGAGATAGAGAAAAAAAAATAAGTTAGCTAAAGCCAGAAGTACTAATTACACAGTGACATCATAGGTAAAACATTTGATTTCCAATCCTCAGGTTTATCCATTACAAAACTGAAATCAAAGTAATTGTCCAGTGAGGTTTAAATGAGACAGAGTTTGGGAAAAAAGATGACAGACTCTAAAACTTCTGAGGAATGCTTTGTTCCTGGTTGTTATGGCAGGTACGTAAATTCCTATCTCTCTGATCCTTCTCTCTAACCAAGAAGCCCTTTACTCTACAACCAGGATCACATCTGTATCAACCCTGTACTACCATATCCTGCACAATATGCATTGCTTTGTGCATTTTTTGTTTGTTTGTTTTATAATATGTCAATCCAAGTATACTAACAATGCAAAAAAAAATGTACAATTTTTTTCCTGATTGAATATTTTCAAGAGACTAATACTGGATTTTTCTAAATAAATTCATGGATACTCTAGTGGATCCACAAACTATCAGAACTTACAAGCACTATTATTTTTCTTATGCACATGTGTTTATTTGGGTGAAAAAATATAAACCATTAATTTCTTTAACTCCTAAAAGTTGCCTATAACTATAAAAATTAAACAATAATTACATACAATTATTATTATTATTATTATTATTATTATTATTATTTTGAGACATAGTATTGCCATGTAGCCCCGGCTGGAGTGCAGTGGCTCAATCTTCGCTCACTGCAACTTCCACCTCCCAGGATCAAGCAATTCTTATGCCTCAACATCTCAAGTAGCTGGGATTACAGGCATACATTACCATGCCCAGCTAATGTTTGTATTTTAGTAGAGACAGGGTTTTGCCATGTTGGCCAGGCTGGTCTCAAACTCCTGACCTCAAGTGATCTATCCATCTCGGCCTCCCAAAGTGCTAGGATTACAGGAGTCAGCCACCATACCCAGCCTTTTATAAAATTATTAAAATTAAGTTATAATTATAATCTTCAAATGAATTATCTTGCTCACAATCACATTCTAACCAACATAGTATATGTTCACAATCTCACTTTTTTAAAAAAATGAGGGCACATTAGTATAGCCAACATAATGGCATTTCCGTTTTAGAATAAAAATGTGAAAATGTTTTCAGATCTTTGTATTTACGGATGTATTCATATCATTTTCAAACCTGAAATAATTTTGTCATGAAGATTATCAGGATTACAAGCCTCTTGCTTTTAGTACACCTGAATTGTTCAAATGCTACTCACTTTGATGCATACTTAGCATTTGTGCATTTCTTAAAATTACCTTTTCAGATTAATCTAGAGTAGCCTGTAAGGTACTTGAACATTGCCAATACTACTTTTATATCTATAATTACTAGATGCATATTTTAATAAACCAGAAAAATTCATGGTTTGTAAAGTCTCATTGATAATGGAATACTTTTGACCTAATAAGCAGTTACATAAATCAAATCCAAATAACAACTAATTCACCACATACAAACTGTAATTATTGACAAGTTAATGAGTTTTCTGTGTCTCTATTTTCACAAACAATAATGGGGATTAAAAACCTGTATCATAGGGTTGTTGTGAGAATAAAATTAGATAATTAAATTTGAGAAATTTAAAGTGTCTTACACATAGAAAAATACAGAGTGTCTTACACATGGAAAGCATTAAATGACCATTAAATTATTAAACAAAGTGTTAAAAATAAATAAATACAGTAACAAAGAAATAAATCACTGAATAAATGAATTAAACAACTAAGGAAATAAATAAATAAAATAATCAAAATATAAGTCATAGCCTGAAGACAATAAGAAGAAACATTGTGGTCTGACTTTATAAATTCTTGAGATCATAAAAATGAATATTTAATCTTATGTGTTAATTACTTTTAAAAGAATATAGTGTCTTAAAAGGAAAATAATTTATGTGTTTACGGAAACTTTTAGCAGCATTGATGCTGATTTGACAAAATTCAAACACATTAACAACCTGGTCAAAGCAATGCCACATCTTCAAGTTAAGGAAAATTGATCATCTTCTAGTGGAAAATTTTCAAAAGTCCTGTTCTAAGAGACATATAATCCTCTGTATAAATAATGATCAACTATTAAGGCATTTTATGAACATAATCTAATTGTATCAAAATTAGCTAATATAAAATTACACTAAGCCAATTTCGATAACAGTTAAGAGTTAATAAAATTATTAATACTAAACTAAATTTTCCAAGTTCACAGCCCTATTTTATTATTTAATGTGTATCTTTAGTGTGATCTCCTCTTTGAACCAAGTACAAGCTGCTGGACCAAACCTGCCAGTAATTAGAATGATGGTAGCTATTTTTCTAGGCTAATTCAGACATTAATATGCACCATAGAACAGATGATTTTAAGAGGAAGAAGATGATCTAAAGATCATGCCCTTTACGTTTGTTAAATTTAAACATGAGAACAAGCATAATATGGGTAAAGTATTATTTTATACTCCATAAAAATTTAAAGAGACTTTACATATTAAAATATTCCTCTGATCTCCTATTCTTGCACAGTAGATGTACATTAAAATTCTATATCTGTGCTATATAAATTGGGGCTCACTTCTCAAAAGACTAGAAATACAAGAATGTTAAAAATGAGAAGGTTACAGAATCATACATCAAAAGAACAGTACTTATCTCACTTGTTCTTTTTCACTACTTGAGCTGAATATTTTACTTTGAAACATTTTTCCCACTTAAAGATTATTTTCTTTTTAAGTCTTAGGAAGGTAAGAGTGTTAATTCATAGATAATAACAGTTAGTTTCCTGAAAATGCCAATTATTAAGCCATATAATAGTGGTTCAGAGATTATGTCAAGAAATCTATCAGCTGTTTAGTTGTCAATGTCACAGGGAAAAAAGGTATCCTAAGATAATGCCTATGAGTGCACAGATCAGCATTATATGAAAATTCTGGCCTTTAAAAATTTTTTTATTATCTGTAGAATTGTTTTGTTTTTATTGCACATATTAGGCAAGGATGCTTAATTTTAGCTCCAGATTTTAAAAACTCCAAAGAATGAAGACATGATAAAAGAAAAAGTAGAGTTTTTATTACAAAACACTTCACAGATAGAAAACGTTAATACAGTCAAAACAACAATGAAAACTCCATAACCTATCTTAAGACAACGACTGCATAAAGATCATATTCCCTCACAGTTTAGACATCTATAGCCAGTTCCTATAAACACAGATGTGAATTAAAAAACAAAATCACAATTGACACAATAGATATTGAAATGTGAAATACAGTGAGTCAGCCCAAGCCTACGGACAGTGTAAATCCAACTATGGATGCAGAACATGAAACTGAAAAGCACACTGATACAGCAATGAAATTTTATTTTAAAGGCAGTAACATATGACACAAAAAGCAGGCAGGAGGACAGTTATTGTTTCTTTTACACTTCCTAATTTTATAATGTGACTCTTTAATTATTTATGTGTTATTTTGATTATGTGGCATTCCACAATCACTTACATGGAGTTACCTGATGCATAAAAAATGATGTATTTTGTTTGTTAAATTGAAAGGGTACCCTATTTCTATGAGATTTTTATTTAAAATCTAATTGGGGCCTATGAGATTAGAATATTTTAAAGGTAGAAAGTGACATAAGAATAGAATTAGCATTTCAAATGTCATCTATAAAGCAGAGAGAAATAAATTCTTTGACTTTTTATCATAATATTTGATACCTGGAAGTTTACGGGCCATCATGCTTTTATAATCAAAATTAAACTATAGGTAGCCAGAAAATAGATTGCTTATAATGACAATAATAATGGTGGTAAAAATTTTGTAGAAATAATACTCAGCAGTAATTAATTTAGATGAGCTCATCTCTTTGGTTGGTTTTTAGAATATTACATAATAACAGTTTAAATACTGGATAATACAAAAAGTAAATGAATAAATGGGGCATTTGAACGCACAAAGGGGAACCTAAGCATTAGAATAAAATAATTTAAATAAAATTGTTCCCATAATGCAATAAAACTACTACAGTCTGAATATCTGAAATTGGCTGCATGTAATTGTGATGTATAGAAAGCAAAAAGTCCTATTTGATTATTATATTGTATTATTGAAACACTTTAAATTGTCCAGGTAATCTAGAATCCAGTTGGTATTTATGCCTAAAATGATGACTAGATATGTTCTAACTATATTCCACTACTTTATCACGTTTTTCCCTCACTGCTTAAATGACAGTTTACTCAGCTTTTCACTGTGTGCACTGAGTAAATTTGAGTCCACATTCATAAACACCTCAAGTAATTTATATCCAAGGCAGTGGCAGTGAAGCAATTATTCATAATGCATAGTGGGATGAATGTTACAAGAGGTATATGATGATCATCCACAGGTATTTGACTTAATGATATTTTACTTTAAATAATCTAGACGCCTATATGTCATATATAATAGGAAACAGCAAAGATGTCATCCACAATTAATCCAATGAATAGTAAACTTTTCCTTCCACAATAAAGTTTCCCTAGCAAGAATATAAACATTACCTAGTTATAATTTGAAAAGGCAAGGTATGGGAGCACGTTCAGGAAAGCTGTAACTTATAATAAAATGAAATTTCAAGAAAATCCAAGTTTTGAGAGAAAAATGCAGTAGATGGAACAACCTGAAAAGTAATAAGTGATTTATATTTTTCTCTTTTAAAAAGATATCTTACAGTTTGGATACTGAAGTGGTCTTACAAGTAATGGGAATACAGACCAGGAAACGTAATGATAACAAAGGAGATGTGGATGAAGATTGGTGGCTCGTGCCTGTAATCCCAACACTTTGGGAGGCTGAGGTGGGAGGACTGCTTGAGCCCAGGAGTTCAAGACAAACCTAAGTAACATAAGGAGACCCCGTCTCTACAAGTAACCACAACAAAACATGACTTGGGTGTGGTGGTACATGCCTGTGGTCCCAGTTACTTGGGAGGTTGAGGTAGGAGGATTGCTTGAGCCAGGGAGTTTGAGGCTACAGTGAGCTATGATCACACCACTGCACTCCAGTTTGGGTGACAGAGAAAGACTCTATCTCAGAAAAAAAAAAAAAAAAGTGGGAATGGAGAAGTAAAATAATTGATTCTAGGAAGCATATTCAAGATTTAGTTGTTAAAAAATAAAGAAAAAAGAAAACTTATTCAATAATCCATTCATTCAACAAAAATTTACTGAATACTTGATATATTCTATAATGAATGGTATATTAACACCTAGTGTGTGTGTGTGTGTGTGTGTGTGCACTTGCTAGGAAATAGAAATACAATGTGTTTCTATTGTATTTATTGTTTACAATGTGTTTTACAACGTGTTTCTATTGTATATCATGTAACCAGACATGAATTGTGTTCTCATGAAGTTTACAGTCTAAGAAAACAGATATTATTCAAATAATCTCACAAACGATTATAAAATTGCAGCTACCTTAAAGACTATGAAAGAAAGGTATATAGTACATGCTGGTGAGAGTTTAAAATAGCATGAAGACATGATGCTTGACTTGGGAGATGAAGCTTGAGAAGAAATTGGCTTAATAAGGCAGGAATGGGAGACCATCCCAGGCAGACGGAAGAACATTCAGTTGAAGGCATCAAGAACAAAAACATGTTTGCTGGAACTGATGTTTGCAGTAGCAGAATTACTTCTTGTCTGTCTTCCTCCCCTTCAAATGAGCCAAGTATTATAACCACCATCATACCAGATATTTGCTTAGAAAGCCCAGTGTACAAAAAAGTAAGCCTTCCTCACTTTTCATACATCCAACATTAACACTAGGAAGTGACACATAGTGTATATTAAATAAAAATTAAGTGATTTCATGTAAATTTGCTGAATTCCTGCTATTGCAATATATGTGTTATTTTATTCTGAAAAAGTAGACAATAAATATAACAGGGATAATCAAAAATACAGCTGTAGCAGAAACATTTAAAATCTATGCAATTTATAACACAAAGTTCTAACCAAAACCATAACAATTTTTATGAAAATCCTATATACCTGAAAGGACATGTAAAATTCTTAATAAAGAAAAGAAATAATAAAGAGAATACATAAATTTTCTCTTTAAAAAAAAAGTGAAGGTAGCCAGAGGCTGTAAGGATCAGGTAAAACAGCATAAGCAGCAGTTTCAAAGCTAAAATTGTGGCTTACTCATACCAAAAAAAAAAAAAATGTAGTAAATAAATAAAACGATATCCCTCTGTTGTATTGTGCATTTGCCTGTATCAGTATACTTTGCTTTCAGCTGTAGTTATTTGGCAAAGCTAAATATGATTATGCTGGGGAAAAAACACACATGAAAGAACTTCCACATTTTACTAACACAATTCCCCTATTTACCCATCATGTTGGAGCTAATTCCCACTACAGAAAAATGCATTGTAGCAGAACAGACTGTACTTAATTGTCTGGTGCCAACTAGGTATTGCTCACAACTCAGAGTGCTGCAAAAGAAACTCCCCAGGAGGGTTAAAGTCGTCATGGAAGGTTTCATGGACTTAGGCCTGTAATGACAGCTGAGATTTGCATAAACAGAAAGGATTAAATGCATATGCTTTGTGTGTGAGGGTGCTCTAAGTTACATGACCTTAACAAAGTAGAAGATCTGTGTTTGGATTAACAAAGTGTGGTGAGCTCATAAAGGGCCTCCAAAGCCAGGCAGTCAAATCCATATTCATTGAACAAAAACATAGAAACACAATGTAGTTTTGGGATAGGAAAGCATTAAAAATACCTATTTAGAGCCAGTAAAGCAAATGTTTATTACTCTATGCTACATGAAGAGCAAGACTATCAATAAAACATGACAGTCCACTTGTCACACCTCTCTGAACATATACTGAATCACCTTTGCACAGGCTGAATACAGGTACAAACCCATTAATGTGCTAAAATAAATGTATGCATAGTCAACATTGTCCAAATTAAGTTGACCTGCAGTAGGCAAGCATACCTTTCAGGATCCTATTTTACATACAACGTATCCTTAAACTAACAAGTGTAATAACTTGGCATATTAACCTTGACATAAGAGTTTTATCTGGGGGGGGAGGGGATTGCTCATGGGTAAAATGACATTTCATTGGCAAAGTTGAAAATGTGCATTTCCATTCTACAAATTTATTTATCAGTCAGTCATCTAATACTTCTGTGGCTCTTCAACTAGAGTTGTTAACACACTTAAAAGATACAGTCTCCTCATTCATTTTAAAAAAAAATATTCAATTGTATAGCATTGTCTTTTGCACATATTGCAGTTAAATAAATGATAAAGAACACATGATGACCTGTATCTTTATATACCAACAACTAACCAATGCCAAAATATCTCTGACCAAAGAAAAAGTATGTATACACTAACATATTATGTAAAACAGAAAGAGCTTAACATATTATCTTTCATCCCTTGTTTTGGTTAATTTTATGTATCAACTTGGCTGGGTTATAATGCCCAGTTGTTTGATAAAACACTGCTCCAGATGTTAATATAAAGGTTTCTTGTAGATGTGATTAACATGGACAATCATTTGACTTTAAGTAAAGCAGATTACCCTTGATAATGTGGGGTGGGCCTCATCTAATGAGTTGAAGACATCAAGAACAAAAACTAATGTTAGCTGGAAAAGAAAGAATTCTGTCTCAAAACTGTAATATAAAAATCCTGCCTGAGTTTCCAACCTTCCAGTCAGTTTTACAGATTTCAGTCATGTAAGCCATTTACTTAAAATAAGTCTTTCGATCGATCGATCGATAGATAGATAGACAGATAGATAGACAGATAGATAGATACTCTTGTTGGTTCTGTTTCTCTGGAGAACACTAAACCCTTCATTCTAAAAAAGTAGACCAAAAATATCTGATTAGAAGTAAGTTATAAAAGACAGTTTTCATAAGAAATTAATTACTACATACCTGTGTACATGTGTTCATACACACATATAACAAAGATTGATACAAGTTTGTCTTAATGTCAAAAAGTACTCCAGTCAAAAATTTTTAATTCAATAAAATTTGTTTTTGATGTGAGTGTGAACTGCACTACTTTCCTTTGTCAAAAAAGAATGTAATCTCAGCAGGACCCCATTTTTCTATAACCACACTCTAAAATCAAAGGCAATCATCACTTTTGGTCCCTAAGGAGTCCTAAACTTGACTGAGTACTGAGGATTCCTAGGGCTATATTTACACAACACAAATGATTCATATGATTGCTAAAATTCATTCCTTTCTCTTAAGTTCCACTACAAAACGCCTAAATTTTGCGCACACATACTAATTCTTGAAAGGGTTTTAAGGCAACTTTTCTTTAGATAGATTAAACATAGCTTTTATTATACATATTTCAGCTCTAGTAATAATTAGAAAATAGCACTAGTGGCCTTTAATCGATACAATTAATGATGACCATATTATTTGACATAATTGCAAATATTTAGCAAAGAAATTTTAGGTTTTTAAATAATCAATTTATTCAGGATGATTACTGAGAACTTTTGCTTTATTTGGTTTTCATTTTCATACTTTTATTTACTTATTTACTTTTGAGATGGAGTCTCACTCTGTCACCCAGGTTGGAGTGCAAGTGGCATGATCTCGGCTCACTGGAACCTCCTCCTCCGGGTTCAAGCAATTCTCCTGCCTCAGCCTCCCAAGTAGCTGAGATTACAGGTACCCACCACCACACCTGCCTAATTTTCGTTTGTTTGTTTGTTTAGTAGAGACAGGGTTCATCATGTTGTCCAGGCTGGTCTCGAACTCCTGACCTCAGGTGATTGGCCCACATCAGCCTCCCAAAGTGTTGGGATTACAGGCATGAGCCACTGCACCCAGTCTCATTTTCATACTTTTACACCCGTTATTCTGAATCTACATTATTTCTCAGAATTACACAACTGTGTTCTCAAGGAAAAGAACTACCAAGAAATACAGCTTTTCTTTTTCTACTTCATAATTGGAACATTGTTGTTGGCAATATGTGGGAAAAAAAAAAAAAAGGAAAGAAGAACATATGACCTGAAGGACAGATAGCATATATACTTCAAAAACATGAAAGTTAGAACTATAAAGTGAAAATACACTCCATCTAAAGGTCACACAGCTATTTTCTATGGCTTATGCACTTGGAATACAGGGAATTTCTGACCAAAATAGAAACCATGGAACCTAAACTGTTCGGAAAATATCCCTATAAGGGAAAATATATATGTGTGTGTATATATGTGTGTGTGTGTGTGTGTATATATATATATATATAGAGAGAGAGAGAGAGAGAGAGAGAGAGAGAGAAAGAGAGAGGCATAGTTTACCAACATCATGCAAAACTGACCAGCAGATCAATACCACACTAGTGACAGGATATCTTTCATGTAAATAAGAGCTTTTCTATGACGACTTAGTCCCTTTTTGCCACATTGGAAACTTAGGGCAATGATGTGAGAAGGCAGGGTGGAGATCTGGAAACAAGCACACTCACTCTGTGTAGCAAGCTGGGATGTCACTAATGTGGCTACTAGAAGAAACAGACAAACAAAATAAAAAGTCTCCCAACTTCTGTTCTCAACAAGGACCATCGATTATATGGGCACAGGAAACATACTGGGTTTCATTAACTGATACATGCATAGGGCCTAGTAACATTTGTTTACTGAATGAAAGAATTCTGGCAGCCTCACATGATCTCAGATTTGTCAACATTTCAAAATGTGAATCTGGGCTGTATAAAGTGGAAGAAAATACCATATTCCAAAGGCCTTAGAAAATGAACATGGAGTAGGTGTTCAGGATTTTGATTTGAGGAAGTGACAAAACCAACTCTCCTTTGACCTCCATTCTCCAAATTAGTCTGTGCCACTGCTTCTTGCTTCCCCAGACCTCACTAACCCCTAATGCATGTAGTTTAGGTGCCACTGTTCCTCCAGTCCTTTCATTTACTTTAAGACTTTTAGCCAGTGTCAGCTATTCACCTCCAAATTTTCAGTCTATGAAACAGCCAGGGAGCACAGTGTTCAAAGTGAGCCTAGGGTAGGATTCAGAACAGTGGTTAGCACTGGAAGTAATTCACATAATGCAGACAAAATTCATGTCACTCTCAATTGGGCATAGTGGGGCGCACCTGTAGTCCCAGTTACTCACGAGGTATAAGTGAGAGGATCACTTGAGCCCAGGAGTTTGAGGCTATATTGAGATATGACTGTGCCACTGTACTCTGGCCTACGTGACAGAGCAAGACTTTGTCTCCAAAAAAAAATTAAAAAAAGAAATCCACATCACTCTTAAGCAGTAGTGCATTTATTCATCCATTTCTCACTTGCATATTGAGTATCTTCACATCTCTAGTTTAGATCAGCTGGTGGGGAAAGAGAAAAAAATTTTTAAAAAAACACCCTGCCCTCATAGAGCTCACCATCTACTGAGCATGAAGCACAAACAGGCAGTGAATTATGATACTTTAAATGGAGATTTGATACTAATATACACAGGATATTACTGGAACTCAGAATATGCTTCTTATGTGGAATTGAGATGGGCTTCCATGAATTTAATTTTGAAAGGAACTTTGAAGGGCCCACTAGAATAAGCCAAATGATGGAAAGTTAGTAATTGCAGTTAAATAATGTAGCATCTGCAACAGCAGACTCTACGATTAACATAAACAAAAACAGCATATTTTGCATTTTTGCAAGAGAAGTCAGCAAGATCTAGTACCCTGGATAGCTCCTCTGCGTCAAAGGTGACTGCAGATTGATGTCTAGCAGATTGGAATTGAGATTAGACAATCTCCAGAACTTCAAATTTACTAATCTGTTTTATATTCAAATTATAATTCCTTAGCTTTTAAAACATCTCATCCATTTATTTCCTGAATCAGGCGTCTGAGGCTGGGTGCTTTCTATATCACCATCCAATGAACCTGACTCTCCTCAGAAATATCCTGAGAGGCAATACCTTCCTTCTCCTCACTGGATAGTTAGCACTCTGGGGTCTCTACCCCCTTTGTGTTTCAAGCCAGGCTAGAATTCATAATATATTGTCCCTCAAATCAATGTAAAACTTCCCCTTTCAGTACCCTTCCTCCTATCAGAAACTGAATTGTTGTTGATAATGAAGCTATCTCCCCAATTCCCCTATATTTACACTTTGAAGTACCCTGTAAAGGAATACCCCTCAAAGCCAATTTTAGTCATAATGTTTCTAAAAGTTTATATACCTGTGTACAAATTTGTAATGCTTCATTTAAGGGCCCAGTTTAGTAATCTGTACTTTAATTTTTAAGATTTACATTATGGGCATCACATTCTGACTTTTATGGAGCTCATTTATGAATGAATACTTTTAATATTCCTTGGTCGATTATACATGAATAAAATATTAATAGCTGAAAAAGCCAATAATTATTCTTGAGCTATCTGTGCACTAGGTAACATTCCTTTGAAAATCTAAGAATCTTATTGTACAAACTCAGTGGGGTTTTGTTATCTCTAAAATATATTGAAATTTTGTCTGAAATAAGTTATTCTTAATTTATATTTATAACAATGAATTTGGGTCTTGTTTAGAGCTAGTATTTTCCTCCTTTTCCTAACTTCTCATCTGATGTTTCTGGGATATATGCATGGTTTTCTCGCCTCAAGCTTTTCCTAAATGTCTTGAAGAATATTGCCTATTATAAAGAAGCACTCACAACATATTTTATATATTCAGACTTAATGTTTTGGTCCTTTCTATATCTATAAAATAAACAAAACTAAACAAGCATAAAAACAGTTATCTAAAGGGATACTTGCCTAGAAAGTTAACCATTTATTTTTGCCATGCCTCTAATTCATGTTTGGTTTGCTTTTATTTGTAAACATGATGTAGGTTTGTGATACATTATTTGCTGCTATTGCAAAACACACACACACACAATAAACATTCATTAACAGATTTATAAGATTTAACAATTTCCAAGAAAAGCTAATTTCAGTGAATAGGTACATAAATACAACTTAGTCTGAATTTGTTTAATAAGAATGGTATATCACTGATACCCCCATGAGGGCTGAATTAGAGTAGTACACTTAGCTGAGCAAATACTTCTTTTTTTACCTTTTTCTTTTTTAGAGACAGGGTCTTGCTGTTGCCCAAGATGGACTGCATGGTGTGATCATAGCTCACTGCAGCCTCGAACTCCTAGGCTCAAGCAATCCTCCCACCTCAGTCTCCCAAGTAGCTAGGACCTACAAGAGTGCTCCACCACACCCAGCTAACAAACACTCCTTGAATACAGTAACAGTACTAAATTTCACTAATGAACTGGAGAAATTAAAGAAGAAACCTTATTGTGTGGAATAAATTTCATCAATTGTTCTACATTCTAAATACATAAGATACAAACAAGGTTATGAAGGAGAATGCAGAAGAGTCATATCATCATGAACTTAAGTGACTAGAAAAAGAGAAACAGGCAAATTCTAAAGAATTCATATGTACACTGTGCATATATTTGTACACATATATCATATTTGGACACTAAATAAGATATGGAATTACAAGTACTTCATTTATTATGGATTAAGCTGTTCAGTAAACACCATAAGTTATTGGTAATTTACACTTTAAGATTATACCAATAAGAGGTGCATGATTTTTGAAACTGATGGACTTCAACTATGTAATAAACATTTATAAAATATTTGTTGTCAATGATGATACATGACTGTCTTTCTAGAGGGGCACAGCCAGGTAAGCAAAGGTTACATTCCGCAAAATGAGGCAGTCTGGTGATGGTCCCAACCTGGTACTACACCTGCACTGTAGTTTAGAAAGCACTCCAGAGGCGCAGCTAGGCCAGGTGCGGTGGCTCATGCCTGCAATCCCACCACTTTGGGAGGCCGAAGCGGGCGGATCATGAGGTCAGGAGATTGAGACCATCCTGGCTAACACAGTGAAACCCCGTCTCTAATAAAAATACAAAAAAAAAAAAAAAAAAATTAGCCGGGAGTGGTGGCGGGTGCCTGTAGTCCCAGCTACTCGGGAGGCTGAGGCAGGAGAAAGGTGTGAACCTGGGAGGCGGAGCTTGCAGTGAGCCGAGATCATGCCACTGCACTCCAGCCTGGGCAACAGAGCGAGACTCCGTCTCAAAAAAAAAAAAACCACTCCAGAGGCACAGCTGTAAATACTTATAAAAAGTCTAACCAGTCTAAGTATGCAGGAGCAAGGCAATATGCCATAAGTAGATGGCATCACGGAAATCTAAGAGTGAGTACTGAAATGAAGCATACTTCTAAGAACTAGCAATGTTTGGAGATCCAGGAATGTGTTGTGTTTTCTGGTGTCTGCTGGCAGATAAAATGGCTCAGGAAATGAGGTTGTTTCAGAGGCAGGATCCCAGTCTTTTTTTAAAAAAAAAGGTGGGGGGCCTTGCTCAAATGCTAGGAGGAACAGTGAGAGACTGGGTAATTTATCAAGATACAGGGGAAAATATTAAGCAAGAAATCAGTTTCAGTTATATAAGTAAGCCTAGTTACTAGAAATAGGCTGTAATGTTAGAGTTGAATATCAAAGGCTGCTTAATGTTAAGTCACAAAATGTTAGGCTAGAAATCAGTTAATTTTGTCATTATATAGAACGAATGCTTCTGAATCAGGAGCATGGCTAAGGCTCAAGTTAGAGTTAATTCTTCCAGTAACAGAAATAGATTTTGACAAAAGCCACAAAATAAGCCATAAGTGAAAAATTAGTTAAAAAAACATTTTTTTACTCCTTGATATTATTCATCTAGTTTTAGTCATGGTTTTGACTGATTTAAACACATTATAAAATATATATAACTTTGTATAGTCTTGAAGAGAGCTTCAAAATAACCAAATTTAACTTTCTGTCCATTTAATTCTATGAAATCAGCCGAAATATATCCTTTGCTATGAACATGTGAACACTGATTAAATCCACAGTTAAATAGATGAACCGAAGAATAAAAGTTAAAAGAAACTAAATTAAATCTGATAGTAGCAGTGAACATATTTCCTTTTCATGGGAGGAAAGCTAGATTCATAACTTGCGCATAAGCTCAACTTTTCTTAAGCAACATGCTCAAAGCTCTGCATGAATCTTTCCAGAAGATAAGCTGCATAACTTCAAATATGAAGTGGAGTATCTACTGTCTGAACTTTCTCTGCATGAAGGCACACATTCACAAAATTATACTTGGTTACATTTTAAATTTTCATTAAAGAGTTGAGTGATTCTGACTAAATAGAGTAAGAGAATTGTGGTTGAATGGCACTGAGAGTGCACAATATCCCTATTGAAAATAGCAATAAGAATATGGGACTACCAGCCTTGCAGGTCCTCCATCTCCAAGTCCTCCTTCGGTCACTGTTCCAGTGACCCAAGAAGCAATGGCAGAATCATTCAAGATGGTGGCAAAGGATAGGTAATACACAGATATTGCTGCTGGGCCCTTGGTTAAATTAGGAATAAAGAAGAGATATACTCCTTCAGACTTTCTCTGTTTATGAGTTTCATATTTTTTGCATCATTATAATTTTCAAAATCAAAGTTTGGTCTATACAGTTTAGCAGATCATAGAACAGAGACTCAGTTTCCTCATCTCTAATATATGCATCAAACTAACTTTGCAATGTTAAAATGACATGACATAACATTATAAAGTGTACATCATGTAAGAAGTGTCCAGCACATTACAGTCATTGCTATTGTTGTTAATAATATTTCATAATTTGCAAAATAGGAAATACCTATGTTTGCAAAAATTCTAAGATTCCCCTTATTTTTAATATTTCTTAAGGTTTATTTCTTTGGAAAAAATAAAACATTCTTAGAATTAGGGCACAGAAGCTTAGTTATTTATTCATATATTCTTTTAACCACTATTTATTGGGCATCTACTATGTGCTAGACATTGCTAACACTGATGAAGCAATACTAAACCAATCACACAAAACAAGTAAAATTTAAACTGCCAAAAGTACCACAAGGAAGAGGAACATAATGCAAAACTATATATAACAGGGCAACTGATGTAGAAAACAAGGCCAAGAAAGGTATCCTTAGGGAGGTGATGACTGAAATAGAGAAGCAAGGGTTCGGTGGAAAGGGAGAGAAATAGTGGTATAAAGGAGATACAGGATGTGAACACATTATCCTTAATCTTGAAAGATGTAGAGCTATGGTCTAAAATTTATTTCAGCAGTGAGAATTAGAATATTTCACATTTGTGACATTATTATTGTACAGCTAAAATAGCTGTAATCTTATCCAGAGAAAGATGCTTACTATATGCCAAAACCAAAAATATCACGAGAGTCAATAAAACTAAACAGAAATTGGTCAATTTCTGTTGTGCATACCATTTGCGTTATAACTAAATAGAGTAAGAGAATTGTAAGGTCCAGCCTAGGGTCATTACTATCCAGTTAAATTTTCATGTATTCCCTCCCCCATCAACAGCAAATTCTTGCACAAGCAATGGGAACTCATTAAAAATTTGGTCAGAAAACATAGTTAAGGTGCAAATCTTTTGATGGACAATGTAATATTTTTCAAAACTGAATATCTGAACCTTAGTTTACTACCAGCTGACGGAAGTACTTATTTATAAAACAGAAGAAAGACACAGCCTTCAGTTTTTACTCTAAAATATTGTAGGTGAGTGGCTTTCAAATTCTAGAGTGTATAAGAATCACATAGAGAACCCCACCCCAGAACTTCTGAATCAATCAGTCTGTGGTGGGGCTACAGATATGGCATTTTAACAAATGTATAGTTGCTGCTATTGCTGCTTAGGGGATCACATTTTGAAAACCACTACTCTAGGTTAAGAATTGTCACTAGATAATAAAGTGCTTCTTTATAAAAGTCCTTTGGACTGTATTTAATATCAAAGCACAGTTCAGACCATCCTGGCTAACACGGTGAAACCCCGTCTCTACTAAAAAATACAAAAAACTAGCCGGGCGCAGTGGCGGGCGCCTGTAGTCCCAGGTACTCGGGAGGCTGAGGCAGGAGAATGGCGTGAACCCGGGAGGCGGAGCTTGCAGTGAGCTGAGATCCGGCCACTGCACTCCAGCCTGGGTGGCAGAGCGAGACTCCGTCTCAAAAAAAAAAAAAAAAAAAAAAAATTCAAAAATTTTAATCAAGTTTAAGTTTAATTAATATTTTAGAAGAGTTAATGCAGTGTAAATGATGCAAAACCAAAAGCTGTGCTTTAAGTTATTCTAGGTATAGGGCCAGGAATTTGGCAAATAACTTCATTAGTTAATGATCTAAGCAGAAATCTTTTAAAAATTTGTAATATCAAACACCTCAGTAAACATTTCCAACAAACATCTTTTAAAAAAATGTAGCCTGCATGGAAACAACTTAAAATACAATATGGTTGTTTAAAGTAGACTGATAACAATATCTTGATAATGTATTGCAGTTTAGAATAGCCAGCTTCACATTTTAATATTCAGTTTAAGCTTCATAGTAAAACATGTTTCTTTTGTTGTAGTGTTTTCTTCTCAATCTCCCCATCTTTTTTCACTGCTTCTCCCACCCCAGACTTCATGTTTTATTGTTAACTGACACTCCTGCACAGAGAAGATAATATTGCTGATAGAAGCGTATGTACTCACTATAAAGCAAACAGATTTTGTCACTGTCCAATAGGGAAATCATGCAGAAGCTGTCAGTCATACAGTGGATGAAATTACATTATTGAAATGATACACCTGTGACATATAGTCCAAAACCAAACTCAAAAGGTACCAATTAACAGATAGGCTAGTCTGTACCCTAACTACATGGGGAATCATTTCATTCTTGCATGAATATAAAATTGGTGATTAAACAGGCTTTCAGTTTTGTAATAACTCTTTATCTATTCACTGTCAACAAAATACATATATGAAAATATTTTATTTCAACTAATCTGAAAGTAATTCCATTTGGTTGTTTATTGAAAGTCATGTCTAATATTTGCGCAATTTCCTTACTGTCACCACAACATACTTCTGGGGTGTCATACTGAATAGACAGACTCAAAGTCAATTCAGATGTTTCCCTTTTATTCGTGAAATGAACAAATGCATTTTAAACAGTTTGTCTAAAATCAACCTATATACACAAAGAAAAAAACAACTATGTTTAGAATAGAGAAAGGTCATGGTGTTATTGTTAATGCAATTTATTTATCAGAAGATAATTAAATTAGCCATAAAATTGTTGCTAAAATTCCAAAACGTTCACCACAAGCTCTGTATCATAGCTATATATTTATGGCAAATAATATAGGGATAGATTAACTATTATGTGGCTGCATACAATAATGTTAAATAAAATCTAATCTAATAGATTAGATAAATCTAAGAAGTTTAAAATAAAATATTATATAAAATATATTATTTAATAGACTACACATTTTATATGAAGAATAAAATGTTAACTATTCAAAAGATGCTATTGTTATTCTTTTACACATCATCACACTTCTTTACAACAAACCTAAAAAGATTTGCTTAAGGAAATACTGAAAACACCTCACCATAAAGAGGTTCCACATATGCCACTTTTACTCAACACATTAGTGAGGTGGATATATTTAAATATTTAAAGTACATATTCTCTACAAGAATTCTATTGTACTATTGTAGTAATACAAGTACATATTTTCTATTAAAAGACAATATAAGCCAGGCACGGTAGCTCATGCCTGTTATCCCAGCACTTTGGGAGGCCGAGGAGGGTGGATCACCTGAGGTCAGGAGTTCGAGACCAGCCTGGCCAACATGGTGAAACCCCATCTCTACTAAAGTAAATACAAAAATTATCCGGGTGTGGTGGCACGCACCTGTAATCCCAGCTACTCAGGGAGCTGAGGGAGGAGAATCTCTTGAACCCGGGAGGCGGAGGTTGCAGTGAGCCGAGATTGCACCATTGCACTCCAGCCTGGGCGACAAGAGCGAAACTCCATCTCAAAAAACAAACAAAATATAAAGTTAAAGATTTGTCTTCTTAAATGTGTAAATATTAACAATGAATTTCAAGAATAGAATGTGGGCAGGGTGCAGTGGCTCACAACTGTAATCCCAGCACTTTGGGAGGCCAAGACAGGTGGATCACGAGGTCAGGAGTTCGAGACCAGCCTAGCCAGCATGGCAAAACCCCATCTCTACTGAAAATTCAAAATTTAGCTGGGCTGGGTGGCATGCGCCTGTAGTCCCAACTACTTGGGAGGCTGAAGCAGGAGAATCGCTTGAACCCAAGAGGCTGAGGTTGCAGTGAGCCGAGATAGCGCCACTGAACTCCAGCCTAGGTGACAGAGCGAAAATCCATCTCAGAAAAAAAAAAAAAAAAAGGATAGAATGTGTAGAAGGATGTACATCCAAAACAGACTCAACCGGCACTCTGCAAAATATCCAGCAATATCTTAATTTATGTCAAAACAAACTTATCTTCCCTTATGTGTTCTTTTCTATTATTCCAGGAGACTTGCATCTTGTACCTTATATTTTTCTTATCCACAATGTACTAATCCTACTTATCCTTTAAGATCAAGACCAAGCAAGTCTTACCTACCCCCAAAGCATTCTCAAACAAAATCCAGTATGAAATGTTATTGTCATGCTCTGAACTCCTGCGATACTCATTAGACATGTAATCTCTTATTGTTATGGGTTGTTAACTCTACACTCAAGCATGAGCATAAGATTCCTCCCACATGGCAAGTAAGTTCCTGAAGGACAGGGAACAAGGAATCTCTCATTCCTTCCCAGTGCCTAGACACTAGTGCCTTGCACACGTTAGGCCCTTTATTATGAGCATTATGATGAGTAATAAAACGCAATAAAGGTTTGAATAACTATTATTGTAAAAATATAACAAATTTTTCATTTTCTACTTTATCTAAATTAACATTCTGTGGTATAAATAACGCATCTTTAAAATCATAAGCAGCTGTTGATTCTCTTGACTGTCAAAAACAAAATACTCATAAATCGGACTTTTAATGATTGCAGTAATAGAGTTCATCAATTACACTTTTAAATTTCCTATTATATCTATGTTCCCATAGTTTGGGATAGTTGAGATAATAACCCTCAGAGTGGGGTTCTCCATCTGAGTTCTAACCTAATATTTAAAGTTACACATGCTTCTGTGTTGAAAATGTATTTCAAAGTAATATAAATCTAACAAAATCAAAATATCAAATCCTTAACTCTACTTTTTTTTTTCAAAGAACAGGAGTGTTAAGGAAATCAATAAAACAATACAAACAACAGTTGGTTTGTTTTGATCAAAATAATGAATTAATTTAAATGAAGACAAATCACTCTGATAATAGGTTGACCAACTTCTCTTTTTTCTCTGTGAAACTATTGAAAGGGTGGTTACAACATGGAACTTCAATATTTGGAAAACATTGTGTTGACAGGCTTTTAGAGACATCTCAGTTTGTAATATTAAGGACACTGTCCTATTGCTAAACCCACTCACAGTTCTATGAAAGTACAGGTGGCTACTTTTAAGAGAAAACATTCATTTTATAAGCATCGTGACAGGCACTGTCCCAAGTCATCTCTAAGTTTCAAGTTACGTATCTGGAACATGTACCTGTTATAATGTTATAAAGCAAACAGAAAGAGAAACCAAAACAAATTATGCTATAGCCTAGCTTAACAGTATTTTAGGTCTTCCCTTAATAACCAGTTTTGAAGGAACCAGTGATAACTGACCCCCACCTAGGTGTCCTCTTCTCCGTTCTCCCTAAGGCTTTTAATAAAACCAGCTTTACGTTAAACGTGTACACATTATTTTTAATAGTCCTTGAGGGGCAGAGAAGGGAGGATGTGTGTAACATTTCAATAGGAAGGTATTCAACTGTAAAGATTTCAGAAATGAAAACTGTTGAAACCAAGTAGGTATTTTCTGACTTGTAAGTCCTACTGACTGCCTGAAAAGGTAAGAGGGGTGGAGAAGAGGACATAAAAACATTAAAGGGCAAATAATCTGTAACTTCTAATAAGTATTTTTTTCTACCTGTAAAAATATGAGTGATTTTTTTTTTTACTTCATTTCATATTCCAGGTCCCACGAGAGGAAGGGAAGGCATAATTGCTTCTAATTCTGAGGCAGAGAAAGGAGAGAGAGAGAAAGAAAGCAGTTCAGGATACACTAAAGGAAACCCCAAGAAATTTCACAACTCTTTGCCATAAATAGCCTTTCTTCTCACCCTGGATACCTCCTCCTTTACATCAGCAAGGCTCAGCCTCCACGCACGCAGAAGCACCATTCACAAATCCCTCCGTCACCCTTACCCCTTGCTGGCACCGTGTGTACGAGTCCCTGGGACACAAGCCAAAAGTCGAAGGGGCCAGGGGGCCACATGCGGTTTCAGCTTACGGCTTTCTGCTCAGGTGAACCAACCCATTGGTTAGTCCGGAGCGCGAACACACACACACACATACACACGCACGCACACACACAACCTGGGGCCCTTGACACGCCACCACAAAGCAATTGGTTCAATCTAAGTCGCTGCTGTTACTGCTGCCTCTGGGCAGGGTCTTGCTTCCAATCCAGGAAACCGGCGCCAGAGGACAAGCAGGCGGAGGCAAGAGGCCGTCCCGGCCCGGCACTGCGGTTCCTCTGGGAGCCCCGGGCTCCCCGCCCCCTCCTCCCCTTCCCCCTCTTCGCCGCCGTCCCCACCTCAGCACCCGCAGCCCAGGGCGCCAGCGCTGATCGGTCGCCTCTACCTGCGGGACGCGAGTGGCGAGGGAGGGGAGCGACCCGAAGCCTGCGCCAACTCTTGCCTCCTTAGCCAGCGCTCCGCATCGTCCTGGAGCGGCCGCCGCGGCCGCAGGCAGCAAACCACGCAGGAGCGCGGAGGAAATGGCCACGCAGTGCACTGGGAGCCGCCGGCCGGTGGGGAGCGAGCCCGCCCGCCTCCTTCCCACCCCGCCCGCAAGGCCAGGTCTCTGCGCCGAGCACGCCGGGCCCGCGGCCGGCGCTCCGGGCCTGGGCGCGCGCTGCTCCCGGACGGCCCCTACACAGCGCGGTCACCTGCCGAGCGGTCATCCACGCGTCCGCCTGCGGCCGGCCCCACACAGCGGCGACGCGACGCGCGACCCGCTGAGCGCTGAGGCACCAGGGGCGTTACTACCTTGAGGGCTCCGTGCGCTTGTTAAGGCTCCTCCCGGGCACTCAGGGATTTATGTCTTCGGGGCACGGGGGTGTCCTTCCTGCTCCCCCTCCTCTGCCCTCCCTCCCCTTCTCGGCTGTTGGGCTCCTTCTCTCCACTCCCAGTTGCACAGAGTCGAGCTGCGTTATTTAATAATCCTCCTGCTCCTCCTGCCTGCGCCAGCAGAGCTGCTCTGCCCGAGCCACCGCTTCCCAGTCAGTCATGTTGAGAGAGAGAGAGAGAGAGGAGAGAGAGAGAGAGAGAGAGAGAGAGAGAGAGAGAGAGAGAGAGAGAGAGAGAGAGAGGCGGATTGGCAGTAGGTCGGCGACTATTTGTGGTGAGGGAGAGAAGAGCAGAGCAAGAGGAGGGCAGGGGAGGGACGTGGGGAGGCGCTTCCAAGTGTGTGAGTGCGCGGAGTGTGACTGTGTGGGGTGCGAGAGAGCCACCTCCCCGGCAGGCCGCGCTCCCGGGCTGTGAGGAGGGCGGGCCCCAGCGCGGCCTTTATACAAGGGGGAGTGGGGTGGGCTGGGCGGGGCGGCTTGGAGGGCGGCGCCCGGCCCATTGCGTCCGCCGGCTTCCACGCACGCATCCTCTGGCATCGACGCGCGCACACCCACTGCTGGCCCGCTGCTGAGTTTTCATTTTAGGGGCAGCAATATCCCACCGCGCTGACCTGGCCTTTTCCCCCAGCCCATCCTCGTGCTTACGTGGAGTTCAAGTGCATGGGCAGGTCAAGACTAGAGAATAGGGAGAGTCTGAAGAGATGTGAAGTGACTGCGGGGATGCTGGAAATAAATGCACTGTATTTCTCCTCTCCAAGGTTCCGATGTTATCTTCTTTCTCTTCCTACTCTAAGGGAAGGAATTACCAGATTCTTTCTCTGCTTTTCCTTCTCACCCACACAATTCACATCCTGACAAGTGTCTTCCTTCCTCAGTAACAAGAAAAGAAACCTGGCTTCTTTCCTTTAAGCAGGTCACACCTCCCAGAAACCATTTGCAGCAATCAGTTCTGTAAGATAATGGAAGCACTGCGACTGTGTCCGAGAGTGGAACTTGTGTTCCTACAAGGAAGGTCCTACACAATACAGGCATTACAAGAGAACCAGCTACCAATTTGACATCATTTGACTGATGGTCCCCTGGAGAACATTTGCCAGTTTAGATATCGAAAAGACTTTTGATGCATGGTTCTGTTGCCTACATAATTTATTTTCCCTTGATCCTCTCTCCCCTTGCACTGCCTCATTTCCTTTCAGGTTTACACTGAGTCCTGAACTCTTTCCCATCCATCCCCTTCTTTATCTCCACTCCAGTATATTTATGCCTTTAGCAGGCAATACAGCAAATGTAATGCATTTAATTCCGTGTGTGTGTGTGTGTGTGTGTGTGTGTGTGTGTGTGTGTGTGTGTGTTTGCGCGGGCACGCACTATTTTTTTTAACCCATTCTGATAGAATGTAGGACCATTTCTAGGTAGAAAATACATCCCCAATATTAAGTTTGTACACCGACATCACCTCCCTTACCTCCTTCCCAGATTACAAGATGTTGTGGTCAGGTGCACTGAGGTATTGAGAAACAACTTCCAGAAATCAAGTGATCTACACTTTTTTCAAGGGTGTGTATGTGTGTGCGCGCACACACACACACACACTGTGTAATTTAACTGGCTATGATCTAACTTCTGAAATGTGGTTATATTGGGAATAAAAGCAAGATGTACTTTTTAAATGAATCTGAGTGGTCAATGTATATTATCGCATGGGGACAACTCTGCTTTTGGGAGACAACTGTAGGAAACATTTTTCATAAATTAGACAAAAGGAAGATAAGATTTAGGAGGCTACGGAGGAGGCGGCAAGGTTGACAATTCAGTTGTCGTATCTTCTTCCATGGCTTGTGACCATTGTACATCTTCAGGGTTTTGTCATATGCTGGCACCTTATATATTCTCTATATATTTTACCCTTTCACATTGATGTTCCTCTCTCCTAATTCTTCAATCTCTCATACAGAGTTTAGCAAACATTAAAAATGATTTAAGCATGTGATCAAGACCTAACGAAGAAGAGATATTAAGGAGTGTGATAAAAACAAAGTGATATTGGAAAGAACAGCAAAGTTGGGACAAGTGCGTGAATATGTCAATAATATAAATATATAGGCCATTAAAGCTTCTTTGATTAAGTACTGGAAAAATGAATGGACTAACAAAGCATATTGGGATTGATAGTGTGCCATATGGGACAGCTATTATTATTTCCCCAATTTTACAGACCAGGAAAGTTAAATTTTGAAAGTGTGTGTGGATAACCTAAGATGATACAAAGAGTAAGTAATACCACTGGAATTCAACCTGTCTTATTCTACTGTCCATATCACCTCCCATTCAGAAGGCCTGGCTTAGTTAAAAATCTCAGGAGTTTCCTTAGAAATTTCGTTTGTGAAATAAGCTGACCTACAATCCGTTGGCATTTTTATTCTACCTCCCTCCTTCTTATTACAATGCAAGAGCAATTTATGAAATGTTAGTATTGTTTAGGGCTGGTCAATGATTTGAACAGTCTTAACATACTTGAACTCATAAATGGAAAAAGAAAACTTTCCTACGCAGTCTTTTCTGAAAGAAACCTGGTGTCATTGTAAAAGGTAATTTTGTAGGGGAGGTATTACTGAACGTTTGCATCTAGTGAATAAATTTGTGGTTTGAGACCTGTAAACAGACATTTTAAAAGGTTATATCCTCCTAAAAGGATGATATGCAATCATATTCAGCAAACTTGTGGTGTGTTCAGTGTCCTGGTTCTCTATTTAATTGCCATTAGTAACAATAATTTGATTATGACTCTATATTGAATACTTCAAGATTATATATCAGACCAGATATTTCAAGGGCATTTTTGGTAACCACAACAGATTGTAATTTTTACACTCTCAGTTCCATTCATAATTACTGAGAACCATGAAAATCTGTCAATTGCCTTTATTCATTAAGGCATTACATGAAGCCGACATTTCTTGCTTAATTTTCTGACAATTTTTCTTTTCAAATAAAGGCTAGAATTTATATGCACTAGACCAGAAAGACATGTGAAACATATAACTTAAAACATACTCCTGAAAAGTTTATTCATTTTAATGATTTTGTATTTTTGTTGAAAAAAATCTGCACTAGAAACCCCATTTATAAATTATAATGAACCACATTTTAGAAGTTAAGTAAATGAATCATTCTCTTTTAAGATTGTTTAATGTTTCAAGTAGAATTCCCCACTTTGCAACACTTTCAACGATACAATTTTTGTTGTGATAGGAAAACAGAAAGTTAATGACTCTTTCCAATTTGTTCATTTTCATCTCATGTATGCTTGCTGCTGTTTGGTTCCCAAGTGCATTTAACTGGCAAGTTCAATGAAGATTTGGCATTGCACCATTTGATGAAAGCAGAAAAATTAGGTTGCCAATTACATATGTGCCCCTTATGTGCACTGAATTCCCACTGAAGTGATGAGCCAAATTAGAAATTCCTCAGTAGTAGTACCTAAAAAGTAAAATTAGAGCCCAGGGAAGAAAAGGGAGATTTTTTTCCCCCAACCCTATTACTAGTCTAAGACATTTTAGAAAGAGAATTAACTTTAATACATTTGTAAAGCAATGTTTGTAAATGGAGTGTCATTAAACATTTTTAAATTGCATCTCTTTTGTTCTTTCTGAGCTATGTTATGTTTCTTTGATTTACTTTACACTCTATCTTGATTAGCCAATCATTATGAAAAAATATATGAAGACCATTTCCTCCAGTTGTTTTAGCCTAATGGAATAAAAAAAATTCCAGAAAATATTATGCATATTGTATTAGCATTCTGGATTTCTTTCATATTACTAAGAGGTAAATTATCCTTCTGTGATGACTTTTGTAACATGAAAGTGGCATTATTAGTATCTTAGAGCAACAGGACTAGTTAATTGACATCAAGGCTAAAACTGGCAAGACAAGGACTGATGAGAAAATGTGAGATAGGAGATGTGCAGATTGACTCAGCTGCAGTTCTAGGTCCAGAGAGCACAGAAAAACTCAATCTTAATGTAGAAAACTCTTAACTGGGCAACCTTCCAGGTAGACAAGGCAGAGTAAACAAGACTTTAAATAGAATTATTCTTCAGATATCTGATAGTGATGACTATACTTGGGAAATTGTCTTTTTGCTGTGAAAATTCTGCCCAGTGGCAGGACAGCAAGATCTATTCATGAGGAAATCAAGGCAGAAGCTAAACTCAGGTGACTGGGTCAAAACAGTGACTGCATGAACTGTCTTTGATCAGGAAACTCCACAAGACACCTCGGATTCATGCTGTAGGACAAACTTGGGAGCAAGACTATAAAGGTGAATGTAAGCCACTGTCCTTGCATCTTGGCTACCATGTCCCACATTTACCAAATGATGTAATTCTAAGCCCATTTTGTGGGCTAAGAGGATGGATAACGGAGGACATGGAGAGGCATCTCTTACCCAGCAACTGAAGTAATCCTGAATTTCCAGGAAGACTACCCAGTTTAGGGAGCTGAACAAATTTCGAATAGTGTATAGATTTGTCAAAATAAAAATGATTTCCATTTTACATAACATCATTAGCCCAGAATTTCACAATATAAGAGAGGCTTTATATAAATGACAAAAACTAGGAAATACATTTTTCACATTTAAGTAGTGAAATGTGGTGAAAGGGGGCAAGAGCTAACAACATTAATGTTCTCTGAATTTAAGCCTGTCTGTTTATTAAGGGAGGAAAACTGTGTTAAAATAATATTTATTGACATAAAACAAAAAATTTTATAAACAGATCCACCATTAGAAACTTTTATATAATTTTCACATCTTTGTTTCTCTTTATTTTTTTAATTAATCAATTAGTTTTTTTGAAACAGAGTCCCACCATGTTGCCCAGGCTGGTCTCGAACTCCTGGGCTCAAGGGATCCTCCACCCTCAGCCTCCCAAAGTGCTAGGATTACAGGCATGAGCCACTTTTCTATTTCCAAATGTGACTAATGACATCTTTGGGAATATAACATCAGGATTTCATACTTTCGCATGGAATACTTTTTTTAGGTTTAAATACAGTAGTTCTCTCTTATCCTTGGGGGATATATTCAAAGACCCCCAGTGAATGCCTGAAACCATAGACAATATCACGCACACACACACACACGCACACATATAAGGAATAAAAACATTTATATATACACATACATACACACACACATATATATATTTCTCTCTGTGTGTGTGTGTGTGTGTGTGTGTGTTTCTGCTCTGATAACCAAGAGGGCTACTAAATGACTAACAAGCAGGTAGTATGTACAGCTGGATATACTGGACAAAGGGATGACTCACATCCCAGCATATGGAGTGGGAAGGAGTGAGATTTTATCGCATTACTCAAAATGGCACACAATTTAAAACTTATGAATTGTTTATTTTTGGAATTTTCCGTTCAGTATTTTTGGACTGCAACATTCCTCAGGTAGCTGAAACAGCAGAAAGTAAAACCGTGGATAAGCGGGGACTGTTGTACTATTTTTTCTGATTGTAATATTTTAAAAAGTTAACCCAATTAATTGATTAATTTCTTGATGGCTATGGGTTATATAATCAAAGTGAATTTTTTAAATTGGGCTTTTGAGTTTTTCTGATAGTCCCTAGGCATCTATGTGGTTGTAGGCATTTCATTAAAATGAATAGGACTAGACACATTTTAAAATAAAACATCATTTAAATCATACCTAAAAATCGCATATTGATAAAATCTGAAACTAAAACTAAATCTGGATATACAAATGTAAATAGATATAACCATAGAAAACATGAAACAAACTGTAATAGTATTTTGGTACTACTTATTATATAATAAAAGTAAACAATGCTAATAAAATAATCTAAACCATATTAAACCAGTACTACAGCAGGTTGGAAACTGGTCTTACCATCTGTCACTTTCTATACTGGCAGTTTCACAAATGAGATCTCTCTTTAACAAAACATCACAGCAGGAGATACAGACATGTGAATTGTAATTAAAATGTGAAAAATGCATTTCCTAGTTTTTGTCATTTATATAAAGCTTCTCTTATAATTGTGAAATTCTGGGCTTATGACATTATATAAAATGGAAGTCATTTTTATTTTGACAAATCTATACACTATTCGACCAAAATTTTAACTTTAGAAATGAATGCATATGCTTTCATGAATTGAAATGTGGTTTCCTTATGTCTGGTTCACTCAGTAGTGAGATTCAATTATTTTTTAATCATCCAAGTATAGAAGATGAAGAGGAATAATTTGTATATATTTATGCAGTCTAGATCGTCTAAGAACTAATGTTATTGCTTTTTATATTTATTTATCATGATATTCTGTAAATAAAAACAATATTGAATTTTATCCATTTTCTGGGAAAAAAAAAAAGCCAAAATCATACACTTAATTCTCTGATAGAAAAACTGCCTACATTTTATATCTGAGTGAATAATAGTTTTATAGTTTCTTAGCATTTACATATCAAGCAAACCAAAATACACAGTGTATGAAATGTGACTACTATTAATGTTATAAACATTTAAGTGTTAAAGAAAACAATAGTGGTGCATTTCAATTTTTTCACGTTTACTAAGGTTAAAAATAGTACATTTATATTCAAATAGCTCCCAATTTTTATTCTCACTGCCTATTTTTAACATCTTGGGTGTTTTCTCAAAATTTAAGTTAATATTAAAGTTAGCAGGTGTTCTTAACATTTGTTATTCGGGGATTTATTATTCAAACACATTCATATCCCTAACCTACACTGGGATGTAACAATGCTTTTTTTTTTTTTTTTTTTTTTTGCACTTTCAACTTTCCCTCAAATGTTAACACTTTAAAACCAATGACTATTGAGATAGGAGTGAGTCATTACATCACTGTGTAATCTTATGTTTCAAATATGGCTATCACAAGTATTGCATCTCATACACTTCTTACAATGTAATGTTGAAGATGCTCTGAGTGGTCAGTTATGCTTCTCCCTCTTAAGCCTTAACAGACCTTTGTGATGGCCTTAACCAACAGAATATGATGAAAATTATGTTATGTAATTTCCTAGGCTAGGTCATAAAGCTGCCATTTATTTTCTCGTTGTTCTCTTGAGACTCTTCCTCTTGGAACTTAGCCACCTGCTGTAGGGAAGCCAAGCAGCCTGTGTAAAGGCCCATATGAAGAGAAAGTAAAGCCTCTAGCCATTATCATCCCACACACAATGAGCACCAATTTGCCAAACATGTAGGTGAGCCATCTTGGAAATAGATCCTTCAGCTCTCAATTAATGTACTCCAGCCAACCATGTGGAACAGAGGCAGGCTGCATTAGCTTTCTACTGCTGCATAACAAATTACCACAAACAAAGTGGCTGAAAATAAATGCCAGCTTGTTAGATCACAGTTCTGTAGTTAAAGTCTGGCAAGGTGCGGCTAGTTCTTTGCTCAGTATCACAGGCCTGAAATCAAGGTGTTATTTAGGCTGAGTTCTCATCTGGAGGCTCTGGGGCATAGAGCCACTTCCAGGCTCATTCTTCAAAATTTAGTTCCTTTACAGTTGTAGGATTAGGTCTCTGTTTCTTGACACACGGCTCCCACTATTGTCAGCCAACAACAGCAGCTTCAAATCTTCATGTTCTAAATCTGTTAGTTCTTCTTCCACCAACCAGATTAAAACTCTCTGCCTGTAAAAGAGTCATATGATTAATTTATTAATAGGCCCACCCTGATAATCTCCCTATCTTGAGGTCAACTGTGCCATATAACAGAACTATTCACTTAAGTAAAATGTATTATGCATTATGGTAACAGGTTCTAACTACATTGAAAAGGAGGGGATTATACAAGGGTGAGGGTTATTTGAATTCTGCCTATTACACAAGCTTTTCCCTAAGTCTTTAAATCCCACTAGGCTATAAGCCAGTGGTAGGCCCATGACTTATTTGCTTGTTATTATATACCCAGTGACTTGTAGAAGCAAAATAATGGGTGCTCAGGTGAAACAAGGAGTGGAGTATGTGACTGCGGATTTATTCTTTATATGATTTCCTGCAAATCATATGCAATAGAGACACATTATTGCCATTCCTTTGAGAGCCTTCATTTTCCTTCAGACTACTGACAATCTTTTGTCTCTGATTATCTTTCATAAGTTATCTTTTTTCTGAACTAACTTTAAATATGAATGTTGCAGCCTAAGCATAATGGAGGAGCATATTCGCTAACCTGATACATGAGAATTATTTCAAGATCTATTTTAATTGTTAATTTCTCACCAATATTGTATTGTTTAGTAGTAGAAAACATCTTTATTTGGAATCATAGAAAAGTAAAATTTGAAGGAACCTTGGTTATTCAACAAATTTGCACTGAAGATGCTAAACCACACAAATATTAGGGATACCAAAATGGGAGAAATCTTTTCCTATTGAGATGGTCATTGCAGAATACAATATGAAGTACAATACAAAAGGTACACTAGCAGTTACTCCTTGGTTTCAGGGAACTCACAACCTGATCATAGACATACTGCAACAAACAATCACAGTAGCTGAGCCTCAGTCTATTTTACTTTGGTGGATTCTGGATTGGAGTTGTTTTATACTGTGTCATCTTGTGAAACTTGTGTTTCCTAGAAATCTCTTCTTAGTATGGTTCTGAATTAGGATTGGCCAGAAGAGAAGTCTTCATGAGATTTGGAAGAAAAAAAAATAAAAGGACAGCTTTATTACACATTGAAGATTGTGTATGGAACCAGGTTCTGTTTTTGCTCCTGCTCCTTGCTGATCTGCTAGCTCACCTCACTGATTTGTGGCAGCAGCTGCATCTGAAGTTCCCTCCACTCCTGAGAGATCTTAATCCTCTTAAAATGTGCATGTACAAATGTGAAGAGTGCCAAGAACTACTGCATTATCACTTGTGTTGTTGATATTGGAGGTGGTTAGAGACAGATGTAGAGAGAGGTTGTCTTTTGGGGTCCAAAATATCCAGTTTGTCCCAGCCAATCCCAAGTCCACAGATAGATTTTCTTCACAACTTTCCATTCTGCTGATACTAGTGGCTTTAAGCTAGCCTTAGTTGCGTGGCAACAAATTTGCATAGACATCTTTTAAGCTCCCACAGTTGCATATGGTCCAATCCCTGTAATAAACATCTTATTCAATATCATTTATATTAGCTCTGCTTCTCTGATGGAACATTCACTTACATGGATATATTTTGCAGAAAGAACCAAAACAGCTCTGATGATTGGAGGCAGATGATAGGGAAAGACAAGAGACAAAGGTGAGTATTTCATAAATCAACCTCATAATTTTGATCATCTATTTAAAATATGTATTCAATTTTAAGCTTCTAGGATACCAAAGTTCCTTGGTTTTACTCCTAACTTTCTCTCTCTGTACTTTCTACTCTTCTTTTCTATATTCTACTCACATCCATGACCTCTATATTTGGAGTGTTCCAAGACTCAGGATTTCAATTTCTGTTTTCTATCCATTACTCATTTCTTTGGTGAGCCCATTTAAGCTCTGAGTTTTGATGTCATCTGAATGCTGATGACATCCAAATTTGTATCTCCAGTCCTGAACTCCTAATTCATGTCTAATTGCCCACTTGACATCTCTGCATGTAGGAGCATCTCAAACTTAACATATTCAAAGCCTCCTGGAATTCCTTTCAAAAACCTGTTCTGTATGTAGTCTTCATTATCTCAGCCAATGGAAGCTCTATTCTTCCAGTCACTTGTGTTGAAGACCTTTAGATTATTTTTAGCTTTTCTTTTTCTCTTATAATGTACATCTAATGTGTTCCCGAATCCTGTTAGCTTTATCTTCACATGACATGCAGTATCCAACCACTTCTCAAAACTTCCACTGCTGTGAACTGGTCTAAGCCACCATCATCGTTTATCTAGGTATTTCAAAGGCCTTATAACTGATTTCTGCATCTACCTTTGCCCTTCGCAGTATATTCTCAACTCTGCAGACAGGGTCATTATCTTAAAATCTGTCAGATCATGCCACTGTCTGGCTTCACATCCTCCAATGACATCCCATCTCACTGAGAGTAAACATCATTACATGACCCATCCCTCACCACTATATATTGTTGCAGTTCTCTCTGTGGAATCTCCTGCTGGGTCATGCAGGGACCTTCCTTCCTTCCTTTCTGACTTTGCTCAGATGTCACTTCATTGATGCCTTCCCTGGCCATTACATGTAAAATAGTAACTTCACCCCATGCTTACATTCACATCCCCTTCCAAGCCCCCTCACCTGCTTTGTTTTTCGTTGACATTTATCACTATCTAAAACACTGCTTATTCTATGTATTTATTATTGTTTAATGTATTTATCCTCCAGTAATATAAAAGATACTGAAGACAGAGATATTTCCAATTTCCTCTGTGCCTAGTGCAGTGACTTACACACAGGACCCTCAATAAATATTTGTTCAATAGGAGAATAAATCACTGATAAAACCACAAAACCATATATTAAATGCAAGAAGCACATACAAGAAGTACAACAGGGGGCAGAGAAGGTTTCAAATGCTCTTTGTTGACTTTTCTGAAAAGCAAGAACAAATTCTTACCATTTTGAACACATTTTGAAGAGACTTTTGTATGGGATTTTTTTTTTCTGCTAAA
The DNA here is from genome assembly GCF_037993035.2 of Macaca fascicularis. NCBI lineage: Eukaryota > Metazoa > Chordata > Mammalia > Primates > Cercopithecidae > Macaca > Macaca fascicularis. The sequence goes on along the minus strand of NC_088379.1, from coordinate 95,676,223 downwards.
TCTTGGTGTTTATGAGTCATGTGGTAACTGAGAAATTTATCTTCACAGTGATTCTAAAAGCAGATGGCATTCATTCATTTATTCATTCAGTCCATGTATTCAGAGAAACAGAATCAATAGGGTATAAAAATATATACACACATATAAACCTGAGAAGATTTATTATGGTAATTGGCTCAAAGAAGTATGAAGGCCAAGAAGTCCCATCATCTGCCATCTGCAAACTTGAAGAACCAGGAAAGCTGATGGTTTAATTCTGCCCAAATATGAAGGCCTGAAAACCAGAAGCATCTGAGCGCAGAAAAGATGATGTTCCAGCTCAAAGAGAGCAGTTTTACCCTTCCCCCTACCTTGTGCTTGTATTCTATTTGGGCCCCAAACGGATTGGATGATGTCTGCCCACATTGTTGAGGCTGATCTTCTTTATTCAGTATACTGATTTAAATGCTAATCTCTTCCAGAAACTCCCTCACAGACAAAAAGTAATAATGTTTTGAGGCATGAGTAGTCCTGCCTAGTTGGGTTGTTGTAATTTTCACTCACTTTAATAACAGGGCATGATAATATTAAGAGACACCTTAAGGGATCTCCTGTGTTTCACGCATTCTCCTACTTACTACCATTGTGGAGTGGTAGTCCATTTCCCTTGACAGACTGTATCAATAACCTCAGTCAACACCACAACTCTCTTCTAGGCCTGTTGACTCAGAAGCATTAGAAGTTGAAAGTGGTCTAGTGTTGGTCTTAATTTCCAGTTCAATGAAATTATTGTTGCGTCCCCTGGTGGAAGCATTCTTCCCTCTGGAACTAAGACCTCTAGACCAGCAGAGCATAAATTCTTGAGAACAGGGAACAAAACTTTTTTGGTGAGCCTCTAGAGGTGATGGTGAATGATGCCACTCCCATTTCCCCACTGATTCTGGACCTAGCTGTTGGAGAAACAGCACTTTACATTGAATGATGATTCAGAGCATATACAGCCTCCTGAAGAATCTTGCTCCAGCTCTGCAATATATTGCACCTAGCTGGCACTGTAATTGAGTCTTCAATAGGCCATTTCACTGTTCTATCAAGCCACCTGCTTCAGGATGATGGGGAACATGGTAAGACCAATGAATTTTATGAGCATGGGCTCACTATCATTCTTCTTTTGCTGTAGTGTGTTCATTGATCAGAAATGATGCTGTGTGAAGAACCGTGATAATAGATAAGGCATTTTGCAAGTAAATAGATGGTAGTTTTGTCAGAAACATTGCAAAGAAAGCAAACTTGTAAACCCATATCCAGAGTGTCTAGTCAGTCAGGCTGCCCCTTCCATGATGGAAGTGATCCCATATAACCAATCTGCCACCTGGTAGCTGGCTGATCTCCCCAAGAAACTGTGACATTACCAGGGGTTCTGTGTTGGTCTCTGCTGCTGGTAGATTGGTCACTCGGCAGTGGCCATATTCAGGTCAGCCTTGGTGGGCAGAAGTCTATGTTGCTGAGTCCATGCATAACCTATATCTCTCCCACCACAGCCACGTTTTTCATGAGTCCATTGGGCGGTGACAGGGCTGACCAGGGAAAATCTCACTGATATTCTTAGAAAGGGTCATCCTACTCACTTGATTATTAAAATCTTCATCTGCTGAGTCTACCTATTGTTGAGCATTTATATAGGACACACGTATCTTCATGGGTTTTGGGGGGTTTTGGTCTGTTGAGAGGTCTCTCCACATACTTTTTCCCCAGATTTCTTTACCACTTATTTTTCAATCATATTCCTTCCTAGGCCCTGACCATCCAACCAAACCATTGGCTATAGCCCATTAATTGGAATTTAATCTCACATCTGACTGTTTCTCTTTCCAAGCAATGTGCACAACTAGGTGCATAACAAGATGTTTTGCCAGCTGGGAAAATTTTGGTCCAACAGTGTCCTTCAGGGATGACCTGGAGAAGAGACGCAGTGCTAGAGCTGTCCACTTTCAGGTGGTCCTTGCATATCATATAGAACCATCTATAAACCAGGCTCGAGTCTTGTAAACTACATACTGAAAGGAGTAATGCACTTTTTTGCTATGTTGTGGTCAACAATGAACTGCATTTACAATGGTGGTCCCATAAGATTATAATAGGGCTGAAAAATTCCTATCACCTAATGACTTTGTATCTGTTGTAATGTGGTAGCACATTATTCAAATCTGTGATGTTAGTGTAAACAAATGTACTGTGCTGCCAGTCATAGTCATATAAAAGTGTAACACATACAATTATGCAACATAAACAATTATGTAACATATATAATACTTGATAATAGTAATGAACAACTATGTTACTGGTTTACGTATTTATTTTTAATCATACTTTAGAGTGTACACCTTCTACTTATAAAATAGAGGTTAACTGTAAAACAGCCTCAGGCAGGTCCTTCAAAAGATATCCAGAAGAAGGCATCGTTATCATAGGAGATGACAGCTCCATGCATGTTATTGTCCCTGAAGACCTTCCAGTGGGAGAAGATGTCAAGGTGGGACACAGGGGTATTGATGATCCTGAGTCTGTGTAGGCCTAGGCTAATGTGTGTGTTTGTGCTTTAGTTTTTCACAAAAAAAATGTTTAAAAAGTAAAAAAAAAAAAAAAGTTTAAAATAGAAAAAAGTTTACAGAATAAGAATACAAAGAAAGAAAATATTTTTGTACAGCTGTATTTGTTTGTGTTTTAAGCTGTGTTATTACAAAAGAGTCAACAAGTTAAAAACATTTAAAAGTTTACAAAATAAAAACATACAGTGAGCTAAGGTTAATATATTATTGAAGAAAAAAATTCCTAAAATAAATGTAGTGTAGTCTAGCTATATAGTGTTTACAATGTCTACAGTAGTAGATAGCAATGTACTAGGCCTTCATACTCAGTCACCACTTACTCACTGACTCACCCAGAGAACTTCCAGTCCTGTAAGCTCCATTCATGGTAAGTGCCTTACATGGGTGTACTACTATTTTTTATCTTGTATAACATATTTTTATTGTACCTTTTCTAGGTTTAGATGCACAAGCACTTACCATTGTGTTACAATTGCCTACAGTATTCAGTACAGTAACATGCTGTATAGGTTTGTAGCCTTATATATAGCCCAGGTGTATAGTAAGCTGTACCATCTAGGTTTAGGTAAATATACTTTATGATGTTTACACAATGATGAAATCTCCTCATGATACATTTTTCAGAACATATCCCCATTGTTAAGTGGCACATGACTATATATAGATACACACACACACACACATATATACACACACATGTATATTTACAGGAGATATGTATACACACATACACGCATGAATATACATATTTATTAATGTATAGAATTTATATGAACAGGATGTATATCAATATATACATATATGATATATGTGCACATTATATATATGGACACACACTCACACACACATACAGAGAGAGAGAGAGAGAGATTATTGAAATTGACTCAGCTATTATGGAAGCCAAGAAATTCTGTGATCTGCCATCTGCCAGCTGATATCCAAGAGGTGGGGAAGACGTATGTCCCAGCTAAAACTGAGAGGAATTTTACCCTTTCTCAGCCTTTTTATTCTCTTCAGGTCCTGATTTAATTGGATGATGCCTGCCCATATTGTTGAGGGTGATTTTTATTTAGTGTACTGATTTAAATGCTAACCTCTTTCAGAGACACCCTCACTGACATATCCAGGGTAATGTTTTACCAACTATCTATGTATCCCTTAGCCCAGTTAAGTTGAGGCATAAAATTAACTATCATAGTCCACAAATTGAGTGGCTACTATGTACCAGGAGCTAGATACAATGGTGAATATTGCTATATTCAAAAAATTTTAATATATTATTGTTATTATTAGTTTGTTATTTTAGAAAGTTTCTTGCTCTATCATCTAGTCTGGAGTGAGTGGTGCTATTATAGTTCACTGTAACCTCAAACTCCTGAGCACATGTGATCCCTCATGCCTCAGCCTCCTAAGTAGCTAGGATTAAGGTATATACCACCATCCTGTCTTATTTTTAATATTGGTGTAGAGACAGGGTCACACTATGTTGCCAAGACTGGTCTGAAACTCCTGACCTCAAGCAATTCTCCTGCCTTTGCCTCTCAATGCTCTGTGATTTACGCCACACAGCCATAAACTTTAATTAAACATTGGCAATACAGTAGGCAGAATGCTAAGCTATGGAGATTTTAAAAAATTAAAATACAGTCAAGAGGGGAAATTCTAATAGGAAAGTTGAATAAATAGGCAATTCCTAAACTGTATTAATACTACAATAAATGCAAAATTGAATATTTTGTATTATATAACAGGTATAAATAATGCAGACTTAAGGGGTAGATTGTCAGGGAAAGATTCCTAAAAGTTATTTTATCTGGCCTAAAGTCGAAAAAGTATGTCTTGCTTGGTTATATAAACTTTATTAGACAAGTGGCAGCATAATATTTATTCCATTTTTTGAGTTAGTGAGCATTCATTAATGTTTTAATATTCCAAAAACTTAAAAATATCTGCATTTGGCACTGTTATTTTAATAAACATTAAATTTATGAAGCCATCTTTAATCTATGAATTTTATTTTTTATTTTAATTACTAATCTAAAATAAGACGAGACTGATCATTTAGACATCTTGAATGTTTTCCAGATTAATGTCTACATAATGAAAAATATTTATGCACCTATATATATGAGAATCTCTGCTCATGAAAAAAACACAGCAGATACATATTCCTAAGAACATAAAGATGAAAAGGAATGACAGTTCTTCAATTTCTCTTTTTTTCTTGAGATTCAATATATGGGAAAAAGTCGCATCATTTTTAGTCGTCTTCTGATTTATTTAATTATATATGTAGTTGTTGACATCAAAAGCATTAATTTTTTAGTTTTTAAATCCTCTGTTCAAGTAAAATGTCTAAGCAAAGAAGATGATGTGCTGTTTTGCAGAAACATTGTATGTTGGAAAAGTTGTTTAAGTGATATGTTTAGTGCAAATCCTAAGGCTACTACTCAGGAAAGACACCAATTAGAAATAGACTTGAAGAACAACCAGGAGGCTTAAATATAATTTCTTCCTGAATTCAAATTGTTACGCTAACATGCATAGTTCACTCAATATTTTCATATGTCATAAATTTTTTGAAGCAGTACTATTTTTGTCCATATCCTGCATAAAACACAACCTCAAAATATAGGTCAGGGTGTTACTAACTGCTTAGAGCAAGTACACACTTGGGAAATTTATTTTCCTAAAGACATATCTAAAGACCTATAGGTGTTTGGACTTTCCGTTATTGAGATGTTGTTACAAAATCTCTAAAGGTCTCTATCTTTTATATGTAAACATAAATGAACATTTAATATAAACAGTAAGGATCTTTTTAAAAGAGATTCATATCTAAAATTTTAAGGCTTATGCATTAACTTGAATCTTTTAGAAATGCCATATTTTGATAAAATCAGATTATACAGTTGAAGCATTATCTAGGAAAAGAAACTTCTTTCCTTGTAATTTTAATGTCCAGATTAATGCTGTGTTTATAATAACATGATTCGCCTGCTCTTCCTACTCAGGGCATGAGACTGTGCTTCTTATGTCATCCATTCAATTTGGTATTTTTCTTCTAACGAAGGCACATCTGCGTTCTTTGCGTTAATTTTCAATGTTCTCCTAGGAAAAGTATGCCTGGAGTCTGGATGATTAACTACTTCTTGGGAAGCATTTTCTTTTGAAAGGGTGACATAAGTGCTAAAGCATGTAGAATGTGCTACCATATTAAATACATGTTCATTAACAAAAATAAATTTAAAATGAAGGTGGTTTTATGTCTCTAGGGCAATAGCAATTTATGCCTCACCAATTTGCATGAACTTGCATCCCTAAATTTTCTATTCTTCCACTTGGACTCTATAAAATGTATAGACTCACACACGTTTTGGGCGACACTTCTAAGAGGTTCTTTTCCCCTTAACTGTTAAAATATTTAAGGTGTTTGTAGGCATTTAATCCCAGTAACTGCTGTTATTTAAATTTTTTGCAGAATATGTAGCAATATACAAATACCTCCATATAATACTTTGTCAAGAAAAAGATCCTTTGATTAGAAAAAAAATCTAGCCCGTGTTTTTTAAGAAAATGATTTCTTCTTTGTTTTCTGTATCTTCAATAGCTTCCACTCTCTCTTCTTCTCTTCCTCCTGCTATTCCTTTTTCTTTTCTTCCCCTGTCATCATCCCTCCCACTCCTATTTCTTTCTCATAATCATAATGACTGCCTTCAATTGGGGCCTTATTCACATGATAGATACTGTACCATTTCTTCAAATGTCTTAATTAAAATGAATACATTTTTTAATAAAACCAAACATAGGATGAACTTTACTCTTGTATCTCCTTGATTAAGTTAAACACGTAACTCCATTTGTGTGGGTTAAGCTGCCAGTTGATGAATAGATTATTTCCAGTGTTTGTGAGCTTGCCTCCAAATTCTTAGAGTAGATTTGTATAGCATAGTATAATTGACTTGAGAGTCTTTCAGATAATGTATGATGGTTACATATGTGCCACTGTCATCATAAAGGCAGGGTCGTCATTTGAATTATTGCCCTTCACAGTCTTCTGTATTCACAAACTTCCTAGCTTCACTGTAATCAACTTGCAAAGAAAGCCGTGCCGTTGGTTAAAAAAGAAAAAGTGTGATTAACAGTACACGTCTCTACTTCAATAAAATAAAATAACAACAAAATAAAAACGGGAGTAGGGGAGAAGGCATACACCTGACTGTTGCTTAAACAGAAGGCATATTTTTTGAAAAATATAGCTCAACTGCATAAATTAGGAAAAGGTATATAAACCTAATAGCTGCCGCAATAAAAGGTCATAAAATGAAGTGATGAAGAGTGCCGGCTTTGCAGGTCCCACAGAGCTGGCATCAAATATTTGCACCAGATTAATTAGCAGACCAACTTTGGGTAAGTCACTTAACCTCTATAATCCTCAGTTTCTGCATATGCAAAATGACAATAATAATAGTATTTGCCATCATTAGGTATTTGAGAGAATTAAATGAGAGAGTATGGGAATATTTAATATAGTACCTGAACAAGTATTTAGTAGATGGTTATTTATTCTTATTAATATGCACCAAAGTCAACTTGGTAACTCAGTGAAAATATGAATTTCTCCAAACTACTGGGCAACTAAGTATATGTAAAAATAACTCCAAATTACTCTCTGTAATAGAAATAAGTGGTAAAAAACATGAATTCGATTTTTTATGTAATTTGCCATTACATAGCTAGATTTATTTTCTAGTCATAACATTCTTAAGAAGTAATGTTTTTTCTAGTATTTAAAAAATTTTTCTTGAACCCCTAGAATTTGTCAGCTATTCTAAGGCCTGAGTGAAGATAAAGCAGTGGACAAGGCAGGTAGAGTTCTTGCTTTCCTGAAGTTTACATTCTTGTCAGTAGAAGAATGAGGTGAAGACAGACAGACAACAAATGTATTAATAATACATAAATAAGGTAATTTCATTAAATGATACATGCGATGAGAATAAGAAATCAACATGCTACTCAGTGCATGACTGGGTGACTTCTTTGATTTGCATGCTGTGTTAGGCCATTCTTGCATTGCTGTAAATACCTGAGACTGAGTAATTTATAAGCAAAGAGGTTTAATTGGCTCACAGTTCTGCAGGCTGGACAGATATGGTGCTGGCATCCGCTCAGCTTGCGAGAAGGTCTCAGGGAGTTTTTACTCATGGCAGGAGATGAAGAAGGAGCCGGCAAGTCACATGATGAAAACAGGAGCAAGAGAGAGAAAATTGGAGGTGAGGCACCACACACTTAAATAACCATATCTCTCAGGAGAACTCCCTCACTATGGCAAGGACAGCACCAAACCATGAGGGATCTGCCCCCATGACCCAAACACCTCCCACTAGGCCCCACCTCCAACACTGAGGATTACATTTCAACATGACATTTGGTTGGGAACAAGTATGCAAACTATATCAGGAGTGTCAGGAGTGGACTTTCTTTGAAATTATATTTAAACTGATTTCTAAATAATAAGAAGGCCAGCTACAGCCAGGACAAGACCCTAAACTGGGAACAAGTCTACTGTATTTCTGTGTAGGATGAACAGAAACCAGGACAGTGTGTCTGGAGCTCATTGGTCTAGGGGAAGAAAAATGCTCAAATAATTTATTTAGTTCTTTAATTTATTTTCCCTTTTATGGCTCACTGACTACTTTCTATTTAATTAACATGTTTATTCTTCATGTTAGAACAAAACCTTTCTTTTATTTATTTACTTACTTTTATTTTGTGTTGTTTTTTTGAGATAGAGTCTTGCTCTGTCACCCAGGGCGGAATGCAGTGGCACAATCTTGGCTCACTGCAACCTCTGCCTCCTGAGTTCAAACAATTCTCCTGCCTCAGCCTTCCAAGTAGCTGGGATTACAGGTGCTTGTCACCATTCCTGGCTAATTCTTTTATTTTTAGTAGACACAGAGTTACACCATGTTGGCCAGGCTGGTCTTGAACTCCTGACCTCAGGCAATCTTCCTGCCTCAGACTCCCAAAGAGCCGAGATTATAGGCATGAGCCACCACACCCAGCCAAAAACATCTTTTAAATCTAGGATAGCTACAATATCATGGAACAAGCTCACTGCACCATTCTGATATCACTGACAATATTAAAAATTATACAAAATTTCTGTCACTAGTAAGTTTCAGTGAGTCTATTTCCATCTGCAGGAATGGAAGTAGGAAGTGGGGGAAAATAGAGAACGCAGAATTGTGATATCCTTGTCCCACCAGCATGCAAATCATTTATCAGTGCACCACTATACAGAAGCTTTCACTGCCAGGGGTCTCTGAGCAAATCATTTCCATTACTAGTGTGTTCTAATAATCCCTTTGCTGACTCAGCTACCTGAATATAAATATCATAGAAATGACTAGGAAATAAAAGCCACTTTGAAACGGCAAAAAGGTATCTAAAAGAAAATGTTCCCTACATATGCCTTCATATTCGTAACTCTTTGTTTAAAAATATGCTTATCATAAAGTATTTTGACTCTGTTTGAAGCCAATAAAAGAAAAATAATTCCTTTCCACATATCACTATATGCTGTTAAAGCTTCCTATCTTGAATGGCAGCTGTTTTACCCCATACTAACACAATGGATATAGAAAATCTCCTAATATTACACACACACACACACACACACACACACACAAACACACACACACCCCAACTGAAATTGCCATAAATATCAAAATAGCCACAATGAATTCCTTAGTATTAAAGTCTTCATTGTTTATTCAATATCGGTCTTAGTGGGTTGTCTTGAGGTACAAATGGGATCATGCGCTATTTATTTGTGATACACCAGAGGCATTTTTTAGTCTCTGCTGGAGTTTCTGTTTCCTCCTGTATTTGCTTTACATATTCAACCTTCCCCCCAACCCCCAACAGCCTTTAAATACTACTAGCTGTTGAATTTAAAGGCTGGCGTCTGGGGGGAAAAATCCTTTGTGAAATCTATATGGTGACAATATTAAAGTAAAAAAGTAGACTAGTAATACTTTTTGGAAATTCGTTTCAAATAGTATTAGTGATGTAGTTTGTCATTACATTCATATCTAAAATATGAGCTAGAAATATGATTATTACATGTGATTTTTAAACCTTCACGGTTATATATCTTAAAGCTAGTTTATGTAAGTTTAAAAGGCTATAAATTGCAGAGAAGTGAGCAGCTACCTTTAGAAAGATTTTGGAATTAATACAGTGTTGAGTTAAAATCCTATCACAATTAAAGGTAAAATACAAAAGTACATTTTAGAGTATAAAGGCTTAACGAAGAGACATTCTTGGTGAAATCATAGAGTGAATTTGTGGCTGTTACAATAAATGAGGAGCACTGAATCATGCCAGAATACATTGTATCCCTGACAGTTCAAGTGAGATTTGTAAATGGTTCTACTATTCTTTTTTGGAATACATATATGATGTCAATTCATTCTTTTCCAGTCTGGTATAAATATGTGCACATTTTTAAAAAGCATGAAGTTTCCTTGTATGTAGATTCCAATGCTCTTTTTGCATTAATGCTGGTAGGTCAGGTTGAACCTAAATAAGACCTGTTTAACAATCAGCAATGTCTTGCTTGGTTCCTAAAAGGCATGTGTATTGACCTCCTTGCCTTGGAGGTCACCCTATGGAGACAGTTCAATATGTGTGTGTATGTATATGGAGTGGTGTGGGGAAAGAATAGATTATTTGCATTTGACTCCATTTTTGCCCTCAACAGAACATAATTACAGCCATTTATAATAATAATATTATTAATATTGTTTCCATATGTATCTATTTCTGCATTTATTTGTTTCTAAATGGTGTCAGTGCTTTTCTCTTTTTTATGTCCCTGAGAGTTTGCTTTACAAAATTTATTATCTAGCATAAAGAAGATTCATCATTTCTTCTAGATTTTTTTTTTTTTGCCACTTCTTCCGAGATAGAAGCTTCCTGAAAATTACACAGCAAAAATTTGAGAAACAATAGTTGGAATATATGTCTTAGTTAAAACAGTGTGCTTGATTCTGAAAAGGAGCTACCATATGTTATTGCATTAATCTTCTCAGCAGCCAAATGTGAGAGATACCTCTATTTGATAGATGAAAAACTGAGGTTTAAAGAGTAAGAAATCCATAGAAACAAGATTCAAGTTCAGAAGATGCAGCCTCCTGCCAAACTTGGGTGGGGCACAGGTAAAATTAAGATTAAGTTATTGTAGGAGGAGTGAAAAGTGAAACAACTGGGATGAAACTGCAGTTGGTTCTTAGAGCTGTTAATTGATATTTATTTCTTAAATAATGCTGTAGTAAAGTTTAAAAAAACGCAGAACCCACAAATTTCACTAGGCTAACTATGTAATTAACAACCAAATATTCATTATGAAGAATTTACTAACCCTAGATCCCAAATACTGTGTTTCTGTATTTTTTCTAGTTTAATGAGTGTTAATGGCAAACAAATAATGAAGCTCTTTTGATTGTTTAGTGATTTAATTTCTGAATGGTGTATGCATAGCATAAAGATTAAGTAGGGAATTAACTTAAATAAACATTTTTTAAGATGTAAAAGACAAAGAAAACCTACTTTTCCATTCAATGATATAGTCTTCCTTTAAATTAGAAAATGATAAATTTAAAGATAGCCCCTTTTTTTCACTGGATTGAACATCAGCAAACTAGGGCTTTGTTAGGAAAAAATGGTAATTGTAGCGGCTCCGTCAATCCTGGAAACTGCTATTCTATTATCAGCATTCCAGCTAATTTCAGCAGTCAGCATAGAGTATGGGAAAGGTGACCTTGAATACCGTATCTGACAATCCTTGTTTGGAATATTTGCCAAACTCAACAAATTTTGCAAAACTGAAAGCCAGTGCACATTGAATGGAAAAATTAGAGAATTCAAAGCAGATGAAAGTGCTTTTCAAATCACAATCAGTTCCCTTATCTCTCTTCTAGTTCCATCTCTAACTGCCAGGCTGATTCACTATCATATCATCATTCTTTGTTTTCAGAGTCTCCTTTGCTCTCTCTTGTTCTCCTTTTTAATCACTTTTTATCATGACATCTAGTTTTATATGTTTATATAATGTATCACAGTTTCTACTATTTTGCTACTTTTAACTTCCTTTTTATTTCCCTTTGCTTTTTCCTAAATGGTTTATAAATATCAACTCTAAAAAAGAGCCACATTTTAAGGAAATAGGAGCTGACAACAAAAACAAAAACAAAACCCACCAACAACCTTGACTACTGATTTATGATCATTTATCTAACCTAAGCACTTCACAAATTAGGCATGTTGGTCAAAGGAGCAGAGAATTCAGGGCTAGTGATTTTGCAGAGGTCTTATAACCTAATAGCACCTGTAAGGTATAATACTTCTTCCACGATTGTGCACTGATGTGTTTCATGGTTTGAAAGTCATAGAGTGACCTTACTGCTAATCCCATGCTTTCTGGTACTCTGTTGGTCTCGTATTATGTCCTATCGTGAAAATCCAGAAATCACCTCTGGATAAAAATGAGACCTAGATTTGTACAGAATCATATTTACTCTCTAAAGCTACTCTTGGGTTTCCTGTTTTAATGAATATCAGAGATCAATCTGCAGCGATGCCCTCCTTAAATTCTACTAAGAAGTCAGTCTCTTAGGAAAACTCTGGGAGTTTTGTGAAATTATAATTCCCTTACTGACACTACAAGAACTGTAACATCCTGGAAAATTCTTTTAAAAAATCTGCTTTTCTAGACATCAGATAGACTTGTGCTTCAAGGCATTCGAGATGGTCAGAAAGATCTGTTACATGAACCTAGTGGGAGCTTGATATATTCGGTGAGTGATAAATAAAAGCGAAGGAATGAGTGAAATAAATGCATAACTTGAGAAGTTGAGTAAGTAACAGTTCATAAGGTGTTTGGGTTTTTCCTTCAGTAAGAAATGATTTCATAACTCTTCCAGTCTGGCTCCTATATGATCTGACATGCTTATGTCCTTTGCAGTGAATGGATAGAAAGCCACCTTGGCATCTATACTCCGTATCTAAATGAAAGCCATACCACTCTACTCTGCTTGCTCTGAACTTTTTAATTCCCATGTTCCTTCTTTTTTTTTCCGTCATTTTTTAAAATTTATTTTTATTATACTTTAAGTTCTAGGGTACCTGTGCACAACATGCAGGTTTGTTACATATGTGTACATGTGCCATGTTGGTGTGCTGCACCCATCAACTCGTCAGCACCATAAGAACTCAAACAAATTTACAAGAAAAAAACAAACAACCCCATCAAAAAGTGGGCAAAGGGTATGAACAGACATTTCTCAAAAGAAGACATTCTTACACCTGTGTTCCTTCTTATTGCACTGCTGTTCTCTGTTAACTTCAGTACTTAAGTCCCTTCCTCCATCCTAGGCACCGCTGTGTAGATTCAAGGTATATTTCTCAATATTTGCCCTCCAGTCACCAGAATTACATCACCAGAGAGGAATGACACCTTCCCCGCATCAGGTTCCATGATGAAATGAAACAACTGGGCCTGCTCACCTCCTATGAATTCCATTCTGAGGAGGGTCCAGGCCCTTACTCCTAAACCAAAAGTCTCCCAGGTCTCTCCCTTTGTGAAAATTTTGAGACATGTTATACCAAGCAAGATTAGCCATCAATATTGGGGATTTCCATGCATAATATTCATGACCAAACTTGAAAGTAAAATTTATTTCTATGTTTTTATTATTTTTGTCAACAACTATTACAAACGTATTTATTATTTTCCTCCTTTAAATTTCAGCCCATGAATATAGCTTTCTGAACTACTCAACAGGCATAATTATATGAATTAAGGTACTTAGCAAACAGATATGGATTCATATTTGTGAAAACCTCAATTTGGAGATGTCAAAATATAGAATATGGCATATTAAATCATATAAATTATATATCATGCTTTTTTTTCCTTCAGTTTAATTGGCTAGTATTTGGAAAGAAAATAACATTGTTAGTACTAGGTCTTTCCATTTTTCTACACAAAATATAATATTGATTTATAGTTCATTGACGTTCATAAAGAGAAGTCCATTTCATCAATTGTATGTTCCTCACATCTCTCCCAGGTAAAACTAATTTTACTTCTACTATAGATTGTATTAAATCAATATGACCATTGTTTCATAAGTGTATTAAATTTCTGAACTTAGCATAAATTATCTAAATAGTACATATAACTATGAAGCACTGCCTTTACATAATACAATTTTGTTATCTTGTTTTTCATTTATTTAATAGGTTAGTCAAATATTACATTTAGAAAAACTAAGGAAAATGTATCTTATTTTAATAGGGAAAGATCTAACTAAAGACAGAGGCCCTTCCACAACCAAGAGTATGAATAACCCCTGAGAGTTCAATATGCGGCTAACCCACTTTCTTGTGTCCAAATCCATAGCCTATGTTTCACCGTCAAAATTTCCCCAACTTAGAAAATGAGGTCAAAAAAAACAGCAAAGTGTATACATTCATCACACATAGTTTCAGGTATCCACTGCACAGTTTTTATTCCTGCTCCATCTATAGACTCCTGTAACCAATTCTTAACATAATACTAAAAATAGAAAATACTTACTGAGTGCTTTCTATTTGACAAGCACTATGGCGAGCAATTTACGTGCATTGTTTCCTTTACTCAGAACATAAATCTATGAAGTACCTTTGATATTTTCCTTTTATAGATGAGGAAACAGTTGAAATAATTTGCTGAAGGCCCACAGCTAGTAAATGGAACTGAATACAAGTCTGTATGATTCTTAAGTTTATTCTCTTAATCACTGCACTATATTTCCTATTTGTGAACATCATTACATTTCATAGTTTTTTAAATTCATGGATTTAAATTTTAGAATCAACTTGATTCTAAAATCAAGTGAGTCTCTGTGACTTAGAGAGCCTTCCTTTCTCTGCCATTATTCCAGGAATGGTTGTCATTGAGTCAGAAACAGGGGACAAGGGAGTATGTTTTATAATCTTCTGTGCTCACATTTTCTTCCCAAGTCCTCTATCACTGCCATAATTTTGAAGCACCAGTGTTTTTCGAATAATTTACTCAATTTCTAGAGTTTTTTAAATTAATTTTCATCACTTCTAATAGGAGTATTGTTATCAAGTTATAAGAAAAATCTAAATTGAAGCAGAATCTAGTAGTAATTATAAGTAATGTAAAAAGGAATAATTTTCTATAAAATTCACTTAAAATAATAAATGAAGTTTGAAGCTAAAATGCAAGAGAAAACATCAGTTTTTGTGTGGTATGTGTCTGTGTTGACTTTGTAATTTTTCCGGATATGGTTTCCATAATTTTTGGTACCCATAAGTATCTTCCTTATATTGAAATAATATGGATGCACTGAGAAAAATGCATTAGCCCTTAATATATCATATATAACATCCCTTTAATGTATCATATACAATATCCAAGTTTGCATTTCCATCCTCAATTTTTTAAATAAAAAAATTAATTGTTCTGTGGGTGTCAAATTTTAAGTGCCAGCTAAAAATAATTTTATCATTATATATTTCATGTATAAAGAAGCAATTTAATGGTGGACATGGTGGTTCATGCCTGTAATCCAGGCACTTTGAGAGGCTGAGATGGGTTGATACCTTGTGTCCAGGAGTTCGAGATCAGCCTGGGCAACATGGCGAAACCCTGTCTGCACAAAAAATACAAAATCTTTTGGGAAGTGATTAATTAATAAAGGCTTCACCCTTATAAATGAATTAGTGCCTTATAAAAGGGCTGTAGAGAACTAGCTTAGCTCTTTCCTTGACCTTCTGCCATCCCCTGTGAGGATATAGAAGAAGGCCCTCACCAGACACTAAATGCTGGCACGTGGATCTTGGACTTTTCAACCTCCATAACTTTAAGACATAAATTTCTATTGCTTATAAATTACCTACTCTCAGGAATTTCATTATATCAGCACAAACAGACTAAGACAGTTTACATTTGCATTGACAGTTTGGTGATGCTAAAAGGAACATTTTAGTTACATTTACTTAATTTCTCAGCAGTATTTGATGCCATTTATAGAGAACCTACCATGCGCCAGGCATTATTCTGTGTGCTTTACAAGTATTGACTCATTGACTCATTCATAGTAAATCATTATTTGATTGTAGTATATATTCTCTAAAATCCTGGGTTTCTATGTCATTATCTGTTTTATGTCTACCTTTCTGCCTACTCTGACACAATCTCAAAATAGGTGCCTATTCTGCTACATTCCTCAATGTTTTTCAAGGTGTTACCAGCTTTTTCTCGTATCACATTTCCTGCGCATCCTGAATGAGTTCATCTGTTCCCATAATTTTAATTTTTGCTCCACACCATTTCTTCACCCAAGACACATATATGTAATTTACCAGAGAAGGTCTTTCCTTGAACGTCCTTCGGGCATTTCATACTGAATATATTGGAAATGTAGATTTGCCATTTCTTGCACTCAGTCTCCAGATATACTCCTGATTTGAAAAGTTGATGTAATCTACTCCTTTACCCAAGTCAAAAGCCCTGATAATTTTCAACGAGTCTTTCTTCCTGATATCCTATATTTAATTGATTACCAAGTGCCAATCATTATTTTTAGATGTATTTTCCCTGAATATTATAATTTCTATTTAAAATCTCTTTAATATATTTGTTTCCTTGAGCTCCTATAGCAATTACCTTAGTTCAGGCCACAATCACTGCTGGCATAAATTTCTGCCACAACTTCCTAACTAGTCTCTCTCATACTAATCTAATTTACTTTTCTAAAATGTAAGTCTAATAGTTATAATTCCCTGATTAAAACCTTTTAAAATGCTTCCCATTAAAATAAAGTCTAAAGCACAAACTTCTTAGGATTTCATAGAATGCCTTTATACATGGCCTCTGATTATAACTGTAGCTTCATTATTCACTACTCTTGAAACCACCTTTGCAAAAATTGTAGCAGTGAGAGAAATCTAACCTAACTGACTCCATCTTGCTTCTAATCTCACAGGTTAACTGCCCTTGCTCATTCCTGGGCATAGGCCAAACTAACTATGGCAGGAATTTAGTTTAGAGCTTAACTGAAGTGAGGATAAGTCTTTCCCAAGACTGACTCCCTCTGGGGACTGAAACCACCTCTGTAAGACTAATGAAAGGCCACAAGTTTAGGATTATGGGAAGGGCCTGAATTCTGCTGAGATATGAACATAGGTAAATGATAACCAGCCATTTTTCCCTAGCTTGCTTACTGCTCAGGAGTCATGTGGCTGGAGGTCACAAAATTTTTGTAACTTCTACAATTGCTCTTGTAGATATCATCGCTATTATAAAACCTAAGACTGGTGTTTGAGATATTTTTCACACTTTTGCATTTGGGTAGACAAATGGATGCTACCCGGACCTGTGACTGATACCAAGAAGCTGGAATCTGTCTCTGAGACTGACTGGGTGGGGATCACAGCACATGGAGACAGTTTGGACACTCCTATGATTTCATCCTCAACTTATTAGCAGCACCCATTCCCTAGCCCTCTGCCTGCTAAATTATACTTAAAAAGCCTAGCCCCCATGCTTTAGGGAAGGCAAATTTGAGAAAAATCTCCCATCCTTCTGTTCAACTGCCTTATGATAATTAAACTCTTTGTGTTACAATCCTGCCGTCTCAGTGAATTCGGGCTTTATCTGTGTGGCAGGAAGAAGAACCCATTGGGCTGTAACACTCTCCCAGTGGACTCTACTCTCAGTCCACACGAACCTACTGACAATCCCACAAACTACTTATAGTCCTTTCCTTATTTGCAAACTTTTGCACATGCCGTTCACTCAGGCTTAGAACCTCTTCATCTTTCCCCATTCCCTTGTCTGACTATACTACACTATATTACAAACACCACTAAACACAAACACACGCAGCATGACCACAGCATTCTGGCTAGCTCCTAATGTTATTTCAAATCATCACATATCATATCCAAAAGCATCTCTCTAATTCTTCTAAGTTTGGTTAGATGTCCCCTCTAAATACTAAGTAGGAACTATGCTTTCTCTCCTTTACCATATAGTTTGACTTGTTCTTATAACACAGTTAATGTTCAATGAATATGTGTGAAATGAATATCTGATGCTGATGCCTGAATGTTCCTGACATAGAGGCTTGTCATACAGTGTTTGGTACTCTCTTCTAGCTGCTTGTTTATTCCTTCTATTGAGTTTCAGGATTCTCGTACAATTTGAATAGAATACCAAGTTCCCAATGATTTTAAACTTTCTTCTGGTGTTCTTCTTCAAGAGCTTCTATGAGAAATTTGGAAGGGAAAATGATCAATTGTTAGCTATTTGTACCATCCATAATGTGATAATATTTTTTATATCTTTGTGCATTACTGAGTGATTGCTATGTGTGGCAGGTACTTTGAAAAGGTCATTTAAAATTTATTGATATAAGAATGAAAAAGTCAAATAAAGTCATGTTCAGAATTGTGTGGCTTGGAATTAAGACTACTGTTTTCCCAGTTGACGTTAGCCAACTAACACAATTGGTTAGAATTACCAAAACGGATTCAGGTGAGGTATCTGTCAAAGACCATGCTAAAATAAAAACTCATTATGCCTATGGTATTTATTATGTCTAATCCTGAAAAAACTATGTTACTACTGTTACTTCTTTTAGGTGAGCCCTTTACACTTTCTACTTGCGATTGCTGTTGCAAATGTTATTCCTTTTCTCCAAATACACTGCTTCATTTTCCAGTCTTAGATTTTCATGAGTAGTATTGAAAATAAGCTGTGACTATCATATCATTAGGAAGAAAAATGTCAATCCCCTCTGGAAACATCCTCTCACATACACACTCAGAAGTAACACTCTATCCGTTCTGTAGGTATTCCTTAATCCAGTCAAGTTGACACCTAAAATTAACCATCACACTGGATATATAGCTTTTCTATGTTTTAAGGGTGTGGGGACAAGTGTTTGAGGAGAATTAAGTTTACTAGAAACAATACCCAGAAATTTTTCCTAATTTTCTAGAATAACGTATAACTCCATACTTTGTATATAGTTTGTGCTTCCAATGTACCCTGGGCACATCTCTGGCATTGTGTTTCTAAATTGTATTACGTATATCTTTTTATGTTTCTGTTTTGCTCATGGAACTTTGAGAATTTTGAAGAGAAAGCTGTTTGTTATTCATCTTTACATCTCTAGTGACCATCTTATGCCTGGAACATATTTGATGCTCAACAAATTTTTATTGGAAAAAGTGGAGGAATATTTTTTACGAAGTTGGAATCAATTTTTTTCCAGTTCACTATACAGTACAGTATGATACACATGTCAGGCTTAGGCAATGAGGGAAACATATGAAACAACTTTGGTAGTGTTGAGCCATCCTTTAAGAGGATTAAAAGGAGAATCATGTTGCAGCATAATTACATTTTTCTTTGAATTATTTTCTACTAATTTTATGTGTGTAAATCTTATCTTCCAAAAATATTATTAATTATTGCAATAATCTCCTAACTAGTTTCTTTGCTCTGCCTTTGGCAGTTTATTCACAACCAAGCATGCAGAGAATCCTGTTAAAAATAGGTCAAAGAATATCACTCCTCTGCTCCAAACCCTCCAATTACTCTCTAATGTTGCACAAGTCTGACATATGTGACCCCTCTTACTTCTATAACCTCTTCTACCTTGACTTTCCTCCTCTTCTCCTAGCTCACTCTGCTCTGAAACTCTGATGTCAGGTGTGGTCCTGCATCAGGGCATTTGTCCCTGGAGTGTCCCTCTTTCTGGAAGAGTCCTCCTCTAGAAATCCCGTGCCTTTCTCCTTCACCTCTTTCAGGTGCTGTTATAATTTGAATGTGTCCCCTCCAAAATTCTGATGTTGCCAAGGTGATGATGTTGAAAGGTGTGGCCTTTGAGGTGTGCAGGCCATAAGGAATTCTCCCTTGGAAAACGATTAAGGCCCTTATAAGCTGCTTTATTCAGCATTTGACTCACTCGGCCTTCTACCTTCTGCCATATGAAGGCACATTGTTCCTCCTCTCTGGATGAGGCAGAGTCAAGGAGCCATCTTGGAAGGAGAGAGCAGCTTTCACCCGACAACGGTACCTGCTGGTCCCTTGATCTTGGACTTCTCAGCCTCCAGAACCTTGAGAAATACATTTCTTTTGTTTATAAATTACCCAATCTCAGATATTCTGTTATAGCAGCCCAAACAGAGTATGATAGGTGCTTACTCAGACATGACCGTTTCTGTGAGGACTCCCTTTACACCTTGTCTGAATCATCACAAACTCTAGGAGAGCCTCTCCCATACACATGTGTTTTCCTTACCATGTGCCTCTTTACTTTTTCTGGGTATTACCACTACCTAACAGATTCTGTATTGTACCTATCTTTCTTTTTGTTGTGTCTTCATAAGGGAAAGGATCTCAGGATTTTGTTTGTTTTTTCTTTTGTTTTTCACTACTATAAATTCCAAACCTATAACACTGTCTGGAACTTGGTAAATGTGTTGGTTATTGCCATGTGTTGACTTAACTGGGCCATTGGAGGCCCAGATTGCTGGTTAAACATCGTTTCTGAGTGTGTCTGGGAGGGTGTTTCCAAAATAGATTAGCATTTGAATTGGTGGACTGAGTAAAGCAGATGGCCCTCCTCCATGTGGATGGGCATCATCCAAACCCTTGAGGGCTGGAATAGGACAAGACGTTGGAGGAAGGCTGAATTTGCTCTCTGCCTGACTGCTGACCTAGGGCATCACTCTTCTCTTGCCCTTGGTGCTCTTGGTTCTCAGGCTTTCAGACTCAGACTGAAATCTAAACATTTAGCTCTCTGACTCTCAGGACTTTGAAGTACACCACTGTATTTCCTGAGTCTCCAGCTTATAGAGGACAGGTAGATTATGGGGCTTCTCAGCTTCCATAATCATGTGTGCAAATACTTCATAATAAATATGTGTATGTATGATATATATACACAACTAACTATATGTGTGTATATGCATATGTATGTGTGTATATATATACATGCACACATACACATACAGTTAGTTCTAATATGTAGACATTTAAATATTGTTGAATTAATGAAAAATAAATAAATACTTGATAGTAGATACATTGTATTTTGACCTTCTGTGTTTTCCAATATCATTGTCATTTCTATATTAAAACGTATCTTCAAAAAAGAAAAGAGGTTCCTACACTGACATATGGAGGAAATGTCTTATGAGCATGAATCTTAAATACCAAAACTAAAATTTCTCAAAGGATTTATTTTTTGCAAAGCCAATATGAATAAAATATTCAATATTGAGTAAGTAATGTAACATTTTCTATACCCCAGACTACTGACTGGCCTTTTGAAGGAAATACTTTTCTTTTTAGTAGATTAATCCTAAAGAGTGTTTCTGTCTAATATATATGAACATTTCCTTTATAAAGAAAATTTCAAGTGTAGAACACCAGAGGAGTAAAACCGTTAACAGTGAAACATCTATCTTTAAAACTGTCATAGAGTATAATATACCCCCAAAAAACTTCACAAAAAGAGCGCAAGCATTGTTAAATATTCTTTTTTTAGCCAACAATGTACCATGCTAAACACTAAAATGTAAGGCAATGTCAAGACAATGACAAACGCCTTTGAAAATTTCATCTGTTTCCCAAGACACTACATGATTTTCCGGTTTATCATAGATTTCACGTGTGCCATGAGAATCAGCTGTGACCACTCCATCGTTAGATAAAGGGCTGCAAACTGGCAGCTGACAAACACATTTGGATGACTTCCAAAGATTCCAGAAAGAAAGACTTAACTCACACCCTGGCCCAACCACCACTCTGGCTAGCGTGCGCAAAGAGGAAAAGACTGTAATTGAGTACAGCTTGATTCGACTTCCTGAAGTAGTCCAAAGAGTTTTAAAAGGAGCAAATAAGGGAAAACACATAAATAATAAGGGCTAGCTGTCTCTGTTTGCAGGTCTTTATGCCTTTTCAACACTTGTTTGTTATACCTTCTGGATAATGAAATCAAGATGTGCATTCCTTCCAAATACCTAATTGCACTCTGTGACCGCAACCTGGTCGACAATCAAACCCTCTACCCTCAACCAAACAAATGTAAAGCCTTTCAGAACAAACATGCCTTTGAGCCAGGAAGACCTTTAACAATACTGTGCAGAGTTATTTGATGCCTGCACAGCTGAATGTTAGTCATCAGTGCAAGAGATTAACCCCTGTCCTGCTTCCTCAGATAATGGCAATGTTGAAGTAATTTGTTCCACCATTTTGATAAACCCCTTGGTTTAGTTCAGTCCCCCTACATAATCAGCACAGTGCTTGAAGCACATGTACAGTTAATATTGGTGCTATTTTCCAGGCCCAGAGATGACACAGATCAGGAAAATGGAACAATATGTGTGTCGGTGTACTTAACTGCACTGAACTCTTTTTAACGTGTATATGAGACTGATTTTTTATATTTTTGCATCAAATATAAAGACATTTCATGGGAAATTTTCATTGTTTTCCTTAAATGTTACTGGTTTTTATTTAAGCTATCATTTTCTCCTTTTATATTTATTTGGTTTCTGTCATTTTTGTTTATGTGTGTGGGGAGCAGAGGGTGGAAATCAAGTTAATACTCTGGAGTCTACCTGAATTTCAGAAGTACTATAGAAACTAAAATTTCTTGAGCCACTAGAAAATCATATTTATGTAGAGGAAACAACTTCAAAATACAAAATCACTTTTATTTAGAAAAGTGTCTTTTTTTAGTACTAAAAAAGTCATTTCTTTATTCTATTCTGCAAACATAGCAGTTATGAATAATCACCCTCCCCATATATATCATTCACCTCCTACTCTGCCTAGCCACAATTCAGATTATGACAGGGACTAGATGTCATTTTGAATAAAATAAAACCCACAACCATGCGAAGGTGCCTGGAAAAAAATAGTCTCTCAATTAAAAACCTTGTAGGAGAAATATGTCTGGTAGTTGGTTCTTTCAGGAAAAACCTACTTGTTACTATAGTGAATTCCCAGATGTGTCTGAAGAAAGCAGCATTAAGCTGAAATAGATTGACGTCTAGGGTTCTATTAATTGATGGAAGATAAGGAACATATTTTTAAAGAAACAATGTGTTAAACGAAGTAGTTTTTTATCTAAGTGGCATCCCTCAGTAAGGTGGCAGAAATAATAAAGGAGATATCCCTATATCTGGTGTTAATCTAATTTTCTTTACTAAATCATATACATTCAAGGATCCAAAGAGGGAACAACATAAAACATTTTCCTTCGTGCTGTCAAGTTATGCATGTAGACTGAATTGATGCTTCATAAATATATATATACATATATATGTGTGTGTATATATAGTGCATCAGCTTCCCCTGCCATCAAAATCCCATCCTTTCTATATCACTGCCTGTGTCTATTGTTTGTTCAGATATTTACCTTTGTTATGGTGACTAACAACAACAGCCACATTTTTCTCTTATTGAAGCATTAATCTTCGTTATGTGCTCTAATTTTTTGCTAAGAATGTGTGAGTCTACCTTCCTTCCTGCTGTCTCCCATTTGAACTGATTTGCTTTGTTCATTGGTGGCTTCTAGCCCTCTTAATACAAATTCTGGCAAACAAGGACATTGTAACACTATCCAGATGGCTTTAGAAGCAGGTAATTTTGGGTATGTAAATACAGAGGTCATTCATCTATAACAGATGGGTGACTTCTGCATTCTGTTTAGGAGGGTGAGTCCAGCTTATTTCAGGTTCTTGCTTCAAGAATTTAAAGTACTTTTATAGCACGAAAGGAGGCTTTAATACTCTTGGAAGACAGATTTGGTTAGATCATCTTGCTTATAGCAATGATATTGGATAATCTTAGTGATTCATCTCTACTATTCACTTAAGAGCAAGATATATTGGTTTTATGTCAATATTTTGCTTCTGCGAAATAATTATATTGTAGCCCAGTTCCTTCACAATTTCATCCTTAGTATTCATAAAGGCTACCAGATAGTGATGTCCACTTCCTGACACTCTATGAAATCTGTAAATCATTTCTGACGCTTCTTTGCCCTCAAATTAATGCCTTTTTTCTTCATGTGAATTTAGATCAATAGCAATATAGAGAAAGCAACTCTCCACTCTAAATACTTTGTGTTTGTGATGCACAATTAACCTGTATTTTACATTGAGCTATGAGAAGAAAGACAAGATATTTGCCAATTTTCCCCATCAATAATAAAATAAAATCAGTCTTTTTCATGTACCACTACAAAAAAACCAGGCATTACAGCATTTTATGAATGTTATAAAAAATTTATTTCAAGTTTGCAGTGGAGAGAGACAGTTTATCTTTTTAATTTGGAATAGCACAGTGACAATATTAGGGATATTTAAGTAGCACTTTAAGTATTACAATAACAATTCTGTATGCAGTAAGAAAAACAAACATAGCTAAATCTCAGTAAATTTTTGTCATTCAATTTTCTCTTGTTTTACTTAGTAAAGTGAAAAAAAAATAATGTTGTAAAACCTAATTGGACATTGTTCCAGCTTTTATTTTTAAAATTCTTGCTTTAAAAAAAAGGCCTTTCTGGCAATGATGTCTTGAATATAACACCAGGCACATGGGTAACAAAAGAAAATATAGATAAATTGCAATTCATTAAAATTAAAACATTATTAAAGGAAAACATCAAGAGGTAAAAAGACAACCCTTAGAATGAAAGAAAATATTTGCAAATAATGTATCTGATAAGGGATTATTATCCAGAATCTATAAAAATCTCCTACAACTCAACAACTATCCACTTTTGTCAAAGAGATATACAATAGCCAATAAGCACATGAAAACATGCTCAACATCATTAGGGGAATACAAATCAAAACCACATACTATTTCACACCTATTAGGATGACTATAATTAAAAACAAAACTAAACTAAAACCAGAAAGTAACAAGTTTTATGAATATGTGGAAAACTGAAACCCTAATGCATTCCTGGTGGGAATGTAAAATGGTGTAGCTGCTTTAGGAAACAGCATGAGAGTTTCTCAGAAAATAAAGCATAGAGTTGCCATGAAACCCAGCAATCACACTTCTGGGAGTATACCCAAAAAATTGAAAGCAGGAGCTCAATAGATATTTATACATGAATGTTCATAGCAGCATTGTTCACAATTGTCAAAAGGGGGAAACAACACAAATGTCAATCAATAGATGAATGTGGTAAAAAAAAAATGTGGAACATACAATGAAATATTATTCTACCTTAAAAAGAAATGAAATTCTGATACAAAATTTGCTACACTATGGATATACTTCAATATGGATAAACCTTGAAAACATTAAGTGAAATAAAACAGACGCAACAGAACAAACATTGTATGATTCCACTTATATTAGGTACCAAGATGACATAGTTTGGATCTGTGTCCCCACCCAACTCTCACGTTGAATTGTAATCCCCATTATTAGAGGTGGGGCCTGGTGAGAGGTAATTGAATTATGGGAGTGGATTTCTCATGAAGGTTTAGCCCCATCCCCTTGGTGCTGTCTTCATAATAGTGAGTGACTACTCACAAGATCTGGCTGTTTAAAAGTGTATAGCCCCTTTCTCTCTCTCTTTCTCTCTCCCTCCTGCTTTTGCCATGTGATGTGCCTACTTTCCCTTCACCTTCTACAATGATCATAAGCTTCTGAGGCCTCCCCAGAAGCCCAGCAGATGTCAGCGCCATGCTTCCTGTAAAGCCTGCAGAACCCTGAGCCAATTAAAACTCTTTTCTTTATAAATTACCCAATCTCAGGTATTTCTTTATAGCAGTGCAAGAACTACCTAATATACTAGCATAGGCATATACAAAGACAGAAAGTAAAACAGAGGTAATTAAGGGATGGGAATAGGGAGGAGTGGAAGTAATTGTTTAGTTGGTGTAAAGTTTCCATTTGGGATGATGAAAAAGTTTTTGAAATACAGGTGATGATTATATAACATTGGGAAAGTACTTAATGTCAATGTGATTTGTACCCTTGAATAGTTAAATGGTACATTTTATGTATATTTTGTTACAATTTAAATAAATAGAATTTTGAAAAAAATTGAGAAAGAAAGACGGTTCAACAGTATTTTCAGCTGCCTGCATAAGACAGATCTCCTTTTAGGAAGTGGGATGGATTGGATTATCACAGTTCAAGGAATTAACTCTCATCTGTGAAAGTCTATATTCCTATTTGTTTTTCTCATTTTTAGACTGTATTTGATTTTGACCCTGGACTACTGTGCTTTTGCATTTTTGCAGCTCCTATTATACTGGGAACAATCTCTTGGCTTTGGCTTTCATCCTAGCTGTCAATCCTATTCTATAAGCTTGCTGATCCCATGACGGGCTCCCTAGTTTTTCACAATATACAGCCTGATGTTGATAAATCCAATGTTACCACCACATGACATGACCTAGATAGCACATTGTTTGGTTTTACGGAATTTATATTCATATAAATGTAGGTTACACAGGGAAAGTAAGTATAGGAAGAGAGCCATGGACAAAAAACTGAGTGCTATTTATTCCATGCATTCATGTGATCTATGTTAAAATTAGAAGTAACTTAACAATTCCTTTAAACTTTCAATGAATGAGATTTCAGTGCACTCATAAGCACTCAGGCTATTTCTCATTATTCTCTTTCCCTGAAACGATCTGTTTGTATTTTCATTTCTTACATGAGACTGAAGGTCAGAGACTTTGTCTTACTCATCTTCATATCTCCAGTGCTTAGTACAGTGCTCGATAACCCTTGGTTGACCTATACCATTTAATAACATAATATTAATATTTAACACAGCTTTGTTCATGTTCTCATATATTATTTAATTTAATCCTAAAACAACTCTCAAAGCTGGGTACTTTTATTATTATTATTAATTTACAAATGGGAAAACTGGAACTTGGATAGTTTTGACACCTTGAAGGTAAAACATCTGAATGGTAGAACCAAACTTTCATGAGGTTTCTTGATTCAAGAATCCAATATATGTTCAATGACTTCACAGCTGCTTCTCTGAATATCATCCAAATAACATTGTTAGGGGAGAACACTTTATCCATATCTTTCACTTGTATTTCCACATTAAAGAAGTGGAATTCATTCTGCCCCAAGGGCAAAGGTGTGATTCAAGTGATTGGTTAAACTGAGAAAAACATACTGAACACTGATCATGCTCTGCTCAAATCAGCTCATCCCTCTTTTCCTCTGGGATCCAGATGCCCACAGATGGCACAAATTCTCCTTGGTAAGTAAGGAGTAATTCTATTTAAATTTGGGGTTCAATTAGGTGCTCACTTAGCTTTTGTGTTAGATACATTTTCCGATTGTAAAGCAATAAATATAGTAATTAAGTGGACACCTTTTTCTCCATCTTACTTCCAATTTCTTACTAATTTTTCAGATTCCATGCAAGGTGTTATTTATTAGACCCCCACAAAGCTCCCAAAGACCTTGAATAACTCAGGTTATTTTAAGAGTGATGTGGAGAGAGGATAAGTTGTGTAAAGATATTGGTCAGAAGAATCTTTAACTCTGAACTTCAGTGATAGCATCTGGAAGTTGTGACTGTCTAAAAGGCATCTAATAGCCACACAGAAATAATTCTGATTTTCATCTTATTATTAATTACCCAAGAGAAGTCAAGCATGTGTAGGGCTCCATCACTGGCATAGACATTAAAAGGATTCTCAAGATACTGTTAGGTAACTAGGTGATCTTTATTTGTCCTAAAAGTAACAAGAGGTGCAAGGCATCTTCCTAGTGAAGTTTAGTACTCGGGCAATAAGGTAAAGAAGGTATTGTACTTTCTTGCCATTCAATCAGTGGATTCCAGGTACCTAAAAAATTATGTCTGATGTTACATGCTCATTATATTTAATGAAATCATGCCTGCCTTTTTAAATTTTAAAAAGCTTTATTTTAAAAATGCAACTATGTCTTACTTCTTCTGACATACATATTTATTATGTAAAAATCACATAGAAAAAAATCTTTATGATGTTTGGTGCACTTTCTCTTTTTTGTAGAAAGTTATACTGTTGGTGGGAATGTAAATTCGTTCAACCATTGTGGAAGATGATATGGCAATTCCTCAAAGATCTAGAACCAGAAATACCATTTGACTCAGCAACCCCATTACTGGGTATATACCCAAAGGAATGTAAATCATTCTATTACAAAGATTCATGTACGCATGTGTTCATTGCAGCACTATTCACAATAGTAAAGACATGGAATCAACCCAAATGCCCATCAATGGTAGACTGGATAAAGAAAATGTGGTACATATACACCATGAAATACTATGCAGCCATAAAAAAAAGAATGAGATCATGTGCTTTTCAGGGACATGAATGGAGCTTGAAGCCATTGTCCTTAGCAAACTAACACAGGGATGGAAAACCAACACCACATGTTCTTACTTATAAATGGGAGCTGAACAATGAAAACGCATGGACACAGGGAGGAGCAAAACACACATTGCGGCCTGTCAGGGAATGGGGTTGAGGAGGGAGAGCATTAGGAAAAATAGTTAATCCATGGTGGCTTAATACCTAGGTGATGGATTGATAGGTACAGCAAACCACCGTGGCACACGTTTACCTGTGTAACAAACCTGCACAACCTGCTCATGTACCCCACAACTTAAAATAAAAATAAATTTTTTTAAAAAAAGAAAGTTTTAACACATTGCTTGAACAACTTTATGATCAAATTTTTCCTTCATCTAACTATGATATTATTTCATATAATCCCTTCTTTTCTGTAAAGCTTCTTCCATTATATTAGGCAATGTAGGAATAAACCAAGTTCACTTAAAAAATAAATATTAGACTAAATCAGTTATCTAAGTTCATAAAATATTCCTGATTTGAATTTTATTTTCTGCTAAGATTATAAAAGTTGATACTTCAATTTATATAATGTAGAAAATTTCTTAAACTCCCTTCCTAGTACAAATATTCCATTGTTTTCTGAATTGTACAGTGTATTTAATCCTGAACTCAATAACTTGCAACAAATTTTTCCACACCAGGTCCTTTGTTTGTTTAATATACTTGACATATAAGAATAACTCAAAGGAGTTAATTGGGAAACACTAGCAACTAAAAAAAAAAATCTTGCCAGGAACTTTATTTCCCTCAAACTAAAATCTATTTCTGATGACAATACATACAGGCAAAAAAAATTCTATATATTGTTATGAAATCCAAAGACATTATCTACTTTCTGTTTTACTGTCAACAGCTAGATTGGATTTTGCAGAGGTTAAAAACTTACAACATATATAATTTCTAAATCAGGGTTTCAAAAATGTTGAATAAATACATTAATCAAATTTACTTACTACAGGACTGATCAGAGTGATCTATAGACTGATATATGTTGCCATTCCTAGATGGAGATGATTGTGTGGGATTCCCCAAACTTTTTTGACAAAACATCTTAGGAGATAAGTTTGAAAAAACTCAGTTTAAAAAATACTGTTTTAAATAATCAACCTTGAGTGAGAAGTATTGACATGTATGTAAACCAAGTTTACTTTTCAATTTCATGTAAAGGTATGATTAGAAGCTAAGTGTATCAGTTTGGATTGTATATACTTAACGATGCCATTAAATTATTATAATGTATATAACTTATAGCTTAAAGACTCTGATAAATTTTTAGAGCATCTCAATGATATCGTAACTATTGATATCCCAGTTTTCATACAGCCAAACCATAGCCAGATAGAAATATGATGGCTTTTTAAAAAAGAATAAATAATGTAACAAGAAAATTTTGTAAGGAACTAACTAGTAGCAAAAAGTAGTATCCTGACCAAAGGTTACACCCCAAATTTAGTATAGTATGCAAGCAATTTGACCTAGAAACTTTTTCCCTTGATTTAACTTGATTTATTCAGACAGATGTCTACGCCACTTGAGAGAACATCTCTTATAAAAATCTAAAAACTACTAATGAAAGGTAACTATGATTTGAATATTTTGTACATTTTTCTCAATGTAGTTTTTAGCTATTGTGGTATAGAGAATTATTTTTTTAAAAGATTGTCCTGTTAAGTTGACTTTTTGTGTATGGTAATTTGTCTATAAATTGTCATCAAATTACAAAACAACAACAAACCAAACATGTATTTTATTAACTATGTGATATATTTTTTACCCTAAAATAATTACGGACAAATGCCTTAAATAAATAATTGTGCTAAAGCAAAGCTAAGATTTTTTTATATTTATTTTAATTTAAAATAAAATTTCCAATGTATAAACAGAATTGGTTACCTGACAAATATGCTTTCTGTTTCTGAAAAAAAAAAAAAAAAAAGTATTTTCAAATAACTTTCTACTTGTTCTAAAGAAAATAATATTTTATGTAAATGGCCTAAAAACTCTAAAACATTATATTGTCTATTGAGAAAATAAAGTCTGGAGTAGAAGATCAATTTGCTTCCAGTTCACATACATGTAAAAATGAAAAATTATACGTATACTAGGCCAACCCAGTATTTCATGTTTCCTCATGGAATTAGAGGACAAATAGGAAAAAAAAAGCCACTATTGTGAGTTTCAAATGCTTATACTAAATTTATTTATTTGATATTTTTATTAGACATATGAATATGCTGCAAAAACAAGCAAGCAAACAAATAAAAAAACCATAACACCCCCCAAAACCCCCCCTCCACACATACACACAAAATCCTTGGGAATTATACACTTTAAAGCAATTTACATTTTAAAAGTATCTACAGGTCTCTAAACATATGGCCAAATATCTAATAGTTCTCTAAGTATAAGACAGAGTAATTTTTCAGAGCACAGTCCTTGAGGCAAACAGTTCTGGTTGCTAAGCCTGACTCTGCAATTGATCTATGTGACCTTAGGCAAATTACAACTTCTCTAAGCCTCAGTTTTTCCATTTAATATACTTAGTATAAAAATATTTACGTCTTTTCTTCAGGGATTACTATAGGTATTCGATGAGGCAATCATAGTAAATATCAATTACTACCATTTAATTTGTACTTAGTGTCTCTCAGTAATTATCTAAGACATATTGAATATAAAGTGCTTAGCAGGATGAAACATATTCATAAATACAAGCACATTTATTAAATGAATATAATTTTGTATACAATAAAAATTATACTCCCAATAGTGAACATTGGAATAAAATATTATGTATTGCTATAATTTAAAATATAGTTATTATTCCAGCAATTTTACTTCTCACTCTATGCCCCAAAGAATTGAAAACAGTGACCCAAACATACATTGTACACCAATGTTTATAGAAGCATTATTTATAATATCCAAAGGATAGAAATAACTCAAATGTCAATCAACAGATGAATGTGGTAACAATTGGAAAGTGGTATAGAGAAACAATGGAATATTATTCAGCCTCAATTCCGATACATGCTGCAACCTTGAAAACCTTACCCTATGTGAAATAATCGAGATACAAAAGGACAAATACTGTACGATTCCACTTATATGAGATGCCTAGAATAGGCAAACTCACAGAGACAGAAAGTAAAATGATAGTTTCTAGGGACTGAGAGAGAAGAGGGAATAGGGAGTTATTGTTTATTGGATACAAAGATTCTGTTTGGGATGATGCAAAAGTTCTGGAAATGGAGAGTGGTGATGGTTACACAACATTGTGAATGTACTTAATGCCATTGAATTATACACTTAAAAATGGTTAAAAGAGTAAGCTTTGTGTTATGTATATTTTAACCACAATTTCAAATGTAAAAGATTATTAAAACAGTCAAAGATAGCAATCTGTTTAAAGACAGTGTTTGAAGGCAGTTTTATATTTATTCCTGTTTTGTGTTTTTGAGAGCCTGGTGTATTTCTAGCACCAACATTTCCCCACATTGGATATTGATGATTCAAGGGTATGGGGCTGTGCCACACAGATTCACCTTTAGAACAGAAACTCTTCAGCAGCTGTTGGAATGTTAGGGGCTGACAACCCTCAGTTCTCAGCCCTGTCAGAAAATTGCCTTCAGGTGGAGAGCTATCTTGCCTGTGGTCAGACTCCCTTTCCAAGGAGATTTTCCATCCAATAAGCAGTGAAAGAGGGAATAGAAAAACCTGTCTCCTAGCCATGACATGGGACAACTTGAGAGAGTGACATTTGGAGCTCCACATAGGATCCCCTGAGGTGTTCGTTGAAACCACACTGTAGTCTAGCTTCTCCCTCTGTTCAATCTTGTTTCATTATCTGCATTTCAACAGATTTTGAGGCTAGCACTCCCTACTAAACTTCTTTAATGCTCACTTCCCTCTCAGAGTAACTATTCATTGAAGAAAAGAGAATACTTAAACATTTTTAGGTCACTGGACACAAGGTCCTTGTTGACATTGAACTCTAGGGAGCTAAAGTGCCATCAAGAGCCCTCTGTTGCAGGAGGGCAAATATAGGGTTAAGTATCAAATGAAGTCTTGGCCAAAGTCTGGCTTACAATGGTCCACTCTGTTCACGATTCCTGTTCAGTGCTAATGGTCCCACTTGGCCAATGCCTGGCTTACAATGGTCCACTCTGTTCATGTACCCTGTTCAGTGCTAATGGTCCCATTTCAAGAATAGTCTTAAGGAAGGGCACATTAGCACTGAACTCTGTTTAAGTTAAGCAGAACCTCTAAACTGTTCTCCCCGTCAAGACTGCACATCACAAACTACTTTGTATTGCTTAAGGAATGGCAGAAATTATTGTCCTAAAGGAGACAGGGCTGGTAGTCTCTGCTCTATCCAGGAACCCCTACAAAAGCAGGTGGCTCCTGGATGACAACAGTCAGCTACTGACTTAGTTACAATTATAGCCCCATTGCCTACTTGCCTTTGCTGTTCTAGATGGGCTATTTTTGTGAGCACAGATAAACACATCCTCGGGTTCATGGTATGAGGCCTTTGATCTGAAAAATGTGTGTGTGCTTTCAACTCTTCAGAAAAGCAGAAAAGAAACAATTAACATTTCCTTGGAAGTGATGATAGCATACATTTGCAGTCTTGGCCAGCACAATGTTAACACTTTCTCTATCAAAGAAATCTGGACTGGCCGCACATCCTGAAGAACATCCTGCCGGCACGTTGTACTGCTGACATCATGCTAATCGAACCAAATAAATAAGAAATGACAAGTATATTGGAGGCTCTAGTAAGACAGATGTGCTCCAAAGAGTAGGGAATAAACAAAAAAATTTCAGGGGCCTGCCACATCCCTAACATTTTTAAAGGTCATGTGGTTTAAGGAATGTTGGGCCAACGCCAAAGAAAAAGAAAAATTATTGCACCTCACGTCTCCCACTACAAAGAAGAAAGCATGTCACCTGATAAGATTCCTTAGGTTTTACAGGCAGCATACGCCAAAACCCAGGAATATTACTCTGGCCTCTGTACTGGGTGGCATGAAAAGTTGTGAACTATGATTAGAGCATGGAGCATGAGAAGAATCCAGCAGCAGATCCAGGCTAGAAAGGGCAAGGACCTTGGCCACTTAGGACACATGACCCAGTAGACCCTGTGATATTAGAGGTATCTTCAGAGAGAAAAGATGATGTGTAAGGTTCATGACAAGCCCAATAAGGTCATCAACATAGTCCTCTATGATTCTGAAGTCATCTGCAGAGGAGAATGCTTCACCTTTTGAAAAACAACTCTGGGTATGTTTTAGGGTTCTGGTAAAGATGAGGTGCCTGACCATGGGTCTTTAAGTGAACATGTGGCCAGAACTGTCCAACATAAGCCAGTTCTCTGTCAGGCTCACCAGTTCAGCAAAGGGGGACTGACCTTAATCATGAAAAGACTTTAGGGCTGTGGTTAGCAAGGGATTATAGGGAGAAATATGTTTAGCCCCAGGGTATCCCTTTAAGCAAGTCTTGGTTAATAAGATAGTTCTACATATCTAGCCTTTTTTTTTCTTTTTTTTTTTCTTTTTTTAAATGGGGTTTCACTCTTGTTGCCTAGGCTGGCTCGCAGTGATGTGATCTCAGCTCACTGCAATCTCTACCTCCTAAGTTCAAGTGATTCTCCAGCCTCAGCCTCCCAAGTAGCTGGGACTACAGGCACCACTACGCCCAGCTAATTTTTGTATTTTTAGTAGAGATGGGGTTTTGCCATGTTGGTCAGGCTGGTCTCGAACTCCTGACATCAGGTGATCCACCTGCCTCTGCCTCCCAAAGTGCTGGGATTACAGGCATGAGCCATGGCACTTGGCCCATATCTAGCCTTTCAAGAGCCAGCAAAGCCTGTCTGTAAGATACTGGATGATAAGGTACCTTTTCAACAAATCATCCATTTAATTCATGGAGAGCATTCTTTTGGTGTATTAGAATTTATGTATAATTGAAGCACTCCACTTAGAAAATTGATACTAGCACCCGCTTGTATTCTGATAGTCGGTGACAAAACACAGGATCAAAATAATCTCATTTTTCTGTGTTTTAAATTTCAAAATTACATTATTTCTGCTATTATTATCTACTGTTTACATTGGAAACACTATTCTATGCCTTATATGCAAAATAGCTTAGAACTAATCTTGCAAGATATACATCAGCCTATCCTCAAAATAACCTTACAAGATAGATACCATTAACTCTCATTAACATTTGCAAATACTGAGCCTCAGAAGGATTCAAACTTTGCCTGTAATTACCCAACTTACAAGTGGCAGAACTACTATGAACGTGAACCCACACGTTACTAAAATTCCCTGAAATTTTCATTTTCTCAGAAGTTGTAATTTAGTCCTAACTAAGAAAAACTAAAATAATGCCATAAAAGCGTAAAGTTTTTTTACATTAACCAGACCAGGAATTACGGTGTAGTGGTAGAAGTAGTAAAAGCAAAACCTGAATTGCAGAAAACTAGAACAAAGAATAGGTAGGAAATAGCTACAGCATGGATAAAAATCTCCTCCAAGAAGCATGGCTTTGTAGAGATTATATGGTAGCTGGAGATGCAGCTTGGATCTAAGAAAGTTATTTGTAGTAGTGTATGAATTTTATTTTGTTTTGTTTTTGTAAAAGTAGAGTAGGCCATGCCTGTATCCTGATTCAAAGGATTCCCTAGAGAGAAAGAGACTGAAGAACAGAGAAACAGAAGGAAAAGTTAATGAAGCAAGTTCTCTAAGAAGACAGAAAAGAGTGAAATGTGGCAAATCTCTGATACAAAGTTATACTTCTTCACTGCGGTGCTTCTCAATGCCAGATTACCACACCAGGTTCAGCCTTACTTGAGAATTACTAGCTTTGCAAATTATCAAGCTCCATTCAAGACCTGCTGAACTGGAAATTCTCTGGTAAGGCCCAGCAATCTAAGGTTTAACAAGCCTTCCAGGTGATTCTCACCTATACTAAAGTTAGCAGACCACTGCTGCATTGTGTTAACAGGCAAGAAAAAAAGCCAGGTGCAAATGGACGTGGGCTTACAGGGATTCAGCAGAGAAAGTTTTGGTGGAGTTTCCCATCTATTGTATCTCTCAGTCATTAGGCATTTTCTACCTTCAGGACCTACTTTTTCCACACTCCCTCTCCCCATCCAGCAAAAAGGCAAGAATTTTAGCTGACTTCTCTTTGAAAATTAAGACTCAAAAGAGGATGGGAAGCTATCGCGATCAAAGCCCAAGGAGTTCAAGGCTGGGTTAGACAACCATCAGGTCAGCAAGGGCAGAGCAGAGTAGGTCCCAAAACCCATGGCAGATCCGAGGGTGACTTTTCTTTTTAAACCAAGTGCTATCTTAGAAAGCAGAGAAGGTTAGTTTAGTCTGAAAGTCTGAGAATTTTTATCTAAAGAGATTAAACCTTACATTAAAACACTATTACGCTTTTGCTCAAACTATGTTTAAAATGAATTTGGGCAATCCCCCGCCCCCAACCCGGCCCACCCCTGCTGCAACACACAGAAAGTCCAGGTTTCTAAGTTCAGACTGGTAGTAGACAAAAATAAGTGGACTATATTTTTGCTTTAGATTTAAATTGTAGTGTGAGTAAATCTGTGACACCATTTTCTATATTTAAGAAAGTAACTTACATAAATTAGAGGGAAAAAAAAGAGATGCAATGTTCAAGTTAATGCATATTTCACCATGATATTCTTGGCAAAATTATTAATATAAGTTTATATAAGTTTTTATGTATTATATAATGAACACGAAAATCCTTTAGAGGGTAAAAATGTATTTTTTTCTGTGACAGAAGAATATGCATTGAAATGCAGAAGAGAATAGAAACTGCCTGAATCAATTAAACTTAAAAATTAGTCAAATACATTTTAAGGAACATAAATAGCGTAAATGTAACAAATTTGTTAATTAAAAAGCCTTTTTTATGTACTGTGATATGATGTATATGTTAATACTCAACATAGAGGACAATCTGGTTTTTTAGACTTGTGTTGTATACACGTATGATATCCATACCAATTAAATGGTTACACAAGTTTGAATGTGTCTAATGGATGTTAACTTACATGCAAGTTCTATACAGAATGAAACAAAACCAAGAGTGTTCAAAGCAGGATATTTCTAGAAAAATGCTGCAAAAATTATTATAGGAAGAAGAGGATGCCAGATTGCAAAATTTAAGGGATTGTCTGTTGCCCAAGAAAAATCAGCATTTTAAAACAAAAACCCAATTTTAAAAAAGATGTTTTTGTATCAGAACAGAGTATTTAAGTGTAAGCATATCTTTTTTGCAACCACAAAGGTAAATTTCATATACAACTTGACTAGACTTCAAATTAATTTGCTACATTTGATTTTTTATCAGCTTGGGTGAATTTATAATGAATTTATAATTGCATTTGTGATGTAATGGGTTGGACAATTCTGATAACGGAAAAATTATGTTATCTAAAGGAGACAATAAAATTATATGTTGGTAATGAGAATGGGATTTTGCTTGTACCATTCTGTACCCTGCTGCAATCTTGCATCAAGCCCCTTTGAGTTACACATGCAACTCCTATTACCACTAATTGCAGTTTCACTACACAGACACATCAAAAGAAAAGAAACAGACCTCCTTTGTGCTGCAGGTTTTGTAATCCTTTTTATATTGTATAATGAGATCCCATTCTTCCTTCACATTTTAGGTATCGGATGTTCTTATTCCAATATTTACCTATTTCCAGTTTTCCTTTATTCTTTGAAACTCCTGGAAAATGTTCAGATAGATGTATCAAAATGAAAATAGTTAATTATACTTTTCAGAATATTATTCTTGATTCTAAAATGAAAAGAAAACCTTGTGAAGGCATATGTCTTTTTATCTTTAGTATTAATATAGTTATAAACACAATCTAGAAATTGAGATCGATATAGGAATTTAATAATGTAAAAATGCTCAAAAATTACTTCAATATTTGTGGTCATATGGATGTAACTTTTTTCTAGTTTGAAATATAATAATTATTAAACAATATTACGGCTCCCGTGCAGAGTATTGAAATGAGGGTACTTCGGTTCTGCTGTTACGCTATGCCCTTATCCTTTCTGAAAATTCTCAGGCTTTGGTACACAAAA
Source organism: Macaca fascicularis (assembly GCF_037993035.2). NCBI lineage: Eukaryota > Metazoa > Chordata > Mammalia > Primates > Cercopithecidae > Macaca > Macaca fascicularis. The sequence continues at coordinate 95,638,968 of NC_088379.1, read as the reverse complement.
ATAAAATCTGTACTCTACGGAACCTTTCAGTATCAATGAGAGACCACATACACAGGAAAGGCAAGCATTCATGTCCCTCCATACCTGCTCTGCCATGTTCCCCTTCGGAGATGGTACCACCGCCCATTCTATTGCATAGGCCAGAAACCCAATAGTCACCCCTTCCACCCCCATTTCCTCTGCTCTTTGTTCCACCTCTATCATGGACTCTGAGTAGTTTTATCTTCTACAGAGCTCATGATTTCAACAACTTTTCTTATCACCATAATCAAAGGTAAAGAAAGCTCCTTTGGCTTCATTTCTGGACTATTGCAGAGACTCCAAAGTGGGATGCCTCTATCCAGTCTACCCATTTCTCTCTTCTCTTCACATTGAAAATGTATCTTGCTGAAAACTCAAACATCAAAACTCAAACTTCCTTCCTGATTAAAATATTTCAATGGTTCCTCATTACTTTTGAGATAAAGTCAAATATCCTACAAGCCTCTAGCCTGGCCTGCTTCTCCACCGAATGTTGCACTGAACTGCGCTGGCTCTTTGGGCTGGTCCTCTCTCCTTTTTTCCTATTTGGCATGTTCTCTCCGACCACAGGCCTTGGCACACACCTCCCCTTCTACCTGAAGCTTGTTGCTGACCCTTTCCCAACATATAGGTGCACACATGCCCACACACATACTCCTTTAGAACCTCATTCATTCTTCAGATTTGCAGTACAAATCTTACTTCCTCAAATATCTGTGATTTCTCATATTAGGTAAAATACATTCTCCTAGTGCTCTGTACTTCTCAGGAGTCCTTCTTCTTTCACTTCTTTTAACAAACATTTAATGAAAAATTAAATGATGGGATAAGTAGGCATGATTCCAGGCACTGGGGAGCAACAGTCAATTAGATAAGATCCTTGCTCTCTGGGGCTTCTATTTTAGTGGAACACATGCAAAAAATAAACCAAAAAGCAGCTCAACAAACAAATACATGCTATGATGAAACTATAATAGGATAGTGTGGTAACAACTATTGAGGAGAGGGAGCTTCTCTAGGGAGAGATTTTGCTGAGACTTGAATGATGAGTCGGTTCCATTTCCTTATTTGGTAGGTAGATTAACTTTTATTTCTGTGTCAACTGTAAACTCCATGAGAGAAGTAGCTATGACAATTTGCCCAGTAATTCTATATCTTAGAAGGTACTCTGGAAATATTTCTGAATAAATAAATGATGGAAATATCACAAGTTTTAGCTCAAGCCTATCTGAATTCAAGTCTTGGTTCTCACCTTCAATTTGGTCAAATTACTAAAAGCCCCCATCTTCAATTTCCTCATTCTACTGATGAAAATAATAATGCCTACCTATCCATTAAATTATTATATATATCTCAGCCATCAGCTTATGATTTTAACTATTGTAAATCCAAAGGTGATAGGATTAACTATCGTAATTCCTAATTCGGTGTTTCTCCCCTCATGTCTGAATCAAGAAGATGATTTTTAAAAAATTCAATGAAAACCTCTAGCATTTAGTTTTCTCATTTGTTAATTAAAATAACAACACCTATGTCTCATGATTATTTTGAGAAATGAATGATGCATTAACCTATTAAAAATCTTAGTTCAGTTTCTGGAGTGTTAGAGACAAATTTTTATGTTATTTTATTATAAAAAGTACATCGAGTACACAAGAGGAAAAGCAGTACACAAGTTCACAGAATTATTACTAGACAACAGTTTTTAAAATGATTTTTCTGTGAAAAGAAATAACTAATTTAGATTCTTATAGTGTGTATATATATGTGTGTGTGTGTGTGTGTATATATATGTATATATGTACTTCCTGAGGGAGCATCATACATACTAATATTTACGTGGTGTTTACAAAACTCCTCTGTAAATATTCTTTCATTAGACCCTCAATAAGAAACTTGGAAGGCAAGTATTGCAAGTTATAAGGAACGTCGTGTGTGAAAGAGCTAAAAGGCAGTGGCCAGACTCTTAGGTTACATACCTTATCCTGTTACTAACAGTAAGCAGTGCCCTGATTTGTCAGCAGGTGTTGGTACTGAGGATTTAACTCTCAGCTCCTGGAGAGGCAGAGAAAAAGAAAGGAAAGGTAACCTCATTGCTACTTCCAGAGTGTGGCACTGGCAACATGATCAGTTGGTGATAGAAGACAGATTTGTACCTTCACATTCCTGTAGTCTTTTACGGTTCACTGCCTAAGCCTGCTTGAAACTCTACATTTACTTAATCCTTCCAGCAGAGAACAATCACTGTGAGTTTTCCCACTGACATACTTTTATTTGCTGAAAGTTCATTCTTTGCAGGTTGAAAATATAAAAATTTAAAGGGACAGTTTTATAACTACTATAAATCACTTCCCTTATCCCATAGGAAAAAAAAAAGTACCCTACCTCAAGAATTGTTTAAAAGTATTTCCAGAAAATGTATTCTACATAATATATAAATACTTTGAAAAAATGAAAATAAAACCAAGGAAAGAGCTAACCTTGCATTTTCACAGATCAAAATGTTCATTCAAGTAGTATTTGTTGAAAAATGGCAGTGTATATGGTGTGAATGATGCTATATTCACCATACTCTGTGAAAATCTGATAAAAGGGCTTGGAATATGACTAAAATTTTTTGTTTGATCGAATTTTGAGTTTCTATGATAATGTCAGTAAATCCCAATTAATCTCTAGTCCAACATTTTGTAAATATTTCCATTTAATACTGAATGCTTACATTTCTGAAAATGAACTATTTGTACATTCTCTTACAGAGAACAAATTGTAGGTGAAGGAAATATGACTAAAGTTTTTCTATTTATTCTCTAATGTTCTATGAATTAATGATTCTATGATACCTTATCACGTGGTTAAAATCCACAAATGTTTTATGTCTGTGATATTTCAATTTAGAACAAAGAAGTTTAGGAATTATAATAATATTGCAATGTTCTCCACAAGCTGAGACTAGAGAACTTTGGATAATTGGGTTTTCCTTGGTCCAGGCTGAATTTTGAAATGTCACGATGAGAATATGGCAAAGGTGAAAGATCCTTTCGGATGTAAGTAAACTCCTAAATCAGTTGATTTTGAGTTCATCAAAAGGGAGGGAGATTATCCTGGGTAGGTTTGACTTAATCAGATGAGAGCCTTCAAAGAGACTCTCCTAAAGATGTCCAGAAAATAAACTGCCCTATTGTGAGAGGGCCTGCAGGGAGCCTCTGGGAGGCAAGTGGGGTCCCTTACAGATGACAGCATGGAAATGGGGACCTCAGCCCTACAACTGCAAGGAGCTGAATTCTGCCAACAACTGTGTGAGCCTGAAAGAGAACCCTGAACCTAGGAAAGGAACGCAGCCTGATGACACCTCGTTGATCATCGAATGAGTCCAGGCTAAGCCATGCCTGGAATCCTGACACTCAGAAACTGTAAAATAGTAAATGTATGTTGTTTAGTCCGTTTGAAAAAAGAGCTATTAATGAGTTGTGACTCCTACTTTAGCTATACCCACATAATTTCTTGGGTTTAATTACCACTTACTACACAGCCACTGTGTTTCAGGCAATGTGCTAGATACTGAAGACTACGTGTTTTAGTGTAAGGGAAACCATTAAATAATCAGTGTTTCCTCTCTGATTCAGACAAACATAGTGCAAGTGTAGTAGTCTCTCCCTAATCTCTGCTACTTCACCCCAGCTTCACCCCAACACGTCCAAGCTTGATGAGTGCCAGGCTGCAGGGCAGTCCTTTCCTCACTCAGTTACATAGAGTATATTTTTATAAAGAGGCAGGGCATAAGTAGCTTGTGTCCTGGGAATCACAACACAGACTTTTTACTGTCTCCTTATGTTGTTATTATTATTTTTGAGACTGAGTCTCGCTCTATCACCCAAGCCAGAGTTCAGTGGCGCAATCTTGGCTCACTGCAACCTCTGCCTTCCAGGTTCAAGCGATTCTCATGCCTTAGCCTCCCAAGTAGCTGGGATTATAGATGCCTGCCACCACACCTGGCTAATTTTTGTATTTTTAGTAGAGACAGGGTTTCACCATGTTGGCCAGGCTGGTCTCGAACTCCTTACCTCTAGTGATCCACCTGCCTCGGCCTTCCAAAGTGCTGGGATTACAGGCGTGAGCCACCACACCCGGCCTTTTTGTTATTTTTCCAACTTCTTAAAGTTCTACATGTTACAGATTGCCTATTGGACTTAGAATACTTATTTTTATTCTGATGTAATTTCCTTCCATGACTTAAAAAACTTACTTTCTTGTTCTAATTGCCCCAGACTTCCCTCTGAAGTCCAATTTGTCTCCTTAGCAAGTCTTACTGGGTGAATTGCACTGAAGCCACCTTGCCAGTGCTGGGACCTCTTTATTAAACCTGTCCCTATTGCCTCTTATGCTACCTCATAGTTGAAGGCTATTAATAAAGGCAAATCATTAGTAACAGCAAATATAATTCATTCATTCTTCAGTCTTTTTCATCCCTTGTTATTAGAAATTGCTCTTTACTTCCCTAAAAGACTGGGACTAGATGTTATCTTGGTAACATTAGACACTTTTGTTCCAAAATTAATTTTGAGACAAGCTTGGGATATGTTAGTCCAGTCATTTCTGTGCTAAAATGAGATTTTTGAGATTTTAACCTAAGTTGTTTTTATTTTCTTCCCTTGGCTCTCACCCACACCAAACATGGAGACCCCTGCATTTCTTTGCCTTAAAAGGCATTTGAAGCAGGCTAGAAAACACAACCAAAAAAATGATATTTACTTACCTTTTTAGCAATTTTGCCCCCGAAAACATAAGTCTGTATTGGAATCCGTAAGAAGAGAACTATGAAGTGAAAAGATTGTGTCTAAACTGGGAAGACATTTTCCAGGGCTGAGTTAAGGAGAGCTGAGAAGGCAAAGACTGTGAATCTTGGGAACAGAGGGCATGTGTCTTGCTCACCTGCAGTGCCACCAGGAAATTAGCAAGTTCCCAGTGAGGAATGTGGGCAAAGGCTTTTAGCAAATGGGACCAAACATAGCCTCACAAACGGCCTGTGCTCCAAGAGCAGCATAGAGACACAGCATACACATTCCTCTTTCTAGAGCTTTTGGCCAGCCCTTTCACCTGCCCGAATGCCCCCCCTTCTCTCAGCCTATCCATATCACACTCCTCCCAAACCCCTCTTAATCCACTTAGCCTCTCTCTTAACCTCTGCCCTTGTGTATGATCACTCCATTGAACACCTCCCCAATTTTATTGGTGTCACTCATTCAGCACTTAATCCTACTGCCTGCTAGTCTGTCATCTAATCCTGTGTATTATTTAACTTTTCACTCATTTATCAATTTAAATTAAAATGCAAATTTTTGAGTTAAGAACAAGGTTTTAAATTCTTACTTTATTACAGTGGTACCCACAAAAATTAATAGAAATGATGTACAATGAAAGAATACTAAAGGTGTTCTAAGAAGAATCATGCTATTCTAGCTCCTAAATCAACCTTGAAACACCTATAAAATAGAATTTTATGCTCAAACTACAATCACATTAGAGTTTTACACATAAAAATGCAATATTATAGAATCACTCTTATCTAGAGGTACAAGGTGAAGCACAAGGGATTTTTAGGGTAGTGAACGTATTCTGTATGATAGTGTAATGGCAGATTCATGGCATTATGTATTTGTCAGAACCCATAGAACTATACAACACAGAGTGAACCTTAATGTAAACTATGGACTTTAGTTAATAATAATGTATCAGTAGTAATTCATCAAATGTATCAAGTGTACTACACTCTTGCAGGATGTTAATAATAGGGAAACTGTGTATGTGTAGGTAGGGAGGAGGGTATACGGGAACTGTATTTTCTGTAAACATAAAACTTCTCTTTAAAAAAGTCTATTATAAAAAACACAACATTATAAAATCACTCCTACCTAGAAGCATGCTGTTCCAAGAATGTATAACATCTCCCTTAAATAATTTTTTAAAAACAAAAAAATGAATATTTTGTACCCTGATTTCTTTCATTTCTGATGGCCCTTTTGCTCTCTATATTGAAATGGATATTTTATTACAACAGCAAGATAGCAGCAGTTGTTCACTCATGGCTAGCCATATGTGTACTATAGCAAGATCATCATATCTTATTTCTACTTAAAAATCATGCCTATTACCTGCTAATTGCCATGTATTGATTTACTTAAGCATCCATGGCTGCTGTATGAGAAAGATAACACTTGGCTCTAGGGGGTCTGAAAATTCTTTACACTGTCAGTGACCTTGACTGAAAGGGTAATTAATCTGAACCTCCGGATGGCATTAAGAGACTTAGACCTTTCATTCTTTGTGAAAAGCCTCATCTTTAGTGATGTGAGCACACAGTTCTATTTACTGAGAAAACATTTTATATTAACTTATCTCCTTCACTTTTATGATCAGCTGCCAGAATTGCACGTTTTCTGTATCCAAGGAAAAGAAAGGAGACAAAAAGTATTTAGTATATTCCAAGCAATTTGTTTTTTCTTGGGGATGTGTCTGCTCATAAACAGAGTAACCTCGTTGGCAATGGCCAAGCCACTCTATTTTCTTGTCTAGTTTTTTCATATGCACAATGAAATAATAAAACCTGCTAGTTTAGGATATTAAAACAATTAAAAAAATTAAAACTGTTTTCTTTTTTTTTTTTTTTTTTTGAGATGGAGTCTCACTCTGTCACCCAGGCTGGAATGCAGTGGCGTGATCTCAGCTTACTACAACCTCTGCCTGCTGGGTTCAAGCAGTTCTCCTCCCTCGGTCTCCTGAGTAGCTGGGACTACAGGCATGCGCCACAATACCCTACTAATTTTTTTTGTATTTTTAGTAGACATGGGATTTCACCATGCTGGACAGACTGGTCTCGAACTCTTGACCACGTGATCTGCCCGCCTCATCCTCCCAAAATGCTGGGATTGCAGGCGTGAGCCACTGCGTCCGGCCGATATTTAAACTTTTATAAGCCTAGCATTTCTGTTTTGTTTGTCTTTGTTTTTGCTTTTAAACAATCACTCGAGAGTTAAAATATGTCTAGATTATCTTTCAAACTTTTTCACTTCTTTATTCTTCGATTGTCACATGGTTTCTCAAAACATGCAAGAGAAGTAGGCATAGTGACAGAAACATGAAAAAAAAGCCAATGCAATGAAACATCAAATAACATACCTAAATTTTTTAAAAGGTGGACATTTTTCCTGATACAAGTGTTCTTCAATGTGTTCTAGTAATTGTATTTTGATGTCCAATAGAAAAATGCAAAAATAATTTTTCTTTTAATAAACATTGTTCTATGTGCCTTTGGTTTGACTGATACTTGTAACTTGCCAAATGACGTCTTAAGAAAAAAAAAAAAAAAAAAAAACCAGAACTACTGATTACAAATGATTCTAACCAGGCAAAGAAAGTATAGGGGACATCTCAATGTCTTACCTAGCAGGAAAATTCTTGACTTCCAGATTGTCTCAGGCAATCTATTTTAGTCAAACTCAAGTGTGTTTCTAGTCATTTTCTTTACTGATCAACATGTTGCCAAACTAATCAAGGATTCCATGGCTTTAAGAATCCTGAAATAAGCCATCTTCTTCCCTCCCACGTATTTTTTTTTTTTTTTTTCAGAGCTGACACTTCTGCTTCTTTATCAAGTGCCACTTCTGGAACTACTCTCGTGTCTCTTCCTGTTTTTATTTCCCTCAGAGGTTTCACAAGGTTACATTTTTGCATGTTTATATGCATGCATTATTTTTCACTTCAGTGAAAGTCAATAGCTACCAATGGATAGTTGGGGCTAATTTGCTGTGGAATAGCATAACATATTCGCACCTGTAGGAACACACATTTATGTTGAATTGCCTGACTTAACAGTGAGCAATAAATACAGAATAGGGTTACCGGGAATGGGATATGAAGCAGTAGGCTACAACCAGTTACAATAGTGTTTAAGCACATTAGCAGGGTAGAACTAAGGGTCCTTTTGAATCTGGCATACATGAACTAATGACAGCAGAGCATCAGTGAGCCATGTCTTCTCCATCTGTGGTTCATACGGGAAAGGAGAGTGGATGGAGAAAGGGAGGATGGCAGAGGCCAGCAGGAGACAACCGCATGCAGGAAAGTAAAGTTACAATACATGGAGCAGTGCTCAAAGAAGATCTCTGCTCCCAGTCTCCATCTTTTTGCTTTCAATATGCATAGCCTTGGCTTAGCGTCCTCTACAGAGATTGCTAGTGTTTACAAGAAGGGTAAATGCCAATGTGGAGAAGCACAAGTAGTATAAGCAGAGTCCTGCTTCTCCCAATACCTAGAGTTTCTATATCACCCAAAGATAGTGGTTACCAAACTTATTCTCCCCATGCTATATTAAAGAGTTATAATAATTAATACTAATAGGATTATAAAACGAGTTTGAAAAATCACAAATTCACTGAATTCAGTTCTGTATTGCCCTGTATATGCATCCTAGTTACAAATGTATATGAATCAAAATTGTACATAATTTTTTTTCCTAATTACTATTACCTCAGGTAGGTAAGATTAGAGGATGTTAGAGAAAAAGTCTTAGAACAAGTGAATAGGTGACGTAGGTCAGGGTTAAGTGACCAAAATATGTTAGCAAGCAACTTCTACCAAATAGTTGCTTTGTACCATAGCATAGCTATCAAGACGCTTACAAATTGGAGAAGTCTTTAAAAACTGTGAAAAATAAGATGAAAGAGGTGTAATGTGACCTTTGCCCCAGTGGATTTACCATACACAGGGTTTGATCTGCAGAATAAGAGAGAACATCTAATTTGTAGAAATAGACCCACATGAACTAGCACATAGTGTATGGTATGTGAAACAGAATATCAGTTCATTAAATTGCTGGCATCAAGCTGACCAGAATACTTAAATTGGCCAACCACAACAGTGAACTTGGCATCATAACAAGTTTGTTTATCCTAAGCGACTTTTAGCTAAGGTAGCTTGAGCTGTTTTCACATACAAGACAGATACCATAGCCAAAGAAACCTTCCCACTCGAGGCAGCTTATCAAAGATTCATTCCACCAAGAGTAGTGAGCAGATGCTCTGTCAATGTGTGTTTCTGAGTCTTTCCTTTCCATACCCTTCCATGGCTCAGCACCCTTACTCTCTTCCCATAGCCTTTCTCCAAATAGGATAAACCAATTACTTCTCTATGTAGCAGATTAGACACACAAACAGTATTGTCTCTGAAATGATTCTCAGATCTCTTGTGTCCTAAACATTAACTTATACTTTTATGAACAATATCTTGATTTTTGAATGCAGATGGCTGATGCAGCAGTTTAATTTGGATTTGATAAATTGAACTCCCTTAGGGCAATCTTATTTATAATTATGTTGTGAGTATGTCACCATAACCCCTATTATCCTAACAGTAATACTAGTTGGCAGAAAATTTTCTTATTTGCAAATGCCAACATAAATGCAGAATAAATAAATATGTAATATCATGTTAAAAATTATATATCAACCCCTGGAAGGCAGATTGTTAGGAGGCAGGTTGGTAGAAGGTTGTGGGAGGTGTAGGTATCTGATAGAGATTTTTATCCTACCTTCAGCATGTTTTAACTCTATGAACTTTGACAGGTTATGTAAACTCTCTCTGTTTCTTCATTTCAAAAATTAAAGGTAGTGAAAATAATAATTGCTTCATAGAGGTGTTATGAGGATTAAATGAAGCTAATGTTTCTTGACACAAAGTAAATACCGAATCGATGTTACTCCTTATTAATTATAAACAAAATGGTTATAATTCAAGCTGATCAATGTCTCTAAGCATTAAAAAAAAGTTTTCCTTTTCAAAAACCTAAAAAAGATCCTTACAGGTCTGAGTACCAATTCTGGTGCCTTATTTCTATTCCTTGTTCTTGACAAAGTTGTCTTACTCTCAAGATCTTTTTCAAATAAGTTATAATCATTATAATAAAGACACAGGATCCCAAATTATTTCATTCCTTTCTCAAAAGAAAAAGGCTTTTATCTGGAAGTAACAGATATTTTGGTAGATTACAATTGTCTGACATTCTCTAAACTTTTAGATCTAAATTACAGCTTCTCATTTTCCTATTAGAACAAATTAGGATTATTGCGAGGGGAGGAGGGCAGAGAAGGTGCACACTACCAACATCACTCCCAATACTTTGCACAGAAAAATCAATTCTTATCCTCCTAACAATAAACAAGAAGGCTATCTACTTAGTACTTCTTTCTCTGGCAATGTGCCTGCTGAGCTCATATCTGCTAGATTACAAGAATCCTATGAGTCAACCCTAAGATGGAATGAATTGGTAAAAGGTGGACAAAGAGAACTTTGTGTTCCTTGTCTCCCAGTTCTAGATTCTAAATTACTTCCCAGGAGGAAGAGTTATACCTATAATTGGGAGAAGGTCGTATTACATATTATCTAATATGATTCACTTCCCTCATCCTAAAACTCTAAAAGATGCTAAGTTTCTGGCAACTTGGGTCTCAGAGATCTACAGTTTCTGTGATTTATTTCAAGAAGATTGCATTGAAACCACCCTATCACGGTGAGGTTTAGATTCTAAATTAATAAAGAACTGACAGGTGGACACTTTTTAGACCCATACCGTATTAGTTCATTTTCACGCTGCTGATAAAGACGCATCCAAGACTGGGCAATTTACAAAAGAAAAAGGTTTAATGGACTTACAGTTCCACATGGCTGGGGAGGCTTCACAATCATGGCAGAAGGCAAGGAGGAGAAAGTTACATCTTAGGTGGATGGCAGCAGGCTAACAGAGAGAGTTTGTGTAGGGAAACTCCTCTTTATAAAACAATCAGGTCTCCAGGCATGGTGGCTCACACCTGTAATCCTAGCATTTTGGGAGGCCGAGGCGGGTGGATCACCCGAGGTCAGGAGTTCGAGACCAGCCTGACCAACATGGAGAAACCCCGTCTCTACTAAAAATACAAAATTAGTCAGGCATGGTGCCGCGTGCCTGTAATCTCCGCTACTCAGGAGGCTGAGGCAGGAGAATCGCTTGAATCCAGAAGGCAGAGGTTGTGGTGAGCCAAGGTCATGCCATTGCACTCTAGCTTGGTCAACAAGAGCAAAACTCTGTCTCAAAACAAAAAGCAATCAGGTCAATCAGGCCTTGTGAGACTTATGAGAACAGCATGGAAAAGACTTGCCCCCATGATTCAATTACCTCCCACCGGGTCCTTCCCACAACACATGGAAATTCAAGATGAGATTTGGGTGAGGACACAGTCAAACCATATCACATGCCTTCCTCTATCAGTTTTTTAGACCCATGCCTTCTTCTACCAAGCAATGGAGAGAGTTTGAATGTAACACACACCAAATACCATTCTCTTTTTTTTTTTTTTTTTTTTCTTTTTGAGATGGAGTCCCACTCTGTCGCCCAGGCTGGAATGCAGTGGTGCAATCTCAGCTCACTGCAACCTCTGCCTCCCAGGTTCAAGCAATTCTCCTACCTCAGCCTCTCGAGTAGTAGTTGGGATTACAGGCACCCACCACCACTCCCGGCTAATTTTTGTATCTTCAGTAGAGATGGGATTTCACCATGTTGGCCAGGCTGGTCTCCAACTCCTGACCTCAGGTGATCCACCCACCTTGGCCTCCCAAAGTGCTGGGATTACAGGCATGAGCCACCATGCCCGGCACCAATATCATTTTCTTAAGGATGCCTCTTGATTATCATCCTGCCGTTTACATCTTCCTTTATAAGGACCTATTAGCTTCCTTTCATTTATCTTCCATGGTATACATTATACTATTCATAATCCTTTGACTAGTGTCTTAGCTCTATGTACTCTGTTAAAATTCAAGTGTTTTTGTTGAAATTAGGAAGGAAATTATTGAAAAGATTCTAGTATTTGTCCAAGAATGAAGAGCTGATCAACTAGGCCTCAGTGCAGACTAGATCCAGGACAGTTATAGAGATCACAGCAGCCAGAGCTTGCCTGTCTTCCAGTAAGCACTAGTGTAAAAATATTTAGCTCCACATAACTTCTAAAAATCCTCAGAAAGGGAATCACTGGCCCACTGTCTCTGCTACCCCTCATCAGACCAATAATAATGGCTGACCAGAACATGAACAATCGTATTTAACTTATCCTAGGGTACATTCATTTACCTAAAAGATGATGAAGAGAGGTACTGGCAGACAAAAGCAATTCCTACTCTCACTATGAGTTCCATAAGAACAAGAATTGTGTATATGTGTGTATTGCATGGACATCTTCATCAGTAGAGATATCTGTTGTATAAAGTGTGTTCAATAAAAGTTTGTGGAATGCCATATGCAAAAATCAACTCCAGATGGATTAAAAACTTAAATGTAAAACCCCAAACTATAAAACCTTTGGAAGACACCGTAGGCAATACCATTCAGGACATAGGCATGGGCAAATATTTCATGATGAATATGCCAAAGTAATTGCAATAAAAGCAAAAATTGACAAATGAAATCTAGTTAAACTAAAGAGCTTCTCCATAGCAGAAGAAACTATTAATTGAGTGAATAGACAATCTACAGAATGGGAGAAAATTTTTGCAAACTTTACATCTGACAAAGGTCTAATATCCAGCATCTATACGAAACTTAAACAAATTTACAAGAAAAAAACAACTCCCTTAAAAAGTGGGCAAAGGACATGAACCAACACTTTTCAAAAGAAGATATACATGCAGCCAACAATCATATGAAAAAAAGCTCAATATCACTGATAAGTAGAGAAATGCAAATCAAGTGAATGCTTAGAAAAAATGTCTGGAGAAAGAAAAAACAAAGGGACCAAACAAAAGGAATAGGATTCTTGCAAAGAATCAGCTAATATAATACTGTACATTTATGGGTTTCTACTCTCAAAATCAAAGCAGAAATTCTTAAACAATCAATTACTTTCTTTTGACTCAACATAATCATTCTAGACTTAATGATATTCCAATTACTTTTCCAGGGTACAATTATTCCTAATAAACATAACACTGACATGTCAGAAAACATATATTTTCAGAAATATTGTTCAGTTTTGATTGTTGGTGAATTTCAGCAGTTATGCCTTCCACCACCAAGTTTGTCAAGCCCACAGTTCTCTTCTCTTTGGCAGTAACGTTTAGAATGGGGTCCCTGCCCTCATGATTCCAAGACTTCTAATATCTGGCCCTAAAAATCCTTACTATGAAGTACACTAGCATTTAATATAACATGAGCTCTGTGAGACTAGAGCATTTCTTTTGAATACAGTCTATATAAAATAGTGCTATATAAATAATCGTTAATAAATACATGTTGAATAATTGGTTAAATCAATAAATGAATAGATTTAGTCTGAGAGCATTTCTTAGAACCAGCTCCCACAGATTTGGATATTGATCTAGGATTACCATACACAGTGAATGAGTGATGGGAACACTAATGGTGAGAGTCTGGAAGCTTCCAATTGATGCAGTGATTTCCCCTTCAGTGCAATTGATATTCTGCCAAATGAATCAAAAGGCTTTAGAACATAAGCTTGACTTAGCTGAGTAAGGTTACATTTGGTAGCTCTAGAATGCCTTCATAGCATTCACAGTTCAAAGAACTTTGTAGTTCATAAACCAGGAATGATCTTAGCTCTAACTTTATGGACAAGGATCCTTGGTCCTTGCTTTCTCCAGGGTTCCAATTATAGTAAAAGTAGCAAAGTAGCACAGAATAATTAAAGCCCAGAGCTCCTTATTCCTTATCCAGAGCTCTTTGCTTCCCTTATGACTAAGATACCATCTGATCTAAATGGATAGATTAAACATAAATTTTATTTTCTTTTTTTTTCTTTTTTTTTTTTTTTGAGACAGAGTCTCGCTTAGTCGCCCAGGCTGGAGTGCAGTGGCGTGATCTCGGCTCACTGCAAGCTCCGCCTCCCGGGTTCACTCCATTCTCCTGCCTCAGCCTCCCGAGTAGCTGGGACTACAGGCGCCCGCCGCCTCGCCCGGCTAATTTTTTGCATTTTTAGTAGAGACGGGGTTTCACAGTGTTAGCCAGGATGGTCTCGATCTCCTGACCTTGTGATCCGCCCGCCTCGGCCTCCCAAAGTGCTGGGATTACAGGCGTGAGCCACCGCGCCCGGCCATAAATTTTATTTTCTCGGTTAGTGTTTTTGTTCACTGATACAGAAAATTCAGCAATCGATTTTTATTAAGGTAAAGTTTATGATAGCTTTCCCAATGATGACCACAGCTGAAGTTGTGGACACTGATAATATTTTACTGCTTTTTTTTTTTTGAGACGGAGTCTCACTCTGTCTCTCAGGCTGGAGTACAGTGTCATGATCTCAGCTCACTGCAGCCTCCACCTCCCAGGTTCATGCCATTCTCCTGCCTCAGCCTTCCAAGTAGCTGGGACTATAGGTGCCCGTTACCACGCCTGGCTAATTTTTTTGTATTTTTAGTAGAGACGGGGTTTCACCGTGTTAGCCAGGGTAGTCTCGATCTCCCGATCTCCTGACCTCGTGATCTGCCCACCTTGGCCTCCCAAAGTGCTGGGATTACAGGCGTGAGCCACCATGCCCAGCCAATTTTATTGCTTGTAATAACTCTATAAAGAAGGAAAAACAAAACTCACATTTACCGTGAGAAGAAGAAGAAAAGATAAATTAGAAATTGAAGAAACTGGTGGTTACTTCAAATGCCTTCTCTTGTATCTTTGAAACCTAAGAAAAAGTTCTAAAACATTTGTTCAGGTTTTTAAGTTATCTTCAAAATTCTCCAATCCATGTGGTAAACAGTGAAAATAACTGTCTTAGAGCTATAAAATCAGGTAATTGCATTACTTGAATCAACTAGCTTTAAACAACAACAACAACAACAACAACAACAAAAAAAAAACAAAACAAAATAAAAAAAAAAACCTTGTAAGGAAACTTTCTCTTTACTCAATATTTTTACTGGCACTCCCTATTGGTCCCATGACACAGCCTCTTTTCCAATTTCTTCCTTAACTGTTGAACCTACATGAAATAAAATGGACTTCCTATTGAACATTATGTACATAAGCTCAATTCTTTAAACACCTCTGTGGCCTGTGGGCTAATACACTCTTTTTTCACTAGTGTTTACCAATTGTTTTCACGGGATAGAATAAGCACTCTGCTTAGGCTAGCTGAAGATTTATCCAAAGCTAAGCTTTCAGAAATGTCTTTTGCAATCTTTGCAATCATACCCTATGAGCCTGCAGCCCTTGCTGACAAATGCATTTCCTCTGAATGAGACATTTACCTAAACCCTAATAACCTAATAACCCTAATAACCTTAAGGAGACATTTATCTCTTAATGAAATGTTTATCTAAACCCTAAGCACTACTGAAGAGTGCAACTGTACTAGATTATGGGGCACAGATTATGTTCCCTCCCCATCTTACCCACACCCTGAAGGATTCCTAATATCCCAAGGACTTCCAGCCCATTAGCCTTAAGTGATCTCTGGTATCACAGGTGTAAACTGCCTGACTTTTAAAAAATATAATTAATCAGCTGTACTGAAGGAGATCTTAACAGCTGGGACACAGAACATATGGCTAATACAAAAGCTACATATTCTTAGAGCTTATTTGTACCAATGTAGGAAAAATCCTATTCTGTACCCCCTGAAACTTGACAGTATTAGTTATTTATATTCTCTCCCATAAAGAAACAGGTACAGACACAGGGCTAGAACTTCCCTTCAATTCCAAGGGTATAGATTTATAGTGTTGGGTGTTTCTAAATCCCTTTGTATGGAAAAGCTTCTTACCCTGTGTACATGCATACCTCAGTAATTGATGGTGTGAACAGTTATATCAGAAATACCTTTAAGTTACTTTTTTATGTACGACCATATTCTAAATTCTATGAAGAAGCAAACATATTTCAGTGCTCCATATGCATTATTCATATTTACTGTGAAAATGTGGTGAAGGGAGATACTAGATTACATTGAATCTTATATTGATATTCAAACTGAGATATTCTAAAGAAGTGTGAGTTATAAAAATAAGCTTGGATGTGACAAAAACTAAGATTGTCTTTGAAGAGGAGAATGTTAACGTGGCTCATTTAAGAGACTTTACATTTAATAGCCTGATTTATTCCTTATTCCTTATTCCCATTGTGATGGGAGTCACACATGCTGGCTTTGTGATTCACACCTGGCTAGATGTGACGATGGGGGAGGTTTGCTTGCAGAAGTGCCACTGTATTTCTACAAACATGTGACAGATCCCCTCAAGACAAAAGGTAGAAATTTTAGTTTTTTTCAAATCTGGAAAGCATCTCCTATGAACACCACGTCTTAGGCATTTATTTAAGCAAAATTTACACACTATTGATAGAGCCTTCATTATGTTTGTGCTGTTACCTCTTTTATCTTTTTAATAATAAATATTCATATTGTGCTTTCGTTATTCGTCCTGTTGCTCCCTCCCTCCCACCTTCATCATTTTTTTTTTCTTTGAGACAAGGTCTTGCTCTGTAGCCCAGGCTGGAGTGCAGTGGCATGATCTCAGCTCACTGCAACCTCCACCTCCCAGGCTCAAACAATCCTCCCACCTCAGCTACCCGAGTAGCTGGGACGACAGGTGCGCGTCACCACACCTGGATAATGTTTTTGTATTTTTGGTAGAGATGGCATTTCATCTTGTTTCCCAGGCTGGGCCTGAGTTCAAGCTATCTGCCAGCCTAAGCCTCCCAGAGTTCTGGGATTACAGGCATGATCCACTGCACCTGGCCCCCACTTACATTCTAATCAGCAAATATTTTCTAGCTTTCAGAAGTTAGTTACTATTTCTTAAGGATTCTTTTTAAGGTTCACAGAAATATGGAGAATGTGTAAATATTAGTTGTTCCAATCAATCCTAATAAAAGTTATAAAACTAGCTACTTCAATTTCACTGCAATAGACCGATTGCCACACTTCTAATTTCAAGAAAATACATAGGTCTATTATTTTGTTAATATGTAACCAACATTATTGATGATTTTTCCATAATTCTTTAATTAAAATGTTATTCATTATATGCATAACTTGTTACTAGTTTCCTCTTGCACAAAATCAATGCCTAGGTGTCTTTAACACATGTAGGGATCTTGGCTCCCTCAGAAGAGCTCTGTAATTAAGGTCCTCAGTGGTTGTGGATATCATTCTAATGGAGGACACTTCTCTTTTAGTTAATATTATTTCCTGTTACAGAATCTGTCCCATTAACTTTCTTACTGCACATGGCTTAGATCTTTTGGATGTTCAGAACGTTTAAAATGATTTGGGAAAAAGAGAGTGATAGAGGGAGAGAAATAGCAAATTATAATATATCCAAGTATTTAAGTCTTGGCTTTACTACTGAATAGCAAACTACTTGACCATTCTTAACCTTGATTACTTCATTCAAAAACAGTGGTAATAATAATAATTCTTATATTTTCTAGGAAAATTATCATATAAAATAAGTGAGGTAATATATGTAAAAATATTTTGAAAATTGTTAAAGGATGTACAAATATAAAGTGGTCTCATCATTATATACAGATTTCCAAATAAAATAAAGTGTATGCAGTTTGACCAAATACTCATGTCTTACAGAAAAGTCAGGGCCTAAGCAAAGTTATGAAATTATTGAAGTGTGATTAGATATATTAATCAAGTTGTACTAGGTTGTACTGCATAATAAACTCAAAAACACAGTGGTGGCTTAGAACAAAAGGATTTATTTTTTCTTTCAAGGTTCATGTCCTTTGAGAATTTTCTGGGAGACCCAAAGCAGAGGCTGAATGACCACCTTCTGGAACATTATATTACCACATCAGAGGGAAAATGGAAAACAGAGGGCCTTTATGCTTTGGTACAAAAGTGGCACACACACACTGTTTCCATTCACGTTCCTTGGCCAGAACTATTCATACCGTTCACCAAAAATTAGGGCCATAGGAAGTGCAATCCTGCAAGGTGTGCAGAAGGTGGAGAGCAGGAGCGCACCTCTAACGACTACCCCATTAAGATTTGAGAAGATTCCTAACTTACAAAAACTATATTCCATATCCTCCTTTTAGGAACTCTCCCCTTCAGATTTAACTTGCATATCATTTTTGTAGAAATTTAAAGATTTGTTGATAGAATGCAGAATTGTAATAATAAACACACACCCACAAATGCACATGCATGCACAACAATGGAAGATTAAGGTATTTATTTCCCTAAAAGACATCTCTGTTTTAACAATTGACTCTTAACAAAAATCTTCAGAAATCCAGTGACAACTTTCGGCATTTGGGGATTAGTTTGCCTATTCCTGAGTTATTTTTAAGCAAATAAGACTACCTTTCCAGTTCAGATCACAGCAGAGAGAGGGCTTGTCCTCTTTTATGAAGCAGAAAGCTAGAATAGATGTGCTTCATTTTTATCACTGAACTAGCACCACACCATGGATATGTAAAGTGTTCTGAGGGTTCCTTCTCTCAAAGTGGAAGCTCAGAGATCTGTATCTCAGGGAGTCAATGCAAATACTGACTTAGAATAATAAAATGAGAAGGTAAAAAGAAACAAATGTATTACTGTCATTTCCCTGACATTGTTTCAGCCATTGTTTAACCAGATGGTTCATTTAAAGTGTTGTTTATGTTTTTCTGGTTTAAAATAAACTCTCTTTTTTCCTTTGTTGTTTTCTTTAAAAATATTATTGTTCATTTGTTAGTCTTTTTTTCAGAAAGGCAAGCATAAAATAATAATGTGCTCTATACTAATAACCTTCTTTCATAGGTTTTAAAAATATTGTGAATTTTCAAAGGCCAATATAAAGCAAACAAAACCAAACAAAGATAATATTTGCTGAAAATTGTTTGAGAAAAAGATTGACTATTTTTTTCTCCCAGGAAAAGCATACAATATGGCAAGCGACTCCTTACTTCCTTGAAAGCAGTGGTGGTTGATTGGAACTCTGAAGGACAGTGACCTCACAGTCCTCTAATGGCCTAATATATAGTAATTTAAGAGTCCCACAGAATTTTTCAAGCCCTTAATCCAAGTGAAGGCAAAAGTTCACAAAAAATTAAACAACAGTATGTGATATGTAACAATTAAATTTTGTGTGTGCATGTGTGTGACAAATATCATGGCTGAATGAACATATATGAGACACAGAAAATTTTAACAAGGTCTCTCTGCTCCTAAACAGCAAAATTAACAAGTATCCACTTCTAAATTACTTTTCAAGTTCCATCTTCACTGATGATTGCTAGGTTGGTTAGTTATATTTAACAAAACATATGTAAAAATACTAAGTATTTAAAAATTAGTAAAATTGCCTTTCTAATCAAAATACATCTAATTTTGATTATATCCAACTTTCAAACCTCTTAAACACTCTCTTAAATTTAACTAAGTATCAAAATATTTGTTTAAAAATCATTTTTATAGTAAATTACTTAAAATTTAATTTTATAAACGCAGGTTTATAGATCCCTAGCATACACAAACTTTAAGAGTTTTTAATGCTTTCGTTTGATTTTTTCATAGACAATCTAAAACTTTAATCTGTGATCAAGTTGAATTATTTACTGTTTGTAAACAGAAAACCTCTCATTTCAGTGTGATTTGCAATTGAAAGACATTTTAATTGAATACGGTTTTAGTGTCTTAGATTATTCAATAAATTGAGAACTAATATCAATAAAATGAAATAATGTAGATGGGTAGAAATGAACAGAGGAGGATTTATGTAAATAATTCATATGTGCTAAAAGAAGTCATATGTCATAAGGATGAGCTATAAGGAGGAAGGTTTTTCAAGTTTTAAGAGAACAAAGTAAAAGAGAAGGGATTCAGCATAGGGAACAAAATTTTTTGTTCATGTTCAATTTAGAAGAAATGCATTATAGCACACAGTATTTGGTTCAGGTTGAGATCAGATGTATTATATTACATACGTACAATACTGTGCTAATCCATTGTAGTAAATACAAATGCAAGATTTTTGTTGTTGTTAGTGTTATTTTTTTTGTTAGCATTTGAAGTTTACTGTAATTCTCTTGAACGATTAAGAATTAGACAGAGAAAAGTTTAGAAGCTAGAAATTTTAAAAATCACTTTTACTGCTATTAAAGACAGTACTATGCAATGTGGTTTCTGTCTATGGACAAGGGGCTCTCTGATACCTCATGTCAGAAACGGACAAGCTACCCTTCAGTCACTGACCCTCTGGTTCAGCATAGACCTCCTGTTACCCCAGCAGCCATCTCCCCTGTGGCAGGCAGGGGTGAAGCCTGAGGGATGTTTCCTTGGGAGTGTAAAAGGGTAATGGAAGTGGGTGGACAAAAGACCCAGTTCCTCATTCCACACTCCTGTCAAATTAAATCATTCTTTCTCTCAGGAGGAAGAGTGAATGTGAGTATGTAGAAAGGCTAGGAGGGCTACTCAGTGTAACTTCCCTCTTATGAAAAAAGAAAAAGATTTTTAAAAAGAGAGATGTTGGAAAGAGACATAAACTGCTATCACTCCCAGCCTTAACTTTAAAAATTAGTATCTATTTTGCAGATGTTTCATTACATTATATTGATTAGACCATCATAATAATGATTTGTAGTTAAAAGGTGTTAATTAACTATAAAATAAAAAAACCATCATCAATAATGATCAAAATCACAAAAATCAAAATAATAAAAAGTGGGACATAGTTTAAGCAAATATGTCTTTTCATTATTAAACTCAACAGTAGAAATACTATATAACAAAATAATGTCACTTAGCATATTAAATTTATGTTATTATATTTAACTTTATAGGAGGTGTAGTTTTATCTATATTTAATTTGTTAATCATTTTCACTTTTAAAATATATGAGATCTACATGCAAAAGGAATTTTAATTAGTGTTTTTGTTTACACATAATTAACATGAAATTAAAAGTAACTTGAATAAAACTGGAATTTATAAAAATGCTGTTTCCTTAAAAGAAAATTTGAAAAATTATTTTAAAAACATTAGAAAGTTCAAATTAAGCACCACACTATTTATTTAATTAGAGACATTATCCATATAGATAGATACCTATTAGAGTTTCAGCCATAATTTTGAAAGACAGGATCCTGAATGTTTAAATCCTAAAAGATCAAAATCCCTAAAGTCTAAAATCTTGAAAATTTTAATTCTAAAAGATCAAAACCACAAAAGGATAATTCTGCAAAAAAAAAAAAAAAATACAAAATTATTTAAAAGACGTTTATTCATATTTTTTAAGGATTTATTTGAGAAACACGCAAAAATACCACAGAACACTTCATAGACCATTTTACACAATAAAATGGGCAATAATAGCATACATATTTTTGCAAGCATAACCACCCAGGTATACTAATGACAGTCTCATGAATATAACATTTATGAACAGATGAACTGTTTTCATAAAGAAATAGGTCAAAAAGTGAAATGCATCAGCACATATCACTATGGTTGGTAATTGTGTACACCAAGCTTTATAACCACAGTCATCTAAAACACCATCATGGACAACTTAAGCCCTTGTTTTGTTTTATTTGAGACAAAGTCTCACTCAGGCTAGAGTGTGGTAGTACAGTCAGATCAGGGTTCACTGCAGCCTCTACCTCCTGAGCTCAGACAATCCTTCTGCCTCAGCTTCAGAGTAGCTGGGAACACAGACATGTGCCACTACACCCAGCTATATTTTTAATTATTTGTAGAGATAGGGGTCTCACTTTGTTGGCCAGGCTGGTCTCCTGGGCCTAAGTGATCCTCCTACTTTGGCCTCCCAGAGTGTTGGGCTTACAAGCATGAGCTACTATGCCCAGCCCAACTTAAATCTTTTGACCAGAGGGACCAAAACCCACAATGGCTCAGCACCAACATGTGCAGTCTCCCAAAGAGCTGAGATCCTGAGAAGTTTTATATTTCACAAATGCAAATGTACAAAAAGACATCTTTTCCTGTATTGAGGAAGTTTCAACGTTTTTATGTACACATACAATGCTCTTGCGCAAGGTCAATGTTGTGATAAAGCACTTTTGTGGCATGAAACTTGCAAAAAAAAAAAAATGCAAATGACTTCTGGCAAATGCAGCACCATTTCGCTAAAAGTTCCTGGGATTTCATTAGCTGGAAGGAATGCCAATTCAGAGAAATGGTACATTTTTAAACTAGTGTTCGTTCTTGCCCTATAACATAGCCAATCCACTCATCTGAGTTTGCCACCAAATGCTAATAAAGACAATAACAAGGTATTAGTTCCACCTAATACGATGCAACTTTAGTTGATGAGACTCCTGCTAAAACCCAAAATGCACTAATCCCTTTCCCAGAATTCAGCTTTCAGGATTTCAACTTCCAGAATTTTAATCTTTTGGAATTGTGAGTTATGGAATTTTAGACTTTAAGGATTTTGATCTTTAGGGATTTCAACATTCAGGATTATGACATTCGGGATTGTGTCTTTCAGGATTATGACCAGCACCAATCTATTCACATCTGGATGTATTGACTTGAGAGACAGCCAGAAAGAGAGAGAGAAATGTAGGTAGATAAAGTGAATTAAAATTTGCACTATAGCAATAAATATTTGCTGACATGATCAGGGATTATTATTAATAAAATCAAGGCACAGTGGTTATTTATTTGGAAAATGAAATAAATCCTATCATTGACCTATAAATTGTCTTCCACCTTTTGCTAAATTTCCCCCAAGGAAAACCTGGAGGGTGAACAAGACAAGGTGCAGATCATCAAAAGAAACTTAAGGAACTTAATGTTTTCACCACAGCCTTCAGATGAAGACAGGTGATTCAATGACCTCATTGTGGCTGCTTTCATTTTATAGTGTGAAAGCTCACCTTCAGGTTAAAAAACAACAACAAAAAATACAACACTAAAAAATGCATGCAAGGCAGTCATGTGGCCAGCACTGGAATTTTATTATAAATTTAACGGAAAATCCTGAAATATTTTAATCAAGAACGTAAGATGACCTGGTTGTTGCATGAAGAACAGATGGTACAAGATAAGAAGTGGAAAAGGAAAGGCCAGTTAGGAGGCCATGGCAGCCGTCCAGGTAGAAGAGAGGTTCAGGGTTAGAATCAGAACTAGGGTGAAGTTCAGGAAGGATCTAGGCAGAGAGGAGAGAGATATAGTTAATGGTGGTATGAAGTATGGCCATAAGGTTCAGTGAAGTGGCAAGATTGTGACAAAGTATTCCAGGAATTGGTCTTACCCACTCCACCAATCATTTCCCTGACATTTTTCTCACTTTTACCTTTTTCCTTCATTGCAACAATTCTAATGATTTATTTGCACTGTAAATTGTTTAGTGTCCAGCTATCCTATTTAACCCTACAGACCATAGGGTGAGTACTGTGTCTGTTTTGAATTGTATCCTCAGCTTGTAGTTTGGTGCCTACTACAAAGTCGGCTGTCATTAGATCTTTATTAAAATAATAAAAAAATGAATGCACCTTTCGCCCAAGCTGTATGGAGAAAATATGTAGTAGGTAGTGCTAAGCCTTATATAGGCTGCTTTCTGTCAATCTCAAAATTTTAAGAAATGATAACAAAACATGGTGTTAAGTTAGATGTTATTTATATATTCCGGGCAATATTTAGTTGAGCCACAATAAGTTTCTTACATCTTTACCAGAAATTGTACATGATACCTAAGCTATAGCTTTTACCTGTATAAAGTCTATGTGTGCCTCATAAGCCCCTGATATCAGTTATCAGAAAATTTATTTTATTCCTCGGAAAGTAGGAATAATTTGTTCTCATTTACGCTGTCAGGAGGAGCTAGTTTTGAGGGCAGAATTTAAAGAGTCTATGTTTTCCCCTTAGAACTTATTTCTAACCCCTGGCAGTGCAGCTAGCTTTAAAAAAAATTAGGCCTTGATAATAGTGTTTGCAAGGAGCATGTCAAAACTATTTAGGAGAATAAAATATAAAGATAGCATTAATAATTAATAAGCAATGATATGTTGGAAACTGTATAACTCATTCTCTTTTATCTATTAAGTCAGTTCTCAGGTCATTTATTTGATATCACTTTGTTAACCTACTTTTGTTATCTATGTGAACATAGTAACTATAATTCTTTAAAATATTTCTCATGATTCAGAATTCCATAAATTTATTTCTCTTCCTCTTTCACAAGTCTAAATTAGTGAGATTTTACTGTAATTTTACTATTAATTAAGGCCCAAACAATAATGATTATTTGATCTCTGTATTTATTAGATCATGTTATTATTAAAGGCAATCATATTAACAAAATAATTCTTTTTCTTTGTTTTACTTTCCATAATTAAATTATCAAGAAATTGCATGTCAATTGCATAATCAAATTTCCAGAAATTTATTGGGACACAGGCTTGATAGGTTTTATATGAAAATACTTTGATTAAAAACATAAAGTTCAATAAACTAAATATATTTAGCTTTTAGAATGCAATTATTTATACTGAATTATAATGAATAAACTGTTATTTATTTTTCATAACATTTGCCATTAGCCAACATTCTATTTTAACATATGCTTATATATAATGCGCATATATATGACATACAGGCTTAATACTAATGAAAATATGAATGGATTATATAGCATGCTAAAAAATTTGCTAGTAATATGTTCTCCCCTTCCTATACTAAATAATTAAAAGGGACATTTTCAATTTTTCATTCCTTTATGAAATAAATAAAGTTCACACTAATCTGTCCCATGTAGTCAATTATTCTAGTTAAATTTCTTATAGATATGATGAGATTAATAGCAATGTTCTAAAAATACAGAGTTGCACATATATGAGAACATGTTTACTTTTTGGCCATTACATGATCATTCCAGTGGTAGGTATCACAGATTAGGAGTTAGACTTCGTGACAAAAAAAAAAAAATAAGATTAAATATTATAATCTAGTTGGAATAGTGAAATTGCTAGTTTCCTCTGATTAAAAAATTGTAAGCTTGTCTCAGCTATGAGGAGGTAAACGCTGCTCAACAAGAACAGCAATGCTTGGAAACATAATGAGTTCTCTAGATGCAAATAAATTATCCTTATTAGGCAACTTGTTCTTTTCATTGTTTCTGTTTATTATTTCACTTAGTAATGAATACTATAGCCAATTTGCAAAGTAATGAACAGTTTTATAACACTAATAAAAAGAAAACAGGCACAGTTAAAAAAAGAAAAAAATGGAATTTTACTTGGTCTAGAAATAAGCAAATTTCTAGTTCTAGAATTTATCACCAATTTCTTTAGACAGTTTGCCCTTTTTTACCTTTTAGAATACATTTTCCAGAGTCTGCATCTACTTGAGTATTATTTTATTAAAACATTTGCAGTATTTGCAAGGCACCATTTCTCATGATACAACATTAAAGCTAAGTAAATACACAGAAAAATGAAAGCACCAAGTTATTAAATTATGATTTCAGACATGCCCTTAGCAGGGGAGGTTTGATCAAGAAAGCTACTTGGATTTCATATGCTCTTGTCACATATATTTAGAATTGATATATACCACAGAAAATGGATATTATTATTTTCATCAGTTCAGCATGCCATAACAAAATACTATAGGCTATGTGGCTTAAACAAAAGAAATTTATTTTCTCAGTTTTGGAGGCTGGGAAATCTAAGATCAGGGTGCCAGCATGGTCAAGTCTGGTGAGGGGGCTTTTTCTGGCTTGCAGAGTGCTGCCTTCTCCCTATGTTCTCACATGGTGGAAAGAGAGTCCAACGTGTCTAGTGTCTCTTCTTATAAGTGCACTAATCCCATCGTAAGGGCTTCATCCTCATGACTTTATCTAACCCTAATTGCCTCTCAAAGATGCCATCTCCAAATAACAGAACATTTGCAGTTAGGGCATCAACATTCAAATTTTGGGGGAACACAAACATTCACCCACAATAGTGATATAGTCCAAGAAAAGTCACTAAGCAAAAGGCAAGTGTCACTTAAGAGGGAGAGAAAGAGGAAGAGTAAAGGAGAGATTAGGAGAGGCGTTGGGAAATGGACCTTTCTCTTCTATAATGAAGAAAGATTCAATTTGCAAAAGACTGACACCTCTCATCAGTATGAGTGCAATAGCAGGTAATTCTAGACATGTATATCATATAAGATAGAAAAGGTAGTGAGAAGATTGAGTAAATGGCAGATTCACAAGCTTGCATTGGCCATACCATGTAAAAGACAATTATTAATATTTGGAAATATCTAAACTTGCTTAAAAATCTTTTTAAACAGTACCTCTATCTACTCCATAGACTATTGGCAAAAACAGTCTTTAATAAGATGCTAAGGTCCTTCTATTCCTGCCTTCAAATTTACTGGAAATAAGCATAACAGCATTTACTTATAGAATTTTGGAACTACAGTGCCTTTATTCATATAATAGGAAACTAATGCTTTGTATCCACTTGAAGGGGTTAATTGTGCTTTCTATGAGGCATTTCTTGTAGAAAAATATGACAGTAAAAGAAGAGCTCCAGGAGGAAAAGAGAAAACATGGGAATATACGAAGAAACAGACAAATGCTAAGAGAAAGAACTTTTCCATAAATTCCTTTTCATAAATACCTTCCTTTGTCTGAAAGCTGAATAAAATCAAGTTGTCTGTCTGGATCCTTTGCTTTAATTTCTCAGAAAATGGAATCCTGAATAGGTCTCCAGTCCAGTGTTTTTGGCAAAAATCATTGTAAATCAAGTTATTATTTCAAGAAATATCTTAATTAATTTAGTGTTTCTATGTATACTTTTCTTACAAAACAAAAATAAGTAAAGTTATATGCTATTTTATTAAATGTGCTTTTGTTATAATTTCCACTCACTTCCCAGACTAAATTTTACTCAGACATGACTTTGCTGTGTTGGACAATCTGTAGAAACATGTAGTCTTTCTTTGTCAGCATTATGGTATTCTGGTTTATAAAACGGTGAACTCTATGTGACTGGAGATCAACTAAATTAATTAAAAATAAATTTTGAACAAAGGTAAAATCCCTGTAATTAGTATGTTGCAGAAGGAATAATAACCCTTGGTAATAGCAAGACTATAATGTAACTTTCCAGATTTTCCTGTAAAAATGTAGAAAGAGTTGGAAATGTTAGACAATTATCCTAAAGAATTAGTACAGTCATCTTCTCAGGTTTAAGAATTATATTTTAAGCTAAAATATATAGAAAAAGACAAAGAAGAGCAGCATTCCAGCTGTGAAGCTGTGATTTTATGTCTCTTGCAGCTGTGTCCCACCTGCCCCAAGCATAGTAATTTGGATGCTGGGCATTCTTGGCTCAGTAATGCACTTGTTGGAAAATATTAAAGCAATTAGCAAAGACAATCTCAAATGAGAAGACACAGAAGAATAATGTCAGTAAGGCTGAATAAAACATTATCATCTTAAAACTTTTGCTTATTCCTTCTGTATAATATTAGCACAACTAAAAGGACATGCTTGATTTTGCCTGCAGTGAGCTATTTTTAGTCCCTCAATTAAGCTCCATTCCAATAGTTATTATCATTAGTTAGCATTTGCATAGCAATATACACGTGTTAACACAAGCACTTTGCAATGATTTTTAGAGATTTCTCTTCTCTGTGGTCTTATGAGGTAAAAGTTAATCTACATAAGATTTACAGGAAAATATAATTAATTATATAAATCCTACATTTTATGTTGAAACCACCTGCAGTTAGCTTTGCCACAAGCCAACATAAATTGCAGTTCTAGCTAAATCAAAAGACAGGTGACTAATTTATGCAAGGTTACATCTGGAGTGAGCCAAAGACCTGGGCATAAAATTCTGTCCACTTTATCCACGATCTTGTACACTCCCCCAATAATATTATAAAGGTTCTGAATCCAACTGGCAATAAAACCATAATGTGAACATATACAATTAAATATAGCATCAGAACAGTCACATATTACTGACCTTGCATAATACATGGCAATTGTGAATACCATTAGAAGTGAGATCCAATCCCCAAAGGCCAAGGAAATTGGAGCCTCAGCTCCAGGGTTGGAAAATGCCCTATTGAGGGCTGACTTTCGTTACCTGGGTCAGGTTAGATTGTTAAAAGCTCCACACTGCTTGTCTGGTGATCCTCTTAATATAAAATTAAAATAGAAGCTATAGTCAACTTATGTATATGCCAGTGGCTCTTTAAACGTTAAGCTCCTTTGTTAAGGGGAAAAAGGCCTCAAAACTAGTAAGTGTGACTGTTAAAAATCTTGAAGGCGATTCTTTGAACACTCAGAACCTTACAGTTTCTCTTGTTTTGTGTTTACTTCTCAGAAGCTTCCAGTTGCTGTTCCTGAATCAGAGAACTTCCAAAAGGTCTGCTTTGGCTCCCTCCTTCCTCTTATTTTATATCAATAGTAAAGATTTGCCTATATAAATATGATAAATCCTTCATTTCTTTCCTCTGTGTTTTTACTTTAATGAGAAAGGAAAATTGGAGACTAGGAATTATACAGTAGTTTCTGTTATTTTCTCACTGAAAGAAAATCTTCAGAAAAAACACAAAATTTCTATATGTTTTCACATATAATTCCTCATTTCGGGGGGTGGGGAAGCTTGGCATATACTGCTATCATCCTTTGTTCTATTTACTAAAAAGGAAAAACATTTAAAGATCCTTGTTCTCATAATTTCCTCTCTAATGTTTCATTGTAGAAAGTCTTAATGCAATCCATATTAAAATGCTTATAGACCAGTCACGGTGACTCACATATATAAGGCCAACACTTTGGAGGCTGAGGTGGGAGGATCACTTGAGCAAAGGAGTTTGAAGTTGCAATAAGCTGCGATTGCACCACTAGACTCCAGCCTGGGCAACAGTGTGAGATCCTGTCTTAGAAAGATAAACAAAATGAAATAAAAATGCTTTAGGAGAAAAGAAAGAAAAATAAGTTAATATAGTATATGTAGGACCACATACATCTTAAAAAATCTGAATTCACCAAATTGATATCGACCCAGGTGACAGGAATCTCAGTTACCAAAAATATCTTCTATATCCCAAACCTTAAATTCTTAGTCTCCATGGTCACCTGTCACAGTGTTTTACAAATCTTTACACCTTTTATCTAAAATATGAAGCAAAACTTGCAGTTTGAGAGAGACTCTCCAAACCCACAGACAGTAATCAAGGACTCTCTGGTTCAGAGAGTTCATGGCCTCCTGACACAGTCCCCAGGATCAGTCCTCTCCTGCTCTAGAGCCACTGTTGGCATGCACACTTATGTTACTACTAAACACACAGGGTTTTCTGTGGCCCAGTGATGACCACTGTACTCCTGAGTTGTTTCTCCAAGTCTCCTTGCTACCAGTCAAATCCAGCACAAGAACCATGAAAGGGAAATCCCTGTGCATGTGTATGGCTGCCCCAAGTCCCAGGGTACTCATCCTTTTTTCTGCTGTAATTGGTTGAGCTCTCACACTATATTCCTACATTGGGCTCTATTTCTAGGTTCTCACTAGTTTCGCTCATGAAACCTCAGTCCCTGTTGAGGGACTGGATCCCTATTTTGGGTTGATGACTGGGAATCCCTGTCCCCTGCTCCTACAGGGCCTGGAGACTAAATTGCTACCAAGTGACCTCCCTGGAACCCTAAGGAGTGAATAAATTTTCTAAATGCTGAATACCTCTCCTTGAAGTTCTGCTACCTGAGACTCTTGTTATTACTTCATATCACTATTAACAAAAATATTATAGACTATCTAGGAATTACTATAATGAGTGAATTCATATGTAAGATATAGTACCTTTCTCTGACTCCTTCATCTGCTTCTGCATAGTCTAGACTATACAATCCTTGAAATAAGAAACTATGACCTTCATTGTTTCACACTCCAAAGCCTAGCACTATTAGTGCTCTGGTTCAAGGCATAAATGAATGAATTCCCCCGTGTGATAGGTTAAATCACGGCTCTCCAAAGATGTCCATAACTTAATCCCATGACCCTGTGAATATATTACATTGTATGGTAAAGGGACTTTGCAGACATAATGAAGTTTATGAACTTTAGGAAGAGTAACCTGAATTATCCAGGTTGGCCCAATCTAATCACATGAAAAAGCAGAAAACTTCCTTTGACTGGAGCCACATGGATACAGTAGAAGGTGGAAGAGGAACAACAGGAATGACGACAGAAGTTAGATTTCAAATGTGAGAAGGCTGTGCTGTAAGAGGTCATATACATGAACTAAGGAGAGGCCTCTAAGGGTAAAGGGTGCCCTGCTACTGACAGCAAGGAAAGGGAGATTTCGATCCTACATCCTCAAGTAACCAAATTTGGCCAAAAATACAAATGAGTGTGAAAGCTGATTCCTCTCCAGAGCCTGCCATAAGGAATGCAGCCTTGCTGACACCTTGATTTTAGCCTGGCGAGACCTATGTTAGACTTCTGGTCTATAGGGACTGTGTGCTTAAGCTTGTGGGGGTTTTTTTACAGCAGCCATAGAAAACTAATACACCCAATTTCTGGTTATCTCTGTTGCAGTCTCCTAGTTTGGGTTATGTCTTAAATCTGTTTTCTTTCGTGTCTTCTTAGACAGCATGCCTAGGAGGAATAATTGTTAGAGGGACCAAAGAATTTCCCATTGTAGGCTAATTTCATACAAAATGTTTCTTTCCTTTGAATACCTTCTTCACAAATTAAAACTTGAATTTTCTAATTACAACAAACATACACAACATTTCAGTCCTTGATGCTTTTATTCCAGAAGCTGTCAAAACTTACAAGTACATTATATCTGCCTGGAGGGCTTGTTAATACACACATTCCTGGGCCCTAGCTCCAGAGTTTCTGATTCTGTGAGTCTGATATAGATCCAGAGAATACACACATTCCTGGGCCCTAGCTCCAGAGTTTCTGATTCTGTGAGTCTGATATAGATCCAGAGAATACACACATTCCTGGGCCCTAGCTCCGGAGTTTCTGATTCTATGAGACTGATATAGATCCAGAGAATACACACATTCCTGGGCCCTAGCTCCGGAGTTTCTGATTCTATGAGACTGATATAGATCCAGAGAATACACACATTACTGGGCCCTAGCTCTAGAGTTTCTGATTCTGTGAGTCTGATATAGATCCAGAGAATATACACATTCCTGGGCCCTAGCTCCAGAGTTTCTGATTCTGATATAGATCCAGAGAGTTTGCATTTCTAACAAGTTCCCACGTGGTGCCAATGCCTCTGGTTAGCTGAACATCCTTTGAAAACTATTATTTAGTAAAGTCAAATAATTATTTTGTTCATAAAATATTAATATCTTTTATTCCTGCTCATTTTTTACCTATTTCCATATTAACATTTGTCTAGATATGTGCCCTTACATTAAGAGTGTAGGAAAAAAGCAAAATAGATGATCAATTTCAGTAAATTTTTCTGATGGTAATGTAAGTTATTGAAATTGAAATTATTTGGAGATTACCTATGTCAACATTTCTCAATAGAAGTACTCCTGGTATTTGCAGTGAGACAATTCTTCATTGTGTCAAATTCTATTCTATATTCCTTGTACTGAGGAACCTACTACCTCTGACCATTTTCCAGTAAATGCTCATAGAATTTCCCCCTCATAGTGGTAACCAACAATCTGGCACACATTCCCAGATGTCCCTGTAGAGGGTGTGCAACACTAATTGAAAACTATAAATCTATTTTTATTCAAGTTTCCATGAAATTCTTCCCCATATTAGTAAGGATTTTCAAATTTTACTCTCATGTTTTATTCATAAATACTGGTTATTCTAAATATTCTAATTAATAGAATATATTACTGAATGAAGTCCCTGAGGCCACAGTCAAGAAGAATATGTAGCTGATACCATGAATTGGCTCACTCAGAAATGCATTCCAACCTCTTTCAAGTGCGCAGAGGCTGCGAAGTAAAGGCCACATTTACCAGACTCCCTGAGGTATCCCTATATGGTTTAATGTCCACCAGTGAGATGTGCCATCATGACCTGGAATTGAGGGAGAGACATACAGGAAGAGGAACCAAGCAGAAAGCATCCATTTTATTTGTGCATATTAAAGTAATATTGATATGTTTTGGAGCCAGAAATTGTAGCAATAGTTTCCTAATTTACTAGCCAACTTTCTGATTCCACCAGTTACCATCATTTCTGGATTAGTGGGCTCCTGAGTGGTCCAGTTCTACTCTATGTCTTTTGGATCCTTTCCTGGAAGCTATATGACTTTAGGACTTACTGCTCAAGTTCAGCCTAGAGTCAACTTAATTTGCACTTCCCCAAATTCTATGAGCCATTTAATAGCCAAGAGTAAACCTTCTTATGTTCCAGCTAGCTGGAGTAGAGTCTGCCCTCTGCAACTGAACGCATGGGTGTCTTTTCCCATAGAGGGCCAGCACCAGAAAAGCATTACATTATATATATAATGTTTACCTTTGTTACTTTTACACTTTTTTTGATGTTCTTATTTTACTAGTGTTCTAAATTATTCATTTAAAATACATATATCTATTGGTTTCTAATTGTCCCTTTTCTTATTTTTATACATACTGTGCACACAGCATACACACACAGATGTGCACGTGGGAAACTTGTGTGTAGCTGATGACTAAAGGTTTGGGGCTTAGGAAGTAGTACATTGCTGCAACACAACTCGATTGAATATAAAATATTTCTTTAGTTCCAAATAATTAGATATTTACTTAAAATATCTAATCTCTTTAGTTATTTATTTAAAATATCTAATCTCTTTAGTTATTTCCAAACTCACGCTTTTGTCCAGCATTCTATTCAGCTTCTCTGTTGACTCTTCTTGTTGCTTTTTTTTTTTTTTCCCTTCCTCTTTTCTTCGGTATTCCTTCCCTGTCTTCTCTGCCTCACTCAGGGGCAAAACAAGCAAACAAACAATCAAATCAAAACAATCTTCCATTTTCAGATATACTCAGTTCTCTTTGGCCCCTACCTCCAAATTCCACAGACTTTTTGCATATTCTGAGAATTTATCTCAGAATTCCAAGATCTCCATCTTATATTCTTTGATAATCTGAGCCGGGGGATTAAGGAGGGTCAGGGGAGGAGTGGGAGGATTAGAGGATTAGAGGAGGATTTCATAGTTTCCAGTTACATAAAGCTTTGTCTCTCAGTTATTCATTTTGGAATAATATAAATAAATTTTAATTGTGTGGTGACAGAGCAGACATTTCAAATTAGAGTGAGAGAAAATATATAGCTATAGGCTTTATAATACAGGAAGCACCACGGTAACTTTAGCTGGTATTGGTAAAGTGATTTCTTCCATCATGTGTTTTCCTACAAGCAGCTCAACCAAATCCTCATCTCTCCCTATGTAAATGCTTTCAAGACATGTTTTTCATACCAAGGAATTTCTTTTTTTTTCTTTTTTTTTTTTTAATTTATTTATTATTATTATACTTTAAGTTGTAGGGTACATGTGCATAACGTGCAGGTTTGTTACATATGTATACTTGCGCCATGTTGGTGTGCTGCACCCATCAACTTGTCATTTACATCAGGTATAACTCCCAATGCAATCCCTCCCCCCTCCCCCCTCCCCATGACAGGCCCCTGTGTGTGATGTTCCCCTTCCTGAGTCCAAGTGATCTCATTGTTCAGTTCCCACCTATGAGTGAGAACATGCGGTGTTTCATACCAGGGAATTTCTAAAGGGGTATTCACTCTTTAATTTTTTATTCTAAGGCTCTAATGCTATTTATTTTCTTTATAAGGTTTGATTTTATTCTACTTTTTTCTTTTGGTTTAATCGATTGCTCTTCTGCAATCTCTCATGACTTACATTATTGCCAAAATACTTTTCTATTTTCTAATCACACTGCTTGCCGGTATGTCATTCTTCCTCACTTCGGTACCCCATTGCGGGAATCCTCACAGATAATGAACATGAACCTAATAGACATGCTCCTCAAGTCTGGTAATGAGAAGGAAAAAAAAAATCGAACTATCTCATTCATGAGTAGAAATTAGGAACTGTGAATTTCCTCATTTGTCTCATTTAATAAGGTGATTCACATGCCAGCACTTTTAAAACTGTAAAATGCTATGTAAATGTTGGTTACTATTTACAATAATAATAATAACCATCACCACCACTACCATCATAACACTTTCTCTTCCCATAATTGTACCCTTTGGAAGTTGATTCAGATCATAAATGTCATAACTATGATTTTATCCACTAAAGGCTAGTAGGAAGGGAGCCTAATTAAAACCTAGTTTTGCTGGGAAAACATAGTAGAAAAGTCATCTGTAGATGATAACGATTTAAAAGGATTTTCCACATCTAGGGTGATACGTCCTGTATGAAGATGTAAATGTAAACAAATCTTAATATAGCTATTCAAACAATGAGAAGACCTACTGCAGACTTATATTAAAAAGCCAGCTGCCATAGTTCATTTTAACCAAGTCATTTCATGGAATTTAAAGGGACAGACACATTTGGCTTTTATTACGTTTTCAGAAAAACAAACAAACAAAAAAAACCTGTTATCTGTAAAGAGTAAAGCAGGGGAAAATTAATGAAGGTGGAAAGTTAGTGAGGATTTATCTCAAAAATGTTAATTTTTCCCCAAATCTAAAGATAACTGTCTGATACAGTCATCAGCAGGGGTTGGTAGGAAGGGCAGAAGGTTTGAGAGTGGAAGTTTGCCAAGAAACAGAGTGTCAGGAAGAAGAGGTATCAATGTATGCCACAGTCATCCATGTACTGGAAATACCCATAAGTCAAAGTGTCTGGCTAAGGACAGTGAAACTTTACTAAGGAGTAATCTCAGTCATCTTTTTTTTTTTTTTTTTTGGTGAGTTTTTCTTTTTTTTTTTTTTTGGAGCCAAGGTCTTGCTCTGTTGCCTAGGCTGGAGTGCAGCGGCATGATCATAACTCACTGCAGCCTTGAATTCCTGGCCTCAAACGATCCTCCCACCTTGGCCTCCCAAAGTGCTGGGATTACAGGCATGAGCCTGGCCCTCGGTCATCTTTTATTTTCCTAAAACGAATCATCAAAAGTCTTCATAAAACATTTTGGTATTGTTTTGCAAAATAGAGTAGTTAATATTGTCTGTAGGAGAACTCAATATGTTTTCTAGAGACCCTTATAAGCTATTTCATCATTCCTTAATTCATTCATTCTCCAGTCAAGACTTTCTCTTATCTAAGGTATATGTATACAAGTAGTGCAAAATACTATAGACAATGCAAAACAAAAACCATAAAAAAACAAAAAACTAGTTGAAAGGAAGTATCTGCTCAATATTTCAGCTGTAATGTCTTCATGTCTCTGGATAGTCAGTTTATTGATTTTTCCTCCTCTTTTTTGATGATTTGACTGCTTGTTTTGTCAACATATAATTTCAGTTTCAGTCTGCATTTTAGGTACATGTGATGTCATGAAATCGTTCTTTTTATTCCCCTCAGTCCTTAAATCCACTTTGGAATATCATGGATGCTGTTTAATATAATTATTCCTGATTTATACACTTATACTATATCAGGTTTTTGTAATCTACTCAAGTACAGATACATCCAGTTCTTTTTTAAATACATTGATTTCAATTGCATAAAAAATTGTAAGATAAAAGATGAAGGCAATAAGAAATAAACATAGATCAAAGGAGAAAATCAAGAAAGGGCAGGTTCATAGATAAATGCACGAAGTAATCAAATTAACAAGGATTTTTATGATGGTGTAATTAATGAACTGCAATTTTACATTAGTCTCCTGCAAAAAGAAATATGGAGAAGGAGAAAAGGCAATTATGCATTAATGAAGACTATGATAATGTGGCAGCAATATTAGATAGCAGTAATGGAATTAAATTTTATAAAGGAAAATTCCAGAAAGATAACAGATGAAACAACATAACAATATGTATGAATTGTTCTAAGAGAATTGTACATGCTAACTAACTACCATTTTGATATTACTTACAAAAAATGTAAAGATAAAAGGGAACATTATCATGACATAAATAAATTAGCCCTTTATTTGTATAGATGCTAAAATGTTTAGGCTTTTTATTATTGGTTTAGTTTTTCTAATAAATATTTATTCCAAATTAACTCTGATAGAGATTTACGTATGGCAAAACTAAAGGACCATAGGGATTAAATAAATTTCCAAAAACATACATATCTGTTAAATAGAGCCAGAGCCTTACCTCTGCACTCAAGCCCTCCCTTTCCTGATGCTAACTCCATTTCCTACATGACCACCTGACCTCAACCCTGGTGTGTTAACTTAAAACAATTTCCTTTGATTTACATTTTCTTTTTAATTGTGTTGAAGATGAATTTATTCTAACATTGTCAGATTTTCTGATGTTATACCATGTTGAAAAAAATCACTTTCAAGTTCAATTTATTTGTTATTGCAAATAAAATCAATAGAGATTATTTACTTTAGCACTGTCTTTTGGCATTTATTTTTTTCTATTTCTAGAAGAGAGTACGTTATCACTTTTTGAAAGATGAAAATTGTAACTTGGAGGAAGTCAGTGATGTGAAATTGGTTCTTTCAGTAGTATAGTAGTCATTCTTCACAGACAGTCTAACAGTAAAGCTATTCATGCTTTTATAGTTTCTGTCTTTACAGATAAGAATTGTAATACAAAGGCCGGGCGCGGTGGCTCAAGCCTGTAATCCCAGCACTTTGGGAGGCCGAGACGAGTGGATCACGAGGTCAGGAGATCGAGACCATCCTGGCTAACACGGTGAAACCCCGTCTCTACTAAAAAATACAAAAAACTAGCCGGGCGAGGTGGCGGGTGCCTGTAGTCCCAGCTACTCGGGAGGCTGAGGCAGGAGAATGGCGGGAACCCGGGAGGCGGAGCTTGCAGTGAGCCGAGATCGTGCCACTGCACTCCAGCCTGGGCAACAAAGCAAGACTCTGCCTCAAACAAAAAAAAATTGTAATACAAAATTTGTTGTCTTTGTAGGGATTTCGAGGAAAAGATACTTACATTTGTAACATAAAAATATAGATGAATAAAGTATAAAAATGAGATATAGGTAACTAAGCAGATGGGGGTCCCTCGCTGTTTTAATTATCAATAGCTTCCAAAATAAAATTGCATTTTCAAATGAGCTAATGATACAACTTCCATGTACAATTGTTTTCTTAAGATTTCATTCTACGTGAAAAATGAGAAGATTCAAGAATGTGATGTATTTTTGTGAAAACATAGAAATTAGAATTGGAAGTGAATCTTTAATAAGTGATTAAGTATATTTTATCACACAAATACCTTAACCTGAAGAGTTTATATTCTAAACTAGAAAGGTACTGGAAAATAAAAGCCATTATTTTCCTCACATAAAGCATTTTACATCAAGGAGAAAAAAAAAAATTAACAATAGAGACCTGACTCTGAGGTGCTTACAATAAAATACCTTGATTGTCCAAAATGTTATTGTTGAAAGGAAGACATAGATCAAAAGAAAGGATAATATTTGACCAAGTTATCCCTTTGCCTTTGTAACTAACACTATCAGCACTTCAATTTCTTTGTTAGATGTCACATTAGGTTTTCTCCAAAAATGAATGACAATACATATAAGAGTATATAAAACTTAATTATTTTAAAATTTAAAATAGCATACTCTAAAAGGGAAAGAGGGAAGAAGAGAAGCAAAAATATAAATCCAGTATGAAATACAGTATTCAACAATCCTGCAACTTGGTAAATATTAATACATAAAGCAACACTGTCTATTCCCTAAGTGAATGTTTTATGTGAATATTGCTTTCAGGTTCTTCTCAGGCAAGAGAGTGAATGAGAGACTCAATTTGGACACTATGTGGGAATTGATTGCTTAATGCCTTTTAAAATCTCTTTGAAAATGAATTGGTCAATAAAATTCCCCTTTGTTTATTAGGGAGTAGGATGGCAGTCAGGCCTTCAGGCAAAAACAATAACAGATGGTAAGAAAGAAACAATTCCTTTTCTCTCCACCTTAAGAAAGACTTACATTTGAAAGGTAAGAAAAAAAATAAGGTCTCTTGATTTTAATAGTTTCCATACCAGGAGAAGCTGGTGTTAAAGACCCTTCCAAATGTTACAGGTGCTTGCATTCAAATGCGATCACACAGCTGCTGGCTGCCACAGAATGGAAGTCATCCTCAGAAGCAACGTGTCGCAGATTTTCCCTAAATCCCCAAGCTGAACATCAGCTGTGGCTAAGCTTTTACATTTTTCTTCCTGGAAAGGAAGATCCCTTGGCTCATGCCCATGATTATCACTTTGTTACTTAAGTCAATTTCAAGTAAAACTGGAAAAAATAAACATCGTCAGAAATTACATTACTGTGAATAAGGCTTGTCCTACTGGATACAAAGAGATAAACAGTGCCAGATCAGGCCTATTTCCACTGGCTTAATCTCCAGAGAATTTGGGGCCTCCAAGTCCACTCGAATAGTTCTGCCCAAGAGCAACCTAAGGGAAACCCAATATCTGCCTTAATCCAGACAATTTTTATGCTAAGTACTTCTTCAGCAAAAACACAATGCAGAAGAGACTATTAATTCCCATCTCTTGCTGATTCCAGAATAGAAAGCTGACTGCCTTCTCACTGTGCTGATTCTTCCTCTGTATTTTTGCTCATCTTCTATTTCTTGGACTGCTACTAGAAGAAAATATTTATTTCAAATTATATAAAATCTCCACCAATACATCTTGCAATCTATGTTGAAAATATTTAAGTAGGGGAGAGACTGATATTTTATTGGGTACGTTGCATGTACTTTTTGATTAATTCTAATAACAACCAGGTGGAGTATCTATTATTAGCCATATTTTTGAGAGGAGGGTTATTTTTGTACTCAAGGTCACAGAATGGAAAATAGGGAAAGCCAAATTTGAGATCACTTTGTCTGACTACAAGGCCATGCTGTTTCCTGCAATTCGGCTGCCAAAAAGTAATTCAGGGTAAAGTTTCCCATAAGCACGGGTTTATAAAAAACTTAATAACTGGAGAGAGATCGGGAAAGTGAATTTGTTGTGGAAATATGCTAAGATTGTGTTGATGAATTTAAATTCATACCATTTGTCAGGATTGTATGTACCAAAGAAAGTCATATCGCAAACAAAATTGTGTGTACTTGATAATCTCATAGCATTTACTGGAATAAAAGGCACTTAGTAGCTACTTAATGTACTATAAAAGGCACGACTTTGATGTTTTTAGTTGTATAATTAACATGCAAAGTGCCATTATTTTTTCTTTCATTTTACCCATTTATACATATTATCTGCTCAGGCTCACCACTTGCATCCAATTCAGAAGTTCCTCTGTGTTCCTTCATATCTTCATTGCATGTACATCCACATGTTGGCAACTGATCTTCATTAAGAATTCTGAAGTAACTGCAAAACCTAGACTTTTGATGTCAATCCCATACCTGCTAGTTTTAGAAGAAGACTGTAGGTATTGGCTTGACTTCTCCAGTTCCTGGTTCAGAATAGATAGTTACTACATATTTGTGGAATAGTTTATGAGTTAGAGGTGCGTAACCCCTATCAGATTGCAAGGCAAGGGGAGATTAGTTCATTCAAAACTTAAAAGATTGTTTTTTCTCCCATCCAGTCAGATAATTGTGTTAGAGAAAATTATTTGTGTGCATTACTCTTATTTCACCACTGTTGAAACAGAAAGGGAAAAAATCAGGGGAAAGAGGAGAAGATATAATTAAACCATCATCTAAAAATGGAGAGGCAATATTTTGTGGAAACCCACCAAATGATGAACAGTGGTCAGTAGAACAAAGTAATATTTGGAATTTTGAAGGCAAATAACTTCTGTGTACTTTTATAATGGCTATATAATTGTTTTATGCTTTTTCTATAATGTAAATTTAAAATTTGTAATGTTCAAAGTAATATTTGTGTATTATAAAACGATTAGTTTACCATTCAAGGAGTTCCTCAGAGTTCTGGCAACCAAAAGACAGAAGCACCTGTAAGATAGGCATTTTGGAGGAGGGACGTCAAACTGCACAGTAACATTTTTCAAATGTTTCCCATATAGAAGTATATCCAAAAAAAGATTTATAGAATTCTTTTGTTGCTAGTGATACAGACCGGAGATCAGTGAATACTGGGTAGAAGAGGGCGGTTCCCTGGCAAAGGTCCTACCATCAAGCCTGAAGACCTGCGACCCTAAATGAGAACAGGCATTTCTGTTTTCACACCTAAAAAACTCCCTTTTGGTCTGCCATACCGCCTATCCTGCCCTCATATAAATCTCGAATCCCAAGCTCCAAATGCGACTTGCAAGCAAGGAGACGAGGAGAAAAGCAGACCAGCAAATCAGCAATGGCAGAATGACGTGGCAGAGAAAGACAGAAGAAGGATGTCTGTACTCTGAGGGGAGTTTGGCCAGGGACAGTCAGAGAAGAGTCCAGCCACTGGGCGGCCTGATTCCAGGGGAAGACCACCTTCCCACTCCATTCCCTCTTCTGGCTCCTCATCCATCTCGCTGAAAGCCATCTCCATCACTCAATAAAACATTGCGCTCATCCTTCAAGCCCGCATGTGATCTGATTCTTTTGGGACCCTGGGCAAGAGCTTGGGATACAGAAGGCTGTCACACTGGGGCCCTGCCCTTGTGAAAAGGCAGAGGGTCCATTGAGCTGACTAATACACAAGCCGTCTGCAGATGGCAAAGCTAAAGGAGCACACTGTAACATATGCCCACTTGGGCTTCAGAAGTCGCAGACACACATCCTTAGATGATTCTGTGGGGCTGAAGCCCAAAAGCACTCCTCCCGGTTTCCTGCACCTGCCTGTCTGTGTGCTCACCCTCCTTCAAGGGGTTTGAGCTGTCGGGTGACCAAACAGCTGAGCCACACCCCTGTTATATGTCCTGCAAGGGAAATCAGGGAAGCCTTCTGTCTCACTACTATTTTAAACCGGTTATGGAGGTAATTTTTCATTAAAATGTTATTCATGCCTTTTTAAATATTTAATAAATTCTAATTCTCTTGCAGATATAAAGATCATCTGGATTATCCAGTTTGTGAATATTTAATAAAATAATAACATTTAAATAATATATAATAAATATAAAAACTGAGTATGATATTTCTTTTTTCTTTTTCTTTTTTTTGGGGGGCGGGTGGTGGGGAGATGGAGCCCTGCTCTGTTACCCAGATTGGAGTGTAGTGGCACAATCTTGGCTCACTGCAGTCTCCACCTCCCAGGTTCCAGTGATTCTCCTGCATCAGCCTCCCAGGTAGCTGGGTTTACAGGTACAAGCTACCACGCCCAGCTAATTTTTGTATTTTTAGTAGACATGGGGTTTCACCATGTTGGCCAGGCTGATCATGAACTCCTGACTTCAGGTGATCTGCCCTCCTTGGCTTTCTAAAATGCTAAGATTACAGGCATGAGCCACTACACCCGGCCTGAGTGTGATATTTCTAAAAACATTTTGTACTTCATAAATTACAATTATTTCTAAATTTTCCTGTTCAACATTTGATAAATATTTCTTAGAAATTAACAGATTGTCTTAAGATGCTGTGTCAAATTATTTGTTATATAATTATGGCAAAGGCAGTAGATAGTGATGGTCAAGAGCCCAGATTCTGTAGCAAATAACCAGGGTTCAAATCTTGGTTCTGACAGTTATTCGGGTGACCTTGGTCAAGTTACTTGACATCTCTGTCTTGGTTTACTCATCTGTAAATGATAATAATAAAGCACTTCTTATATAGAGTTATTGGAATATTCAATAAAAGAATATGTGGAAAGCATTTGGAACAATGCCCAGCAAGTATAACAGCCAACACTTTGAGAGTGATTGCTATGTGCCTGGCACTTCAGTGTTAGCTATTATTACCATTATTTATTTATTCAAAAGAAAATGATGACACTGTGATCATTTACTTGTCAATAACCACTGGCAGTAGTGTATTAAATGGTGGTAGAGCAATCAGGCACCCGTGAGATTACAAGTAATAACGTAATAAAGTCTTTTTCTGATAAGAAATGCTTAGTTGAAGGTATGTGATTATTAGTCATTAAATCGCTTTGCATGTGCTTTGGTTCTAATTTACCTTATCTCATAAGAACATGTAATGAATCATACAAGGAATTTCTGTTAAAAAATAATCCCACAGTTGTATAAGATTGGAGGAGACTTTTAGATGGTAGGTCAGTGGTCTTGCATTTAGTTGAGCAAAAGCAATTTTGCTTCCATTTCAGGACCAGCATTTTGCTCCTCATTATAGTAAGTAATGTAGCACTTTTCTGAATTCTATTTTAACATTAGGATTGGGATTACTATCTCATCAATTTTCACAGTCTCTGCAAGAAAGTCAG
This sequence comes from Macaca fascicularis, assembly GCF_037993035.2. Classification (NCBI taxonomy): domain Eukaryota; kingdom Metazoa; phylum Chordata; class Mammalia; order Primates; family Cercopithecidae; genus Macaca; species Macaca fascicularis. Next base: position 95,596,583 of record NC_088379.1, on the reverse strand, counting down.
TATAATCATCTTTAGTAATGAGGCACCTGTATGCTAAAAAGTCTTAGTAATTTGTCCATTGTTTCAAATCAAAGAGAGAAGTGGAGACTTTTAAATTCTAGCGAGGTGTTTATGTTATTAATATTTTCACTTTACAACTATTACAAATTAATAATATTTTTCTTCTTGGAAACCTAGTGTAAATATATTTGTAGGTCATCAATAAAAAATGAGAAATCAATTAAAAATGTTACCTTGTTCAGACTCTGTTCACTAAATTTTTCTCTCATTTTCATTGCAGGACATTTGATTGTGACTGATCATGCCATTTGTCAGTATATACATATGTGTGTATGTATGTATCTATCAATCAACCAATTATTATAGTAGCAATACATTAATTTCATATTACGCAAAATTATAAGCCTGAATGTGTTGAAAACTTGAATTTAAAATTACATGTTTTTACAAAACTTTTTATTTCTTTTTACCTTTTCCAAAAGCAAACACTGTTTTTGGCTTCTCTCTCTTTGCTTACTTCCATATTTCAAGTCATCCTGAAACTATTCTGTGCTGGAATTTTCAAAATAATTTCATGTTGAAATTTCTGCCTTAATATCTCTTGTATAAAACTACCTTCTGTCCTAAAGTATCATGTCAAAAACAATAAGGATTTTTCAGCTTTTCCCTTCACAAACTGTGTTTTCCTTTCATATGCAGAAATATATTACTAGGTAATTATTTTGTCTGCATGTTCATCATCAGCAAAGGCTTCAGTTGGATGGATTATAAAATAGGGAATGTTTTTGAAGGGTCCTTGATTAAGATTACCAGCAAGGCTTAGAGGTTCTGTAGCTGCATATGAAGCCACGGACAAGGATATAAATGCATTATCATGAGCATCCTGATGGATCAATGAGGTGTGGAGAAGTAGAACAACACATTTTTATCTTTCTTTTGCCATTCTACCCTTCCCCCAGCCATTCAGAAGCTGAATATGATTGAGTAAAGGAAGAACACAAAGCACAATGTTCTACTTAATTTAGAGAGGATTTCCCCAGGTCATGGAATTATAGCTTTCTTGTTTTTTCACATGAACCTTTAAGAGCTATCTGACATACTTGGATTCGTATTAAGACTTCCAGATCACCCATCAAGGATTTTTCTTAAGTACAGCTTCTGTTATTTACTGCTACGCTAATGAGAGAATAAGGACTCTGCTTTGCTCGTGTTTTATAGGCCCATCCCTGCCATTCAAAGAGGTTTTTCGTGATGGTGATGACACACATTCTCTTGTCTGTGGGTTTCCTGCTTGTACTAACTATCAGCTGTGTGCATTCCTTCCTTTAAAATAACCATGTTATTTTTAAAGGTGCTGAAAACGCATCAACCTACTTGACCCAAACTTATTAACACAAGAGTGCCATTCAATGAAGAACCAAGGATTTAATAATAAAGGAAGATAAAAACCAAAACACTACTACTTTATTCACCATATGTATTCATGAGCATCACTGTATATGAATGAGAGAAGGAAGTGGTCATGCTTTCCTGTTGATAAAACAAGAGAAAAGGTCCAAAGGTCCTTACCTCCTCCATGTCTCCTGCACATACTTTCCTCCTGTTTCACCAAATGGAGGGTGAGGAAATGTAAATCAGAATAACACACCCTTGCTGTGTGCAACTTACTTTGTTTTTTTAAAGTTTATTTTATGTAAATCATAAAGTTCTACTTTTTAAAGTTAAATGTAAATTCTAACATATAAATTGTTGTTTATTGTGGTATGTAACTCAGAGACATGTTTTGAAACATACTTATTAATTTTGTCCTTCTAGATTTTCTTTTTGTTTTAATAGCCATACAAATTGTTCCTTTTTGTTTAGCCCGGAATCTGAGCATGAAGTATAAATATTTGTTAAATTCTTTTTTTAATTATTATTATACTTTAAGTTCAGAGATACACGTGCAGAACGTGCAGGTTTGTTACACAGGTATACACATGTCATGGTGGCTTGTTGCACCCATCAACCCATCATCTACATTATGTATTTCTCCTAATGCTATCTCTCCCCTAGCCTTCCACCCCCAAAATGCCCTGCTGTGTGATGTACCCCTCCCTGTGTCCACGTGTTCTCATGGTTCAACTCCCTCTTATGAGTGAGAACATGTGGTGTTTAGTTTTCTGTTCCTGTATTAGTGTATTGAGAATGATGGTTTCCACCTTCATCCATGTTCCTGCAAAGGACATGAACTCATCCTTTTTTATGGCTGCATAGTATTCCATGGTGTATATGTGCCACGTTTTCTTTATCCAGTCTATCATTGATGGGCATTTGGGTTGGGTCCAAGTCTTTGCTATTGTGAACAGTGCTGCAATAAACATACATATGCATGTGTCTTTATAATAGAATGATTTATAATTCTTTGGGTATATACCCAGTAATGGGATTGCTGGGTCAAATGGTATTTCTGGTTCTAGATCCTTGAGGAATCACCACACTGTCTTCTACATTGGTTGAACTAATCTACACTCCCACCAACCGTGTAAAAGCATTCCTGCTTTTCCACATCCTCTCCAGCATCTGTTGTTTCTTACTTTTTAATGATCACTTTTCCAACTGGCAGGAGTTGGTATCTCATTGTGATTTTGATTTGTATTTCTCTAATTACCAGTGATGATGAACTTTTTTTCATATGTTTGTTGGTGCATAAAGGTTTTCTTTTGAGAAGTGTCTGTGCATATACTTTGCCCACTTTTTTTTTTTTTTTTGTAAATTTGTTTAAGTTCCTTGTAGATTCTGGATATTAGCCTTTTGTCAGATGGATAGATTGCAAACATTTTCTCCTATTCCATAGGATGCCTGTTCATTCTGATGATAGTTTATTTTGCTGTGCAAAAGCTCTTTAGTTTAATTAGATCCCATTTGTCAATTTTGGCTTTTGTTGCAATTGCTTTTGGTGTTTTGGTCATGAAGTCTTTGCCCATGCCTATGTCCTGAATGCTATTGCCTAGGTTATCTTCTAGAGTTTTTATGTTTTTAAGTCTTATGTTAAGTCCTTAATCCACCTTGAGTTAGTTTTTGTAAAATGTGTAAGGAAGGGGTCCAGTTTCAATTTTCAGTTTCAGTTTTTCAGTTTTCTGCATATGGCTAGTCAGTTTCCCTAACACCATTTATTAAATAGGGAATCCTTTTCCCATTACTTGTTTTTGTGAGGGTTGTCAAAGATCAGATAGTTGTAGATGTGTGTCGTTACTTCTGAGGCCTCTGTTCTTTTCCATTGGTCTACATATCTGTTTTAGTACTAGTACCATGCTGTTTTAATTACTGTAGTCTTGTAGTATAGTTTGAAGTCAGGTAGCATGATGCCTCCAGCTTTGTTCTTTATGCTTAGGATTGTCTTGGCTATGCGGGGTTTTCTCTTGGTTCAATATGAAATTTAAGGTAGTTTTTTCAACACTCCTTCGGGCTAAAAACTCAATAAACTAGGTATTGATGGAACATATCTCAAAATAATAAGAGCTATTTATGACAAACTCACAGACAATATCACACTGAATGGGTAAAAAACTGGAAGCATTCCATTTGAAAACCAGTATAAGACAAGGATGCCCTTTCTCACCCCTCCTATTCAATTTCAACATAGCATTGGAAGTTCTGACCAGGGCAATCAGGCAAGAGAAAGAAATAAAGGGTATTCAAATAGGAAAAGAGGAAGTAAATTTGTCTCTGTTTGTAGATTACGTGATTGTATATTTAGAAAACCCTATTGTCTCAGCCCAAAATCTGCTTAAGCTGATAAGCAACTTCAACAAAGTCTCAGGATACAAAATCAATGTGCAAAAGTCACAAGCATTTCTATCCACCAGTAATAGACAAAGAGCCAAATCACGAGTGAACTCCCATTCACAACTGCTACAAAGAGAATAAAATACCTAGGAATCCAACTTACAAGGGATGTGAAGGACTGCTTCAAGGAGAACTACAAACCACTGCTTAAGGAAATAAGAGAGGACACAAACAAATGGAAAAACATTCCACGCTCATGGATAGGAAGAATCAATATTGTGAAAATGACCATACTGCCATCAAGCTACCATTGACATTCAGAATTAGAAAAAACTATGTTTGTTAAATTCTTAGAAAAGAAAGCTCAGAAATTATAGTCATGAAGACTTCGAATAAAAAGTACAGAAAATTATTTTAACCAACATGCTCTAGAATCAATTAGAATTATATATCTCATTAATTGTTTGGAAAAAGAAATATAGCCTAACAGTCACAAAGGAGATAATACTTTAGATTTTCACATTGACATATAATATATTTATTGATTGATGCAATAAACCTGATACAAAGCAAATTAGAAAATATAAATGATGCTGAACTGAAGATAAAATCCCAAGTCTTCAGGATTGAGCCCTTTTTTTGTTTTATGATACTGTGAGATATATATTTGATCTTCATGCTGTTTTCTGACATCCAGCTCCTAAAACCTTGGACAATCGGAGTAATGAATGTCTTTTGTATGATAATGAAAAGAGTGGTGGCTGGGGACACCTAGATAGCTTCAGGATGGGGATTGGTCACCAGAAAGACCAAGGTATGATTAGAGGGCTGAGACTTGCAGCCCTATCTCCCAGTCTCTTGGGAGGAGAGATAGATTGAAGATTAAGTTGATCACCAATGGCAAATGATTTGATTAATCCTGCCTATGTAACAAACCTTCCATAAAACCTCAAAAAACTGGGTTTCAGGAGCTTCTAGATAGAGTCATGGAGGGTAGTTCCTGGATAGGGCATGGAAGCTCTGTGCTCTTTCCCACATGCCCAGTGCATCTCCCCCTTTGGGGTGCCCATCTACGTCTTTGTAATATCCTTTATAATAAACTGGTAAACGTAAGTAAACTGTTTCCCTGAGTTCTACGCTGCTCTAGTAAATTACTCTAACTCAAGGAGGAGAGTGTGGGAGCTCGAGTTTATAGCTGGTTGGTCATGACCAGCTATAGGCCAACACCTGGGGCTTATGATTGGCATATGAGGTGGGGGATGGTCTTGTGGGACTGAACCTTGGATCTGATGCTATTTCCATGTAGGTGGTGTTAGAATTGAATTGAATTTGAGGACACCCCATTTGTGTCTGCCAGGGAACTGGATGATGTATGGGAATCCCTCTGCCCCACATCTAGTCACACAGTATTGTGTTGAGTGACTGGGTGAGAGTGGGAACACACATTTTGGTTGGTTTTTCCTATATCTCAGAACAACCAACACTATATTTTATTTTCAATACACTTAGTGGAGAGCTCAGGTGCAGACCAACTATGTATTTATAAATAAAGTTCTATTGGAACAGAGCAGTGGCCATTAATTTATGTATTGTAGTTTTTGAACTAAAATAGTAGACGTAAATAGTTGTAGCAGAGATCATTATGTCTGGCAAAGCTTTAAATATTTACTATTTGATCTTTTTCAGGAAAAGTTTATAGTCTATTTTTATTTAAAAAATTAGTCTTCCTCACATAAAAAGTGAGCAAGTCATGAATAGCTCAAGTGCTGTAATATTTTTTCTCTTCTTATTCGAGCGTGTCATCAGCTAATTAGGAGAAAAGATATGATTCCTACGCCTTCTCAGCCGATAAAGAATTGGAAGAGGTTGTTGGCAGTGACTAGAATTAGTATGGCAGTGAGGAAAATAAGGAGGTATTTGAAGAATTGGTTGATGTTTGGGTCTGAGTTTATGTATCATAGCGAGAATTCTATGATAGACCAGGTGATGAATAGTGCGATTGGAATAAATATTATGGAGAAGTAATCTAGTTTGAAGCTTAGTGTTAGGTCTAATGTTTGGGTTATTATTCAATGTCAACTCCAAATGGTTGTTTCTTGGTTTGAGAAGATGAATAAAGTTGTTGAGGGGAGGCTGATGATGAAGGCATATATTACGGTTGTTTTTACGTAGTCTGGGTATGGACGTTTTTTGTAAGGGTTGATGAGGGTGGCAAAAATTGGAAGAGTCAGGGAGATAAGGGTTGTTATTATGATGGGGGTGTGCATGATTATTACTTTTATTTGGAGTTGCACCAATATTTTTGACTCCTAAGGTCAATGGATAGCTGTTATCCTTTAAAAGTTGAGAAAACCGTAGTTTCAGGTACGGATACATGGGTTAGCAGTCCTTGCGAGTTTTCTCGGTAAATAAGAGGTGGTAAGCCTCTATGGTTAGGTTCACAATCTAATGTTTTAGTTAAACTATATCTACAAGAGGTAAACCCCAGGATGATGTTGGGGTTGAGAGATAGAAGGATAATTGGGGCGAGGTGTATAAATATTAATATGTTTTCTCGTGTGAAGGAGGGTTTTATGTTGATTATGTGATGTGTAAGTGCTCCTCGTTGTGTTGTAATGAATATGTGGAGAGAGTAGAGGGCCGTAATTAGTATGTTAAGTCCTGTCAACATAATGGTGATATGGGATCAGGAAAATGAGGTCGCGATTACAAAGAGTTCGCCTAGTAGATTGATAGTGGGGGGTAGGGCAAGGTTAGTAAGGCTTGCTGTTAATCATCAGAAGGCTGTTAGTGGAAGTAGGATTTGAAGTCCTCGGGACAGTAGTATAGTACGGCTGTGAGTGCGTTCATAGTTTGAATTGGCTAGGCAGAAATACATGGAAGAGGTGAGTCCATGAGCGATCATAAGGATGGTTGCGCCAGAAAAGCTTCAGGGGGTTTGGATGAGGGAGGCTACAATTACAAGGGCTATGTGGCTTACAGAAGAGTATGCGATAAGTGATTTTAGGTCTGTTTGTCGGAGGCATGTTAGGCTTGTTATGATTATGCCCCATAAGGATAATATAAGGAATGGGTAAGCTATGTATTCTGTTAAGGGATTAAGGATGGGAGTAAGTCGTATTATGCCATAGCCACCTAGTTTTAGGAGTACTGCGGCAAGAACTATTGATCCTGCAATGGGGGCTTCGACATGGGCTTTAGGAAGTCACAGGTGTAGGCCATATAGAGGTATTTTTGTCATAAAGGCTATTATGCATGCTAGTCAGGTAAAGTTGTGAGATCAGGTGGTTGTTAGTTTTTGGTCTGTGAGTGTTAGTAATGTAATATTTAATGAGCCTGTGTTGTTGTAGGTGTGGCTTAGTATGATGAGTAGGGGTAGAGAGCCGGTTAGTGTGTAGAATAGAAAGTATGTACTTGCGTTGAGGCGTTTTCCTTGGTTGCCCCACTTAGTAATGATAATTAGGGTGGGAATGAGGGTGGTTTCAAATAGAATGTAAAATATAATTAGTTCTGTGGTCATGAATGTCAGAATTAGGGTGATTTGTAGGAGAATTGTTATGAAGAGGAAAAGTTTCTTTTGTGAGGGGGGTTCATTACATAGGTGATACTGGCTCGCTATAATCATGAGGGGTAGAAGTCAGATAGTTAGTGTTAGGAGGGGTGTTGTTAGTGGGTCAGAGGATAGGTAGGTTGAGTGATTGAGGAGGTTGGTGTTGGTTTGGTTGAAGAATAGTAAGGGAATGAGGCTAATAGTTAAGCTATGTATAGTTAAGTTGATTCAAATTGTATTATTTTTAGAGAGCCATGTTATGGGTAGTAGTATGGTTGTGGGAATAATTATTTTTAGCATTGAAGCAGGTTTAGGTTGTGAACGTAATCTAGTCCGTATGTGTTGGAGATTGAGATTAGTAAGGCAAGACCCACTGCTGTTTCACAGGCGGCAAATACTAACAAAATGACGGGTATAATGTTGATTAGGGGGAAGTGTGTGTTTGAGGCAATGAGGGCGGCTATGATAAAGAGCGATATCATTATTCCCTCTAGGCAGAGGAGAGAGGCTACTAGGTGTGAGCGGTAGGTTAGTATGCCTAGAAGAGAGATAGTGAATGCTAGTATAATGTTTATATAGGTAAGGGTCATTTGGTTAGTATGGTTATCATAATCTAATGAGTCGAAATCATTTATTTTATTTAAACTACTTACCAATTCGGCCCAGTCTAGCCCTTTTTGGGTTCATTCATAGGTTAAACTGAGAATTAGGATAATAATAAAGGCGATGGTCGATTTGATTATTATTGGGAGGTTTGTTGTTTGAATGGCTCACGGTAGGGATAGTAGTAGGGCGATTTCTAGGTCAAATAGTAGGAAAGTAATGGCAACTAGGAAGAATTTTATTGAGAATGGGATGCGAGCAGGGTTTAGGGGGTCAAATCCGCATTCGTAGGGGCTGGTTTTTTCTGCATAGGGGTTGAGCTGGGGTAGCCAGAATATGATAATTATCAGTAGCGAGGTTAATAGAGTGTTGATTGTTAAGGCTAGCACTAGATTAATTACTCTCTTTTGAATGTTGTCAAAACTGATTGATTGGAAGTCAATTGTACTTGTTATACTAAAAGAGTAGGATCCTCATCAATAGACAGAAATATAGAGGAGTAGTCAGACAACATCTACGAAGTGTCAGTACCAAGCGGCAGCTTCGAAGCCGAAGTGATGGTTCGATGTGAAGTGGTGTAGTAGTTGGCGGATGAGACAGATAAAGAGGAATGTGGATCCAATAATAACGTGGAGTCCATGGAAGCCTGTGGTAATGAAGAATGTTGAACCGTAGATGCCATCGGAGATGGTGAAGGGTTCTTCAAAGTATTCTGAGATTTGTAGTAGGGTGAAATAGGTGCCGAGTAGGATTGTGATGAGTAGGGCCTGGATTGTTTGTTTTCGATCGTTGTTTATGAGGCTGTGATGAGCTCAGGTGATTGTAACTCCAGATGCAAGTAATACAGAAGTGTTTAGGAGGGGTACTTCTATGGGGTCTAGAGGGGTGATGCCTGTTGGTGGTCAATGGCCTCCTAAGCAGGGTGTTGGGGCAAGGCTTGAGTGGTAAAACGCTCAGAAGAAGCCGATAAAGAAGAATACTTCTGAGATGATGAATAGTGTTATTCCGTACCGAAGGCTTTTTTGGACGGGTGTTGTGTGGTGGCCTTGGTATGTGCTTTCTCGTACAATGTCACGTCATCATTGATATAAGGTTAGTGTATTGGTTAGTAGGCCTAGTATTAGTAGGGTGGTGGAGTAGAAGTGAAATCACATGACTAAGCCAGATGTTATTAAGAAGGCTGACAGAGCTCCCGTCAGCGGCCAGGGACTGGGTTTAACTATGTGATAAGCGTGGGTCTGGTGGGTCATTAGGTGTTGTTATGTAGATAAAGGCTAATTAAGAGTGCGAAGACATAGGCTTGAATTAGGGCTACTGCAACTTCTAGAATAGTTAGTAGTGCTAGAAGTGTGGAGGTTAGCAGAGTTATGGAGAGGTTGGTGGTTGATAGTGCTAGTACAGCGTTTCCGATCAGGTGTATTAGCAGATGGCCGGCTGTGATGTTTGCGGTTAATCGTACGGCTAGAGCTACTGGTTGAATAAGTAGGCTGATAGTTTCAATTGCTACTAACATAGGAATGAGAGGTGTGGGTGTGCCTTGTGGTAGGAGGTGGGCTAGGGAATTTTTGGTTTTAAAGCGGAACCCCACTACTACTGTGCCTGTTCATAGAGGGATTGCTATAGCTAGGTTTATGGAAAGTTGGGTGGTTGGTGTGAACGAGTAAGGCATAAGTCCTAGGAGGTTTGTTATAGCAATAAAGGTGATTAGGGATATTAGTATTAAGGATCAGGTTTGTCCTTTAGCGTTGTGAGTTATTATTATTTGTTTTAGGGTGAATCGAGTCAGGTCTTGTTGAATGGTAGCTAGTCGATTATTAATGGGGTGTTTGGGGGTTAAGATTAGTAGGGTGGGGAATAGGATAATGGGGATTGTAGCGGGTTGGTTTAGAATTGTTGGGGTTGAGAAAGGGGTAAACAAGTTTTCGTTCATTTTGGTTGTCAGCGGATGTTGTGAGATTGAAGAGTGGAGTTTTTTGTAAGGGGTGGTTGGTAGTGGTTTGTGTTTAGTAGCTTTAACTGTATGATAAGATATAGTGTAGGAAGCATCGTCATAATAGTGGTGAATCATGTCGATGTATCTAACTGGGGCATTTCACTGCAGGGGGTGTGTCCCCCGTCTTTAACTTAAAAGGTTAATGCTAGGATAGCTATACAGTGAGTTTGTAGAGTATTTTGAGAGTTTATGGGGTGGGAGGGGAGTGTTAGGAGGGAAGAGAGTGAGCAGGGTTATTTACAGAGTGAATACAGGTCCTATTTCAAAGATTTTTAGTGGGATTAGTTCTGCAACAATTGGTATGAAGCTATGATTTGCGCCACAGATCTCTGAGCATTGTCCGTACTAGACGCCTGGTCGTGTGGCCGTGAAAACGGTTTGATTTAGACGCCCAGGTACGGCGTCTGTCTTTAGGCCTAGTGTGGGGATAGTTCATGAGTGTAAGACGTCTTGAGATGTAATTATTATACGTACGGGGGCTTCAATTGGAAGGACTACTCGATTGTCAACTTCTAGGAGTCGGAGGTCTCCTGGGTTTAGGAATAGCGGGGGTAGCATGTAGGAGTTGAAAATTAGGCCCCCGTAGTCCGTGTATTCGTAGGTTCAGTATCACTGGTGCCCAATTGATTTGATGGTGAAGGATGGGTCGTTGACTTCATCTGTTAGGTATAGGATGCGTAGAGATGGGAGAGCAATTAGGATTAAGATAATTGCGGGTAAGATAGTTCAGATAGTCTCTATTTCTTGGGCGTCTGTGATGTTAGTATTGGTTAGTTTTGTTGTGAGTGTTGAGAGCAGGGCATATAACACTAGGAAGCTGATTAGAGATATGGCTATGAAAGCATGGTCATGGAAAGTAATTAATTCCTCTATAACAGGAGATGTGGCGTCTTGCAGGCTTAGTTGAACTGGGTGGGCCATGTAAGATATATAGGGTTTGGCCTATGATTTAGCTTTGACAAAGCTATGAAATGACTTTTCTAATACCTTGTTGAAAAAGTTATAGGGGCTATAAGACTGGCTTGAAACCAGTTTTAGGGGGTTCGACTCCCTCCTTTTTCGACTAGTTTAATGTAGGCTGGTTCTTCGAATGTGTGATAAGGCGGGGGGCAGCCATTTAGTCATTCTAGGTTAGTAAGGGGTTGTTCGATTAGTAGTACTTTACGTTTTGAAGCAAAGGCTTCTCAGATCATGTAGATTATTAAAATTACTGCTACTAGTGAGATGAAGGAGCCTATAGATGATAGGGTATTTCATGTAGTGTAGGCATCGGGATAATCAGAGTAGCGTCGGGGTATTCCGGACAGGCCAAGGAAGTGTTGTGGAAAGAAGGTTAAATTTACGCCCACGAATATAATGATGAAGTGGGCTTTGGCACAGGTTTGGTTCAGTGTATAGCCTGAGAATAAAGGGAATCAGTGTATAAAGCCCCCCATAATGGCAAATACAGCTCCTATTGATAGAACATAATGAAAGTGGGCGACAACGTAGTATGTGTCGTGTAGTACGATATCTAGGGATGAGTTTGCCAAGATGATGGGGGTTAGACCCCCTACAGTAAATAGGAAGATAAAGCCTAGGGCTCAAAGTATTGCTGGGGACCATTTAATGTTGCCCCCATGAAGTGTAGCAAGCCAGCTAAAAACTTTCACACCGGTGGGGATTGCAATGATTATAGTGGCGGAAGTGAAATAGGCTCGTGTATCTACGTCTATGCCGACTGTAAACATGTGGTGGGCTCATACAATAAAACCTAAAAACCCAATTGATATTATGGCTCAAACTATGCCCATATACCCAAATGGTTCTTTTTTTCCAGAGTAGTAAGCTACAATGTGAGAGACTATTCCAAAGCCGGGAAGAATAAGGATGTAGACTTCGGGGTGACCAAAGAATCAAAATAGGTGTTGATATAGGATAGGATCTCCTCCTCCAACAGGGTCAAAGAAAGTAGTATTGAGGTTGCGATCTGTTAGTAGCATGGTAATGCCAGCGGCTAGGACTGGTAGAGAGAGGAGTAGAAGGATTGCTGTGATTAAGATTGATCAGACAAATAAAGGGGTTTGGTATTGGGATATTGCGGGGGGTTTTATGTTGATGATGGTGGTAATGAAGTTGATGGCTCCTAAGATAGAGGAAATACCTGCTAGGTGGAGAGAGAAGATGACTAAGTCTACAGAAGCTCCTGGGTGGGAGAAGTTTCCTGCCAGGGGGGGATATACTGTTCAGCCTGTTCCGGCGCCAGCTTCTACCACGGCTGATGCTATTAGTAGCAGGAAAGAAGGGGGGAGGAGTCAGAAGCTCATATTGTTTAGACGGGGAAATGCTATGTCGGGAGCGCCGATTATTAGGGGCACTAGTCAGTTCCCGAACCCTCCAATTATAATGGGTATAACTGTAAAGAAAATTATAACAAATGCATGGGCCGTTACAATAACGTTATAGATGTGGTCGTTGCCTAGTAGGTTGCCGGGTTGGCCTAGTTCAGCTCGAATGAGGAGGCTTAGGGCAGTGCCTATGACTCCAGCTCATGCACCAAATAGTAAATACAGGGTTCCAATGTCTTTGTGATTTGTTGAAAAGAGTCAGCGATTGATGAGCATAAGTGGTAAAATGGCTGAGTAAGTATTAGGCTGTAAACCTAAAGATGGAGGTTTAGTCCGCCTTTTACCAGCCCCGAGGTGATTTTCATGTTGAATTGCAAGTTCAAAGGAGCAGTCTTAAAGCTTCTGCCGGGGCTTCTCCCGCCTTTTTTTCCTGCGGCGGGAGAAGTGGGTCAAAGCCAGTCGGTTAGGGTGCTTAGCTGTTAACTAAGTTTTTGTGGGTTCGAGTCCCATTGATCTAGTAAGGGCTTAGCTTAATTAAAGTGGTTGATTTGCGTTCAATTGATGCAGAGTAGGTGTTTGCAGTCCTTATGTGTTTCAGAAATTAAGTGTTTCTACTTACTAAGGGCTTTGAAGGCTCTTGGTCTTGTTTAACCTAAATTTCTAGTGAAAGGTTAAGAGTAGGGGGGAGATTGGTAGTAGAAGAGTAGAGATGATGATGAGCGGGGGGATAAGGAGTGTGGGTTTTGTATTTTCGAGCTGTCATGTTATTTTTGTGTTGTTGGATGTAGGGAATAGCGTTAGGGAGGTGGTGTAGATTAGGCGTATATAAAAGTATAGGTTAAGTAGGGTTATGGTAGTTATAATAGAGGGGATGAGGAAGTTGTTGTTCATTGTGAGTTCTTGGATGATAATTCATTTAGGTAGGAAACCGGTTAGGGGGGGTAGGCCTCCTAGAGATATGAGAATGGGTGCTATTAGTGGTGCTAGGTGGGTTGATTTGTTTCAGGTGCGGGATAGTATGAGGGTTGTGGTGCTTGAGCTTAAGTTAAGGGTCAGGAATATGGTAGTTGTTAGGATAATGTATATAGTTAAATAGAGAATTGTAGTTGTTGGGTTGTATACTAGTGTTATCATTATTCAACCTATATGTGTGATTGAAGAGTACCCTAGGATCTTGCGTAATTGTGTTTGGTTTAGACCTCCTCAACTGCCTACTGCAATGGACAAGGTGGAGAGGGTTAGGAGGATGTGGGTGTTGATTGATGGGTGAATTTGGTACATGATTGAGATGGGGGCTAGTTTTTGTCATGTAAGAAGGAGTAGGCCGGAGGTTAGGGGTGTTCCTTGGGTGACTTCTGGAACTCAGAAGTGGAAGGGGGCTATTCCTAGTTTTATGGCGAGGGCGGTTGTTATTATTAGGGATGGGGGTTGACTGATGTGGCTCGTTGTTGTTCAGCATCCTGATAGCAGGTTGTTGGAGATGATTGCTATTATGAGGATTATAGATGCGGTAGATTGTATTAAGAAGTATTTGGTAGCAGCTTCTGTAGAGCGGAGATTTGTTTTTTTTATTAGGATTGGAATGAAGGCTAGTATGTTTATTTCTAGACCTGCTCAGGCGAGAAATCAGTGCGAGCTTAGTGTTGTGATAAATGTGCCTGTGATTATTGTGGTGTAGATAATGGGTTGAGCTAGTGGGTTAATTAGTACGGGAAGGATATGACCAACATTTTCGGGGTATGGGCCCAATAGCTTGTTTAGCTGACCTTACTTTAGGATAGAGTGTGTGGGGTAGCACGGAGAAGTTTGGATTCTCAGGGGTAGGTTCGATACCTACAGTCCTAGAAATAAGAGGGTTGGGACCTCTATTATTTACTCCATCAAAGTAACTCTTTTGTCAGACATATTTCTAGGTTTGAGGGGGAATGCTGGAGATTGCGATGGGTGCTGAGGTGGATCATATGAGTAGTGCTATTGTGAGGGGGAGGAAATTTTTTCATAGTAGGTGTATAAGTTGGTCGTAACGGAATCGGGGATATGCTGCCCGGATTCATAGAAATAGGGAGGTTAGGAAGAGTGTTTTGGTGGCGAAGCATGTTGTGAATAGTTCTGGTGAATGGATGGGGTGGAATGTGCCTAGGAAGATTGTGGTTGTTAGGGCGTTTATTATGATGATGTTTGTGTATTCGGCTATGAAGAATAGGGCGAATGGACCTGCGGCGTATTCAATGTTGAAGCCTGATACTAATTCTGATTCGCCCTCTATGAGATCAAAGGGGGTCCGGTTTGTTTCTGCTAGTGTGGAGGTAAATCATATTATGGCTAGGGGTCATGATGGTAGGAGGAGTCACAGATGTTCTTGCGTTGTAATGAGTGTGCTGAGGTTAAATGAGCCGCTTATTAGTAGGACTGATAGGAGGATAATAGTAAGAGTGACTTCGTATGAAATTGTTTGGGCGACGGCTCGCAGGGCTCCGATTAGGGCGTAGTTTGAGTTTGATGCTCCTCCTGATCATAGGATGGAGTAGACAATTAGGCTGAGTATGGCCAGGGTGAATAGGAGTCCTAGGTTGAAGTTGATTAGAGCGTTGGGTATGGGGAGGGGGGTTCATAGGAGAAGGGCAATGAAGAAGGCTAGAGCAGGTGCGATGATGTAGAGGATGGTGGTAGATGTTGCGGGTTTCAGGGGTTCTTTAGTGAAAAGTTTTACAGCATCAGCGAAGGGTTGTAATAGTCCACATGGACCTACAACATTGGGTCCTTTTCGTAGTTGCATGTGGCCTAGTAATTTTCGTTCAACGAGTGTGAGGAATGCTATGGCGGCTAATGTGGGTATGATTATAAGTAAGAGGTTTACTGTGGCCATGGTGTTAAGAAGAGGAATTGAACCTCTGGTTACAAAGTTTTAAGTTTTATGCAATTGCCGGGCTCTGCCATCTTAACAAACCCTGTTTTCGGGTGGAATGTGTGGTATTTTGCTAAATTAAGACTAGGTCATTTATGTAATGAAGGCGCTTTATGAAGTGGGCCTTATTTCTCTTGTCCTTTCGTACAGGGAGAAATATGCAATAGATAGAAACCGACCTGGATTGCTCCGGTCTGAACTCAGATCACGTAGGACTTTAATCGTTGAACAAACGAACCCTTGATAGCTGCTGCACCATTAGGATGTCCTGATCCAACATCGAGGTCGTAAGCTCTATTGTCGATATGGACTCTAGAATAGAATTGCGCTGTTATCCCTAGGGTAACTTGTTCCGTTGATCAAGTTATTGGATCAATTATAAGTGTTAGTTCGCTTTGACTTGTGTGGTCTTAGCATGTGTTATTCGGAGGTTTTGTTGTGCTCCGAGGTCGCCCCAACCAAAATTTTTAATGCAGGTGTCGGTAGTTTAAAGGTCCGTGGGTTTGTGTAATTTTTGATTGCATTAATAGATTGAAGCTCCATAGGGTCTTCTCGTCTTATTATTTTATGTCCGCCTCTTCGCGGGCAGGTCAATTTCACTGGTTAAAAGTAAGAGACAGTCAAACCCTCGTGGTGCCTTTCATGCGAGTCCCTATTTAAAGAACAAGTGATTATGCTACCTTTGCACGGTCAGGGTACCGCGGCCGTTAAACGTGTGTCACTGGGCAGGCAGTGCCTCTAATACTAGTAATGCTAGAGGTGATGTTTTTGGTAAACAGGCGGGGTTTAAGTTTGCCGAGTTCCTTTTACTTTTTTTAACCTTTCCTTGAGGCATGCCTGTGTTGGGTTAACAGTGAAGGTAGCATGGGCTTGTTTGTGCTTGCTATGCCTGGCTGTTAGGTATCGGTGAGGTTTTCGATCCGATTTGGGCTTATGCAGTGGAGAAAATATTCATGTTACTTATACTAGCATTATTGCTTCTATATGGTGATAGATTAATCCAATGTGGTGTGAGGAGTTCAGTTATGTGTTTGGTATTTTTGGGGTGGTTAGTGTTGAGCTTGAACGCTTTCTTAATTGATGGCTGCTTTTAAGCCAACTATGGTAATTGAGAGTTTTACTCTCTCTACAAGGTTTTTTCCTAGTGTCTAAAGAGCTGTCCCTCTTTAGACTAGCAATTAAGCTTACAGGGAGATTAGGTGGTTCTATAGGTAAGCTTAAGGTTGAACTAAGATTCTGTCTTGGATAACCAGCTATCACCAGGCTCGATAGGCTTGTCACCTCTACCCAGAAATCTTCCCACTATTTTGCCACATAGATGGGTGCCCTCTTTTAGCTGTTTTTGGGTAGCTCGTCTGGTTTCGGGGAATTTGGCTTGTAGTCCTCTTTGTGAAATTGTTTCTAGCTAATTCATTATGCGAAAGGTACAGGAGTTAGTCCTTGCTGTTTTGTGCTTGGGTGGTTTTCTATCTTTCCCTTACGGTACTGCGTCTATAGCGCCAGATTAAAATTTCTATCGCCTATACTTTGTGTAGGTGAATGGTTTGGTGTGTGTTGGTTTGGTATTAGTGTTGGTTATGCTTAGGGCTAGTATTGGCTCAAGGCAATCAAGTGATATTGAGATTTTCTGGGTGTAAGCCAGGTGCTTTATATTAAGCTATACCTTGATTTATCCAAGCGCACCTTCCAGTACGCTTACCATGTTACGACTTATCCTCTCTATATAAATATTAGGGCGTTTAGTTAAGATGTTCCTTAAATATATTTGAGAGGAGTGACGGGCGGTGTGTGCGCGCTTTATGGCCTGGTTCAATTAAGCACTCTATTCTTAATTTACTGCTAAATCCTCCTTGGACTCTTAAATTTCATAAGGTTTTTCGTGGAATTTTCTGAGGTAGAAAATGTAGCCCATTTTTTACCGTCTCATAGGCTACACCTTGACCTAACGTATTCGCGGCGGCGGCGTTTGCGCTCACTTTGTGACCTTCATTAGGGTTTGCTGAAGATGGCGGTATATAGGCTG
This sequence comes from Macaca fascicularis, assembly GCF_037993035.2. NCBI lineage: Eukaryota > Metazoa > Chordata > Mammalia > Primates > Cercopithecidae > Macaca > Macaca fascicularis. The sequence goes on along the minus strand of NC_088379.1, from coordinate 95,579,414 downwards.
AGCAAGAGAGGGTAGGGTGGATCGGGGTTTATCGATTACGGAACAGGCTCCTCTAGGGGGTGTAAAGCACCGTCAAGTCCTTTGAGTTTTAAGCTGTAGCTTGTAGTATTCTGGCGAGTAGTTTTGTTATTTAACTACTGAGGTTTAGGGCCAAGCATAGTAGGGTGTCTAATCCCAGTTTGGGTCCTGGCTATTGTGTGTTCAGAAGCTTTAAAGCCACTTTCGTAGTTTATTTTACATCAGCTAGAGTTTTACAGTTTAGATGGAGTTTAGCTTTATTATGTCAGATCTTAAACACCCTCTACGCCGGTTTCTATTAGCTAGGGTTAATCGTGTAACCGCGGTGGCTGGCACGAAATTGACCAACCCTAAATATAGCATGGCTTAGTTGAACTTTCGTTTATTGCTAAATATTTGTCACTGCTGTCTCCCGTGGGGGTGTGGCTAGGCAAAGCGTTTTGAGCTGCGTGTGCGTGCTTGATGCTTGCTCCTCTTGGTCATGATGATTTATAGGGCGTCTTCACCGGAGCGAGGATGTTTGCATGTGTAATCCTGCTAAGAGCTAATAGAAAGGCCAGGACCAAGCCTATTTGTTTATGGGGTGTGCAAGCCCATCTAGGCATTTTCAGTGTCTTGCTTTGGGTGGGTTTAAGCTACATAAACAGAGGTGTCAGTACAATTGTGAGGTAGTTTCTTTTGGGTTGTATGAGAAGGGTCTGTCGCGGGTTGGTGTAGAGGGTGTTTAGTGAAGTAAATGCTTATTAGTTGAGGGAATGGCAGTTGGAGTTGTGCACACCTAAAAGATGAAAACACAGGCTCTGATCGGATATGTTAAGACTTTTGTTTTTGGGGTTTGGCAAGAGTGGGTTTTGGATGAAGGTCGGAGATGGGGGTGGGGGGGTTTGACGAGGCACGGTTGTGGTTAATGGTGTGGTGTGGGTGATGTTGGCTAGAATGGTTATTAATATGTCCTACAAGCATGAATTAAATAACACCTTGCTAAGGTTTGCGTGGAGCTAGAATATTGAAAGTAGGTGCGATCAACAACTGCATGTACTAGGAATCAAAGACAGGCGCATACAGGACGGGATGTGGTGGGAGTCAGCATTCTGCAATGGGGTTGCGTGCAGACCAGAGATAAAAGATACCAAATGCATGGAAATCTCCCGTGACTGGTTAATAGGGTGATAGACCCGTGATCCATCGAGATGTCTTATTTAAGAGGAACGTGTGGGCGATCTTGATTGCTATGGCCCTGAGGTAAGAACCAGATGCCGGATACAGCTCAAGTATAGCTACCCCCACGAGTTATGGGCCCGGAGCGAGGAGAGTAGCACTCTTGTGCGGGATATTGATTTCACGGAGGATGGTGAGCAAGGGCTCACCATAGGTAGTTTATGAAATTGGAAAAAAATGCCATTTATTTTGGAAACATTCATGATACATTTGAAGAGTAATCTCAATAGGCAAAATATGAACTAAATTTTACAATCCTAGTAACCCAGATTGAGAGTGAGGAAGAGAAAGCATCTTAGTCCATCCATGCTGCCATAATAAAACACCATAAACTGGGTGGCTTATAAACAGTAAACATTTATTTCCTACAGTTCAAGAGGCTGGGAGGTCCATGATCCCGGTGCCAGCAGATATGGCATCTGGTGAGGCATCTGATGAGCCATTCCTCATAGACGGCTCCTTCTAGCTGTGACTTCATAAGGTGAAGAGGTAAGGCAGCTCTCTGGGGCCTCTGTATAAGGACACTAATCCAATTCAGGAAGGCTCTGCCCTCATGACCTAATCACCTCCCAAAGGCCTCAACTCTTAGTACTATCATATTGGGTATTAGCTTTCCACATGTGAATTTTGAGGAGATACAAACCTTCAAACTATAGTAGGGAGGTTACTGAAAATTTATCCTTTTTACAATTAATACACACAACTGAATTGTATTCTATTGCTAAAGATAAAGACATAGAGTCCTAGCAAGGATATGTAACCTAAAATGCTAAATACCGCACAACTGATCAATGGCAGAGCCAGGTTTCAGATCCAGGTTTGTTTAATTCCAAAGCTTGGACCCTCACGCCTGCTTCATGCAACCTCTCACATCTAACATATGTATTCAAGGCAGCACAGTGCTTCCTGTTGGTGCCAAGTAGTTACGGGTTTAGGTCCATGAAGTCAATTTAGTATTCAAACCTTAAAATAGTAGAGGGTAGAAGACAAAGGGTCCTTCTTGTGGGTTTTTCCAGCATTTCTGTGAACTACCAAGGTAGGGACTTTGCCCTTTTGGAATAATTACAATGTAATTTCTACCCTTCCCAACCCTTCTTCTTTACTTCTCCAGAGACAAGGAGGGCCTGCTCCGCTCTTTCTAATTTTTCTTTTCCATATCAGCTCCTCTGCTGGAAGCTCAGGATCTTTTCCTGCTTCTTTCCTCAAGGGTGCCCTCTTGAGGGAAGCAGCATTTGTTCAACTGCTCAGAGTGTGACTGGAGGTATCAGTTTAACTGAGAAAAGGGAGTCCAAATAGCCATCCAAGGCTCTGTCAGCAATACGTGTGATATTTTTATCTCCATCTACACTTCCTAATTTGGAAGAAATTGGAATATAGTCTATCCACCCACTCAGACTCTAGAATCAAAGACATTACCAGATGATCAACATCTTTTTGTCACAGGAGTGCTATTCTCAGTTCTCATCTAACATTCTACCCTTTTAGAGGCACAGAATCTTGTGACTGCAATGGGGATCTTAGCAGTCCTCTAATTCAGGCTTCCCTGCAATGCATAATTCCATAAATAGCATCTACTTGGTTTTGATTAGGGGATTTGTGCACGTTACCCATGAAACTGCCACATAATAGAAAAGTGGGCACACATTTGCTCTGCTTATAAGGTCACAGTCCTCGAAGCTGTGCGAAAGTCTCACCATCCTAAGTGTGCAGCCTTCCAGCTCTACTATTAGAAATCAGCTCTTAATCCCACTGGGGCAGTGAGAGCACCAGAGACAAGATTTCTTGTCCATAGTAGTCGTACTGTCTTTTAAAATCCCTATTTTTTTCAAGGGATTTTTAAATTTCTGAAGCAAAAAGCTGAAAACAAAACCAGAAAGGAAATGGAGGAGTGGTAAAACCTTAAAAGTCTATTGTGTCCCCTGGGAGTCTTTTTTGGCTCATGTGTCGCTCTGCTATTGGAAGGAGATGGGTAGATAAAGCAAAAGGTCTTCGGTGACCAGTATTGGTTTCTTGCCAGGGTCAGCTTCATGGGACTGTAACCTGTGCAGTGGCATTTGATTTAATACTCAGCTGTCTCCATCTCAGAATTCTTAATCGTTTGTAAACAGGGGATTTCATGTATTCATTTTGTACTAGGCTCACAAATTAATGAAGCTGGTCCCAGTTCTTGTTAATGTGAACTTTTGTTCCATATTACATTTCCCAAATAGCATGGAATATGTATTTTTTGTTTGCTTTGCTTGTTTGTTTTTAGAACAAGCAAATGACTTTTTAAATCACTTACCAACGGCAGTAGAGCAAACAATTAAATTACGCCAGCACTGAATATGTTTCAGGTTTTGTGTTTATTTTATTTTATTTGCTTTTGGTTTATTATAATTTTAAATCTTTTAAAAATAAAGCAGTAACACAAAAAAAATAACTTTTCCACTGAATCTGGAGAAATACATCAGTAAGTAGAGAATATTTATTTTCAAACTAAAAAGAGTAAAACCTCTGGAGTTAATGCTACATTTGTCCAAAAGTTGTCCTTAAAGTTAGGTTTCAGGTGGAGGCTGGTAAATTGAGGAGAGATAAGTAACTGCTTTTCTGAGGTTTAAGCGCTTACCACATGCAGAGGTGGAGTAAATCATTTTATAAGCTTTGTGACTTTGGGTAAATTAGTTAACCTCTCTGTGTCTCAATTTCCCTCAGTAAAATAGAGATAGCAGCAAAACTTTTCTTGTGGGATTATTTAATAAATAATGAGCTATTATATGTAAAACACTTAACATAACTCTTGGCGAAAAGGAAGCACTTGATACTTTGAAATATAATTATTCCCAAATGCACCTAGTACATTCTCTTGTATATGTTAGGAGATAAAAGAAATATTAATTGAATTGTTAAATTTTTAAAAACTAAGAATATATCAAGATATATCCAAGAAAAACTTTATACTGACAAACTGTATAAAGCAGGTTCTTCTCTACTTTATTTGTTGTATTAGTCTTTCAATAGTGACTCAGTAAACTGGGACCTTAGATGATTAACATTTTTTCCTTGCCTATAATGCCCTTAGATCTTCTTAAAAGAAACTATACATAAATTCCTAGATATCAGCCAATAATAGTCTTCCTCTTTTAATAATTTCTATTGGTTTTTAAAATTTAAAAAAATTAGGAACCGATCTTCGACCAAAGTATTATTTTTAGATATCAAATTTATAAAGTTGACTTGTATATAAAATTACCAACCGAAATATGTTTGTGTGTGACCTTCATTACTCTTTGTAGAATAAGAACAACTTAAGACCATACACTGATAAGAAATATCAAATATCAAGACCCACTTAATAAAGGGTGCCGGATAACTGGTTATCAGCGGACCTTGGTATGTGGGCATGGGATTTGTTGTAAAGGCTTTGAAAGCACGAAGCCTCCAAGGCAAAAGAGCATAATAATCATAATCTGAATCATAAGCCTAATAACACAGGGGTGATTAAATACCACTCTCTGGGGAAGAAATAGATTGATTCTGTCTCATAAAGGGGGTAAGACACATTTCCCACAAATATGGCATAAAATATATGGCTAAAGTTGGGTTTCAAGTGGAGGCTGGTAAATTGAGGAGAGATAATTAACTGTGTCTCTGAGGTTTGAGCACTACCACATGCAGAGGTGGTTATACTGACTAAGCATCTAATTTGGTATTAGCACATTTTAGCTGCTGAATAGATGTGACCTCCCTTTTGTTTCCAATCTGCTAGCAACCACCTAGTTAGATTCTATCATCACACCTTCTGTCACCACTACCAACAATCCCCTTCCATCAACCTTAAGGTACACTCCCATCTTTTAAATAGCAGACATCCATGAACCTGGAGCCTTCTGACTGATGGCTGCGGAAGAGGTCACCTGTACCTGCAGGCCTCCACTGTGTCTTTCTCTGCCCTCAGCCAGCTCCATTTCTTTAATTATAAGCTATTTTAGTTCTTTTGGTTTCTTTCATAAATTATTGCCTAGGAATGCTGCACTTCTTCTTCTGCATGTGTGCAATGAACTCAGAAAATCACTAAAGGCTGAAAATCATATTTATTCACACGTTTATTACAAAACCCATTTTTACCCACATTTTTCTCATTTGACCATTGTTTAGGAAGAAACAATGTCATATCATCTCTTGTAAAAAATTTTTTAGCACACTGTAATTGTACTGTTTAATCATTAACACAAAATCATTCACACAGAAGCTAACAAGTAATTATTTCAGTGTAACAGGTTTAGTTTGCACCAAGGCAGATTAGAACAGAAATAATATATCGGTATTATCCACTGTCTTCAAAGATCAAGAAACTGGATAAACATGAATACCTCAAAATAATAAAAATAATATAAAAGCTACCCAGGTAAATAAAGTATTATATTTTTCAGTTCTTTCAGGTGACTGTATTAATTGACTTGTTTTATCCACTTGGTCCACACATCCTGAATGATCAAAAAGAAAACAAGTACAATAATAATTTTTAAAAATGTAATGATTAAAATGGTAAATGCATTTAGTTAATTGGTGCAGTCATCAATGTTTATGTTCTAGTTCTTCTTTATTTCAAGATGAATCATTTAGTGGAAACCCCCAGCAAATTCATACCTTAAGGAACCACAAGTTTATCTTCACTTCCTTATTACTAAAGGAGAAGTCAATTGCTGCACATTTGAAAATGTCTCTATAAGTCAGACTAGTATAAATTAAAATGCATGTATCACATTATATAACCAATTTAAAGTAGGGCATAGAAATATAAACCACGCTTTTTTGTTGTTGTTTTCTTTTGGTTTTGGTTTGTCTTGGGAAAGGAAGTAAACTAAGACTTAATGATGAGTGATTGGTTAGGATAGCTCCAACATATATATTTTTTAAAATTAGAAGCACTGAGTCCTTATCTTATATCTCCTCCTTTAGGCCTTGTTGCTCAATGTATATCCTATAATTTTATGTTAATTTTCACTGATACTGATGAGGTTTTCAAGTAAAATGAAATATACCTAAGATTTTCAGATATGCATTCAGTAAACTGTGATACTATAACCCAGTTGAGTAAATGGAGAAAGAAGAAATAAAAAGGAAGAAAAGGAGAGGAGGACAAGGAAAAGGAAAACAAGTCATGACTCCAGAGAAGCATTGTTCTGAGACTGGTGCGGGTCAGCTAAGAAGGAAACAACGCAAGACAGATGTACTCAAGTGTGCACAATCTGTTTCTTTGTAAGGTACTCAACATTCCTGATGATTCCATGTGAGCATAATCTCCCTCTCTCTGTTTCCTTTTTCTGCTTAACATTCCAGCTCCTAGATGTTAAACAGAGTCAATATTTTAAGACTGCGCGTAGTTTCCATTTTATTTAAAAAAGAAAGAGACGCAAGAGCATTAAAATACTATGGGCTGCAGGGCACTAGTTCTTTTTAAAAATTAATACTTATTAGTTAGAGGTTAACTAAAGCTATATATAAACATATAAGTTTCAAGGCTATCAACAATTTTAATTACTTAAGATGTTTAGAGTTGATAAAATGTTTGGTGTCATTAATAGTAACCCCAGTGGTCTTGCATTCACTAACGTTGGAGGGAATCAAATTGGGGTTACCCTAGGAAAATACTTTTCTTCAGGAAAAAATAACTCCTTATGAACAGAAATAGCTTTTGCTTCTTTTGTCTAGAGCCTTGTCTCTCCTCATACTATAATCACATTTAATTATCTTTGCTTGAGTATTTAAAAAATAGCAGAACCTGAGCCTTGAATGAACTCTTTACTTACATTCTTATTACGATTTTTCTGTATTTGAAGTTAAAATAACTTATTTTGTAAAAGTAAGTCCAAAATGTCTTGATTTAAACAATTCAGTAATAAAATATTACTTGTGGCTCTTATTCCATATATGCCAATTTGGAAAAACCAGTATAAATTATCAATCATCTTGACCTACCCCACTATAATTTTTTAAAAGCTGATACAGCATGTAAACTTACATTTCTGAGTTTTTGTTTGGTTTTGGTGCATATCAGGTGTACAGTGGCTTGTACAAAATTTTTTAAATTTATGCTGCTGGAGACAGATATTAGCATATGAGCCTATGACTTCTGCTTTTTAACAGTACTTTTCCATTTTAAAAGCATAACCTTTAGATGTGTGCAGACACCACATATCTGCAATTATATAATTACTTGATGCATATGCATAATGTTGAAATTACAGATGCTCCTCTATGCTCATTTAGCTGAGAGTGTGAAAAACACCATGGTTCCATCAGTTCATTGAAAGTAGCCAGAAGATTAAAATGTTCACAAGTGTTCTTAAGTCATTAGCCAAAATGGTCAATAGACTAATTTTTATTGCTTCAGTCCAACTCACTTTATTTAAAAATGTTCTCTCAGAAACATTTTAATTTCTGCCCAAATAAATTAGATATTCAGCATATGTGTTCATATTAACCTTAGACTAAAGCATAGATTAATAGTTAGAATTTTTGTTAAATAAATAAATGTTAGGTGACCATTTTTTGTTTGTTTGTTTGTTTGTTTGTTTGTGCTAACTCTAGGTCCAGAATTGAATATCAAAAGCAGAAATACCAGACCAAAATATAATCGGAACAAAATAAGGGGTAGAACTTTCAGCCAAATTTTGCAGAGCAAAATAGATACATTAAATTGATGTTGTGGTTCAGTGACAGTAGTATTTGAGTGTCTTTTCATTTTCATTTATACAAGAGATATTTAAGAGAAAATGTTAATATGGGATGTGGTGTTGGTGGTTTTTTTTAATTTTTTCAGTTAGACTCGGTTCAAATAAGGTAAGATCTTACAGAACCAAATATGGCCTTTTTTTTTCCTTTTTCTTTTTAAATTTCCTTTTGGTAGATTAGAAGAAACAAAGGATATGCATATGTGCCCTCTGCTGGCAAAGTGAAAATCATGGCCATTTTCTAGAGACAATAGAAACAAAATCCTGGAAGCAGAACAGCACATTATATTCAAAGATGTTTTACCGAAGAAGCAAAACAGATTTGAATTAAATAAGTAAATGTCTTAAAAGGACTGAAGACAAGTTTGGTATTGTGGTTTATAGTAATACCAATTAACCTTATATAAACTAAATGAAGTTATTGAAAAATTTGAAAGTTGTTTTTTAGTCTTAAAATTGTTGTATTAATTTGTTGAAAATAATGAAGCTGTAATATCTAGTTTGGTTAATTCTATTAAGGTTCTCAGAGACAAAACAAAGCTAGATTACTTTGTGAGAGTAATTCAAGCTTTCTAGGCCTCTAACAATAATTATAGTGCATTTGTCTCTCAATCTTGAATACTGGATAATTTTTGTATTCCTAGAATTAATAAAATATTGGTATTTTGAACTAAACTGCACTGCTCTAACATTTCCATCCTTTTAAAATGTTGGACAATAATACTTGAATTTGTATAACCTCATCAAATTGAAGAAGCACGAAGATTTTTAAAAACAAAGGCTTCATAAAATTAATTTACCCCAGAAATTTTGTAAAAAATCAACAAATGTTTTCCAAACTGAAAACACGTGCAGACAATAAATAAGAAATAAGGATATAGTCAATGCATTAGTGTCAACTCAGGAGAATGTGACAAATGGTGCCCTGAAGAGTTAATTTGGGGCCTGGTGTTTGTCTGTCTTCTTATCAAGTGTCAGGATGATAAAACATAGAACATACTCTTTATATCTGAAACTGGCTTTAAGGAGTCAAAGACTAATTCAGTCCCAACATGGAGAATGATGTTTTGGAGGTAAAAAGTACCTCAGGAGTCAATCTACCCAAACTTTCTTATTGTATAAATGAGGAAACTGAGGCCCAAAAAGATTAAATAAGGTCAAAAAGATTAGAGGAAATTACAGTTAAGTAAAAAATAAAATAAAAAAAACGAGACAGAATAAAGTTCAATTAAGACAAGTATGGTGCTGTATATTAGAGAAGAAAAACAAAAATATCCCATAAATCCAGCAGAAAAATGGCTTAGGTGCATAGCTCATAACAAGTTGACCATGAATCACTAATATGAGGGGAAAGTATAAAATTTTTATTAAAAATACATTAAAATACTGAAGAGAATTCGGAAAAGGCAGGAAAATGTATAGCAAAAAATATAATAGGTGTAAATAAGGGTTAGATAACTTATTCCTTATGCTACTAACAATTAATTATAACTCGACCAGTTACTTAATCAATCTGTCAGTTTCTAAATATGTAAAGTAAATTGATCATTCACATAACTGTCTCCTATTGACTTTTAATGAACTGCACAGTATTGACTGGCACACATACTGAAAGTGGGCTTCTTCTACATATGAGAGGCACACACAATGATACATAGATAATTCTTAAAACTATATACTATAACTTTAGTTATAACTATATGACTTTACAAATTTGACAAATATTCACAAAACTAATTATTGGGCTAGAAAGAAAGCAAGGATGTTGTGACGGTTAAGACTGAATGTCAACTTGATTGGATTGACAGATGCAAAGTGTTGTTCCTAGGTGTGCCTGTTGAGGGTGTTGCTAAAGGAGATTAACATTTGAGTCAGTGGGCTGGGAGAAGCAGACCCACCCTCAGTCTGGGTGGGCACCATCTAATCAGCTGCCAGCGTGGCTAGAACAAAAGGAGGCAGAAGACTTTGGAAGGACTAGACTTGCTGAGTCTTCCCGACTTTATCTTTCTCCCATGCTGGATGCTTTCTGCCCTAGAACAGTGAAAGGAGTGATATACCCTCATGGTACTATACTTTACTTTCAGAAAAAGAAATCAGACAGGTCTTACTGCCACTGGAAATTTTGCTAGTGGCCTCTATCATAGGGCTGTTTCCGGTTTGCTGTGTGAAGGCAATGTGACTATACTCTTTAACCTCACTTTAAATATCCAGGAAGTGCTCTGGGGTGAGTGGCAGTCCCATGCCATTATTAAGATTAATAATTCTGGATTTTTTTTGTTTTTTTTCCATTTTCTAGGTTATTTTGTTTCCCTATGAAATTCAGTGGTGCAGAGTAGTTAGTTATAATACTCATTGATGCTTTTCATATTCAAGCAAGGTAAGATTCTATAGTCAGAGATGATTTTGAATTTTTTTAAATTAAATAAATTTTGTTTATTTTTTAAGACAGAGGCTGGCTCTGTCACCTAGGCTGGAGTGCAGTGAGTTGCTAATTGCAACCACTGCCTCCCTGGTTCAAGCGGTTCTCCTGCCTCAGCCTCCCCAGTAGCTGAGACTACAGGCACCTGCCACCATGCCTGGCTAATTTTTGTATTTTAGCAGAGATGGGGTTTCACCATGTTGGCCAGGCTGGTCTCAAACTCCTGAGCTCAGGCAATCCGCCTGCCTAGGGTCTCCCAAAGTGCTAGGATTACAGGCATGTACTACTGTACCGGGCCTATTTTTTTTTTCTTTTTTTTTTTTTTTTTGGTAAAATTAAGTTAATTTTATGAATCAGCCATATGTAAAGAAAACTATCATGGCCATTTGTGTTCAGACAGCTCTATGGTTATAATATACATCTTCTTGGTGGATAAATGTCCAAGGTATTGGAAAACTTTAGGACCGAAGTTCTGTAGATTTTGATCGACAGCATCAATTGTTTCTAAAACATCTTTATGTGTTCCTGCATTGTTCTACCATATTCCAGGTATGGTTTTTCAAACAGACACTTGATTACACTTTCCATCTAGTCTAGCTCTATCTTGGTCCACACATCCACCCTCTGCCCCCCAGTAGCTGAGCATTTCTCTATTCACACATTTAGCGTTGTAGGTGAGAGGACACGCTCAAGATGATGTCACTGATTAACCCTGGTGGCACAGTGCCCATGATGCTCCTAAGCTTTCAAACTGTAATTTGAGGGTCTATTTCATGGCAATTCAAGAAAATGTTCCCTCTTTTGAGAAGAAACAACATGGAGTTCATATTGTAGTACACTTTCTTCCATAATACTTTAACGTATGTACTAAATTATAAAATTATAATTAACCAGTCCTACAATGTACTTCTGCCACAGCATCTAGATTACCAATGACTTTTTCCTGTACATTCTTGAGGCTTTCCTATCAATATTTACAGGCCGAAGATAAGCACGAAATGGAGAGACAGTCTAATTCACCTATTTAGGTTAAGTGCCTTGCCTTGGCTTTATTTACAGTCTTATCAAGACCACACAAAATAGGGTCGTGACAATTTCCTAAAATGAATTTTGGCTGCACTTGCCAGAAGAAGAAGGAAAAAATATTAGAAGGTCTACAAAAACCTAAATGTCTGCACCTTCAGCTTCTGGCTACTGAACTTGAATCAATTCATTTTTTTTTCCCCATTTGTCTCTTAGATAGTTTAAAACATCCGCCTTCACAGTACACACACATCATTCTTTTCTAGAATTTTATTATATCCTCTTTGTATCAAAGGGACTTGGGTACAAAGATTTCCCTAAATATCAAAGAATAGATTTATTTCAAGGATAAACCAGATAAAGTATTCTTCCCTCAAAATCAACACGCAACCAAGGATCTCTTCATATTTTTGAGTTAAGTGAATATAAACTGTTGCTCCTCAAGAGATATTCGTGTGTAACAAGAATAGCAGTAGTGAATTGTTATTGGCTAATGAAGATCTTCCCTGTAAGTGTGCATTTTTAATAACATCACCATTAAACATAAAAATGAGACAGGATGGAAATCCTTTGATTGTGATTGATACACTCAGAAAAAAAGAAGAGAATAAAATATATTTTAAGTTTATTTTAAATAAGGGTACCTTCATCTTCAGAAAAAACTGAGTGACAAAAATTAATATTCATTATAAGTAACTCTGAAGAGTGATCTGGACATCAGTTTACACACATCTGGAAGGAACTAAAGTCTAGTAATGAGAAATAACACATTTGTGAAGCATACAATCAGATATAGGTTAATACTATTTTACTGCATTTGTCAGGTCAGCGCAAAGAAATTATGAATCCTCTTAGAAAGCTGAGAAAAAGTGATTTCCTTTAAAATAGAAACTATTATTAATATGCTAATAATGCGTGACTGACAAAATCTGTAATTCCAATCATACATGGAGCAGTATAGGCTATATTTAGATGCTTACTTAGTAGTTATATATTAAAATAGAAGGAATTATTTTTAAACGTTTGTTTCCAAAACAAATGATGATTTCCACTCACATTTAAAGTCAATGAAATCTTGAGTTTATTCATAATTACCTGTGTATGAAATATACATAAAAAACACATTTCATTTCTGAGGTTAAAATAATTTATGTAATCTATTACTTTTAGATCAAAATACACAACAAGAAAAATAATTTTAAGAATAATCTGCAATTTATCTTGAACAAATTTGAATACTGGTTAAAAAATATTTCAAACTTTATTAGAAGTTTAAAATATCAGATTTGAATTATTTCAAACAAAAGATACTGCTACAAAATTCAGTGTGAAAGACTATTGCTGGATTCATAAATGTAATGGAATTGCACTATTGAGTTACCTCATATTTAAAGTATTAAGAATATAAAATCATTACTGGTGTATTTAAACTCATTTTCACTTCTCATAAATTGCTTCTAAAGAAAAGAATGTATTTACAAAGCATTAAGGACCTGTGGACCTGCTTATCCAAAAAATGTCCACTAGGTTTATGAGACAGGACAGTTCACCAGGCCAATGGTAATGCATACAGAAATCTGAGTGGCTGAAAAGTCTTAGGAAAATCACTCAACTTCTCTGGTCTCATATTGCTGATTGGCAGAGCACTAGGATTTCTAAAAGTTCTCTTTTAGCTGATATCTATAAAAGGAAGATGATGGGAGCATTGGTATGGCAAATGAAGATCAGAGATATCTATAAATCATAAGTGGAGGGTAAGTAAACTTTGTAATGCTCTTCTTTATCCCTGATAACTCCTCTTGCTTTGAATTCTGCTGTCTAAGTTTAATATGGCTACTACTGCTTTCTTTTGGTTAGTGTTAACATAGTAAATTTTTCTCTGTCCAAAGTGAGTTTCTTGTAGACAACATATAGTTGAGTTTTATTTTTTGATACACTCTGACAATCTCTGTCTTTTAATTGGTGTATTTAGGCCACTGATATTTAAAATAAATATCTATCATATTTGTCACTGTTTTTAATTTGTTGCCCTTGTTCTTTGTTCCTATTTTTGTCTTCTGCTCCTTTCTGCCTTTTGTGGTTTGGGGTATTTTATATGATTTTATTTTCTTTCCATTCTTAGCATATCAGTTATACTTCTTTTTTCCCCCCCATTTCTTCCCTAGAACTTGCAATATACGTTTACAACTAATTTAAGCCCACTTTCAAATAACATTTTACCACTTAATGGGTAATGTGAGAACCATATAATAACAAGACAATCCTAATTCTCCCTCTTGTCCCTTGTATCATTACTGGCATTCATTTCACTTACATATAAGCATACATATGCAGATGTACTAAAATACATTGCTGCCATTATTATTTTGAACACATTGTCATCTGTTGCATCAATTAAGAACAAGAAAAATAAATTTTTATTTTACTTTCACTTATTCTATCTTTGGTATTATTCCTTTCTTTATATAGGTCTGAGTTTTTATCTGTATTATGTTTTTTGTCTCTAAGATATATTTCTTTTAACATGTCTTGTAAAGCAGATCTGCTAGAAAGACATTCCCTCAATTTTTATTTGTCTGAGAAACTATTTCTTCTTCACTTCTAAACGATAATTTTGCAGAGTATGGAATTCTAGGTTGGCTTCTTTTCTCAACACTTTAAATACTTTATTCCTCTTGTTGCTTGCATGGTTTCTGAAGATAAGTTGGATTAATTCTTATCTTTGTTCATCTATAGACGAGTCTATAGGTAAGATGTTTTATCCCTCTTTTGGGATTTTTCCTTTATTTTTGATTTTATGTAATTTGCAAATGATATGCCTAGGTTTTTGCAAATGATGTGCCTAGATTTTTTGTTTTGTTTTTCTTTCTTCTTCTTCTTCATTGTCCCACTTGGTGTCCTTTGAGCTTTCTGGACCTGTGGGTTGGTGTCTGACATTAATTTGAAGGAAATTCTTGGTCATTACTGATTCAAATATTTCTCCTGTTCCTTTTTATTTTTCTTCTTCTTTTTCATCTTTGTTACCTTTGTTGCCTTTCAGCTTTGCAAATTTCTGCTGAGTTATACTTAAGGTCAGAGGTTCTTTTCTCGACTATGTGCATTCTACTGATAAGCTCACCGAAAGCATTTCTGTTACAGCACTTTTAATCTCCAGCATTTCGTTTTTTGGTTATTTCTCAGGATTTATTTATTTTTGCTTACGTTGCTCATCTGTTCTTTAATGCTATCTACTTTATTAATTAGAGCTTTTAGCATATTAATCACAGTTATTTTAAATTCCTGGTCTGATCATTTCAACATCCCTGACATGTCTGGTTCTGGTGCTTGCTCTGTCATGAAAACCTATATTTTTTGTCTTTGGTATGCCTTGTAATTTCCAGACATGACGTACTAGGTAAAAAGAACTGTGCTAAATAGCCTTTAATAATGTGGTAGTGAGGTTTAGCGGGAGGGGAAGCTTTTTATCTGTTGTTAGGGTGGAGTGGTAAGTTCTAAGCCCCTTCCTACATGCAGAACTGGAAATCAGATGTCTGAAGAATTTTTTTGAGTGTCTATTAGTTTGCTAGAGCTGCCATAACATAATACCACAGACTGGGTAGCTTTAACAAAAGACATTTATTTTCTCACAGTTCTGGAGGCTATAAGGCCAAGATCAAAGTGTCATTAAGTTTGTTTTTTTCTGAAGCCTCTTGTTGACTTGCAGATGATGTCATCTTCTTGTGTCTTCACATAGTTGTCCTCATTCTCTGTGACCTGTGTCCAAATCTCCTTTTCTTATAAGGACACCATTCATATTGGAAAATGGCCCACCCATTAAAAAAAAAAAAACCCTCATTTTACCATAATTAGTTCTCTAAGGTCCTATCACCAAATACAATTACATTCTGAAGTACTAGAGTTTAGGACTTCAGTATATCAATTTTAGGGGGAGGAAGGGACAAAACTCAGCCCATAACAAAGTGTATTTATAAGTAACAGCTCTGTGTAAATGAACTAGGACAACAAACAATTAGAAGGCAATATGTTAGCCAGTTTTCCCAGCACCATTTATTAATTAGGGAATCCTTTCCCCATTTCTTGTTTTTGTCAGGTTTGTCAAAGACCAGATGATTGTAGATGTGTGGTGTTATTTCTGAGGGCTCTGATCTGTTTCATTGGTCGATATCTCTGTTTTGATATAAGTACCATGCTGTTTTGGAGTGGTTTGTAGTTCTCCTTGAAGAGATCAATTGTAAGTTGGATTCCTAGGTATTTTATCCTCTTTGAAGCAATTGTGAATGAGAGTTCACTCAGGATTTGGCACTCTGTTTGTCGGCTATTGGTGTATAAGAATGCTTGTGATTTTTGCACATTGATTTTGTATCCTGAGACTTTGCTGAAGTTGCTTATCAGCTTAAGGAGATTTTGGACTGAGATGATGGGGTTTTCTAAATATACAATCATGTCATCTGCAAACAGGGACAATTTGACTTCCTCTTTTCCTAATTGAACACCTTTTATTTCTTTCTCCTGCCTGATTGCCCTGGCCAGAACTTCCAACACTATGTTGAATAGGAGTGGTGAGAGAGGACATCCCCATCTTGTGCCAGTTTTCAAAGGGAATGCTTCCAGTTTTTGCCCATTCAGTATGATATTGGCTGTGGGTTTGTCATAAATACCTCCTATTATTTTGAGATACGTCCCATCAATACCTAATTTATTGAGAGTTTTTAGCATGAAGGGCTGTTGAATTTTGTCAAAGGCCTTTTCTTCATCTATTGAGATAATCATGTGGTTTCTGTCACTGGTTCTGTTTATATGCTGGATTACGTTTACTGATTTGTGTATGTTGAACCAGCCTTGCATCCCAGGGATGAAACTCACTTGATCATGGTGGATAAGCTTTTGGATGTGCTGCTGGATTTGGTTTGCCAGTATTTTATTGAGGATTTTTGCATCGATATTCATCAGGGATATTGGTCTAAAATTCTCTTTTTTTGTTGTGTCTCTGCCAGGCTTTGGTATCAGGATGATGTTGGTCTCATAAAATGAGTTAGGGAGGATTCCCTCTTTTTCTATTGATTGGAATAGCTTCAGAAGGAATGGTACCAGGTCCTCCTTGTACCTCTGGCAGATTCCAGCTGTGAATCTGTCTGGTCCTGGACTTTTTTGTTTGGTAGGCTATTAATTATTGCCTCAATTCCAGAGCCTGTTATTGGTCTATTCAGGGATTCAACTTCTTCCTGGTTTAGTCTTGGGAGGGTGTATTTGTCCAGGCATTTATTCATTTCTTCTAGATTTTCTAGTTTATTTGCGTAGAGGTGTTTATAGTATTCTCTGATGGTAGTTTGTATTTCTGTGGGATCGGTGGTGCTATCCCCTTTATCATTTTTTATTGCGTCTATTTGATTCTTCTCTCTTTTCTTCTTTATTAGTCTTGCTAGCAGTCTATCGATTTTGTTGATCATTTCAAAAAACCAGCTCCTGGATTCATTGATTTTTTTGAAGGGATTTTTATGTCTCTATCTCCTTCAGTTCTGCTCTGTTCTTCGTTATTTCTTGCCTTCTGCTAGCTTTTGAATGTATTTGCTCTTGCTTCTCTAGTTCTTTTAATTGTGATGTTAGGATGTCAATTTTAGATCTTTCCTGCTTTCTCTCATGGGCACTTAGGGCTATAAATTTCCCTTTACACACTGCTTTAAATGTGTCCCAGAGAGTCTGGTACGTTGTGTTTGTTCTCATTGGTTTCAAAGAACATCTTTATTTCTGCCTTCATTTTGTTATGTACCCAGTAGTCATTCAGGAGCAGATTGTTCAGTTTCCATGTAGTTGAGTGGTTTTGAGTGACTTTCTTAATCCTGAGTTCTAGTTTGATTGCACTGTGGTCTGAGAGGCAGTTTGTTATAATTTATGTTCTTTTACATTTGCTGAGGATTGCTTTACTTCCAACTATGTGGTCAATTTTGGGATAAGTGCGATGTGGTGCTGAGAAGAATGTATATTCTCTTGATTTAGGCTGGAGAGTTCTGTAGATATCTATTAGGTCCCCTTGGTGCAGAGCTGAGTTCAATTCCTGTATATCCTTTTTAACTTTCCGTCTCATTGATATGTCTAATGTTGACAGTGGGGTGTCAGCCACATGTAGAAAGCCGAAACTGGATCCCTTCCTTACACCTTATACAAATATTAATTCAAGACAGATTAAAAACTTAAATGTTAGACCTAAAAACATAAAAACTCTAGAAGAAAACCCAGGCAATACCATTCAGGACACAGGCATGGGCAAGGACTTCATGTCTAAAACACCAAAAGCAATGGCAACAAAAGCCAAAATTGACAAATGGCATCTAATTAAACTCAGGTGCTTCTGCCCAGCAAAA
Source organism: Macaca fascicularis (assembly GCF_037993035.2). Lineage (NCBI taxonomy): Eukaryota > Metazoa > Chordata > Mammalia > Primates > Cercopithecidae > Macaca > Macaca fascicularis. Next base: position 95,561,661 of record NC_088379.1, on the reverse strand, counting down.
GAAACTACCATCAGAGTGAACAGGCAACCTACAGAATGGGAGAACATTTTTGCAATCTACCCATCTGACGAAGGGCTAACATCCAGAATCCACAAATAACACAAACAAATTTACAAGAAAAAAACAAACAATCCCATCAAAAAGTGAGCAAAGGTTATGAAGAGACACTTCTCAAAAGAAGACATTTATGCAGCCAACAGACACATGAAAAAATGCTCATCATCAATGGCCATCAGAGAAATGCAAATCAAAACCACAATGAGATACCATCTCACACCACTTAGAATGATGATCATTAAAATGTCAGGAAACAACAGGTGCTGGAGAGGATGTGGAGAAATAGGAACACTTTTACACTGTTGGTCTGACTGTGAACTAGTTCAACCGTTGTGGAAGACAGTGTGGTGATTCCTCAAGGATCTAGAACTAGAAATACCATTTGACCAAGCCATCCCATTGCTGGGTATATATTCAAAGGATTATAAATCATGCTGCTATAAAGACACATGCACACATATGTTTATTGTGGCACTATTCACAATAGCAAAGACTTGGAACCAACCCAAATGTCCATCAATGATAGACTGGATTAAGAAAATGTGGTACATATACACCATGTAATACTCTGCAGCCATAAAAAAGGATGAGTTCATGTCCTTTGTAGGGACATGGATGAAGTTGAAAACCATCATTCTCAGCAAACTATCAAAAGGACAAAAAACCAAACACCGCATGTTCTCATGTTCTCACTCATAGGTGGGAATTGAACAATGAGAACACTTGGACACAGGAAGGAGAACATCAACACTGGGGCCTGTCGTGGGGTGGGAGGAGGGGGGAGGGATAGCATTAGGAGAAATACCTAATGTAAACGACGAGTTGATGGGTGCAGCACACCAACATGGAACATGTGTACATATGTAACAAACCTGCATGTTGTGCACATGTACCCTAGAACTTAAAGTATGATAAAAAAAAAAAAAAAGAAGGCAATATGTTGAATCTTTTTCACTAAATCATATGTCCTTAATTGATCTTGGAGACAGCTCAGTCCAACTGTCCATTGAACATGGAAGGAATACAGTCTTGGCACATAGAAGTGATTTGTTCATATTCACTCTGCTGTGTCACTTCACATAAGTGCTTAATCTGTGTTTCATTTACTGATTGGTTCAACATAATTTATTACACATCTACTAGGTTTTCAACACTGTGAAATGTGCTGTGAAGTCTGTGGCAAGTACAAGCAGAAATGGTCCCAATCTTCATGGAGCCTACAGCCTAGCAGGGAGTGAAAGTATTACAAAATAATCATGCCAAAAATGTAAAACATAACCGTGATAAAGAATACAAGAGAGGCCACACATGGTGGCTCACGCCTGTAATCCCAGCACTTTGGGAGGCCGACACAGGTGGTCTCAGGCCACCTGCCTCGGCCTCAGGTCTCCTGAAGGTCTCCTGAACCCGAAGTCAGGAGTTGGAGACCAGCCTGGCCACTATAGTGAAATCTAGTCTCTATTAAAAATACAAAACAATTAGCCGAGTGTGGTGGCAGTTGCCTGTAATCCCAGGTACTTGGGAGGCTGAGGCAGGAGAACCACTTGAACCCAGGAGGCAGAGGCTGCAGTGAGCTATGATTGTACCACTGCACTTCAGCCTGGCCGACAGAATGATACCCTGTCTCAAAAAAAAAAAAAAAAAAAAAAAAAGAGAAATTCATAGTTCTATGAGAACCTGCAATAAGATGACTTAGTCGACTTCATCAGAAAGATTTTCCAACAAAAGTAAACTTGAATTGAAATGGGAATGATAAGCAGGAATTTACCAAATGAGGAAAGGTGAGAATGTAAGTACAAAGGCTCCATGGTGGGAGCTGTATGAGGAGCTATCTGATCTGTAACCCAGTTTACCTGTTACCTCTCTCTGCTCTCCCCTTCACCCTCTCAGCATCAAATGCACTGCCCTCCCTGACATCCTCAGAGCACACGAGCTTTACTCCCATCTTAATGCTTTAGTACCCTCTACCAGATACCTCCTGAGCCAGCTGCTTCACAAGCATCAGGTCCACATTCGCAATGGAGTCTATCCTGACTGTCCCATTTTCCACAATGCTCCAACCTAACCCACTCCATGCTTATCCTGCCATATTTTTCTATTTGTTTTTCCACAGGGCTTATTACCTTTTCACATAGTTTAGAGTTTACATAGATAGTGTTTCTTGTGTATTCATTGACTGCTTAGCTAGAATGTAAGCTCGGTTGATAGCACTGATCTTTGTTTTGTGTACTTACGTATAGCCAGTACCACAGAAAGGTACATGATAGTCACTCAAAAATATTTATTGATTAAACTGACTGATTTATTAATTGCTGAAAAGAAGTTTGTGTCTGCAGCACAAAGTTTGAAGCGGTAGTTAGGGACCAGATCTTGCAGAGTCTTGTGAGTTTTGTTATAGAGAGAGACAGAGAGAAAGAGAGTCTGTGCAGCAAATCCATTAAAGAATTGTAAGAAGGGGAAATAACATGAGCAAATTTAAATTTGGAAAAAGTGCTTCTTGTATTAGTCATTGTAATATTCCAGCAAAAGATACCAGCTTGGGTTAGGATACTACTGGGCAAGATGGAAAGTCAAGAAGGAGTACAGAGAAATTTCTGAGTTAAAATGTTGATTACATGAAGAAAATATGTTATAGCCAGAAATGTATCCTATTTCTTTTTCTTTTTTTTCTAGGTACTCCTCTATTTATTATTTTTAGTTGAATTTTTAACCATTAGGACTCTTTTTTAAACAATCAAGATAGCCAATTTTATAAAAATGTATAGCCTAGACAAAAAATAATTATAACCATTTTCTATAACTCTCATTTCAGAAGAATTACAAATAGTGAGAACAAAGAGAAGTTAAACTGAAAAGCAATCTGATCAATGTGATGACCAAAGCTGAGGTCAGAGTGAGGTGGGGACAAGAGCCAAGAAACATGGGCAGCCTCCAGAAGTGGGAAAAGGTAAAGAAATAGATTCTCCTCTAAAGATCTCCAGAAGGAACACATTCCTACTGACCTATTTTGAACTTCTTGACCTCCAGAACTGCACCATAGTAAACCTGTATTATTTTTAGTCCCCTCCACTGCAAAAAGGTGCCATCTATTACACTTCAAATTTAACTTGGGAAACAAGTATTACAATAGAAGGTGATGTATCTGCCCTCCCCACCGAATTCACATATCTAAGTCCTTTAAGGAGCGTATACACACAGCAAATTATTTTTAGACACAATAGGATACTGAGCACCTTCAAAATTCATGAAGTATGATAAAGATACAATACTTTGAGTATCATTTTAGAATTAAATATTCATCATATTACATTCTGATCCTATAAAAACTGATGGTACTATATGATACATCGATCTCTATTATCTAAAATGTAAAATTAACAAGGAACTTGATTTTTTTCACTTATTATTATTATTTAATTTTTTTTTAATGAAGAAGTTCTTTAGTGGTGATTTCTGAGATTTTGGTGCACCCATCATCACCTGAGCAGTGTACAGTGTATCCAATGTGTAGTCTTTTATCCCTTACCCCCACCCACGACCCTTTTCCCCAAGTCTCTAAAGTCCATTGTCTCGTTCTTATGCCTTTACATCTTCTTAGCTTAGCTCCCACTTATGAGTGAGAACATACGATGTTTGGTTTTTCATTCCTGAGTCACTTCACTTAGAATAATGGTCTCCAATTCCATTCAGGTTGCTGCAAATGCCATTATTTTGTTCCTTTTTATGGCTGAGCAGTATTCTATGATATATATACACCACATTTTTTTTAATTCACTCATTGATTGATGGATATTTGGGCTGGTTCCATATTTTTGCAATTGCAAATTGTGCTGCTATAAATATGCATGTGCAAGTATCTTTTTCATACAATGACTTATTTTTCTCTGGGTGGACACCCAGTGGTGGGATTGCTGGATCATATGGTAAATCTACTTTTAGCTCTTTTTGTTTGTTTGTTTGTTTTTTGAGATGGAGTCTTGCTCTGTTGCCCAGGCTGGAGTGCAATGGCTTGACCTCGGCTCACTGCAACCTCCGCCTCCTGGGTTCAAGCAACTCTCTTCCCTCAGCCTCTTGAGTAGCTGGGCATACAGGCGCACACCACTAAGCCCAGCTAATTTTTTGTATTTTTAGTGGAGACAGGGTTTTGCTATTTTGACCAGGATGGTCTCAAACTCCTGACCTCAGGTGATCTGCCTGCCTCAGCCTCCCACAGTGCTGGGATTACAGGCATGAGCCACTGCACCTGGCCCTTTTAGTTTTTAAAAAAATCACACTGCTTTTCATAGTGGTTGTACTAGTTTACATTCCCACCAACTGTGTGAAAGTGTTCCCTTTTCACCACATCCACACCAACATCTATTATGTTTTGATTCTCTGATTATGGCCATTCTTTCAAGAGTAAAGTGGTATCGCATTGTGGTTTTGATTTGAATTTCCCTGATAACTACTGATGTTGAGCATTTTTTCATATGTTTGTTGGCCATTTGTACGTCTTCTTTTGAGAATTGTTTATTCATGTCCTTAGCCCACTTTTTGATGGGATTGTTTGTCTTTTTCTTGCTGATTTGTTTGAGTTCCTTGTAGATTCTTGATATTACTCCTTTGCTGGATTTATCAATTGTGAAGATTTTCTCCCACTCTGTGGGATGTCTGTTTACTCTTCTGATTATTTGTTTTGCTGTGCAGAAGTCTTTTATTTTAATTATAAGTCTCATCTATTTATCTTTGTTTTTGTTGCATTTGCTTTTGGGTTCTTGGTGATGAAGTCTTTGACTAACCCAGTGTCTAGAAGGGATTTTCCAATGTTATCTTCTAGAAGTTTTATGGTTTCATGTCTTAGATTTAAGTCTTTGATCCACCTTGAGTTGATTTTTGTATAAAGTAAGAGATGAGGATCCAGTTCTATTCTTCTGCGTGTGGCTTGCCAATTATCACAGCACCTTTTGTTGAATAGGGTATCCTTTCCCCACTTTACGTTTTTGTTTGCTTTGTCAAAGATCAGTTGACTATAAGTATTCGACTTTATTTCTGGATTTTTTTTACTCTGTTCCATTGGTCTATATACCTGTTTTTATACCAGTACCTGTTTTTATACCGGTGACTATGGCCTTATAGTAAAGTTTGAAGTTGGGTAATGAAATGCCTATAGATTTGTTCTTTTCACTTAGTCTTGCTTTGACTATGTGGGCTCTTTTTTTTTGGTTCCATATGAATTTTAGGATTTTTTTTTAGTTTTATGAGGAATTATGGTGGTATTTTGATGGGAATTGCATTGAACATGTAGATTGTTTTTGGCAGTATGGTCATTTTCACAATAATGATTCCACTCATTCATGAATATGACATGTGTTTCCATTTGTTTGTGTCTTTGATGATTGCTTTCAGCAGTGTTTTGGAGTTTTTCTTGTTGAGGTCCTTCACCACCTTGGTTAAATATATTCCTAAGTTTTTGTTTGTTTGTTTGTTTGTTTGTTTTGCAGCTATTGTAAAGGGGATTGAGTTCTTGATTTGATTCTCAGTTTGGTCATTGTTGGTGTATAGCAGGGCTACTGATTTGTGTACATTAATTTTATATCTTGAAACTTTGCTGAATTCATTTACCAGTTTTAAGAGCTTTTCGGATGAGTCTTCAGGGTTTTCTAAGTATACAATCATGACATCAGCAAACAATGACAGTTTGACTTCCTCTTTACTGATTTGGATGCCCTTTATTTATTTTTCTTGTCTGAGTGCTCCGGCTAGGATTTCCAGTACTATGTTGAATAGAAAAGATGAAAGTGGGCATCCTTGTCTTGTTGCAGTTCCCAGTGGTAATGCTTTCAATTTATCCCTGTTCAGTATAATGTTGGCTGTGGGTTTGTCATAGATGGCTTTTATTACCTTACAGTATGGCACTTCTGTGCTGATATTGCTGAGGTTTCTTTCTGTTGTTTCTATTGTTGTTTTTGAGATGGGGTCTCACTCTGTCACCCAGGCTGGAGTGCAGTGGTGTGATTTTGGCTCACCGCAACCTCCACCTCCCAGGTTCAAGCAATTCTCCTGCCTCAGCCTCCTGAGTAGCTGGCATTACAGGCATGTGCCACCATGTTTGGCTAATTTTTTGTGTTTTTAGTAAAGATGGAGTTTTGCTATGTTGACCAGGCTAGTCTCAAACTCTTTACCTCAAGTGATCCACCTGCCTCAGACTCTCAAAGTGCTGGGATTACAGGTGTGAGCCATCACACTTGGCCTTGCTGAGGATTTTAATCATAAAGGAATGCTGGATTTTGTCAAATGCTTTTACTGTGTCTATTGAGATAATCATGCGATTTTTGTTTTTAATTTTGTGCTCGTGATGTATCACATTTATTGATGTGTTAAACCATCCCTGCATCCCTGGCATGAAACCCACTAGATCATGGTGGATTATCTTGTTGATATGCTATTGAATTTAGTTAGCTAGTATTTTGTTGAGGTTTTTTGCATCTGTGTTAATCAGGAATGTTAGTCTGTAGTTTCCTTTTTTATTAGGTCCTTTTTGCGTTTTGTGTTAGGGTGATATTGACTTCACAGAATGATTTAGGGAGAATTCCCTCTTTATCTTTTGGAATAGTGTCAATAGGATTGGTACCAATTCTTCTTTGAATGTCGGATAGAATTCAGCTGTGAATCCATCTGGTCTGAGACTTTTTTTGTTGGTAACTTTTTAATTACCATTTCAATCTTGCTGCTTGTAATTGGTCTGTTCAGAGTTTCTATTTCTTCCTGGTTTAATCTAGGAGGGTTGTCTATTTCCAGGAATTTATCCATCTCCTCTTGGTTTTTTAGTTTATGTGCATAAAGGTGTGCATAATAGCTTTGAATGATCTTTTGTATTTCTGTGTTATCTGTTGTAATATCTTCCATTTCATTTGTAATTGAGCTTACTTGAATCTTTTCTCCTTTTTTCTTGGTTAATCTCGCTAATGGTCTCTCAATTTTGTTTATCTTTTTAAAGAACCAGTTTTTTGTTTTACTTATCTTTTATATTTTTTGTTTCAATTTCATTTAGTTCTGCTCTGATCTTTGTTATTTCTTTTCTTCTGCTGGTTTTGGATTTGGTTTGTTCTTGTTTCTCCAGTTCCTTGAGGTGTGACCTTAGATTGTCTATATATATTCTTTCAGATTTTTTGATTTACGCATTTAAGGCTATGAACTTTCCTCTTAGCACTGTATTTGCTGTATCCCAAAGGTTTTGATAGGTTGTATCACTATTATAATTCAGTTTCAAGCATTTTTAATTTTCCATCTTGATTCCATTGTTGACCCAACCATCATTCAGGTTATTTAATTTCCATGTATTTGCATTGTTTTGAGGGTTCATTTTGGAGTTGATTTCCAATTTTATTCCATTGTGGTCTGAGAGAGTACTTGCTATAATTTTGATTTCTTAAATTTTTTGAGACTTGTTTTGTGGCCTGTCATATGGTCTACCTTGGATACTGATTCATGTGCTGATGAAAAGAATGTGTATTCTGCAGTTGTTGGGTAGAATGTTCTGTAAATATCTGTTAATAATATCCATTTGTTCTAGGGTATACTTTAAGTCCATTGTTTCTTGTTGAATTTCTGTCTTGATGACTTGCTAGTGCTGTCAGAGGAGTATTGAAGCCCCCCACTATTACTGTGTTGTTCTCTGTCTTATTTCTTAGGCCTTGTAGTAATTGTTTTATACATTTGGGAGCTCCAGTGTTAGGTGCATATATATTTTCCTGTTGGACTAGTCCTTTTATCATTATAGAATGTCCCTCTTTGTCTTTTTTAACTGCTGTTCCTTCAAAGTTTGTTTTGTCTGATATAAGAAGAGCTACTCCTGCTCACTTTTGGTGTCCATTTGCATGCAATATCTTTTTCCATCCCTTTACCTTAAGTTTATGTGAGTCCTTATGTGTCAGGTGAGTCTCTTGAAGACAGCAGATACTTGGTTGATGAATTCTTATCCACTCTGCAATTCTGTATCTTTTAAGAGGAGCATTTAAGCCATTGACATTCAACGTTAGTATTGAGATGTGAGGTACTATTCTATTCGTTGTGCTGTTGTTGCTTGAATACCCTGGGGATTTTTTTCATTGTGTTATTGTTTTATAGGTGCTGTGAGATGTATGCTTTAAGGAGATTCTATTTTGGTGTATTTTAAGGATTCGTTTCAAGATTTAGAGATCCTTTTAGCAGTTCTTATAGTGCTGGCTTGGTAGTAGCAAATTCTCTCAGCATTTGTCTGGAAAAGACTGTACCTTTCATTTATTTATGATGCTCAGTTTCACTGGATACAAAATTTTTGGCTGGTAATTGTTTTGTCTAAGGAGGCTAAAGATAGGTCATAATCCATTCTAGCTTGCAGGGTTTCTGCTGAGAAATCTACTGTTAACCTGATAGGTTTTCCTTTATGGGATACCTGATGCTTTGCCTCAGTTTTTAAGATTCTTTCCTTCATCTTGACTTTCGATAACATGACTATGTGCCTAGGTGATGATCTTTTTGTGATGATTTTTCCAGATGTTGTTTGAGCTTCTTGTATTTGGATGTCTAGATCTCTAGCAAGGCTGAGGAAATTTTCTTTGATTTTTTCCTCAAATATGTTTTCCAAACTTTTAGATTTCTCTTTTTCCTTGGGAACACCAATTATTCTTAGGTTTGGTTGTTTAACATAATCCCAAACTTATTGAAGTCATTGTTCATCTTTTTAAAATTCTTTTTTCTTTGTCTTTGTCAGATTGGGTTAATTTGAAAGCCTTGTCTTCAAGCTCTGAAGTTCTTTCTTCCACTTGTTCAATTCTATTGCTGAGACTTTCCCATGATTTTTCCATTCTCTAAGTATGTCTCTGATTTCCAGAAGTGACTGTTTATTTTTATGCTATTTCACTATGGTTTTTCCAGTCATACTCTGTATCATTGTTTTTTCTTTCCTTAAGTTGGCCTTCACCTCTATCTGGTGCCTCCTTGATTGGCTTAATAATCGAACTTCTGAATTATTTTTCTGGCAATTCAGAGATTTTGTCTTGGTTTGGATCCATTGCTGGGGAACTAGTGTGACCTTCTGAGGGTGCTAAAGAACCTTGTTTTTCTGGTTCCTTCTCATTTGGGTAAACTATGTCAGAAGGAAAATCTGGGACTCAAGGGGCTGCTGTTCAGATTCTTTTGTCCCACGGGGTGCTCCCTTGATGTGGTGCTCTCCCTTTTCTCCTAGGGATGGAGCTTACTGATAGTTGAACTGCAGTGATTGTTATTTCTCTTCTGGATCTAGTCACCCAGCAGGGCTACTGGGTTCTGGGCTGGTACTGGGGAATGTCTGCAAAGAGTCCTGTAATGTGATCCATTTTCAGGTCTCTCAACTGTAGATACCAGCACCTGCTCTGGTGGACGTAGCAGGGAGGTGAAGTAGGTGAAGTGGACTCTGTGAGAGTCCTTGGTTGTATTTTTGTTAAGTGCGTTGGTTTTGTGTTGGTTGGCCTCCAGCCAGGAGGTGGCACTTTCAAGAATGCATCAGCTGCTATAGTATAGGGAGGATCAGGTGATGGGCAGGGCCATAGAGCTCCCAAGAGATTATGTCCTTTGTCTTTGGCTACCAGGGAAGTTAGAGAAAGACCATCACGTGGGGGCAGGGATAGGGGTTTCTGAGCTCAGACTCTCCGTGGGTAGGGCTTGCTGTGGCTGCTGTAGGGGATGGGAGTGTGGTTCCCAGGTCAATGGAGTTATGTTCCCAGGGGGATTATGCCTGCCTCTGCTGTGTCACACAGGTTGCCAGAGAAGTGGGGGAAAGCTAGCAGCCATGGCCCCACCCAGCTCCTTTGCAGCCTACAACCTGAAATGCTCTTCTCACTCCCACCACGCAACCCCAATAGCACTTAGTTTATTTCCAGGCAGCCAGTAAGCAGGGCTGAGAACGTGCCCCAGGCTACAAGCCTCCCGGCTAAGAAAGCAAGCAAGAAAGCAAGACTCACAATTCCTAGCTGTCTCACGGAGCCTGCAGCAACAATTCACTTCCTTCAAAGGGGCTGTGGACTCTCTCCACTTCCCTGGTATATTTCTGGGATAGTTCTTGGAGCAAAAGTTCCCAGTGTGGGTCTCCACATGCTTCTCTTCATTGGAGTGGGAGCTAGCTGCAAGTTAGTTCTGCCTCCTATCTGCCATTTTCCCCCGTATCCTATTTCTTGATGTCTAGTCTATTCTCTTTCTATTGCAGAGTGACAGGTAGGGAAAAGAGCATAGACTTAATATTCATTTGGTCCTGACTTTGGACAAGAGACTTAACCCCTGTGACCCTCAGATTGTTTTCTATACAAAGGGAGTAAAAATTGGTGCCTGGCAGATTTTCTGTAAATATTAAATTTAAAAATGTATGCCAAGCACCAAATAGTCAATACATAAGGGTTATTCTTAGTAGCATGCATCTCTGAAGAATAACTTCCTTTAAAAAAAAAAAAAAAAAGCTGTTTTATAGGATTTGATTTACACTTTGGTTTTTCTTTTAAAAATGCCATTTATATATATTTTGATATTCAATGTCTTTTACTACTGTAAGCAAGAGAGTCTGTTAAAATTGTCACCTTTAACAACGTACATAATGTATAGTAGATTTGTAGAGTAATGGCTCTCAATTTGTCCATGCCTTTCTATGCTCTCAAGTCTCCTCCTATACTGACTCTACTCTTGGCCACATGACTTATTTTGGCCAATGATAACAGTAAGTATGACTAAGTAGAAGACTGAAAAACACTTGTACTATGTGATTATTCCTCCTTGCTGCTACTGGGATTTCTGTGACTACCCTTATAAGGAAGTCCAGGCTAGCCTCCTGGAGGATAAGTGACAAATGGAGATGAGTTGAGGTATCTCAGGTGCAGTTTCCAAATGTCCCATCCTCAAATACCATCACACTGGAGATTAGGGTTTCAACATATGAATGCAGGGGATGGGACACACATACATTCAGTTGATAGCATCAGAAAAAAAGATACTTTTAAATTACATATCTACATATTTACTTTAAAAAATATATGTGTGTATTTTATTTTATGTATCTTTTTAAAATATGTATCAGTCACTTCTTGATACCTAGGATAGAGTAGTAAATTAAACACATAAAAATTCCTACCCTCATTTGACTTATATTCTAATATAAGAAAGTAAACAATAGAGATAAATAAGTAAAATACATAGCATGGGAGACAGCGATGGATGCTAAGGAGGAAACAGAAATCAGAGAAGTAGGATATAAAATGCTGAAGGGCAGTTGAGAAATTAAATATGTCCACCAGGAAAACTCCCATTGAGAAAGTAGTTTTTGAGTAAAAAACCTGAAGGAAGTGAGCTAGCCATATGAACATATGAGATTTGTGTATACTACTAGTAACATTTTACATTGCTTTGGGGATCAATTAAAATCATGTTACATGGTTTAGAGAGTGGTCATAGTTAAAATGAAAGTTGGTTAAAACCAGACTGAGAAGAAATTTGAGTATGCCTTGATGGCTGACATTTCACTCATAATAAAAAGCAAAGTATTTACTACTACTTATAAGCTATGCTTTTTCTGGTTACATGTAGCTCTCTGACTTCATTACTTTTCTGTTCACTACAGCTCTAATGGTCTTTTTGTTCTTCAAACTTGCCAAGCATGTTCATCTCAGGCCTTTGAACTTGCTAGTTCTGATACCTGGATACTATTCCCAAATATACATATGGCTAGCTCACTTTCTTCAGGTTTTTACTCAAAAATTACTTTCTCAATGAAAGTTCTCCTGATTTACGCCGGGCGCGGTGGCTCAAGCCTGTAATCCCAGCACTTCTGGAGGCCGAGACGGGCGGATCACGAGGTCAGGAGATGGAGACCATCCTGGCTAACGCGTTGAAACCCCGTCTCCACTAAAAAATACAAAAACACTAGCTGGGCGAGGTGGCGGGCGCCTGTAGTCCCAGCTATTCGGGAGGCTGAGGCAGGAGAATGGCCTAAACCGGGAGGCGGAGCTTGCAATGAGCTGAGATCCGGCCACTGCACTCCAGCCTGGGCGACAGAGCGAGACTCCGTCTCAAAAAAAAAAAAAAAGAAAAGAAGAAAGTTTTCCTGATTTATATATCTACTTTCTCAACTGCCCTTCAACATTTTATATCCTACTTCTTTGATTTCTGTTTCCTCCTTAGCACCCATCACTGTCTCACATATGGTGTATTTTACTTATTTATCTTTATTGTTTACCTGCTCACTTTAGAATATAAGTCAAATGAGGTAGGAATTTTTACGTGTTTTATTTACTACTTTATCCTAGGCATCAAGAACAGTTACTGATATATAATAAAAGACTACTGATATGTGTTGGATTGCTAAATGAAAGGAAGAAATATGGAGGTGTTTATTCCTATGTGTTTCAGAGTGTCTGTGAATTGGCTGGACATTTTATGAAACTTTGATGTAAGTTTTAACATAATTTCTATTTACTGGGAGAGTGTCCATAACTGTCATCAGGTTCAATAAGATTTTTTGGTACAGGAACCAAAAATACTATAATAATTGATCTAAAGAATTTAAAATATGTTTTGAAGTGGAGAATTGAGAGTCATTAAAGTTTTTTGAGAAGGGTAGTGGTCAGAGTAGAATGGTACAAAAAGAAAATTAATGAGGAAGAATGATGAATTCAAGTCAGGGAGATTAAAGGCAAAGAGACCAGTCAGAAGGTTATTGTAGTAAGTAAGACAAGCATTAATAAGGTCCCTGAACTGGAAGCATAGCTTTGGAAGTGAAAAGAAGCTTTCTTGCTCATTATGTGCAAATATTGTCAGTTCTGCCACTAGGTTACAATGTGATAGCATTGCTGATATGGAAATCAAGTATCAAATTAAGAAAGCTATCTTCTTATTTTAAACCAAACAAAACCTCAAATGATGGGAGTTTGTGGACAGAGATAAATTCACTGGATAAAGAGAGAAAGCTGTCACCACAATGTCCAACCCATTTTAACCTTAATCCAAAAGCCATCTTTTCTTCTTGCATACCAATGCCACCAAGAATACATTTGGTTATGAGAAAGAAGATGGGGAATTATTGGCTGAGTTCCATTAGGGATACTGGAATAAGACAAAAAATAGCACATTATTTACTCCTTTCACTCTTTTGATCAGCCATGAATATATCCAAATATTTTCATTTGCAGTTAGAAACTAAAGACGATTTATTATTTTAAAAATATCTTAATTCAGTATATTCAAAATACTTCACTGATGTATCTCACATAGCAGAGAGGGATAAACATATGAGAACTGACCTCTCATGTTAAATTAATTCCAAGTCCTATGTTTTATGTGCATTTTGCATTCTCATCAATAATTTATCTGTGTATTTTTATGAAAATTATAATTAAAATTATTCATTGGCTAAATACTGAAGAAAAACAAAATTAAGACTATTGATGCTGTCTTTATAAACCCCCAGAATAATACTACTCATTCAATTTTACTGGACAAAAAAAGGCCTTAATAAAACTATTTTCATTTTTTCAATTGTCATAAAAGAGCCACAACAAAGTGAATCAAGGACTATTACAGTTAACATTTAAAACTTAAATAATGGAAATGTAGCTGCTATTATCTGAGAAATTGTTAGTACCACAATGCAACTGAGTAACTGGGAAGTAAATACCCTTCACACTTGAGTTTCTCTGCACACTGCAGTATATTTGATGCCCTCGTACTGCTCTGTTTCCACAGGCTTACCTCAAATGTCCCTTCTCTTCCTTGAGCAAGTCCTACATTCCTATTCTGACTCTTGAACTTACTTGTCTGGGGCAATATTTCTTCAATTTCTACAATTTGATCTGTAACAGATACAATACATACATCTGGTACTATGTGCATGGGTGTTCTTCAAAAGAAAATCTCACCCCTAAACATGTGTATATTCATCCCGAGATGCTTCTCATCTGTGGCCTTTGTATTCCACTCTTACCAGCCTTTCTGTATCTCAACCCACTCTTTGCATCAATCCTGTTTCTCAGCCCTCAGCATTTAAACTCATCTTCTGAATTACTGAAAATCTGATCATACTATTTGCTTGCTTACAATCTATCAGCAGTTTCTCAAAGCTCTAGAATATAGCTTCAATTATATACGCAATCATACCCAGACCCCAGGTTCTGCCTTTGGATTCTTCTCCCACTACTTCCTCAGGTTGTGCTGTTTCACTCACTCTTCAGAAACACTGTGCTGCTTTCTCCACCTGCTACAGACACTCATTCCTCAAATCTCACTTCCATTGGTTCCCTTCTTTTGCCTAGGCAGGTGCATTCCTTTCCATTTTTAGTACTTTGTATACTTCTATTGAAGCATTGTCTCATCAGATAGTATTGGTGGGATGATTTCTTAGTCATCTTTTTATCAGTACCTGGAGATAAGTTCTAGAGATATGAAAATTCCAGGTCACATACATGAGAAAGGAAAGAAAGTAAATCACTTATGTTTTTCAAACTGTGCCACTTACATTTAAGGAAGCTTAATGGCTGCTGTTCAGCTGCTACATTTGGGAAACCTCAATCTGTCTTTGTCTGACTCACTTTCTGAGTTCTCGCTCCCGTAATGAGGCCATGTGGACACGTAGGAATGAGAAAGAATAGAAGGAAAAGATACTGAGAAATGAGTTGAGGAAACTGCTACTTGGCTTTTAACACTTCCTGCATAATGGCTTCTAGAACTACAGACAGCTGGGCAGAAAAAAGCACTGGCTCTCAAAGGAGATAAACAAATGCAAACCATTTTGATCTTGGCTGTGACTACGCAGGTAAAAAAATAAAGCAACAATAACATAAAACCCAGCCTCTCTCAACAAAGGAGAGCAATTGTTCCCTTTCTATGACGGAAATTTCAGCAGTCAGAATATTGGACCATCCCAGGAATTCTTGGCTGTCTGACAGCAGAGGCATCTAATCTCCCCCTTTACTCAAGCTAACCATC
Organism: Macaca fascicularis; assembly: GCF_037993035.2. Taxonomy (NCBI): domain Eukaryota; kingdom Metazoa; phylum Chordata; class Mammalia; order Primates; family Cercopithecidae; genus Macaca; species Macaca fascicularis. The sequence continues at coordinate 95,546,646 of NC_088379.1, read as the reverse complement.
TGGAAATGGAACCTGCTTGCTCTGACGAACAACCTTGGGTGCATGACATCCAGACGTAGACTGGCACAGTAGCCCTGGCCCCAAATCAGGATCCCCTTACGATATTTTAAAATTGAAAACATGTAGTAGGTCCAATTGCTAGAGCTACAGAAAGTCCCCTAAGATTGCTGAAATGGATCCCTAATACCTATGCATTAATATCAGACTGAATTTTGTTTGTTAAAGGGTCCTGTTGCATAAAAAAGATAGTTATTTTAAGTAATAGCATTCAATACAGTAATAAATGTATAAATTATAGATGCTCTTTAATGTTTAAACACAATCCCTGTGTTTTCACATAAAACCTAACTTAAATGTATTATCCACAATAAATCTCCTACTTTGCATTAACATATTTCATATTATATTTTTATTATAGTTATATTTTTATTACTCTTTTTATCGACACCAAAGTGATATACATGTAGTATTAACAAGACTTCCATATCTTACTCTAGAAAGTAATTAAGCTATTTCAACAATAGTTCTATTGAAAAAAAACTGGTTATATTGTCTTCTCCTTCCCATAATCTCAAGAGTATTTGGGGGAACAATGTGAAAAAATAAAGCCTATACTAGATTCAGTGATTCCCTCTCTCCCTTTCCTTTCCCAGTGTTCTACTACTGGTACCATCTGTAAACCATGATTCATATAAGACTTGAGAAAAATAAGAAAGACACTAATATAATTCATATATGTAAACATAACTGTGTATCGTTATATTTTATTTCTATATTTTGCCTACCGTGTATTTTATCATGCTATTGTCTGTTTATAAGCTTCAAAAATGGGTCTGTATAGTTCTAGATTCTAGAATAGGATTAGCAGGGTATCACCCAACAAAAACTAGCACCAATTAAGAAATCCAAGTATTTAAAAATAATCTAGCTCCACTCTACTGGAAAGGAAAAGATTCACTCTTGGCTCTGGTGTTCAATCTTTTTTAGAACTCTGCTTCCTTCCGAGTGTGTTCTATATTTTTTAAAAGCTTGGTACCATATCACAAAATCCCGTGGTAACTGTATTTTCATACTATGTCAATAGCTGAATGTCTACACATGTGATCTGAGCAACATTTTTCGTGATAAAGAAGAAAGAAAGGAAAAGAAAGGATGAAGAAAGAAGAAAGGAAGGAAAGTGGAGAGGAAGAAAGGAAATTTAAGTCTGAATCTGAAAGAGGCGTTTTGCCTTTGTGCTTCAATGCCAAAACCAGGCCATCAAGTGTTCTTGACAGGAGGTCTAGGGCGGCAATTTGTGGTCTTGTTGGCACCAGCCATGTCAGCAGCAGCAGCCAAGGAGCCGTGGTGATAGTGGTGGTAGTAGAGGTGGCAGTGGGAAGTGGTACAGGTAGAACTGATGGTGAAGTTTTATGTGGGTTACTCAGAAATGGAGGTCTCAGAATAGAAGACTTAGACAATTACATACAACATGCTTTTCTTTTAGGACTCTGCCTAATATGTGGCAAAATCTTTTAAAAAGATAAAAATACTATATTAATAGTTTGCAAAGAAATAGTTTTAATTATTTTTAACATGCCATCATTTTATACCAAGACCAGGAGAGCTAGAAGAAATAGATGTTACATATATGAAATAAAATTCCTTTAAAAATTGACTCATGAGGCTGGGAGCAGTGCCTCACGCCTGTAATCCCAACACTTCGGGAGGCCGAGGTGGGTGGATCATGAGGTCAGGAAATCGAGACCATCCTGGCTAACCCAGTGAAACCCCGTCTCTACTAAAAATACAAAAAATTAACCAGGCGTGGTGGCACGCCAGCTACTCAGGAGGCTGAGGCAGGAGAATCGCTTGGACCCAGGAGGTGGAGATTGCAGTGAGCCAAGATCACGCCATTGCACTCCAGCCTGAGCAATAGTGCAAGACTCCATCTCAAAAAAAAAAAAAAAAGATTAACTCGTGGCCAGGTGAGGTAGCTCATGCCTGTAATCCCAGCACTTTGGGAGGCCAAGGCGGGTGGATCATGAGGTCAGGAGTTCAAGACCAGCCTGGCCAACATGGTGAAACCCTGTCTCTACTAAAAATACAAAAATTAGTTTGGCATGGTGGCACATTCTTGTAGTCCCAGCTACTCGGGAGGCTGAGGCAGGAGAATCACTTAAACCTGGGAAGTGGAGGTTGCAGTGAGCCAAGATCATGCCACTACACTCCAGCCTGGGTGACAGGATGAGACTCTGTCTAAGGGGGAAAAAAAAATACAGACTCATAAAAATGAAACTCATAATTCTAAAAGTTATTGCTTGGAAAAATATTTATATGCTGGGAGGCCACAAAGCCCAAAGCCAAGAGAACTAATGTATAATTTTGACAGCTATTCATTAGCAATCAGTGTAAGATGTTTGTGAGAGAAAGACTTTTTGAATGCTTCTGAAATCACAGTACAATTTTTCCTCTGCCTTATTCCTTAATAAATATAATAGTCACATGAAGTCTAGTAGAATGGCACTTTCTTGTGGATGGTTTGTTGTAGACATTCTGGGCACGTAATTTTCTTATAGAACATATATTCATTCTTCTCGTTCTTTAAAAGTTTGTATGATAGTTGTTAAGTTTATTTAAAATAATTCTTCTTTCTTGAGAAATCTTATGGCTACTGACTAAACTTTACTCTTAAAACAGAAGAAAGGACTGGTAAGAGCAGGTGGAAACATTTTTCCTTTAGTGCAGTCATTTCAACTCAGGTGAGTTTTATAGTAACTAAAAGCAATTTCATTTGAACTTTTGAGTGACCTTTATGAGATTAGGTATTGGCAGTTTGAGTCTACCTCCTAGAGGATTTGGCCATATTTCAAAAGCGCCAACATAATTGGCACTCCTTCCAATAACCTTTTCAGAGTCACAAGGTTAAGTGGAAACAGAGACCAGCCCAAACATTCAGAACGGTCTTTGCTGAACAAGGTTAAAGCCTTTGTTTGCTTGTTTGTTTGTTTTGTTTTGTCTTTGTGTGTGTGTGTGTGTGTGTGTGTGTGTGTGTGTGTTTTACCACAATGGGGAACTTTACCCATTATTCTGTCAGTCCAGAACCTTTCATAAATATAGATCAAAGTCAATCTAAGCATTACATTTATTTCTTATGCTATTTACAATCATTGCAAAAGATAGAAAAAATGAACACAAAATGCCCATTTATTAAGACTCTTCTTTGGTCAAAATATTATAGGATGGTGTAGCTAAGTGATGAATGTGAGGAAAAATCAGAGGTGTTTTTTCCTTTTCTCTGTACGGATAAATTGTACAAATGACATGAACGTCGTAAGGCTGACAGTGTATCACTCTGCTCCTCCGTGATTTGGAAATTAGTGGCATATACCACAGTAAATTAATTGGAGGTATTTGAGAGGTTTTTTGTTGTTATTTTTTTTAATTCCAAGCACAGGGAGAGTTGAATTTTTCCTCCTTCTGCCCACTGTGTTTGCCGTCTGGACTGCGGCTAACTGCTGGAAGTGTCCTCTTCTTCCCAAAGAAAAATAAAAGATAAATGTTTTCGAATACTACCTCATGCCCGTTTAAATGTCAATTTCTCACTATACACAGTAGCTCCCTCTACCCCTCCCCCTCATTCCCTTCATTTCCCTCCCTCCAACTATCTTGACAGGGAGAAAGAAAGAAGGAACTCTTACATGTACCACATTCCCATTATGATCCCCAGTGTGGTGCCATTAAATAGTACCCTTTCTGAGTGAGTCTAATTGGCCAATATATGGTGCTTTCTATTGATGCTTTGTAGTCACTGCAGAGTTCGATATACTTACATGTATATAATTCATCACGTGAAGGTCACTTTCTTCACCCTTATTGTTCTGCTGTTTAAATTGTTATTCTATGTGAATTTCCATGTAATTAACTGGTTTGGTAGCAATTTCAAGCACTTCAGAAAGACAAAGGGAAAACGGGGGAAAAAAAAAAAAGGCCGCATTTGTGAATCAGTTTACATTCAGAGGCATTGCTTGTCATTCCCCTGGACCACCAGATGTCAGCCTAAATTGAAGAATAGAAAAGAAACCATGTATCATAATGTTAGTGTCTAGTGTGCCAGATGGAGTTTTACACAACCCTGCAGGAAGAGGTAGCCAGCAGTAGTTAAAATTCAGCGTTAGGAATAGCGCAAGTGACACTGCATGCACTGTAGCATTTTTTGATTATGAAACTTAATTGTATCATAGATCACTGATAGCTTAATTTATGAGGATTGATTTTGTTAAATCAAGCAGTTCAAAAGTCACTGTTAAAGCTTCAGTCCATTTAATTGTATCTGACTTAAGCTTTACTCATGCTATCAGAAGACAAATGGCTGTATAAAGGTAATACATTTTTATTTTTTCTGCTGTTTGTCCATTTATTTCCACACAAGTCACTTATTGAGATTTACATTTCAATGAGCAATATTAGATATATAAAGCAGATTTTTTTTTCTTTTTGGCTCTCAGCTGAGCTAAAAAAAATGCAAATGTTAAATTATGTTAAAATGTCACTTTTGATTTCGCAATAGGATTACCACCACCATAAAATGTTAAGATTTTCCTCACAATATTACCATATTTTTCAAACTGGGAAATTACTTACATTACTTCTTAGGACTAAATAGCTGTTTTGGTCTAATCTAACAGAAGTGGTCTGCTATATTTTTCATTAATATATGCAACATTAAACATGTAAGGAAATTCCATTAACACATCCATTAAGAGAAGCAGTCAGAAATACAATTAGAGTAATTTTGCTTATCCTTATCTTTTGAATTTAACACTGAGGAATGAGTAATATATTAGATTGAATAATAGAGAAATGAATTTAAAAGATTGTGTGTGTGCATGTGTATGTGTGGTGGGGGGGAGAGAGAAAAACAGAGAGTATGACTGTGTAGTATGTATGTTTTGCCCTGATAGTTTATTTAGGATTCAATCTTGCTCTAGCTGGCTCTCAACTGATGTACCAATGAAACATGGTTTTTCTTCCTCTGTCTTTTCTCAGCTTCTCCTTGAGTTCTTAACCCTGACATTTATTTGAACACCACCAGCCAGGTTCTTATCTTTCTTTTCACCCCACTGAGCTATGAAAGCCAAATTCCCTTTGAAGTCAATGCTAATGATAATGATAATAAAACCTCACATTTGCTTATCATTCTCAGAATAAAAGAGCTTAAAATACTCTACAGGCATGATCTTATTAACCTGGTAATAAAGTCCTTTTTGACATAGTGCATGTGAATTTCAAAAAGGTTAAAAGACTACTCCATGGTCGCAGAATCTATCGATGCACAGAATCAAATCACACTCCTTATGCTATTTCAACAGTGGCTTTGACATCTTAACTTCATTTTTAAATCAGATAAGCCGGAAAGAGGAACCAAAAAGAAAGCCAGCCCTTTATTCAATTTTACTTAATCCTTAATAATATTGTGACTTTACAGAAAATGAAATCTGAAGACTTAGGTTTGATAATACCCTACATCTTAGATTTGTATATTTTGATTCGCAAACATCTGATTTGTATGTCTTCCATTTTAAGCAAATATTTTTATAACCCAGAGGCTTGTTCATCTCTAGCACATTATAAACAGCATAGCATGCAGATTTTGTATCATTTCAAAAATCATCTTCAAATGATAGAGATGATAATATCCTAAAGAAGATAGAATAGTTTTACTTCTTGCCTAACATAATCAGAACATTTATTAAGGAAAAAGAAAGAATAGATTTGATTTGATATTTGTAGTTCCAGTAATAAGTTATATTTTAAAAATCAAAGGCAATGCTGAAAACAAGCGTAGCCAAATTATCCACATCAATAGGTGTGGATGTGGCGTGATGGGCTCTACTTCCATAGATGTGATTAAAAAGCAAATCTGAACATATATTTTCAGGCATATAAATGGAACAACATACAAAATATAGTGGTATTGTTTTGTTTTTGTATTTTATTATTCTTATCCAAAGCAGGACAAGACGTATTTGAGTTTTCCCTTTCTTGCTTGTCTGTGATTTCCAATGTCTGATGTCAAAAAGGAAAAAAAAATTATGACAAGAAGTAAACCTTCTGACTCAGTAGAACCCACAAAATATTAGTACTGTATGTGAGTCATTCTGAGTTCCATCAAGTAATTATCTAGATCACAAATAGCTTTGAGAATTTCTATTAGGACCTGTTTACACAGGTACTCCACACAACTTTTTTGCAAATGAAAAGCAGGATCATGGGGCCGCTATACTTCTCACTCCATCAAGGACCAGTCTAAATCAATATCACAGGTAGAAAAGTGTGATGAGCTTCTTCCATATCAATATTGAATAAAAATCAATGCTCCTTTTGTTTCAACCCTCTGTTTATTCTTTTAGTCAAGCAAAATATTTCTTAAATAACCTTCATCCTCTTTGATCGCTGCTCACTCACCTTCCCATTATGCATCTTTGCGTACATAACCTGAAACTTTCAAACATTTGCTGTTAGACACTACAAGGGGAATCTAGGTGAGTTACTCTTTATGGAGTCCACAGTCCAGCAAAAAAAAAAAAAAAAAAAAAAAAAAAAAAAAAAAAGCCGACCCAATGTGGTTAGTGCTTTATCGGAGTAATAAAAATGTGCTAGAAAGGCCAAACAATGTGAACAATCTATTCTTTCCTGGAAGTGAAGTTGGTGCCAAGAAAGACCCAGCAGTACAGCTTCAAGACACAGTTAAGATGTTTCCATATGAATAATCTAAAAGACATTATTCTAGAGAGCAAAGGCACATATATGTAAAAATAGAACGTTTGAAGAATCCTGTGCTTATAGTGTCTTGGGAGAATGATAGACTACAGCTCCGACTTTAATTGTTGTACTTTAGCTTATAAACCTTCTTTGAAAACGTATTCATTTTTCTCTAAACCCCTTTAACACTTAGTAAGCATTAGACTCTGAGGGGATACAAACATCTAAAATACTTGAACAGTGCAATTTGATGTTTGTTTTTTCCATTCTTTATAAACCTCCCAATATTTTATATTTCCCTCTATGACCAAAAGCAAGTTAGAAGCTTTCATTTTTACTGCCCACTAACATCACCTAGGGTTTTTTTTTAAAAAGACCCATATTCAAAGGCTTTTGTGTGTGTGTTTGTGTGAGACAGGGTCTCATTCTATTACCCGGGCTGGAGTACTGTGGCACAATCATGGCAGCCTCAACCTCCTGGGCTCAAGTGATCTGCACACCTCAGCCTCCCAAGTAGCTGGGACTCAGAGACAGAGACCTTTTTGGATTCATTAAAGCAGATATTCAGGCAATTCTCACATGAGACTCTCTGGTGCAGGCTAAGGAGATCTGGTCTTCTGTGTGGTGTGTAACCATGGCCACCAGAATAATTAGTAGGGCACACTCCTATACTAACTCATGTTCATTAGTCTGGAAAAGATTAACCTCAAACAGTCTGTTAAAGTTCAAACTTCTATCTTTCCTGAGTAGCTGATTCTTGAAATACCTTTCATTGAGTCCCCATGGAATTCAAAATAAAGTTAAAATTCTTAACAGAGCATATAAGACCCTTCATTATAGTAATAGTGTCATACTATTGCATATTCAAACTCATCAGCTGCTGTGGGAGAACAGACTATGCCACACCAAAAAATGAAAGACTATTGAACTGAAGGCAATTAAAAGTAGATGCAAGAATGCTCTCTGCCTTCCCTCTATTTACCTAAAAGCAGGACATAGATATACAAAGACAAAAGATATCCCTACCAGGGGAAAAAATGGTTAATAACTACAGACAACTTTAGAACACTACGGACCTGGCAATGGCACCAGAGGAATCTATATTAACAAGCTTTACTAAGAGCCTTTATCTGCCATTTATTTGTCTTTCCCCACAAGTTGCAATCCCTGGAGACTCACAGTCCTTTTGCTTTGTCTTTCACTTCTCTAAAAATTCACTGTTCCTTGTTGACAATGCTATATAAGCTGGAATTCAAAACCACTTCTTGGAAAATTACTCATTCCCTTGTTATCTCTCATGTATATATGAAATATACTTGTAAATAAACTTCTGCTTGCTTTTCTCTTGTTTATCTGTCTTTCTTTACAGAGATTCCTTCCAACTAAGAATTTATGAGTTTAAGCAAAAATTGTTTTCCTTCCCCTGTAGCTGCCTTGTACACACACGCACACACACACATACTTACTTATACACACACAGCTTTTTGTCCAATGACATACATACATTTGCCATTTTCACATGCCAGGATCCCTCAAAGCTTCCAGTTTTGAATGTCTCCCTCCTTTTGCCTATCCGGGTCTTATTCACTCATTTTACCACCCGCCTTGAGGTGTATGGCTGACTCATCCTTTTAGACTCCACAAAAAAAGTATTCTTTGATTGTGCCCCATTCCTCAGGATGAATTAGGTCCTTCCTACTCTCCTTATGATAGTGCTTTTATCACTGTATTACATAGCTAACTTGCCATTAATTACCTCACTAGGAGGTAAGTTCTTGCTGGTTAAGTAGTGGGTCACATTTTCCTCTGAAACCCTTTGAACAAATGCTTAGCATGCAACAGAGGCTCAGATGTGTATTGAAAAAAAAAAGAATTATGTGACTTCATTGAGGTATGTTATTATTCTCAAAGTTAATAATATTTCTAATTTTTGCATTGTCATTGAATATTTTCAAACCTTTGGCATGTTTAGGTACCAAATCTGTGCAGCATGTTTTAGTTATAACTAGACATATGCATAGCTTTCTGTATATAAAAGTCTTCAGTTTTAGAGTTAAGCTTTTTGAAAATTATTTTATATATTTTAAATAACTGAAGTTACAGACTTGGGAAATGTTAAATGTTGTACAGATTTCTTTTTTATATTAATATAAATTAACTGGATAATTCTATTTGGAAGGAAATTTCATGCTGAGAACAAAAAAGCTTTTCTTTGTACTTAGTTCACTGTTTCTATTGTATTTCATGCTTAAAGTGAAGAGAAATGAAAAGCGAAGAAATTTGCGTAAATTGGATAAGCAATCTCCAGATCAGTGAGAAAGAACCTAATTATCCTGTGAAGATTCCTTTTCCTTCCATTTTTTTCCATTAAAAGATGTAGGGGTTTAAAAGTCTACCTCCATCTTCTTAGAGTTCTGACTAAGTCTGAGAAATGAATTGACATAACATAAAATTAACAAGAGAAAAGCATAATATAAGTTTTATGGGGCATGAAAGCCCTCATAAAAAAATGAAGACCTGAAGAAGCAGTTTGAGTCAGTTACTTATATATTGGATTGGACAAAGAATAGTAAGTTATGGAGAAACAGCTAAGTTATGTGGGATGCTTAAAAGACAAGAGATATTTCAACAAAGTTGGAAAAAATTCTCTTGTTTTTGACTTCTCTTCCTGAAAAATAAAGATGTTGCTTCTTTCTCATATCAAGAGGGTCTTTCACACGGGAATCTCACCCTTTGCTTTTAAAAAACAACATGAAGGTCAAAGTGATCTTTTTGTACCAGCTGTTTTCAAGTGTCTTTTACTTAAATAGTTAATATGCCATTAACTGTTACATGCACATTTTGAACCCTTCAAAGGGTAAAAGGAGCCTTGAAATTGCATAAATAAAGCTAGTTAATATTTAATGAGTGATTGACCAAATGCCAGATGTGAATCTACCATGACCAAAGCCAAGGAAATATCTTTCAATGGTTTTCACAGCCTATGTCATTTGGGAATTGTTTTTCAAATATGCTGCTATAATAATACTGATTTTTATAATCAGGCATTTATCCTCTGCTTCTATGGTTAGATAAGATGTAAAAATCTTTGGATTTGTAACCGATGAACCAAAAATCATGTCTCAAGGAAGTATACATTATATACCTCAAAACTGCTAGAAACACAAAGACAAATCTACTATGCTATTCTGACTACAATAGAGATATTTCTATAGTGTAATAAAACTTCCTATTTGAATCATTTCCTTTCTTACTCTTTTATCTCCATCAGTTGCTACTCACTCTCCTATAGTATTTTCAGACTGATTCTACCAAGATGCCACGACTTAAATTTTCACTTTTAAGTGTTGAAACTCCTGGTTACTTCCATCTACACTTCTTTTCTTAGTCTCTTATTCTCTTTCTTTTATGTCTCTCCACACGTTTTATTTCCTCCTTCCTTCTCAAATATCTTTATCTTACTTATTGCATATTCCTAACTACCAAAGGACTGTTGCAGCTGGGAAGCAGACTCTGAGATAAGATCTCTTTTATTTGGTAGAAAGTAGCGTCGGGATTAACGACTATGGAAGGAAAAGGAAACGTTTAGGTCCATTCAGGCTTCTGTAACAGAACACCTTAGACTTGTTGGCTTCTAAAAAAAGAAATTTATTTCTCATAGCTCTGGAGGCTTGAAGTCTGAGAGCAGAGTGTCAGCATGGTCAGGTTCTGGTGAAGGTCTGCTTCCTCGTTCATAGCAGCTGTCTTCTCGCTGTGTCTTCACTTGGTGGAAAGGGGGAGGGAGCTCTCCAGAATTTCTTTTTTTTTTTTTTTTTTTTTTTTTTTTTTTTTTTTTTTTTTTTTTGAGACGGAGTCTCGCTCTGTCATCCAGGCTGGAGTGCAGTGGCGCCATCTTGGCTCACAGCAATCTCCACCTCCTGGGTTCACTCCATTTTCTTGCTTCAGCCTCCCAAGTAGCTGGGACTACAGGCGCCCGCCACCATGCCAGGCTAATTTTTTTTTTGTTGTTGTTGTTGTTGTTTGTATTTTTAGTAGAGATGGAGTTTCACCGTGTTAGCCAGGATGGTCTCGATCTCCTGATCTCGTGATCCGCCCGCCTCGGCCTCCCAAAGTGCTAGGATTACAGGTATGAGCCACCACGCCTAGCCCAGAATTTCTTTTATAAGGGCGGCAGAGCCCTCATGATCTAATCACCTATCAAAGACCCCCATTTCCTAATCCCTTTGCATTGAAGGTTAGGATTTCAACGTATGAATTTTGGGGGGATACAAACATTTAGATTATAGAAGGAGGAAACCAGGATGGAGGAGGGGAAAGGTTAAGCCACAACATAGTTACAACAAAGACCTCAGCTCAGTCAGCTGATCCCACAGGGAGCTCTGAGGCTGATAGGGCTGTCAAACTTTCTGAGTTTAAGCAAGGAACCAAGGCCTTTATGCCTCCAGGTGGATCAGTCATTAGTTGGGTACTACTCCTAGAATGGGACCATGACCTTGGGCAAGGAGACTATCTCCATCTGAGTCAATTTCTGAAGAAGGCCGGTAGCTGAGGGCTCACAGCAACAATATTATCACTACCCAGGGAAGAGGTTCATCAGTCCTGAAAGGGGATCTCAGTGACACATCACAATGCCACTGGAAAGATCAAACTTGTTTGTGTGCCTTTTAACACAGAAAGCAAGACTAACACTTTCTAGGGAATTTAATGACCTTTGCTGACTAAGGACTTTAGATCACACTGTGATGCAAGATATGAAAATACTATGACATAAGAGATGAAATGTCTCCTTTAGCAAACTAACACTATTCAAGGGATTGAATTAGAGGGAAAAAAAGACTCAAGAAAATGGTGTGGGGATAGGAAGTACCAAGTATGATGGTTGAAGGATGGGCACTCTATGGAACAAAGTGCAAAAGAAAAGCCCCAAATAGCATGAGAGGCAAAAGGATTTTAAAGACCATGGTTGTCAATGTCTGACTGGAAGTTGCTGGCGTTGCTTCAACATAAATCTTTCTCAGTCACCCCCACTGAAGTCTTTATAGATCTTCTTCATCCAGCATCTTACATGAATGATATAATTTTAGCAGAAACTAAGTATAAGCTTCAGATTTGTGAATGGGTTGTATAGCATGTGTGCAAAGAACCTGGAACCAGAATTTGGCCATTTGAACATAAACCTTTGACAATTTTCATAAACATTAGCAAATGTTATTTATACATGGGCACAGGATAGGGTTTACACTTATCTTAATAGATTTCAAGGGATGAGGAAACTCCAGGTTATGCTTGTGAACTGAAGTAGTTAAGCAATGAAATGCTATTAATACAGAATTTAAAAAAGGAACAGGTTTGGAGCTCATATGCAGTTGAGATAGCAAAGATGCACTAAATATGATAGAAGAAGGGACATTTTTTTAATTAGCTGTGTTCAAGGCCACATTCAGCCTAGATTTTTTTTTCCCGTGAAAGTTAGGGGTGCTGATGCAAACTCTCCTTCAGCTGCGGTAGAAGGCATTTTGTGGCAAACATATTCACAGGCTTTGTCAATTGTATGTACATACCTGACAGGCCCTTAGTTTACAATTCCTTTTCTGGCATAGATGTTTGTGTCAACAACTTATTAAAGGAATAGAGCAATGAAAATGGGACTAATAACATCTGTTTGATAAAGAAAATTATTGTAGTTTTATGATTAAACCTAGAATAATTAGAGGGAAAAAAATGAAAACATAATCTGTCATTTATCAGGTACCTACTCTGCACCCAGCCCTATGCAAGGTGTCTCAAATCCTCGTGCAGCTCTGAAAGATAGTCCCATTTTACATTGTAGAGCCCTAGGATGACAAGGGTTACATCTTTCAAAAGGACATGGAACTAGGATTCAAACTCAAATTTTCTGGTTAAAGATTCATACTTTCTAAATTGCTGAGAAATTTTGAAATTTTCTCATCAATTCTGATAAAAGCAAATGATCAGTCTGACATGCTGTAGCAAATTTCTATGTAGAATATAAATGATCATGAAATGTAAAAACAGAAGATGAAAGAACAAAAAGATCTTTGTAGAACTGTTGGTCAGTTGGATTGAGGTGTCTTCGATGGCTAATTAAGAAAGTATTGGTAATTAGCAAGAACATCATTGTAACTATACCTGCATATTATTTGAATTTGTTATAAAACACTCACTCTATTTAGTAAATTATAATATCTTAATTCTTTTATGTTTTATCAGTGGTTACCAACGTTCTTCTGTTGACTTTAGGAAATGTAGCTGAACTTGTGGGCCTAAATCATATTTGTAATCTGTGAAAAAAAAAATTATAAAATCTGTAACTTATAAAATGATATACATGTGGGAAGAACAGGCAAGGATTATCCCTTACTGAACGATGCCTAAATCAGATCTGTCCATGTTTAATTTCATTATACCTTAAATTTATAGATGTCAGGCCACTGGAGTACTTGCATCACTACGCCCCAGTTCCATTGGCTAAGCATGGAGAGAGACCTTGTTTGCGAAAACATAAAGGAAAAGAACAAGAGTCTCTGCCTGGTAATCCAGAAAATTCTTCTGGATCTTGTCCAAGACCACCAAAGCTATACCTCTGTAAGTCTGCAAAAAACACAGCGATATTAGACTTTGGTCCCAAATCCCTTCAAATACCTGGAAAGCCTTCTCAAGAAAGATGGGCACAAATAAGCCCAGACTGTAAATACTACAATAAATACCTAACTCTTCAATCCCCTGACACAATGAACATCCACAAGCATCAAGACCACCGAGGAAAACATGACCTGACCAAATGAACTAGGTAAGTCACCAGGGACCAATCCTGGAGAAACAGAGCCATGTGACCTTTCAGACAGAGAATTCAAAATAGCTGTTTTAAGGAAATTCAAAGAAATTCAAGGTAAAACGAGAAGAAAATCAAAATTATATCAATTTAACACAGACATTGAAATAATTAAAAATAATCAAACAGAAATTCTAGAGTTGAGAAATGCAACTGACATAATGAAGACTGCGTCAGAATCACTTAATAACAGAACTGATCAAGTGGAAGAAAGAATTAGTGAGCTTGAAGACAGACTGTATGAAAATACACAGTCAGAGGATACAAAAGAAAAAAGAATAAAAAACAATGAAGCACAAGTGTAAGATCTAGAAAATAGCCACACAGGGGCAAATCTAAGCTGTTGGCCTTAAAGAGAAGGTAGACAAAGAGATCAGGGTAGAATGTATATTCAAAGGGGTAATATCAAAGGACTTCTGAAACCTAGAGAAAAATATCAACATTCAAGTACATGAAGGTCATAGAAAACCAAGCAGATTTAGGCCAAAGAACACTACCTCAAGGCATCCAATAATCAAACTCCCAAAGGTCAAGGATAAAGAAAGGATCCTAAAAGCAGCAAGAGAAATGAAACAAATAACATACAATGGAGCTCCAATACATCTGGCAGGAGACTTTTCAGGGGAAGCCTACAAGCCAGGAGTTACATAACATATTTAAGGTGCTGAAGGAAAACAAAAATTACCCTAAAATAGTATATTCACTGAAAATATCTCTCAACCATGAAGGAGAAATAAAGACCTTCCCAGACAAACAAGAGCTGAAGAATTTCATTAACACCAGACCTGTCCTACAAGAAATGCTAAAGGGACTTCTATCTGAAAGAAAAGGATGTTATTGAGCAAGAAGAAATCAAGGAGTTCCATTGATTGTAATTTCTTCCAAGGAAGAATTAGAATAAACTTGCCTAATAAGCAATCTCTCAGTCTCCTCAATAGACCTGAAAAACTTTTTCAAAAATTATTTTGGCCCTTAGTAGATGACTTTACCTCATTAGAAAAATAAAATTCACCAGAAATTACCTCAATTTTGCCATCTCAGTTACAAATATATCTTCTCCCACTCTCATCTTTCCCTTTTTTTCATAGAGTGTACAAATCAGTGGATAAAAATAAACCTATCTGTAGGCACATTAAGAACCTGTGAAAATTCAGAACATTATGGACAAAGAGAAACTTCTGTAAACTTTCAAAGAGAGGAAACAAAAGGGGGGTATTAACAAAAGATGGGTCAAAATTACTTTGAATTTCTCTATAGCCACGTAAGAAGCTGACAAAGTCACAGAGCAATGTGCTGAGATTGCTGAAAGAAATTGATTTTAAATTGAGGATTTGAAATCAATCCATATTCAATCAAGGACAAGAAAAGAATAAAAGTATCTTAGTAATGCGGGATAGCAAAGAATTACGTCTCGTTAAAATGAGGGACTAAAACAAGAAAGAAGAAAATATGGAATAGATTCCGTTTGGAGAGACATAAGGGAATCTTCACTATGAGAGTAAGAAGAGTCTCCATATGACAACTGTTCACCAGGCCTAGAGGACAATGAACCCAGATTGGAGCCAGAGAGCAGAGATATTTCTTAAAAAAAAAAAAAGAAATTCATAGAATGATTCATGTGTCTGATCATTTTGAAGATTTAGACAATCGGCAAAGGGTTTAGAATTGAATTGTGGTGAGTACAGAGAAAACTAAGAAAACAAGCCAATGAAAACAAGATAACTAGCTCCAGAGAAAACTCATCTGTGACTGACACTTGCATAATCATCCTAATGTAAACATAAAATATAAATCTAATCAAACAATTGATCTAGCTACATTGGTAAGTTTGGTGGTGGTAAGAGGATATGTCCATGGGGCTTGGGGGAAGAAAGTTAACTGCTCTTTTTCCTCAATAGTAAGTGACTAAATAATTCCTAAAACTGAAATCTCAAGTAATAGGGATACAAACGTGATCTTCAGAACCATTTGTTTGTCTTTCAAAAGTTTCTGTGCATGTAAAACTTTAACACAAACAAAATGCAAAATACAATAAAAAACAAAACATTATAAAGGACTAATGAGATCCCATCCTCCCATGGGAAGTATGGCCTAGTAAGGGATACAGTCAGGTAATAAGCACATAAATAAAATGAAGCAACAAGTTCTAATATGTACTGTGAGAGGAACAAAAAGGGTGTTCTGATAGACACTAGCTGGGGAGGATTTTTTTTTTTTTTTTTTTTTTTGCATCAAATGAATCAGGAGAATTTTAGATTTTACCTAAGGAGGTGAAATGTAAGTTGAAACCGTAATGAAAAGTCATGTATAGCTGGGGCTGGGTTTGGGAGATTGTTCCATGCAGAAGGAAATATCAGTCTAAAGACGTAGAGGCAGGAAACAAATGAAGGTTTAGAGGAACTGAGAAAAGGCCTGAGTGTTTATAATAGGTGCGAGGTAAGATGGAGAGTTTGAGATGAGTTTGGAGAAACCAGAAAGGACTAAGTCATGCATGGATTTTATTTATTTAAAAATAAGAGTGTTTAAGGAAGCAAATAAACATATCTAAATATCAAACTGGCTTCCATGTTGAGAATGAATTGGAAACAGACAAGATTAGAAGTAGGGGACCACCTAGAAGGAGTCCAGGCTAGGGACAATGAGATGTGCTCTAGAGATGGAGAGATGTGATTAAACAGAAAATTTCTGAGACATAATATGCAAAATTGGTGATGAATCCCACATGGTGGGTGATAGAAAAGGAAGTATTGAGGATTGCTCTCATATTTTGCTTAGGGCAACTTGGTAGATGGAGGCTCCACTTATTAAAATAGAAAATGCTGGAGAAAGCACAGATAGAAGTGTGCAAGTAGAAAAGTGAGTCTTTTTAATGCACAGTTTAAATTTCAGATACCATTAGTTATTCAAGAGGAACTGTGAATCTCACAACTGGATTTGTTAATCTGAAGTTCAGATATGTAAGTCAGGGAGCTATCAGAATTCAGAAGGCATTTACAACCAAAGGAATAGATATGATCACCTAGACTGAGCAGGTAAAAATGGAAAAGAATAATACTCATGGTTGACCTCTGAGTAATTCTAAAAATTAGTAGTCAAAAGAAAAGGATCAGAAGAAGAGATTAGGTGAGTTACAGACTAGTAGCAAATGACTGCTTTTCTTTTTCAAGTAACAAGCATTCACATTAAGTAAAAAAATTAGAGCAAATTTCTCAACCAACCAGAGTCACAGATGTCAAGAAGACCAGAGCTTTTAATGCTCAGTTGTACTTTAGAATTTTAGTTAGTAAAAAGCAAGTTATTCCAAATGCCTATTGATTTTTACATCTTCAATTTGTTTTGCCACCCATACAATTTTAAAGCTGCAAGGGTCCTCTATTCACTTCTTATAGCTTCTGTAACAAATTACTGCAAACTTGGTGGTCTAAAACAACAGAAATTTATTATCTCACAGTTCTGGAGGTCTGTAGTTTGAAAGTATAATAGTATCACTGAAAGCAAGGTGTCAGCAGAGCCATAATACCTTGGCAGGCTCCAGGGAGAATCCATTCCTTGCCTCTTCTGGCTTCTAGTGGCTGCTGGCATTCCTTGGCTTGTGGTTGCATCATTCCTTGTGGCTGCATTCCTCCATGGCACATTGCCTTTGTCTCTCCCGAATCAAATATCCCTTTTATAAAAAAAAAAAATGGTGATTCCACTTAAGGCCCACTTGGATAATACAGAATAATCTCTTCATCCAGAATCCTTAGCTTAATCACATTTTCAAAGTCCCTTTTTGCCATGTGAGTTGACTTTCACAGTTTCCATGGATTAGGAGTGGGATATTATTAGGGAGTATTATTTGGCCTACCACAAGTCTTTATACATTATTTAACTTGACTATTTGTCGTTTTTGTTTTTGTTTTTGTTTTTGTTTGAGACGGAGTCTCGCTCTGTCGCCCAGGCTGGAGTGCAGTGGCCGGATCTCAGCTCACTGCAAGCTCCGCCTCCCGGGTTCACGCCATTCTCCTGCCTCAGTCTCCCGAGTAGCTGGGACTACAGGCGCCCGCCACCTCGCCCGGCTAGTTTTTTGTATTTTTTAGTAGAGATGGGGTTTCACCGTGTTAGCCAGGATGGTCTCGATCTCCTGACCTCGTGATCCGCCCGTCTC
Source organism: Macaca fascicularis (assembly GCF_037993035.2). NCBI lineage: Eukaryota > Metazoa > Chordata > Mammalia > Primates > Cercopithecidae > Macaca > Macaca fascicularis. The sequence goes on along the minus strand of NC_088379.1, from coordinate 95,528,905 downwards.
GGCCTCCCAAAGTGCTGGGATTACAGGCTTGAGCCACCGCGCCCGGCCTATTTGTCGTTTTTGATAAGAGAAAATGAAGCAGAGTTAAAGTTACTCACGCAGGTGCATACCCAATCTCAGACAGGGCTGAAACCAGAGGCCACTCTCCTTGCTGCAGAAACCACGCATTAAATTAGAAGCAAGATGACATTTTTTTTTTTTGTTCTCTGACACTGGTTTTGTACAGGCAAGCTAGAGATTTTTGAATCACAGAGATTAAAAATAAAAAATTTGAAAAATGTTAAGTTGTATGATTTTATTTTAATAACTGAAAATTACTTTTAACAATTATACTCACAAAAGTTCTCATTTATAGTGATAATTCATAATTTAATACATTTTATTATAGAGTTTAGTGTCTTCAATTAGTGTTTCTTAAGGGAATTTGTGAACGACTTTCCTGAGGGTTCCAGAGACTTTACTTTTGAAGAAAGTGCTCAAAAACACTAGGATATATCTGTATACCAGAGCACTGGTGATTCAGATAATTAAACTTTTTTTTTTCGTCAAGTAACTGGAGAGATAGAATTAAATGGTATGTGGTTCAAATCATCCCTGTTGAAGAAGCAGGCAAAGCAAGCAGGGTTTACATGTTTCCCAAACCACTTTTACACCCAAATTAGTATACATTTTTAAATTTTATTTGTTTACACTTTACGCATAAACACTTCTTAACCAAAAACGAAAAAAAATTAAAAACTCGGCCGGGCACGGTGGCTCACGCCTGTAATTCCAGCACTTCGGGAGGCCCAGGTGGGCAGATCACGATGTCAGGAGTTCGAGACCAGCTTGGCCAACATGGTGAAACCCCATCTCTACTAAAAATACAAAAACTACCTGGGTGTGGTGGTGGGTGCCTATAGTCACAGCTACTTGGGAGTCTGAGGCAGGAGAATTGCCTGAACTCAGGAGGCGGAGGTTGCGGTGAGCCCAGATCGCGCCATTGCACTCCAGCCTGGGTGACAGAGCGAGAGTCCATCTCAAAAATAAAAAAAAATTTAAAACCCTGTCTTAGACGATAAAATCAAACCACAGTAGATGTTCATATGGTAAAATTTTTGTTGTCAGTCATCATTGCAAACTTTTCCAAGTGTCACATCAGTCTTACATAAAAAATCATAAAATGTAGGAGAAAAACATTCAAATTCAAGTTGATTATTCTGCAGTCACTCAAAGCTGTCACAGAAAAGAAAGAAGACATAATATTACCATATCTTGAAAACAGGTGGGACCTGCCTACTACTGTTTGGAGCTCTCATATATGATTCCTGATTGAGGAACCTTTTCCAAATATTAATGCATTCAGCTCCACCACACCTTTTCTGAAAAATGAGTGTTGACAAACACTATATTTTGAATCTAACTTCCTTTTTTGTTGTTGCTGAGACGGGGTCTCACTTTTTCACCCAGGCTGGAGTGCAGTGGTGTGATCTCAGCTCACTGCAGCGTTGACCTCCTGGGCTCAAGTGATCCTCCCACCTCAGCCCCATAAGTAGCTGGGACTACAGGCATGTGCCATCATGCCCAGCTAATTTTTTTTTTTTTTTTTTTTTTTTTTTGTATTTTTGGTAGAGATGGGATTTTGCCATGTTTCCCAGACTGGTCTTGAACTCCTGAGCTCAAGAAATCCACCTGCCTCAGCCTCCCAAAGTCCTAGGATTACAGGCATGAGGTACTGCACCAGGCCTTTGAATCTAACTTCTGTGCTCAGGAAAGTTCTTAATTCCATTCTTCTGCATCCTTATGAATATTTGTTATTTTCAAAGCATTTTATTTTCAGCAATTCAGTGGTATGTTCACTGTGCAATTCACTGTGCTTGAATTCTGCATTTCCCAATGTTATGCATTCATTTACATGTTCATTGGCTATTTGGATATCCTCTTTTGTCACGTCCCTGGTAGAGGACTTATGTCTATTTTTTTTTCAGCTATACTTTATTTTCTTATTGATTTGTAAGAGTTTCTTATATGTTGTAAACATAAATCCTTTGTTAGATATACACATTTTATTCAGAATATCTCTTTCCCTTTGGAAGTTACCTTCTCACTTTCTAAATTTTTTTTTACACTGACCAATTATTAATTTTAGTATCAAACAAAATATCAACTTTTTTTCTATTACGATAGGGCTTGAAAAATTATTGTTAAGAGGCGAATGGATCACGAGATCAGGAGATCATGACCATCCTGGCTAACATGGTGAAACCCCGTCTCTATTAAAAATACAAAAAAAGTAGCCGGGCGTAGTGGCGGGTGCCTGTAGTCCCAGCTACTTGGGAGGCTGAGGTAGGAGAATGGCATGAACCTGGGAGGCGGAGTTTGCAGTGAGCCGAGACCGGGCCACTGCACTCCAGCCTGGGGGACAGAGTAAGACTTCGTCTCAAAAAAAAAAAAAAAAAAAAAAAAAATTGTTTAGACTTGTTTTGAATCACATGATCAGCCAGCTGTATGAATTTAAATAACATTTTTAAAAGCTGGAATATTGAATGACATCAACCTTAAAATAATGAATCTTCAGGTGAAGAACCTAATTAGAATTCATGCACAATTATTTGAATGAGAGTTATGTGTTAATGTAGCATAGTAAGTAAGCGTGGGTTTGGCATCAGGCGTGGTTCATATATTTCTTTTGACATCTAGTTCAGATTAGTAGATAATATAACCTTTATGAGTCTTCCAGTAAATTCCTCTGTAAAACTGGGGTAATAATGCATACCTGATAGTCTCTTAAATAGCTACCATATATAAGATGCCTTAATATGACATTATTCTCAGATGCTAATTTTGTAAACATGTCAAAGTACCAAAAAATGTTTTCAACCGGAGGATGCAGTGAAGTTTCCGGCTATCACTAAATATATGAATCAAAATATCCCTATACCTGTGGAATAAACATAACTCATTTGAAAGCAAGAATTATGAAGCACCATTCAGATGATGGATGGATGCTCACAATTTTACTTTACAAATGACACTCAGGTACTTAATCAATTTTTAAATTGCTTTATGAGAGATGAAAAATAAACTCATATATCATCAACATAATAATGTCAGCTGAAACTGTGCTATAAAATGATGGTCTTGGAAAGAAAAATATAACTTAGATTCAAGAATTCCAGAGCCATCTTAATTCAAGAATTAAACTCCATGGGTCTTAATGGTAAATGGGAAAATGCTTGGCAATATTAATAATAAGGTACTATATATACTGTGTGAGCAAAGAACAAGCCCTATTTAAGTCAGTGACATATGCTTTATAAGAATGTGAGGACTCATGATCAAGTATGTGAAATAAAATAGACAGGTCCAACAATACAGAATTGACAGCATGGTGTTATCAGCATACACGAGCAAATGAGTGGTGCAATTCTCTGAAAGAGGGCAGTCATCATGCTGTGGAAAGATCAAAACACAGATAGAAATTTCTCATTAAGATTGTTACGTTGGAGGCAATTGTGTAAGTATGTTGTCAGCACTTTTTAAAATGCTGCTCTAGCAATTGGCTAGAGAAGGCAAATTGCTTTGGTTAGATAGTGGTATTACTATATCCCCGTAAGCTTTCCATGAGGTATTCCTCATGGATAAGATCATTCTCTTTGCAATCTATTATTTTCTAATATTCACAGTGTTTTCCAAATTTAGACAAATACTTATAAAACTTACATGTTGACATAAATAACTTACATCATCTCTCCTAAGGGAATTCATCCTACTGGGGATATTTACATAGAGATACATAAGCTATAGATGATATAGACAGAGACATAACATTATAAAAATCTTATAATCATGTGTGTGTGTGTGTGTGTTGTATACATATATAAGATGACTTAATATGATGAAATTCTCAGATGTTCTTTTGTAGGCATTTCAAAGAAGTACCATAATGTTTTCAACCTGAAGCTCCAGTGAAGTTTCCTGCTATCACTAAATATGTGAATCAAAATATCTCTATAGCTGTGGAATAAACACAGCTCCTATGAAAGCAAGAATTGTAAAGTTTAGTTGGTTACGGCTGCCGTAACAAAATGCCACGGACTAGGTGGCTTAAACCAGAAATTTATTTTCTCACAATTCTGGAGGCAAGAAGTCCAAGATCATGATGGCAACAGGTTCGGTTTCTTTTGAGAACTCTCCTGGGCTTGCAGCCAGCTGCCTTCTCACTGTGTCCTCACATGGTCTTTCTTCTGTGAACATCACTCTTATTATAAAGATGCCAGTCAGATTGGATTAGGGCCTACCCTAAATATCTCATTTTAACTTAATCATTTCTTTATTTTATTTTTTAAAAATTTTGTTTCTACTGGTCACATTAATCATCTCTTTAAAGTCCTTATCTCCTAACACAGTCACATTCTGAGATACTGGGGGTTGGGACTTCAACATAAGAATTTGGGGTTTGGGGACACAATTCACTTCATAACAATACATTTTGTATTATTTTATGTTGTGTGTTTAATCACATAAATGTGTTTTACTACAATTGCTGTTTTACCACTAAGTTCGGTAATTTTTTTTTTTTTTTTAATTTATGGACTGTCTTAACTAATGTGAAAGTGGGGAAAAAAAGCCTGCTGTCCTATCTCAAATGATCCTTGGTGACACTTCCTGGGAAACCGGAAATGTTGAGGGGCGGACACTGGCAATCGCAATGTCAAGAGCCTGACACCCTTGACAATTCCTATTGGGCATAAGCACCTGAGCATCCTCCCACATGATATTTGAACTGGCCTTGCAGCACAACATGCGCTTCTGGGTGTGACACTCGAAAAGGGGCATTGGCAAGCGGTAGCTAGAGCCTGAAAATAATTTTCTACAGAAAATAATAGAGAAATGAGTCTTAGCTCAATATTGAGAATAATTTATGTGCCTCAAAATATAATAAGCTTCTCATTACATAATAACCCTTCATCCAATAAAGTGTCCAGGGACAGGATAAGCCCTAGACCAACACTACCCACAAAATACTCTTCTCTTTTCATTTCTACTGTTAACAGAACTGGATCGTTTGCACATTACCTAAGTTTACAATGTGATTATACATTAATTTGTTTCCTGAAAGAAACCTGTAGGTAAGTGAAATGCTGGGTCTCCTTTTAATATCTAATGGCATCTAGGGTTTCTGGACTGTCAAAGACTATGAAATATACTGAGATAGTTACCATCTTATTCTCCTTCAGCTTATCACTATTTGAAGGGTTTTGAATTCTAAAATTAACCTAATAATTTTATAAAGCAATGTGAGAACTTATTTATTTATGAGAATTTTCTTGAAGCAGGTATATATTCTCCCCAATATAAAAGTAATTATGTATTGGTATTTTCTTTCCCCATACCTCCCCATCTTGGAATTAACTGTGCAGTCCATTGTGTGGCTTAAGATCTGCAATAGCTTACCATAATATACAAATAAATTTTTTAGAAGGATTTAAAAAATGTTGACTTTTTTTGGATGTACATCCACTCTTTCTATTGTCTCTTAATTCATGAAGATTCATATGACCAGATCAAATCACCTGAAGACATTTTTTTATTCCTGAAGACCTAGAGAGTCTTCTGCTTGGGAGAGCTACTTTCTAAAAGAAAAGCAAGCATAAGAAGGAAGAAGATGAGCCAGGTGCGGTGGCTAAGGCCTGTAATCCCAGCACTTTGGGAGGCCGAGGCAGGTGGATCACGAGGCCAGAAGTTTGTGACCAACCTGGCCAACATGGTGAAACCCCGTCTCTACTTAAAAAAAAAAAAAAAAAAATTAGCCAGGCTGACATGGTGGATGCCTATAATCCCAGCTACTCGGGAGGCTGAGGCAGGAGAATCGCTTGAACCTGGGAGGCGGAGGTTGCAGTGAGCCAAGGTCAAGCCACTGCACTCTAGCCTGGGTGACAGAGGGAAACTCCGGCTCAAAAAAAAAAAAAAAAAGAAAGAAGAAGATAGGGGACTAAGGGTTCACAGGAGTGAGTGAATTACACTTCCCAGTGTATTGTATACACTAAAAAAAAACAAACAAACAAACAAAAAAAAAAAACCGTGAGTTCGAGTTAGGTTTTGCCTGGAGGGGATTAGTACCAAAAGAAAGGGAAATAAATTTGACATTTGCATTTGTGGACTGAGATTTGCATTCCCACATCTAACAAGTAAATTGATCTTCCTTTCATATTTTTAGTTAGGTTTAATCTTTTTTCCAATACTTTATCACAGTAAAGTGGACAAACATTTCATGAAAACAAAAATATTACATTGGGATTATTCTCAAAATCAGGAATTTATATTTAATAATATTTTAAATATTTAAAATCCATAGAAATGTTGTAATTCATATTGATTACTTTCAGTTTTAAATGAAACCAAATATTTCTTGATTTACACAATAATAAAAAAATAAAATAAAGGAGTATAAATTATGTGCCAAGTGGTATTCTAAAAGCTGTATGTCTGTTAATTAATTTAACCACCATACCAAATTATTTTAGAAAATAATTTCATATCACATTTTGTTTCTTTGTATGCTCTCATTTTAAAGCATTCAGTTTTTTCCTATGTATGAGCTGTTTTACTAGAAGTTAATGACACATTTGTAGTTGGAATATCCAAAGTGCAAAACCATTTTCCTCAGTTATTTTCTTTCAGTAATCCAAATTTTCAGACTGTTGACCAAAATTAAGACTGTTGAAGCAGAAAAAAAAATTATACAATTTTATTTAAAGCCAAATTTGAGGATCAATCAAGAAAGACACACCAACAAAGGTGGGTATGTTCCAAAGTTTGTTCCAAGTTGGAATGCTTTTGTAAGAAAGTTTAGAAGATGGGAGGGTGACTCCTCATACTGGAGTTGTCCTTTTTCATTGGAGGTTACAATCCAGAGGTTACAATCATTGGCTACAGATAACATCTTACAGGCTCAAATGTTTAACGCACAAGACAATAAGTAAAACTTCATGATTTAGAAAGAAATCAGCAAAACTTTATGATTTAGAAACAAATTAGTGTCGTTTTCAATGTCAGTAGGTTACATACTAATCAGTACGTAAACAATTTGCAGAACTCATGATCAGATTTGAACATCTCACGATAAGATTCTTTACCCAAGGACAGGATATAAGACATGAATAATAACCTTCCCCAGGCAGTTAAAACATATTTTATTATTTAAGTATAGGGGTGCACGACTTAACCCTTGCCTGGCATGGGCCTAGGTGCTGTATATAATTTGGTATTTTATTACCATGAAGAATCTGTTCTATCAGTTTTGTAATCTCTATTTTAACATTAATGCTGGTCAGTTGTTGTGTATAATCCCTAAAAGGGTAGAGGTATAATGAGACCTGTCTGATTTCCCATCCCGTCATAGCCAGGAACTCAGTTTTTAAGGTTTCTTTGGGGGTCTCCTTGGCTAAGAGGGGATCAGTTCTGGCAATGGGGTGCTTAGGATTTTATTTTTAGTTTACAAGATGTCTATGTGTTTATGTATTTGTAAATGTGCATGTATATGATAAAAGAGTATGCTTTGTTAATATTTTATCACTTCTAATCTTGCTTTTCTCTTGTTTTGCCAAATCACTAATCTAACAATACAACTGAGTCAGTCTCAACATAATTCTATTCCCACCTTACTTCGCTGAATTGCATTTGTTGTCAGTGGTCGATGAGGCTGTTTTAATATACTTATTCTTTCATCATGACTCTTTTTCTCAGAATTTCTCTTCATAGTATATCTAACCACTTCATGAAGTAGCTAATTAGATCATTTCTAACCTTCTCCTTCAGTGACACATAACTAAGTCAAATATGCAGGAATTATGTGGATTAAGTTTGAAACCTGTGGTTTCCCTATACCATAGCCAAGGAACTTGATCATGTAAGAAAAAAAGCTTCAGAAGGGCAACAGAGATAGATAGAAATGAGTGGGAAATTAATTTTAGTAGCTGAAAGTTCTTGTTTTACATTGGCTTACTCAAGACATTCTTAATAAAATATTGCCTGTTGCCGTCTCTTGATATTTACTTCAAGAAAGATTCTTTGAGCATCTCAAAATCTTTGTTTCAAGTGAAATATTTTTGAGATTAGGAAAAAGCTTTTTTAGATAATAAATTGAAACGTAACAGCTCTGAGCAATAGTGTCCTGACATCCAGAAAGATCCTATCACATTTTTTTACACTTTGACATGGTTTCAAATATTTGTTGCTATCATCTTTAAGTGAAGAATTCCAGAATTACCAGTAGCAAATACTTCAGGAGTACGAATTCTGTGCCAAGTGGTATTCTAAAGGCTGTATGTCTGTCAATTAATTTAATCACCATACCAAATCTATGAGGTAGACACAGGCACACCTCGTTTTATTTCACATCATTTTATTGAGGCTTTGCAAGTATTGCATTTTCTTTTTTTATTTATTTTTTAGTTTTTTTATTTTATTTATTTATTTATTTTTTAAATTTATTTATTATTATTATACTTTAAGTTGTAGGGTACATGTGCATAACGTGCAGGTTTGTTACATATGTATACTTGTGCCATGTTGGTGTGCTGCAACCATCAACTCGTCATTTACATCAGGTATAACTCCCAATGCAATCCCTCTCCCCTCCCCCCTCCCCATGATAGGCCCCGGTGTGTGATGTTCCCCTTCCTGAGTCCAAGTGATCTCACTGTTCAGTTCCCACCTATGAGTGAGAACATGCGGTGTTTGGTTTTCTGTTCTTGTGATAGTTTGCTAAGAATGATGGTTTCCAGCTGCATCCATGTCCCTACAAAGGACACAAACTCATCCTTTTTTATGGCTGCATAGTATTCCATGGTGTATATGTGCCACATTTTCTTAATCCAGTCTGTCACTGAGGAACATTTGGGTTGATTCCAAGTCTTTGCTATTGTGAATAGTGCTGCAATAAACATACGTGTGCATGTGTCTTTATAGCAGCATGATTTATAATCCTTTGGGTATATACCCAGTAATGGGATGGCTGGGTCATATGGTACTTCTAGTTCTAGATCCTTGAGGAATCGCCATACTGTTTTCCATAATGGTTGAACTAGTTTACAATCCCACCAACAGTGTAAAAGTGTTCCTATTTCTCCAAATCCTCTCCAGCACCTGTTGTTTCCTGACTTTTTAATGATCGCCGTTCTAACTGGTGTGAGATGGTATCTCATTGTGGTTTTGATTTGCATTTATCTGATGGCCATTGATGATGAGCATTTTTTCATGTGTCTGTTGGCTGTATGCATGTCTTCTTTTGAGAAATGTCTATTCATATCCTTTGCCCACTTTTTGATGGGGTTGTTTGTTTTTTTTCTTGTAAATTTGTTTGAGTTCTTTGTAGGTTCTGGATATTAGCCCTTTGTCAGATGAGTAGATTGCAAAAATTTTCTCCCATTCTGTAGGTTGCCTGTTCACTCTGATGGTAGTTTCTTTTGCTGTGCAGAAGCTCTTTAGTTTAATTAGATCCCATTTGTCAATTTTGGCTTTTGCTGCTGTTGCTTTTGGTGTTTTAGACATGAAGTCTTTGCCCATGCCTAAGTCCTGAATGGTACTACCAAGGTTTTCCTCTAGGGTTTTTGTGGTTTTAGGTTTAACATTTAAGTCTCTAATCCATCTTGAATTAATTTTCGTATAAGGAGTAAGGAAAGGATCCAGTTTCAGCTTTCTACTTATGGCTAGCCAATTTTCCCAGCACCATTTATTAAATACGGAATCCTTTCACCATTTCTTGTTTCTCTCAGGTTTGTCAAAGGTCAGATGGCTGTAGATGTGTGGTATTATTTCTGAGGACTCTGTTCTGTTCCATTGATCTGTATCTCTGTTTTGGTACCAGTACCATGTTGTTTTGGTTACTGTAGCCTTGTAGTATAGTTTGAAGTCAGGTAGCGTGATGCCTCCAGCTTTGTTCTTTTGACTTAGGATTGTCTTGGAGATGCGGGCTCTTTTTTGGTTCCATATGAACTTTAAAGCAGTTTTTTCCAATTCTGTGAAGAAACTCATTGGTAGCTTGATGGGGATGGCATTGAATCTATAAATTACCTTGGGCAGTATGGCCATTTTCACAATATTGATTCTTCCTATCCATGAGCATGGTATGTTCTTCCATTTGTTTGTGTCCTCTTTTATTTCACTGAGCAGTGGTTTGTAGTTCTCCTTGAAGAGGTCCTTGACATCCCTTGTCAGTTGGATTCCTAGGTATTTTATTCTCTTGGAAGCAATTGTGAATGGAAGTTCATTCCTGATTTGGCTCTCTGTTTGTCTGTTACTGGTATATAAGAATGCTTGTGATTTTTGCACATTGATTTTGTATCCTGAGACTTTGCTGAAGTTGCTTATCAGCTTAAGGAGATTTTGGACTGAGATGATGGGGTTTTCTAAATATACAATCATGTCATCTGCAAACAGGGACAATTTGACTTCTTCTTTTCCTAACTGAATACCCTTGATTTCTTTCTCTTGCCTAATTGCCCTAGCCAGAACTTCCAACACTATGTTGAAAAGGAGTGTTGAGAGAGGGCATCCCTCTCTTGTGCCAGTTTTCAAAGGGAATTTTTCCAGTTTTTGCCCATTCAGTATGATATTGGCTATGGGTTTGTCATAAATAGCTCTTATTATTTTGAGGTACGTTCCATCAATACCGAATTTATTGAGCGTTTTTAGCATGAAGGGCTGTTGAATTTTGTCAAAAGCCTTTTCTGCATCTATTGAGATAATCATGTGGTTCTTGTCTTTGGTTCTGTTTATATGCTGGATTATGTTTATTGATTTGCGAATGTTGAACCAGCCTTGCATCCCAGGGATGAAGCCCACTTGATCATGGTGGATAAGCTTTTTGATGTGTTGCTGGATCCGGTTTGCCAGTATTTTATTGAGGATTTTTGCATCGATGTTCATCAGGGATATTGGTCTAAAATTCTCTTTTTTTGTTGTGTCTCTGCCAGGCTTTGGTATCAGGATGATGTTGGCCTCATAAAATGAGTTAGGGAGGATTCCCTCTTTTTCTATTGATTGGAATAGTTTCAGAAGGAATGGTACCAACTCCTCCTTGTACCTCTGGTAGAATTCAGCTGTGAATCCATCTGGTCCTGGACTTTTTTTGGTTGGTAGGCTATTAATTATTGCCTCAATTTCAGAGCCTGCTATTGGTCTATTCAGGGATTCAACTTCTTCCTGGTTTAGTCTTGGAAGAGTGTAAGTGTCCAGGAAATTATCCATTTCTTCTAGATTTTCCAGTTTATTTGCGTAGAGGTGTTTATAGTATTCTCTGATGGTAGTTTGTATTTCTGTGGGGTCGGTGGTGATATCCCCTTTATCATTTTTTATTGCGTTGATTTGATTCTTCTCTCTTTTCTTCTTTATTAGTCTTGCTTGTGGTCTGTCAATTTTGTTGATCTTTTCAAAAAACCAACTCCTGGATTCATTGATTTTTGGAGGGTTTTTTGTGTCTCTATCTCCTTCAGTTCTGCTCTGATCTTAGTTATTTCTTGCCTTCTGCTAGCTTTCGGATGTGTTTGCTCTTGCTTCTCTAGTTCTTTTAATTGCGATGTTAAAGTGTCAGTTTTAGATCTTTCCTGCTTTCTCTTGTGGGCATTTAGTGCTATAAATTTCCCTCTACACACTGCTTTAAATGTGTCCCAGAGATTCTGGTATGTTGTATCTTTGTTCTCATTGGTTGCAAAGAACATCTTTATTTCTGCCTTCATTTCGTTATGTACCCAGTAGTCATTCAGGAGCGGGTTGTTCAGTTTCCATGTAGTTGAGCGGTTTTGATTGAGTTTCTTAGTCCTGAGTTCTAGTTTGATTGCACTGTGGTCTGAGAGACAGTTTGTTATAATTTCTGTTCTTGTACATTTGCTGAGGAGTGCTTTACTTCCAATTACATGGTCGATTTTGGAGTAAGTACGATGTGGTGCTGAGAAGAATGTATATTCTGTTGATTTGGGGTGGAGAGTTCTATAGATGTCTATTAGGTCTGCTTGCTGCAGAGATGAGTTCAATTCCTGGATATCCTTGTTAACTTTCTGTCTCGTTGATCTGTCTAATGTTGACAGTGGAGTGTTGAAGTCTCCCATTATTATTGTATGGGAGTCTAAGTCTCTTTGTAAGTCTCTAAGGACTTGCTTTATGAATCTGGGTGCTCCTGTATTGGGTGCATATATATTTACGATAGTTAGCTCTTCCTGTTGAATTGATCCCTTTACCATTATGTAATGGCCTTCTTTGTCTCTTTTGATCTTTGATGGTTTAAAGTCTGTTTTATCAGAGACTAGGTTTGCAACCCCTGCTTTTTTTTGTTCTCCATTTGCTTGGTAAATCTTCCTCCACCCCTTTATTTTGAGCCTATGTATGTCTCTGCATGTGAGATGGGTCTCCTGAATACAGCAGACTGATGGGTCTTGACTCTTTATCCAGTTTGCCAGTCTGTGTCTTTTAATTGGAGCATTTAGTCCATTTACATTTAAGGTTAAGATTGTTATGTGTGAACTTGATCCTGCCATTATGATATTAACTGGTTATTTTGCTCGTTAGTTGATGCAGTTTCTTCCTAGCCTCGATGGTCTTTACACTTTGGCATGTTTTTGCAATGGCTGGTACCGGTTGTTCCTTTCCCTGTTGAGTGCTTCCTTCAGGGTCTCTTGTAAGGCAGGCCTAGTGGTGACAAAATCTCTAAGCATTTGCTTATCTGTAAAGGATTTTATTTCTCCTTCACTTATGAAACTTAGTTTGGCTGGATATGAAATTCTGGGTTTAAAATTCTTTTCTTTAAGAATGTTGAATATTGGCCCCCACTCTCTTCTGGCCTGTAGAGTTTCTGCCGAGAGATCTGCTGTTAGTCTGATGGGCTTCCCTTTGTGGGTAACCCGACCTTTCTCTCTGGCTGCCCTTAAGATTTTTTCCTTCATTTCAACTTTGGTGAATCTGGCAATTATGTGTCTTGGAGTTGCTCTTCTCGAGGAGTATCTTTGTGGCGTTCTCTGTATTTCCTGGATTTGAATGTTGGCCTGCCCTACTAGGTTGGGGAAGTTCTCCTGGATGATATCCTGAAGAGTGTTTTCCAACTTGGTTCCATTTTCCCCCTCACTTTCAGGCACCCCAATCAGACGTAGATTTGGTCTTTTTACATAATCCCATACTTCTTGCAGGCTTTGTTCATTTCTTTTTCTTCTTTTTTCTTTTGGTTTCTCTTCTCGCTTCATTTCATTCATTTGATCCTCAATCGCTGATACTCTTTCTTCCAGTTGATCGAGTCGGTTACTGAAGCTTGTGCATTTGTCACGTATTTCTCGTGTCATGGTTTTCATCTCTTTCATTTCGTTTATGACCTTCTCTGCATTAATTACTCTAGCCATCAATTCTTCCACTTTTTTTCAAGATTTTTAGTTTCTTTGCGCTGGGTATGTAATTCCTCCTTTAGCTCTGAGAAATTTGATGGACTGAAGCCTTCTTCTCTCATCTCGCCAAAGTCATTCTCCGTCCAGCCTTGATCCGTTGCTGGCGATGAGCTGCGCTCCTTTGCTGGGGGAGATGCGCTCTTATTTTTTGAATTTCCAGCTTTTCTGCCCTGCTTTTTCCCCATCTTTGTGGTTTTATCTGCCTCTGGTCTTTGATGATGGTGATGTACTGATGGGGTTTTGGTGTAGGTGTCCTTCCTGTTTGATAGTTTTCCTTCTAACAGTCAGGACCCTCAGCTGTAGGTCTGTTGGAGATTGCCTGAGGTCCACTCCAGACCCTGTTTGCCTGGGTATCAGCAGCAGAGGCTGCAGAAGATAGAATATTTCTGAACAGCGAGTGTACCTGTCTGATTCTTGCTTTGGAAGCTTCCTCTCAGGGGTGTACTCCACCCTGTGAGGTGTGGGGTGTCAGACTGCCCCTAGTGGGGGCTGTCTCCCAGTTAGGCTACTCAGGGGTCAGGGACCCACTTGAGCAGGGAGTCTGTCCCTTCTCAGATCTCAACCTCCATATTGGGAGATCCACTGCTCTCTTCAAAGCTGTCAGACAGAGTCGTTTGCGTCTGCAGAGGTTTCTGCCAAGTTTGTTATTGTTTACTGTGCCCTGTCCCCAGAGGTGGAGTCTACAGAGACAGGCAGGTTTCCTTGAGCTGCTGTGAGCTCCACCCACTTCGAGCTTCCCAGCAGCTTTGTTTACCTACTTAAGCCTCAGCAATGGCGGGCGCCCCTCCCCCAGCCTCGCTGCTGCCTTGCCGGTAGATCACAGACTGCTGTGCTAGCAATGAGGGAGGCTCCATGGGTCTGGGACCCTCCCGGCCAGGTGTGGGATATGATCTCCTGGTGTGCCTGTTTGCTTAAAGTGCAGTATTGGGGTGGGAGTTACCCGATTTTCCAGGTGTTGTGTGTCTCAGTTCCCCTGGCTAGGAAAAGGGATTCCCTTCCCCCTTGCGCTTCCCGGGTGAGGCAATGCCTCGACCTGCTTCAGCTCTCGCTGGTCGGGCTGCAGCAGCTGACCAGCACCGATCGTCCGGCACTCTCCAGTGAGATGAACCCAGTACCTCAGTTGAAAATGCAGAAATCACCGGTCTTCTGTGTCGCTCGCACTGGGAGTTGGAGACTGGAGCTGTTCCTATTCCAAGTATTGCATTTTCTTTTACAAATTGAAGGTTTGTGGTAATGAGCAAGTCTATGGGTGCCATTTTTTTCCAATAGCCTGTGCTATTGGAATAACACAGGCTATGGGAAAACATGGCACCCATAGACCAAAATGTCACAAAGAGATTTTGTGCTTCTCATAATAACTCAATCTTTTTCATTATTATATCTGTTATGATAATCTGTGATCAGTTATATTTTATGTTACTATTATGCTTCCTTTGGGTTGCCATTAACCATGCCCGTATAAGATGGCAAACTATCAATAAATGTGTGTGTTCTGACTCTTTCACTAACAGGCCATTCCACATCTCTTTCTTTCTCCTTTGTTCTTCCTGTTTCCTGAGACATAACAATGCTGAAATTAGTCCAGTTAATAACCCTACCATGGCCTCTAACTGTTCAAGTGAAAGAAAGAATCGCATGTCTCTCACATTAAATCAAAAACTAGAAATGATTAAGTTCAGTTAGGAAGACATGTCAAAAGCTGAGATGGGTCAAAAGTTAGGTCTTTTGCCAAACAGTTAGCCAAGTTTTGAATGCAAATAAAAAAATCTAGACAGAAAGTTAAAGTGCTACTTCTGGGAACACATGAATGATAAGAAAATGAAGCAGCCTCATTGCTGATATGGAGAAAGTTTTAGTGGTCTGGTGAAAAGATCAATATGGACACAATGCTTGCTTAAGTCAAAGCTTAATTCAGAGCAAGGCCCTAACTCTTTTCCATTTCATGAAGGCTGAGAAGGGTGAGGAAGCTGCGGAAGAAAAGTCTGAAGCTAGCAGATGTTGGTTCATAGGCTTAGGTAAATGCCATCTTCATAACACAGAAGTGCAAAGTGAAGAAGCAAGTGCTGATGTAGACACTGCAGCAAGTTATCCGAAGATCTAGCTAAGATCATTGAATGAAGGAGGCTTCAATAAATGATTTTCAAGGTAGATGAAACAGCCTTCTTCTTTTGGAAGAAGATGCCATGCAGGACTTTCATAGCTAAAGAGAAGTCAATGCCTGACTTCAAAACTTCCAAGGACGTGCTGACTCTCTTCTTAGGGGCTAATGCTACTGGTGACTCTCAGTTGAAGCCAGTGCTCAATTGCCATGCCAAAAATCTAGGGCCCTTAATGAATATGCTAAATCTACTCTATCTGTGCTCTAGAAATGGAACAACAAAGCCTTGATAATAATGCATATGTTTATAGCATCGTTTATTGACTATTTTAAGCTCCTGTTGAGATGTACTGCTCAGGGGAAAAAAAAAAAAAAAGATCTGTTTCCAAATATTACTGTTCATTGACAATGTATCTGGTCACCCGAGAGCTCTGAGGGAGAAGTATAAGGAGATTAATGCTGTTTTTATACCTGCTAACACAACATTCATTCTGCAGCCCATAGATCAAGGTGTAATTTTGGCTTTCAAGTCTTATTATTTAAGGAATACATTTTGTAAGGCTACATCTGCCATACATAGTGATTCTCCTTGTGGATCTGGGCAAAGTAAATTGAAAATCTTCTGGAAAAGCTCCACTATTCTAGATGCCATTAAAAACATTTGTGATTCATGGTAGGATGTCAAAATACCAACATCAATAGGAATTTGGAAGAAGTTGATTCTAACCCTCATAAATCACTTTGAAGGGTTCAACACTTCAAAGACTTCAGGGGAGGAAGTAACTGCAGATGCAGTGGAAATAGCAAGAAAACTAGAATTACAAGTACAGCCTGAAGATGGGACTGAATTGCTGCAATCTCATGATCAAACTTGAATGGATGAAGAATTACTTCTTACAGATGAGCAGAGAAAGTGGTTTCTTGAGACAGAATCCACTAGTGAAGATGTTCTCAAAATTGTTGACATGACAACAAAAGATTTAGAATATTGTATAAACTGAGTTGATAAAGCAGTGGCAGGGTTTGAGAAGACTAACTCCAATTTTGAAAGAAGTTTCCCTTTTGGCAAAGTGCTATCAAGCAGCATCACATACCACAGAGAAATCTTTTGTAAAAGGAAAAGTCAATTGATACAGCAAACTTCATTGTCTTCTTTTTTAAGGAACTGCCACAGCCACCCCAACTTTCAGCAACCACCATGCTGGTCAGCAGTCATCAATATCCACGCAAGACTTTTCACCAGCAAAAGGATCATGACTTGCTGAAGGTTCAGATGATTGTCAGCATTTTTTAGCAATAAAGTATTTCTAAATTAAGATATGTATTTTTTACATACCTTAACAACATAATGCCGTTGCACACATAATAGGCTACAGTATAATGTAAACATAACTTTCGTATGCACTGGGAAACCAAAAACTTTGCATGACTTTCTTTATTGTAATATTTACTTTTTGCAGCAGTTTTGAACCAAATCTGCAGTAT
Organism: Macaca fascicularis; assembly: GCF_037993035.2. NCBI lineage: Eukaryota > Metazoa > Chordata > Mammalia > Primates > Cercopithecidae > Macaca > Macaca fascicularis. Next base: position 95,511,913 of record NC_088379.1, on the reverse strand, counting down.
CTCTGAGATATGCCTGTAAAATTTTTATCATTTCTCATTTTATAGAAGATGAAATTGTCACTCAGATTAAATAACTAACCATAGGGCACACAGCAGGTAAGTGGAAAACCCAGGTTTTGAGGTAAGCAATCTTGTTTGTAGCCACTATGCATTCCATCTCTTTAGAAAAATCCTTTTAGTTCATTGTTTCTGTGCCACTTTTAATCTAATGTCTTTTCCAGCATGCTAGACTGAGGAAATAGTATTTTTAATTGAATATTTGAAAATTCTTAATTTAAGATCAATCAAAAAATTTTAGTGAAGCATTTTATTACTACTGAGCCAAATAATTTTTAGCAATATAAAATGGTTTCCTTAATTTTCATTTAATTTTGGTGCATTAGAACAGCTTGTGATATTCAGTAGCTCTAACTTCTACATGGTCTGTGTGATTTGTTATATTGACATTTATGGTTAATATAATACTAAAGAATCTATGAATACTATATTAAAACAGATTCTAGAAAGACAATAAGCAGACTAAAAATGGATTAAACATTTTACTTATGGGAGAAATCCTTTTTCATTTTGGTAATAATTATTTTTGCAAAACCTTTTGTAGTTAATCCTTTTTTACACCCCTGCAAGGTTTGTGACACTATGACACAAAGAAAAGTGAAAAATTAATATAGCTGCCCGAAGTTCAACAAATAATTTCCTCTTGCATTTTCTTGTTCATATGTCCTTGTTTCCTATGCCAGCCTTTTGCTGAAACATTGATATATTACCTTAGGCTAAGGATATATTTCATTTCAGAAGTAAGCAATTGAATGTGTAAGGCTAACTTTTTATCTATTTTTTTCCTTTTAGTTTTTTAATCTGTCAGATGATGTCTGTGCGAGCTTATGCTGGTGACATGATATCTCTTGATTTATTCATTTCCAAAAGTTGTTGTACTCTGCCAGTTCTGTTCATCTTTGTTAAAACTCGAATCCAACAATAAGCAGTTATTTAAAGCTTTCTAATTGTCTCCTCTTTCCTGTGCATTCTTCTTTATCCTTCACAATCTTTTTTCTAGCATAATCATAGTGCTAGCCAATCATTTTGTGGGTATTTGCTAAGTACCAGTCATTGTGCTTAATGTTTTGCCTGCATTGCCACATTTAATCTACATAAGAATCTTAATTAGTAGGAATCATTTTATGTCCATGTTACAGGTGAAGAAAATGAGGCACAAACAAGTTGAGGTTAAGAGGCTGATGACTGTAGTTTAAACTCAATCGTCTGCATCCGTATGATTCCCCACTCTTATTAACCAGCCTCTTGCATCAGATCGGTATGACCTTTGGGTTTGACCAACTGACAACTGATTTTAGGTCTTGTTTACAAGGGAAAGCCTGATTATCTTTGTGCCTAAATCTGTGATTATTGTCGCTAAAAAAAAAAATTTGATTTAAGGTAAATAAACAGTGGAATCAGAACTTTTAAAGACATGCAAATAATCAAACTATGGTTTACAGATGATTCTCATAGAGTTGTCTTTGGAGTTGATTTAGTACTATAGACTTTATTTAATTGTTATGGACAATGATCACAGGGAACTGGATTTATATGAGAGATTATTGTTATAAAAATTAAATTTTACCCTTACTATTTCCACACATCTTTATGTATAAATTATGTGATTCTTCATAGCATATTTCTGTTTGAAGTAATTTTAGCTAACATATTTGTGCACACCTAAAACATATGTCCTTATGAATACTTCACTCACATTAATTATTTAAGTCAAGCATTCACTAAAAACATATTAAGTAAATTATCTACTATATGTTGACCATAAATAATCTACTATATGTTGACCATACTATATATGATATCTATAAGGTATGACTCATGATACCTTATAGATATCATGAACAAGAGAAACAAATGTTAAGTCCCTGTGAAACAGCTCTAATAAATATAACTAGTAAGTGAGTATTGCAGGTTTCTGATTATGGGAGTGAATTTTTTTTTTTTTTCTGTAGTAGCTACGCCTGAATGTAAATACTAAATGCCAGTGTTTCTTTGTAATGAAAAGCAATATACAGGAGTTCAAAAATCTTTTCTTTTTAAAATTTCGGTCATTTGGAAAATAGGTTTGATTATTTAGAGAGGTCTATAAATTACCCTTTATTCAAAATGTCTATAATTTTAATCATGTTATTTTAATTGCAATAGGTTGTAAATTTGCAATAAAATAACAAGAAGGGAGGCTGTAACAGATGTTCTGCCAGCACACGTGATTTTATCTGAGACAATCTAGCATTCATCATGCTTAATCTTCATCAGTTGAAATGTACTACTGCTTTTCAATAATGTCAGCTCTGTACACTCAAAAGGCTTCTGATATTTAGGAAAAAAAATTGACTCAAACAGTTTTTTTGTGTGTAGTTAAACAATGTATCTTTTTATCCTGATTGTAATTTTATTTAGTTGTGTATTATTTCATATTACATGATTTTAAAAGATAGCTATCTCTTTCTATAGATGCAGTATTTTTATTTTTTGGATCATCCCATGTTTCTTTGCACATGATGAAAAATATTTTACCCAAATAGGCAAAATATCATCTATGCTAAAACTGGATGCAATTTGTAAATAATGGTGTTAATTTTTTTCTTTGGAATATACTACCCAGATGGCAGCGTAATTAATTTAGATAGCTGTAAAATCCTATGGAACAGCACATTAGCAGTAATACTTTCATAAAGGAAACACAATTTAGGCCTGCTTCAGTACTATATTCAATGAAAATTAATTTCATTAATAAAATAGTGCTTCCTAGAGTGTGTTTTGTATTATTTTAGGATCTTAGAACTTATGAGGTAAAAATAAAATAAAATGAGAAAACAAAACAACATTCTTTAAATGACGGTTTATGAAAATGTATGTCAGAAAGAGAGTAAGAAGGAGAAAAAAGAATAAGGAGGAGAGCAAAAGAGAGACTGAAAGTGAAAAAAGAGAAATACAGTAATAAGTACGTAAAAAAACTAATGGAAAGAATAGGAAGCAAAGGAGGAAGAGGAAAAGATGGAGGAGAAGGAGGAGAGGAAAAGGAGAAGGGAGAGGAAGAGGAGGAGGGAAGAGGGAAGAGATGGGGAAAGAAAAAGAAGGGAGAAGCAAAAGGAGAACCAGGATCCTGCGAGTAAAAAGACCAAAGCTTTTCCTTTCACTTGCAAAGCCAGACATTCATCTGCTGACATTCAGAGGATCCTGTAGAGAATCAAGCTGTTGGATAATGAGAAGGTGATCTCCTGCCTTAGGGCTTGCTTTCATAGAAAAGGAGTGGACGTGGGGAAAAATGAATGAACATTCCTGCCAATGGGACGTGGGGAGAGACCATTAGGTCTTGGCTAGTTCTCAGATACCACAAATGCCATTTGTCTAGGCCTGGAATTGTCCTTGTTGCTGGGTAAATGATGGCAGTTTGAGAGGCTCCCAAGGAAATGTGGGGAGTTGCCCAGAAACATAAGGCTGGTGAATCAAGAGGTCAAAATAAGATTTCAAATTGGCAAAAAAGGAACAAAATTGCGCTTGTTTGTTTGCCTTTTCTATCCAAAGGGTTGGAGAACAAAACAGAGTAACTTCCAGAATATCTTTTCATTCATTCTAAAAAATTATCATGATAACCTTGCCTGGATGACATTATAAAACGTTTTAGCAAGAAAAAAATCAGAAGAATGTGCCTTTGATGTCTTTTCTGAGATTTATAAAGAAACTCCTCTCCCAAACTCCACTCCCACTGTTATTTGTTTATGAGATTCTCAACTTTTCCAAAATAAATGCAGGATGAAATCAAGAGAGTTTTATTTTAAGTGGAAATTTGTGTTATCTTTACGAGCTTTTTGGGAGAGACAGTAGTACATATTATTACAGATTATTTTCTGATCAATATTTATAAGAACATATTTTGTGCTAAGGGCCAACTGAATTCAATGAAGACTTATTTTAAACCCACTACTCTAAAAAATATTTTAAAATTCATATGCCATTTCCCGCACTTTTAGAGTTCAGAAAAAAATAAAGTTTAAATGTATTTGCTAATTTCCTACTTTAATTCAGTAGCAATGCCAGTGTTGAAATTTAGCAATTCCATTATGAAAGCTTAAGTTCCATTTATTAAAACTGTACCCACTTTACCCATTTATGCCTTTTGTTTTAATGGACAGAGCTGCCTCGTACGACTTCAAGGAGTATGCTGAACAAATGCACCAATGGTCACATTATACCAGGGAATAATCTTAGGATACCACTAAAAGAAAATTTATGGAAATGGTAAGTTTTTTTTTTTTTTCTTGTTCGGCAAATTACCAGGTTTCAAGAGTTAACAGGGAAATAAACGAGAACACATACTCACAAATAATTTTTTAAATGGAGGCATAATCCTAGTCCTTTTTCTTGCTAATTTGTGAAGCTAGTATTGAAACTGCCTTTGCAAAATTATTAAACAGTGAAACAGATCCAATTTAACTGACTCCATCTTGCATCTAACCTCCAAGCTGTCCTTGTTCATTCCTGACCATAGGCTGAACTAACTTTGGGAGAAACTTAGTTTGTAGTTTATAGTTTAAACAAAGACAGCCTTTCCCAAAGCAGACTTCCTTCTTGCCTAGGGACTAGACTAACATAAAACACAGGATTAGAAATGGTTTAGGAGTCATGCAGCTGGAGGCTACAAGATTCTGACCTTCCCTAAACTGCTCCTAACATCAGTGCTTGAGATATTTTGCAGACCCTGCACTTGATGGATCAGCTGGCACCACCCAGATCAACAAACCGGCTTGTCTGATCTTGTAACCCCACCCAGGAACGCCGACTCAGCGCAAGAGGACAGCTTCCCTTCCCTGTGATTTCAGGCCTGACCAATCAGCACTCCTGGCTCACTGGCTCCACACCAACACCCAAGTTATCCTTAAAAACTCTGCTCCCGGCCAGGAGAGGTCGCTCACGCCTGTAATCCCAGCACTTTGGGAGGCCGAGGCGGGTGGATCACAAGGTCAAGAGATCGAGACCATCCTCCTGGCCAACATGGTGAAACCTCGTCTCTACTAAAAATACAAAAATTAGCTGGACATGGTGGCATGCGCCTGTAGTCCCAGCTACTCAGAAGGCTGAGGCAGGAGAACTGCTTGAACCCGGGAGGTAGAGGTTGCAGTGAGCCAAGATAGCGCCACTGCACTCCAGCCTGGGCGACAGAGCGAGACTCCATCTCAAAAACAAAAACAAAAACAAAACAAAAACTCTGCTCCCTGAATGCTCAGGGAGACTGATTTGAGTAATGGTAAAACTCCCGTCTCCCGCACAGCTGTCTCTGCGTGAATTAGTCTTTTCGCTATTGCAATTCCGCTGTCTTGATGAATCGGCTCTGTCTAGGCAGCAGGCAAGGTGAACCCCTTGGACAGTTAAAGTATAAAGTTACTCAAAGAATGACAATTTTTTTTTTCTTCAACTTTTATTTTAAGTTCAGGAGTATATGTGCAGGATGTGCAGGTTTGTTACATAGGTAAACGTATGCTATGGTGGTTTACTGCACAGTTCATCCCATCACCTAGGTATTAAGCCCAGCATCCATTAGCTATTTTTCCTGATGCTCTCCTGCCCAGCTCCCGCACCTCTAATGACAGGCTGCAGTGTTTGTTACTCCCCTCTACATGTCCATGTGTTCTCATTGTTCAACTCCCACTTATAAGTAAGAATATGCAGTGTTTGGTTTGCTGTTTCCTTGTCAGTTTGTTGAAGATAATGGCCTCCAGCTCCATCCATGTCCCTGCAAAGGATATGATCTTGTTCCTTTTTATGGCCGCATAGTATTCCATGGTGTTTATGTACCACATTTTCTTTATCCAATCTATCATTGATGGGCATTTGGGTTGATTCCATGTCATTGCTACTGTGAATAATATTGCTGCAATGAACATACATTTGCATGTATCTTTATAATGGAATGATTTATATTCATTTGGGCATATACCCAGTAATGGGATTGCTGGATCAAATGGTGTTTCTGCTTCTAGGTCTTTCAGGAGTCACCACACTGTCTTCCACAATAGTTTAACTAATTTACACGCCCACCAACAGTGTAAAAGTGTTCTATTTTCTCTGCAACCTTGCCAGCATCTGTTGCAGAATGGCAATTTCACAAAGTCCAAAGGATGGACTTAAAATGTGTTCAAAAGTATGTCTCAAAATGTGTTCAAGATGAATTTGCAAGTTTTCAAAATGGCAACTGGAGTGAGTAGAGACAGTAATGGTTTCCTATTATAGATTTCCTCTCCTAGTTTTTCACATCATCTAGGCTAGAGGGAGGTTGATGGAATGGTACCAGGATCTTACATCTCTGTGGCTTTCACTCTGCCACACTATGTCACACTGTGTCTGTTCACCCTCTGTCTCTTAACATGGACCAGTTTACCAGTTTGGATATACAGTTGACCCTTGAACAACATAGGTTTGTATTGTGTGGGTCCAATTATACACAGGTTTTCTTTTTAAAGTTTTTTTAAATTAAAATAGGGACAAGGTATCACCATGTTGACCAGGCTGATCTCAAACTCCTGTGCTCAAGCAATCCGGCCCCCTTGGCCTTCTCAACTGCAGGTATTACAGGCATGAGCAACTGGGCCTGGCCTATAAGCAGGTATTCTTAAGCCTCTGTCACCCCCACCCTGGAGAGAGCAAGACCAACCCTTTCTTTTCCTTTTCCTCCTCAGCTAACTGGACATAAAGATGAGGATGGAGACCTTTGTGATGATCCACTTCCACTTAATGAATAACACATATATTTCCTCTTCCTTATGAATTTCTTAACCTTTTCTCTAGCCTGCTTTATTGTAAAAATATAGTATATAATACATATAACATATAAAATATGGGCTAATTGACTAGTTGATGTTATTGATAAGGCTTCTGTCAATAGTAGCTTCTTCGTAGTTAAGTTTTTGGGGAGTCAAAATTTTCATGCAGATTTTTGATGCACAGGGGATCAACGGTAGTTTTTTCTCCTTCTCATTCCCGTCTTTCTTTCTCTCATTGTGATCCTCCTTCTCTTTCTCTTTCTCCCACCTCCCTTCCTCTTCCTCCTCCTTATTTCTGTTCTGTTCTTTTGTCTCTTACCTTTAATTCTTGTTCTTTTTCTTGTCTTTGTTATTAACTTCTGCCAGGTAGCCACCAGAAGATGAAAAACAATAGGGAAAGAAAATGTCCAGGAGGTTTGTTCCTGAAGTTTGTGTTGCTTTAGATTTTACAATTATAGAAAAAATGATATTATGCCTTTAAAAGTGTAGTGATATAAGGAAGATTAGTCACTCTGGGTAATGTCCACATCAAAAAGAAAATGACAAAATCAATTTTACATTATTATTCACTGTTGAATGTGATCATTCCCCTTGAGGCTGGAACCATTTGGCCCTATTGCAAATAGTTTTCTCACAGGGTCATTTGCCAAGTAAATTTCTCCATTGGTGTGGTTAACCTAAAACAATCACAAGATCTATAAATTTAGAAAGGGAGACTTCATTTCTTGTAAAAGGTTACAGCCTTGCGAGGTGGCCATCTGGCAGGCTGGGAAGTGTGCCTCCAGCTGAAGCCATTTGCAGGCACTTTGAGGAAAGGAGGGGTAAGGCAAGAATTTAAGTTGAAAAGGTTGGCCAAACATACATATTCAACAGGTTACAGGAGGAGCTATGAATATTCATAAAGGTGGTCTTGACACATGAATATTAAGTAAACATGCATGTAATATATGACCCTTATTTACCTTGGGGGTGCAACTTAACATTTAAATGTGTTACAATTAGGCCCTATACATCAAAAGATGAAGGAGAGCTACAGAGGCACTCAGCCATAATTAGTCCATGGTCAGTGGTCTTATCGGGAGACAGTTATTGAAATCAGTCTTTTGCCCAATCAAAGCTTGTGGAGCAGGGGCCAGGGACCAGTTAGTCTGCATATGGTAGAGTTGCAAATTGTTTTAGTTTTGCTTAGCTCAAGGCCAGCGCTTGTTATTTGCTAGAAAAAAACAAACAACAACAACAACAACAAAAAACCCTTGTGGCAGTTAAAATATAGTTTATTCTTTAAGTATAGGGGTGTATGACTTAACCCTTGCCTGGCATGGCCTTAGTGCTGTTTATAATTTGATATCTTATTGCCACAAAGAGTCTGTTCTCTGTCAGTCTTGTGGTCTCTATTTTAACATCAGTGCTGGTCAGTTGTTGTGTCTAGACCCTCACAGAGAGGAGGTATTGACAGGGACAGGAGTCAGAGAAATTCTAGGCAGAAAAGGGCAGGGTTCCTGCCCAGGGACCCACCCTCAAGCCTGAAATCTGGGGCCGAAGTGAGAACTTTACATCCCCGTTTTCCTGTTCGAATGTTGCCTTTTCTAAAACCATCCCTGGCTTGCACCCACCCCCATCCTGTTCCCATAAAAACCCCAGGCTCCACTGGCAGAGAGCAAAGAAGTGGAGAAGAGAAGCAGCAGCTGAACATCAGAGAGAAATAGTTCGACTTCAGAGGGATGGCTTGACTGCAGGACTTCAGAGAAGAGTCTGGCTGGAGACAGCCGGACTTCAGGGGAAGTTCCCACTCCATCCCCTTTCCAGCTCACCCTTCCTCTGAGAGTCGCTTCCATCAGCAATAAAATCCTCCTCATTCACCACCCTTTAATTCATTTGTGCAACCTGATTTTTCCTGGACACTGAACAAGAGCTTGGGCGCCACACAGGTGTGGACGCTAAAGGCTATCACACCGACCCTCGACCCTCTGCCCTCACTGGCGGAGAGCAACTGCCTCACATAAAAAGGCAGAGGGCCCACCGAGCTGATTAACACTTAAGTCGTCCACAGATTGCAAAGCTAAAAGCATGCAGCACTGTCACACACCCCTCTGGGGCTTTGGGGGTTATGGGTACTCCTGCGAGATGCTGCCACAGGGCCTGCATGGAGTTTTGCTCCTGCTGGCGCCCAGAAGCACTTGCCCTAGCTCCTGTGCCCATTCACCTGTGTGCTCCCCCTCCTGTGAGGGGTTGGACTGAGTAAGCGAGGTACCTCTGCCGTGAGGCCCACAAAGGGGTGGTGGAAAATGTCCTGTTTCAGTATAACAAGGCATGTCTGGCTTTCCATCCTGTCATGGCCAGGAACTCAGTTTTTAAGGTTTCTCTGGGATCCCCTTGGCCAAGATGTGTCTGTTCAATTGGTGAAGGTGCTTAGGATTTTAGTTTAAAGCGTGAAGAAGTCATATCTGGTTGGCAAAACTGCATCAGTGTCTTAGGATATAGCTAGGGCATGTAGTAGCTGTTTGTTAAAACCCAGAATGAGGATATTTTAAGAAAATTCGACATCTGCTTTGTAGGCCTAATTCAACAAAGACGACAACATTAATCAAATATAGATCTCATATTTTACCTCTTCAGACTGAAAAATAAAAATTAGGAGTAGATTTGGGATTTATATTTAAAAATTCATATATATCTCCATTAAGATGTGTAAAATGAATTTTACTAGAAAATTTTCTAAGTTTTGTGACTTTCTCAGATTTTTTTTTTCATGAATTGGAGACATTTAATTCTTTCTATATCTCCAGCATGTTCTGAGCATTTACTGAACTCAGTGTTTTTTCCATTAGCTGCAGTGCCAAGAACTTTATTGATGAGCAATTGGTATATGGCCTCATGGAATTCTAAAATGCTCTGTAGGCATTTTAATATACTTATTCTTCAAAACTGATTATAGAATCAGTTTTCAGATACTAGTATTGTTCCAACAATACCTACAATGTATTTCTTACATTTAAAGGTTCTTTTGTGATACCCAAGAATGCCTTTAGAGCATGTAGGTGTGTTGTTGATAATAATGATGGCTTCTTTTTCTCAAACAGATGTTCTCCGTTGAGTGTACCACATGGGAAGAAAAAAGCCACAATTATACGGAAATGTAATTTGTTTATTCTTCCCTCCACCTTTGTTTATTCTTCCCTTCATTGCATGGGGTAGATTACATAGCTTGCTGTTAACACAGAGCTCTGTAATAGAGGAAAACTCACTGATGAGCTCTCAGTCTGCTGACCATTTAAAGGAAATAGAATTAATATATCAAATAGAATCAAGATTCAAGGGATTTAATGACAAGATTCAGAAAGGGCAGTAAAAGTCACATTAAAAAGACATGTAATCTCTGGAGGATCTTTGAATTTCATCTACAGAATAACTTCTACACTATTTAGCTTCCTCTTCAGCTGGAATAAAGAAATCTAAATGTATTTGTTAAAATAGCAAAGCTACAATGGTGAGGTTGGCAAAAGGGTACAGTAGAGATTGAAGGAGGGTTTGAGACTGTGGGAGGAATCTTTGTAGGTTATTTTTTGTTAATAGCAAGGTGGCTCTATGACAAATCATAAAAATTAATGCATGTTAATATACCTAAGAAATTAGGATAAGGAAAGACCATATTCTTGAGATATATTTGATATATAAATAGCAACTAAATGTCTTTGTATGAGTTTAATACTTTTCTCAACATAAATTATACATCTAGTCACCTTAAATCACTTTTAGAAAGGGTTTGGAAGCACAAATAAATGTATTTTTCCTACGTATATTTTCTGGCAAATTACTATCATCCTTAATCCACAGATTTCATATCAATAAAAAAAATACATGTGGTTCTCTTTATATATATTATGCATAATCACATATTTTGAAGATGATTGTGGCAGCAAGCATAAATGAAGGGAAGTAAATTACAAAAATAACAGAAACTATCCATAATCATCTGTATCCTGGTAAGAGGGACTCAGTGAGTCAATTTCTTTATCAGTGGCTTGAAGTTAGGAGAGTAAAGTGGTATTTATAAGAACACCCATTCCTTGGGTTGCATTATGTACTATTTTCACTGTTAACTTGAGTAGATATAATTAATAGTATGATTCAAAAAAATAGTAAATCCAAATAAATATTTGAATCCAAATAATACATTGAAAAAATACATCAACTTTAAGATAATGTCATGTAGCACATTCACTGTTATCTTCAGTGGGCTTGATATAAATGTTTATTTGAATCTAATAGAAAATCACATTATAACTAGGATCTACTATAGACTGATATTTTAAAAGCTATGCAAGGAATGTTTTAAAACACTATCCTAAATATCACTACATTCAACACTTGGTACTGTACACTGCATGTTTGTGCCCCCTCCCTCCATCAAATGTATATATTGAAGCTCTAACCCCAAATGTGATGGTATTGGGAGGTGGGGTTTCAGGAGTTAATTAGGTTTAGATGAAGTCATGAGGGTGGGGCCCTATGATGGGATTAATGTCTTAAAAAGAAGGAAGAGACCAGAGCTCTCATGTGCTCTCCGCCCTCATGCTCCTTCTCCCTCTCCCTCTTGCACCCTTTCTTCCCCTCTTTCTCCACATGTGAATACATAATGAGAAGGCAGCCTTTTGCCTTCTATAAGCCAGGAAAAGGGACCTCACTAGAGACACCAAATCTGCTGGCACCTTGATCTTGGACTTGTCAGCCCTCAGAACTGTGAGAAATAAATGTCTGTTGTTTAAGCCACCCAGACTATGGAACTTTGTTGTGGCAGCCCAAGCTAACTTAAATAGTTGGAATCTGAAAAGTGTTTTGACTAAAGCCTTGGCTTTGAAAGTTTATGAAGCAATTCATGAGTAAATATAATAAAAAACTCCAAAATTTGGACTTTTCCCAGAGTTTTAGATTGTATAATTAGGATGTCAGCCCAGAGAAATAAATACTACTTTATTGTTGTTTTCTCTGAACACAAATGCAGTATAGCTCATTGAGAATTCTCACTGAGCTGTGGTAAAAGCACTCAAGGGAAGGTTCTTAATAACACTCCCCAATCTATTGATGAAACCCTCGGTTTGAAATCACAGGGACAGGAAATAAGCAAACATCCCTGCCTTCCACACAGGAAAGCAACCCAGCTAAATTGTACACTCTAGGAAAGGCAAGCCTATATTTTTGCTTTAATGTATCCCACAGGTGCCTTGCAATGATCAATGATAGACAAAATTGTGAATAATGAGAAAAATTTTGCTACATTGAAAATTACCTTTGTTGAAGACAAATACTATGTATGACTCACGAGGTTTCCAATGTGAGTTGATAAATTTATATTTTGAAACAGATGAACAACAACCAAAAAATTATCTCTATGTGCCCTAAAAATCAAGCCAACTGAAAATTAGGATGGCTTATTTTAATCATTTCTTAATGATTAACTAATATTAGCTTATTCTTCCAAATTGCAAATTTTGACCAGTGAAAAGAGTAAGAAAGAGCAATTGTAGACACTCATAGCTTTGAATAGGAAGTCTCTCAATTCTGGGAATGAATACAAAAGGAGGTAACAGAAGACTGGTCAACAGCGGAAAAAAAAAAAAAAAAAAAAAGAGGTGGGTGGTTATTAAAGATAAATTTCTCATTCTTACAGAGCTATCCATGATTCTGGTGGTCGTAAATGCCATCATAACCCCGGATTATGTATTTCAAATGCAACATTTGTCTGTACTGATTTACTTTATATACTTTTTATTATTTGTTATATATAATTTATCATGCCTCCTATATTATGTACCTTCAATTAGGTATGTAATTAGCTACTTATTAAATACTAAATGAATGGATTTGAGATATTCATCAGTAATTAGTGACTTGGTGTACTTTGGGAGCCGGTGTGGCTGGAAGATATTGTGAGAGAGAAGGGCTCTGAAATTGAATCTAAAAAATAATATTCAAGGTACTTGGCTATCTCCATAGAAGAAATAAAGAAACGTTCTAGTGCTATATTTTTTTCTACATGTATAAGTTTGAAGATGATGATTAAAAATACAATACTAAATTATCTTTGATTATATTGAGTGACTTTAAAAAAATAGCCAAGCAAGTTCATAGCAACTTAAAAGTTGCTATAATGCCTCTTGGCTATTGGTGGCAATTTGTTATTTAATTGTATATTCTACAAATCCATATAAAAATAAAGAATATTATTAATAATTATATTTCCAAACACCAAAGCATTATGTAATGCTAAATGTTATTATCTAACTAAAAATAAATAAATTATATTGGACAGTGCAATCATGAACATTGTCAAATGATTTCCTTCCTTCTGTTCTGGTAACAGTAAAGAAAAACAATATAATGAAATCACTGAAATCTATGTCAAAAAGTATATATGGAAAACAAAATCTATTTTAATCTGTGAAGAAATAAAATTTTAAAAATTTAGATTATAGTAAATTTTTAGGCAGAGACTGAAGATATCATGAGAACTTTTTAAATGTTTTCGAAAATGACATGTTTACACATAACAAGATAAAAAGTTGTCAGTCATTCAGTGATCTGGTTTGAATTTGTGTCCCCAAGAAAATCTCATATCCAATTATAATCCTCAGTGTTGGAGAAGGGGCCTGGTGAGAGGAGACTGGACCATGGAGGTGGATTTCCCCCCTGCTACTCTCCTGATAGTGAGTTCTCACGAAATCTGATTGTTTAAAAGTATGCGGCACCTCCCACCTCTCCCCTTCCTCCTCCCCCAGCCACGTAAGATGTGCCTGCTTCCCCTTCACCTTCCACTATGATTATAAGTTTCATGAGGCCTCCCTGGCCATTCTACCTATACAGCCTGTGGAAATGTGAGTTAATTAAACCTCTTTTCTTCATAAATTACCCAGTCTCAGGTAGTTCTTTATAGCAATGCGAGAATGGACTAATGCATCCAGTTGTCAGTTTTAACTCTTGGGTCACACTCTTCTTTGGCAGCCTGAATCTAGTAATGAGTGAGGCTACAGTATGAAGGCCTGATTATTTTGACTCAATGCAGGACATTCTGATGGACAATACTTACTTTAGAGTTCCTCTTTGCAGAGGTGACGAAGTTTGTTAGACTGCAGTTTAAAATCTTCTGCATAGTTATTGTGAAATTCCCAGGTATTGTACTGTATTGTATACGTACGTGAAAGTTTGCTTAACCACTTGTCTGTTGCAGGACATGTGGGTGATTCCCAGTTTTCAAGCTATTACAAATAAACTATGAACATTTACATACAAGTCTTTGTATGGATGTATGCTTTCAAGTTTTGGCAAATTTGAAAAATTTTCAAGTATCTGCTACAAATAGAAGATACTTTCATCTTGAAGATTGGAAATATTTCAAAAATTGTTAATTTTTATGAGGATGTGTGGGGTATAAGGAGCCGTTTTTCATATTGATAGGACTTAGATTGTTAGTACCAATCGAAATGGAAAATTATGGTCATCCTTTGTCCCAGAAATTCTCCATCATTGGCTATACTACTAGGAAAATTACTTAACTTCTATGTGCTTCTGATTCTCATGGGCAGAAAGGGAGTAATAATATGTAGTACAAATTTCATAGGTTAACATGTAATTCATTATGTTATAGTGATCATTAAACAAATCAATTCATAAAAAAAGACTTACCATACCAAAACTTTTATTATTATTTTTACTATTACTTATGAAAGTCTGTTCTTCAGAAACATTTTGTCAGATATCCAAGGAATGTATTTTTAAGCATGTTCACTACAGTAATATTGTAATAATAAAAAATGGGAGACTACACAAATAGCAGATAAAGGATTAGTTAAAGAAATTTTAGCACATCTGTGGGAGGTAATATAGAGAAAGGATGGATGTGGGCTCTGGAGAAGACATGGCCTGATTCCAAATCCTACCTCAGCCCTATGAGCTCATGGGCCTTGGTCACTGTGTCTTAGGTTCTTTAACTATAAAAATCATGGTAATAATGCCCACTTTACAAGGGTTATTGTGAGGAATGAGACATCACATGTAAATTGTTTAGAAGAGAAACAGGGCATAGTGAGCATCCCATAAATTGTAGTATTACACAGATAATGACTTACCCTTTAGAAGAAGAAGGGCAGATCTGCAGGTACTGCCATAGAAGAATACTTATTAGAAAAATACTGTTTCCCCCTTATAGATGTTGTGTGGTGGTAAATGATCCACTCATATATTCTTAGACTTGAGTGTACATGTCCAACTACGTGTCACTTACTATGTTATAATTAGATAATTATAGGAAGAGAACAATAGTTAAGCATATTTCAGATTTTCAATTCAACTTGCTTAATTTTGATTCTGAATGAAAATCTTAGTATGGAAAATTGATCAACTCAACGTAAAGAGTAAAAATAAAAGTTTACAAAACCATTTTCATTTTTTGAGTAATTTATTGAAATTTGTGAATCTAGAAAATGTATGTTATATATTTATATAGAGGGAATAACAAAAGTTAAGTGTTTTATTGGAAAGAAAACTGACTGATAATATGGTGTAATTACCATTTTATAATATTACTTTACATTGCAATGATTTAAAATGAAGAAATAAAAAGAGGAATAATTATGCTAACAAATTCACATTGTTTCATGTGCCACTAAATTTCTTTAGGATCAAGAACTCCTTCATATTCAGACATTAAAAAAAATTCAAATAATTTTATAAAATAAACAGACATACAAGTTTACTCATATTAAAAAAAGAAGTTGGTTTTCTTTTCCTGTAGAAAAAAACAAAACAGAGCAGATGTGCAAGCAAAGATAAATGAAAACACTGGCTGTTTCTCAATAAAGGTGATAGTCTGATTTTCATACTAACTTATGTACGATATAGTAAGTAACCACTAAATGTAGTCACAGGGGGAAACTTGGCTGGAATTGTTCCTTTCGCAAGTCGTAACCAGACTTCCTGCCCATAATTTAATTCTAATAAGGCATCCCCAGTTAAAACCCTATCACAGTGTATTTCACTGTTAATATTTTCAGACTCAAATGCAAGCTTGTCTATTCCATCAACCACTAAAAATCCAGAGATATGAGCACTGAATGACTCGATGGTATACTTGAAAACATATACTCCAAGATATGGAATTCTAAATTTTCCAGTTCTTGGGGTATATGAAGCTCCATAATTGACATCCAAGTTATTAAACAGGATAGGACCAGGTGTAGTCATTCCATATGTATGAGATGCAAAAAATGCCACCATAGGTGCATATCTGTAAGATCCTTTGGAAAAATCTGTTAGAGGAAAAAATGGCAAGAGTTAATTTTCATGTTTTTATCTTATTTTGTCTTTCCTTATATCTTCATCACTTTTATCTCAGTTACAAAAAGTCTTAGCAGAAGAGAAAGGCCATCCATAAAATTTAGCAAAGGTGCATGTGTCTCGATGCCTGTCTCTTCTCTTGGGCAAATTACTCTAAATTGCTTAGCCTCTTGGTGCCTCAGTTTCTCCATTTAGACCAGGATACAATAAAAATAACATTTGACACCTTCCTCACACAAATGCCTCAAACATAATTTGCATGTTGCTTTGATCTCCCGAGAGATAAAGGAATTCAAAGCACTCTATGATTATTATGGTTATGTCAGAATGTTTTAAAGCCCCTTGCAGGAATTGAAGCTGACATGATGTAGAAACAATTTTTCCGGCACCTTGTCAAGCAGTTTCTAAAGGCTAAAATGAAAACCATATAAAGTCATATTCACTGTAGCAAAGTAGACAAAGGCAATTTTCTGTGTAATTAATGCCAATTGTACTTACAAAGGCTGAGATCTAAAAACAGACTAAAAAAATTTGCATTTCACTATGCAGGATATTATTAAGAAAAAGCTGATTTGAAATAGGTTTTTTTTGCAGTCATTAAATAACACATTTTTATGCTGCACATAAGTTTCTGTATAAAAATCAGAAATGGTGCACTCTTGAAGTAAATCCAAAGCACAATACTTATGAATTTAAATAAATAAAAACGCCATCTTGTTTTACTTAATACATTTGAGCATGTTCTACTAGTTCTCACACAGTCAAAATGGTACCATTAGTTTAACCTTCACAGAAAACGTGTTACTAAGCATGTATTAAAGCCTCATTTAAATGACCATACCAGACATAAATCAAAGATGTATTTCTTTAACTACTTGTTTGAGGAGAAAGTGTTTCTATCAGTCAGATATATACATCCAAGAGAAAAAAAGTTTTTGAGAGGGTGGAATTTTTCATAAACTGCCTCTATATAGCAATATTGAAAATTTCAACAAGTTCATGTGAATAAGAACTTGCCTAACAAAAAGACATTTTCACTTGTAAATCAGGTACATTATTCAGTAAGTTTCGGAAAAGTAAAAGGAATGGTCAAGTAGATCCAGATTAAGCAGGCTTAAATATTCATTCATAAATATTCTCAAAAAGTGTTTCTATTTATGACAATGAGCACGTCCAAAGATGCATATAGTATTTTTTACCTGGAGCTAAAGCATTTTCTTCCACAAGCTTGATAGTGCAGTTGTCACCAGTGAAAGGATGCCTGCAGGCACAGGTAAAGCTAGTTCTTCCATTTATACATGTGCCCCCATTTTGGCACGGATGCCTACTACAGCTTGAATACTCCTCTGTTACTGAAAAAGAATCAAGGTAAAAGAGAATAAAGTGACCTATTTTCCTGTTGATCTCAAATCGTAGTTTGCATCAGAATAGGAAAATGACTGAATTTAAGTAAGAAAAATGGGCTCCCAGCCCAGGATGCCTGTCGATCTGGTCACAGAACGTCATGCAAATCCCTCAGCTCTGATATCTCCTTCAGTAAAGTGGGCAAAAATCTGGGATCCATTACATTTATTGGTGTGAAATGTTAACATTCTTGTCAACTGCAGAACAGAACAGAATTATCTCAATACAGATCATGTATATTTGAAACTGGTATGTGATAAAGGTAATGCTTTAAATCACTGGAGAAGAAAAATATCTATTCAATACACGGCGCTAAGCTGGTATTTAATATATATATAAATATAAATTCCACATATACAAAAATACTAAATATAAAAAATCAATATGATTGCATTGCAACAAAAAAGGAGAATATCTTTCTAGAGCTTTGAATTTTTTAAAAATTCTCTCAAAGCAAAACAAAGCAAAGCAAAGGAAAACAAAACCCTGAAACCATAAAAGAAAAACATTATCATGTTTGACCTAAGAATTAAAACTAGTTTGCATTGAGAACTACCATTCTCAAAGTTTAATAATAAGTTACAAATTAAAAGAAAATATTTTTAGAAGACATGGCAATCTAATGACTAATATTCGTAACATATGAAAAGCTCTGAAAAGAAAAAAAAAAATTCTCCCCTTAAAAAATGGAAAATGAGGCTGGGTACGGTGGCTCACACCTGCAATCCCACCACTTCAGGAGGCCAAGGCATGAGGATGGCTTGAGCCCAGGTGTTTGAGACCAGCCTGAGCAGCATAGTGATACCCCATCTCTAACTTTTTTAAATAAAAAATAAATAAAAATAAGAAAATGGTCTTCACTTAAAGATCAGAAAAAAATAAGTTAAAAAATGGATAATGTATCAGTAGGCAAATCATTGAACAATACCGACAAAATCTCACTAAAAGTTTTAAAGCATATGCAACCTCATTACTAATTAAGAAATAATAAATTTAGCAATGATAACATTATTTAAATATCAGGTGGCAACATTTAAAAAGATGGAAAATATCCAGTCATGTCAATATAAGGGAACATGGGCCTTTTCATGCAATTCTGGCTAGAGTGTAAACTGCTATAGCTGTTAATAGGACAATGTGACAATATTTATCAGTATTAAAAAGGTTCATTTACTTTGAGCCAAACATTTCTTCTGTCTGTATATATATACTCCAGACATACTTGTCCATGTGCACGAAGACAATTTTTCAATTCAAAATGATATCATTTGCATTTGTGAAAAATTTAAAGACTCCTAAATGATCACTGATGCAGAACTTGTTAAATAAATTATAACATATTCCCACTGAGGAATATTAGACAGCAATTAAAGAATGAGGTAGATTCCCCAACAGGTTTGGTTTACTGAAGACAGAAAGTTACAGCTCACACATTACATATAGAATAATTTCATTTGTTGTGAAAGCTTCAAATTACGAATATGGTTATAAAGATAATACATAATTATGTAAATGCAGAAACAAGGTCGGAAGAATTCAGCGCTTACACTACTTGCCACAATTACTCTGGTGCCACCTTTTGGTAATGATGTAGTTTACCATCCACTTATTTCAAATCAGGTGATTGTTGATGATTTTTAATTTAGAAGTTATTTGCTTTGTGCAATATTTTTCTCATGAAGTGAGATTTATAAATTTCTATATACATTCTATATATCTAAATTTTCATATACATTATATCCGTATAATTGAAATTCACATAAAATGTGACCAAACTGCATGCCTGTATTATTAACATTTTTTGCAAAGCAAATAT
The DNA here is from genome assembly GCF_037993035.2 of Macaca fascicularis. Taxonomy (NCBI): domain Eukaryota; kingdom Metazoa; phylum Chordata; class Mammalia; order Primates; family Cercopithecidae; genus Macaca; species Macaca fascicularis. The sequence continues at coordinate 95,492,545 of NC_088379.1, read as the reverse complement.
ATTAATATTGCACTTATGTAATGAGAAATTAATCAGAATTATATTGATATATTCTCTGTAATATTCTATAAACTATTATTCCTTATTAATATTTTATAAACTAATATTCCTTATTAAGAAAAGTATTGAAACTATTACGTGTGTGCAACATCTTTTAACAAATATTTCAACTGGCTAACATTCCTTTAACCTCATTTTGCTGCATGTGAATAGAGAACTTTGCCTATTATTTTCCTGTGTCAAAAACATCAATGACTTTTCATTACCTGTAGTAATGTGAATATTTTGTATCAAAGCATTTGCTTCATTTATTTTTACATTCTCTGAATTTAGCATAGTGATCAACCCACAGGAGAGGTTTCAATTAATGCGTTTTACTAGGAATGTATCAATTGTGCAGTAGAATTGGGGGACACTAACTTATTTATGTAATTTGATCAGCTCTATAATTTTAATTTTCCCAAATATAAAAAATCACACTCACCTGTAACCTTGGCCCTGTTCATGAATCAGGGATCAAAGCTGTGCTATAAGGAGAATTTAAGAAACTGTAGAAAAGAATAGACTTATCTGCATTGCTATTGGCTCTATTCTGAATCTTCAGGATGAAGGCTTCTGCCTGCTATTTAATGTCCAGGAGCAGCATTCCATTTTTTGCTTCTTTATGTTCCATTACTTTAGGAATGGGGTCTTGCCTTGCTCTAGTTCTTTGAGTTATTTCAGAGGGTACTATTTTACCCCTTTTTCCAATTTCTTTTTAGGGTCATTCATCTAGAGGAGGGCTCCACTTAAGTTTAATTGAAGGTCTGCATCTACTCCTGCTGTTACAGTAGCCCAAACTTCTTGAGACTGCACACAGCTTCCCTTCTAGGACATCTTTCATGGTGCCTACTGACTCTCTGCCCAGGATGCCTCAGCCACCTGTCTGTACCTGCTTCGACTGCTTCTGTTTTAAGTTCCTTTCTGTGCCTTTTTTGCTATTTTAGGTATGTCTGGACTTTCCAAGTCTCTGCCAAAATAATCACATTTTAGTATATAAAATCATGTCCATGGCACCCAGAACTGGACATATTGCACCAATGGAGCCTAAGCAGAGTAGGTTATGGTAGCAATTGCTAGTTACCCCTGCTGAAATGAACTTACACTTCTGTTAAGATAACACAAGCATTAAGTATTCATTGTCCATTTCTGCATCTGTATTACACTGTCTCATAACAGGTCTCCTGTGCTTTGATATATTGAAGCTTTCTAAAATCTCATGTTTATTTAATTCATTTAAACATGAATTTACAATTATTATTGATAATAAAATTTATCTTATTAGACATGAGTTACCATCTCTGTCCATAGAAACCATTCAGTTTTATTCTGCATGAGATGTTTCAGCCACCCTCCCCATCTTTGTTATTATTTCCAAATTTATGTCTCATGCGTTCCTCCAAGTTATTGATAAAAATAACCACTAGAAAAGAAATACCTAATGGATTAGTGACAAATACAGAGCCTTATAACAGACAACTGAAGATTGGCTGGCACTGATTTTTCCAACTGAAGCTATTTGTACTTTGTTATACAATGAGTTAGAAATCAACTTTTGGCTGGGTACAGTGGCTCATGCCTGTAATCCCAGTACTTTGGGAGGCTGAGGCGGTCAGATCACCTGAGGTCGGGAGTTTGAGATCAGCCTGGTAAAACCCCATCTCTACTAAGAATACAAAATTAGCTGGGTGTGGTGGTGTGTGCCTGTAATCCCAACTACTCGGGAGGCTGAGGCAGGAGAATTACTTGAACCCAGGGGGCGGAGGTTGCAGTGAGCCAGGATCACGCCACTGCACTCCAGCCTGGGCGACGGAATGAGACTCCATCTCAAAAAACAAAACAAAACAAAATCAACTTTTGTATACCACCTGATTTATTTTTCTCCTTTATTATTAAAATACTTAAAAAATGGTCAGGTGCCTTTATAAGTACCTACTCATATTTGTGCTTAATAGGCTACTTGTTATTGAATTACCAACAAAAATCAAACTCCAATAAAGCATCATTTTCTTTTTGACATCTTTCCTCATCCCTATGAGTAAATTACTTTAGTTCTCTCCATTTCTGCCTGATGCTCCAAAATCGTCTTCTTGAATTTATCACACTCAACTGTAATTGCTCTGGTGTCTTTCTCACTTCCGACAAGAGTATGAGGTCTCATGAGGTCAGGGATCATGTTCTCTATTACTTAAACTTCATATCAACACTTATTAGCATAATGCCTGACATGTAGAAAATACTAGTTTTAAGAATGAATAGACAAATTAATAAAAGATGGAATAGAATGCCACATTCTTATCAAATTTCAACCTTCTTCCCAGTTTCTCAAAGGTCACAGAGTTTGACAGTATGTTATCATTGTCATGTTATCCTAGACACATGAATCTATTTATTTATTTATTTTATTTTTGAACTGGAGTCTTGCTCTGTCATCCAGTTTGGAGTACAGTAGCGTGATCTTGGCTCACTGCAACCTCCGGCTCCTGGGCTCAAGCTATTCTCCTGCCTCAGCCTCCCAAGTAGCTGGGATTACAGGTGCATGCCACCACAACAGGCTCTTTTGTATATTTTTAGCAGAGACAGGGTTTCACCATATGGGCTAGGCTGATCTCAAACTTCCAACCTCAGATGATCCACCTGCCTCAGCCTCCCAAAATGTGAGTTTACAGTGTGAGCCACTGTGCCTGGGAGTGAATCCATTTCAGCAAACTTTCCACAACTTCTCTCCTTACTTTTCAATAACCTCTTAAACTCCTTCCTGTCCATTTTTTTTTTAATGGAGATCAGTGCAATTAGGTCAACAGTTCTTCCAATTCAACATTCTACCACTGTGCAAGTAGCATAACTGATATTTCATTTATAAGTTTCAATTTGTTCTGGTCTTTGCTTTCTGGACCCTAATATGTGCTCTAGTTATAATTTTCTATTAATCCTAGTTTCATATATCCTAAATGTTTATATTAAATTTGAACCAATTGGAGAGCACCTTACATTTTCAAAGCACCCTGTCTTTGCTAACATTTGTCATTTTTTTATTATAATTACTTGATTAATGTATGAGCTTCATCAGAAGAGGGGCTGTGTTGAGTTTATTCTATTCATTCAACTTTTCTCAGTACTCATTCAGAACTTACTCAACAGGAATTTGATAAATAAATGAAGGGATACATTGTGTTGATGATTCCTACTGTATTCTTACTTTTATTTGTATTACATATAATGTTATCCATCATATACTTTTATTTTAATTTTACTTTATATTTCATTGCTTACTTCTACTTTAGCATCAAAATCTTAATTTCTTCATGTAAACAGTAACATTGTGAGGGCAGATAATTGATCTTTGCTAGGGCACAATGGAGTTTCCAACAGATTAGTGAGGGAACCTATCGTTTTGCCTCTCCTCCAGTTTTACAATACACAGATGAAAGCATTCTACAAATCTGCTTCTAGGTCATATGCCCACACAGCATTTGCACTTCTCTGTATGTTTCATCCTGATTCCAATGCTCTATAAAATGTTTTCATTTCCATATTAATGGACACATTCTAAACTTTCAGTGCTTTTATGCTTCCCCATTTGTCAAAACTCTTTATATCAAATAAGGTCTATCTTTCTATTGCTCTAGAAATATTTCATATGCCCATTGCCAGCAACTTTCAGGAATACTAATACTTATCTGTTTTTATTAAGTTTTCAAATTCATTGTTTTAATTATTAACATTGTGTTCTTTGGTGTATAGATGGATAGAAATACTGTTTCAAACCATGTTTACTGCTTCTCCTTCAAACCATCAGTTTTTATTTTTGCTATTCTTTTTATATCACACCCGTTGTTTCTTATACTGTTTTCTGGGATCTTTTTTCCTCAACCCTTCATATATTACCTTAAAGCACAATTAGTTGTATCAGCAATCTTCAGCAAATATCTTACACCTGTCCCAAAGGGTTTACTTCATCCCTTGCTGTTAAACTATTATTTTGTTATCTTAAGCCATGACCTATGAAATTAAATGTTTTCGTTTGATGTCATAAACTGATTTATCCTTTTTATTTAGTGTCATAACCATCAATCAAGAGAATAATTAAAAACATTGTCTGGCAAATACATTAAAATATGTTCAGTGTTCCTAGTCACTAGGAAAATGCAAAACAAAACCACAATGCAATGAGATATAACTATGCACCTACTAAAACAACATAAAAGATACTGACAATGTCGAGTGCTGGCAAAAATTTGGAGCAATTCTCATACATTATTCATGGAAATGCCAAGTGGTTAGTCATTCCTTATAAAGTTAAAACTATGTATCTTATAACCAAACTATGGTACTTCTGTATAATTATAAAAGAGAAACAAAAACTGACATTCATACAAAAATCCGAATGTGAATGTTTATAGCAGTTTTATCCACAGTAACGCCAGACTGGAAACAACCAAAAAAAGATCCTTCAACTGGTAAATAGATAAAGAAATTGTATATTTATACAATCTACTACTTACAAATAAAAAGGAATACATGCAAGAACATGGATGAATCTCAGACATGTTACATGAAGTGAAAGAAGACAGACTCCAAAGCCTACACATATTGTATGAGTTTGTTTCTTAGATATTCGGGAAAAAATAAAATTGTCTGGGAAAAAAACAGATCACCGGTTGCCAGTGCTTGGGAGTGAGAACAGGGTTTAACTACAAAGGCGCATGAGGAAATTAGGGTTGGTGATGGAACTGATCTCCATCTTGATTATAGTGAAGGTTATATGACTATGTATTTGTCAAACCTCATAAGCTATCAACATTAGTACATTTAACTAAATGTAAGTTATACCACAAACAAATAAACTCACATTGTTTCAGGTCCCTTAATTTCCTACCTAGGATTTCAAAATCACTAAGAATATTATAGGTCATCATCCCGCCTTTTTTGTTGTTTATAAAACTTATTATTTTACCAAATGTAACTTCCCAAAAGTAATCTCCCTGCTCTTTGATTTCCATTCCATCCCCATTAGCTTTTCTAATTGATGCTCTCATTTTCTCATATCTAGATGATTACAGCAGTCTTAACACCACTTTGCCTGCCTCTAAACAACCCTCGTCCATATAGCTGTGAAATATGCTTCCCTAATTACAATGGGATATAACTGCACAACTATTAAAATGATAAAATAAAAGATACCGATAGTGTCATCATTGTCTGTTAAAAGTCTCATATTTAAATATTTTTTAATTTTTTAGACAAACTTTTTGGGCAAAGTTAACGTGCCCATGTGTATTTATGTGCACACAGGTAAAACACGGCCCTTTCATAAGTTGCTTAAGGGAGCGTAAACTGATACTCTCTGAAGAGAAACTTGGCAATATTTATCAAATTCTTTTAAAATGTGCATGGGCTTTGCACCAATAATTTTACTTCTTGGATGTTATCTTAAGGAAGTAAGATTAGAGATGTTCACAAAAATTTATTAGTGCAACACTATTTAAAATAGAGAAAAAATTTAAACTGTACAAAAGTCAAAAATCGAATACAAGTTAGATAAATACTTAGAATATGCTGTGGTGTGTTGTTTCTTTCACATTCAAAATAGCTTCATAAAAACATGGTATTCATATGCAAGTACCAAAATATCAAAAAAGTATAAAATATAACAGAACATAACACTGCTCTATAGGTATATCTTTCACTATCAATTTTTTTTTTTGAGATGGAATCTCACTTTGCCACCCAAGCTGGAGTGCAGTGGCACGATCTTGGCTCACTGCAACCTCCGCCTCCTGGGTTCAAGCTATTCTCCTGCCTCAGCCTCCCTAGTAGCTGGGATTACAGGCATGTGCCACCACACCCAGCTAATTTTTGTATTTTTATTAGAGATGGGGTTTCACCAGGTTGGCCAGGCTGGTCTCGAACTCTTGGCCTCAAGTGATCTGCCCACCTTAGCCTCCCAAAGTGTTGTGATTACAGTGGTGAGCCACCACTCCCAGCCTCACTAGCAAATTCTTCTAGAACAAAAAATTGCAAAGCTTACTGAGCCAGAGCCTTGCTTTCTAACTTGATCCCACTTAGGACTTAATATTTGTTGAATCAAGTTGAACAATTATGAATCATTATAACTTTCAAATCAAATTCATAATTCTAAAAATAATTCATTTGGCTCCTAAAACAAAAACTGCTTTAAAAAGTTTTAGCACAACATCTTAAGCTAATATGACCATGAATAATAGAAATTATATCTTTATTGTAGCATCCGTCTAGGAAGGTGTTTTACAAAGATCCTCTTGAGGTAAATCTGCAATTTCACATTTTCAAACAAACTTCCTAGTTCAAGTAAATGACTAAATACATGTACACATGATTGTGTACAAGCAATTTCTTAGTTGACAGTAAAGTCACTGAGTTTAGGTTACATATAAAAGGTAGTGTTGATGTCTCATTATTATTCAGATGATGATTTGGGATATTATGTATTTTTTATAACTTCCAATTTATTTTGGCAGGCCTGGAAAATGCAATCATATGCTAGCGTCCACATCAGATGAACTCATCCTCCTGTCTCTTTTGTTTCTTCTTGATATTCTCTCCCGACCTCTCTCTCTCCAGTTATGCTTTAGAGGTTGCTGTTCCTCTGATTCTGCTCTTACGTGAGTCCCCTGGCTCAGTTCACCCACACCCAGAGTTCCCAAACACCATTTTCATGCCAATATCCCTCAAATCTAAATTTCCACGCAAATTTCAAATCTTAACACTTGTTTAAGATTATAAAGTCTGGAAAGTAATTCTGAAAGGAAGGTTGATTAACTGTAAAACAATTGTTTACATTTTTGTAAAAAGTAAAAATATAGGTGTAGTTTAGAACTTTTATCATTCTGGCACAACATGCAATAATTTTTTCATTGATTGCTTTATTTCTACAAACACTGTGTCATAATTTCACTGGTAATTTGATTTTAGGGTAAAGACACTTGAGTTTAGATTTATTAATATTGATATCAATGGAGTGTCATGTGATATTTTCCCCTAAAACAATGCTGTCAACATAATCAGAATTAAAAAGTTCAAATTAGGTTTTTATCCTAAAATAATTATTATTTCTTTGGAGAGCCCATTTTAATCTATGTATAGTAAAACTGGCAATTAAAAAGTTAAAGTATGTTTTTCAGACTTCATATGCAGTTAATATATGACACAGCTATTATTTCTATGCTGTGATTTTTGTCAGGATGAAAATATCATGTTCACTTAGATCATTCCATAGCAAATTTACAATCTGTCATTTAATAATCCTGGCACCTTCCTTTTCATGTTTGATAATAAGTTACAAAATAATACTATTGTGTACAATTTTAAATTCATAATATAGTTAATGACCAGTACAAAAATATATGTTTATTGCATTTCATTTACAGACAAGAATCAAAATTCGTTTCAAATCCTTGGTGTCAAAGAAATTGTCTATTGTTGAGAAACAGCTCCTGTGATTCTTGCTTGGGAAAGAACCCAAGCATATGCAGTGACTGTGTAAATGGAACCTGGAATTCCTTCCCATTTCCTTTTTCATGTCAGAGCAAATGTTAGAAATTCTGGTTCAGAGAATGTGATCATTAAACGTCTGGGTTTCTGACTGTGCGCCTTAGATAGCCTGGCTACTTTACTGAGGACAAGGTGACGGAAAAGGTTGTCAATTTCGTCAGCATTCGCTCTTTAGCTGTCATCATCCTTCCTTATGAAGGGAATCATATGGAAATCTGGGGGAGTCTGTTCTTCTCACAGAGAGCCATGAACAAAAAGGAGTTCATTTACTATTCCCTTCAACACTGGTATGTTTTATTGACACAAACTGGGGAGGCCATCCCCAGCAGACAGGCCTCCTAACCAATTCTGACACAAAGAATATCTTTAAGATAATCTGCAGAAAAGAGTGAACAGAGCAGGCCAGAGACTGCTATCTTTAGAAAGGCCTACTTGGAAGGTTTTACCGTTGGTTAGCATCTGGGAACTTGACTTCTCTCCATTCCCTAACTGATAAGTGTCATTCACCATGCCCAGACTCTCTGTACAAACAATATGGCTTATGCTGAATATCTGCTTCCCTTCTGAGAGTCTGGGGTTTTGGTATGTCCTAGGCAGAGGATGCTAATGTGACCAGCCCCCAGTAGAACTCTTGGGTGCTGAGTATCTGATGGGCATGTCTGGGCAGAATTAATGTACACGTGTTACTAATTTTGTGTATGTGTATGTGGCTAGAAAAAAAGAGCACACAGAAATGCTGTCCATCATGGGAGGGATAAACATAAAAAGTGCTGCGCCTAAATTTCCCCAGACTCAGCTTGTATCTTTTTCCTTAGCTGATCCTATTATGAACTTTTTGCCCTAATAAACCACAGCTGTGAACACTATAGATGCACCAGATCCTAAGAGCGCTTCTATTGAATTACAAAATGCATACTTGCTTTTGGGGGACTTCTAAAACACATCATAAATTCTAAATTGAAGCAGATAGCTTTCAAAATTTAACTGGCTTATATTCAGCCATTTTGTACAGAAGATAACCTATTAGTTATCTTGAGGTATATTTGAAAATATTTTATAATATAGAAAAATCACATAAATAGTAGAAAATCACTTGGAGAAAACCACTTTTTGACATTTATTTTCAGTGCTTATCAATGTACATGTTTTTACAGTGTCTTTATATTTTGTATCCTATTCTTTTTGATTTGTCGTTGTATGATAACCATAAGCTAAGTTAGAAGCATATGCAGAGTTTGAAACAAAGTGACTTATCAAAGTAATAATAAGTAACAATGAAATGCCATAAGTTTGTAAATTATGTTGATGCATGGAAATATTAAGTGAAAATGTTGAGAAAATAAAAACATATACATTGAATATAGCTAAGAAAATTGCATCGTATAGCAATAACTTAATACACTATCTGCAGATTATATTCTTGATTCTCAAAATAAGCTTGTAAGGTTTGTATGTTATTCTTATTTTATAAATGAGGAAAGAAAGGTCTAGAAAAATAAATGGCTTATTACAAATAAATACATTGCCAGGCAGGACTTGAACCCTGGTGTCCTGATTCCAAGTTCAGGGCTCATTAGTCATCACAATTGCCTCTATGCTGAGTCACAAAATTTAGAAATGTTTTCAATGTGATATAAGGCAGGTAAATATTCACTAGATCCTCATTTTTTCTCTTTTAAATAGCATATATTCGCATCTATTATAATTTTTTAAATTACATTTTAAAACAGTACCAAATGTTTTATACAAAGTAACCTTTCTTGGGAGTACAGGAATAATTATTAATAAGAGAGGCTTATGAAGGAGGACTAAATTGGTAAACATTAGGGGAAAAGTTGAAATAAAAAGCCAATGGTTTCACAAGCAGGAGGTGCACATGCTCAACAGTGAGCTGCTGACATTGTGTTAAGGCAGGATTCAGCTGCTCTTGGAAGGGCAGGCAGCCAAAAGCTCTCTGCAGGGATAAGTCTGCCAATTGCTGTACAAACAAATCTTCAAAGATGAAATAAAAACCTCTTGGTGTCTATTAGAATATTGTTTAGAAACAAATCAAGTATTTAGCAATTGAACCAGAATAGCTTATCATCAGTGGCCTACTAGGAATCAGAATTAGCATGAATAAATGTAGGAATGGCTCAAAAGGAAGTGGCAGGGATGAGTACTCTGAATTTTGTCCTTGTTCGTCAGGCAAAGGAAAACCTTGTGACTATTTGATGGTGACTTTCAATAAGTACCCACTGGCCATATCCCAGAAAAGCCAAACTGAAAAGTAGCACCTCTACTTCCTCATGTGCAGAAACAAATTATCAGTATTTGGGTCTTCAAGAAAAGAGACTCCCTAAAAATATCAGCTCTGGCCATATGGAATATACAGATATGGCCAGACTGAAAAACATATGACGCATGAAACAGAAACAGAAAGAAGAGAAAGGCATGTGAACACACGCTACAATCTCTCTGAGCATGTGGTTGAGGACTGAGCCTGAGTCTAGCTGGCCAGAAGCCGAGCTCTATCACTTACTAGTTGAATTACCTTAGGCAGGATACTTGAGTTAATGTCTCCGAGGGTCAGTTTACTTATCTTCAGAATAAATAATAATACTTACCTCACAGGTATTGTTAAATGAAGTTATGAATATTGGGAATTTTCACAATGTCTAACATACAGTAAATATTAATGAATACTAACTAATGTCATATTATTACAGTATTAATATTATCAGGCTTCAAAGTAAGTTATCAGTTATTAAAATTAAGATTAAAACACTGTTTCTATTGCTTTTTTTCTATATACTGTACTTATTTTGCAAATGATGGCAGCTATAATCTGAATAATATGACTCTGAGATTCATAAGATGATGATAAATTATCTTCTGGCTTTAGTTATGTGGGAGAGCAATGTGCCTGTATAATACCTATATAATATCAAAGGTGAAATGAAACAGCCAAATTTAAGCAGTATGTCCCACTCCTGGTATAAAACAGGGTATCAAAAGTAGTAGTTTATTCTGCAATTGTTTGATTCTTACAAGAGAACTTAGCCTGAGTTCATTGGTTTCATCATCTTTCATAGCCCTTGCCTGCTGAGCTGCCCAGTGAGTGACATCTGTTCTATGACCCATGGAAGTCTGGCTGGCTTAATGGGCATGCAAACCTATGCACCCACTTAAAAGGGTCCCATACATTTTGTTGCTGGCCCGGTCTGGCATAAAATGAATATCTACCTTGCACATGGGAATTAGGCCTTTATTACCTTGACATCATTATTGGTATCTTCACTTAAAATAAAGAACTTTTATTTAATAGTTATTTTTGGTAGACAGGAACATAAAAAGTTCTATTCTCAGTAAATAAAGGAACAGGAAGCAATGTTATCAAAGCCTTATTGGAAAAGAAGAATCAAAACTGAGTTATTTCTTATTATTAGCTTATTAAGCTCAATATTGAGTCAATCACAAGTATCTAGATACAATTTTTATAAGGTCCTAACATGGATTCATTATATTATCAAAGTTTAAAAGTTCTTATGTTCTATAAATGTTTTTGCCTCAATTTATTTGAGGCTATTTCAATTTTATACTTACTACAAAAATAGCATATATATATGTTTAAAAAATGGCATAGCTTGCCTGATGTATGGTCACACATGCTGTATAGCTAATTGAAGATCATGATAAAGTGTCCACGTGAAGACCAAGAATAGAAATAGTATGAAAAAACAACTCCTTATATTTCCCAAAATTGTTAATGTAAGAACATCTTAGTTACTGTCTTTCTCTGGGAAACGTATAAGTCTAAATAGTTTGTTCTATGTTCCTACAGAAGTAAAATTAGTTCTATTAGTTCAGATTAATCTGGGGGAGTCATAAATAAATATACTAATTTAAATAGTGGAGAGAATTCAACTCTTATTGTTATTTTTAATATTATCAAAACATACATTAAATAAGAGTCATATTATGTTAGAATAATGGTCATCCTTTGTAATGAAAAAGCAATAAAGTACAAAATTCATTAAAATGGGCTATAATTTAACAACAGACTCATATGAGAAAAACACAGCCATTTCTTTTTGTAAGAATGAATAGCCATTCTTATTGTGAAAAGATTATTCAATATTACTTATATGACAACCATATTCATAAAACACTTATTTCATACAGAGGTACTATTATGCAATTTATATGCACCACACAATTCCTCTTTCTTCCAAAATACATGCTTCTTCTTTGGTGTTTAGAACATCTGTTAATGGTACCACTATTCTGTCATTTCCCAAATTCAAAACATGGGAAAAGTCTAGGTCTCTCTCTTTTCCAAGTGTCATGCATTAAGGCTGTGAACAGATCGTGGTTTTTTTTTACAGTGATGCAATCTTCAGCATATCCCTACTAAGCACCTCAGCGAATCACCTATTGCAATCTCATCACCTAAAAGGAAGAAACTAAGGCCTAGAGAGGTGAACGTTTTACCTAGTGCTATTAACTAACTCAGAAACTTACTAATACAGCTAGGATCAGAGTCAAGATTTGATGTTCCTCAAATCATTTTTCTTGACACTCTCCCTCTGTTTCTGTTTATGGGAGCTTTTCAACATTTCTCACATCTGCCTTAGAGCTTCCTCTATGCCTCTTGCCAATATTCATTCAGTAACATCCCTAATATCACCTCTGCAATCACACTATACACTATTGCTAGCTTCACGCTTTTGAGTTGCAGCTCTTACCACAACCAATCCACTGATACAAATTTTCAGACACCTACTCTTTACAAAATCATGTCTAAGCACTTAGCTTGGCATTGATGACCTTCTATGATTTACCCAAATCTATTTCCTGGACATTCATTGTCAGATCATCATTGAACAGATATTTACTGAGTTCCTATTGCATATCAAAATGAGCAAGTCTGGTCTATCAAAGATCTCCTTGCTTAACAGCTTTGTTTAATTACTTGTACAAAGCAAATTGTTCTATAGGAGCAAATTTAATTATTTTATAGAGGGCTAGTCAGAAAAATTTTAGAAACTTATAGCCAAATATACACTAGAAATATTTGTTTTGTATTGATGCCTAAAATACTGTAAGATAGATTCAGATTTAAATGTCAGTCATCTTCACAACTTGACTATCTACCCAAGTTCAGGTATGTTGTTTTATATTTAATGGTCTTGCTCAACTGTACAGATCTATTAAATATCATTTAAGTAAAAAGAGAGATTAAAAGTTACTTTTCAGTAACAGCTTACCAGTATATATTACGTTGTCTGTGTTTCTTTGAGTCCGGCCTATCAGGACAGTGGTAAGATTTACCGTTGGTTTCTTAAGCATATTAATTTTCTTCGGCAATGATTTTACTTGCTTCTTAGACTTGACAACATTTGCCAGACTACCAGGCAATGATTGATCTATACAACAAGTTAAATTAGAGAGGACAGCTTGAGTTTTTATTTGAATTATTGGTTCCACAAATTCTGTCAGACCTTTCTGAAGAAGTTGAATATCTGGCAGGGAACGTTTTATCCACTTAGGTATGGTAGCATTCAGTTCTGACACACTTGTAGAAGCATTGTGACACATTGTTAAAACTTCATGGAGAGTTTTGTTAAGCAAAAAGAAGTTACTTGAAAGATGGATGGATTTTGCTTCCAATGCCTTAAATCTAGAATTCAATACTTGCAGTTGAAGAGCCTGATCTCTCTCATTTGTAACCACATTGCCTTTTTTAAGTGAAATATAATAAGGTATGAGCGTCTGGGTAACTTTAGACTCAATGTCTTGCAACCGAGTTTCCAAATTTTTGGAAATCTTGGTGGCTAACAGCATTTTTTCTTCCAAATGACTCATATTTTGCTGGTAATTTCTCACTTGGGAAGTGGTTTCATTGAACATTTGAAACATCTTTTGGAAGTTGGACTGATTTAGTTTCTCATCTCTAGGAATACCTGCAAGGGTCTTGGCAACTTGCAAAACAAAGTTGTATCTCTGATTGTCATTGATCAAAATCTGAATAGAATCATTCAGACGTTGGAACTGAGGAATAAATGTCAAAATAGTTTCCATATCAGAGGTACATTTATGATGGACCTCATGATTATCTTTAATAGTACTTAAAGTCTCTTTTAGGGCATAGTTATCTTGAATGAAATCAATAGCATTATTTACAATAGTCATTGTCTTATTTAGGCCATCTTCCATTTCTAAGGCATATTCATTGATACGTCTTTCTAAGGTATCATCACGACTCTGTACTTCATTTCTAAGTAAGTTGTGTCTTTTTGTAAGTTCTTTGATAATAAAATTTAGACTATTGACAGCACTAGTCAGATTTTCTATCTTTTTCCTTGTCACTATTGCTTCCTTTGGTTGTTCATATGTCATTGTCTGTCTGAGTGATGCTCCCTGCTCAAGCAAGGGTTGAAGGATCTCCATATCATAAGTCAAATCATTTAGTTGCTCACTCATTTGATCCATCTTATTGTCCATTGGAAACAGAACTTCAGCCAATGTTTGGTTTAACACATGTAAATTCTCTTCTGTGTCCTTAAGTTGAAATTTAAAATCATTTCTGCATTTGGATAACATGTCTTCACATTCACCTCTGAGAGACTCTTTCTCCATCTCTAAAGAGATGGTGAGATTGTTAATCTTGCTTTCTTGAATGTGCAAATCTTCAAACAGTTGCAGCATCATCAAACTCTGCTTCTTTATATTCTCATGTAAAGTAGACATGTATTCAGTGACATTATTGCTAAGTGACTCAATGGCTGGAACATTCTTCTGGTCTGATACCTGTTCAGTGGATAAAAGCTGCTCATGTACTTCCTTCAATTGAGAAAGAGTTTTATTGAGGGATTCATAATACAGAATGCTTCTTGAGTGTTCCTGTTCTAGAGCACCTTCTAAATGAGTCTGCTTTACTTCTAGTTCTTTAATAGGCTTCTCACATGTAACAGTCATTTCTTGCCTTACATTCACAATGTGATTCCTTAGATCTACTATATCAGTCAAAGTGGGCCGATCGTCTTGCATTAAAACAGACTTTTGCTGGGCTGCTATTGAAACCACAGATTCATTAACTTTTTTAATTATTTGCCTGGTGCTTTCAAGGTCCTCTGATAGACTTGATACAGTCTTGAAGAGCTGTGCTACGGTGTCTTGCATGTCATTTTGAAACATTTTAAATTGTTCTCTTACTATGTCTCTTACCAGTACATTAATGCTTTTTGATTTTAGATCTAGAGAAAGAAACAATAAATAATACATAATTTTCATTATATGAGACTTTAAGCATCTCTAAAAAGATTAAAAAGTTTGAAATTAAACATTAATAACATGTAATAATAAAAATACCACTTAACTACATTTACTTATAAAATTTTAAAAATTACTATAACTTACAAAAGGTGATCAATTCCTTAAATAATAAATCTGAGAGGAGATATCACTTGCAAAACATACTAGAACATAATAAAACCATAAAACTAAGGTCCTTTGGATGAAAGACATGAGGGAACTACTACTGACTTCAGTAATACACTGTTGTGTGTAATAATTCTAGCTCTAGTTTTAGTTTTGTATGAAAATAAATGGCTTTGGGCTTTCTGCTTTAGTAAATAATACCTGGTGTTAGCTCATGACTGTGTTATTAGGTTTCTAGTAATTAAGTTTCAGAGCTTATGCTTTGAGCTTATAAAAGCTAATAAATTGACTTCTGGGGAAAATCTTAATGATATTCTCAAATGAGGAAAAAATGAAGTAATATTCATAAGATTTAATACTGGTTTATAATAACAATAAAATAATAATAATGAAGCTTGGGAATTTCAAAATTAAGTCTTCCTCCAATGAAAATAGGAATTCAAGATACACCTGACATATTATTATAGTATGACATTAATTTTTAACAAAAAGAGAAGAGAAAACTTGCAAGTAATGAAACACATAGTACTGTCTCAAATATTAGAAAACATGGATTAATTGTAAGACATGATTGCAGTAGTCTCTAAACGTAGCATAAAAAAAGGAACAGGAAAAGTATACTGGACTATTCACAGTTATTAATATTCATAACTATTTAGAATAGAAAATGACTATTTAAAATATAAAAAAACTTGCATACAAAGACAGAAAACAGAAAAAAATACATATACTAGAGATATATTTATAATATCTAGTGATGAAGTACACATAAATGGAAGATATGTCCATTCACATTCAAAATATAATTAATATGGCTTGGCTGTGTCCCCACCCAAATCTCATCTTGAATCTTACTTCCCATAATCCCCACATGTTGTGAGAGGGACCCAGTGGAAGGTAATTGAATCATGGGGGTGGGTTTTTCCCATGCTATTCTCAAGATAGTGAGTTCTCACAAGATCGGATGGTTTTATAAAGGGCAGTTCCCCTGCACACACCCTCTTGCTTGCTGCCATGTAACACATGGCTTTGCTCTTTCTTCGCCTTCTGCCATGATCATGAAGCTCCCCTAGCTATATGGAACTGTGAGTCCATTAAACCTCTTTTTTGTTTTTATAAATTACCCAGTCTTGGGTATTTCTTCATAGCAGTATAAAAATGGACTAATATAGTTGTTACCAGTAGAGTGGGGAATGGTTATCAGTAGAGTGAGGTACTGCTATTAAGACACCTGAAAATGTGGAAGCGACTTTGGAACTGGGTAACGGGCAGAGGTGGGAATAGTTTGGAGGGCTCAGAAGAAGATAGGAATATGTCAGAAAATTTGGAGCTTCCTGGAGACTTGTTGAATGGTTTTGACCAAAAAGTCCAGGCTAGGTGGTCTCAGATGGAGATGAGGAACATATTGGGAATTGGAGCAAAGGTGATTCTTGATATGCTTTAGCAAAGAGACTGGTGATATTTTGCCCCTGCCCTAGAGATCTGTGGAACTTTGAACTTGAGAGAAATGATTTAAGATATCTGGCAGAAGAAATATCTAAGCAGCAGAGTTCAAGAAGTCACTTGGGTGCTCTTTTCAGTTTTATTAATTCGCAAATATATGGCTTGGAATTGGAGCTTATGTTTAAAAGGGAAGCAGAGCATAAAAGTTCAAAAATTTGCAGCCTGATGATGAACTAGAAAAGAAAAAAAAAAATTTCCTGAGGAGAACCTCAAGCTGGTGGCAGAAATTTGCATAAGTAACAAGGAGCCAAATGTTAATTGCCAAGACAATGGAGAAAATGCCTTCAGGACATGTCAGAGTTTTCAAAGCAGTGCCTCCCATCACAAGCCGAGAAGCCTAGGAGGGAAAAATGGTTTCATGGGGACCTTGCTCCATTGTGCTGTTTCAGGACTTGGTGCTCTGTGTCCCGGCCATGGCTAAAAGGGACCAATGCATAGCTCAGGCCATTGCTTCAGAGGGTGCAAGCCCCAAGCCTTGGTGGCTTACATGGGGTATTGGGCTTTCAGATGCACGAAAGTCAAGATTTGAGGTTTGAGAACCTCCGCCTAGATTTCAAAGGATGTATAGAAACACATGGATATCCTGGCAGAGGTCTGCTTTAGGGCAGAGCCTTTATAGAGAACCTCTGCTAGGGTGGTGCAGAAGGGAAATGTGGGGTGGGACCCCCCAAACATAGTATCTACTTGGGCACTACCTAGTGGAGCTGTGAGAGGAGGGCCACTGTCCTGCAGACCCCAGAATGGTAGATTCACTGACAGCTTGCACTGTGCATGAGGAAAAGCCACAGACACTCAACATCAGCCCATGGAAGCAGCTGGGAGAGAGGCTGTACCCTGTAAAGCCATGGGGTGGAGCTGCCCACTACCATGGGGACCCACCTCTTCCATCAGTGTGACTTGGATATGAGATATGGAGTCAAAGGAGATCATTTCGGAGCTTTAAGATTTGACTGCTCCACTGGATTTCGGACTTGCATGAGGCCTGTAGCCCCTTTGTTTTGGCCAATTTCTCCCATTTAGAATGGGTGTATTTACCCAATGCCTGTGCCTGCATTATATCTAGGAAGTAACTAACTTCCTTTTGATTTTACAGGTTCATAGGCAGAAGGAACTTGCCTTGTCTCAGATGAGGCTTTGGACTGTGGACTTTTGAGTTAATGCTGAAATGAATGAAGACTTTGGGGGACTGTTGGGAAGGCATGATGGTTTTGAAATGTGAGGACATGAGATTTGGAAGGGGCCAGGGATGGAAAAATATGCTTTGGCGTTGTCCCAACCCAAATCTCATCTTGAATTGTTGCTTCCATAATACCCATATGTCATGGGAGGGATCCACTGGGAGATAATTGAATCATGGGGAGGGGTTTATCCCATACTGTTTTCATGATAGTGAATAAGTCTCACAAGATCTGATGGTTTTATAAAGGGCAGTTCCCCTGCACATGCTCTCTTGCCTGCCACCATGTAAGGTGTGGCTTTGCTCCTTTTTCACCTTCTGCCTTGATTGTGAGGCCTCCCCAGCCACGTGGAACCAAGTCCATTAAACCTCTTTTTCTATATAAATTACTCTCTCTCAGGTTTTTTTTTTTTTTTTTGTAGCAATATGAAAATGGACTAACACCATAATCAATGACTATAATGTTAAATACAACATAATGCAAAGCATTTTAGACAGGAAAGTCTGTACAATGGGATATTGCCATCAGTTAGGGCTACTAGGTAGTCTATTAAAGAAAGATCATCCTTGGATTAAAAGAATAGGCTCTACATGTCTCTATTTTGTAAGTAAGTTTTAAAAAGCACTTAACATACATGAGGGACTTACATAAAATATGTGAAAGAGTGATTATTAAAATATAATGATGTTTGAGCATTTTGATATTGACAACTTTGTACAAAAACAAAGCTGTAAATATTACAATTTAGATGGATAAACGTTTCTCTGGAAATCCTACATCATAAAGATCAGTGTTGCCAGATGAAAAAAAAAATGGAAAAGATATTTTACTTTACTTTTTATAAACTTAGTGGAAACTAAAGTAAGTTTAAAAGTCCAAAGATCAATTTGTATGTAATTGAAAAAGAAAACAAAACATGAAATATGGAATAGTAATCAATGACCACAGCCTTAAAGTACTAAGAAAAGGCTAAATGAATTAGAAAAGACTAGCCACAATTAAGATAAATTATGCAGAAATAGTCCTAGCATTTGTATCAAATAACATGGATAATCACACCAGAAAGGCTTTAAAATATTTTTATCTTCTACATTTTGCTTAGCATTTAACCAGTCACCCATTTATTAAATAAATATTCATGAAGTACATTCTATATGTTATACAGAGAAAGTAAAATTTAGAAAATTAGACTTCTGGTCTTAAAAAAGAATATGTAAGTATCATTGAGTGTAAGGTACTATTCAATAGTAATATTAATATTACTCTTTCTAATAAGAACATTTAGTCATTTCCCATTAGTTAAAAATGACTCTAATTCTCCTGATGTCAAAAACTTGATGAAATATAATAAAACATTTAAGGTTCAGATTAGACCTTCTTTGACTTTATAACCTTACAATTTTTCAAAATTTAAAAGAAATAATAAAATTTAAGCTTTATTGACTTTATTAGTTGTGAACAATTACAATAAATGTTTAACTTCAGCAAACAAAAAAAACTACATGACCTGAAAGCCATAATAAGAGTAACAATAAGCAAAAACTCTGCAGATAGATAAAACTCAGTACAAAAGCTTGATCAATATAATTAGGAAAAAAAATGAAAATGAATAATATAAATTAGCTATTATGCTTTAACACTTTTTTGGAAAAATACATTGAAGAGAGTGCAAAATCACAGCAATGTCTGAAAAGACATTAAACAGATTATTAGCTTAAAAATGTGTTTTGGGATAAGAAGCTTTTCAGATGACATTCCTACAATTTGTTACTAAACAAGCATCTGTGCAAGAATCTGATTTTGCAAGAACATATCAAAGTGCTTTATGTTAATATTTGAGTGGGCATATCGTTTTAATTCTATTTGATTCTGTTTCCTGTGACTGATATGCTTCCACTTTCTTAAATGCATATTACATTTGGTGACTTACGAGATATATTTGGTATCAGATACCTTCGCATGCCCCTTCTGTGACTGTGAATGTATGGCCTTTTAATAACATTTAGGTGCCTCTTAAGGTATCCACCTCCTCTTAAGGAGTTGAGACATTTGATTTTCAACAGTTTCTATGGCTACTGTCAGATTAAGCAGTGTTTTTCACCTTGAATGTAAAATAAACAAGGGAGGAAGCTGTGGTTTCACTAGGCAAGCACAGCACCTTGCAGGTGGGTTTAGTTTTTGTTTCCTGTAAGAATATTCATTAACTTCAAGCCCTCTGGTTCTTATAATTAACGACTGTGCTCAGTATACAATTAATTCCTCCTATTGAGGAGGGAGTTTCATTATTAACGCTGTTGCTGTGAGTGTGTGATTTTTCTCCTGTGTCAGTGCCACAATCTTTGTAGTAGGCTGGTAGGTCACAAAAAACAGGTGACAGGCTAATTCTCTTAGCTCATGAGAACCAACTCTTGCTAAACAAATCTCATTCAGATGGTTATAGTCAATTACACACTGTTTCTATTTGACTTCTTTCTCATGCTGTCACGTCAGGGGGAAAAATATTTCCTTCTCATGCTTAGCATTGGTAAGGTTGGGTCATATCAGATACGTAGGACAAGGTCTCTCTTTTAGTGGCTGAGTAGCAGCAATTATTTATATGATTAAAAAATCATAATTGTTGTTGAGTTATGTAAGTGTCTGTACTGGTAGATGATATATTAAATATCCACCTATTTGTCTTTTTTAAATCTGAGAACCACAATAGAGAAAAGATAACTTGTGAATCATAAAAATTGGGTTGTACACTGAGTTTTTTAATGAATAAAGCAAAGGGAAAAAACCCAGTAATCCTGAAACTTGCAAACAGACAAGTTTCATACAATAAACCCATTTGGGACACTCCCAGGAACCAAACTAACTGCATGCCTAGAACATCCTTGCCCTACCTGAAACTCTTTTGCCTGGTTAACATCGAGATGGTTTCTCCTTCTAGATGCTTTCCCTGGTCCCCTTAGATTGGATTTGTTGCAAGTGTCAAGTAGTCCCATTGTATCCTGTGTATAACACTTTCATAGCAATTACTCACTATGCATAAATCTCTGTGGCAGGCAGAATAAGACACACCCATTTCCCCCAAGGTGTCCATATGCTAATTCCCCATATCTGTGAATATGTATCTTACATGGCAAAAGGGACTTGGCAAATGTGATTAAAGTTAAGTGCCTTGAGATAGGGAGATTTTTCTGATTATCCAGGTAGGTCCAATGGAGTTACATGGTCAGAAAGATGCAGAGAGAACTCAACACAATGTAGCTGGCTTTAAAGATGGAGGACTATGAGTCAAGAAATGCAGTGGCTTCTAGAAGCTGGGAATGGACCTCAGTTTACAGACATCAAGAAAACAGGGACCTCAGTCCTACAACTGCAAGAAAATGAGTTCTGCCAACAACTTGGATTAGCAGAAAATGGATTATCCTGTAGAGCCTCCAGAAAGAAACATAGCCTGCTTTTAAGCCCACTGCTTTAAGAGCACAAAATTCAGGCAAAGCCTATTCACATATATAAATTTTTTTAAATATTAATAATAACTGGAATGTTTTAGGATATATTTAGTAGATTTTACACCATAACCTAGAAAATTTTGGGGCTAACGATACACTTCAGATTAATATTGAGTCAAACAGGCATCTAGCTGTCTTGATCCCCTAAATGTATCTTTATTCTTGAAGTGGATAACACAATGGAAGTAAATTAATATGACTCGCGTTAACTAAAAATGAATATAAGTAAGGCTATAATTAGATGCATTATGTTTATCAACCAAATGGAATATTCAAAGACTTCAGTATATATAATAAAATGTAGATATTTCAAATTATTTCAGAATTTTAGTGATTTTATATCTCATTCAAAAAATATCTTTCTTAGGTTTCCATACCACCCAGACTAAAGCAAAGATCTCGAAGTGATGTAAGAAAAGAAAAATGAATCATTTGCTTCCTGTGTTACTGAATGAATAATTTATTTTATTTTATTTTTACCTTTTAGAAGAGATTGAAATTCTCTGCCTTTATCTTCATTGACTTTTCCTTCTAGGGAAGAGTAAGTGTTCCTTATGTCATTCACAGTCAAAGAAATATTATCAATCTTGTTCTGCAGAAGTGTCAGTTTCTTTGCCTGGTAGTTTACCTGGTCAGTCATTTTTCGCATCACTTCTGCATATAGAAGAAGAGAAAATTGAGACCATTTAAAAATATATTTTGACCCATAGTTTGTATCATATAATGGAGAAAAACTAAAACCCCCTTTCTTCTATCATCTGGAGCACAACAAGGATGCTCACTTTCACCACTGTTTTTCAACAAAGCACTAGAAGCTCTAGCTAGAGCAATCAGACAAGACAAAGAAATAAAGGGCATTCAAATTAGAAAGGAAGGGGTCAAAGCATCCTTGTTTGCAGATGATATGACCTTATATTTGGAAAAACCTGAAGACTCCACCAAAAAACTATTAGAATGGATAAATGAATTCAGTAAAATTGCAGGATACAAAACCAACATATGAAACTCAGTAGCATTTTTATATGCCAACAGTGAATAAACTGAGAAAGAAAAAAAAGTAATCTCATTTACAGTAGCCACACACAAAGTTAAATACATAAGAATTCAATTAACCAAAGAAGTGGAAGATCACTATAATGAAAACTATAAAACACTAATGAAAGAAATTGAAGATATGTCATGTTCATGGATAGGAAGAATAAATATTGTTAAAATGTCCATACTATCCAAAGCAACCTTCAGATTCAATGCAATCCCTATCAAAACACTGATGACATTCTTCACAGAAATACAAAAAAAAAAAAAATCCTAAAATTTATATGGAACAACAAAAGACCCAGAATAACCAAAGTTTACCTAAGCAAAAAGAACAACTGAAGGAACAACTGGAGGAATCATATTACCTGACTTCAAATTATAATACAGAACTATAGTAACCAAAACAGCATGGTACTGGAATAAAAACAAATAGACCAATGGAATAGAATAGAGAACCCAGAAACAAATCCACATATCTACAGTGAGCTCATTTTCAACAAAGGTGCCAAGAACAAACACTGGGGAAAAGACAATCTCTTTAATAAATGGTGCTGGGGAAATTGGATGTCCATATGCAGAAGAATGACTCTAGACCTCTATCTCTTGCCATGCACAAAAATAAAATAAAAAAGGATTAACTATTTAAGTCTAAGACCTCAAAACATGAAACTCCTACAATAAAACATTGGAGAAAGTCTCTAAGACATTGGTCTGGGCAAAAATTTCTTGAGTAATACCCCACAACCACAGATGCTCAAAGTAAAAATGGACAAATGGGATCACATCAAGTTTAAAAGCTTCTACACAGCAAAGGAAACAACCAACAGAGTCAAGACACAACCCACAGAATGAGAGAAAATCCTTGCAAACCACCCATCTGACAAGGGACTAAATAATCAACATATATATGAAGGTCAAACAACCCTATAGGAAAACATCTGATAATCCAATCAAAAAATGGGCAAAAGATTTGAATAGACATTTTCAAAAGAAGACACACAAATGGCAAACAGGCATATAAAAAGGTGCTTAGCATAACTGATCATCAGAGAAACTCAAACCAAAACTACTATGAGATATCATCTCACCTCAGTTAAAATGACTTATATCCAAAAGATAGGAAATAACAAATGCTGACCAGGATGTGGAGAAAAGGGAACCGCCACACCCTGTTGGTAGGAATGTAAATTAGTACAACCATTATGGAGAACAGTTTGGAGGTTCCTCAAAAACTAAAAAGAGAGATACCACATGATCTAGCAATCCCACTGCTAGGTAAATACACAAAAGAAAGGAAATCAGTATATCCAAGAGGTATCCACACTCTCATGTATTTTGCAGCACTATTCGCAGCAATAGCCAAGATATGGAAGAAATATATGTGACCATCAACAGATGAATAGATAAAGAAAATGTGGTATATATGCACAATGGAGTATTATTCAGCCATTAAAAACAAAGAAACAACATGGATGCAACTGGAGATCATTATGCTAAGGGAAATAAGCCAGGAACAGAAAGACAAATATCACATGTTCTCACATATTTGTGGGATCTAAACATCAAAACAATTGAACTCAAGGAGATAGAGAGTAGAAGGATGGTTATCAGAGGCTGGGAAGGATAATGGCTGATTGGAGTGAGGTGGAATGGTTCATCTCCCAGGTGCAAGCGATTCCTCTGCCTCTGCCTCCCAAGTAGCTGGGACTACAGGTGTGTGCCACCACGTGCGGCTAATTTAGTAGAGACGGGATTTCACCATGTTGGCCAGGATGTTCTTGATCTCCTGACCTTGTAATCCACCCGCCTTGGCCTCCCAAAGTGCTGAGATTACAGGCGTGAGCCACCACACCCAGCCTAAAACCATTTAAATGTTTAATTAAAAATTAAATATATATGTGTGTGTGTGTGTATATATATATATGTTTAAAAATATATAAATACAAATTTGTTTTTTATTTGAGTATAAAAATTTTGTTAGAGGCTGGGCACAGTGGCTCACAGCTGTAGTCCCAGCACTTTGGGAGGCTGAGGCAGGTGGACTGCTTTGGCCCAGAGGTTCAAGACTA
This sequence comes from Macaca fascicularis, assembly GCF_037993035.2. Lineage (NCBI taxonomy): Eukaryota > Metazoa > Chordata > Mammalia > Primates > Cercopithecidae > Macaca > Macaca fascicularis. The sequence goes on along the minus strand of NC_088379.1, from coordinate 95,468,263 downwards.
GCCTGGGCAACATGGCTAAACCTCATCTCTGTAAAGAAAAAAAAAAATTAACCAGGCATGGTGGCACACGCCTGTAGTCCCAGCTGTTTGGGCACCTGAGGCAGGAGGACTGGTTGAGCTCTGGAGATGGAGGCTCCAGATGCATGATCACTTCACTGTACTCCTGCCTGGGTGACACAGAGAGACCCTGTCTCTAAAAACATTAATAAGTAAATAAATAAATAAATAAAAATAAAAAAGAAGAACAAAATAAAGAATGAATAAGACCTACTATTTAATAGCACAATGTTGTGACTATAGTCAATAATAATTTAATTATACATTTTAAAATAACTAAGAGAATATAATTGGATTGTTCGTAACCGAAAGGATACATGCTTGAGGGGCTGGATACCTCCTTCTCCATTATGTGATTATTACACATTGTGTACCTGTATCAAAACAATATATACACCTACTATGTACCCACAAAAATTAAAAATTAATTATATGTATTTAAAACCACTTAATTTTTTATTTTTTATTTTTGAGACCGAGTCTCGCTCTGTTGCCAGGCTGCAGTGCAGTGGCATGTTGTCGGCTCACTGCAATCTCTGCCTCCCGGGTTCAAGAGATTCTCCTGCCTCAGCCTCCCAAGTAGCTGGGACTACAGGAGGGCACCACCATGCCTGGCTAACTTTTTTTATTTTAGTAGAGACGGGGTTTCACCATGTAGGCCAGGATGTTCTTGATCTTCTGACCTCATGATCCACCTGCCTCAGCCTCCCAAAGTGCTGGGATTATAGACATGAGCTACTGTGCCTGGCCTAAAACCACTTCAATTTTTAATTAAAAATTAAATATATATATACATTTAAAATCACTTAAATTTCATGATAGATTTGAAGGTAATTCAAATAAACTATATTTGCACTAATACATTTGAAAATACAAGCCTATATTCATTTAGCAAATGGCAACTTGAATGTTAAGACTAAGTGTAGAAATTTGTAAAAAGCATTATAATAGCTTCGATTTCTAAAATGTTTTAACTTTTCTCAGAATTTTCTGTTTTAAAAAAATTATTTCAAAGAGTTACTGTTACACTCTCAAAAAGAAACAAAGGGGCAGAAAACCAAAATAACTTGCTCGCAGTTACAGAGCTGATGGCTCATCTTCTGCTTCCAAATTCAATACCTCGATATTAAAAATATGCAGCTGTATATATGTATGTAGTTGTAGCTATGTTCTGAGAATTTTATTGTTTACCGAGGTATTCATTAATCAAGGATAAAGAGACTTATAATTTAGTTTGAATCACTTTATATAGCAATAATACTGTCTATCCCTTTACACATGTATTGCAGTAATTCAAGAATGTTATGGTCTTTTATAAAGATACTGAATTTCAATCCCTTAAAAAATTACAATACCATTGTTAGGGGATATTCAGCTGCGTTCTTAAAGACAGCCCTTTAAGTGACATTTCTTAATTGAATGCCTTGTTTTGTATGACTAGATCCATGCCAAACACAGTGAATAGATGTTTTAAGCAGCAACCAACCTTATGTTTGTCAGAGCTAAAGTTTAGCTTAAAAGAAATGGCAAAACCTGATTAGAAAGATGGAAAAACATGTGACATGCCAGCTTTGGATCAGCAGGAGGTTCTTGTTGATTCTTAGTCATAATTTCGTTTCTTAGGGATCAGCACCTGTTAAGCGATCTCTTATCAATGAATGGAAGAGAGCCTTCTTAGATCCCTTAAAATAATACGTTGTTCCTTCCATGTCAAGGGTCTTCCATAATGGCACTCTTTGGAGAACGAAAGTTTGGTCTTGTTTTGGAAACCTGTGGTTTCCTTACAACCTAATATCATAGCATTTTTATTCCTTCTGTGTTTGCACACAAAGCTTCAATAATTGTACATGGTCTTTTCAGTACCTATTATAGCTTACCCACAATTTCTCCCAACATCCAGCACCAGTAGAAAAGGACTGAGAAGTATGCTAATGTGTCACCATCAATCATTTGACAGCTAAGAGATTTCTTGCTTAGAAGTTGTAATAAATAGCACTGGCAATAATTGGGTTAGAGATGATAGCAATTACAGTCTATGACCTGGGTCACCACAGTCTTGCTGCTGCTGCTCAGCTACTCCTCTGCCAACAGCTGTATGACTTTCAGCCTGGTTGGTGTGTATCAAATGTTGCTGTTCCTGGGCTAAAAGGAAGCAGAAAGAGAACAGAGACAGTTAAGCGCTGGGACGGCCTCATTTTTTCCAGTCCTGAACAATAATGTGGCTGACATTCATTTTCCCGTGTACTGAAGCATGATGGTCGGGGATGATTGCAGAGTAAGCTGCTCCGCCCCCAACCATAGGGCAATGTGACACCACACTGGAGTGGGAAATGCAGGACTCTAATTCTGCTTGGAAAAAAAATAAAATTATTCAGGCCTCCTTTCCATGAAAATGGATAGTAGTTTGCGGGAGCTGTGTAAAGTAGCAGATGTATACTGCCTGCCTAATTGAGGAGATTTTAAAATCTGCTGTGTTAAAAGCTGTAACAGTTTTATAAGTGGACTGCCACAAAGGCTGATTGTTTAACAAGGCAATTTCCAACTGAGGTCTACTTGGATAAAAGGGACAGCTACAGGTTCCTTACTAAAATAAAAATAGCTATTTCATTAATAGTGCCACTTAAATGGATTGTTTCCAGATTTTTATAGTCTCAAACTGGACTAAAAATAAAAGTAAACTATTGCAGGCATATTTCAAGCAAATCAACTGGTAAAGTCAGTGAAATTTCATTAAATAGAAATTCTCGTAAAATAAGTCAACTCTATTGAAGATTTAACATGACTCAAGCAATATTTTAAATGGCAATATAGTTTTTCTTCGGGGAAAACAGTTTAGAGAAATGAACTATTTAAAATATTGAGAACAGGGCAGGTGTGGTGGCTAATGCTTGTAATCCCAGCACTTTTGGGAGGCCAAGACAGGTGGATCACTTGAAATCAGAGCTCAAGACCCACCTGGCCAACATAGTGAAAGCCCGTCTCTATTAAAAATACAAAAATTAGTCTAGTGTGGTGGTGGGTGCCTGTAATTCCAGCTACTCGGGAGGCTGAGGCAGGAGAATCAATTAAACCCAGGAGGCGGAGGTTGCAGTGAGCCAAGATGGCACCACTGCACTCCAGCCTGGGGGATAGAGCAGGAATCTGCTAATAAATCAATCAATAAATAATAACAATAAAAATAAATAAAATAAAATATTGAGACCATCAAGTAATGTGGCTTTAATTTACAGACTTCTAATGAACAAATTTATCCATTAAAGTCTGCATGTCAGACATGAGGAAACAAATGTTTTGTGTCTGGCTGTGCTTCTTCCCATGTGAATTTATGAACCAATGAAACTCTGCATCTCTGGCACATGTTAATTATGCTCCCTAAGCCATATGTGGCCGTGACTATAGTACTTAAGCTTCTCTACTCCACAGGAAGTATATTTGATATTAATTTGACTCTCTATTGTTAGATTGAATTTTGCATTGTTTTTCTTCAGGGCATTGAGCTAAATTAATGAATTTCCATTCATGTCCAATATTTTTGTTTTGACGCTGTTTCTTTTTGATTTTCATTTCCTCCACTGTATTCTATAAAGTCCTGTGTAATTGTTGACTTATCTGGTGGACAAAGGCAATCTGCAGCTTGGGAAATAGTGTAATTATTTAGGGGATGGAGTGGGTGGCGAAAAGTGTAAATCTTCTTCTAAGACCTAGCAATAAGGTTATTATAGTGTAAGTTTAAATTAATTCACACAGATACAACCATTTAATCATTGCATAAATTTTTATCATGATTCCTCCTTAAATGGTGTAATAAGGCCTTTTATTCTGGCAGCTTAAATGTAAATCCATCCAAGAGTATAACTAGAGAGTAAAGCAATGGTTCTTAGACTGGGGTTCCTTAATCAGCAGTATGAGCATCACCTGGAAACTTTTGGAGGTAGAACTTCTAGAACCCCACCTTGGACCTACTAATTTAAATATGAGTATTAAGGATACAAACTTAAAAGTATTTATAGCAGTAAGAACAGGTGAATTTAACAGCATGAACAATGATCTTTTCATTTATTTGCTGCTTACATTTTTGGCTAGATCATAGGAACAAAAAGAGCTGGTGCATTTGAAGGTAGTACCATTACTCAGTAGGCTGTGGATACTTCGTTAGGAAGGGAAGCATAATTATAGTGAAAGCAAAGATAATATTGTTTTATGGTGTACAAACAAGGTTACTCTTCAAATTTCCTTTTCTATCATTAACTTTTATTATAACACATATTTCTTTACATCCCATTAGAAACTTTTTTTTCTCATGGATGGAAATCAGAAGTTCCTGTATACTTTGAAACATTAAGTGTCCATGTTCTTTTCACTCCCTCATCTGAGATTCTCATTCAGTAGATCTATTTTGGGGAATGGGACATGTGCATATTAAAAAACAAACAAAACAAAACAAAAAACTCTACAGGTGATTTCCATGTATGGCCCTGGTTAGGAACACTAATTTAGAACAAATTGCTAAGCTTTCTACTTCTAAGAGGGAAATTCATTGTTATAATGCAGAAAATACTAGATAGATTAATACTAAAATTGTAATCCAGAAATCAATCTTCATAGACTTTTAAATAGCATTCCTGTTCATAACAAAGGCATGTGTTGAAGACATGATTTAATAAAGTTTAAGAAATGAAAACCTTGAGTCTCATACCATTCCTTAACGAGTGAGTGAAGTGGGATGGGGGTGGAAGGTGCCTTTCACAGGTTCCTGATTTCCTCATGTAGACATTACCATTCTTTCTATTGTTATAGCACAAGATCCCTAAAGAGGCACTGCTAAGCATGGAAGCATATGAAGGGTGTTTGTGCTGCCTTCACAGCAATCAAATCTACAGCCCAATGACAATTTTAGAACGTCTCAGAAATAAAATCGCTTTCCACTCAAAAGCCAGACTGTTGCTCCTTACTCCCATCTAGCAACATTGCACATTCCCCAACTCCATGATTGTGTTTTGCCAGTATGTAGCAATGTGGTCGGCCAATTGTTAAAATATTGAAATATAATAAAGCCACAACTGTTGGCAAATATATAATGCTGAAGTCCAATAACTGACAGGCTGAGTTATACCAATTATAATATTAACTAATTACAAGTTAATCATGGATACATGATAAAGGATATATTTTTTAGGATATGTGATGAATGGAATTCCTACTGTGGCAACATCTGAAAACTATTTTTCAAAATTAGCATTTTGTTGGACCGATGTCAGGCACTGCATAGATTCCGTGAAACAGTCAGTGTTTTAGTAGAATGAACTGTTTATCATTACTTATGATTTATGTATTTGTTAGAACTTCCAAATCTTTTGGTGCTCAATTTATTTTACTTATTAGTATGTGCTAATTGTTCTAAATGCATAGTTATTTGATAATTATAGTCCAGAAGTTTATAGTAAATTATTGAAGACACTGAAAAAGAAACAAGAGTTTAACCAAATTTTAAAAGCATTTGTTTCAGGTATCATGAGTATGAATTTTTTGAATCTGAGAATAAAACAAAAATTTTATCACTTAGGAACCTAGTCGTAAATTAGGTAATGATACTGTGACAAACTCAGTTAGTCTGGAACATCTTTTAATATGTACAACATCTAAATAATACCAAATAATTATAAAAAATAAATTCAATATTAAATAAATAAGCTACATTTCTGGAATGAAAATCAACTTGATTTTCAATATTAGTAGATTATTTTTTCTTGCTAGGTAAATGTTAGATTCAAACAATCATACAAATTTGTATAATAAAGAGATAAAATTGCTAGACTCATTTTTCATCATAATGACATTTACCCATTATGTTAAACATCATTTGCAACCATGAATCATGAAGAAGAAAATATTAAAGAATGTTATGAAATTAGTCTCATGAAATAAGTATTCTTAATAATAAAATTTTTCAATGAAATCAATTGAAGTAAAAAACTTAAAAAATACTTTATCAGATGTTAATAAAGTGCCCATAAAATAAATAAAATATTTAGAAAAAAATCAGAATTTTAAATTATTTCTTTTTTAAAATAATAAGAGAATTAAAAATAATAGAGCATTTTAGAAAATAAAAATATTATAGAACATACCTAATATAATAATTCTGATCTAGGAATATCATTACAAATCAGTTTTATGATACTGCTTTTCGTAAGACAACTTCTTAGAAAACTTAAAAGTCAACTTGAAAAAATATAAAAGTATTATTAATGAAACTTGAACTCTTTCATATACAAGTATTTTCATAATTTTACTAAAATGTAAAAATCAAGAATTTTAAAGCAGTTAATTTTTTTAATCTCAGTAAATCAGAAGGAAAAGCATCTTTAATACTACATTAGTAATGTAGTAATACATATGAACACTCGAGAAAGGAATTTTCCACGAAATTTGTGTATGTGAAAATTTAATTTTTTAGATAGGTGAAGCCAGTGCAATAATAGTGAAAAAGTAAACCAGGAGTTCCAGGCAAAATTTTAGATAGACTTCTGTTATTTTTTTAAATTTTGGCACTCTAAGTTACTGTATTCAAATATTTCTGACTGAAAGTATAATGTGTTATCAAGTAAACACTTGAAATCTTTTCTAGATGAATTTCATATTTACTACTATATATCAAATAGGGAAGAGACAATAAAAATAGACTAGAGGGAGAGAGAAAGATAGAAAGACAGATGGAAAGCAAGAGTACATGCTAAAAATTAAAATAATAAAAATTAGAAGAATATTTGGACTTCAAAGATAGCCTGTGATACTACAGCTAAAAAGGCATTTTTAAAATTCTATCAAGCCCTATGAATTCACTTTCGTATAAATTGTGAAATTTAACATTTGGAAAATAGACTTTTAAAAAAAAAGAAATGATTTTCAGAGATGACACACTAACAGAAATGCCAATCCTTTTTCAGCTTTACAAGAAAATTCCCCTTGTTAAACTGGAGACAATTTAAAAAACTGATCAAAGATAGTATAGATATAAAAATTTCATGTATTCTGTAAATATACATTTGAAACATATATATTCTATTTTAAATGAGCATATATTAATTGAAATCTATAGATGTATATATACTATTTGAAATAAAAACTAGTAAAAGACCAATTATATAAGAAAAAAGTTTTCTAATAAATTGTTTGAAAATAAAATTTATGTGACAAAACTAAAAAAATGCAATAAATATTCTTTGATTTATGCTGCCAGATGAATTTGGCCTTATGACATTTACAAAGCTCTATAAACAAATAGGATATTTATATAAGAATTTTCATGATTTAGTTAACAGTAAAGATAGTAAACTTTCAAAAATACACACAGTATTCAAGTGCTGATAAAAATTGAATGCAATCACTTTTTATTCAGGAAAGCCCAACAGATAATTCAGCAGGAGGATAATTTAACTGATGTTAATAGAAATTACAAACTTATTGAGACCTCATGTCACCCAGTTTCTCTAAATCTGATGGGTAAGTCATTAAAGGAGGTTGAGAGAGTTCCCTATATTAAATTACCTCTCTGACCAGGACATCATTTAGCTGGTATCATCCATGGCAAAAGAGCACACCAATATAATTTGTAGAAATCAATAAATTGCTTAGAAATTATTAGAATGACATGAGTAATTTTTGGTATGATTTATCTTACTTTCTTACTTGGTCTGTAGTTTTAGACTGTGTTATAGACAATGCTTTAATTTAAGAAAATAAAAAGTAATGCATTCTTAATTTTTGATTTATATACAATATTGACTGTGACTGCTGCCCCTTCCCACCAATCATCATAATCAAAAGGCAGATTGGTTTGGGTGCTCGTGATCCTGAAGTGGAGAGACCTCAATACAAATCACAAAAGCATTTTACACAGGATTTATTTCCGGGGTTCAAAATACTTTGGTAAAGCTTTATTATAAATAGTGACATGTTATTTTAAGTTGCATTTTATAATGGAATTTTAGTCAGTTCTTTTCATTTTACTTCTTACAAAGTATTACATGCTGCATATTTAATATGAAGATTATAATATAATGTTTTACTTAACATCCTTCAAGGACTGGGAAGCAAGGGCAAGGTCTCTCTCTCTCTCTCTCTCTCTCTCTCTCTCTCTCTCTCTCACACACACACACACACACACACACACACACACACACACAAGGATGTGTGGGGGGGTATTTTAACTCTTCTAGGATCCTATTTGAGACTTCAGTAGGAGCACTTCATCAATATATAGTTCCTTCTGTGTACCCAGTCTAGGAAAGATCCTGAATGCTCAAGAAGTAAAAATTTACCTAGGTGAGAGGTAAAGTGTCAAGAATAGAAAAGAGGCAAATGAAGAGCATCAAAGTTTAATTTTCTATTGACCTGAGGGTCAAAAGAATTTGAGATATATATCACTCATGTGATCTTGAAAAATGCTATTACATTAAAAAAGGGAATAGACAGTAATATGTGGGAGATAATCAATATATTGAAAATAGTAACCAAAAACATAAGAAAAAACTTTAAAATCAGTGACAAGAGGGAGAGGAGAGAGTAAATTAAAAAGTTGTCAGAAAGAAAAAAAACAGCAATTGAAAGAGATAAAAAAATAAACATATATAGAAGAATCAAGTAAAAATCTAGTTTTCCTGTACACTAAAATTTGATGATTCATTCCTCAGTATATGAAAATAATATATATAAAATGAGAGAAATTAAGCTTTTTTCATATTTTATAGTTTCAAGATCGCTAATTTGAAAGAAAATGTGATTATGAAGTATTTTATAGTATTAAATGCCAAAAATTAATGTAATTGCATGTGTATATGTGCATGTTCATAAAGCTTCCCATTTGCTCTTAGCAATATTGTTAAATCCTTTTTTTTTTTTTTTTTAGAATCTAAGTGAGAAAACTGTACTCCTGAATAAAAGAAACAACTATTAAGCATCACACAAAGATCCTTGAGATCCAATTGTCACATGAATCTCTTTGCTCGGGAATTCATTAGATGGAGTCCCTGCCAAGGCTGTTAAAAACTTGAAATGCCTGTTTTACAAATTCAATAGTTTATGTTATCTTTCCCTACTTCTGTTTGTTGACTGGAGTTCAATACTTCCATTCATCCCAATTTATTACACGGGATTTAACCAGCCACAGCAAAGAGCTGATAGGATCTCTGACAGTGGAGTCAGTTACTCTCCTGTGATAAAGAGCCTCGTTGATTGATGCTCTTTTGTTTTTTCATTTAGCAATCTTTCTGTCTCCCCAAATGTATTCTCTACCACAAGGACTGCCACAGATTCTAGGTTTTCCAAGCAATCTATCTTTCACTTGACACAGACCTTTGCTTTGTTCCTTACAGGACAGATTTCTAAGTTTCTTTTTCTTGTTCCCTTCTAAGCGATAAGCACAGGGACAGAGGACATTTATTTCAGTCAACTAAATTTGTAAAGATGTTTGTGCACTTCAGATTTTTTTTAAATGCAATATATTTTTTAAGTTGGATTCCTTTTTGCTTTTCTCCCAGCACAATTACTCTCTTTTTTTTCCCCTTGCAATGGAAGCCCTGACCTTGATGGATCAAGGACTTACAGAAGCAAGGTCTGCAAGTGTCTACAGTAGGAGCAACAGCTTCCTTATTAGATCCTTTTTTTTTTTTTAATTAGATGGGTTTTATTTGCATTATTTTGTTGTTGTTTTCCTTCCAGGCCTTTGAACCATATGGAGGAAGTCATTAATGGCAACTCAGTAATGAGAATGTTTGCTCTCTCCCACTCAGAGCCAGAAAACCTTCCTGTGTGGCTTGAGGAGACAGATTTCCAGCTGATCCATCAATATCAGGTGAATACTGGCATGGTGAATGTTCGGTGTACATATTAAGCTTTACTGAGATTTACTAGTTAAATTGAAGTAGGCAATTTGGTGCAACAACCACTTATGGTACACAGTGTTCTTCACTAAAGGCATCATCATTTTATTGTGAAAGATGCTTAGAGAAGGTAATGTTCTTTCTCAAAGAAGAAAACATTTGCTACTGCTGGGAAGAACTAGACATGCAAAACTGCAGGGAATGCATTTTACAATCCTCCTGCTGGAGAAGCCCCATATTCAAATGTTAGTTACAGTAGCTCTTATATAATTTATTGCATGATTTCACAGCATTTGTAAAACCAAATATTTGTTATATATTCATAACATATGGTAGGGGCCAGTTTATTTCAGCACTTGTACATGCTCACATTTTGTCAGCATTCATAATATCTGTAGTACAAAACAGAATGTTATAAGATACCTTCTTCCTATAAAAGATCTGATGATTAAAGCCACTGTATTTTTAAAAACAGATTTGCAGACAAGTTTTCTTCATCCTCTGTAATCTAACATTATTTGTGTTTAAATCATTGCCCTTTGTGTTGTTAAAGTAAGTCACGATTTCCTTGTCCCACTTCAGAATATTTTAGAGACATCTACTGGAAAAGAGCATTATTGCAAATTTTATAAAACAGGTTTAAGTGTATGTTACTGCTGACTTTTTGAAAAGTGTCTTGAATACCATATCACAAAATTAGGTCCTTTCTAAAGGCAAAACCCTTGTGCAAACTGTCTTTGATGACTCATTCCTCATTATGTACAAATATATATATTTGAAATGAGAAAATGACATAACAAATGTAAAACATATCAGAATTATTGCTTTGATGTTGGACTTAAAGCTCCTTTTTTCCCCATATAAGGTTCTATTCATTTAGATTTTTAAAATTGGTTTCCTTTTGATAATATGATGAATATTTTTACAAGGTAATCTAGAACTGTGGCTACCAGTATTTTGATTATCTTGAGTTGCAGCTGAAGTACATGTGTAGCAGATTAGCATATTGTGGAATAAAGAGAGAATCACCCATGGATTCTGAGTCACCACATCTCTTTCTAACAGTTTCGCAATGGATTTACATCCCCAAAGAAATAGAAAGAAGGGTATAAAAGAAAGAAATGGAAAGAAGGGTACAAAAGTGGAGGAGAAGCAGTAAAAAAGAGTACAGTTGCAAATAGCTCCAATTTATTCCTGAACTGGTGACATTTCTTGCATATTTACAAGATCTTCCTACTACAATTTGGTTAGCTATTAGAAGGGAAAATGTGCAAACAGCCCCCCAGGAGAGAAATAATGAAGGTTCAAGGGACAAAGGGACACAGTAGTTCATAATACAACCAGTGCATCAATTGCACTAATAGAAAATTCAGTCATTGAAAATACAACTGCACTAAAAGTGAAAAGTAGAAGGGTCAAAGTATAGTAGGTAGCAACAGGAGGTTCTTTTGGAATCAAAGCTATATTAGAATTGGTTGTATGACAACATGACACAATATGCACATCTGCCATTGGAACATTATTCCCATTGTAGATTTCCTTAGAAAAGAGGCCTTTCAATAACAGCTTAATCAATCAGCAGATACCTGAATTATGAGTTGTTCCAATTACGCTGTTATGACAGAGGTAGTAATCGGAACTGTTCTGGGACACTTTTTGTCACTGGAAATCAATACAATGATTTGTAAATCTAGTATAAAACCTATCCACAGGTTACTTCCAATTAGGATATAAGGTGCCATTAGACAATCCCTAAACTACTTGAATTCATAAATATTTCATGTCATACTTTGAAAAATGAGAATGGCAGGACACAGTCTATATTTGAAGCTGTCGACTAGTCTTTGTTTCTTTTGTCTATATTTACAGGGATATTCTGGTGTTTTTTTCTTCCTACATGTGTGTAGTTCACCATAGTGATAAAGAATTGATTCCTAAGTATAAAAGGTTGAAACACGGAGCAACAACAATTCTCATCAACTAGAGTCCATGACATTGTTTCATCTGTAGACTTTTTCCCTTCCATGTGTCTACCAATAGGATGTGTAATAACATCCTAAATTTCTAGAAATGTGCTCTGCAAACAAACACTCGAATCACCAAGAAATAATGATGGAATTAATAATCTCATGATATCCTTCCTTGTAGAAGAAAATAAATACAGATTTCAGAAACAGAATTCTAAATACTATTCAGAACTTTTAACCATTCACCAACTCTAGACACAAATATGTTTTACCATTGTGAGTATATTCGTGTACTTCATGGAAATCAGAAATCAGGGCCATATTTGGGCCTTTTTAGAATATGCAAAATTCTTTATTTCCAAATATTTTCAGCATAGATTATATTTTATTTAAAAGTTTATTTTGCCTGGTTATAAATGCAGTACATATTCATTCTATAGTCTAAAAATAAATTGAATTTTTATAACATCTTCGAAATTCAGGCCAGACCCAGAATAAATAGCATTATGGTGAAATTTGCCTGCAGATTCTCATTGTATGGGCTAGTAAAACCATAAATAATATCCCTAACTAAAATGCAGGATTCCTAGAGCTTTTGTATTATAGTTTGCTTTTTCTTAATGTGAGTCATAACGGTTTATTCACACTTATATTAATTTTTAATCACAGTCTCTTACACTGTTGATTGAATTCCCCACCACTGCTAATGGCCTTTCTTGTAATATTCATTCACTTAAAATATGTATGCTGATGCCATATTTTATTTTTCAAAGGAAACCTGTTTAAAGCCAAAAGCAAAATAATAGTCACATGGATATTAAGCCACAGCGGGTTACCATGTGTTTGATCAGCCTTGCCACCAGAAAGTCCTTAAAACCTCGGTTGAAAAAAAAATAGCTCCATTAGAATTTTGAAAAAGAGAGAATTATTCATGACATACTTTGTATGTCCTTTAATACTAAATTTCATTCATATGCACATTATTTCAAATAACTGAACTGGAACAAAATTAGAGAGTAGTCTTATTTTTAAATTGAGTCACTTCTAATAACACTTTATTTAAAAATTGAAAATTAGCATTCCTGATATTTTAATAAGGCATGCCTCTATAGCTTGTTGTTAAGAATAAGTAAGATCTTTCATCAGATTTCCATTTGCTCATCATATAACTCCAACATAAAAATGGGGGAAGAAATTAGAGACTAGCTTATGAGACTTCAGAGTGTTATAAAAGCTACCAAGTTAGAAAGCTTAGAAAGTTAACAGTCCTAGGAATTTGGCTACATGTTAATTTACCTTGGTTCAAAGGGGGAAATGCTATTCTTTTCTTCAATAGAATCAGTTTCTTATTGTTCAGAATTGTGATTACTAATATTAGAGTATACCTCTTAGCTGACATTTCGGCCCACTGTATCCAGGACAACACCTCCAATCCAACGAGGTGACAATTTTATGTTGCATCCTGTAGATAGGATTGGATATCTTCTGAGATCTAGAGAGTTGAGCAGTTGGGGGGAAATCAATTATTTGTTTCACATTAAATTATCAGTTGGAATAATAAATGTAAAGTTTTTGGGGAAATGCCTACAATACAACAAGCATTTATTTAGTATTAGCTGTTATAATCATAATATTCATCATCAATATTATTGCCTAACTTAGGTTTCTTTCAATACATTACAAAAAGCAGTAGTAGTTACGGTATTTGGTATTTTAAATTGATAGCTGTCATTGACTTTCTAAAGATATTATAGCTTTTCTCTTGATAATACTTTTCGCTAAATCAATGTTAAAACATATTTTATTACAATTTTAAAGTTATATGGAGATAATTTATTCTACTTCATATTATTTCCTATATTGTTATAATTAAAAAGATCTATATTTCCTCCAGATCAGTATCAAACAACTTGAAACAACTGGATATTCGTGATCTAATTGAAATTTTGATAACCACTATCATTTTCCCATTGAAATTTTATCATCGAAGTTTTGAAATTATACTACCTACTATTTTTGTCATATAGTATTTCTCTGAGAGAGACAGAGAAGGACAGAGAGAGAGAAGGGATGTAATATGAGGAACTTTTATTTCTAAGATGAAACCATAAAACAGCAGAAGAGAAATAAGGAAACTATAGCAGTTCAACCCAACAATCAACATAATTAGTGAATGCTACTAAATTGTGAGCTCCGTGTGTGTAAATGTAAGTCATAAGTGCAATTTGGCCATATTAGTCTTACCCATGTGACTTTAATATTTAGTTGCTATTTATCAAATGGGTCTGTAAAATGGGCACATACTATCTTGCTTAATTTTCATATTAGTTTATGATGAAGGCATTATTATTATCCTGATTTGCTGATGAGGAACCAAAAGAACAGAGAGATGAAATAACTGGCTCAAAGTCCCATATCTAAAAGGGGTAGAGCTGTGATTTTTAGCCCATGACATGTGGGCTAGCCTCCAATGTTATTATCCTAGAGTTTGCCATGTACAACTATATGGAGACAACAGTCATCCACATGGGTAAACCCTGAACATGTGGAACAGTAACATTATAATAGACTGGCCTTTAGGGACTTGGGTTTCAGTTTCTGCTATAACGTGACAGGTAACCGAGTATGTCTGAGGCTATTTGTCAGTTGCAAAATGAGCTACAAGATCCTTTCCATTTGTGAAAGCATGCTAATCATTTACCCTCATTTATTTCACTAAATCTTTCTGTCTAGTGAAATATCATCTGCAATCCCATAGTTAAAGCTAAGTAGGAAGTAAAGCAATTTGGAAAGGGACTCTATATGGAGTTTGTAAGGATGGGCTCAAGCAGTTAGTTGAACTATTGTTGGGGTCAATATTCCTGCTTTGGCAAATTGAGTATCTGTTGCATGTAGCTCAGACATAATAAAAGAAAAGGTAGCAATTATGACATAAGTATTAAAATAGCGAATGAATGGACCCACTCAGAAGGCATAAAAAAAATAAGATTTGAGAATAAAAATAAATACTTCTGGTTTGTTTGAATAAAAGAAAAAAATAAATAAAAAGAGCTCACCTTGAATCCAGAAAGGCAGTATGCTAGAGACTACTGTGGTCAAGTTTTCATTACTAAAGAATTAGCAATGCATTCTTTGTGTCTCATATTGGCAAGGAAATTGTCACAAAGGGAGTAAGGGGTGAAAATAGAAATAGAGTTCAGCTCTCCCAAATCCCTAAGATGTGCTTAGCTCTCTGGACCATGAACCTTAGCTATTCCTCAAGGGACTAAGAAGCACCTTGATTTTATGTATCCTTATTGTGCACTGTTCCAGATTGCCATGTGTCAGATTCATTGCCTGAGTTATTTGTATGACAATTTGCATAACATTAGCCATCATGGCCTGAATAACAATTTGAGTTTTTATTGCAGGCTTTTTGGAAACACCCCTAGCTGAGCTACTGTGACTACATGAATTCAGAGAATTTATCAATTACTCAGCCCCATCTTTTAGGACAACAACACAGATTTTTTTTTTTTTTTTTTTTTTTTTTTTTTGAGACGGAGTCTCGCGCTGTCGCCCAGGCTGGAGTGCAGTGGCCGGATCTCAGCTCACTGCAAGCTCCGCCTCCCGGGTTTACGCCATTCTCCTGCCTCAGCCTCCGGAGTAGCTGGGACTACAGGCACCCACCACCTCGCCTGGCTATTTTTTTGTATTTTTTAGTAGAGACGGGGTTTCACTGTGTTAGCCAGGATGGTCTCGATCTCCTGACCTAGTGATCCGCCCATCTCGTCCTCCCAAAGTGCTGGGATTACAGGCTTGAGCCACCGCGCCCGGCCTTTTTTTTTTTTTTTTTTTTTTTTTTTTTTAATGATAATCAAATGACATGGCTAATTACAATAGATACAAGAAGAAAAGCTTCACTTAGGTGCTTTACCATGCATAATTGTAACTAGAAGCACTTCTAATTTTAGAATATGAACCAAGTTATAAACTTGTCTCTGACCTGGCATGAAGAGAAAACAATAAATCTTCAAAATTGTGCATGAAATTCATAAGCAATTAAAGGACAGGATTGTTGACCTGATATAGAGTAAAAGTAATAGTGATAGTAAAAATAGAAATAAGCATGAGAATTAACATTTATTGAATGCTTACAAGGCACTAGGCTAAATATATTATTGCATGATCTCAAATGATTCTAAAAATGACCATATGAGGCAAACATTATTAGTCTACATTTTCACTTACTGAAGCATAATGCGACGACCATCCCCTGACCCTACTATGTATTATGTACCTTGGATGACTAACATTATATATTCCCAGCTACAATTTATTATGGTGCAAAATCAGTGGCTATTTTCAAGAAATATTACATACCTCTGAGGACAGGATCCACCGGTCCAGCCACAAGGTCCTCTCCCACCTGGTACATAAGTGACCTGGTTGTCCAATATCACTGTAGGAGATAACCTGGTGTGTACATAAGCACACCAATTCCTAAGGAAGATCATAATTGTTAGGGAAAAAAACTGTTGTCAAAAAGAATTATTTTCATCAAAATTATTTTCACAGACAAACGTCTATTTTTGCCATACTATAGATCAGAAACTTTGTAAGATTGCTATTTAGCTTTAAAATAATTAAATATAAGAGAAAATAACTTTTTACTGCATTGCTGTACTCAGGAATTATAAGGAAACACTAACAAGAACAAAATAAAGAAAAGAATAAATCAAAGCTAAAATGAGAAACCTGCAGAGTATAGCTATAAGATAAATCAAAATGCAAGAATGCTCTTGTAGCAAGTATTAATATTAGTACTGAGATTAAAAAACTCAGATCCGGGTCCATCACTTTAAAATATGTGCAGTAAAGCGTAAGTAAATAAGTAAATAAATGGTTTAAAAATCAAAAAAGAGGAGAAAGAACTGTTATTAGCTGTAGTGGATATGATTGTAACCGAACAAAATACAAAATGGTCTAGATGCAGATTATTATAATTAAAAAGAGAATTCAGCAATGTAATTAAATATAAATGTTTATGAGTTAATACAAGATTAATTTATATTAATTCAATCACAAAGTTAAGATCAGTTACATTTCTCTGTACCAACAACAAATTCAAAAAGACACTATTAACAATAGCAAAAAATAACAAGAATAATGTACCTAAGAATAAATTCAGCAAAAGAAGTGTTAGATTTAACATGTAAAAATTTTAAACTTTATTGAAAAACTTTAAAGAAAAAGCCAATGGATCATGTTAATTAATGGGAAACCCAATGCACATATGTCAATTTTCCTGAAATTAATCTCCAAATTCTATGCATTTTCACAACAAGTCTTAGCTTGAGATAAGGAGTTAAATGAGCTTATTCTATAATTTTTCATATAAAAAACTAAAAACATAAATTTCAGAGAATTTTGTCCCTGGCTATATAAACTATCAGATTTACCTTTTTATGGAAAAAATTATAAATCTGGACAAGATGTATAAAGCAACAGTTTTCAGATGTTGGGCAGTAGACAATGCAGTGATATGATGCTTGAGGGACAATATGTGATGTTAGCTCCACATTCAATCTAGTTTTGTGCCTGGGAACAATTTTCAAACTGCATCACAGAAGGATGGATTCCAGAAAAGACACCAAGTAAAGAAAATGGAGATCTGAGTTTGGGGATACTAGGGTGGTTAAAAAGTGTGGCAAAGATTAATAAAATGAGGGGGACAGAGAGAAATATCATTTTAAAAGTCAATATAGGGGTGCCCTTGAATCTTGGACTGAATACTATTTTGTGCTTGCAAACAATAAAATCCAGACACTGATAACATAGCATCCACAGTGCCCAGCATGAAAAGCAAACAAAATGAAATATGAGAAAAAGCAGCAAAATAGGACCAGTATATGGAGTAAAAATCCAGTAAATAGAAAAAAAAAAAAAAAAAAACAAGGGTGACATAGATGTTGGAATTAGCAACCCATGACTTTAAAACAATTAACCATTAAATAGAATGAGAAGTATATAACATATGAATTAAAAATGGACTGGATGTGCTTAACTGAAGTCTGGACACTTTGGAAAGTAAGACCAATAAACTCGAAGACAAGGAATAGAAACCGGCCAAACTGAAGTACAGAGAAAAAATTCAAAAACATAAATGAGCAAAACTGAAGTGGTTCTAAGATCGGCCAGAATAAACATGTGAAGAAAAAAAAGGAAAGTTTTCTAAATGTGTTTTAAAAAAAAAAAAAAAAAAATCAACCCTCATATCTAAGAAGCTCAATGAATTCCAGGAGGATAAACACATAGTAAAACCCCGCTTAAGTACATCATACACAAATTCCAGAAAACAACACATAAAAAGAAAAAAAAAGATATGTTAATTGCTTGCTTTAATCATTCCACATTGTCATTCATCTAAGGCAGATAAATTGAGCTCCATAGAACTTATTGTGTTCTTTTGAATGCGATGTTTAAAATTTCAGGCGCCTCAAAGAAGTAAGAAAACACGCTGGCACATGTTGTTAAATCACTGGTAACAACTGAGGCAAAAATAATGTAAAACAAAGAACTGGAAAAAGTAAGAAATAAAAATAAAACGATTTGAAATTGAGATGACCACAATAAAGGGATCTTTAAAAAATTAACTAGATTCCTCATGCAAATGCAATGAAGATCCTAATTACCGAGACTGACTAACTTCAACAGAAGCACAATTAAATTGTCACATGAACATTCTCTGAATGACTGTGGAGGAGGGAGTGTGGGCCAGAAACAACACAAGGATCGCCATCACTGCATGCTCAGGGCTTTGAAAACAAAAAATATATTAATTCCCTGTGAGGCAAAATGATAGTGTCACCTGGTAGAGGCCTTTTCAAATCCTAAATATTAAAACAATCTCATGACTAAAATAGTTGAGGAGGCAAAGAAGCAGATCAGCAGACTGCTCATGGCCCAGCAATCTTTGATCCAGTATAAATTGGAAGAACAATCCACAGCAAAAGAGCCCCTGGTGTGACTTGTAATTAGGTTTACGCTACCAATGAAATAAGCTCATTAAGGGATGTTAAAAATGTAAATATAATTTTAAAACCAAATTATCTGAAAATGTAGGTTTAAAAACAGAAAATTAAGCATGGCAAAATGGTGATGGGCAGTTTAAAGGAAAATGCAATGAGCCCAGACAAGCATTTTGCTTAAACCTAGTAATCCTTTGTACCTTTGTACACCATAGACAGATTATGGTGGACGGTGAGCAGTTACTTTGAAGTATTTAGTTTTCCAGGGGGTCATAACCCTCCATCCAGCAGACCACATTTGGGATTCTCTTTCAGGGTAATAACTCTGTTGCTTTTGTGCAGCAACATGTACTGAAAAAAAGCTTGTATTGATTCTTTGGATTTTTCAAGTTAATAGGTAAAAGGTTTGTTCTAGGGAAAAGCAGACATCTTTGGTTATGAGCAAAGGCCTAGCTTGTTGAACATATAAAGTAGAGAGGGGAAAGGATTCTATTATGATTCATAAAACTCAAAGACTTGTGGATAATGAACTAAGAGAAGGCATCATAAACAAACAGTTTATTGTATTTTTGATTTTGACATTTTAGAAACCAAATCTTTCAGGAAACTAGTGAAAAGACTAATGTAAAAAACTTCCATTAATTGACTAAATAATGGCCCAGTCATACCAGTTCTTATCCTGAACTGAGTGAGAGGGGACTGAAGCAAAGAAGATGGCTTTAAATAATGACCACACAGAATATTTTCCCAAGAAATAAAGGGATAATCTAAGAATTAACATTATTCAGTTATACTAGTCCTTAGAACCCAGATGAATAGATTGCTTGTCATCTAATTCAAAAGAAGCTACTTAAACTTTCATGTTAATAAACTGTGGCTTTAACAGACAAAATAGTATGAAAATACCAAGTCCTAAGGATGTTCATTAGAAGTCAAGGTAAGCCAATAATCACCACCATAAACCAAGCCAATGGTATATAATTTTCTTTGAGAAGCTGGAGAAGATTTTGTGTCTGGGGGAGACTTTATGGATTGAACGACCTTTGTTTCCCATCATCCCCTTGAACGTAGAGATTTAAAGGAGAACAAGAGGAAAACAAAATAGGACAAGACAGACATACTGCTTCTGAAAATTAACATTCTCTCAAAGAAATAGGATTATCAGGTGACTCTAGTAATAAGCCCTCACACCTCACTTAATACCCACCCATGCCTTTCTGACTTGAGAAAGTGTAAGATCACAAACCCACCCATACCTCTCTGACTTGAGAAAGTATAAGATCTCAAATGTCCATTTCTTTACCTTGTACTTAAAGATGACTACAATTTGCAAATGACAACATATGCATACATTAATGGATTCATAAATGCCTCAGGGGAAGAACTAAGTCTCTGGTGGGACTTAATTTAGAGAGAACAATATTAATCCCTCATAAGAGAATAACTTATTCATATTATTCCTAATTTACCTCATGAAAAATACTATTGTCTTAATTATAAGATTATTATTGCATGGAAGTACATCCAAACAAAACTTAACTGTTTGACCATTACTAATGGCAAAATTATGAAATAATAGTGTTGTACATCATTTTACACTAAACTCCGGAAGTCCATAGGGATAAAATCCTCACCCAATTCAATGATAAGTGAGACAAACATATGCTAAATATATAAAAGTTAGTCTTGTATTTTTAAATAAGTATTTACTGCTTTTTACAAATCAAACCTGCTCATTTTATTCTGGACTCTGTAAGTCTGACATATGTGGATAATTCCCCCTCTCTCTCTTTTTAAAAAATATCACTTAGTAAAAAATTGTTTAAAGAGGAAAATAGAATTTTAAAGGCAACTATACCTTAACAAACCTATTTTTATTGGTGTCAATAATCAAGGAAAAAATTCAACTGAAGCCTCATTTGGTTTAACAGTTCAATTATTAAGTCCCTGAGGAAAATTATGTGTCCTAAGTCAATAAAAGTAGAACAGATTTTAGATAGCACTACTAGTCAGAGTACGTGTTCTCCCTAGCACACTACCCTAATTTGAGAACATCGTTAAAATATCATGTATCACAATAACAGAAAGGTAGAGGCAACTCTAGTGTCCATTGACAAATGAGTGGGAAAAGAAAATCACACACACACACACACACACACACACACACACACACACACACTCTAAATGGGGTATTATTCAACCTTTGAAAAGGAAGAACCTTGAAAACACTATGCTAAGTGAAAATAAACAAGACACAAAAGGACAAATATTGTACAGTTTCACTTATATGATGTACTTAAGTGGTTAAATTCATGGAGACAGAAAATAGAACGGTGATTGCCAGGGACAGTGAGGAGGCTGCAATGGGAAGTTATTATTTAATGGGTACAGAGATTCAGTTTGGGAAGATGAAAATGTTCTGGAAATAGATGGTAGTGATGACTGCAAAACAATGTGAACATACTTAAAGCCACAGAATTGTACGTTTAAAGACGGATATAAATTTTTAATGTATATTTACCACAATAAAAATAAATACATACTGAAAAAATGCCATACAAAGTGATAAATAATAATTTTGCATATCTCTTGTCAAAATCAGAGAGAGTTGAAGAAGAAAAAGTAAGAAATAGCGCAAAGGATGAAAAAATAGGACAAAAGAACAGGAAAGGGGAAAAGAAGGAAGGAGGAGGGAAATGAGGCATTTCTGGCAACATCAGAGCCGTCATCAATACATGCCTTTTTTCACCTCCTAGGTCAGAATTAGAAAGTCATTTCTGATGATGAAGGTCTGCCTGCTGGACAAGATTTTTATTCTTTTAACTCCACACATAGGGGCGAACAAAGAAGAGAGTGTATTGCTGTGCCTAGAGTTTTTTGTTTGTTTGTTTTTATTCCTGAATTAGGCAAGGGTGAGGGGTGGGGGCAGTGGGCACACCTGCATAAGCAAAAGAAAATAAAGAAAAATTTCCCATAACATAGTTGGATGCTAGAGCCAGGCTATCTGCTTTTAGATCTTGACTCCACAATTTATAGCCATGACTTTGTCTGGCAAAGGTGACTTCCTCATCTACAAAGCATCTACAATAATATTATCTACCTCACACGATTGTCGTGAGACTAAATGTTTTAATAAAAGTAAAATACTTGCTGCTATCACTGCTCATAATAATTAAATGATTCAGAGTTAAGTGGAATTTTTTTAAAGAGAATATATATATAAAATATGGCCTCAATATTTTTTTGCCTCAGATACAAAGAGACACAACTCCCGATTTGCTTCTTTAATGACCTGATAATTTCATCTTAACCATAATTGTTTGTATGTTTCAAGTCAATAATTTCCATAAAGCTAACACAGAAGACCATCATCATCATTTATGGGCAATTCAGATGACGAAGTTTGCCTCTCAGGAAAAAATAATATTGAGAATGTCTCTACAGTCTTAAGAAGTTATGAACATAAATACTTCCAAAGTGTTATAGAATCTGTTTATTAAAATCTTTATTTTTTCTAATCAAGCTAAAAAGAGAAGTTTTTAATCAAATTATTAATTTGAGAGACTATAATTGGCATGTAGTTCACTAGGCATAAATGAGAAAATAATTCAAGGGAAATATATACAACATGAAAAAAGATAATAAAAATGGGAAGAAATAATTTACACTTAGTGAAAAGATTCATGATATATAACTTATATTTAAATAAAGCAATAGACATTTGATATTTAGCTTCGGCTAACAGTCCAAAAGACAAGTTCATCTCAATACTTATTTCCTTAAGAAAATCACTGTTTTATTTCCTAACAACAAAATAATTTATGTTTGTGGTTCTTTTTTTGTAGTGTACCTTTATATACTTAATTCTTTTACAGAATTTTATATAATGTTCAAACTGAGATAAAAATATCAGTTTTGTAAAAGAATCATATAAATAAATTGATATTTAAAATAATTTTTTGAAAAGCAATTATGCAAAACTCAGATCATGGGGAATTTCAGATGCTTTGATTTATGGTTAGACTTTAAGAAGAAACCCTTTCTTATGTACCAACTTTTGCATTTAAAATATTTTCATCAGGCATAATTAATTTGCTTTCTGTAGTGGGAACAATGTGGTGAATGTAGTTGAGTTTTCAATGATAGATGACTGTAGAGTGCCTCGCAGCCACAAATTACTGTCTATACACAATATTGTCAGTGTAAAGTTTTAGGAGATCGAGCCGAATGTATACCCATCACAAGATGTGCATAGAGTTTGCTACTTGGATCCAACCTATTTTCCAATTTTAAAGTGAAATTTTTCAATTTTTAAAGTGGTACATCGAATTAACTATGTATAACGTATATTTTTTTATAAGTAATGATTGTTAAAGTCAACCTTTAATACAACCTTTTTCATAAATTTGTTTTATTTTACCTAATTTTATTTTTTGTTTCCCCCTTCCCCGCATAACTGTGACTTGAGCATACTCCGGGCATTGTAAACTGTTTCTGTTCCAGTAGGTGTCAGGCTTTCCCAGCGTGCAGACCACAAAGGCAGGCTAACAGATCCCGTGATGCAGAATTCTATGCTTAATCCAGTTCCTGTAAACTGACTTTTTTTAGCATTTACCCTCAAATAATCAACTTAAAATTACAGTTTTATATTCAGAAAAGCAGAAGGTGTGCGAATACAAAAAGTTCCCACTTAATTATTAGGAATATATAAGCACTCATTAAATTCTAGCATATGAAATGCAATATATATTTATAGTAACGTAGAAACAGCAAAATAATGAAATAAAGAATGCGATTAATGAGTAAAAACTGATAGAGAATATACTTTATATAGTGTTTATTTCACTGGCGGTAATGTAATAGAGACGTCTATTTCACAAAGATATAAGAAAATACCCTTTAGTATAATGGTTTCTCTTTAGAATTTTACAGCATGTAAAAATTACCCATTTTGGATGTTATTAGCCCTAATAATAACTTTGCAAACAACACAGAAATTTAGCTGATCAGATAATTCACTTCTAAAACCTGTTCATAATTCACACAAAATGAGCAGAAAAAAATGTCTATTATGATAGACAGTAGAATTAATTTAATGGTTAATTTTTGTAATTTTAAAATAATTTTCAAATTTGTCATTAAACTCAGAAAAAAAAATCCTCCTGTTTTTTCTGCATATTCAAATTTTACCTTCCTCTGACCCTTCTCATTAATATGTTAACATATGTATGACCCCTCTGTATATAAAATAAAATATAATAAGAAACAAACACAAAAAATAAATAACTGTTTGGACCAGCCTTGGCTTCTGACCACTTTCTCCATTTTTTTTTTTTTTCATAAAAGCCCTCCTTAATTGAGTTGGTTTTAATGGCTCTTTTTTGCCTTCCTTCATACCTCAATATTCTCAGGCCAGAGCACGGTGCTCACTCAACTATTTATCAGTTCCATGTCACTGAAATACTGACTATTTTTCAGTCCTCACTTTGTCTTTTTCAGCAGCATTTCACACTGTTGATCACTTACCTCCTTCTTAAAATATTTTCTTCCTTTGCTCTATGACACCACACTTTTATAGTTTCCTTCCTAACTTCTCTGGTCACCCCATTTAAGGCTGTATTGCTGGCATCCACCACTATCAATTAATCAAATATTAGAGATTCTCTATTCATAATTCTAGTTCCTTCTTTCTTTCAGCATCATCCACATTCATGACTTAATACATTTCTATACACCAATGCTTTGCCAAATTTATATCTCTAGCCTTGATCTCCCCTCTGGATGCCAAACCCATCTAATCATCCATGATTTTACAGAGTTTTATTGAGCTCTTTCTATGTGCCTGGCACTGTTCTAGGCAGCAAATAGAGTAGTAATAAGACAGGCAAGGTCCCTGTTTTCATTGGATGTATTGCGGAAATACATAAAATACACTGTTGTCTATATAAATAGAATAATTTCAAATAATTCCTACAAACAAAAAATAAGGGTGACAAAATAAGGAATGGCAAGTGAGAGGATAGTTATTGGGTCAGAGAAGGTCTTTTTGAGGAGGTGACATTAAAGCTGGAGGTGCAAGAGTCCTTCATTATAAAAGGTGCAGAAAGAGCATTCCAGCAAGAACAAAAAAAGTTTCCCTTGAGATTTATATTAACTTGACATGTTCAATAAACAGAAGGGAAGCCAGCGTGGCTGGAGGAAAGGAAGTGCAGTGAGCTTCAAGTGTGACAATGAATGAAAGATCAAATTTCACAGATTTTAAGACACACGTTTTTGAAATCAAGAATGTGTCTTGAAATCAACGGCATTTTTCAGTCACAAGTGGTCAGACAGCAGTTGTTGCTATTGCCTTAGAAATACTTTACCAGTTTCATTTACATTTTCTTCTTAAGTTTGCAAAAGTGATATGTGTCCAAAATCTCAAAGTCTGAAAGACAAAACTAAAAATTCAAAGTAAGCAAGTATGATGTCATACTTTTCTTTCTGATTAGTACCTAAAATAATGTGTCACTTACAATAATGAAGTCTTACATCCAGTGAAATGCATTAATCTGACTTAAATGTTCAAAAGATTCCTCCCTTGTGTGGATCATGGATTATGGTAAACAAGGGTGGAAAGAAGTGGACCAGTTAGAACACTAGTGGTGAATAATGGCAACTAGAAGATGGAGAGAAGCTAAGGTATTTGGGATCTATTAGAGGTGTAACAA
Organism: Macaca fascicularis; assembly: GCF_037993035.2. NCBI lineage: Eukaryota > Metazoa > Chordata > Mammalia > Primates > Cercopithecidae > Macaca > Macaca fascicularis. The sequence continues at coordinate 95,442,638 of NC_088379.1, read as the reverse complement.
GACTTTTTGATAGATTAGATAAAAACCAGCGGGGAGAGAAAAATTCCAAAGATCTATCCAAGGTTTCTAGTTACGGAACTAGCCATTCACTGATTTGGTAAAAATTAAGATACATGGGTACAGGGGTTGGGAATTGTGAGAAAAGCAGGCAGTTGAATTGTATCGTTACCTAATTTCACTATTATCCTCTCAGGCAAGGTTTACTGACCCCATTCACAATGGGTAGACCATTCCCCTGTTATATACTACAATTTCTTAAGCTTCATTCAGAATCAGCATTTGTGATTCACCGTTATTCCTCCTCTCACCTCTGCCACTGGGCTGTTGGTTCCATAAGGCAGGACATGTAGGAGTTCTTGTTCATTGTTTTACTCCCAGCACAACCACAGTGCTGGGGACAGATAAGGTATTCAACAAATATTTGTTCAACATATAAATACACTAATCCTAATTTCTTATTTCCATCCTTCCTATTTCAAAGTGCTTGGTCATTGACTAATACCCACTCTGCCAGACAGGAAACCACAGGGCTATTGTAGCCAGGAGTTCCTGCAATGCTAAAAAAAAAAAAAAAGAGCTACAAGATGAAACAAAAATGTGCCAGAGTAATCCTGAATAATCTAGAAAAGAACCTGTAATAAACACAAATACTCCTTTTACTAAGAATTATTATAAAATTCCAAGAATGGTAGAAAAAAAATATGTTTATTCTAAATCAACCAGGTTTTTTTCATAAACAAATGCAAATATTTACTTGGGAAGCTTTCTTCTTTATATTCACATATTGATGCTCATATTTCACATTCAGTATGATTAAATATTGATTGTGTACCTGCTATAAACCAGAGACTTTGCTAGCTCTGAAAATAAGTCCCTGTATGCAAAGACACTAAAAATTCATTATGATTATTATGCAGTGTTGTAAGTGCAGTGAATAGGGGAATTCAAAGAGACCTGTAGGAGCAGTTAGAAAGGCCACCTAACTTCACCTGAGGCTTCCTGCAGTTATTATTAGGTGGGAAAGGAGACAATTATGGCAAAAGAGAACCATTGTTAGTCAGAGGGGCAGACAGGGAAAAAACGTGGGTTTAACAAACAGCATATATTGGACCAGAGAACTACTTATTTGAATAGGAAGGAAGTGGCGGAAGATGAGGTTGGGGAGGTAGGCAGGAGGCAGATCTAGGATGGCATCATGTGACTAACTGGGTGACAAATCTAGATTGTAATCTGGAGGCAACCAATAGCCTATGAAGCCTCATGAGCTGGGAAGTGAACTGGTCACGCTTATCCTCCCACTTGTGATAAGAGACTGTACCTGCCAAGGGAGTGTAATGTAGGAGCTGACAGCAATGAATCTAAAGCCAGCCAGCTTGGGTTTGAATCTTTGCCCCGAGATTTGTTAGCTAAATGACCTTAGGTAAGCTACTTAATCCCTCTGTAAAGAAATAATGATAGAATCTTCCTCATCTTTATGGAGTTATAGTAATGATTAAATGAGTGAATATATTCACTCACAATAGTAGAGTACTAGGAACAGATGCCATGTACGTGTTTGCTACTACTATTATTATTATTTGCCAATCAAATGAAAATTTGAAAGACTTCTTTTGACCTTATCAAGGGTTTGCATCCTAGGTCCTTAAGCGAAGGACCTAGGTTTTCTCTAATGCCATTGTCATTTGAATGGCTTAATGAGTAAGGAATCTTGGTAATGGAAAGGATTACTAAAAGAAAACCTCAAGCTCTCCAGGACCTCAAACAGCAGAATCCCTACATGGAGTTGGTACTTTTCTATAGAAAGAATTTAAGAACACTTTTGTTGGAAAAGTCATAGAATAAAGTTCTGTTCAGCAAGTTATACCTTTAATATTGTTTTCTCATAGAGCATATTCAAATTTTTTGAAGTCTGATAGGTATGTTAGTGTTTACTTTTTATAGGGAATATTCCTTAGAGGCAGGAATTATTGTTATTTTTTAAATTCTGTGTGTCCCAAAACCTAGCACAGTGCTGGCACATGATGGGCAAATTATAAATAATCATCAAATAAACAAGCGTTCCCAACCTTTGAAAGCAAGGACCTTGGATAAAACAACTAGTATTTATTTAAAAACTAGTATTGATCAAACTACTAGTTACTAGTTCTAATTATGACAGAGCTGTATGCCACTTTCTATATGGTATATAACATTTAAATGCTATTTTAACTTGAATTGTCTCTTTGTTCTGTTTATTATACTTCCCTTTCTATTAAAAATTTCTGGCTGAGTGCGATGGCTCACGCCTCTAATCCCAGCACTTTGGGAGGCTGAGGCGGGTGGATCAAAAGGTCAAGAGATCAAGACCATCCTGGCCAACATGGTGAAACCCCATCTCTACTAAAAATACAAAAATTAGCCTGGCGTGGTGGTGCGCCACCTGTAGTCCCAGCTACTCAGAAGGCTGAGGCAGGAGAATCACTTGAACCTGGGAGTCGAAGGTTGCAGTGAGCCAAGCTGTGCCACTGCACTCCAACCTGGCAACAGAGCAAGACTCTATCTCAAAAAAAAAAAAAAAAAAATTATTAGCTATAGCATCTCTGAAAAGCTCACAATCGTTTCCCATGAATGTCCAAGAGTTTTATTGTAACTAATTTTTAAAAATTTAATTACAGCCTCTAATAAAATATGATTAACAGAGATGATGCACTCAAGTGATTTAGAAAAAGCTCTCAATAAATGACATTTCTGATTATTATTTAATAGACAAAATCCTCTTGTCCCCCAAAATGAGAAAGATTAATACATGTCCGTTAAATGTTTTTTAATGGCAAATCTACTTGTCCCAAAATGAACATTTTGTAATCTGTACTATTTGTTTTACAGTAAGCTGGCATTTTTCCAAAGTCCACTATGTGAATACTTTTTTAGTTACAATCAGATTTACTTATATATTTTAAAAAATTCTGTAACTTTTGAAATATATTGAAAAATAGACTTGAATAATAAATAATACAGAAATAAGTAAATTAATCAGCTTGTATTCTTACCAGTGTCTCTCTTCTTCTCACCTTTATATCAGCAACAGCTTTAACCAAATGCCTTTCACATAGCAGGTGTGTCAACTTCTATTTTTAACTTTTATTTTATTTTATATTAGTAAGATGTTTAACCCCATTTTGCTCCCAAGACATGTCTGGTGTCTTGACTTTGTTTTATTACATGTAAAAACTATTTGTAAGTTTAGTTTTATAACACTAAACTTCTAGTATTCTAAACATACAGATAACTTTGAGCCTTAAATGAATAAAATATTGACCCACCCAGATAATTTTTCTTTGTTTATTTTGATTTGACTATCACTTCTTTTGAAAACCCTCTTTAACAATGCTCCTTTAAATTTCTTTTATTTTATTTCAACCTTTCAAATTGCTCTAACTTAAAATTAAAATTAATCTGAAAAGTAGATTTTCTGAGTCATCACATTCATGATGGCAACACAACTCAAATAATAAAACAGTACTATCAAAATTTAAGTTCTTGAGCACCTATTCTGTGAGGATCGCGCACCTAAGCACATTTCATTCATTTGTATCTGAACGAGAGCCCTGCAAAGTTTTATTTTTATTGACATTCCTTGTATTAAATCTGTAGTTTCTGTATGAAGAAACCGAGGTTCACAGAGATCAATTCAGTTGCTCAAAATCATGGAACTAGACATACTGAAGCCAGGATTGCACCTTTGGTGTGCTTGGTTCCATCTTTAACAACTGTTACTTTTTATAATACTGCTATTCCAATTCTCAAATCTGTTCATGCCCCAATTTTATTTATTTATTTATTTTTCTCTTTCATATTGTGGGAATGGTTGGGAACACAATCAACATATCCTTGAATTAAACTAACAGCCACCGTGGTGCTACTTTGCTTGGCAATGACTATTCTAAAGTAAAACCACCTCTATAAGTGAATAGAAAAGTGAATGATTATTTTAGTTAAAACAAAATTGCTGCATTTTATTTGTTCATTTTTCCCTATTAGGTAAACTAACAATAAATAACTTTATCTAACTGAAATGGCGAAATTATAAATATGATCCAATTTCATCCTGAATTTGAAATAATTTTCTGGGAGTGAGGTAAATTTCACTCGCAATCTTCTAGACCTGCTAGACAGAGAAAGAACAAAAAGAAAAGAAGATTCCTTACTTTCCTCTAGTTGTTTCGAAACTTGATTTTTGGTAGTCAGTTCTTTGGCTGGGACTGCTGTCACCCCGGCTGAGGTATGTTTCCCGTGGGGCTCGATTTCCGACGCCTCCAGTGCCTCCAACACCTCCAACTGCATTTAGAGAAGTTGCTTGTTCATTTGACTTTCTGGCAAAGCTCTGAAGAAATTTCAGTGTGGAATTGGAAAGGACCACTGGTTCTGCTCCAGGATTGAACTCGATGTTAGCTTTGGTTGGGAGGGTAAGATTCTGCAACTTGACCACTCCTTCTGCTCTCTCTATGGATGTGGGAGTTTGGTTTCTCACACCCTCAGCAGGTGCACTTGTCTCTGAGGGAGGCAGTGTTGATTGAAGAAGACTCTCTTCAGAAGTTCTTGCCTCTGGAGCTGTAGCTATCTCCGCTGACATGACCCAAGTGGTTGGCAGTATTTGCAAACTTTGTATTTTATTTGGAGGAACTGAAGCAGAGGTCATAGTCTTCTGAGAGTTCCCATCCTCAGGTATAGTCCAAGAATGCTTACTGTTGTTAAGGCCAATGCCCCCACTCCATAAACTAGAAAGCAGGACAAATAATCTTGCCCCCTTCATCTCAGTAGTTTGAAGCAAGGTAACTCATGTGAAATTTGGGGACAAAATGCGTGTGGCCTTTTTGATAGCTGCTTCCACACTGAATCTGCTAAGACCAAGCTTTGCCAATTTGAGATGTGTAGAGGAAACAGGTTTCTGTGTTTTGTAGTGTGCTCAGGAAGTTCGATTTCCTGTTTCTGTAGGGTTTTGGTGATCTGTGACCTCTAGTGGGATGGCTCTATGGAAGTGCTGAAGGGTCTCTGACAAAGCTGAGGGTAAATGGGAAAACACAGGCAATTATTATCAGGAAAACCCATGAGAAAAATATGAAGTAACTTTCTTTTTCTGAGCACACCCATGTTTCACATTTCACTGCTTTCAAAGAGAAATTTCAGGTTCACCATAGACAGTGTAAAGTTTTGTTGATATGGGCTGAACACAGGAGTGTTAACATTTTGTTCTACTGCATAAAGACACTGAGAAAAGTTTTTATGATACTTCTTATCTGCTATGCTCTATCCAGAGACCTGCATTTTGTTCAAGTGCATATCAACATGCGTACACATAATCAAAAGGTTGTTTACAGTGTCTCTATCCTTTCATATGGTACATATACCCTAAATTATAAAATGTATATATAATATATATATCTTTCTGTTTCTATAAATACACTTCAGCTGTATCATTACTTAATCTCAATGATTATAAGTAATAACAGAAAAGGAAAGTATAAGTAATTGAGTTAGACAGGTATACCAGGAACTCACTTTAAATTTTGCTCCTGGAACTTCTACCAGAGATACCCGCTAATGGAATAAATAATCAGAATTTTACTTCCTTTATTTTCCAATCCTGAATGTCTGGTGGATGTGGGTAATCAATATTTTACTAGTAAGGGATAGATGAAGAAAAAGTGGAGTCACATAAAAAGAAATTAAAATGGGATCATATAGAATGCTTTTATACTTTTACTGTAGGACAAAATTATACCAGTTGTAGGTAGCAGAGAACCAGATGTATCAAAGAGTTTTCTGTGGGTTTTTTTCTGGTAGAGATGTTTCATGAGATTTATGATTTAAATTCTCCAGCAAATCTCTGATCCTCAGACTTCAATTAACCTCTCGTCTATAAAATTTCATAACAGCCTGTTTAAATAGATATGTAAACTAAGTTATAATAGTTCATTCATTCATTCACTGATACATTTATTTATGTATTTACACGTTCAGTAGTTGCATAACCCCTCATTCTGTGCAAAGTACTCTCTTATATGCTAGGATTATAAAGGAAAGCAAAAATATTCTTTGCTGTCAATTTGCTAATTGTCTGTTATGTTATTTGAAAGCTAAATCCATGTGTAACCAATCTTCCTGTCAACTTCTGTCCCAGGCATTATGCTCTTGCTAAATATTCAGTCATTGATTATTAAACTATTATTAGATTTTATTTTTTGTTATTAGATTATTAAGTTCCTTCTTTCAAAATTAGAGAACTGGAAATCTAATTCCTGCTTGGTTATGTTTTATTGTAGATATTTTCTCTAATCCTTATTCCTGGACACAGTGCACCAGATTTGAAATAAGGCCTAATTCTTCCCTGGGCTACTAACTACTTGGGCTTAATATTTTTCTTCCCTCAATCTTTGCCATTTATTTCCATAAGTGTATTGTTGACCTCCTAGAGAGTATATAATATGGAGTTATTTAAACTAAGACAATCATCAGCAACCCCAATTGACTTTGATATGGAGTAAAAAGCATCCATTTCTCAGATATACCACAGAAAAATCCACAAGCCTTACCTTAGTAAAGGAGCAAAAAGGTCCAGCACAGACAATCCAGGAAATGAGTAGTTAATAAAAAGAGCAATGAAACTGCACAACTGTCACAATACAAACACAATTTTCAGTACAAAGAAAAAGGCTTTACAGTGTCTTTATCTGGAAAAGACAGAAAGAAATAGCTTTGGCTTATAGAAGAGAAGTAATTTTGTAAAATTTAGGAAAAATATTCCTATTTATATTCAATTTTATACCAATTTTCCTAGATTTAGTAAAAATAGATGAATGGACTGCCTTGAAGATTTATAAAACTGCCAGAATAATGACATTCACTGATTTTTTTTTTTTTTCTTCTAGAGTTTGAAAGACTGTTCAAACCTGGTTTGGCAAGTGAACTTTAGTGATAAAAGGTCACCCACTGGTTCTATAACTGATAACAAATAGTTACCCAATGATAATAAAAGCTGAACAAAGCTAAGCAATTCATTTCACCTCTTATAAGGTATTGACCAATAATGACTTTTGCTCACCCCCATCCTAGCTTACAAGTGACCCTGCAATCCAAAGGCTAAAGGTTCTGTATCTCACTATTGATCTACAAAGCCATCTTGTGCTTTAACGCCCCAGAGAATCCCAAGCTCATTTAGTGATTTTGGGTGTATGGATCAGCCCTTAATTAGACATATAAAATACTCCAGAAACTGTCAGAGGCCTCATCTCAAATTCTGCTTTCTAAGACTAATTAATATTCATCAAATAACAATTAAGAAAAATAATATTGCTGAGATGACTGACTGAGGAGTACTCAGTTTATTCATTCTTCTAGATACTCTAAACACTATTGTTGGATTAAACTATAACATCATTTTTGTATACCTGGACCCCGTCATTTTGCTCTACCTCCCATTTCCCACTAGGTTGTTTATATTAAATTATGTTTTACCATCTTGCCATTTGTTCACCATGAATATTTTATAAGATAAAAATCATGAAATTTATTATATTACGTGCTATCAGGAGATTTTTATGTCATTTTTCATTGTATCATAAACACAGGATTCACTATATACTGCAAAATGGGTTATCTGTAGGTGATGAGATAATGGGTTGGGTTCTTTTCCCCCTTATAACCCATATGCATTAATTTTCTAACCGCAAGAAAAACAAACAAACAAAAAAACAAAAAAAAAGATGATTAAGTTGAAAGAAAATACAAATGTGAGTTAAAAGGGAATCTTAGATTGAGGAGTTCACTGTAGATGGTCCTGTGTATTATTGAAAGCCTTTTTTTTTTTTTTTTTTTTTGAGACAGAGTCTCCCTCTGTTGCCCAGGCTGGAGTGCAGTGGCGCGATCTCGGCTCACTGCAAGCTCCGCCTCCTGGGTTCACACCATTCTCCTTTCTCAGCCTCCCGAGTAGCTGGGACTACAGGCGCCACCATGCCCGGCTAATTTTTTTGTATATTTTTAGTAGAGATGGGGTTTCACCATGTTAGCCAGGATGGTCTCGATCTCCTGACCTCGTGATCCGCCCGCCTCGGCCTCCCAAAGTGCTGAGATTACAGGCATGAGCCACGGCGCCCTGCCTGAAAGCATTTTTAAAACTGTAAGAGTTATTATTCTCCGTAAAATGTTGGGGGTATGGGCTAACTTCTACCATTAGTAGGATTTTTCAGCAGCTGTTTTCTTTATTTTTCACGAGAAATCCCTATTTTCTTAAAACAGTTTAAAACATCCAAAATGCGATTTCATTATAACCTTCCTCCGTAAGATGTATCAGTCAAAAATAATTGAAGAAAACAAATTTTAGAGTTTTTTCAATTTAATGGTGTTTGAAAAATATTGAAAACCTTTTAAATTTACATGAAAACCTTTTAAATTTACATGTGGACAAAGGGGGTTATCAACATACAGCAAACGGGATGGAGAAGAAGAGAAACTGATTTCTGCATAATTTTGATGAGTCGATGTGCTAGGTAAGTTAAATTTGGCATATTATGTAATTCTTACAAATGTGTTAGGTAAGTATTCTATTCTCATTATACTCATGGGAAGTTAAACTTAAAGAAGTGAAATAACTTCCTAGGGTAGCACATTAGTAATTGATAGAACAGATATTTATGCCTGATTCTGATTCAATAGGCATTCAGTAAATATTTGTTGAATCAATGAATGAATGGATGAAGCTATGACCATACTGCTATGTATAATGATAACACATGGGTTGAGGAGGGCTCTATTTCACATTCTTATAGCCACACAGAAGAAAAAAAAGTGATCTAAATAAATATAATGCACTTGTTCCAGGAACACAACTTCAAAAGTCTTCTGAAATACCCTTTCAGTCACATTGCTTCCTGTAAGTTCCTCCTAAAGAAAATTCAGAAAGCCTATTGATTCTACATTATCTATTCTCAAAATAAATATGAGGTTTATTTTGAAGCCATCATAGCCATATTAGAACAATAAACCAAAGACTAGGAGCTGTAGAAAAAAAAAGATAACGAAGCAGTAGCAATGCTAGAAAAATATAAGATAAACAAATAAATTGAAAGTAAGAAAATTTAGGTTTGAGTAGGCTGGCAGGAAAGGGAAGATGGACAATTAATGAGTTACATAATTCTTAATATTAAGTGAGAGAAACATATTAGTTTATCAGAAAAAAAACCAACATATTTTGTCCTAATATTAAAATTTTAACTTTATAAGAACATAAGGAACATACTGATAAAGATGACCAAATGCCCCAATGAGAAAATGAACGTATGAATAGTTCACAGAACCATGCCATTGCTAATTTTACATTTCCCATTTAAGTAGAACAGTACCCTTGAAGTGAAAGAGTTCAAAACTCATTTCTTTTGATCATTTTAGAAATAACAATATTTTCATTTTCTTAATGGAAAGTTGTCTCTGGTTATCAAGTGATTATCAGTAGTGACTTCTGCTTCTGAAAATATGGAATAGACATATTTCCCTATTCCTTATGCTAAGTACATCTGAAAATCATGGACATTATATATAGAACAAATAGAAGAAGATTCTGAAGGGTGGAGAAAAGAAGGCAGAATGACTAGGTGACCCAAGGAACAATTAAGCATTGAGTTCCCAAGTGTTCTTTTGCCTCATTTCTGGGTTCTGGGGAATTTGGCAAACTAGGAACACCAATAGGCACAAACAATAAAAGCCCCAATAAAAGCTTTCTTTAGGCCAATGACTAGAAAATTGAAAGCCTAGAAAGAAGGGAAAGATTTTTTTTTTTTTTTTGAGACGGAGTCTCGCTCTGTCGCCCAGACTGGAGTGCAGTGGCCAGATCTCAGCTCACTGAAAGCTCCGCCTCCCGGGTTCACACCATTCTGCTGCCTCAGCCTCCTGAGTAGCTGGGACTACAGGCGCCCGCCACCACGCCCAGCTAATAGGTTTTGTATTTTTAGTAGAGACGGGGTTTCACCACGTTAGCCAGGATGGTCTGGATCTCCTGACCTCGTGATTTGCCCGCATTGGCCTCCCAAAGTGCTGGGATTACAGGTGTGAGTCACCGCGCCCGGCCTAGAAGGGAAAGTTTTTAGAAAATAACCACTCTACCCCCACCATACAGCACAGGAAAAGAAAAAAGAAATAAAAACAAAAAACAAAAGAACCCACCCTTGCCAGCAAAGCCTGAAGGGAGAATTAAACTTCCACCTCACGAGGTTGTAACAAGGTGTCCCAACCCTCATTCTCCTGTTGGGGCAGTGTCAGAGAAGGCCAACAGAGGAGCCAGAAGTTTCTTCATCAAGAGGCCTCGCCTGAGTACACTGCCATAGCTCTCCAAAAGCTGAGTGAAAGGAAAAGAATGAAAATCAATAGCTTCAAAAGGTCCTCCAAAGGCTAGAGATAAGGCAAGAGGTTGGAAAGATGTCTTTCAAGGTGTAGAAATCCAAGGGTGGGTCTGGAAAGAAATGAGAATGTACTAGAGACTTTTTAAAAATGATTTTTCAAAAGTGATTTTTCATTGTAAAGTAGAAGAAGATTTTTCACTGTGAAGTAGTGTTTTAATCACCCTCTCTTCACCCTATTGTTGAGGGAGGAATTCCCACCTTAGGGTTATAGGAATGGGTAAACACATGATGTCCAATGTTGAATTGATGTGACTGGCAGCAGTTTATACATAAACTAAAGCCCTGGGGAAGAGGACACAGCATACCACGCAGGGCCACACCAGGGCTGCACTCGGGAATAGAATGAACAATCAACAACGCTAGAAGATGGACTTGGTAATATTAAGAGTATGAGGTGTCCCCTGGCTGCCACAGGCGGATGTGACTGGCTTGTTTGAATAATTCTGTGGGCTGGCAGGGAACTCAAACCTACTACTCAGGGATAAGCAGGAACTATGCCTGGTCCCCTTGATAAGGCAGTGGATATTGGGCTGGGAACCTTATCCACAAGAGCAGAGTGGGGAAGGAAACTTTTGGGTTAAGGCCATCGATGCCCTCTGGTTGCAGATGTCAAGACAGCACATAATTCTATGTCTTTATTTTAGGCCTCATATTACACACAGTTCAGAGAGCTTTTTCTCTGTTTTGTCAAAGATAAAGAGCTCTCCAGAGCTTTGCCTGTGCTCAGATCTCAAATTTAGTTGAAAGGAAAATCCTTATCATGCCCTCAAAGTATTTTAAGAGCATGGTGAGTTAAAACTTAACACTACAACAATTTTGGTTTATATTAGACCTAGCTCAATTACAAATTGGGATAACTCCGCTCCTACACTAAAGGCCTAGCGGGATAAGAATGTCCTTCTCTCAGGTAAATATTATTTACTATAGCCTTTATTCTTTTATGCATAATGCCTCATATAATAAAAAATTTTAAGACAAATGAAAAAATAAGAAAATGTAATTCATGGTCAAGAGAGAAACCCTAAAAAAATCCAGAAAGCACCAAGGTATTGGAAGTATAAGAGAGAGAATTTCAAATAAGTATGATAGAATGGGTATTGAAGGTGGGTAACATGTCTGAATAGAAAGGGAATTTCAGCAGAGATAAAAATTATTTTTTAAAAAGTTGAATGAAAATGCCAGAAATAAGACATAACAAAAATGAAGAAGTCATCTGGTAAGCTTAATAGCACACTGGAAATATCAAAGAAAATAAGCAGTTAACTTGAAGATAGGATAGAAGAAATTATCAAAACTGAAACACAAAACAGATGAATATGTGAACAAAATAAACAGTGTCTGAGATCTGTGGAACAATTTCATATGGTTTAGCACACCTATAAATGGAGGGATAAAGAAGAAAAGAGAGAGTAAATAGTACAAAAGATAATTTTTTAAAGATTTATAGGTAAGACTTTTCCAAAATTGATGAGACACAATTGATGAGTTGTTAGAAAAAAAAAAAAAACACGCCATATCACATAAAGAGGAACATAATTATAGCTGACTTTTCATTAAGTCAAATAGATGACAGAGAGCAATAGAATTACACCTTTAAAGTGCTCAAAGGAAAAAAATAACTTGTCAACTTATAATTCTATATCTTGTAAAAATATCCTTCAAAAGTAAAGGGGAAATAAACACAACTTTAATAGGTGAAACTTGAAAGAATTTGATTTCAGAAGACCCACCCTATAAGATATAGTAAAGAAATCCTTCCAGCTAAAGAGAAACTATAGAAAAATGGAGCTAGATTGGCAAGAAGGAATGGAGAGCATCAGAAAAGTTTTATATAGGTAAACAAATTTGATATTATCTTTATTATTGATTAAGAAAGGTAGATAATTGATATTATCTTTAGTATAGATTCAAAAAAGATGCATATGTGAACAAAGTGAACAGTGTCTGAGATCCGTAGAACAATTTCATATGGTTCAACATACCTATAATTGGAGGAAATAAAGAAGAAAAAAGAGAGCATTATAATTTCAAATGTAATGTGAAATAATAATGAATTAAATTATTTTTTATTTGACTGTTGGGACAAAAATCACAGCAATAATGTATGGTGAGATTGATAGCATTTTGTAGTTAAAATTCAAGACAGAGGAACACAAACAGCCTGCAGGTGTGTAAATGAAATTACACAGATATAAGGAGATTCTGATGTTATAAGTGAAAAGTAAAATGTTATTTGAAAACATACTAGAATAAATTAAAATGCATATTTTAATTGTTAGAACAAAAATATAGCTCAAAAATCAGTATAGGATTACAATGGAACATTTAGAAAGTACTCACTTCATATAAAAAGGGAAAGAAAGGAGGAAAAGAGACTCAGTCAATCAAGAACACATAATACTGAATATAAATGCACCTAGTAGTGTTTCAAAATATGTGAAGCCAAAATCACTGTAAATGTGTGGATTTATTTCTGGGTTCCCTATTCTGTTTCATCAGTCTATGGGTCTGTTTTCATGCCAGCACCATCCTATTTTGGTTACTACAACTCTGTAGTATAATTTGAAGTTAGGTAATATGATTCCTCCAACTTTGTTCTTTTTGCTTAGAACTGCTTTGGCTATTCTGTATTTTTGGTGGTTTCATTTAAATTTTAGGATTTTTTTTTTCTATTTCTGGAAGAACGTCATTGGTATTTTGATAGGGATTGCATTAAATCTGTAGATGGCTTTTTGTAGCGTGAACATTTTAACAATATTGATCCTTTGAATCCATGAACATGAGATATCTTCCCATTTTTGTGTCGCCTTCAATTGCTTTCATCAATAATTTTTGACAAAAGCTCCAAAAACATACACATGTTTTCTTTAATTTGTGGGAGCTAAAACATTTGCTCTCATGGAGGTAGAGAGTAGAATTTTGGTTATCACAGGCTGGGAAGGATAGTGATGAGTTGGGCATAAAGAAAGGTTGGTTATTGGGTACAAAATACAATTAGATGGCAGAAATAAGATATAGGGTTCAGTAGCACAATAGGGTGACTATAGTTCACAATAGTTTATCGTATATTTCAAAATAACTAGAGAAGTGGATATGAAATGTTCATAACACAAAGAAATGATAAATGTTTCAGGTGATAGATATCCTAATTACCTTGATTTGATAATTAAACACTATATGCTTGTATCAAAATATCACATGTACCCCATAAATATGTACAACCATTATGTAGCCATAAAAATAAGAAATAGAAAAATAAAAATCATGAAGCCAAAATGGATAGAATTAAAGGGAGAAATGGATAAATCTATTATCATAGTCAGAGATATTAACATCCTTCCTTTAGTAGACAAATATTCACATAATCAGCAATGATATAGAAGATTTGAACAAAATTATTAACCGATTGGACCTAATTGATATTCATGGAACATCCAACAACTACAGAACACATACTTTTTAAATGTAAAGGGAACCATCATTGATACAGAATATGTTTTGGATCATGAACTATTTCTCAGTAAGTTTCAAAGCATAAAAATCATAAAGAGAATATTCTATAAACACAAAAGTGTTAAGTTACAAATAAATAAAAGTAAGCTGTTAAAAATCCCTAAATATTTTAAATGAAACAATATACTTCTAAATAATCCTCAGTCAAAGCAGCAATAACAGGGATGTTTTAAATATGTGTAACTGAATGATAATCAAAACATACCAAATTTTGTGCAATTTTGTCACTTGAAATGCCTATATTACAAAAGAAGAAAGGGGGCAGGCACAGTGTCTCATGCCTATAGTCCTAGCACTTTGGGAGGCTGAGGCAGGTGGATTGTCTGAGCTCAGGAGTTTGAGACCAGCGTGGGAAATGTGGCAAAACCTCGTCTCTACTAAAATACAAAAAAATAAAATAAAATAAGTAAAAAACAAAATAGCCAGGCATGGTGGCTAATAAAAAATAAAAATAAAAGGAAGAAGAAAGGGATGAAATTATTGAGGTATGCTTCCATTTTAAGTAATAGATAAAAAAGATCAAAATTATCCCAAAGTTAGTAGAAGGAAGAAATAGTGGAAATAATAGCAGAAATTAATGAAACAGAAAATGGGCAAAGAACAGAGAAGAATAATTTTCGAAGTTGATTTTTTGCAAAAATTAATATGATTAACTGACCTTTAGCAAGACTAATCAAGAAAAACAAGCAAGAAGAGATTATAAGTGTTAGAAAATAAAAGTAGAGACATTATAAAGAGCTTACACACATTGCAAGAATAGTAAGGACACATTATGAAGAATTTATGCCAATATATCTGGCAACTTAAACAAAATGAAAATATTCCTTTAAAAACTAAAACTGGTATAGAGAGACATTTAGAAAACTAAAAATCTCCATTCGTAATAAAACCTTTCCCACAAGTAAAGCTCCAGGTCCAAATGACTTCACTCGTAAATTATATTAAACATTTGAAGAAAAAACAATACAAATCTTCATGGATTCTTTTCAAAAACAGAAAAGGAGATACCACATCCCAACCTCATTTATAAGGCCATAAAAACCTAATACCAAATATTACAAAAAATATTTCAATAAAAACAAAACTTCAGACCAATATATTTCATTGACATAAAAAGAGAAGTATTAAACCAAATGATATCATTATGTAAAAGCTAATATATCATGATCCCACAGGAGTAATTCAAAGAAGTTAAGGTTCATTTACATTCAGAAGTCAGGCAATGTTATTCACCATATTACAATGAATGAAAGAAAGACAGAAAGACAGAGAGAGAAAGAGAGAGAGAGACAGAGACAGGAAAGAGAAGGAGAGAGAGGAAAAAAAGAAGGAAGGAGGGAAGGAAGGAAGGAAAGAACGTAGAAAGGAAGGAAGGAAGGAAGGAAGGAAGGAAGGAAGGAAGGAAGGAAGGAAGGAAGGAAGGAAGGAAGGAAGGAAGGAAGGGAAGGAAATGTATTATATACATCTAAATAGATAGTGTAAAAACATGTGACAAGACTAAACACTAGTTTATATTGAAATCTATCTGCATACTAGTAATAGAAGGCATCTACAAAAAATCTATAGCTAACATCTTTATTAATTATGAAACTTTGAATGCTTTTTCCCTAATATAAAAAGGAAAAACTAAATTATTTGCTCTCACAACTTCTGTTCACTATTGCATTGAAAATCATAGCTGATGCAATAAGGAATAAAAGAAGTTAGAAGTAAGATGACTGGAAAGGAAAATGTAAAGTGCTATACTATATATAAATGACTTGTCTGTGTACATAAAAATGTGATGTAATCCTCAAAGTTTCTAAAGCAGGGTGTGGTGGCACACTCCTGTAGTCCCAGCTACTTGGGAGGCTGAGGCTGGAGGATCACTTGAGCCCAGGAGTTCTAGGCTGCACTGTGCTCTGGTTGCACCTGTGAATAGCCAGGGCACGCCAGCTTCGGCAACATATCAAGACCCTGTCTCTATAAAAAGGGAAGAAAAGAAAAAGAAAAATAATTCAAAATTAGTGAATTTAGGCAAGTTCACATGATAAAAGATTAACATTCATATATTAATCGTAGTTCATATGATAGCCACAAGCAATGGGAATAGCAATTTATTAAAGTTCCGTTTATAATGGCATCCAAAACCCATCAAAATCTTGGAATAAACCAAATTTTGCAAGATTTTTGCAACGAAAACAACAAGATATTGCCAAAAATTTTTTGAAACACCTGAATAAGTGAATATGCCAAGTTCAAGGAATGGAAAACTTGATATTTAAAAGTCCATCCTCCTCAAGTTTATTTATACCTTCAATACAAAACTAATTAATCTTAGCAGATTTTTGTTGATTAAATTTATAAGCAATGCTAAAATTAATAAGGAAATACATTGGATCTAAAAACTCAAAAAATTAAAAAAAATTGGATAGTTAATACTACCTGATGTCAAGACTTAATCTACAATAAGCAAAATAGTATAATATTGGTGTAAAAATAGAAAAATAGAGCACTGGAACAAAATAGTCCAAAAATTAATCTATACCGATTTTGGACAAAGGAACCAAGTCCATTCAATGGTAAAATATCTTATTAAATAATTATGCTGGAACAAATACGTGAATTTAAAAAAATGAACCTTTACCTTGAATCCACTCCAAATCCAAACATTAATTTGAGATGGTTCAGAGACTTAAATATAAACATTAAAACCATACACCTTGTAGATGCAAGTATAAGGAAATGTCTTCATGGTCTTGGTATAGAGAAAGATTTATTTAATAGATACAGAAAACATGAACCATTTAAAAATAGTTGAAACATTGCATCTCCTCAAAATTTAAAACTTTAGCTCATCAAAGGACATAGTTGAAAACAAATTGGCAAGTCACATCTTGGAGGAAAATAATAGAAATTTAGATATTTGAACAAATTACTCCATCCAAAATATAAAATGAATTCATATAAATTAATGAAAAGACAAGCAATACAATTAATAAATTGTCAAAAGCTCTGAACAGACACATCACAAAGGAAGATACACAACTGGCTAACAGACATGTGAAAAGATGTCCCAGCATCTTTAGTGATCACAGCAAAACAAAGCAATTAAAACCTTACTGAGATACCATTTCACACCCATTAAGAGACCTAAAATTTTAAAACCCTCATAGCACCAAATGTTGGATGGGAGTGGAGTGAAGCAATCAGAACTCATTCATTTCAGGTAGAATAAAACGGTACCACCACTTTGCAGAATTGCGCAGCAATTATAAAGTTGAAAATTCATGTCATTCATGATTCAAGAATTTGCCTGAGATACTTACACAAGGAAAATAAAAAATATGTCCACAAAAAGACTTGTTCAAGAATATTCGTAACAGCCCAAATATAAGAGAATATCAAGAGAAGAAGATATAAACAAAGACTGGAATATTGCACTCATACAATGAAATAGTATTCTGCAATGAAAAGGAATGAACACTGATACATGCAATAACATGTATGAATGTCAAAAATCAATATGATTCCTGAGAGAGTTGAGATGAAGAATAATACTTATGTTACAGTTATATTTATATGAAGTTCAAGAGCAAGAAATACTAATTTACAATGATAGAAATCAGAAAGAAGTTTCCTTTGGGGATGGAAAGATTGATTGGAAAGGGACATGAAAAGCATTTCTGGGATGATGAAAATATTTTACATCTTGCTTTCGGTTGTAGATTCTGAGTAGATGCAATTGTCAAAACGCGTGAAACAGAACACTTAACAGCCGTACATTTTATTGTGTATATATTACAAATTAAGTTTTTAAAGTGAAAGAAAAGAACTTAATGAAAATGTAATAAAGAATGTTTGCCTCTTCCTATCATTGTATTCATCTTCCTTAAATCAAGTATGCAATCTTTTGCTTACCGAATACGATGCATATATATTCTTCTGGACAGCAGCAATTATCTACAGCACAGAGAGTCAACTTAAATTGAACTGATATTTATCAAAGATGTAATATGCCTAGGACATTAAATGGAGGAAAAAATGCAGAAGGGCATTAAGAAAACTTCACTGTTAAAAGTGTTAGACTAAAATTTAAGTTTTCTAAAACTAGGTCAGTAGTCTTTCCACACCTTACTCTGTCTGTCTTCATACATGTTCTCTTAAAATCACCTAAATGCAGATAAATTTAAAGCTTAGAAGATTTTTTCTAACTTTATTAAAGAATGAAAAAACGTTAAGTATTGTTCTTAAGTTTATATATATTTATATATTTACTGTTATTTAATATAATATTGATGAAAATGTTTCAATATCAGGAACATGGATTTATAAAGAGACAGCAACAAAAAAACTCATAGCAAGTAGTTGAATAGCAATCTAAATTCTCTTTTTTACATGACAAAACCTACTTAAGGTAGTAAAATTAAGAGACAACAATATCCTCCACTCCATATCATAGTAATTAAATTAAAGATGTATGGTCATTCTAGTGAATGTGATTGTGATAATCAACATCACCAAAATACTAAGGTAATCTTTCTCAGAGGGTAACTTAGCTTAAATTTAGAGAGATCCCCGCTGCTGACAAACTTTCATTAGTAATAAATTTAAGGCATTAGTAATAAATTTAAGGTATAACTAGATATTGGAAACAAGTGTTATTATCAAAGTGAAAATACAAAATAGCCCAGAAAGCACTTTACATTCATCTGAAATATTTTCAATAATAGTTAATGCATAAGTTATTATACTAGACTCTTTTATTAGTTGTATCATTACTCTTTAGCTCTCAAAGGCTAAACTGTAAGTTTAAAGTAGTGCAACCAAAATGGATTCAGTACACAACTTTCAACAATATATTAATGAATTGAAGCAGGTGTACAGCACTTAATTGTGTAAAAATAAGAATCAATACTAGATGAACCAATACTAGAGTTGCAGTAACAGTACTGACTAGAAAAGACATCTTCCATCCACCATGGGCACCTTTGACAAACACAAAACAGCTTTAATGAATATTAAATAATATTCTTTAATTAATATCAATAATATTCTTCTATCAGTCCTTCATTTACAAGAAAGTGAAAAGGCATATAATTCATTTATACACACATTAGAATTCATACAAAATGAGAACATCTGCTTTTACAGTTAGAAAAAATCATTTTTAACAAAACAAGTACATACAACATTCATTCTCAACTTGTGGAGACTGTATGTCATGACTAGAAAACGGCCACACTTTGTTCGAGTCCTTTAACACCTCAGAACAAGCAGGTCCTAAATTTAAGAATTGTGCTACAAATGTATTTGCTTAAAATTTACAAATGTGGTTTGAGTTTTGAAGTATGTATGTGCCAGATTGGAATTTAAACTTAACTAGATGCTAGCATATGCCCCAATAAAATTAAGAAGTTGCCTCCACCGGCAGTTAATTTGTTGCTTAGCTTACTGTATACAAGCTGTGTTATCATTCGTTAAATTAAAGAAATTAGTCACTGAAAAAGTTCCAGTGAATACAAGCAAAAGATTTCTACAGATTTGCATTAAGGGAGCAAACAAATGCCGCAAACAAATGCCTTACCCTTAATTTATCAGTGCTTCTGCTCCCAAATCCCAGTAGTTACTACATTTATCTACTTTATGAAAGCACATAGTTTTTCTCATATTTTTATGGACTTCTTCCCTCTCAACCCTTTAACATTTCTTTTAGAATTACATGCAGCGCAATATAGAAAGAAATATCAGGATCGAGCCTAAGACTGTTTTTTAACATCCCTGCTGTCAGGTACTGCTGGTGTGGTCTTAGACATATCGGTTGATGTTGCCAAGCTTCAGTTCTGTCCTCTGTATTCTTCTTCCCATGATTACATGGGTCACACTGCCTAGGACTGTTCCATTCGATGTAAAGCCATATATCGGTAAAAAGGAGAGATGCTATATCAAGAAACCAAACCTATGCTTTATCAATTCTTAAATGTCCATTATGTTTTCTCTCCTCTTGTCAAGGTACTGGACTCACCTATCCTTGAATTTCTTTGATCTTCAAGGCAACGTTATTCTTACTCTAAAGCACCACAGAGCCTTCTATGTGACTCACCTTTTCTATAAATTCTTGCTGGACAGCTTACAGATTTTCTGAATTTTCTTATGCCAAGAGAAGGGCAGATTAATGCTGATTTCCTTCTTTAGGTTATTATAGTGGGTAATCGTTAACTCTGTGCACTGATTTTGTGCTAAGCACTGTATTAAGTGGCATATAAACTATAATATCTTTTTTTAATTTCTCTAAAACTCCTGTGACATAGTGACTCAGAATCCCCATTTTAACAAGCAGTTAAGTAACTGCCCAAGATATGGCAGCTGAGAGGGGACAGAACTGCCATTTAAACCCAGATCCTTTTGCTTAAGGGCTTAAACTCAACCTTCTTCCCCAACTTAACTGATTTCATGTTTTAATTTAGATTCTTTGTGTTGACACAAAGAAGTCAATTTCTGCTACATTAGAAAACATGTAAACAGCTAAACCAGAGTTTGGTTTCAAAAGAGAAGCAGGCAGTTATATTTGTAAGTTCACCAACTGTCCTCCTCCAGGGTTTCTATACCCAGAGCAATCAGAATATCTGTAAAATTAAAAGCAGCATCATACCATGTCCAAAAGATTAACAGTTCTACAGTACAAAGTTTGTTGATTTAGTAGTGGATTCAGCCTGTCAATCAAAATGCCATAAACAATAACATGATAACAGTTTTCAACATAAATGCTTTTCTTCAGGTTATTTTCACATGTCTCACTGAATTCTGCCAGAACATTTTCTCTGCACACTCTTCCTGAATTCTAAGTGCCCATTATAAAGGAAAATTAATGCTTTTTTTAAAAGAGAATGTATGTTACACAAAGAGCTCAACTATTAATACTTGAAATAGACCTGTAATCTTAGTTGAAGCAACAATAACAAAGTTCTATCTTACAAAAATAAGCAAATGTTAATTTAAAAAATTATTGGTAGCTCTTACCTTAATATTCTTTGCCCGTGGTTATAACCAAATGCTAACATCAACAGAAGCAGAAACCTCTTGGCTTCTCTGTAGGCTGTCTCCAAATATTCACTTATTTTCAGAAGCAGAGAAAGGCAAGTTTAAAGAGGGCGGGGAGAAAACCACCCTTACAATGGCCCTGCCATTATTCTTTCAGTGAATGCCTAGCAACAGAAGTCCCGGGACCTAGAAACTAAGATGCCTGAGGGCACTGACCCCCAGCCTGCCCCACGTCCTTTCAGTGTAGCTAGGATCCTGGAGCTCTTACTAAAAAGTGTTATACAACCTGAAGGTTTAGCAGCCACCATGATTAAAGTGTTCAGAATAATGTTACAGCTAAGATAATTTTCTCAAAAATATTGATGGTATTGTATCTTCTTAATTAACAATACTTCAGCCAGTACTGGAAATAGGCCTAATAGATAAATCTTGTGTATTAAGATTTAAATGTTTAATTCCACCCAGTTTACAAACAAGACAAAAAAATCATGGAAGCTGGAGTAATCTCCTGCTCTAGCTTTTTTATTACAAGATTATTACAACCCTGGATTACATTCCTGAGAGCATTTCGTAGTCACCCACAACTCACTGATAAAATCTCCAAGACTTAGCTATTTTATAATTTTTTACACAGCTTCTTTAAGTGGGTGGAAAATGAGTTACCAGAGTCTGTATCATAAGAAAACTTCAGTCGGCTCTAGTGAAGTGAATCTCTTATACTTAGAGTGCTTCTCTATTGCAACATTTGTCCTATTTCTTCCGTTGAGTAACCAGACCTTCCTCTCCAAATTGGTGGTGGGGAGGCACTTGTGCTTTTGTTCATCTTTTTAATACCAAAGGTCCAATCTTGTGCATGATAGGTGATTGATAAATGTCTTGAATTGAAATGACTTCCTATTTGCTTTTGTAGCTCAAAGTAGTGGAAGCTGTGACGTAAGTTTGAGTTCTTCCTCACATGTATTTTGCTCTCCTATGGATTTTTCACTTGGATCAGCTAAGAACCCTGACTAAGCACATTGTTCATTGTTGACAAACAGTCTCCAGGCTGTTCATTGCTGAAAAAGTTTCTAGACTGCACATTCAGATCCCTGTGCTTGAACCCTTTAGAAAGGTGGAAGTGCCATTGTACCTAAAGTTCAGCGAGTTTTAAAATATTATGCTTTTGAGAGAGAAGACAGAGTCTATACAGAGGAAAGAAAAACTAGAACATGGTGTTCTTTTTTAAAGTGAAGTAGGCATTCCACTAGTTGTTTTGCTTTTATAAAATGAGTAGAACCATAACATACTATCGTAAATCTCTGTCATAAAATAATACAAATTCTATCATAGAATTCTATGCAAACATGACTTACCAAATTCATGAACAGCACTGAGTTCAGCTCTCCTCTATGTGGCCCTATCCTATCCTATTTAGAGTCAGGGTACATAACTTCTTAAATGCTTTATAAATGCATTATCCCATCGCAAGTAGACTAAATTAATAATGAGTTATAAATAAAAATATTTTTGCTTTGACACTAATATTTGATTAAACATTACATTTTAAAATAAATTATGCTTGGGTGAATATATTTTCCCATAATTTAAATGGGAGATATTTATAATAGTAATTATCCAGCAAAATAAAAATATAAAACTATATTTTATATTTTTAATATATTTTATTAATACATTTATATTTTTATTAATGTTGAAAAACACAAGTCTGTGAATTCAACAGAGAGTACTGTGTGGGCATGAGGCACAGTACCAACCATGACAAAATTGAGCTCACCTGTGCAAATTATTAGAGTAAAATTCATATCTTTACTCAAATATTACAAAAAATATGAAAACAACAACGCACAATTTAGTATACAGTATATTATATGTAATATAATATCTATGTAGAATTAAATATGTAGCATATATAATATATAAACATATATACATAATATACACCTATAGCATATAGAATACATACATAATTTAGTGTATGTGTAGTATGGATGCACATATATAAATGTGCACACATACTAACACACACCAATAAAATATAGAAAGAAATAAGCATTTTAAAGAACAAAAAATAAAGAGCTATGGAAGTTTTCAGAAGTTACTTTTCATTCATTCATTTTTACAAATGAGTGTGTGTGTGTGTGTGTGTGCATGCACGTTTCCCTCAAAGTCGCCCAGGCTGGAGTGCAGTGCCTCAATCTTGGCTCACTGCAGCCTCTGCCTCCGGGGTTCAAGCAATTCTTCTTCCTCAGCCTCCCAAGTAGCTGGGATTACAGGTGCCCGACACCATGCCTGGCTAATTTTTTGTATTTTTAGTAGAGGGGGGTTTTGCCATGTTGTCCAAGCTGGTCTTGAACTCCTGACTGCACGTGATCTGCCCACCTCAGCCTCCCAAAGTGCTGGGATTACAGGTGTGAGTCATCATACCTGGCTTTTGTTCTGAAACTTTTAAAATCCCTTAGTATTACTTTTTATTCCGCAGCCAGGGGTACTTTATGGAAAATGTTAATCAGAGCATGTATACTCCTGTGTTTGTTAAAGCTTTATCTTCTCTTTATGCCTAAAACATCGCTCAGATTCTCAGGCACAAAGTGGTCTTCTTACCACGACAATTGCATCTTCACACCCACTGTTTCCTTTGCCTACTATGTCCCAGCCACACCGGCATTCTTCAGTTCTCAAACTTGCCACTTAGTAATAGAACATTTTCTGCTCCCTGCCTAGAAATCTATCTTGCCTTCTCCCCATGGCTATTTCCTTTTCGTGGTTAATTCTCAGCTTATATAACTCCCTCTTCCCTATATGTATCTCCTTAAAAACAATATATTTCACCATTAGTCATTCATTTACTGTTCATTGCCTTCCTACCACATATCACAATTAGTTGTTCCTTTACTTATTACTTGTTTTCATTCTCCCCACTTGAATCACTAAATTCCATAGTGGCAAAGGAACACATCTATCATGTTCATTTGTTTGATCGTATAGCCTAGTATGATATCTTACATACAGTAGGTGCTTAAAAAATATTTAAGTGAGTGGTGAAAAGCAACCTTGAACTCCCATTGCTATTTATTTGTATTGTGCTATAAGCACTTCATTCTGTCTACCTTGTATTAGAGTGATTTGGAATGTAACTGGCATGTAAGGTCCTCCACGAGTCCAGTGCATATGTTTTGATTTTCTTCTTTGTCTCCTATAGCACTGGTGACAGATATTGCTAGCTATCTGCTGTAGTAGATGATGTGAATCACTGTACATGCAACTCCCAGTGTCACACTCTATGATACTCTATAATTCCGCTGGTATATAGACAGACGTACTAATACATTTGAACTTGGAATTGAACATTATGAAACTTTTGTTTAGGACACTGAGTTTTTTGGTAGATAGAGTAGGGGTCTGTGTCTTTGTCAGTAGCAGTACTGGCAAAGTATCTGATATCCAAGTTCATCTAACTTTACAATCTTCATTTGCCTCATCTGTCAGTAATACCTGCTTCACAGGATTATTATGAAATGTAAATAAAATAACCTAGAATTTAGCAAAAGACTTTCCATGTAGAAAATATTTAATAAATGTTAGATAAAAATATTATCAGTAATGTCTATTTTCTCTTTATCTCCGTATATTACCAAGCAAAGGCTCTAGCTTAGGAGAGAGAATTAAAGCATCTATTTGAGAAACATGTTTGAGTGGATATAATGCCTTATTTTTGTATATAAGACAAAAGTGAGTTGAAAATAAAGGTTTTATTTATGAAAAAAATCCATAGAATAGCTTTACGAAAAAGAATTCAGGGATACTTTTGCCATACTGAACCACTGGCAAGAAAAAATATAAAACATAAAAAAGGTATTAAAAAATCTTATAATTAACATTTATCCATGAGAGTGGAAAAATATTCAATATTTTACATTTATATGTAAATTTTACACACACACACACACATATATATATATGCTGCAAAGGTGAAAAAACAATTCTGGATATTGGAAATTAATTTGATAATCCAACACCAGTCAGGTATCTGTCTTTATGATGAAAACTATATGGTGACTTGAATATCTGATTTTTCAAATATCAACTCCCAAAAATATCTCTCAAACTTGAATATGACAGATAAATTCACCATCAGTCAGCATATGGTTGTTGGAATAGAAGGATAGGATGATTAATTAAAGTTGAGTCTCTTTTGTTCAGTTTGGGTTTGGAGATGTGCATTGGAAAATGACACAAAACCATATTTTTCTGGGATTTGATGAATGGCATGATCAGCACCAAATCATTTTCTACACACCTTACATCAAGTGGTTTGCTATTGAAGAGTGTTTAATAAAGGAAAACCAAAGTCAATACATACATGAAAAGAAAGAGATGCTATCATTAATTTTGAACTAAGAAAGGAGAACAATTTTTATTTTTATGAAAACCTTATTTAATCTTTAGGGAAACACATAAAGAAAATATTTAAGGCTTTGTAAAAACCCTGACAGATGTTATTACTGAATGTTCATGTGGCCTGAATCAAATGCTGCTTTTTAAATGTGTTGAAATAATATTGGAACTAAGACCTGACATTACTAATTGCAATATGTTGAACAAATGCTTATTTGAAAGAATACTGAGTCTCCACTTACTCCTGCTGGGACCATTTTCATTTTCTGTGCTCTGTCATCATCGCCTGGGCTGCTTTTGCTATTTTCCTTTCTCTAGCTGTTTCATATAATATTTAAGTGCATCTAAGCTGCACGTGTGTGAGCTAAGTCCTCTATGATTAAAAAAAAAATAGCCGGCATGTGATTTAGCAACAGTATAACAAATTAGTTGTATTAATAATAATAATAAAAACCAGACAAATGCATTATTTGGGTTGTGCACCTTTATTTGAAGTCATATATAGTGTCAATTTTAGAATATTTATAATTATAATTAACTGCTTGATTATCTCCTTAATTTAATATTCAAGAAAGATTAAAATATTTTTAAAATAGCATACACTTAAGGCAGTAGTACAAATACAGTGAAATTGTCATTTCACTTTAAGAAATGCCATCAAATTTGGGTGTTGATTCAAACAAATCAATTGCAAAAAGACATTTTGAGAAAATCAGCAAAATTTGGTTATGGGCTGGGTATTAGTTAAACAGGAATAATTTGATTTAGTTCCATGTGATAATTTTATAGTTATATAAGAATATGGCTATACATTTAGAGATGCATGCTGAAGAACAGGAATGCAGTGATATAGAATTGCTTTAAAATACTTCAGCAAAAGGAAAAAAGATTCAAAAACACAATTTTGTCAAAATTGTGATACTTTCATTTGGGTATTGGGTATGTGGGAATTTATTATTTTCTTTTTTTCTAATTTTTTTAAATGGAGAACTGAGTAAATCGGCAAAATCAATGAAAAATTGATTGCTTGGAAATGCATAAAAAATAAATATGCCAGTAGTTCTGAAAATGCCATCCATTAGGCTTCCTCACTATGGCCCAGCCACACTGGCTGCTTTGGAGGCTCTTTCCTAAGGACCCTTGCAGAGGTCGTTTATTCTCTTAGAAACACTCTTGCCCAGGTATTCACAGGGCTTATCCAGAGGGCTTGCTCCCTCATTCCTTCAAGTCTTTCTTTAACTGTTACCTCATTGAGCTTTTCCCTGATTATTTTATTTAAACAGTAATACCCACCATCCTCCCCTAATATTCTGTATATATTTCCCTGCTTTATTTTTCTTATAGTGTTTATTATTGCCCAATACGCTATGCAATTTACTTTTTTTTTTTTTTTTTTTTGAGACAAAGTCTGGCTGTGTTGCCCAGGCTGGAGTGCAGTTATGCCATCTTGGCTCACTGCAAACTCTGGCTCCCAGGCTTAAGCCATACACTCACCTCAGCCTCCCTAGTAGATGGGACTACAGGTGTGCACCACCATGCCTGGCTAATTTCAGGCTGGTCTCGAACTCATGAGCTCAAGTGATCTGCCTGCTTCGGCTTCCCAAAGTGCTGGGATTACAGGCATGAACCACTGCGCCCAGCCACAATTTACTTTTAATTGTGTATATTATTTGCCCCCCTCCTCAGTAGAATGTAAACTCTATTAAGGCAGAATTTTGCTTCTGCTCTAGTAACAGCAATATTTCTAGTACTTGCTGAATAAACTAATAGGACAGACTCTGAAAGATGAGACCGGAGCTGTATTTCTGCCTGTGGTTACTAGGCAAAAGTTTAAAGAATGAAAAAAGATATTGAAGAAAGAAAGGCAACATTGCAAATGTGGCTCACAGCCCATATAGGCCAAAAAGTGCAGCAATATTCCCTTGTTCAAAAATATCTCAGGGAACTTTTCACACTCTAAAATTTCATTTAGATTAAAAAGTTTTGCTTTAAAATAAGCCCTTTGGAAAATTAAACTTTTATTTTCTTATACTTCACGATGAAAGTTTAGATTGTTAATTCTGTGACGATCAAGAAATGATGAATGTTTTAATGGGAATATGATGAAAGATGAGACCATGTTGGAATATACCAGGTGAGGTGGTGAACTTTAGAGGAATAAGCGCTAGGAGATGGATAGAAAGGATAAAGTAGCAGTGAGGTTCTGAAGTATGTATAGTGTTAATGTTTAAATCAGTTATAATTTTATAACAAAACTCTATGGTTAAGAAATTAATTCCTTAAAGATATATCTAAAACCTGAAATCAGAATTCTTATTCTGTTTTAAAAATGTATAAATGTGTGATCTTGCATTTTATAGACCTAAACTCTGACTGAAATAGCCATATTTTTAATGTGTCTTACTGTTTTCTGAAATTGTTCACCTAAATGTATGCTTGGGTTTTCTTACACCTAGATGCTGAGACAAGATTTTCATCACCTGTAATTGTGCTTCATCTATTTAGGCACCTCTTTCAATAAATATCAAACAGAGACAAAGTTCCTTAGTAAGAGATGTTCAATAGAAAAGGGATATAGAAGGGAAGGAGAAGAAGCAACAAGATAAAAAAATATTAAATGAAGATAACTACTCAAAAAGCTCTCTTATTTTGGTTTTCTAAACTGCGTTTTGACTAGTTAGCATGTGTTTGGGGTAAATTACTGAGCCTATGTTTTGTTAGGTATAAACTGAAGGGGCTCCACTAATGATCCCTAACGTCAATGATATCTTAAAAAATTTTAACAACCAGTCCTAGGTGACGGATAGCCAGAGAGAGGGAAGGCCTGATGTGTATTACTTACCAGTTCTGATCAATTTCTGTTGTATAAATATTCCCTCTGTGGCTACTTTGGTGGGATAATTAAGCTACCAACATGATCCTATGAAATAAGATTTATAATTTAATTCCATTGTGTTCAGAGAACATGCATTGTATGAGTTGAATTTAAAAGTATTTTTTGAGACTTGCTTTTTGGTGCAGGATATGGTCTATCTTGTAAGATGTCCAATATACATTTGAAAATAGTGTTTATTCTGCTGACATCAGGTGTAGTGTTTTAAAAATATCAATTAGATCAAGTTGATTGATAGTGTTATTTAAGTCTTTTATAACCTTACTGAATTCCTGTCAACTTATTTCATAAATAGTTAAAGTATGTTGAAATCTGTAACTATAATCATAAATTTGTCTACTACTCCTTGTAGTTCTGTTAGTATTGGATTCTTGTATTTTCATGTTATTAGATACCTGGAATAGGCAGAATTCTAAGGTTTTCCCCAAGATCTTGCTCCCTGATGTATATGCCCTGTATAATCCTTGGAGATTATTCTCAGTGAACCTGGCCTAATCAGGTTAGTCCTTAAAAGAGACAAAGGTTCTGGTGAAAGACATTCAAATTATTAGAGGAATTCCATGTGAGAAGGATTCCTTGTACCTGACTTTGAAAATGGAGGGGACCATGTGGCAAAATACAGTTGAGCTCTAGGAGCTGAGTGGCCTTCAGCTGAAAACCAGTGAAGGGATGGAGACCTCAGTTCTACAACTGCAAGAAATTGAATTCCGTCACAACATGTGGGCTTGGAAGAGACTCCTAACATCCAGAATAGAATACAGTCTAGCTGCCACATTGATTTTACCTTTTGAAACTGAATAGAGAATGTTATGTTCAGGATTCTGAGCCACAGAACTGTGAGCTGATAAATGGGTGTTTTTTTTTTAAGATATTAAACTTCTAGTAATTTGTTATGCAACAACACAAAACAAACACAGTGCATAAACATTTTAGATTATTATGTCGTCTTCATTAATTGAATACTTTATCATTATGAAATCATCTTCTGTATCACTGGTAATATTCTTTGATACGAAATCTGCATCGTCTTATAATTAATATGTCCATTCCACCTTTCTATGATAAATGTTAGCATAGAATATCTTATTCCATCTCTTTACTTGTAACCTAATTATGTTTTTATATTTAAATTGGATTTACCATAGACAGCACATAGTTGTGTTTTGCTGTTTTATCTAACCCGATATGGTGTGCTTTTTAATTGCAGATTTTAGACTTTTACATTTAGTGTGATTGTTACATGTTGAATTTAAGCCTCCTGTCTTATTGTCTTATATTTGTCCTAACTGTTCTTTGCCTCTCCTCTTTTTTTCTTTTCCTACCTTCTTTTGAATTAATAGAGTATATATTATGATACTACTTATGATTCTCCTTTGTCGACTTATTAGCTATCGCTCTTTATAGGTTCATTTTAGTTTCTGTAGGATTTATAGTGTCCATCTTTAACTTATTACTGCTTACCTTCAAGTAATATTATACTACTTGTAAAGTATAAGAACCTTACAAAAGCATACTTCCTTTTCTACTCTTCCAGAATTTGTGTTATTGTTGTCATACATTTTCCTTCTATATATATTACAAACAACACAATACATTATGATTATGTTTGCATTAAACAATTATGTTTTTAAAAGATTGAAATGAGAAGAAAAAAGCCTGTATATGTATGCATATAGTTACTGTTTCTAGTTTTCTATATTTCTTTGTATAAATTCATATTTTTATCCAATATTTTCCTTTTGCTTGAAGAACTTTCTTTAGTATCTCTTATGACATAGGTCTACTAGTGATAAATTCTTTCAGTTTTCATATGTCTGAAAGTCTAATTTCACTATCATTTTTGAAAGATACTTTGGTTGTGTAAAGAATACTGTATTAGTTTATTCTCACACTGCTAATAAAGACATACCCAAGACTGGATAATTTATAAATGAAAGAAGTTTAATTGACTCAAAGTTCAGAATGACTGGGGAAGCCTGAGGAAACTTACAATCATAGCGGAAGGAGAAGCAAACACGTCCTTCTTCACATGGTGGCAGCAAGGAGAAGCACAGTGCAAAGGTGGGGAAAATGCCTTATAAAACCATTAGATCTCATGAGAACAAACTCTCTATCACAAGAACAACATGGAAGTAACTGCCCCCCACGATTCAATTACCTCCCGCCAGGTCCCTCCCACAACGTGTAGGGGATTATGGGAATTATAGTTCAAGATGAGATTTGGGTAGGGACACAGCCAAACCCTATCAAATACCAAATTAATAGTTTTTTTGAAAAAAATTTGATTTAAGTACTATAAAGATTGCTCCAAAGTCTTCTAAGGGTTTTCATTTTTTGTAACCCCTCCTCACCAACAACGTCTGCTGACATTTTTTGCTCCTCTGTACAGAATGTACCTTTTTTATTGGCTGCCTTTAAGAGATTTTCTTTATCACTAGTTTCAAATGGTTTGATAGTGATGTCCACTGGTGTGCTTTTTGTGTTGTCTTCTATTTGTGGTTCTTGAATCTTTGTGTTTAAAGTTTTCATTAAATCTGGAAAACAAATTACCATTATTTCTTCAAATATATTTTTCTTCCTCCACCTGTAAGAATTTCAATTACATGTATATTCAGTTATCCTACAGTTCATTGATGTTTTGTTAATTTTTTTCAATTGCTTTTCACTCTGTGTTTCATTATGGATAATTATGGATAATTTATATTACAATTTTCAAGTTGACTAACATTGCAAATTTAAACATTTTACAATATTTTATCTGGCTTTAATCTCCTTCAATATATTTTTCATCTCAGTCATTGCTTAATTTGGGCTTTTAAAAAATTATCTTCTGATCTCAGATTCCTTCTTCATATGTGTATATTCATCAGTGCTCAACTAAATACTTGAGAATAGACCTCTGTAGCTCTTTGGAGCTTTCAGTCTGTGCAGCATTCTCCACTTTAGTACTCTGCCCTGCATATATTTATGTTATACTTAAAATACTCTAGAATTAATTCATTTCTGAAAGTTTATTGCTAATAAATTTCTACAGATTTTAATGTAAAAGATAATAATCTTTGTAAAGTTGTTTCTTATGCAAGCTATCAATAATGGCAGGGAGACTACATGTTTTCTTCATTCTTACAAAAATCTGGAATCTTCTACTTTTTTACAATTTAAAATTACCCTTAGAATGACTACAGAGAAGAATCTAATTATAAAAAGGAGTTTACAATTCCACTTGTAAATTTAATAACATTAGAAAACATTGCCTGAAACTAAGTTGAAATAACCTACTATGAAATGTTAAACTACTCCTGTGAACAACAGCATTAAAAAAGTGATCTGAAATGTAACCCAGGCTAAGGATCCTTCTGTAACACTGCAAATTTAAATTGTTCAGAACTTTCCTGGATTTCTTTTTATCTGTTAGTGTGTTAACAATTTTATTGTACCAACAAATCTGTTTGACAAACTGTGGAGAAGAAAGTGACAGCGATGGAGCAATAAATAATGTATATATGCAATATATTAGCTTATTATGAAAAACAAAATAAAATAAAGTTCAACATATTTCTTTGAAATTATAAAACCTATTTTAGAATTTTTTTTTATACACTGAAGTAAATACTTAAAATTTTTAGTAGTAAATTAATCACAAAAACCAATCATGTGTAATTTGAATTATCTTTTTTCTTGTAAATGTAATGGGAAATGTTCCCTTGTCCCCCTTGCCAGGGCGTGCGGTGGGGGTGTGGCTCTCTTCTTCTTAATAAAGGTATTCTTTTACTTTTCTCTGCATCTGTAAGATTAATTACATAAAACATTCCAAAATTAGAAGATACTTAAAGAGAAGAAATTATAAAATTCACAATATCAAATGAGTTAAATATTTTAAAATACTAATTTTATTCCCCCAAGTGTAAGATATATATTTATGTGTTGCCCTAGTCACATGTTTACTCATAGTTGAATTTAATCTACTTGTGTTTCTGAGGCTAAGAATGACTTTTTTAAATTAAAAAATAAGAATAGGAAAATTTTTTTTAGTGAATCTAGAATTATCTTCATTATTTGGAACTAAAAGACACTCCTTAACAATTGAATGTAAATTAAGGTGCATTATCTTTCAAACCTGAAAGTATCTTTATTATCTCTGATATCTATTATTTTACTTATTATTTTAAAACAATCTGAAGTAGGCTTATTTTTAATAGTTGCTAATTTTTAGGCAAATACGTCATATGTATAATAATTTCAAGATTGGACATGTTATACAATATAAAAGAAATAACAAACGCCCTTGTATTTTGAAATGCAGCATGAATAAAGCTTTGTATCTTTTTCTCTTTTGAACAAATTGAGAACATGGACAAAATTAGTCTTAACTTTTTCTTGAAAATTAGTAGAGAAAGAAATTGTAGCTTTTAAGGGCGTGCAATTTTGTTTCTAAACAACAGATGGCACTATCAAATTCTAAATTTACTAAATTTTTTTCTATTTTTTTCCCTTTTTTAAAATTAAAAAAGTCATAATAACTGTCTTAGCTTCAGAAACACAAGTAGATTAAACTACAGAATTACAGTTTTACTGGTCTTGAAGAACAATATTTGTAGGATCTTGAATAAAATACTGCTTTTTCAAAATTAACACTTGATGGTAGTTAAAAAGCTGTTTGATCAAATTTTAGAAGTATTAACATCAAAACAAATGAAATCAGTGCTCATAATGTAATTGATTTACACCAATAGGAACTGAATTCTCCACTTTACAACTAGGATATTCTCCTCTGAGCATTAGTAGAGATAAGGATGTTCTGTGAGGGAAGAGGCTGACCTCGACTGCACTAGAACTAAGTAGCCTCTGGGAAGCCCAACATCTGATAGTCACATAGAACTTAAAATGCAAATCAAATCAAATAATAAAATGATAAATTTGTTTTTTTACTTTCCCTCAAGAGCTATAGTCAGGGTAGAACATTTGGGAACAGAGCTGAGAAGGAGGAACGATTGTTAAAAACGGTTTTGTTCTCCCAGAAAATAAATGCCCCAGTCTGGTATAGGAAGAGGAGACTCATTTATTGTAGAATTTTGCTATGGACATGAGTTCTTTGGTAGAAGTGCTTACAGTCAGCGACTTTATCTCCATGACTGCCCTATTCTGGTCCACCCCGTTACTGCCAGGTAAGGTGGAGGTAGAGTTGCCAATTTCAACCATTTATTTATCTATGTGTTATCTTATATCTTACTCTTAGCAATCCTAGTGATATACCAGTCTGTTGTATCAAGTGTTCTTTCTTAGAACAATATTCTAGAAATTTAGCCTAAAATATTCTTGATCTCTCATTATCCCATTTCTTTTGTTTGTATCTTTTTTCTTTAAAAAAAAAAAAAAACTCAAACTTTTTCTTTCTAATGTCCTCTTTATCACTCAAGAGTAATTTACCACATATCTATGTTCTCCTTACTTAGCAAAGTATTAATAATTATCCTTTTCCATTTTTCCTACATCAATCCTTTCAAATTCTTATTTTGCTTGACAAAATAGATATTGAATATAACTAAACCGCTTTAATCTCACTTAATACTTTCTTTTCTACTTTAGGATATCTCTTTATGTGTAGCTTGGAAGAACCCCCTACTTCAGTTTATATGTTCACTATTTTTATTTCTCTATTGAACTTAGATAAATGGATTATTCAATCATTTTGAGTATACTATGAGCAATATACATTTGCTCTATTAATTTAGTAACAGTGAGAGTAAGGTTTAACTCTATCTATTTTCCCAGGACTGAAAACAAAAGCCTTAAGTAGTAGCCACTTTCCATTCTTGGTTGTGAAAAACTCTAGGGCTTCATTAATTATCTTGGGATGTCATGATGTTCTCAAAAGCAAACCAATATAAAACTAAGGAGTGTCTAAGGCAAGCTTTCTAACCCATGGTAGGTTGAATGTGGCCCAAGACAAATTCGTAAACTTTCTTAAAACATTATGAGTTTTGTTTGTAAACTGCTTTAAATGTCATATGGAACCAAAAAAGAGCCCACATAGCCAAGACAATCCTAAGCAAAAAGAGCAAAGCTGGAGGCATCACACTACCTGACTTCAAACTATATTACAAGGCTACAGTAACCAAAATAACATGATACTGGTACCAAAATAGACATATAGACCAATGAAACAGAATAGATGCCTCAGAAATAACATTACACATCCACAACCATCTGATCTTTGACAAAACTCACCAAAAAAAAAAAAAAAAAAAAGCAATGGGGAAAGGATTCCCTATTTAATAAATGGTGTTGGGAAAACTGGCTAGCCATATGCAGAAAACTGAAACTGGACCCCTTCCTTACACCTTATACAAAAATTAACTCAAGACGGATTAAAGACTTAAACATAAGACCTAAAACCATAAAAGCCCTAGAAGAAAACCTAGGCAATACCATTCAGGACGTAGACATGGGCAAAGACTTCATGACTAAAACACCAAAAGCAATGGCAACAAAAGCCAAAATTGACAAAGGAGCTCTAATTAAACCAAAGAGTTTCTGCACAGCAAAGAAACTATCATCAGAGTGAATAGGCAACCTGCAGAATGGGAGAAATTTTTTTGCAGTCTACCCATCTGACAAAGGGCTAATATCCAGAATCTATAAACAACTTAAACAAATTTACAAGAAAAAAACAAACAACCCCATCCAAAAGTGGGCAAAGGATATGAACAGACATTTCTCAATAGAAGACATTTATTCAGCCAACATACATATGAAAAAAAGCTCATTATCACTGGTCATTAGAGAAATGCAAATCAAAACCACAATGAGATACCATCTCACACCAGGTAGAATGGCAATCATTAAAAAGTCAGGAAACAACAGACGCTGGAGTGGATATGGAGAAATAAGAATGCTTTTACACTGTTGGTGGGAGCGTAAATTAGTTCAACTACTGTGAAAGACCGTGTGGCAATTCCTCAAGGATCTAAAACCAGAAATACCATTTGACTCAGCAATCCCATTACTGGGATTGCTACTATAAAGGCACATGCACACGTATATTTATTGTGGCACTATTCACAATATTTTGTGGCACTATTCACAATAGCAAAGACTTGGAACCAACCCAGATGACCATCAATGTTAGACTGGATAAAGAAAACGTTGCACATATACACCATGGAACACTATGCAGCCATAAAAAAGGATGAGGTCATGTCCTTTACAGGGACATGGATTAAGCTGGAAACCATCATTCTCAGCAAACTAACACAAGAACAGAAAACCAAACAGCACGTGTTCTCACTTATAAGTGGGAGTTGAACAATGAGAACACATGGACACAGGGAGGGGAACATCAGACATTGGGTCCTGTCAGGGGGTGGGGGACTAGGGGAGGGATAGCATTAGGATAAATACCTAATGTAGATGACGGGTTGATGGGTGCAGCAAACCACCATAGCACGTGTATACCTATATAACAAAATTGCATGTTCTGCACATGTACCCCAGAACTTAAAGTATGTATATACATAAAGAAAGAATAAAGCAGAAGGGGAATGGGGGGACAAAAAAATAAAAAAGAATAAAGCTGAAAGATTTACATTAAAAATTATGAGGTTTTTGTGCTCACCAGCTATTGTTAGTGTTAGTGTATTGTATGTGTGGCTCAAGACAGTTCTTCCAGTGTGGCCCAGGGAAGCCAAAAGATTGAATACCCTCGGTCTAAGGTGTACTGAAAGCTCTAATGGGGGGTCAGGGAAGAATGAGATTGAAGCAGACATAGCTGCTGATATCCTACTGTCAATTTCGAGTCTACCAAGAGAATAATAGCAGTAGCAGGAGTAGCGTACTCGATTGTTTACAGATGACAGATACATATGTAAATGAATAAAGATCAATTTTCCTTGAAAAATATAGATATCCAGTTCTATCTTTCATATTTTCTGTTTTCATATGATATGGCACATTAGGATTAATTTAAGCTGCAAATAGCAGAAAAATGCAAAATAACAGTGGCTTAAATGAAATACAAATATTTTATCTCTTGAAAAAGTTCTGATAAAACAGTCAAATGTTATAAGGGCAACTGTGTTCCAGAAAGTTCTCAAGGAGCCAGGCTACCTCTAACCCACTGCTCTGCCATCTCTAGTTCATGTCCTATGTCCTCAGGGTCCAAAATGGCAGTAAAAACCCTCCTCATCATATCTGTGTTTCAAAAAGTAGAATGGAGAAAAAGATGGAGAAGAAAAGGTGGCATTAAGGAAGATTCCAGAAGCTGCCATATGACACTTCTGTTAACACTTAATTGGCCAAATTTTAATCTCATATCACATAAGCTGTAAGAGATGCTAGAAAATGTACTTGTCTCCACTCTACATGGACATTATCAGAGTATTTCTCAACAGAGAGGTCTATGTAATAATAGTAAAAAGTAAAAGTGGACACAAACCTAGTCCTTTACCTTTCAGTGGAAGTAAAAATGCTGTATTAATATTTGCTCTCTCTCTCTCTCTCTCTCTCATTTCTGGTTTTGACAATCAAATTCAGCTGAATACGATTGAAACTAAAAATCAAGGAAAGTGCATTATACTCTGTTGTTATGGTAACTGGAATGGTGAAATGTGTGTATTATTTTCACACCCTCAATAATACATTTCTAACTATATATTTTTTAAAAATTGCTGCAGGGTTTGCTTAATGACCAGAGTATAAAGGCATATTTGTTTCTCAGTTGGCAAAAACACAGTTTTGACAAATTTGACAGGTTTTTGTAGATCTGTAATTTATTTGATTTAATTAAATTTTCATCTTGTTCTCACGATGAGTTATTGCAAATAAAAAATGAAGGTTTAAACAGGAAAGTTTTAAATTTGAATTTTCTTGGTTGAACTCCTCATACTTTTCACTTTCAATTCACTAACAGAATAAATACATCATTCCACTGAATATGAACCATCCATACAAAGAATACATGACCAAATGCAATGTCACTCGGTATTTAAAGTAACCTATAAATTACATTCTGTCTCATTGTCCACAAAATACTACAACTTGCATATTTGGATAAACATTTTGTTCATGGCATGTACATATATGAGGCATGCATAAGGATAAATAGATATAAAGTTGTAAAAATTAGACAAATTTCATATTTTTGTCCAGTCTTGAAACTTTCATTTTTCTAAAACAAAATATAAAATGCAAATTTTAAAAATAAATGTGCCATCATCACATTAGGGAATATTAGGGAAAACTGCATGAAAAATATACAGAAACACTTCATACTTTACAAATCTTTTGTACATCCTATATTATTTCAAAGTCCAAAGTTTTAAATATGTTCAGTTTTGAAATGTATTAGAAATGTTTATCTAAAGTTTTGTTGGTGTTAAGATTAATATATTAGTATTATTACATACAGAAAGACAGAGGGTAAAAGTAAAGTTAGTTTGAATATGACTGTCATTTTAAGTCATTAACATTTAACCTTACGACCATTACCTCAAGTTGGCCCATATCACTGCCCAACCTAAACACATGGTTACACGCAGCCGGTAAAGTACATGGCAGGAGTATTGAGATATCAAGGAGTCACTGTGTGTCAGGAAATGATAAAGTTCCCCAGCGTCTCCTCACCTGTGCCAGGCCGGCTAAGGGAAACCACATTCTACATTCATGAAGAGTGATCCGTGGGCTTGAAAGGCAAGTAAGTGGAAAGAAGTGTTTATCCCAGCAATTCATGAAAATATTGAAAAAAAGAAAAACTAAGTCAGCTTTCTTTGGAACCCAAGTTTCTGCCTGCCTTTTTTGTTTTTTTTTTCCTTAATTTTTTCTGTTAAAGCTGCCACCATTTTTCCAGATGCTCAAGATAAAACACTCAACACAGAAATGTATGATTTTATTGTGAGATACAGGTTTGTTGTTTACACTCTACCCTCCTATCCATCGCACCCTTCCAGTTCTGCTTGCTCTCAGTCTCCACCTCTGATTGCTACTTACACAATTCATGCCATGAAACACCATCAGATTATTCCAGCACACACCGGTATCTCCAGGCCTTCCCTGGTGCACTGCACTCCCTTCTTAGCCCACAGGTATATACACAGGCACACAGGCACATTCAAACATTTTAAGGCTCAGTACTCAAACTCCAGTATTTAGTTTGATATCCTTCAACAAATCAAAAGCATATTTTACTCCAGGACATGGGATAAACACATTCATTAACAAAATATTAAGATGAAATTCCTGCACTTAAGGAAAACAGTGGGGAAATTGGCCTTCTAACATGGTACCCTTTCCTGTTCTCCAAATGTACTGCTGGATATATTTTCACAAACCTAACACACCCACGTAACCAGCACTCAGATCAAGAAGGAGAGGAGAACCACAACTGGAAAATGCCTCACAATGTATTCTCTTAGTAATTGCCCCAAGGGTAACAACTTTCCTGACTTCTAAGAGTAGAGAGTAGTTTTACCATTTTTATTTTTATATAAATTTAATCTCACACACACATAAACACACAAACATACAGATTTATTTTGCATATTATATTGGTTTTCTTTTGCTGATATAACAAATTACCAAGAATTTAGTGGCTTAAAGCAATAGACATCTATTATATTTAAATTTTGTGGGTTAGAAGTCTGACGCAGAGCTCACTAGGCTTAAATTAAGGAATTGCCCAGGCTGTGTTCCTTTCTGGAGAATGTGTTTCCTTGCTTTTTTTGGCTTCTAGGGGTCACCCACAGTCCTTGGCTTGTGGCACTCTTTCTTCATCTTCAAACTTAGCAGTGTTTCATCATTGTGATTAGACTGAACCCACATGCATCAGTCAAGATAATCTTCCCACCTCAATATCTGTAACCTTAATCACATCTGCAAAGTCCCTTTTGTGAAGTAAGGCAATATATTCACAGATGGCAGGGATTAGGATGTAAATATTTTTAGGAGATCCTTATCATAGGATGGAATTGCTGGCCATAGAATATGTATATATTCAGATTTACTAGGTATTGCTAATTTTTCAAAGTGGTTATATCAATCTGCACTCCAGCTAGCAGTGTATGAGTTGTCAATACTTGATATTTTTGCCCTTCTGACTTTATCTGTTTTGGAGAACAATATTACATTGTGTACTTGAGTTCTCATAATTCCAAATTTTCTGTGCTTTTCAAAGTGCTGATTTGAGAACTCTGAAGTGTCCAACACATTACCGTACTTGGAAACCAACAAGTTAGCCTGACAAAACTGTATAGATATTTGCAAAAGACATGAGATTCCTGAGTCAAAGATGAAAGACAGTTTATCACTCATAGCAACAGCAGGTGCAAAAATATCTGCACTTACTCCAGTTCTCCATGCCCCAGTTCCCACAGGACAACACAAAGAGGGCCAGGTGCCTGTGCACACAGCGGGCTGCATTACAAAAGAGGAACCCTGAGCTTAAGGGATCAAATCCTTTACAATGGAGAATATGCGTGCCTGCCCTTTGCCCTAGGATGAGACACTGTGGCTATCTTCCAATGTTGAAATAAAACTTGCTCTGGAGAAAAACACTATATTCATCTTCCAAGGCCATTCTCAATTAATATATCCTTGAAAATGTGTTCTGGAAAAAAGGCAACGAGTGAATCTGTTTCTAAGACATGCAGAAAAGTAAGAGACGAATGGGTATTGTCTCTCAACATTTTGCCTGTCTTTAATCTACTCTGAGGCTGATAAATAAATTATGATAAATTCAACAAACACAATTCACCATATGGCTGTATGGGGTGTATATATGGAGAGTATTATAAAAATAAATTAAAAGATGTCCTTGCCTTCAAGAGCTTACAAATTAGATGAGAAAGAGGATATGTGTACCTTTCCTATACATGTGTTATACTTCAAACAAAGGTTTTAAATGCAGCAGTACACAGTGTCACAATACTGAACTGACTTGCATCAACAAGGTGAATCTGAGCAACTCCTTTCATCTGTTTGCCATTCTGAGCCTGTTTTCCTAACTATAAATGGATGGAGATGATGATGATAAGTATAATATTGTACTAGATTGAATAACATCCTCTCAAAATTCATGTCTACTTGGAAATGAAGAATGTTACCTTATTTGGAAATAGAGTTTTTCATACATTATGATGAAGTCATATTATAGTCTATTGACTGGCGTCTTTATAAAAAAAAAAAGGAGGGCAATTTTGATACAGAAACACATCAACACAGAGGCAAGACAGCCAAGCGAAGACAGTCAAATGAGGCCGCTACAAGCCAGGGAGTGCCAAAACCTGGTGGTGACCACCAGAAGCTAAGAGAAAGCAAAGAAGTATGCTTCCCTAGAGCCTTAGAAAGAGCATAGCCCTGACTAAACCTTAATTTTGTACTTCTAACTTCCAGAACTGTCAGAGAATAGATTTCTGTTGTTTCAAGATACCCAGTTGGTGATAATTTGTTACAGTAGCCCTAGTAAATTAATACAACTACCTCCCTACCTACCTAACTACTTCGTAGGCTTTTGCAATATATAGATGGCATAATTTATATTACAGTGTTTGAAAAGTACTACATTTGTTTCCTCTCAATGTTCGTTAGTTCCATGGTAATAACACTCAAAGTAGGACATACTCTTCTAAGATATATGACAAAATCTTTCCTCTACGAACAGAATGAAATGAGGCATACGGGTGGGGAAATATATCACATATCCAGTTGATTGAAACAAAATGACTCCCAGAATGCTGGGACTCATGTCTATACAGTAATTTTGGTTTCCTTTGGTCTTCCATTGTCTCTTTTTATTATCTCCACATATTAAAAACAATGCACTTCAAGGAAGGTCTTGGTGCCTAGGCAGGCCCAATATACAGTAGTGCTTTTCTTTGTCTATGCTCTGAACCAATTGAGAAAAAGGCAAAAAAGAAGAAGGCAGAGCGGAAATTAAAATATTACTTCTATTAGTATCGACACCTAAATTATAAAACATAGCTTAAATTTAAGAGACAAACAGGCTTACTAACTGGATCACAGAATTAAACAAATTTACCCATTCAGTCTTCTGTAGCACTAAACTGCAACTGGCCTCTTCACGAGATCCACAGGTAACACTTAAGGCAGGGCCATGACTAGGGAGTGCCATACTCCTTTCAAGATATACAAAGTAAGTAAAAATG
Source organism: Macaca fascicularis (assembly GCF_037993035.2). NCBI lineage: Eukaryota > Metazoa > Chordata > Mammalia > Primates > Cercopithecidae > Macaca > Macaca fascicularis. The sequence goes on along the minus strand of NC_088379.1, from coordinate 95,401,230 downwards.
TATTACAAAATGCTTTTTTTTTTTTAATCGTCCAATTACTGTTATAAAGATTCTTGATTGTATTCAGGCATCATTTTTCCTTTTCAGATCAGGAACTATATTTACATGTTCTTTACTGTCAAATACATCATCTTCGATAATTTTGTATCTCCTACCTTGAGAGAAGATAGCAACATTGTTACTATTCACAAGGCGGTGGCTTTCCAGAATCCATTTGTACTGAAATGATATGGATCTTCTTGCCTCTGCAGTTCCCTAACGCCATTTGTTTAACGCTTTTTACATGATTACACATGATGTGCCACCCACAATGCTGCCTGTGAACACTGGCTTCCACTGACTCTCTCACTGCTGTCACTGTGCTTTGTGGATGAGGACTAAGTATACAAATCTTGTATGCAGAAAAATGTGAACAACAATTGTTTACTGTACAGAATTTGATACTGTAAACTTAGAATAACACATTTTATAGTCCTATCCTCTCTTGAAGCTTTTAGGATGTAATCACTGAATTTCCAGAGTGTGATTTCTTTAAATGTTGACCTCACTCTGTCTGTCATACATGGCCATCAGCCAGGAGGATAGGGGAGGGGCTGTGAGCAGAGCTAAAAGAGCAGTCACATTTGTGTAAAAACATCCATTCCGACCTCCAAGGACAGTTTAAGATCAACTATTGAGAACAAGACTTCACCACAGGGAGGAAAAGCAAGAGAGGACATGGATCAGAAGGACTCGTTATCAACAGGGAGCAACAGACTTGAAAGCTGTCAGATATGTGTGGTTATTCCTGAGGTTTTCCTGATGGGTGGCACAGAGCCTGTGGAAAAAGTGGCACAGTAGCTGGAGGAGCACACAGGGTACAGTACACCTTTCCCCACCCAACTCTTATGGTGACGTAGACCTGAGGTGGTACCATGAAGGAAACATAGACAGATGAGGCCGCATGCAAGAGCCCAGACACATGGCTCAAGCTCCCAGGGTCAGTGATAGTGGATAGCTAGTTGGGAACCCTGCACTGGTTCTGTGTTCAACATGAGTGGGTCACCCTAAAAGACATGTCAGCATGGTTCTGCCTCCCCAGTCTTGCAAAGAAATATCTCTCCACCCAGTGAGAAGTGATCCACTAGCCAGGCTGCCCTCCTAGACCTGAATTAACCATAGAGTCCTAGAATTATTCTATAGGCATGAACCCCAGCATTCTATGGGACATCTAGGTGACCCCACAGGCAGCGGGGCTAGGAAGTCTGAGAGTAATTTCTCAAAAGGTTGGCCCACAGGGGTCCTGTCCAGGATGGGAGGGCAGCTCCTTAAAAGCACTGCAAACCCTGAAGTTCCCAGCATGGGAGGGAGGGGGATTTGGAGAATTGTGAGGAAGCCATTCCAAAGTGCTACGGTGTCCAAGTGTAGACTTACATCAAGAAGAAATTGAAACTTGACAGCTTTTCCCCAAGTGGTAAGAAGAAGTAGCTGAGCCAAGCCTAATTGTATATTCTTCCCAGTTTTAACCCATTTATTAAATTACCACAGCCCTCCTGAGCAGAATAAGGGGTAGGGAAGGAATTCAGGAGAGTTCAGGGAAAACACCTCCTCATGAAAACTCAAAAATTTGGAAAACTGTTGGTTCCTAGTAATCGAGATAGCTACATTTTCCTTCAGTTACCAAAACGAAACTTAGGAAGTTCATTGTCTTTTACTCTTAATCCGCAAACAGCTTAGTCCTGTGAACAAACATGAATCGAAAGAGCCAGTCCTTCAAGACACAACCTGAGTGGCTAAATGGGGCTATGTTTTAAATAGGGACAAGTGGCCATTTGCTAACTAAAGGTCACATATGTACATTCTGAGTTCCCTGAAAACTCACAGCTCTGTTCAACTTTGGTACTTCCAGAGCTTACCTGATCCTACCAATCAGGCCTGGGCTGCTTCAACCAATCAGGGCTCAGCTGTATCAAACAATGGGAACTGAGCATTTGCATAAACAAACCTGACTGGAAACTTGGATGGGAACTTTCACTGTAATAACTGAACCTTCTCTTGGCTCTCTGGATCACACCTTCATTTTACACCAAAGGCTTTGTCTCACGGTTTGCAAACTGTTCACTGGAATAAAGTCTTTCTTCCAAATTCCTTTTCAGAGAACTTTTGTTCACAGTCCCTACTATCCAAGGTAAATCTGTAATCAATATGTATGTGTTGGAAAGTATTTCTTTCTTCCTCCCCATCTTTCAATCCTTGTTCTCTTCTAATCATCTTACAGATAATGTCTAAGAAATTGGCTTATTTAAGTTAAACGTTTTGACTTCCTTACTACTCATTTGAAAGTACAAAATACCTCAGTTGCGCATGCCTACCTGCTACGTCAACAGTGTGCTGCTGCATATTAAGAGGGACCCAATTTAAAATCACCCGGAAACGGCAAAATCTTACTTTTTCTTGCTTTAGATGACCTCTAATTTTATGGCTGATATCAGCCACAAACCTCCCCTTCCTTGTGAAAGGAGGGCAGCCTTCAAACTGAAGTTCAGAGCATTGTTGTACAACATTCCTGAGGTATATTGCTCCCCATGGGATTGGGATCTGTGCCACAGAACCTATAAATGGGATTTACACAAGCTTCTGTTATTGTCCAGGGAATAAATTGTGGACCATAAAAGTGAAATATATAATTCCCAATGCCTTTTAAATGTATAAATATGCACAGCAGCTCAGTGCACTTTTCACTGGATTAACAGCATGCTGCTACACTGTGATACTGCCAAGAAATACCTTATATTTCAAAGCAGAATACATTACTCCTAGAAAAGGAGAAGAGCAGCTCTAGGGTATGCCCATGATCCCTCTGTGAATCTGTTGTCTGCTTCATTGCCTGAGGCAGAACGAAAGAGCACGTGGCCAAGAAGGAGCCTCTGGATCAGCCCAACATGGGTCCTCGGCCTCAAACTATGGCCTCAGTGACTGTTTCCTGATTCACAGAGTAAATACTACTGTGAATATCCAACACAATTCAGAGGATTGAATGAGGTTAATTAACTTCATTAACAATTATTAATTAATTAATTAATTAAAAACATTAGGTCACAGCCTGGGCCATAATAAGCTATCAATAAACACTTACTATTGGTGTTGGCAATCTTTACTTTTATTTAAGTGATGTAATTCCTCCAATTTACTTTATTTGAGTGATGGACTTATAGATATATATTTATAACTTATATAAGTGTAAGTAGTTATACTTTTGGATTATACTTATACAAGTACTTATATAGGTTATAATGAAGTATGTAAGTATATTTATAGCATATTTATACGATTAATGTAAGAAGAATATTTTTTATAAAATGATCTAACATGCTAAACTATAGAAATTAAATAAGTAAAATTATAATTTACTTTAGCTTGTGTTTATCTGACTCTAACCACCTGGACATTTAGTCCATTTACTGCAGTACTTCTCCAAGTATGGTTCTTGGGCCAGCACCATCAGCATTACCTGGGAAATGAGTTAGAAATGCAAATTCTCAGGCCCCACTACAGGCCTATATGAAAACTACTGATTTAGTGTTTCTAGAAGGAAAAAAATCAAAACACTTAGCTTCTTTCGGGAAAAAAATAACTCTGATATTGATATATACCTCTCTTCACTTTTAAAAGTTTCTTCTTATAGAAACCAGATCTGATTGGATTGTTAAAATTAAATTTGTAAATTTTTTCACAATGAATTTCCTCTGTGGTGGTCTATGTTTAAGGAAACACTCATCCCTGAACTCAACTGTACCGGGTTGGGCATGTTTTCTACTTGTATGTCTCTCTTCTTGTCTTCCTTCTCTCTTGAACCCTAGTCTCCCTCCCTGCCTTTTCAGAACTGTTTCCGCCTGGAGTTCTTAGCCTACTCTCTTTTATCTTTCCATCCAAATATAGTCACCAATATAGTCCTCTTCTCTTTCTCAATCTACACAGCTGGAGCCTCCACTGCTGCTTTAGAATCCAGAGAGACTTCCAATCCCATTATCCCCAAAGATGAAGTCTCTGTTAAAAATCGAAATTCTCTATTTTAGTAGTGGTGGCTCTGTGTTGATGCTGTTCCCTCTGCCTAAAACAGCATTTCTTCATATTTTCACAGCACATGGCACATAAAAAGCACACAATAAATACCAACATTCTGAGTTAAAAATGCGAAATGTCTTTTCCTGCCAAAATAATGTATGCATGGTGTTTGTCCCAGTTCAATACACGTTTATTGACTGCCTAATACTTTACAGGCATTGAACAAAGAAAGCATGGGGTAGAAATAATAACAATATTTTCTCCCTACACTGAAGTAGCATGCACTCAAATAGGGAAGAGATAGATAGATAGATAGATAGATAGATAGATAGATAGATAGATAGAGATTATTTTCTCATAATGTCACAGATGTGGCAATAGGAGAGTACACACAGTGGCTTGTGACTACTAAGGCCAACTTGAGAGATCAGAAAAGGTTTTTAGGAGAAGGTGTTGAAGGGCTGAATATATTTTAAAACTGCTAAATGTGTTTTCAAAGGGCAATAAACACCCATATGTTCCATAAATATAAACAGCCTGCTTATTCAAGTTAATTCAGATTATGTTTTCAAAAGCAAGATAGATTTAAATCACACTTATTCTTTCCTTTAAATAAAATATTCCTCAAGTTAAAAGTATTATGAAGTATGTCTGGGAACCATTTTCTTGTTGGAGACCTTTAACATCTTCACGTATTCCCAACTCAGAAATTAGCAAACCATTTTGACATCTCCCTCTTCCTCAATTCTCTCATACAAGAATCCTTAAGTCATATCCATTGCATTTCCGATGTTTTTCAAATTATTTTTTCCTTTAATATCCGTATTGTCAGTGCCTTCTTTTTGCATCTGTTTCTTTCTAGATAACATCCTAATTATTTTCCCCAAAACTAGTTTTCATTCCCTCCAAATATCTGCAAGATATTAGAGTGCTCTTTAAGCAAAACAAATCAGATCACATTTTTCTCTTACTTAAATCTTTTATTATTATGCTCCTCTAACTAGGATGAATATGCATCCCAGTTTGTCCAAATGTAGATATTCCAGTTTTATACCTGCTGACTAGCATAATTGTCAGGAGTGTCTCCTTTCACTCTCAGAAGTGCTTGTTCTGAATTAAAAATTATATGGTTAGCCTTCTCATTGCCTTCGTTATTTTGTTTGAATTCAATAATCTTACATTAAAGTCTTCATTTATAATGTGAGTCCTGCCATTAAGAGATGCAAGGTTGCTCTTACACCCTGCTTTACCCTTTTATGATTTGAGTTCATTAAAATCATGGATAATGTCTTAAAAACAACTAGTATTTAACACCATGCCTGCCATTGAATAGGCATATAATGATGATTATTAAATTTTAAATAGTTACATTTAAAATTGAAGTTTTTGTGATTAATCATATTCTATATGAAATATCCTTAGATTATTGAATGCAGCCATACGGTTTTTGACATTCTTTTTAACATGTTTATTTACACGTCTATAAAACGATCACTGACTAGTTAATATGTAATCTAGTTGAGCAATGTCCTGGTGAGGCTTGGATATGAGAAACTGAAAAAACAAACATCTAATTACAGATGCTCCTCAATCTACAATGTTGTTATTTCCCAATTAACCTATCATAAATTAAAAATATTGCAAATCAAAAATACACTTTAACACCTAACTCATCAAACACTATAGCTTAGCTTATCCTACCTTAAAATGCTCAGAATACTCACATTAGCCTACAAATTTGGACTCCTACAGTTGGGTAGGCTAATGTAAGTATTCTGAGCCCTTTACTGCAGGCTAGGCTAAGCTATGTTTGTGCATGACACAAATCCTATTTTATCATAAAGTGTTGAATATCTCAGATAACAGTCTTATATCACATATCAAAAGACCAGGAAAAGATCAAAATTTAAAATTTTAAGTACAGTTTCTACTAAATGGGCATGACTTTGACACCTTTGTAAAGTCAAAAAGTCTTAAGTTTGGGATCATCTGTAAATGAGGGCACAAGTCCCACAAGAAGGTTTCAGAATTAAATTCAAAATATTGTGAGGACACAAAAGAGGAAGTGATCAACTCTCAGGGAGTGGAGGGGAAATAATGGCTTTATGAAAGAAATGACTTTTGGGCAGTCTTGGAAGATGAAGAATTGTAAATATTCAGTAGAACTGGAGTAGGATGTAAGAGGAGCCGTGGATTAGCCTAGACAGGTTACATGGAGGCCAGAGCTCAGAGGATATTATTGGCCAGTCCTTGTAAACAACGATGAGTGCCTAAAGGGTGTCATGCAAGAGAAAGATAGAAACAGTATAAAAATTCATAAAAGTCAGCCTGGTAGCAGCGTGACAAGCATACTTAAAGAAAAAGACACTTGCCCTAGGTCAACAAAGGTTATTTCAGAATAAGAATTATATTAATATATAGGCATCTGAATTCAACAGTACTTTTGCCAAAATCATGGCATAATGTGTAAAACTGTATTCAATTATATCCCACATTGATTGTAGCCATTTCTTCTAATTTTCAGGTTTTAGCTGTGCCTATGCACGTGGATGAGACTTAGGTCTCAATCAAAGGCTGGCAGTTTAGAAGGTCAAGCCATGGTAGCTACCAGACACGTCAACCATGGTAGCTACTTCATTAACCAGCCTCACCTAGATTGAGTATAACTGTGAAGCTTTTAAATTTTCTTTATTATTTTAGCCATACTGCTATCATTAGGATATTTGACCTCTCCAAACTTCACTTTGAAGTTTGATCCCCAGTGTTGGAAATGGGGCTTCATGGAAGGTGTTTGGGTAATGGGGGCAGATCCCTCATGAATAGATTAATCCCCTCCTTAGGCATGGTGATGGTAAGTGAATTCTCACTCTATTAATTACCAAGAGATCTGGTTGTTAAAAAAGGACTGGGCCTGGTACCTCTCTCCCCTCTCCCTCTTGCTTCCTTTCTCACCATGCAATCTCTGCATATTCCAGCTCCCCTTCACCTTCTGCCATGAGTGGAAGCAGCCCAAGACCCTCACCAGATGCAGATGTCCAATTTTAAACGTTTTTCAAAATCAGAATTATGAGCCAAATAAATCTTTTTTCTTTATAAATTATCAGTGTTCTTTAAAAACAACACAAATGAACTAAGACACATACTATGTTTGCTTTCTCTTTCCCATCCTTTAATCTGAGTAGAAATTCTAACTTTGACAAATTCAATTATGAAATTTACCCCAAAGGGTGGTAAACTAATTCAAAACTTTCTCCTCCCTCACATTAGGCCAGAATTGTATGATGTCTCTGGCAACATATTCTCCTTTCCACTCCTTTTAGAGTAAACAGAGATGAATTTATGCATTGGTTACCTGTACACGATATGAGAACATCCTTGGCCTCAGTTTACTTCGTTCAGATTTCATCAGTTGCTAGTAGCTTTTGCTGATATGTGAATGTTCTGTGCTTATTAAGAAAGGTTATTATTGTGGTCACAAAATCTACCTTTAAATCTAGTGTTATAAATTTGATTATTTTACTGTTGATCCCTCTAAATGCACCATATTTCATGACTAGAAAGTGTCTAGGGCTTTGTTCTGTGGGAATTTCTTATTTTAAGTAAACACTGAGTGTTAATGCATGTCAACTCTCCTCTTGCCGTTTTGAGATTTCCAAGATCTTGCTAGCTTTGAAAGTTAAATTGGGTGAAATAAAAATTCTGCAATATTAAAAAAATTTAAATCTCAAAGAACTCAAGACATAGTTCAAGACTTTTAAAAGTTCAAATATTTGTCAATAAATAATAAAGAATCATTTGTTGCTTTAAAAAAAGAACAGCAAAGGATGTGTGACATAACTGGAACATCCAGTAATGACTCTATCAAATTCCTAAAATAAGCTTAAAGAAACGTAACATCTACATATTAATATTTATGACTGTTTCTGAAAAGGATATGAGTTAAAACCTTTCTCAACAGTTGATATTAAACAAAATGTTTGCTCAAACAAAAAAACAGAAATTTGATTGGTATTCTTAATTAAAATGATGTAACTCATATTATATGCCAATTAAAAAATAAAGGGAACCACTGGGGGATTGGTCATTTTAAAAACTAATATAGGGGTCAGGCGCAGTGGCTTATGCCTGTAATCCCAGCACTTTGGGAGGTCGAGGCGGGCGGATCACCTGAGGTCGGGAGTTTGAGACCAGCCTGACCAACATGGAGAAACCCCATCTCTACTATAAATACAAAATTAGCTGGGCATGGTGGCGCATACCTGTAACCCTAGCTGCTCAGGAAGGCTGAGGCAGGAGAATCGCTTGAACCTGGGAGGCGGAGGTTGCGGTGAGCCAAGATTGCGCCATTGCACTCCAGCCTGGGCAACAAGAGTGAAACTCCGTCTCAAAAACAAAACAAAAATCTAATATAGGTGATGAAAATTGTGGCTGTTGCTATAAATTGTTACTGGTAAATGAGTTTACTATAGATACATGTACACACACATATACAATAAATGCTATCTATTACATGAATTTGAAAAATAATATGCATTATGGGACAGCAACTTCAACTTTTCACAGATTTTAAATGCAAACATTTGAAAAATGAAGGAAGAAGAGAATATAGAAGTGAAGAAGGAGCTGGAGAAAAAGGAAAGGAAGGAAATGAGAAATACACCTTTGCATTCTGAAAAGAGAGTAGGATAGAAAACTGAACCGTATTGGTAACTGGAGATATGACTCATTATTTCATGTAATGATGATATTAAGCACCAACTAGGCTAAGAATGCATTAAAGGAAAAAACATAGGCATTGGAAACAAGAGAGCTGGGTTCAAATCCTGGACCTATACTTAAAGCTCCCTAAGGACTCACTTTCCTCATGTTTCAAGTAAGAGGGAGAGAGGGGCTCATTATTCTTACCTTAAAGGTTAATGTGGGGGTTAAATGCTAAAAGGCAAGAAACATATTGCTTGCTACAATTAGTGATAAAAAATATTATCCCTTTTCTTATTCCATATGAGAGGTGCTGGGTTCTTAACATTCGTGCATTTTCTTGTTTGTTTTACATACAGGTAGAGGAAAGGCAAGATACCATCTTCAGTCATTTAAATCTATGATTTGGAGAAAAGATATTTTCAAAGTATCCTTGCTCATTGACTTTGCTATACTAGAGAGTATGAGTATTAGCTTGCGGACTTTGGGACAGTAATAATAAAACAGAATTCTATGCATCTACAAGTATAAGCAGAATTTTTACTGAGTAATTTTTAAACTTTTTTTGTTACTGTTCAGATCATCTTAGTCCAAGTTTTTAAATTAGTTATTGAGGTAGAGACTAAAACGTACTATCTCTTACATTACATACTGAAAATATTATTGCATGTTTGATTAGTTAATATGCATATTATTAATTATTGTAGGTAGTAAGAAAACTAATCTAAAAGCTTTGTTTACTCAAGCTGTTTATCATGGTCTTAGGAACTTTTTGTAAACTGCTTTGTAATTTTACTGTCATATATTCAGAATAGTCTTATTCAAATATATCCAAAACACTGAGTATATCAATAAAGTCTTTCAAAAATCGGGAAAAAATAGTGGGTTTTTCCAAAAAGAGAACTTAACGTAAGAATTTGTCTAATTGTGTTGAAGGACTGCCAAAGGACATAATGGAGTAACAGGAAGATTAATAAATGCAGGAAGCAGGGTTCTCCCCTAAGAGAAGAGCAATGAAAGGTAGAGATTGGGATTATTAAAACCAAAAAGCTTAAAGCCATACCTCTGTACAGTTGGCACTTACACTTCTGAGGTGAGGTGCTGGCACCTCAGGAGGCACGAGGAGAAGCCTTGAAGAGCTTCAGTCAGGTGCATGAGGAAAAAACATAGGCATTGGAAACAAGACAGCTGGGTTCAATTCCTGGACCTATACTTGTATAATCATGTTTATTCCTTGTGCTTTTGTTTGTTTTGTTTTGTTTTTGAGACAGAACCTTGCTCTGTAACCCAGGCTCCCGGAGTGCAGCGGCGTGGTCACTCACTACTCATTGCAGCCTCGACCTCCCATGTGCAAGTGATCTTCCCCACTCAGCCTCCCAAGTAGCTGGTACTACAGGTGCACACCACCATGCCCAGCTAATTTTTAAATTTTCTGTAGAGACAGGGTCTCCCTTTGTTGCCCAGACAGGTCTCAAATTCCTGGGTCCAAGAATTCCTCCCACCTCAGCCTTCCAAAGTGCTGAGATTACAGGCATGAGACAACACGCCCAGCCTTGGCATTCAATTTCAGCATCCATAAAACTGTATTTATTTTGAAGTTCCTCTTGAATCACAGTTTATTCACTGAGTATACACATCAGGACACAAAGCACACTCTATCACAATTGGAAGGACAGGAAATTTGGAGAATATAGTATAAAACTAATGTAGTAACCAGAGTAGCCTAATTTTTCCCAAAGGGTCAATGATTTCACACCCTACTGGACAGCTGCTCTCTAGTTTTCATTTTCTTCACAGAGTGTTCAATAGTTCTGTCATCGAAAAGTGTTTCTGCCAGGATTGATGGTATGAAATAAAATTTATGGGAGCCATTGCTTTGGACTGAGCTCTAGCACTAGGCCCAAGAGACCAAACCATAATAGAGTGACTCATGTTACAGTCCCACATTATCAAGCCAAAACTAAGTTGTTTATCTGACCTTCCTAGAAATCAAGAGAGTAAGAGATAATAGCCAAATCCCTAGAGGAGCCAGTTTTAGCTGGCATGATAAGGACGTTCCCTCTGTTTTAACTTTTATAAGGAAAGTACCTTTGAAATAAGAAATGTACTTTTTGCTCTCTGTTTCTGCTTTCCTTAGCCTTTTACTGTATATGAAACCAAACTCCTCTGCTCAACTTATCAGAAAACTCATTATATTATGTAGAATGAAGCGTTGCCTGATTCTAGAAATACAGATAAAAGCCAATTAAGGCCTTTAAGTAAGTTGTAATTTTGTCTTTTGGCAACAGTTTCTGAACTGAGTCTGGAAAATAAATAATCAAACGACCAGGTAAAAGGAATGGAGAAAGATGAGTGAATTATTTAAAGCTGTCTTTTCTCATTATGGTAAGTTCCTTCACTCTACAGAAATAAATAATTCTACCACCTGGATAAATCTGGTCCTTAATGGAAAAATAATATCATCAGTAAAAGTGGAAACTGTGGGTAAGAAAAGGGAAATAATTAAAATGCCTGAACCAACTTTACTGTCATTAAAATATCAAATAGCTGAACTAGAATGATTCAATAAGATTTCAAATCAACTGTTAGTAGTCTCTTAATGCAGAAAGAAGTCTGCATTTAGGAAGTCACTGAAAGAAATTGCTAAGTTCTAAAGACAGGTCCTGTCCAGACCAAAGCAGGCCCCTAGCCCTAACAGGGATACCTTGGGTAAGTAGACCATTTGCTACAATAAGAAAAAATGACATCAAAGGATAGGCTGAGTGCTATGATCTGAAGATCAGTGGGTGAGGAATCTCTTGGGAATCTCCTGGATGCTTGCTCTGGACACAAGGCGGGCACTGGAGATATAAAGAAATGTGTGGCCCTCAACTGTTCAACAAACAGCCATCAGTTCAAACTGGATATTTAATAACGCATCAGTCCTCAATCAGAATTTCAAAGCCCAGAAAAATACATTTAAAAGGTCAATCCTTTAGAATACAGCAATATTCTTTATTGTCTATGCCCTGTTTAGCAATCAACTTTCCACACTTTCTACTGAGTTTTCTAGACAGCTTAGAATGAAAGTCCTACAGGGTAAGAAGTTCAAGAGCTAATAGATGCTTTTGTTCTTCCAGTTGTTTCTAATAAAAGAGGTAAAATCCAACAACATATTCTTTATAATTTGATTATAATCCAATTTCTTACATTCTCAGACCTAAACTTTGTTTACTACACTAATGATTTTTGAAGTTAACCTCCCCTCAATACCCTTTTTAAACAGTGAGAGCTGAAATTATAACAGCCGTATGATATTGATGGGGCTGCTTTTAGAGCCTCAAATTCAAGTTCCAGAAATTTATTTTTAGTTGTGCATATTTATTGTAAAATATTTGTAGTGCCAGCTTATGTTTTCTATTCCCAGATTTTGTACTCCACCTTCTGAAGCCCACAGAGTATGAAACAAGCATTTATAATGGAGATGATGGTGCTAATTTTATGTATTTTATTCCCTGGCATATTTGATTGCAATAGAGTAGACAAAAAGATGGATTAGTAGCTATGATCTCGCTCTCGCTCTCTCTCTCTCTATATATATATGTGTGTGTGTGTGTGTGTGTGTGTGTGTGTGTGTATACATGGAAGGCATCAGATATCTCATGTGTGTATATACATACATATATATAGGATATAATGATATATATGTGATGTAAGTCTTCACATCATCCATAGGTGTAATACCAGCTGGTTAGTTTTGGGCCAGTCATGTAGCTTCTACAAACTTTGGGCTTTCTGGACAAAGCATATATAATGTTCATTATGTAGCTATGCCAAAACAAAGGTCAAGATAAAGAAAGCTTCTACCTAGAGCAAAAGAGAATTTTTATATACAAATTTTATATACAAATTATATATACAGTTTCATATACAAATATAAATATCACCCTGATGTAGTAGTTTGCTAGGATTGCCATAACAAAATGCACAGACTGTGTGGCTTAAACAACAGAAATTTATTTTCTAACAATTCTGAAAGCTAGAAGTCTGAGTTCAACGTATCTGCAGGGTTGGTTTCTTTTAAGGCCTCTCTCCTTGGCTTGTAGATGTCTGTATTCTTCCAGTGTCTTTATATTGTCTTCTGTGTGTGTGTCAGTGTTCTAATCTGCTCTTCTTATAAAGGTATCTGTCATATCAGATTAGGGTTCACTCCAAGGTATGAACTGAAGAGCATGCTCTTTTCTCTGATGGGGAAAATTGACTCCATCTAGACATTAATCTTTGGAGAGCAGTCTCTCAGATGCTGACCCTCTCTAAAATGGAGAGAGCACATGGCATGGCCTGCTAAGCTACTTCTCTGCCATTCTGCTTGGCAGGTTTCCAGCCCTGACGATATAAGACATGAGCCTCTACTCATCTTTGGATAAGTCTCTCTGCATTATTGCAAATACAAGAAGCATTCTATAGCTGCATAATAAAGAGAGGAGAACACTTGCAATATTCTCAGTCAAGATTCTCAACTCCCCGAAGAAAAACAGTGTATTTTACATATATTCATGCTGTTATAACTACGTCATATAGAAAGATTATTAACCAAATATTGTATATATGAAAACAGAGTTGAAAGCTCTTCAACTATTTCAATTTATGACTCCCAAGATGGACCTGACTGTACTGATATAATCTGATGGATTTTTATTTGAAGCTGTTCTAACAGAACTGGATTTTATGACAGGGAAACAAAGAGAATTGTTTTAGGGAAGAGCATGTTTAATGTTTTCAAATATTTTTATCTCTGACTTAAATTTCAGCTTTTCTCGTTTGCTTCATATTTTCACACTTGGGTCAATTCTCTTTTGCTCTAGGTAGAAGTTTTTTTTTTATGTTGACCTTTGTTTTGGTGTATTTATGCCTGACTGGAAACGTTTTTATAACCCCACTTTCTTTTCATCTGATTAGTAGCTTTTCTGTGTCCACAGATAAACATATCTTTTACTTTTATGAGCATTATTTTGGTATATGTATTTTTGTTCCAGTTAGGAAAAGAGCAGCAAAATGATTTTCTTTCTTGTTTTCTTCCTAAAACTTGCTTTAGAAGTTAAATGGGAGCAGCTCTTTCACACACCATCATGGTAGTTATTTACGTGCATTAGCGCAATTCATTTTCACAGATTTATGAGACGGATAAAGTTAACCGTTATTTCTTAAAGAGAGAGAGAGCAAGTGGAGAAAAAGGTCAACTGCAGGTGCTTGAGATTGTATTGTGTGCTGCGTAGGAAGAAATACGGAGTCAAAGTGCCTCATCATTCACCAGTTGTGTGACGTATCACAAAAAGAGGGAGTGTAACCAACTAAAAATTTAACTTGGACAATTGGATTGGTAAAAACTATTTATGGAACATGCAGGTATACAGTTCTTTAAATTTTATAAGATGACATAAAATTCATTTCTTTGATAAATGACATTATTTTCTTAAGATATCTTTCTAGAAATGGAATTGCTGAATCGAGATGCATATTGAGGGATTTTGATAGATATTTTTAAATTATCTTTTAGAAAAGGTAATTTTTAGTAGGAAAGTAGAAGTTTATCTCTTATTGTTAGGCATACTGATTTTTTTCTTTTTCTGATCTGCATTTAATCACTTTTCTTTAATGAGCATATACTACTTGTATAACAGAAAATAAAGGATGATTATATCTGTGAAGTGTCATGTCAGATTGTCCTGTCCAGTATGAAATCCACTTTGACTTTTAATCTACCTTGAGATGTTATTTTAGCTCCCTACAGGTTAAGAGCATAATCTAAGATGATTAAGGAGATTGAATTCTCATTTAACTGATTGTGCTACAAACACTTACACAGAGATAAAGCCATTAAACACAGGTCTTTTTTACATTTGAAGAGACGTGGCAAATAATTTCACTGCTTTCTTTAGTGTACATAACAACATAATATTGTGAGTGTGTGTGTGTACAATATTCTGTCTGTATCTTAATGATCTAATATTTATATGCTACTTTCTTACATTAAAATGAGCTGTACATATTTGAGTAATATTGGTGACTTTTTGATATAAATCAATTTTTCCTTTTGATGCTTACATTATATGAAGATGTTTGAAGCTGTTTTTTCTTTGTTATGTATATACTTATAGATATATCTGTGAAATATCTAGCTAGATGTCCTGTAAGAATCAGTTTTACATATGTAAACAAGTATATTTCTGTACTCTAAATTTTGATAATTACAATAATTCATAACTTTATTATTCAACTCTCAAGTGTTTAATAGCCATTACTAACAAAAATTTCTCTTTGTGGCTAATCTGATTACTTGGAGTTTCTTTTTATTGTGACAAAAAAAAAAGAAACCCTGCACACACAACTTTAATTTCAATATTTTAATGACAAAATTTAAGGAGAATTTAAATAGAAATGGACTCAGAAAAGAATCAGTAAGACTTAGTGAAGGATCATTGTCTACTATAGAGAAGTTGATTTAAGATTAACTTATTAACAATATTTAACACATATAAAGAATTATTAGACTCGGTATATAGACAAGTGTTTTACTCTTGGAAGATAAAAGAAGAAAAACTGAATTCAACCAATGTATACGAAAATTAAAAGTAACAGTAAATTAAAAATAGATAATTAAATAAATATATGATACAGTATAACATTTTATAGTCAAGATGATGTTACAAATCCGTATTTATTGACATGGATATGTTTTTATACTAAAGTGTTTATCACATAGCCATTAAGACATAACTTCTTCTTTGAGTAATTTGCTTTCTACATGTCTTAACAACATACATTTCCAGCTTTATATGGAAAACCAAGTTTTCAAACCATTAGTTGTGTGCTTTTTATATAGTGTTGAAAAGTTTCTTTCTTTCCCTCTCCCCCCACCACCCCCCGCGCTAAGACGGAGTCTTACTCTGTCACCCAGGCTGGAGTGCAGCAGTGCGATCTCTGCTCACTGCAGCCTCCGCCTCCTGGGTTCCAGCAATTCTCCTGCCTCAGCCTCCCAAGTAGCTGGGATTACAGGCAGCTGATTTATGATATAAATGATATCATATCCAGCTGATATAAATATCCAGCTGATTTTTGTATTTTTAGTAGAGATGGGGTTTCACCATCTTGGCCAGACTGGTCTTGAACTCCTGACCCTCAGGTAGTCTCCCCACTTCAGCCTCCCAAAGTGCTGGGATTACAGGCGTGAGCCACTTGCCCAACCTAAAAATTTTCTTAAATGTCACTTTATATTCTCAAATTATCTAGAAAGGAAAATGTATTAGATTCCTGGATATTTTGGATATTGTAAGGAACATATTTATTTGCTGTATATTCTTTTAACAGTATTATAACTTCAGTTCAAAACAACACACAAAACATTATAAGAAACATTATAAGATTCCCTTATATTTTAAAAAATTCATTTATTTTCTGTTAATAATGCTGTTCAGTCTGTTGATTCTTCACTCATCTGAAATATTAGAGACTGATTCTGAATTGGATATTCATTCTGAAGCCTTTCAGAGCCACTGACACAAAGGGTCTGTCAAACTTGGAACACTATTTGTTGTATCATTTTATTTTTTTCTCTTGGCAAATCCACATAATTCATACAGGACTATGCCAAAGTCTTTTGAAAGAAACCAGATTTAAGAACGTAAAAATGTTAGTAAAGGTAGTGAATGTTAATTCTGTCGTTGTTACTGTATTTCTTCAAGCTGTGGCTGCAAACTGCTTTGAGTGATGTTATTGTAACTCACACATTAGGGAAAGAAAAGAGATGTTTGGTAGATTTTTTAATTAATGACCCCTATCAATGCTCCTTGACCTTTCCCACTCTATCTCTCCACAACTTCCATCCCTGGTTGGAAATTTTTTGCTATACTAAGTGAGAGTTATTGATGGGAAGGCATCAGATATCTCATGTGTGTTGCTGGTGGGATGGGAGACTGTGGAGGATGGGAATAGGTGGAAATCTACTGCAATGGAAAAAAAAAAAAAAAAGCGTGTCCTAGGACACCCAAAACATGAAGACTAGATAATAACAATAGCCACTTGTACTGAGAGCTTCCACTCTGCCTGGCTCTTTGCTATGAACCACATTATTCATTCCTTACCACAATCAAACAAGACAAGTAAAATATCATTCTCATTTTAAATGAGAAAACTAGAGATTAGACAGGTTGTAGATACTTGCTCTGAGTCACTGCTAATGAGTAGTAGAGCTTTGATAAGTCCCTGAATTTAGGTTGTATCTAGTACATTTACTCTTAGAAGTCTATCACGCTCACGAGAGTTGCAGAGTTGAATGTATTTCTTGGGCTCATTAATGTGTTTTTTTCTTTCTAATACTAAAGTCATTTGAACTTGTTAGATTTTGAAATATTTAAATGTCTTTTCTATCTGGCTTTAACATCTTGCATGCTTTCATATTCTTAGGACCACAAAACCACAGGAATATTTAAAATGATATCTAGTGGAAACAATATGAAGTTGGCCATGGGGTCAAATTAGAGAATCTGAACACTGTGCTCCTTCATTGCTCTTCATATTTCTTCAGAGTAACCTTATTCCCCCATCTCACACTCACCCTCTTTCCAAAATCATACATAATGCTCTCCCAATAGTACTCATTAGGCTTTCTCTACTGTACCCACTGTGAAATTACAGGAGAAGCCTACCGAGATCTCACTACCTCATCTCTCTCATACGTTTACAGAAGGTGAGAGGAAGGTGCAGATAGAGAATAAGAAGCAGGTGGCTCCAACATCAACATCACATCACCCCTTGAGTTCACAACAAATATGGAATATTATCCAAACACAGTAAAGATTGTATTGTCTTCACTTAAACACATTCAATCAGACCTCTCTTTAATCATTTGTTAGTAGGCAGCGTCTTTATTTTCATGCCATTCTACTCTGCTGTCTTTGCTATAGCACAAGTTTACCACATACCATACCTAAAAATTCAGTTGTTCTATGGGGGTAGACAAAGTCTAGGTTAAGCATATATTTCACAGAATGTTAATCTATAGCAAAATTAATGAATTAAATCCAGATAAAACAATCGTATTAAGGTGTGGTAAAATATTTATATCTCACTTAGCAAAAAGAAAACCAAACTTGAATATGGTAGTTATGAAGAGAACATGCATGCTAGTAATGCTTCCACGTTCTTACTTCATATTTCTTATGGGGTACAAGCCATTCAGTTAGTTTAACATTATATTCAGAGAGGCTAAAGATTGACTGAAGACAATGCCGTACATCAATAATGAAAACAAAAATAAAAAAATCTTTATTTTAACTTCTAGTTCCCTTCTTTGAACTTGAGCAGCTTTGCCTCCTTAAGAACACAGATCTAGAACATATGCAGTATCACTATCAATATTACTTGTAATTAAAAGCTCATTGGATGTTTACTGTGTTCAAGGCATTTTGAGGAGTGAAAAAAGTTAAACATATAGTTGTAGTTCAAAATGACAATGAAATTAGTTTACAGTTTTCTTTTTTTGTGGGTAGTGAGAAAGCGTCTCCCCCTATTGAGAAATACCAGTATACAAAAGGCAAAACTTTAAATATGAATGAACTGTTTTATAATAACATAAGTTCATCTTGATTTCCATTGTCACATCCAAATTTGAAGGCTATTTCTAACACAGCTGGGTTCTACCCTTTTCATTCTCACCCTTTACCACACCCAATCTGTGAGGCTTCAGACAGAAATCGCTAATTCAGGAGACAATTGTGCCTTCTGTAACAGTTTCTGCTAAATTGTCACAGTTCTGCCACTTAAAAAAAGCTAGATGATCTCAGCCTATCACCAAAGCTCTTGGAGCTCAGGTTCTCTGTCTGTAAAAGCTACATAAAATGTAATTTATCTGCTTGTTATGACTAAATAACATAGTACATTAGTCCTTTGCGAAAGTACTAACAAATTACCATATAAAAGTGTAGAATCATGTCAAATGTTATAAGAAATGCAACTGTCCAAAAATAATTATCTCACATTGGTCTGGTAATGAGACCTAAAATATCGCATTTTATTTACCTATTTGACTCAAAGCACCAGGTCTCAAAGAGGTCACTGTTATACTATAAATATGTCATATGAAATAATATATTAAATAATTGTTGTAATAGCCTATTGAAGTACTAGTTGTAATAAGACACAATGGAAAACTTACACTATTAACAGTAATAAAAAGAAACAACAAAAAGCAATAAAAAACAAACCACCGATTCATGCAATGACATGAATCACCTCACAAATACTATGCTGAGTAAAAGAAGTCAGACAGATATAAAAAAGTTTATACTACGTGATTAGATTTTTATGACATTCTAGAATATGCACATGAAGGGTGCAAGGTAACTGTCTGGAGTGATGAAAATGTCCTGTGTCTTCAAAATAGTGTGGGTTACACCAATGCATGGTTTTTTCAAAACTGATTTAAAGGGACACAACATCTGAGCATTTCACTAGGTGTAAATTACACTGAAATTTAAAAGAATCGTCTAATGACATTGTGGTTATTTTTAAACAGTTCTTAAATTTTGTGGATGCATACTGAATGTTTACAGTTGAAAAGATGTATATAAAGCTTGAATTTTGTGAAAAAAAATAGGGAGGATTGGTAGTGATAAAGTGAGTGGACTTATGAATGAGACATGATATGCCATGCATAGAAAAAATGTAAAAGTTGGGTGATATTCACATGGGAGTACTTTATTCTTTCTACTTTTGCGTATGTTTGAATATTTCCCATAACAAAAAGTTGAATATAGGGCGATCACCTGAGTTCATCTCCTCATTTACAAAAAATAAAACTGGAAACAGAAGGAGAACATAACTTGTTCAAGGTCTCCAAGCCAGACAACAAACTAGCTCCCAAGTCCAACCTTCTTGCTCTGGTCCTAAGCAAACACAAACTATTAATATGAGCTACTGCGTTATGGAAAGTCTGTTTTTCCAAAGGGCAGACCAATAGTTCAAGGAAGAGTTTAAGTAATAAAAATTTGTAATCTTACTTTCATGTTTTTCTATTTTCCACTGAACACATAGGCATTATCTTCTATATGTCTTTCATGTATAATCATTTGTTTACTATTCCTTGTGGTTTTAAAGTTGTTTTGTATGTTTACATTTGATTTTACTCAAATTTCAGAATCCAAATGAGTGCAAGAATCAGACAAAGCATTAGCTACAAACATAAAAACAATTTTTAAAAAACACAGCAAAAACGAGCTGTTGTCCCCGCCCCCCCCGCCGGCCCCCACCCCCCCCGCCGGCCCCCACCAGTGCTTAACTAATCTTCGGAATCCAGGCACAGAAAGCAAAGGCTTTCTGCTAGTGGGAGGAGCTTGCTTCTCCATTCTGGTGTGATCCAGGAATAGCTGTCTTCCAGTTCTGAAAGAGGTGAAAATGTGTTAAGCGATGCAAAAATTGTCTGGAGGTTCGCGTGTGTACGTCTGTGTGTCTGTGCATGTGGTGGGTCGGGGGAGAGAAAAGGGGATGTCAATTCTGAGGGCAACGAGAATTAGAAGTCAGAAAGGTGAGTGGCGTGTAGCATCTCCCTTTCAGAAGGGGCTGAAAAAGAAATTGGATATGATGGTCTGGTAGGGTAAATCACGCTGGATTTGTCTACCAGACCATGCACTTAGGTCTGCAAAGTAAGTCCCATTTCTAGAGCGAAAAGCCTTAGGACCGCTTGTTTTAGACGGCTGGGGAATATTTATTCCTCGTTCCGCTGATGGGAAAATCAGCGTCTGGCAGGCGCTGATTGGTGGAAAGGAAAATGGTGATAGTGGGGTGGGAAGAGGATTTGCTGAGCCTCCTCCTGCCTCCTCAACCTGTAACTCTTCCTTAGTAGTCTCCGATTCACCCGCGGGACCCTTTCGAGCTCGACCTGGATTAAGAGCAAACGAAAATCTTGAGGATATTTGAACTAAAGCGACCCTTAACGTAGCCTGTGACCGTGATTAAATTCAGCGATGCGAGGGCAAAGTGCTCTCGGCGGTGCGGTGTGAGCCACCTCCCTGCGCTGCCTGTCTCCCCAAAGGATAGGCTCTGCTCTGGGTGGTCGACCCTCAGGCCCTCAGCTCTCCCAGGTCGACTCTGACGAGGGGTAGGGGGTGGTCCCAGGGAGGACCCGGAGGAAAGGCGGGGA
Organism: Macaca fascicularis; assembly: GCF_037993035.2. Lineage (NCBI taxonomy): Eukaryota > Metazoa > Chordata > Mammalia > Primates > Cercopithecidae > Macaca > Macaca fascicularis. Next base: position 95,380,313 of record NC_088379.1, on the reverse strand, counting down.
CAGGAAGGGAGGGGAATGGGAAAGAGGGAGAGTCGTCAGCCCAAGCCCAACCGCTCCCAATCGCCACAAGAGTGCCCGTGACCCTGAACTTGAGGTGAGGCGCAAAAGCGCCCCCACTTTCCCGCCTTGCGCGGCCAGGCAGGCGGCTGGAATTGGTGGTTCACCCTGCGCCCCCTGCCCCATCCCCATCCGAGATAGGAAACGAAGAGCACGCTGCAGGGAAAGCAGCGAGCGCTGGGAGGGGAGCGTGGAGAGGCGCTGACAAATCAGCGGTGGGGGCGGAGAGCCGAGGAGAAGGAGAAGGAGGAGGACGAGGAGGAGGAGGACGGCGACGACCAGAAGGGGCCCGAGAGAGGGGGCGAGCGACCGAGCGCCGCGACGCGGGAGTGAGGTGCGTGCGGGCTGCAGCGCAGACCCCGGCCCGGCCCCTCCGAGAGCGTCCTGAGCGCTCCCTCACGCCTTCCCTTCAAACCTTCTGCCTTTTTCTCCATCCTCGTGAGCGGAGAACTGGGAGTGGCCATTCGACGACAGGTTAGCGGGTTTGCCTCCCACGCCCCCAGCCTCCCGTCGTCGGCTCACAGCGGCCTCCTCTGGGGACCGTCCCCCTCCCGGTGCCGCCTCCGCCCTTCCTGTGCGCTCCTTTTCCTCCTTCTTCCCTATTAAATATTATTTGGGAATTGTTTAATTTTTTTTTTTTTTAAGAGAGGTAGGGAGGAATCGGAGTTGTGGAGAAGCAGAGGGACACAGGTAAGTACCTGTGGATCTAAACGGGCGTCTTTGGAAATCCTGGAGAAAGCCGGGTGGGAGAGGAATGGTCGTGGGCACCAGGAGGGGGTGGTGCTGCGGTGAGGACCTGCTGTGCCAGGTCTCTGGGAGGTGAGTACTTGTCCCTTTGGGGAGCCTAAGGAAAGAGACTTGACCTGGCTTTCGTCCTGTCAAGGGCTTCTCCCCAAGGGCTGAGAGATTAGGATGCGTCTCTGGGATCCGCTTTTCCCCGGGAAACGCGAGGATGCTCCCTGGAGCGTAAGCATCCAACTTTTATTTCTCTCTTACCTGAAATCCGTCTGCCCGCTCTCTTGGTTTTTCTCTGTAAAGTAAGCAAGCTGCCTTTGGCAAATAATGAAATGGAAGTGCAGGGAGGCCAAGTCAACAGGTGGTAAAGGGTTAACAAGTGCTGGCGCGGGGTCCGCTAGGGTGGATGCTGAGAACGCCCCCTCGGGTGGCTGGCGCAGGGTTAGAGACGGCCCGCGAGTGTGAGCGCCGCCTGCTCAGGGTAGATATCTGAGGGCGGGGGTGGATGCTCGGATGTATTAGAACCAGCACCCTTGGGCTCGCTGTTTGCCTGAGGTTGAACCACACCCAGAGTGAGTAGTTAGTTCTCTTGCCTACGCCTCTCCACCATCAACCTGTTAGCCTTCTTCTGGGATTCATGTTAAGGATGCCCCAGACCCTAAGCCTCCAGCTTCCATGCTTCTAACTCACACTGTTACCCTTTAGACCCCGGGAAGTTAAAACAGGAGTGACTCTTTTCATGCAACTCCACTTCTGAAATGCAGTATTAACAACTCAGAGGATTCATCCTAATCCATGGTTAGGTGGCTAGACTTTTACTAGCCAAGATGGATGGGAGATGCTAAATTTTTAATGCCAGAGCTAAAAATGTCTGCTTTGTCCAATGGTTAAATGAGTGTACACTTAAAAGAGTCTCACACTTTGGAGGGTTTCTCATGATTTTTCAGTGTTTTTTGTTTATTTTCCCCCAAAAGTTCTCATTCAAAGTGTATTTTATGTTCTCCAGTGTGGTGTAAAGGAATTCATTAGCCATGGATGTATTCATGAAAGGACTTTCAAAGGCCAAGGAGGGAGTTGTGGCTGCTGCTGAGAAAACCAAACAGGGTGTGGCAGAAGCAGCAGGAAAGACAAAAGAGGGTGTTCTCTATGTAGGTAGGTAAACCCCAAATGTCACTTTGGTGTTGGTTCATGACTGATGGGTTAGGATAATCAATACTCTAAATGCTGGTAGTTCTCTCTCTTGATTCATTTTTGCATCATTGCTTGTCAAAAGGGTGGACTGAGTCAGAGGTATATGTAGGTAGGTGAATGTGAATGTGTGTATTTGAGCTAATAGTAAAAAATGCGGCTGTTTCCTTTTCGATATTTTTAATTTTGCCCTAATATTTAGGACTTTTGAAAAATGAATGCTTCTGTGCCTACATAATTACATTTCAGAGAACAGTTTTAAAAATACATTGTCTTTTTAAAAAATCAACAATATTCTTAAGAATCAAAATCATTGCTGGGTCTGTGATTTCTTTTACCATCATGAATAATGTTTGTCAATTTTAACCCATTCTGATTTTTAAAATATGACTTTGATATGCCCCTGTGCTGTGTATAAAGAGACCTATTTGTGGCCCTAAAATGGAAACAACAGATTAGTCTTTGGTAGAGTTACTTCATGTGATCATTTGGTCTCTCTGAACACTGAGGACAGAGAAAAGTGCTTGAGGGCTGCTACTGACCTCTCAGAAACATTGATACAGTTCATCCATCAAATGACAAACATACTGAAAGAATAAAGAAATTGATGCTTATTACCTACTTGTTCCTAAAGTTCCACCTTGGGGTATACACCCAAGCTCTGACTCTCTTTTCTGTATCTTGAATTGTGTTCAATTGCATGTTATTTTACAAACCACTTTGAATTCTTTGGAAAAGAATAGACACACGCTCTCATCCACAGGCATAGACACAGACACACACACACACTCAACATAGACACATTGCCCATTCTTCCTCTCTTCTTTCTCCTCTGAGCTTTTTCACATTCTCTGGTGGCAACTATAAGCAGTTAGAGTCACAGGATGAACCGTCAGGTGGAGGATGAGCACATTGAGTTGCCTAGCTGAAACACATGCTCCGTCTATGTCTGCAAAGCGAAAGAAAGCTACATTATCTCTTCAAGATAGATCAGTGAGGAAAATTTTATATTTGGAATGAGTTATATGAATGCGTCTCATCAAATTTCACAACACATTTTTTTTTTCTGTTTTCTATTTTCAATTTTTAGAGTCAGGGTCTTGCTCTGTCGCCCAGGCTGAACTGCAGTGATGCTATCATAGCTTACCGCAGCCTTGAATTCCTGGGCTCAAGTCATGCTCCCACCTCAGCCTCCTGAGTAGCCAGGATTATAGGCATGTGCCACTGCCTCATTATTTAGACTTTTCTTATGTTGACTTAATCTTCCCACAAATCTTCAGTGAAATTACTTTTTTCTACCTTAAAACATATTTTCAGAAAGTCATTAAAATAGAGTGTTACAAGAGGAAAAAATGTATGAGTTAATTTTAAATATTTTATGAAGTGTGAATTATACCTTTTTATATGGAATTTGGAATACTGAATCAGTGACATGCAGTTTATCCATCTTTCCATTTGTCCTCAGATTTCCAAGTTTTGCAAGTACAAGTTTCTTTGACTTCAGTTACTTTATAACTGTTCATTGAAATCATTTTCAATGTCTCTCATGACATTTAACACATAGCACATTCTATAAATTATTTATTGGTTACATTCTGAGTTCTAATTGAGAGTTGAACTTATACACATACACAGAATTTAAGATAAAAAATGACCATGCAAAGACACAATAGTGTAATCCAGGGGTTGGCAAAATTTTATGGTAAGGAATCAGATAGCACATATTTTAAGCCATGAGATCTATGTCTTGGCCAGGTGCCATGGCTCAGGTCTTGAATCCCAGCACTTTGAGAGCTCAAGGCTGGTAGATCACTTGAGCCCAGGGGTTTGAGACCAGCCTGGGCCACGTGGTGAAACCCTGTGTCTACAAACAATGCAAAAATTAGCCGGGTATGGTAGCATGCACCTGTATTGCCAGCTACCCAGGAGGCTGAGGTAGGAGGATGGCTTGAACCATACAGCTGGCTGCAGAGGTTGCAGTGAGCTGCGATCAAGCCACTGCACTCCAGCCTGGGTGGCAGAATGAGACCCTGTCTAAAAAAAAAAAAAAAAGAAATCTATGTCTCAATTCTGCTTTTGAAGTGTGAAAGTAGTCAAAAACAATAGCTAGTGTGGCTGTGTTCCAATAAAACTTCATTTATCAAAACAGGTAGTGGGCTGGAATTGTCTTGTAGGTTATAGTTTGCTGACTACTGATAGAGTGGAAAGAACATGCACTAATCACACAAACCAAAGTTTTAGTTCGAGGCTACATCACTTATTACCTTTAGGGTCTTGGGGAAGTGTACTTAACATCTCTGAGCATCACTTCCCTGATTAGTAAAAAATATTATTTAGAAAACTGCAACTACCTTCTGGTTTTTGTAAGAATGTCATAATAAACAGGACATATGAATAATTGAGCACACTTTTATATATAGGAATCATGGCTATTATTATCAAATAAAATCTCCAACAGAATAATTACTTTACCAACATGTTTTCTATTTATTCTTTTGTCCTTCATTACATAACAAGTTTGAAAGATTGGAGGTGACCAAAGACCATTTTATAATTTCACTATGGCTGAAGATGTTTGGTAGAAGCCTCATAAGAAAAGTAATCTCAATCTCATCAGTCTCAAAAGTATGTAAGAATATACTTTTGACAACTACTTTTTAACTCATTGCAGAACTACCTTAATGATCAGTGTTATTTTTGTGGGTCTTTTTCCTTCCATTTTTGTTATCTGTGTACACAAATTTTCAATCAACATACTTCAATTTAATATACAAAAATTTCTTCAAATGACTCAGAAATTAATTAGACCTAAATTCAAAAGCAGAAAGATTTAATTATCTTTATATAATGCTAAGTAATATAAATGCAATAAATGCAAGAAAATAATGATCTTTGAGTCTCTTCCAATGCCACTCTGTTCAATAAGCAGCAGGGGCCATCAGTGAAATTGACAGCAAATTCTCAAGTCAAAATGTGCTTCATCTCACTAAGCTGACAAAGTCAACATAGCATGCACAACAGGGATAGCTGGATTCTTAAAACTCACAGGTGTTACTTCTGACCTTCTTCTCCACTCTGTGCTCTTTTGAGGTTGGGAAGACAAGATGTGGTTGGTGGGGGACATTTCTGCTCAGGGAAGCCATCAGCTCTGGTGTCCCTACAGCATTTATATCTTGCTAGTCACATAACTACTTGGCACCTATTTTGTAGCTGTATGTTATCAATTACAGATTACTCATAAATTAAAGGCTAACCATCAATTACAGTTTATTGGTAAATAATTATGACCTCAAAGAACAGCTGATTGGTTTGATACATGGTAACCTTATGAGGACTCTCATTTATCTCTTTATTTAAGGTATATATATATCTCTTTGTTTGGGGTTACACTACAAAAATATAAACTATGTTGCATATTTATAAAAAATAATTAATTATAAATTCTAATGGTGTGTTTTAGTAGCATTCTTTTTTTTTTCCCCCCCTGAGATAGGGTCTCATCTGTCACCTCACTCCAGGCTGGAGTGCAGTGGCATGATCTCAGCTTACTGTAACCCCCGCCTCCTGGGTTCAAGTGATTCTCCTGACTCAGCCTCCTGAGTAGCTGGGATTACAGGCATGTGCCACCACACCCGGTTAATTTTTGTATTTTTAGTAGAGACAGGCTTTCACCATGTTAGCCAGGATGGTCTCGAACTCCTGACCTCATGATCCGCCCACCTCAGCCTCCCAAAGTGCTGGGATTACAGGCATGAGCCACCACGCCTGGCCTAGTGGCATTCTTTTTTAAAAATAAATTTAATTGCGTATATTTAGGGTATACAACATGATGTTATGGGATATATTAGACACTAAAAATTACTGTATTGAAGAAAGTTAATATATTCATAATCTCCCATAGTTACCTTTTTTGTTGTTTTTGTGGCAAGGGCAGCTAAAATCCACTTATTTAGCATGAATCTCAAATATAGTACAATTTTATCACCTATAGTCGTCATACATTAGATCTGTACACTTGTTCATCCTACACATCTGCTACTTGCTTGGATCCTCTGGCCTATATCTCCTTCTTTTCTATCTACTTTTCCACCCCTATTAACCCTGTTTTTTACTTAGTGTTTGTACATTTGAATTTTGTTTCAAGCTTCCACATATATGTGAGATAATGTGATATCTTTCTTTCTGTGTTTGGCTTATTTCACTTAGCATAATGTTGTCTGAGTTCATCCATGTTGTAAATGGTAGGATCTTATTCTTTTTAGGGCTGACAGATATTCCATGGTATCTATGTACCGCAGTCTTTTTACCTACCTATCTATTGGTAAACACTTTAGTTGTGGCTATTGTGTTTTTCTTTTTTTCTTTTTTGGAGATAAGGTCTTGCTGTCACCCAGGCTGCAATGGAGTGGTGTGATTATAGCTCACTGTAACCTCAAACTTCTAGGCTCAAGAGATCCTCCTGCCTCGGCCTCCCAAGTAGCTGGGACTACAGGCATGCATCACCATGCCTGGCTAATTTTTAATATTTTTCGTAGAGATAGCATCTCACTCTGTTGCCCGGACTGGTCTCAAACTCCTAATTCAAATTTAAAATAGAGTATGACAATTCTGTAAAATATAAAAAACATGTCCACTCCATATAGAAAGTAATACAATGAGAAGACAAACACTATTTATATTACTCTTGATAAGTTTTTTACAAAGAAATAAAACACTTTAATTTTTAATGTTTTATAGTTTGCTAAACAAATACTAGTTTTAGTGTTTTTAAAATTCCTTATATATTTATAAGTGATCTTCCTGCCTCCGCCTCCCAAAGCACTGGGATTCCAAGCAAGAGCCACTGTGTTGGGCCCTTGGGGGTGCAGATATGCTGAAATCTTTTCTTGTGGATTTACACCCAGAAGAGAGATTGCTGGGTCACATGCTACCCTACTTTCAATTTTTCTTTTATTTTTAGTGAACATGTGATAATTGTATATAACTGTGGGATCCAGAATTATATTTCCATACATGTATACAACGTGTGATAATCAAATCAGGGTAATTAACATATCCATTACCTGAAACATTTACCATTCCTTTGTGGTGGGAACATTAAAAGTGAAAAATTCTCTCTTCTAGATTTTTGAACACATGCAATAAACAATTGTTAAGTATATCACCCTACATTACTATAGAATGCTAGAACTTATTCTTCATATTTGGCTGCAATTTCATATTCCTTAACCAACCTCTCCGTATCCTCCCCTCCCTCTTACCCTTGTCAGCCTCTAATAATCATAATTCTACTCTCTACTTCTATCTTATTGTCTTTGATTCAGAATACATTTCATCATTTAACCATAGGTCAAATTCTTAGATACTGCTGAGGCAGAGAAGAAAGACCGCAGACCAGCTGTTAGACATTTCTTACTACTAGTCATTTTTAAGACAACATGGGGTGCAGGGGGTGAGGATGAGAGATAGAGATTGAGATCTATTCTCTTAAATACCAGCTGTTCTCACTCTTCATAGTTTCAGCACACACAAATTCCAGTTACCACGGTTAGTTAAATGACACCAACCCCTAACAACACAATTCAAATTTCTGTTACCACAGTATACTGAAAGTAATTGCATAAAGTACAAACTTTGCTGCTAACTCTTCAGCCTTCAAATCATTACATAAATAACAGAAACCCATTATAATCAGTGACAAAACCACAGCACTTCTTTCAAAGCTTTTTGGTGATTGATCGCTTCTTCACATGTGTTATGCAGTTCATACAGACAGCAATGCCCGTAGTTGTGTAGCCACTTTGTCTTCCAGTGGTGAGCCCATGTGATGTTTCACAAAAATGCACAATCAAAAGAGGAAATTGACCAGTAAAGATGAAAGAGCAGCAAAGAAAGGAAGCGAAACATGCTGGAAGTAAAATTTGAATCAAACATAAGTTGATTTATATAGGAAGTAGCCACCCCTGAGGATGTTGTCACTGCTGCAATTCAGGAGACTCTAGATATGCAGTCAGAGGAATGTATTGAAGGTGGAGGTATCCATATAAATGAGGAAAGAGGTTGTGATAAAGAGTGAAGGTGTCCCAGAGGAAGTGATGCTGAAAAATGCACCTTATGTTAAGTACACTCTCAGTATATCATGACATTAAAGTGCAAATGGTAACATTTTGTAAACTGATCCAAACCTAAAAAGGAGTATGACAATTCTGTAAAACATAAAAATCATGCCTATTCCATAAATTATCTACAGTGTGAATTACACTGAAAAATCCAACATTAGAGAGGATATGAATAAAATTTTTAACAAGCATAATTTTAATAATACACATAATATTTATTTGTATACAAGTTTAGTAATGGTCCAGGTTTGGAAGAAATTCTGATCCTGTGTAGAAACCCTAGTTTGAATGTGCTTATAGCCTATTATTACATGTGTAATGTTACATAAATTACTTAACTCAGATTTTTAATTTCATCAGATATTTAAAATGGGCAAAATATAACTACATTCAATGGATGTTGTGAAGATTAAATAAGATATATGTAAAGTGCTTTTTACATAATGGGTGTTCAGCACATGTTAAAGCCTACTCTCCATCCCTCTTCGCTTTTGCTTCATGGGTTGACTCATTTGTCTCTAGTGCTGTATTTTTAAAGCTTCTGGCTGGGCAGAGTGGCTCAAGCCTGTAATCCCAGCACTTTGGGAGGCCGAAGCGGGCAGATCACAAGGTCGGGAGATCGAGACCATCCTGGCTAACATGGTGAAACCCCCGTCTCTACTAAAGAAATACAAAAAAATTAGCGGGGTGTGGTGGTGGGCGCCTGTAGTCCCAGCTACTCGGGAGGCTGAGGCAGGAGAATGGCGTGAACCCGGGAGGCAGAGCTTGCAGTGAGCCGAGATCCGGCCACTGCACTCCAGCCTGGGCGACAGGGCGAGACTCCGTCTTAAAAAAAAAAAAAAAAGAAAGAAAGAGAGAGAGAGAAAAGAAAAAAGCTTCTACAGCTCTGATTTCAAAATTATCTTCCCACCAAGCCCCAGTGTAATCTCATTCTTTTTTCTCCTCTGTAAATTCGTATGTGATGTGGGAACAAAGGGGATAAAGTTATTATTTTGTGCTAAAATCTTAATTGGAGATGACCTCCTGTTAGCTTGGCTTTCTTCTATTTATTGTGGTGGTTACTGAAGTTCCTTCTTTTAGATTTAGGATATATATATATATATATTTTTTTTTTTTTTTTCCCTGAAGATGTAATAATCTATAGACTTCTGAAGACTGAGTTTTTAAATTAGTTGTGTTGAAAACTAGCTAATCAGCAATTTAAGGCTAGTTTGAGACTTATGTCTTGAATGTGTTCGTTTTTGTAGGCTCCAAAACCAAGGAGGGAGTGGTGCACGGTGTGGCAACAGGTAAGCTCCACTGGGCTTAGATCCAAAGACGATGAAGTATCTAGTGATTAGTGTGGCCCAGTATTCAGCATTCCGAATGACACTATAAAACAATCACTGAGCATTCTAAGAGCATATCAGTCTTATTCAAACTGAATTATTTATAGAGTATTTTTAAATAGGTAAATATCGATTATAAATAAATAAAAAATATAGTTACTTGCCAAGAATAATGATGGCTTTGAATTGATAAGCTATGTTTAATTTATAGTAATTGGGCATTCAAATATTCTGACCAAAAATGTATTGACAAACTGCTGACAAAAATACAATGTGAAATAGCCATTATTTTTTTTTAAATAGAGTAAAATTTCTGTTGATTACGATAAAATATTTTGACCTTAAGTTACATTGATTATAATATTTCTTTGATAATTCAGAGTACGTTTCAGGAAACACCCTTGGACAGTCAGTAAATTGTTTATTGTATTTATATTTGTATTGTTATGGTATAGCTATTTGTACTGATATTATTGTGCAATTATCATATTTCTGATTATATAATTCATTTGGCCTAAATTTACCAAAAATTTGAATAAGTCAATTAGGTCTACAATCAAGAAATATCAAAAATGATGAAAATGATGATAATCATCATCAGATGATGAGGAAGATGAGGATGAGAGTGCCAGAAATAGAAAAATCAAAAGGGAACCAAAATTTACAAATTAAAAGCCCATAGACTTGCTGTAATTAAGTTTCCTGTTGTAAGTACTCCACATTTCCTGGCAGGTGTGGTGAAACAAAAGATATAATCAGAAATATAATTTATATGAAAATTAAATTATAGCATTAAACACAATAGTGCCTATAAAAACAAAATGTTCCTATCAATGACTTCTAAAATGGAAAGGAGAAAAATGATATGGGAATCTTAATACAGTGCTGTGGTTAGGACTAAAAACACAGGAGTCAGTTCTTCTTGGTTCAACTTGTTACTTACTCTTTACCAGCTGTGTGGTTTTTTTTGCAAGAGTCTTCACCTCTGTATGATTTAGCTTCCTCGTCTATAAAATAATTCATTGAATTAGTGTACACAAAGCATCTGGAAAACAAAAAGCAAACAATATATATATTTATAAGTGTTACTTCTTGCTTTACAGTGAACTTTCTTGTGCAACATTTTTACAACTAGCGTAGAAAAATATTTTTTAAATGAATACTTTTGATTTAAAAATGGGAGTGTAAAAATAAAGCAGACTCCTTTGAAACTAGTTCTGTTAGAAGTTAATTATGCACCTTTAATGGGCTCTGTTGCAATCCAACAGAGAACTAGATAAGTAAATGGACTATGTTGCCTTCTAGGGACCTCCTATAAATATGATATTGTGAAGCATTATTATAATAATAACTAGATAGCAGACAGGTGGAGACTCTACTATCTGAAGAGGGTCAGTCTAGATGAATGGTGTTCCATTTAGTAGTTGAGGAAGAACCCATGAGGTTTAGAAAGCAGAAGGCCATGTACCAAGTTTTGGAGTCAGTGGTAAAAATTTTAAAAACCCAACTACTACTGTCACCTAATGATCTAATGGAGACTGGAGATGGACTGCATTTTTTCAGTCTTCTCCAGAATGCCAAAATGTAAACACATCTCTCTCTCTCTCTCTCTCTCTCTCTCTCTCTTTCTCTCTCTCTCTCTCTCTCTCTCTCTCTCTCTCTCTCTGTGTGTATGAGAGAGAGAGAGAGACTGAAGTTTGTACAATTAAACAACATTTTATAAAATGTTTTCTAAAGGACAGTGGCCCACAATCCTAAGTTTCCAACATTGTACAATGTTGGGAGATTCTGCATATTTTATTTTCTCTTTGGTATATTAAGGAATCTGAGATGTCCTACAGTAAAGAAATTTGCATTACATAGTTAAAATCAAGGTTATTCAAACTTTTTGATTATTGAAACCTTTCTCCATTAGTTATTAGGGTTGAATGAAACTAGTGTTCTACAGAAAACTATGGGAAATGTTGCTAAGCAGTAACGACATGGTGATTTCAGCATGGGCAATATTTACAACCATTACACCCATGAACCACCCTGGCAGTAGTGAAGTACCAAAAATGCTGTCATAACTAGTATGGCTATGAGAAACACATTGGGATAAATCAGCTGCTATCATAATCATTCCTCTCCCACATCAGATAAATGAATTAATTTTTTGAATAGGGTTATTTAATATAAAGTTCTTAAGTCTAATTATGAGAAGAAATAAGACAATTACTTCAGTGGTTAAAGAGAGAATAATTTGCATATTTTACCTGATGTAAAATGTTTGCTATGGGTACATATTAAGTGCTAACTAATTGTTAATTGTTCTTGTTACAAGTCTTAATGCAGGGAAACAAGAAACTATTACATAGTACCTAATATTAACTTCTAATATTAAATAAACAATTTCCCCCAAATTCATCCCATTAGATTTCTTTTCAAGGGGGCGGGGGAGAAATATAGACTTCAGTAAACTTGGGCTGGGAGCTTTCTACCTACAAAGTTCAAGGAAAACAAATTATCCTAGTTAGATAATATCAATGAAAAATCCACCAACTTAAATCCTAGCTCTTTGATCTCGGGAAATTATTTCAGTTATCAACTTAATGCATCATATATGAAAATGTATTTAATTAAACTTACTGAATGATATGTTTTTAAGGTACTTTAAAAATAAACTATGATATAAAGTTACTTATTTTTCATGCAAGTGTAGTATAAAGAAATTTCTGACACTGGAGATTTTCTGAAGGTTTTGATTCTTGTAAATTTATTACATCATAATGAACAAAACTAATTTTCAACATGTTATGATCTAAATTTCCTTAGTAAATTGTTTTAAATTTATTTTCTTTAAATCTATCATTTGTATAACAATTCAAAACTAGATATTCTTAATTTTATAATTTTGTTTAATGTCAAAGATTAGATTTTGCTATATCTATTCTAAAAGTTGGTATCACATTTCCTTTTTGGATTTTTATTTTTAACTTAGTTAAAGTCAAATATAAACCTATTACTTATATTAATGCAGATATTAGAGAGAGATACTAAATTCATTTTAGTATATTCTAAATTATTTATCTACTATAAAATAATATAAAGAAAAATAAAGTAGAATCCCTGATTTCAAAAAACTCAGTTGCTGAAAAACAAATACCATTTGCTAGACTCAAAATGTACTAATATGAGTATGTCTCTTTTCCTTTTGTTTTGTCACTGTTCGTTTGGAATGTCAGTGAGTAGAGAAATAGTGTGGAAGGCCCTCGGGGGAAAAATAGAGGTTCAAGGTCAGCAGAGACCCTACTAGAGAAACCAGTTCTACAGAAATGTTTTTAAATGTGTCGATGATTGCTACCTGTATACTCTGTTATTTTGTCATGTAACCATTTTATTTATTATTATAATAATAAAAGAGTGAAATTATAATAATGTGCAGAGTACATTTTACTGTGCAGTGTATTGCATTAAAACTAGATTAAAATTTATACATCTATAAAAGGTTATCTAGATATTATAAAATTTATGGCTGGATCTGTAAAAAATTCAAAACCTATTTTTAATCTTGCTTCAAGATTTTATAACAAGAAAATGTTCATTTGAAGCAAAATTTTCAATTCTCGTCCTTGAAAACGAAAAAAATGACAACTTGAAACACATAATTGACTATTTTTAAAGGATCAACATTTCAGAAATGTTTTAAAACATAAAATTTTCAGTACAGCTTTTCACTGGCATTTAAATCGAACTTTGAATTGTAAATAGCTCTTACTCTTAAGGAGACATCAGCCATATCCTTAGAAATGGCACGGAGTTGGTAGGTAGTTGTACAAAATTCTAGCCTAAAAGACAAGTAGGGAGCAACAATACTGTGGACCCTTTCTGGTCTTGGGCTGTGTGGCTATGTCAGGCTTCCCCACATTGCCTGAACTAAGGAGAAAGCCTCTTGTCCTTACAGGCCCCTTAGCTTCTGTGACTTACATAGTCTATTTGAAAATGAATTGCTTTGTCCACACCATTTAACTATTGGCTTCTTCAACTGGTGAGATGAAACCTATACAATAATCATGTGACTAGCACGAAAGAGCTGACATGGTGTAACTCCTCTCAGACTGAGGCTTATCTGGGGAGTACAAATCATATCAAGAAAATGTGCCTTCATTTCCTTAGATGAGTGTCCCCATCCTCCACTCTCCTCCACTGTTCTCCTCTCTGCTTCTATGATACCAACTTTTTTTTTTTTTCTTTAGATTCCACATGAGTGAGATTATGTTGTGTTTGCCTTTCTGTTTCTGGCTTATTTCACTGAACAAGAAAATTTTTGACATGAAATTAAATTTCTGCCTATAAACTCAATTCAAACTGTTTACACTGTCTTCTCAAAAATGTTAACTTATTGTAATAAACCTACTGAATGACCGTATCACATTTTGTTTTGTGAAAACGAATTTTAAGGGTGCTCAATAGCCTCTTCATTTTCATACTGTCCAGCTCCTTTGCTCCTATTAAAATTACTGCAAGTTAGCTTTTAAGAACCCTATGTTTCACTACCTGAAGTTCTATAAAAAGATCCAAGTTCCTTCAAAACCATTTCTTATGCTGTCATTCATACATATGTGATAATACCGTGTCTGAACACACAGATAAGAAGTATGGGCTGGGTGCGGTGGGTCATGCCTGTAGTCCCAGCACTTTGGGAGGCCGAGGCAGGTGAACCACCTGAGGTTAGGAGTTCGAGACCAGCCTGGCCAACATGGTGAAACCCTGTTTCTACTAAAAATACAAAAAAAATTAGCCAGGCATGGTTATGGGCACCTGTAATCCCAGCTACTCAGGAGACTGCGGCAGGAGAATAGCTTGAACTCAGGAGGTGGGGATTGCAGTGAGCTGAGATTGTGCCATTGCACTCCAGCCTGGGCAACAAGAGTGAAACTCTATCTCAAATGAATGAATGAATGAATGAATGAATGAATGAATGAATGAATGAATAAATAAATAAATACAAGTATGTATTGTGTTGTTTAGAATGTGTGGTGGAAATGAACTTGCTGAGTGAGCTCAAAGGATTGGCACTGAATTGAAATAAAGAAATACTCATGTTGAGTCTGGTTCAACTATAACTGCACCTGTAAGAATTGCTTTCCTTAGTATAAAACAAATCCAAATCACTCATGGCTTTACATTCTGGATCATTAAACTTGAAGCACTTTTTAATACTGCATGACTTTAACAAAAATATCTTAGCCGAGATTCAATGTTTGGTTGAGCCACGCTCACTTGGACACCTTGGTTGCTTGTTTCTTCTGACCCCTCAGTTGTCTATGGCATGTGTAGATACAGGTGTATGGAAGTCGATGGCTAGTGGAAGTGGAATGATTTTAAGTCACTGTTATTCCACCACCCTTTAATCTGTTGTTGCTCTTGATTTGTACCAGTGGCTGAGAAGACCAAAGAGCAAGTGACAAATGTTGGAGGAGCGGTGGTGACGGGTGTGACAGCAGTAGCCCAGAAGACAGTGGAGGGAGCAGGGAACATTGCAGCAGCCACTGGCTTCATCAAAAAGGACCAGTTGGGCAAGGTACGGTGTGTACATTTTGTGCTACATTTATAAGCTGGTGAGATTATGGTTCATTTTCATGTGAGGCCTGGAGGCAGGAGCAGGACACTTACTGTGAGGAACAGCTACCTGACCCTCCCCTTGTGAAAATGTGCTACCTTTATATTGGTCTTGCTTGTTTCAGGCATTAACCCAGATAAATGCCATGCAAATTTTATAATTATCATGATTGTTTCAATTTCTAGAAGAAAGTTAATGAAATAAAAAATGTAGCAAAATGTCAAAGGAACAGTGACATTTCAAAAAGAATGAGGACTTTCATGTTAACTATAAGTCTTGGAATTTCTCTTCCTTGGAATAACAAATCTCTTTGTGCCTAATTTCTTAATTTCCAAAATAAAATTCTTTTACTTGATTTCTTTATAGTGACATCATCTCTTATTAAATGGCATATTTGCATATTACATAACAGTTCATTGCCAAATACATGTTTGTGAGAACTAAGAGGTTTAAAATATATACCAACCAGAGATCATAGTTTTGAGGTAGATTTTAAAATTCTGAGAAGAATTTTGACTGAATTTTTTTGACAAACATGGGGCACAAATAAGATTATACCAAAGATACTATAACTTTCATTTTAAATATGAAACTAATACGGTATGAGGTGTCAACAATGATGAAATTTTACAAATGTCACCACTACAACAGCAAAATGATTTTTGCTTTTTCCCTGTCTCCTTGCTATTTCTTGAATAAATCAAGCATACCCTTGCCCTGACACATTACTGGGGAGGCCTGCCTTAATCTATATAAAATTGGAGCCATTCTTCTCACCTCTGGTATTCTCAGTCTCCCTACTCTTTCTTTCTCCTTCCTTCCTACCTTCCTTCCTTCCTTCCTTCTTCCTTCCTTTTTCTTTCTTTCTTTTTTCCTTCCTTCCTTCCTTCTTCCTTCTCTCTTTTCCTTCCTTCCTTTCTTTCTCTTTCTTTCTTTCTTTCTTCCTTCCTTCCTTCCTTCCTTCCTTCCTTCCTTCCTTCCTTCCTTCCTTTCTTTCTTTCTTTCTTTCTTTCTTTCTTTCTTTCTTTCTCTTTCTTCCTTCCTTCCTTCCTTCCTTCCTCTTTCTCTTTCCCTTCCTTCCTTCTTTCCTTCCTTCCTTCCTTCCTTCCTTTGTTTTTCTTTCTTTCTTTGCCAAAGTGTTCTTCACCTTTAAATATAATAAATAATTTGCTTACTTTAATGTATTTTTTAAATTTTATTTCTCCCTTCTATTATGTAGGCACCATGAGAGTGAAATATATTTATTTTGTTCACTGATATTTCACAAGTGTCTGGGAGAGTTTCCAACTTAGAGTAGACAATTAGCATATGTTTATTAAGAAGGGAAGAAAGGAAGGAAATAAGTGAGTAAGCAGAACAACTTTTATTCATGGGTCTTTTATAATCATATCCTTAGTATAAGAACAGTGCTATTCAGTTATCCAAAAGTTAAAATCAAAATGATTTTGGATGAATCTCTTCAAAATTGTGAGAAAGAAGTTTTATTTGCTGGCAAACTATTCTGGGTTGTTTCCACTTCATGTAATACTAAGTAGCAGCCTTACCTTGATAGCCCATTAAAACACTGATAATAAAAAGGCAGAACAAAAATATCTGTGATATATTTAGATTTACTACATGAAGTTACATGTCTAGTGTCTGGTGCAATGGATGTAATTATGGCAAATCCTGACTGGGCTTCTAGTGAAGTTCTTCAGCTAATGCTTGAATGCATGGTTGGTCATGGTGATACCCTTTTGTACAAAATATGCTTTTCAAATAATCTTATTAGGGATAATAATTATATTAATTCCTGGTTTCCACCTAAAATTATAATTCTATTTATAGCTCTGTAAGATTTCACAAGTTAAGAGGGACCTCAGATTAAAATAGTACACAGGCAATTAACCAGTTTTGTGTCTCAGACCCTTTTCACAATCTAATAGAAGCTATGGACCCTCTTAGCTTCAGAAAAATGTGTCCTCACATACACACATCAAAGGGCTTAATGGGAAGTCCACTGACAGACCCTCTGTTCAGATCAATCTTCTGATTGTACAGATGAGGAAACTGAAATCAACAGAGGAAGTGGGTAGTCCAAGATTGTACAGTCATTTGGAATAGACTGGACACCAATAGTACTTTTCCAGCCACTATATCACTTCCCCAAGCATTTCCTCAAAACTTACCTTCCTTTGGGTCTTTATACATTCAGTTATGGACAACTAGATTTAACTAGAGAATTTTATTGCTTCAGAATATTAAGCAACAGGGAAACATGTACCATCCTTTCTTTATTCACCTGCATTTAACGCATACAATATAAATTGCAAATGAAGCATGAAAGTGCTTAATCTTTTACAAAACTGGGTTTGCTTTCCACCCATCTAAAAATACTGCTATTTATTTTAATATTTAAAGCAGAAATCTAAATGATGTGACAAAATTAATCATTTGGAGATATTTCCCTTATAGGTACTAGAGTATCTTATTGATTTCTAATATGAAAATGAAGTCATAAAACCTAGAAATTGCAGCATAGTTGTGGAAATAAACATTGGACTGAGAGTGAAAATGGCTAGTCTTCATCTCTGCTCATACACCACCTGACTGGATAACCTTTTGCAGATCTCCTAAAAGTCTTTCTCATATAATGAGGAAGCTCTACTAGAAAATTGTTGAAGTCTAATTTAGCAATAAAGTTCTGAGTTTCTAAAATAATTCAGAGAGTACTCTAATAAACGTCTGCAATTGTGGCCACATCTATGGGATGCTAAAAAGTCTGGATAGTTTCAATGAAAGTATTTAATTTGTTCATTATGATATTTGAAATAATTTATTTCATTTTTTAAACTCTGATCAAAATGACCCTGGCAACTAGAAATAAGCAAAATCTTTTTGCTTGAAATGCTTATTAATGACCACATTGAGACACTCATTCATCATTCAAGAAAGAATGTTTACTCACACTGTGCCAGAAACTTGGAGGAAGAGGGATGTGACAATTAGGGATACCAGATGTCTAGCTTGTAGAAGTGGATTAATGGCCGTACTTTAAGATCAGGAACACTGAAAGGGAGTAATGGCACCGGTTTTAACCTTTCATGCCCTTTGAGGGTATTTGGCCCATCACCCTCTAGTTGATGAGGGGGAAATTTTCCTCTCCCTTCACAAATATGGGGAAATTAAATTACGTAATTCTGAACAACCAATAAATCAAGAGTAAATCAAAGAAGATACCTGTTTTGTGAATTTGATCATATGAATATAGCTGCCCTTATTAATAATTTCTGAGTATAAGACTAGTTAAAGGACAAATGAGTTATCTTGAATTATAAGAATTTGTTTTACAGAACAATATTAACTCTTGTGTTTAGAATTAGAATTAGAATAGAATTAGAATTAGAATAATAGATCTTTTGATCTATATTTTACTCATGTACACATAAGAAGTTATCAGTCATATAATTCATTTCTTGAAGTTCATACCTTTTATTGGCAGAGTAAAAACAGGTTAAAAGTGCACTGGCAGAAATTTTAAGTGCAAAGCAACAGTGATGTTATATAGAGAAAATTTATATTTCCTACTTCTATTGAGGAAGAAACATCTGCTTGTTCTAAGAATATTGTACAAAGAAAGTGACTTGGATCAGCATTATTCTGTGGTGCTACTACGTGTGCAGTGTGGAGCTGGCCACCAGAACACTTGGTCTATCCCAGCTCCTCAACAGTGTCTTGCATGTGGCTGGTGCTCAAATAAATCCTTGCTGAACTAATGAGCATTTCTTTCATGCCACATGGAATGCTCTAAAAGAGTTGGGTCCTGAAGTTTTTATATTTTTATAATTTTCTGGAGTTTTAGAGAGCAAAAGGCCTAAATAAACTGTGAAGCCACTGCCTGACAAATAATACAGCAGTCAGCTTCATTATCGTATCCCATTTAGACACTGACTTATCTACATGATGATTAGTAGTTTTCATGCAAGAAATAAGCTTGAAATATCTGTTGCCTCAGGTACTGAAAACATCCAGGTTCAGCAATGTTATTTATTGTTGTTCAAAATCAGAATGAAGTTCCTAAACAATGCCATTTTGAGCCGGGCGCGGTGGCTCACGCCTGTAATCCCAGCACTTTGGGAGGCCGAGGCGGGCGGATCACAAGGTCAGGAGATCGAGACCACGGTGAAACCCCGTCTCTACTAAAAATACAAAAAATTAGCCGGGCGCGGTTGTGGGCGCCTGTAGTCCCAGCTACTCGGGAGGCTGAGGCAGGAGAATGGCGTGAAACCGGGAGGCGGAGCTTGCAGTGAGCCGAGATCGCGCCACTGCACTCCAGCCTGGGCGACAGAGCGAGACTCCGTCTCAAAAAAAAAAAAAAAAAAAAAAAAAAAAAAAAAATGCCATTTTGGAAAAATTGGATCAATAGATTATAAACAGTTTTTTAAAAATCTGGATTCAAATGGATTAACGTGTGTATATTCTGTAATAATCCTGACTTAATTCATAAAAGGATAGCTAGCCAGTTGTGTGGTAGATGAATAAAACAAAAGCAGGATTTAAAATGCCAGATTTGACATCATGAACTATAATATCTAAGCATTCTTTTACTCACTTCCTTTGAACTTACTACAGCTGTCATGTTGGACTTCATGCAAATTTATTTTTAAATGCTTGAGTGTTATGGACCCTCTGATTAAATGATTAATCAGATGATGTATGCTGCCATCAGCTGAATCATTTAATGCTGATTTCACAAACAAGCACAGGTCACAGGCAACCTTTCAGATTTCTTTGAAGAAGCACACACAGGTCATAGGCACAATCTTAAAATAATTTTATAACAAGGTAGTAATAAAAGATGTCAGGACTGGAGAAATATTTTAATTTATAGTACACTTTCCCCTTAAGTGTCTAATAATGATTAATATAATACATTGCCTCAAATAATTAGGAGTTTGATTCTTGTCCTTGTGCTTGACTTCAGAAGATAACCAGATGACTGTTAGATATATTTAGACCTAAATTAAAAGCTTTGAGGCACAGTGAATTGCTTGATTTGTATTTGTGTTTGGAGTGGCATATACTATTACTGGCACTATAATCTTAGATTAAAGCATAGTGTGATTATTAAAGAAAAATTTTAGATTTATTTGTTTCTAAAGATATGTAACAGTAACATTTTGCAATGTGGTATGTAAAAGTTGTTATCTTTTTACTCATATGAGAGTCCACTAATGGTACATAAACTGTCCTCACTTAGAAACACAATTACTATGGACTTTCTTTGTATCTGACAAAATTTCACTGGGTTCAAGATGGATGAATAACGAATTATAATGACCCTTAATGCTGTAAGGTTCTAGGTGGGAAAGTAGTCTGTAATTATGTATAAATTTATAAGGAAAACAGGCTTACTGCTATGTTTTCATTAAAAATCATTAACTGAGTACTTAATACGTGCCAGACACTCAGCTAGGCACCATGAGGAATACAAAACTGAGTAACACATAAGAAATGGGCAGTTCAGGCCGGGAGACTGACATATTTACCCTTGGAAAAAAGGAGCAGCTGTGGTCTCTGAGAACAATATGGTTTGTAACAAGTATACATCCATCATGAAAAAAAGGAGATTTATCTTAGAAATGAGAGAGGTTGATGCTGTCAATAAATATGATACATTAAATTGTGTCTTTGTCAGTAGACTGATATTACCTCACACATACACGCAGATAGTAGCCATGATATTTTAGCTGTTTAGATGTAGAGACAAATACTTCCACCCACATCTTAGAATCAGTGGTTAATAGTCTGTAAGCATTACAACCGCACAACATATACATGACTATACATAGAATTTTAATATTCAAAGAACTGATTGTGATTATAGTTTTGTTTGTCAAAGAAATGTATTATAGGATGAGTGGGATAGAACTGCATCACGGTACACCAACAAATAGGTTTAAATCATTTTCGTGCACTTCCCTTGTTCCTTCATAAATGTTTAACATAGCTTAAAATTCTGTGAACTGCAATGTGAGAGCAACGACCACACTTTTATGAACCCATTTTTACTGTGCATGTGCTAACGTCTGTTGGTAGTATTCCTTCACTTGCAAAGATGGCATGATAATTTTGCTGGTTTCATTAATGAGATACTATTAAACATAGGATGACTTCAAACTTAGGTGTATTTTAAAATTATTTTTAATTGTATATGTTTTAAGTTGTACAGCATGATGTTTTGAGATACTTATCTTTATATATATATATACACACATACATATATATACACATATGTATATAAAAGTGATTCCTACATTGAAGCAAATTAACATACCCATCATCATATGGTTACCTTTCTTTTTTTTACGAGCAGTACCTAAAATCTACTTTCATGAAAAATTTCCAGTATGCACTGCAATATTATTAACAATAATCTTCGTGTTGTACATTAGATCTTTAGACTTACTCATCTTACATGACTTAGGTTTGTTTTTACCTCTATTACCATCTGAGCCATATTTCCACTTTGTAATTTGATAATAAACTTGGAAAAATAGCATTTATATGTTTAGGTGACAAGCATAAATAGGATGTGTTTATATATTATTCAGTATGTCTTGTCTCCAACTACAATGATAAACAACCAGTTTGTTCCTAAAAAGTAAGAAATAATTTGACTTTTCTGCCCCTTCACGCATAGGCTGTTAGTTTTTAAGTTTCAGGGAGACATTAATAATGCTATTTGCTTTATCAAGAGGAAATTGTCAAAAGAGGTCTTATGGTTCTCAAACTATTCAAAGTATTTAAAAATTAGGACAAAATATATTTACTTGATATTCAAGGCTACAGAAATACGGTAAATGAGATGCCAATTGTGTTTTTCATGCAAATATATAATTATGCATACAAGAGTTAGATGATACATCTCATCAATTTGATTGTTCTTCTACAAGGAGAAAATGAACAATTTGTCAACTCGTATATGAAGTACTTTTTATAAGAAACTGTATTAAAACTTTTTCCAACATTTGGATTTTTAAATTGCAATTTAAATATCCCCCTCTACCAGGTGATTCTGGAATCACTAAGCAGTTACTTGTGAAAATTCCAAAGTAGCATTTAATTCTTATTAATGCCATAGTGAATACTAATGCAAAGAATACTGAGCCAGAAACTATGTTTGTTGAATAAAAAGATTATTTATTTAACAAGTAAATGAAAAAATGGAAAGAAAGAATGAATATATATTTTATCTTCCTGCTTAGATGTGGGACTGTCCTACTTTTCTCTTGTGTTCACAACAACAATATGATGAATCTAATTGGAATTCAGTTCATAGGAATGAATTCAGTTACATTGTGGATTGTGATGAATAATGTACACTTTTAATTTAATGAAATCAAATAGATTTTAACCGTCTATGCTTACAATGGAGTGACATAAGTCTGATAATCCTTAATATTAAGTCGTCTCCAATTCACATGTGTACATACTTTTTTTCTATTTGGTTATTGGGAATCCTCGAAATCGAAAAATTGAAAATAGCCCTTTCAGTGTATGTTACAGTATTCATGCCACACAGATTTTCTGAGGTTGTACATACAGCTTTGCCTTGAGGCTCCAATTTTTGCTCAGTGGATTGAGTATGTATTATTTGTTATTGCTAAGGGAAATGGGAAGAGGCATGTGCTTCCTAATTATGTCACATAGCTTTGGGATTAATGTAATTGTCCTACAAAGCATAGATAGATAGAAATGCTTCATCCTTAATTTCTAATATTATGACACGTCTAAAGTAGGCACCTTTAAAAGATAATCTCCACTACATACTAATGACTGCTTATAGTGGCAATTCATCTTTCACGGTAGTCCTACAAAGATATACTAACATTTATGAGTTTGAAACAAAGGCAATTCACAAGTGTTCTACTAGAGATGGTCTATATCTGCTGTTTGATCCAGCGTGATGGCCAGCTGGCCCTCCTGTGCATGCGGGCTCCTGGTTTAACTGCACCGTTTTGTTTGGTCATATACAGGGAAAACATGGCTTGGTGTGGAGGACATGGGCTCAAATTCAGGGAACAGAGAGTTGGTCTTGTCTCTCTCACTCTACTGGATGATATCATCTTCCCTCTCTGAGCATGAGTTTTCTTATCTGTGAAATAAAAATGTTGAATTAAATGAGTTCAAAATGCTTTCAGTGTATAATAGCTTGAATCTTAAGACAATGTATTCAATTATGCATTGCCAGACCCCTGGCAAATCATTTAACCTTTCTAAACCATAGCTACTCATCTGTAACTGGCCAGTCAACTGCCCAGGGTTGGAGTGTGAATGAAATAAAATAATGCAGACAAAAGATTTAAAAATAGTGTAGTGCATTATACACTTATAATATGTTGCTAAGAACTTATATTTTCTCTAAGAAATGTGTTGATATATGATCATAGAAAATCTTTTCCATATTCTTTGAAGATATTAAGTAAGTAAATTGTATAACACAAAGAGGGAAAAGCATCACTGAACATGTCGTTTTATTTAGCTAAATAAAATGTAATCACCATTAGTTTTCCTCTGATTTCCCCAAAGTCATGTGGTTCCATTGAGTATTATGCACATGGTATAATTAGAATGGGTTCTCTGCTCAAATAATTTTGGGAAACATTGAAATGAACAAAGTTTAAAAGTATATCTGTTAAGCTGAAGCAAATCTCTGAGTCCTTAATGTTGTATGTAAGAGGAATAGTTACCATCTTTCCTAATGCCTCTTTGATACCAACCCCATGGAGAATAGTTCTAGGTGTTTAGTAGAACACAGATTTAGGCACAGGTTAATTGGAACTGGCCCCTGCAATCTTTTACTCTTTTTCTTAATAATGGCCGATTTTAGGTCCTAGATGAAAGACATTTAGAGAGATTATCAGGACTCGGCATCCTGTATCAGAATCCATTCTTTTATAGTCATTTTCTATTACATTTCTTGGGACAACACCAAAGAAATGACCATCTTCATTCACATAAGGCTTTGTACCAAATGCTGACAAAGATCCTTGGTGACCTGGAAGGGGACAGGTCTAAGTAGATTGCAGCTGTGAAATTGGCTGATGAATTATCTCAGCCCCTTTTACTCGCATCCAAAGGCAGGACGGTCCATTAAGGGAAGGAGGGCAGAGAGTTTTTCCTTGAGCTAATTTCCTGTGCCAGAACTTTTTAGAATGGAAGCATTTCCAGAGGAGAAACAACCCCAAGCACAGTTCAAAGCCCCCTCCTGCCAAGTTCATTTGAAAGTGGGATGGTTTATCTGCAAAGGAGGAAAGGATGAAGGATAGGCATGGGAATATCCTTACCCTTCAGAGAGTCCGGTTTTCATCCTGCACTTGTACTGCACAGCCACGAATGTCTTGGGGTGAATCTACAATATGATATACCATACAGTCTAAAAGTGCCTGGCTGATCCTCTCTGATAACTTCAGGGGTCTAAAAGGGATAACATGCTCTCCTGTCACTCACCAACTCTGTCCACAATATTTCACCCAGCCTGCCACTGCCTTCACTTCCATCCAAAGCCTAATCTGAGCCATGGGAAACTTGAGAACCCCTACCACAACTGCCTGAACTCTCGGGAACCAGGGTGTATGGGGGTGACGGGAAGTGGGCATACATTCTCCAACTTGGTATGTCAGCCCCCGCGTCTGCATGAGTGTTTGCTCACACTCTGACTGCAGGCCTCGCTCCTCAGGCTGCATCCCACCAGGGAGTAAGACCCAAGTCCTTCCTGCTTTCAGAAAACACCAAGTCTCACGAGGCCCCAGTTGCCTCCAGAGAGGAAGGACCGGAGAAGACAAATTCTAATGTTCCACTAATACTTTCCTTCTTATTACCTTCCTTGAAAATCCCTTCTCCCTCTTTCTTTTTATACTTTGCTAATGAAGAGATAATGAAAGGGTCTGGCACTTGGAATTTAGAATAGATACATAGTTTTTAACCTGCAGATGTATTCAACAATAACCCTTGCATCTTCTACTAAGACGTGGGCTAGGAAGGGACAAGCCAATTCCCAGGGTCACAGTGCCTCAGCTGATGTTTCATATTTTCAGCAACTTTATGTTAGAGATGTCCATCAATCAGCAACAATATGGTCAGAGAATAAACTAATAAAGGTCATTTTTGAGGACATGTTGGAAGTCTATTAAAAGCATTGAAATTATGCATGCTCTGACCAAACAGTTTCATGTCTAAGAATTTAAATGATCATAAGTTTAAATATGAAGACATTTATCACAGAATTGATTATAATACAAAGTTGAAAAAAAGTGCTAAAAGTTTGACAATAGGGACCTCATTAAATGCATTGTGGTTGATCGATACAGTGGTTTGCTGAACAGCCATTAAAATGTTGTAGAATAGTTATTAATGGTGTGGAAGGATGCTATTGTTGCAGTATGTGAAAAGAACAAATTACAAAGCAGTTTGTACAGTATAACATTTTTGTTTTTAAAAACCTGTATGCTGTGTATGTATGTATAAAGACCTGGAGTAAATGCACCACATACTCAATTTTTCTCAGTGAAGCCCATTTTGCATTTTGGGCTGGGTAATTCTTTGCTGTGGAGAGCTCTCATTCACTGTAGGATGTTTACAAGCCCTGGACCTTACCTCTTTAATGCCAGTAGACTGCCCCAGCATGGCAACAAGCACAAAATTGTCTCTTATATTGTCCTTAAGGAAATTTTGCAACTGAATAACTATTTCTGTGTCCTAGATTACAGTCTGGATTATTGTGTTCCTTTCTTATTTTTATTTTATCCAATTCCCTTTAATAAGCATGTACTGGATTCATAAAAAAAAGCATCATAAATGGTAATTATAATATTCTGCACTGGTTAAAACTTATGTAACTAAGTATTCTTCTGCTTTAGCCACAATTGTAATTTATGCTACTTTTCCTTCTTAAGTTCCCAGTTCCCACGTGCATTCATTCAACGAATTTGAAGGTCATTTTAGCTTGATAGACTCTTAAAAGTTAGTTATCATTTCTGCTATTTATTCTTTCAATTACCCATTTGTCCACCCATCCATCTGATCCATTTTGTTGATGCATGCTGTGTATAAAATATGACACCGGCCTGGCGCGGTGGCTCATGCCCGTAATCCCAGCACTTTGGGAGGCCGAGGCAGGTGGATCACCTGAGGTCAGGAGTTTGAGACCAGCCTGGCCAACATGGAAAAACACTGTCTCTACTAAAAATAAAAAAATTAGCCAGGTGTGGTGGCAAATGCCTGTAATCCCAGCTACTCAGGACGCTGAACCAGGAGAATTGCTTGATCCTGGAAGGCAGAGGTTGCAGTGAGCTGAGATCATGCCAATACACTCCAGCCTGGGTGACAGAGCGAGACTCCATCTCAAAAAAAAAAAAATACTGTGCCAAGCATCATCAAAAATATAGTGATATTTAAGACCTATTTGTTGTGCTTTAGGCATTGACATCTAGCTGTCAATCATGAATATGTGCCAGAATCTATCTATTAATATTATGGACCATGCTTGAAGACTTGTTCCCCAATCTTTTTCTCTTTCCATTAAGTTTGAAGTAAGGTTTTCTGAGTGAAGTATCATAGTACCTATAGTCTCATTATTTTTCAAAAAATTCTGGTTATAGTACACTTCTTTCCTTTATCCCCTTTGTTCCCAACTATCAAACCATTTTGGATATCCAGTATTGGTATCCAGTATTACTAAATAGCAAAACAGAGAATTATTAACAAAAAAATTTGTAGGAGTAATTGGTGTATGGTATCTAGTATTATTAGACAGTAAATCAGAAAATTATTAACAAAAATTTTAGATGAATAATGGGTTGTATTGCCCAAGTGAATTGAATGATTTAGTTGCTCTTTCATTTTCAGCAAGTACAGCTGATCATTTGAGGCCTTACTCCTTGTTTGACTTTGCAAATTCTTACTGTTATAAATCTTTTGGGCTCTGAGAAAGCTGTTGTCTTAATCTGTTTGTGCTGCTATAACACAATACATGAGAGTGGGTAATTTACAAACAACAGAAATTTATTTCTCATAGATCTGGAGGCTGGAAACTCCAAGATCAAGGCATTTGTCATCAGGTTCAGTGTCTGGCGAGGGCCAGTTCTCTACTCCCAAGACGGTGTCTTGTTACTGTATCCTCCAGAGGGTCAAATGCTGTGTTCTCACATGGTGAAGAGATAGAAAGGGCAATCTCACTCCCTTAAGGCCTTTTATAATGTTACCAATTCCACTAATCGGGGCTCTGCCCCATGACTTTATTGCCGCTGCAAGGCCCCACCACTTAATACTGTCACGTTGGTGATGACGATTTATCACATGAATTTTGACCATAGTAGTTGTCATGCTTTCATTTTCATTTATCCTTAAAACTTTGCCTTTCTCTTTTTAATGTACTTTATCCACACACAGTATTCCAAAATCTCTAAGCTTACAAATAACTTTTTAATATTTTTGTTAACCTGTCTGACAATACACAGGAAAAAATAAAAGTGCAGTTTTTGATACGCTTTTTAACTGCCAGTTTACTTCTACTGTCGTTAGAGAACCCCATCCACAGTGTAGGGGTTTATTTTGGGTATGAACAAAGACCTTATATATAGTTTGGGTCATTTTTATTCATTAGTGCTTCCCTTATAATCTCTGAATATCATCTTATTAGTAAATACTACTATTCTTAACAGTAACTAGCATGGCTGATCATCCCAAATACCTAGGTTCACATTTTAAAATGTTATATTTTTGGACTTAACAGTTTATTGAAAGGTAACAAGGATTGAGTCATAGTTGTATGTTTTTGGAAGTAGAATGCAACTGTAAATAGAAATTGGTTGTTCGGATTCCCACTGTATATAAAAAATGAAGGCTTTAGGAGAAAATCTTCCCAAAGTACCCATTTTCCATGTGATAAATATCCTGAAACTATTTGAGAAAAAAATGTGTATTTATTACATCTAACAAATATTTTTGTTTATTCTTCATGGAGAGAATGAAATTTCTTCTCTTCTTTACACATTTCTTTTTCTTATTAGAAACTAATTGGTGCCTTTATAAAAACAAACTGCAAAGCACTAACGTGTATATATAAGCGTGTATGTGGAGTGGAGGGTATGTTCAGGGTATGGTGTGTGTGTGTGTGTGTGTGTAATGAAATATATGGTAGTGTTTTTTAAGAAGTCTGCTTAGTCTTCTCATAGTTCATTCATTTTATAAATGCATCTACATTGATCTCTATCTTTGGAATCCGTAATATGGTTTTTGGCAATACTTCCTTTAATATAGTGTGTTGGAAATCTGGACATTTCTAGCCAGATTAGTTATACAAAGTTAGGCAGTGGTTTTGCACTTTCTATAGAATCAAGGCCCAAGACCTACTCTTGTTACTCAGGGCCTTGTTTTATCTGGCCTATCTTTCTTTTCAGCCATATATCTCTCAAATACTCAACAAAACTCTTCATTCTAGGTAGACAAGTATCTTCAAAATACTTCCCAATTATCTAATAAAATACACATTTTTAACTTTCTTCCCACTAAGAAGGCTTTTATGTCTTCTCTCTGAATTTTATCCATGCAAAAAAGTCCAGCCCAAGCCTCCAGAACTCCAAAAAGTTATCCCTAACTGCCAAAACACAGTAATTTCACTATTTGAAATTTCACTTTGATCTTATAGCATTTGCAGATATGCCATACATATCCTTGATTCTTTTCCTTTCATACCTTTTATATCTAACCCTTAAGCTAATAATTTTACCTAAACTATAATTCAAAATATATCCCCAGTCTTACCATGTTTCCCTTCTCTGCTGTTACCACCCTAAGCCAGCCTTCATCATTTCTCACCTGGACTCCTTCCCTAGACTTTAAACTGATCTACCTGCTTCCATTTAGACACTGAACGTAGTCCATTCTTGAGCAGTCAGAATAATTATTTTAAGAGAGAAACCAGACCACATCTCCCCTGCTCCCAACCATCCAGTGACCTCTTATCATACATAGAATGAAATGCAAATCTTTACTGTGATTTAAAGGCCCTACATTATCTGGCCCTCAGTAACTTCTTATTTCCTATCCCTTTTCTCCTTGTATACCACCCTCCAACTACACTCTAACTACACTGCCTTTTTCCCTGTTCTTCAGACATGCCAACCATATTTTCACTGCTCAGTTAACACGTGGAAAATGAATTATTGGTTAAATGTAGACTGTTTCCTTCTGAAAGCAAAGATAAATGACATTGTCTTCAAAAATAACTAACTGCCCAGAATTACTGATTTTAATTTTAAAAACACAAACTGCAAGAATATGTTAAACAGTAAGGAAACAATTCACTACTT
The DNA here is from genome assembly GCF_037993035.2 of Macaca fascicularis. Taxonomy (NCBI): domain Eukaryota; kingdom Metazoa; phylum Chordata; class Mammalia; order Primates; family Cercopithecidae; genus Macaca; species Macaca fascicularis. Next base: position 95,350,930 of record NC_088379.1, on the reverse strand, counting down.
CAGAATTCCATATGATTTCACTGCATGTTAGTAATTTAGTATATTATAGAATATGAGGGTATTCTAATGAACTTAACTCTATGCTGTATACTTATCATGATAGCTCATTTTCTCATATGTTTATAACAACTCTATTTGTTGTACATGGATACATGGGAAATAAATTAATTTTCTCCTTAAGAACAAAGCAACCCTTTCACTCATGAGATAAATCTTCAAGATTTAAAAACTACTGTTTTAAAATTATACATTATTCATATAATGTTAAGTATTTTCTTAGTAAACCACATAATTTAGAATGACAATTGGACAGATGGGCAGAACCACATGCGTCCACCCTTAGGCAGTTGGTGAGCATAAGATGCCAGAAAGAAGATTAGGAATATCAAGGCAGGGAGCTTCCGATCGCTCTTGAAAACATTGACCCTTTGCTCCTCATTCTCCACGACACATTTCCTTTGAAAGGTAATGTCTTCCAAAACAAAGTTCTGTGTTTTATATCCAAATTTACTCAATACTTTCTCATGGTTATTGATACATAAAAAATAAAGTGAAATGCTTAGGCAGACCAAAAGAAGAATTTCCCCCTCCCTCTGCCTTTTATGCCAAGATGACAGCTATGAAATGTACAGTACGTTTCCTCTGCAAGGAATGTAGCAGTGTTCCATTGCAAGAAGATGAGAGGGAGAGAAAGGTTGCACGCTGAGGAGTACAGTGTCTTTTGTCACTGCCTAGACTCATCAGCCATGTGGAACTCTGAGAGGCACCAGGCTTCTTTATTTATTCCTTCAGAACACTTCAGCCAAAAGATTTCATTAGGAGCAGAGAAAAATGTGAAAAACAAATTAGTTTTCATGATGCGGAGTAGTCATCTCTGAATATTGATCAAGATTAAGAGGGTGGGCTTCGTAACTTCTTTTATCCATAGTCTATACTGATTTAACTAGAAAACCGTAATTTCAGGTGGTATTTTGGGTGTGGCAGATCTTTATAGTAAATGAAGCATCTAGTCAAATCTACTGAAAAATTCTGCCCACTTTAATGTTTGATCTGGTTGAAGCCATTTTAGCTTAACAATCCTTCCTCTGCACCAGGGAATCCATTGATATCCTACAGCAAAATTATGTGGAAGGGCCATTAGCTTCACTTTCCGCGCAAATTTTGCATGTATTTACTCTTCCCTAATCCAAAATATATCAGATCTAGATGCCAGTGAAATTGTTTGAGCTAGATGGCTTGAGGGTCATAGCGTTTTTCATTGCCTGTTCTCAGACCTCTTATAATTGATAGAATAAAATCAGAAGAGCCCTAGAGCTATCCCATCCATTCTGCCTCACAAAAGTAGAAGTAATGGCAACCACTATCATAGGGATCATGCTCACCTTTCTCTTGCCAGAAAAATTTGGATATTAGCTTGAAATTAATACCTTCCTTAAAACGTTGGAATTTGGTTATATGCCAAATTTTGCTCAATTTATTCATTGTATTTTGTATGGAATTATTTTTGCCCTATATTTTCACTTAAGTGTTCTCTATCCAAGATTTTAACTGAATCCAAATCAGTCAGACACACAGACATGGCTTTTGCTGCCACCAAGGTTAATTCTTCTTTTAAAGTTAATTTTTAAAATTTGGTAAAATATGACTTTGAAAATTTGCATTCATCTAGTGTTTTTTATGTACTTCTCCCTTTTCTTTGATTATATGTCTATATTTTTCTTGTACAAATTGATTTTTAACATGCTTTTTATGTTAACTTTTATGAGCTTCTCTCTGAATTTGGAATATGTCTTTCTTAATGTCTTCTAAATGTTTCTTTCTGGATTATTAAAAGATTTACTAGGCTTTTAATAATTATATTTGTTACCTTAGGGAATGCATTTGAAAATATTTTAAATGGAATCACCGGTTAACACAGCATTGGAATTTTTCTTGTTAGAGATACATTGTTTTCTAGGCATTTTATTGGGAGAGAAGTTAGTATGATATTGTTATAGTGTATTTGGCTGATATTAACTATTCTAAGATGCGTTGTTTCTGAGAACACCATTGTCCGATTTCATTCAGGGAAATTTCACACAAGCAGGTAGAGTCAATATTTTTTCAAGACCTGTTAATGGATATTTACAAAAACTTGCCATTGTTTACATACTGTTTCAGATCCTTTATGTGACCTAAGCTAGAAATGCATTTTTACAGCGTTTGTTTTTCTAAAAGTATTTATTTATTTATTATAGAGACAGCGCTTCTCTATGTTGCCCAGGCTGGCCTTGAACTCCTGGGCTCAAGCATTTCTCCTGCCTTGGCCTCCCACAGGGCTGGGATTGCAGGTGTGAGCCATTGCGCCAGGCCCTTGTTTTTATTTTTTTTTAAACATTGTATTTTGAAAGGGGTTTGAAGGTGATCCCTAGATAGCAACCAGTAATGATTCGAGCAGCAAAACAATCTAAAAAGTAATTTTATAGGACAACGCAGGACATAAATGAGCCCACAAAAATTATATTAGGTTCTATTTACATCACTACCTTCTTTTGCATGTAGTATTTCACTAACATTTAATGAATTTCTGTACAGTGCCATATACCATTATAAATTCTAGGACAGAAGAATGAGTGAGAAATATTCTTAGGCCTTAGGAAGAAGGAACACAGCATCTCTGTGCAATAGTTATTTCAACTCTTTTTTATGCCTCATTCCCATATTAAATCTCAGAAAAGCTAAAGTAATAGCTATCCTAGATCTATTTTAGACTCCAGACACTTAGTTCAATGTCTTGTTCTCCTTATCAGACTGGAATCATTCCAAACCTCATAACTTCTGGGCAACCATGATAATGTGACAGAAAGGACAAGAAATCTGTCACAAATTTATCTTGATACTCTATCCAGTCTTACTTGGTACTGAAGGTCACAAGTAGAATAAGGTTATTTTTTGTTTGTTTGTTTGACAGAAGAAAAAAGAACACTGCGAGCACAGAGTGAATGTCTAACACTGATTCTTGAGTAATAGGAATTCTCTATGCAAGAAGATCTCTATGCAAAGATATCCCATATTTTAGCACTATCAATAAGCTTTGGGGTAATATACTGTATGTGGTATGACTTGATTTCTAGAAATTTGATTTCTAGAAATGGTCCCTATAGTTAAGGATATATAATGTGGCCATCTCCAGTTTTCTATGAGGAATAGGAAAATACTATCAAATTAGCTATGTCACCATGACATGATAGTGATAGAAAACACTATCATATTAGCTATGTCACCATGAACAACTTGCTTCGTTCTTCAGTTACATCATCCGTATAAAATAAGGATAAGAAAATTTACATCTGTAAGGTGTGATGGAGATCACATGGGATAAATGTGGTCCCAGAGCCTGGCACAAAAGAGCTTAATACTTATAGTCCCCCTCGTTTCTCCGTATACTCTAAAGGAAGTTTGCTGCTCTCAAATTGTGCCGTGGTTAGTTGTATAGCGTCCCTGCCAAATTGTAAACTCCAACACTAAAGTGACCTTACATTTTATATGGTGCTATGATTTTCAAATTGTTTGTGTAATTTCAAATACACAGTAAAGTGCTTTTTATTAATATCATTATTGCTATTGTCAATATTATTATTACAACAGTTTCACAGTAAGATGGGCAGAAAAAAATTTAATTCCCTTTTACAAATGCATTTTTGAGGCTCACAGAAGTCAAATAAACCAAAGTCACAGGGCTACTGAAGGACCCAGAAGAAACAAATTGTAATTCACTGATTCCAAGCTCAGTGGTTGCCTTACAGCTCATAAAGACTATTACACAACCCAGGTGTATAACGTGATTCTCATCTATATATTCATCCATATCAGAAAAAGTGTCCTACTCAAAATTGCTAGCAATCAACAGATACTGATAGTCATTAGTACTTAAATCTTTATCAAATGAAATATTAACACCCATGAAAGAAGGGACAGTGAAAGGTTTATGTCATTTGTATGTCACAAGTCAACTTTTTTCAATCACTTATTATTAGTTTAACTGTAAAAAATTATTTACATTTAGCATAAAACTTTCCTATAATCTTAACATATTTCCTTCAGTAGAAAAGCAAACCTCCAGTTCTCTGTTCTTTGCTTGGATACTTGCCAGTTCATAACTCAGCTATCAAACAATAAAGTTCACAAAACACTTATTAGAATGACTAAAATCCAAAATACCAAAAGCACAGCATGCTGGTGAGATGTGGAGCAACAAGAACTTTCATTCATTCACTGATTCTGTCAATACAAAATGGTACAGTAACTTTGGAAGACAGTTTGACAGTTTCTTACAAAGCTAAACCTAGACTTAACATATATATTAGTCCATTTTCACAGTGCTATAAAGAAGTTCCCGATACTGGGTAATTTATAAAGGAAAGTGGTTTATTTAATTGACTCACAGCTCAGCATGACTGGGGAGGCCTCAGAAAACTTATAATCATGGTGGAAGAAGAAGGGGAAGCAAGGCGCCTACTTCACAAGGTGACAGGAAGGAGAATGAGTGCAGGAAGAACTACCAAACACTTACAAAACCATCAGCTCTCGTGAGAACTCACTCACTATCACAAGAACATCATGGGGGAAATAGCCCTCATGACCCAGTTACCTCCACCTGGTCATGTGGGGATTATGGGGATTATAATTCAAAATGAGATCTGGGTGGGGACACAAAACCTAACCATATCACCATATGATCCAAAATCATGCTACATGATATTCACCCAAATGAAATGTAAACTTTGCCCACTCCAAAACCTGCACATGTATGTTTAAAGCAGCTTTATTCATAATTGCCAAAACTTTGAAGCAACCAAGATGTTCCTCAATAGATGAATAAGTAAACAAACTGGCACATATACTCATGGAATATATTTCAGTGGTAAAAAGAAATGAGCTGTCAAGGCACAAAAACACATGGAGAAAACTTAGGTACATAAGCCAGTTTGAAAGGTTGCATACTGTATGATTCCAACTATATGACATTCTGAAAGAGACAAAATTGTGGAGACAGTAAAAAGATCAGTGGTTGCCAGGGGCTCTGAGAAAGGGCAGGGAGATGAATGGATGAAGCACATGGCATGTTTAGGGCAGTGAATCTATTCTCTGTGATACTGTCATAGTGGATCATGCCATTATACCTTTGTTAAAACTCAGAATTATACAATGCAGAGTGAATTCTAATATAAACTATGGACTTTAGTTATAATAAGGTATCAATGTTACTTCATCAATCTTAATAATGTACCACACTAATGCAAAATGATAAGAATAGGGGAATTGGGGAAGGGGTAATGGAGTATATGGGAATGCACTGTACTCTCCATACAATTATTCCATAAACCTAAAACTTCTTTCAAAAATACAAGCTATTGGCCAGGTGCAGTGGCTTACACCTGTAACCCCAGCACTATGGGAAGTCAAGGCCCTCAGATCACTTGAGGCCAGGAGTTCGAGACCAGCCTGCCCAACATGGTGAAATCTTGTCTCTACTAAAAATAAAAAATAAAAAAAAGAAAAAGAAAAGAAAAGAAAAGAAAGGAAAGAGAAAGAAAGAAAGAAAGAAAGAAAGAAAGAAAGAAAGAAAGAAAGAAAGAGAGAAAGAAAGAGAGGGAAAGAAAGAAAGAGAAAGAAAAAAAGAGAAAGAAAAAAGAGAAAGAAAGAAAGAAAGAAAGAAAGAAAGAAAGAAAGAAAGAAAGAAAGAAAGAAAGAAAGAAAGAAAGAAAGAAAGAAAGAAAGAAAGAAAGAAAGAAAGAAAGAAAGAAAAAAAGCTGAACATGGTTGCTCATGCTTGTAATGACAGCTACTCGGGAGGCTGAGACATGAGAATTGCCTGAACTCAGAAGGTGGAGTTTGCAGGGTGAGATCACGCACTCCAGCCTGGGTGACAGAGCAAGGCTCTGTCTCAAAAAAAAAAAAAAAAAAAGCTATTAAAAATATGTGAAGCTCAGTCTAGATACAGTACCAGAATAGTAGGAACTTTACTTCACCTGTCCTACAAATTATGGTTCTGTGCCACTTGGGTAAAACTCAGTATCCAAATATGTGAATTTAAGATTTATGGGGAAGTTATTTGTATTTCAAAATAATCTTTAATGAATGCACTCCTTTTAAAGTAACCATTAATAAAGCAGTTAATGTTTCATTTAATTATAGATTAATGTACATAAGCTATGCCAGGAATGCAATTAGAAACTGGGAAGGGGGTGTTATTCTAATAACTTCCACACAGCATTGTGAGGCATTTTCTGCTTTCTTCAAATTTCATTTAATTACATTTTAAACAAATATTTTTTGTGAGCCTATTATATAGTCCTTCGCTAGCAGTTAGGAGACGTGCTTTGTGACCTTGGGGATTTCACATTCAAATTTCACTTTCACCTACACTCTTCCTTGCTTTTACATTCTATGTGATTGCAAATTCTTCCTCAGATTAAGACATTTTACTCACCTTTGTAACATCCACAGTATCTAGCCCAATCAATGCCTTCAAAAACAATTGGCCTCAAGAATTGATTGACTCAATGAGTGACTGCAGGACTAAGTTAATAAGTACACATCTATTTCTACTTCACTGCTTACTTATAAGGTATAGCAATGAAATACTGAGACAGTTTTACATTACTTATGGACTCAATCTCATTTCTTTACAATCTCTATTCTTCTTTCTTGAGTATAATGTTATTTTACAATTCCACTGACTTGTCACTATTATAAATTCATACCTCCATTTCACCTGAGAATAATAAAGGCAAGGAAGTGTTTTAAATGGTCTTTGTTTTTTATAGCTAGCATTCATTGAGCAAATCAAAGTATGAAAATAATATAGGTGTCAGTGATTATTATAAGGTTGTATGCACAAAACATTCTAATGATTGGGGCTAATACAGAGAAAACATCTCAATATTTGGAATTTTGCTTTTCTGTAAATATTTTGATATGTACTTACCTTGTATCAGTTATAACTCCTGCCGAAAACAAACAGTGCACACGAATTAGGCAGTCGGAGGAGACTTTACAAAGGGACTAATTATGAAGGTTTAGACTGGGTTAGGGAAAACACAAGGAATAGTGCAGTACTTTAGGATGGTAACAGTGAGCACCATTACAACCACTAGGCCAAATGAACTGAATGAACAGGGAGATTCCCATTTTCAGAAAAAGAGGGAGAAAGGAAGGAGAGATGAGCAAGCAAGTCCTATGTGAAGATGGCTGCCTGACCTGAGCTGTGTGATCTTTGGAGTGATACCACCTGCCTGCACTGGCCTAGGAGGGAGTGAATAGTCAATATCTGGAAAATGGATCACCTGACCTTACTTTCCTCCCTCCCTGTTTCCTCTTTGTGGCGTCCCACTGGCCAAACTCACAGCATAGACAAAAGGCAAAGGAGTGCATCGATGGAGCAGTGGTTCTAATCCAGGGGCAATTTTGCTCCCAGGGAACATTAGTGGTTATCACAACTCTGGGGAGGAAGGGAGAGGAGGGGAGTGTGATTATGATTCATTGAGGGATTTTTCTAAACATCTGCAATGCACTGGACATCCTTCCACAACAAAGTATCCAGTTTAAAAATGTCATTAGTGCCCAGGTTGAAAAACCCTGATGTACTCAATAAAATTCAACTTCCCCAGGCACAGTGAAGGAGTGGGGTGGAGTTTCTGAAGGGGAAGAAGGAAGAAACCAGTACGCCCCACAAAAGTAATCAATGAAAATACCAGAGAGGAAAAGAAAGTACTTAAAATACAAAAGTCTCAGGAATATATCTGGTAGTGTTTTATAGAATATATTAAAATTCAGCCTGGAGTGAGTAATATTTAGCAAGCCAGGTTTGTCTTTAGAGAAATCCTTGTGAGGTTTATACAAGGATTTATTAGTAAAGGGCACACACAATACTCATATTACAGTCAGTCTGGTTATGTAAAACATGGGCTAGAATGTAATAGGACGACGTGATGTATTCACAAAGGATTTTGGGACTACACAGACAATCCTCTAATGCTTTTACGTATGTACTGTGAAAGGCTATAGTTTGCATAGTGATATAGCCACGTAAGATAGTAAACTTGACATTTATGCAGCTATACATGTTTGCACACACCAGGACGCATGCCCTTTCTACCTGGTTGACTTTTGATTCTTTTACTAATCTCTAATTTATTCCCCAGAGCACTCTCCATAAAAATTGTTTCTCACAACTTAAATCTTTAATCTATTGTGTGGATTTCTGACTCATTCTCCAAGCTTTTCCTCTTCCCTCAGCAATGCCTTATAGTCTTATGACTATTTATCCCTTTGCCTACATTTCTAGCCAGATCTCTTGCCTGCTACACAATCTCATATTTCTCTTTGCATGCTACACATTTTTACTTGGATATCACACTATTACTTTGATTTCAACAGGTCTCAGTTTAACTTAATTTTTCCTTCAAGCAAGGAGTCCCTTCGTATCAGTTACCACCACTGGCACCAGAATTTTTCTTATGACTTCCCATGACCTACAATATAAACCATATAAACCACTGATGCCTCATAGTTCCCTCCCTCTCATATTTAGCCGTAAGATGATTTTAGGATCCTTGTCTTTTCCAATCTCTCTTTCATTCTCTCCCCCATCTCTTCCATTAGGAAGGTTTGGATAGGACACTCATCAGCTCATGCCTAGATTAGTGCAATAGACTCTGAGCCCGTACAGCAGTAGTTTAGCTTTCTCTCCCAGTTAACTTTAACTGCCACATATATTACTTCACACATTATTTTTCATCCAAACATATTTAACTGGCTCTTCATTCATAAGAAGCTGGAATTTGTCGTTTGATATTTTAAAGTTTTTGTATTTTTCTCCATCCTCGTTCTAATATTGTATCTTGTGTCGTTTGTTCATTCATAAACTTAAGACTTAGCTAACCACTGAGCATCCAGGAAATTCAGTATCTATCATATGAATTCTCTAATGCTGGTTGATCCATTGTCAACAGAACATAGCAGGCTTTTCCTCCCTTTATGTATGTTTGTCATATATAAAACAAAATTCCTTCTTCAATCTTAAATTTCTAAGACACACACTTTTGCCCAAGATCACAGTAATCTCTGCCATAATCTCTGCTGGAATCTGTTCACTATGTTGCTCCTGCTAAAGTTCTTACAGATGACTTTTTTTCTTTTTGGTTTCCCTGGTATCTAGTACAATTTCTTATATGGGTACTCAAAAAATGTTTCCTGTTGATCTCTGCACCTGCTCTGTACAATACAATAGCGACTAGACACATGTTGCTATCAAGCATTTCAAAAGTAGCTAGCCTGAGTTGAGACATAGGGGTAAAATACACAACAGATTTCAAAGACCTATTATGAAAAAAACTCATAAAATTTCTCAGTAATTTTTGTATAGATTACATGTAGAAACTATAACATTTTGAATAAGTTGTATTAAATAAAATATAAAATTCACCCGGTTTTTAAAAATTTGTTAAATGTGCTGGCTAGAAAATTTAAAATTACATATTTGGCTCACAGAATAATTATAATGGACAGTATTGCTTTAGATCAAGTTTGTCTAACCCATGGCCCATGGGCCACAAGCAGCCCAGGATAGTTTTGAATGAGATCCAACATGAATGTGTGAAGCTTCTTAAAACACTATGCAATTTTTTGTTTGTTTGTTTTGTTTTCGTTTTTTGCTCATCAGCTATCGTGAGTGTTAGTGTATTTTACGTGTGGCTCAAGACAATTAATTCTTCTTCAAATGTGGCCCAGGGAAGCCAAATGACTTGACAACCCTGCTCTATATAGAAAAGCATATGAGTAGTTAATGTGTACTCTAAGCAATGTGATCTGATAGAATATTTAATGTTTTTTGATGGTGCATTATTCAAGTTGATTATTATGTCTACCTATGTAGTTTAACAGTGGTATGGGAGAGGGCAGCCTGATTACAGGTTTTATCTTTTGATTAACTTGCTAGGTCACCTGAGAAGGACCCAAATTATCTGAATGTTTAACTCAACTAATTTGTATTCACTTGAAGAATTTCAAGGATGTTTATATGCCGTCAACTTGCTTTAAAATTTTTTCTTAAAATGAGTATGTAGTATTCAAATTTATCCTTGTTTTCTATGATTATCTTTTCATAGCACTGTGGTTTCCAGGAACCCTTTTCTTGGGATGCATACTACATGTAACTATTGCACAGTTTGCAGGTAGTAAGGTTCATTATTCTTCTACTTTTCCAAACACCTGGCATGTTTGCTTGAGGTTGGTACACCTTGTATACCAGATTTTGCTGTTTTTAACCTAAATATTGAGTATTTTGATTAAACATTATGGAAACTTTAAATAGGTCCAGAAAAATAGCTTTTCTTCCCATGAAGAACAATACAGCATAGGAGTTAAGAACATAGATTTAAAGTCAGAAAACCTGTGCTGCCTACTTGTGCAAAGTTACTTACATGCTGTACTTCTGTTTCTTCATCTGTAAATTCTACCTCTAGGTATTTGCCTAAGATTAATGAAAGCATATGTCCACGCAATGACTTGTACAGAATTATTCATAATAGCTTTACTCTTAATAGCTCCAACTGCCAACAACACAATAATCGATCAGTAATAGTGCTGTATTCATACAGCAGAATACTACTTAGCAACAAAAATGGAATGGACTACCGATAACCTCAACAGCATGGATGAATCTCAAAACTGTCATGCTGATTGATGCCAGGCACAAATCAGTACATACTGTAATTCTAGAAAAAACAAATGTCATCCACAGGGACAACAAGATCCATGCTTGCTGGAGGTAGAGGCATCAGTTCAATCATTTAGGAAGCTGATTCCAAGATGGTGTTAAAATTACAACCATCCACAAGAAATTTATTGCAGGTAATACCTGTGAAAGGTAGAAAGAGAAGAGGAGCAAAACCAGGCAAGGAAAAAAATGACGATGTACTTGTGGTATCACTTCAAAGGGAAGCAGAAGAAAGGATAATTGGATAGGAATAGCCTCAGATTACAGTGCAGCTGCAAGGAAGTCTTGGCTTCCAACAGAAGTTACTTGTTGAGGAGTCAAGCATTGGACAGACATGTCTGGGCTGTAGTTTCCTTGCTAGTACCAGTCATTGGCTGGAGGCCAGTGTCTGCGTTCCTGTGCTGTGGTGGATCCCATTGCTGCTGCAGCAGGAGGCCAACAGCACTCCTGGCAGCTAATTGGAGAGTAAAGATCCAAGAGGTGTACCTTCATGGCTACCCCACGGGGTTGGAGTGGAGGTGGAGGCGGAGGAGAAGCAGAAGAGATTAATTAGAAAAAGGCACAAGGGAAAATAATGAAGATATAGGATTTCTCAATTGTGGTGGTAGTTATATGGGTTTATTAATGCATTAAAACTCAAGAAATGTACATTTAAAATGAGTGCATATGATTGTAAGCGAATTATACCTCAATATAGCTGATTTTTTAAGACTCATAGACTTTTTTTTATATTTAATACGTTAGCATAACACTAAGACACTCCTCCACTCCAAAACTTAATTGCTTTGTGATGACCAAGGTACCTTGGGACATATAGATAGAAAAGATGAAGTCTTATGACATTTAGCAAGAGACAGGAAAATGGACCTTGTCCTAAGTTACCAAACTGCGGCAATGTTACCTACAAAGGCTATTCATAACATACATTTTGAAGGGGTTACAATATTTGCCTACTGTGAAGTTTTGGATCTGTAAAGGGGTTAAACTATTTGTCCAGGGAAATAAATATCAATGAAACATTGAGAGGTCCAGAGAAGTAAAATATGAAGGATCTTTCAGGTAGAGGAGATATTTAACTTTCAGAACATGTGGAATGAAGCTGTGTTGATTGTGATCTGATCTTCTTCCCCCTAAATTTGAGCCTCTTCCTGTAATCTATTGTTTCCATCATCTTCAACTCTTCCCTTTCCTTTCCCTCTCCCTCCTCCCTCACTTCTAGTCAATCACAAAGTCCTGCAATTTCACTTTCTGTATACCTTATTTCTGGAATTCATCTCTAGACTTCAAAATATCTTTTTTTTTCCTTTTTTTCTTTTTTTTTTTTTTTTTTTGAAACGGAGTCTCGCTCTGTTGCCCAGGCTGGAGTGACGTGGTGCAGTCTCAGCTCACAGCAACCTCTGCCACCCAGGTTCAAGTGATTCTCCTCATTCAGCCTCCTGAAAACCTGGGATTACAGGCGTCTGCCACTGCCTGCCTAATTTTTGTATTTTCAGTAGAGACAGAGTTTCACCATGTTGGCCAGGCTGATCTCCAACTCCTGACCTCAGGTGATCCACCCACCTCGGCCTCCCAAAGTTCTGGGATTACAGGCATGAGCCACCGCGCCCAGTCCAAAATATCTTAAGTAGGTAATTGCACCAATTAATCTCTGCTTTTCTCTCCCAGCAGCCTTCCAAATTCATGTCTCACAACTGACAGAGTTATTCCCACCTTCAGATTCAGGACACTGTCCTAGCTACTGACCTGGCTCTGTGCTCCAGCTCAGGCTTTCTCTCTCACATCACCTCTTGCCTCTGTTGCCCCCATATTTTCCCCTCTGGTTGGTTGGTGCTCCTTTGGAACCCTCTGTGTGTCTTTTCATGAATATGTGACTTATAATCCCTAGAAACTTTAATTATTTATTTCCAAAATTTGACAGGGAACTTTCTGAAGGCAGGTATTGTGTCTTTTTCATTTAAAAGCAAATTCTCGCCTGGCATGGTGGCTCATGCCTGTAATCCCAGCATTTTGGGAGGCTAAGGTGGGCAGATCGCTTGAGCCCAGGAGTTCATGACCAGCCTGGACAACACAGTTAGACCCTGTCACTACCAAAAAATAAATAAATACAAAAATTAGCCTGGCATAGTGGCACACCCCTGTAGTCTCAGCTACTCTGTTAGCTGAGGTGGGAGGATCACTTGAGCCTGGATGGCTGAGGCTGCAGTGAGCTGTGATTGTACCACTGCACTCCAGCCTGGGCAGTAGAGTAAGATCCTGTCTCAAAAAAAAAAAAAAAAGTGAATCCTCAGTGTTTAAAAAGTCCGCAAACATATTAAACATAGAAGACCTCCAAATGAAATGAATCAATTATTATTTAGTGGGTTGCTTCTCTTTTGTTTTAATATAGTTTTAACAGAGTAAAAGTTGTGATCTTTTTATTATGTAAAATAAATAATGCTGGATTTGACATGTATTTTAGGAAAACTAAAGATGCTACTTCCTAAAAATTTTCTTTCTATAATCTTCCTAAATATTTTTCCATAAAGCACAAAATAATAGAAAAAAATTAAGAGATTGAGTATCCTTTCAGGAAGTGATATGACAAATAGGGTTGGAGAACTATTTGAAATCTCACCACTTTTCATAAGGGCAGATCTCAAGTTAAATTTTTCTATTCAAATGTAAATGGCTTTCACTGGAATACCACTACAGAAAAGCTTCTGTGTTTGGATGGGAATATGAATTTTCTTTTCTTGGAATATTAATTGAAGGAGAGGTCTTAATTTTTTAAGTCTATATCTCCATATATATTTGAACCTATTTTATATGTCAGTCCTTCTCTTTAGTAACCTTCATCCACAGTGAACGAGGTTTACCCTTACCTTTAAGCAGTAGCGGCTACTTTATGTGAAGTGAACAGCTGCTTTTTTTTTATCTGCATCTAGACGTCAAGTAGTTCAGAGTCCTTTCTAACACCCTAACAATAGAAGTAAGAATATTTTGACCATTGCATGACTTGATGATACTTCTAGTAATAATACTGTATTATTAAGGGGGAGAAAAAAAAAAAAAAAAACCTTGTGCTGTGGTAATTGAAGCAGTTCCTTGGGAACATGTATTATGTACTTTTTAGCAGTTAAGTCCACTCTCTATAGGTTAAGGAATATTTAAATAAAATAATGTGGCAAATGAGTTCAAGATGATAAGTGCAATGAGAACTAAAACAGCTTTAATTTTATGTGGGAAATAAATAGAGGAAAATTACATTATAGGGCTCCTGGACTTATTTCTTTCTTCTCAAGTGTTTCCCCTAGCCAATATTATTACTATTTTTTCTCTTAAGTAAAAAATATACAAAGTATGAATCTACACAGGATAATAATATTGAAGTTAAGGATGATTTCTCCTCCTTCACTCTCCAAAATCCTATTTACTTGGCTTCACAGAAATTTCTTACTCCACTTCCACAATGTCAACTGAGGTCTTCAGTGCTTTCTCTCCCTATAGCATATTCCTGTTACATGAATTCTAAACTGTGTCATGCTAGTCACACACTGTAACCTTTAGATAAGCGCCTGTCCAGAGGTTCTCAATCAGAGTCTTGCAAATATGTATTAAATCAATGGGTCATCTTCAGTATCTCAGCGGGCCCTTGGATACGTTTTGCAGACTGCTGTGAGTATGTAGGGATGTCCAATATGGAGGGAAGTGTGCATGGCTTTCATTGGTTCTTATAGGGCTAAAGAACACATAGAGCAGTAAGCACTTCTAGTGTAGGGAAAGATGGAGCTTCTCCCTCCCCACTGCCGGCACCACAACCACCCTACACCCCATTTTGAGTTCTCATAGTGAATCCTTGAGAAAGAACACACAAAACAACCATCATAATAGTGGGCACAGCTGCAAGTGGTAGAATAACATTCCCCAAGGTTCTTTTCCTACATATGATTAATATTAACTCAGCAAACATTTCTTCAGCTCCTACTTTTAAACAGGCACCATTCTAGGTACTAAAGACACAGAGGCAAAGGATATGAGATTCTGCCTTTGTGAAACAATTAATAAATAAGTAAAAAGAAAAGAAACAGAAAAGGTAATTTGGATAATGGCAGGCGCTATAAAGAAAACAAAATACCATTTTAATAAATAATAATAATACAATGTTTTCATACTATGTGCTAGACGCTATGCTAGTAGGTATTTATAAACATAACCACAATTAATCCTCAAAATGGCATGTTGATATCAATACCCCAAGTTTACATATGAGACTTAAGATATCTAAGTATGTTCCCCCAGGTAACAGTTAATATGCACGATAAAACTTTTTGCTCATTCATTTATTAACCTATGTTGATTGAGTACCTATTTTGTGGCAGGCATCATTTTAAGGCACCTGGATATAGTTATGAACAAACAAATAAAAATCCCTGCCCTCAAATAATTAATATTCTCACAGAGGTTAGGCAAAATATAATTAGAAAATAAGTATAAAGTATAGGGTGCCAGATGATGTTAAAAGCTATGAATGGCATCAAGAAGCTGGAAAAGGGGAGGAGACAGATTCTCTCCTAGAGTCTCCAGAACAGAACACAGTCCTGCCAACACCTTGACTTTAGGCTAGTGAGACCCCTATTGGACTTCAGACTTACAATCCCATAATGTAATACATTTGTGGTAATTCATTAGAGAAACAATAGAAAACTAATATTATATTAAAACAAATTATATAATAGAACAAGAAAATGTAAACGTGACAAATAATGCCTACAAAACTGTTGTAAATGCTACGCAAATAATGTGTTTAAAGCACTTAGGCCAATGTTCAACATAAAGTAATTCATGCTGTAATATCATCATCATTATTACCAACATTTAGGGGCTCAAACAAATGATGTACATGTAGGCAGATATAAGAAAATTTCCTTGCTGAAGAGCAGGTATTAGTAGAGTATATAACAATAGACAACAAATTCCAAATAAAGGCAAACGAAATGTTTTATTGGATTAAATTTAATTTTAAAAACTATAAGAGGCCGGGTGTGGTGGCTCATGCCTGTAATCCCAGCACTTTGGGAGGCTGAGGTGGGCGGATCACGAGGTCAGGAGATCGAGACCATCCTGGCTAACATGGTGAAACGCTGTCTCTGCTAAAAATACAAAAAGTAGCTGAGCCTGGTGGTGCATGCCTGTAATCTCAGTCATTTTGGAGTGTGAGGCAAGACAATCGCTTGAACCAAGGAGTTGGAGGTTGCAGTGAGCCAATATTGTGCCACTGCACTCCAACCTGGCAACAGAACGTGATCCCGTACAACAACAACAAAACTGTAAGACATCCATGGTAGGCTTTTAAGAGGAAAATACAAGCTAAGGTTTGTTTAGACTCTGAGTACTGCGTGCGTAAAAATAAAGGCGTGATGAAAAGATCAAGAGATTAGAGTGACACTTTTTATCTACTAGTGTCAGAGTCATGACCAGGGGACTGGCTATGAGAATAAATAAGCTGTGCCAGGAGTAATCCAAGGAGATTGTTTCGATTTGGAAGAGTGTCCACAGAATGATTCTCATACTAGACGCTGGGCTGTTATAAAGAAAGTTGGTAGGTACTCCATCACCAGGATCATATCCGGGAGAAATTGAACAGCATGGCCCTAATGACCCTGTTGTACCCCTAGCTGATCAATTAGGCAAGTTACTTCTACTTGTATACCCTGTTTCCACATTTGTAAATATGAGGATGTGTTATTCTAAGGATCTCTAAGGTTCTTTGCAGTTGTTAAATTGCATAGCACTCCATTGACTCCACGGTGGAAATTTGCTGTTCTATTACAAATATTCTAAACATATGGGATATCAGAAATACTCATTTAAAAAACAAAATATAAAAAATAAGTATTCTATAAATAAACACAGATAATGTTTAAATTCTATATGTCTTTTTTTTCTCTTCAGAAGCATCCAAAATACAAACCATCTAAGAGGCAAGAAAATGTTGTGATGTTCTTAGTGCAAGTTGAAAAGATTTGCTTTCCTCAAGTTGGAAAGCCCTTCTCATTTTTGAGATTTTTTTCTTTTTTTTCTTTTTTTTCAAGTGAAAGCATTTTGGAGGAGTCACTATCCATGTTTAAAGGTAGCCGAGTAAAAATTACTTGTTTCCAGGACATTTTCATCTGAAAGAAACATTGTCATATAACATAGAAGCAAGAAATCCAGTAGTCGGTGTATTTACAAATAGCTGGAAAATTTTAATCAGCATGAGTCTGAAGCAACAATATATCATCATCGTTTATGGTGGTTGTGGTTAAGAAGATTTCAGCGGGCTAAGTGGTGCTGATGGGGGAGAGACAACAGGGGAGGTGATTCCCATTGCATTGCCTTGTAAACAGAGACACACATTCTTCACTTTTGTCACACAAAATCACAGATGTGCAGAATTTATTAATTTATTCTTCTGAGACAAGAAAAAAGTTACCAAAGGAAACCAACAGCTTGCTCCTCTCACACTCAGGGAACAGTATGAGAGACTTTTCTATCCCTGACTTCAATTTTGACCTGAGGAGAGCTCCTCTTAAGGAAAACAAGTTAATTCAATGACTATGCTACTTCATCATTGATCCTTATTTAATAAGAGATTTTTCCATAGGATATGCTGAGCTGTCTCAATTACATCAGTTGTGTCTCCTGAAGTGGGTGACAGGAGACCACAAATATTACATAGCACACAAATTTTTAATAGCAGCTGTTTACCAAACCATTACTTAAATACGTAGAGTACAATTCATTCTCACTAACGTCAGAGAGCATGCTACAAAATGCTGAATCCGGACAGCTGAAGCTATTGAATAATAACTACTATTTTGAACAAACTTATAGTGTTCCAATCAGTAATGAAATTGACACCTGATGAATATATGTGTGTGTAGATATTCACAGCAGAGATGGTTTTCCTGAGATAAGGATTCTGTTATTTGGACAAGCTCCTGCTGGAATTGTCCTTCTACCCTTGTTTCTTTGTCCTTAGTCATCACTCATACCTCTTTCCACTCTTCTCTGCCATCACTTTCGTCACCAAAGCCATGGTCCTCTCCTTGCCAATTGCTGTTGGAGGTCTAGGGCACAAAGACTTAGGCAGCACTCACCACATGCCAAGAACTGGACCACAGGTACCATCCAGCATTGCTCATGGAGACTCTGTCCCTTTCTGTAGGACCTCTCCTTTTAGCTAGCAACCCCTCGACCACCTAGAGCCTCTGAACTTATCATTTCAATATTAAGAACTAGGACAACTTACTGCTGAGAATGGGTGTAACTAGTAAAACTAGAACTAGTAGAGAAATCTGGGTCTCTTGGGAATGGATTTTTAGGATTTATTGATTAGAGGTGTATTAATAATGCAGTGTTATAGTTTCATGACATAACAAATAAAAAAGTTCATTTTGGACTTGCCTTTTAGCTCCATAGGAGCTAAAAGACATATTTAATGTAATTTGTATATTGGAAATAAGTTCTTTTTTCAAGCAAAAGATGTGCAAACACATCTGGGAAAAAAACATTAAAAACTAAGGAGACAGTGTTCTTTTCCTGTTTTAGTCTAAAATCGTGATTAGTTTTCTTATATATCTTCATTTGTCTTCGTTCCTTTTAGCCCAATTTAATAATATTATTGCAGATATTGATGAAAACCTTTACTTTCCACTTAATTCATCAAAGTACTTGATGAAATTTATATCTAGTACATTAATTGGGAGATTTTTATAAGATTAATTAACATAATGAACTGATGTTGAAATTATTTTAAACCTGAATTATTATTATATTAAGTAGGACACTGTTAATCAGTCCCGCCTTTATTCATTTGTGAGAAGTTTTGGCAAGCTATTGTGAATATTCAAGGAAGGGAATATATTTTTAGCAAGAATCTTATACCTCCTACATAGAAATGAAGCATTTACTGAAAGATCCATGAAACAAAATGTTTCTGAATGTGTACTATACACTGCTTATAAACCCCTTTTCTTCTGTAGCTGTATTTCGGAGAAAAATCTTTGTTTTGACAAAAAAAATTATGTTGACTTACACATATATTTTATAAGTAAGCAGTGTTTGGTTTGTGATAAAAGATATAAAAAGATAAAAAAGTTCAGCACACATAAGTAAGGCCTTGTTGCTAATGTGAGTTATGCTACTGGATACTCGAAAGGAACATTCAGTGTTCTCAGGTGGTCTCTAGACTATCTCAAGCCCAGGAAGATATTTTATTAACAGAGGAGTAAGAGAAGGAAGGTTCAGATTTAATCCAAGTGAAGAATTCAGTTTTGTTTGCCTGATCTTGTTATTTTGAGAGGCAGCCAAAAGATGCTGGTCAGCAAGGAGAATTGTAAGTTGGGCAGCCAACTCTGATTTCTCAACCTCTTAGCTGTTTTCTTAAACTCAGAATTTTTAGTGAATTTAGATGTCTACCATATCAGGTAGACTTTGGGGATGCTTTTACCAGTGATTTTCAGAATGTTACTTTCTGGCATTTATTTTCATGTAGCATTAAATTAAAAATGAGTTCATTCATCCACCTTCCCTTGTCCCTACCAATTTTCCCTCCTACTCCCTTCCCCCTCATTCTTGCCATGGGAACATGCAAACGCGGTGGTTGATGTGTGAGCAAGGCTGCTGAGAAGGCGGGGAAGGGGATGTCAAGCAGAGGTCAATGGCAGTGTGCCCAGAAGCCTAGGAAGTAGGAGGGAAAACAGAGAGAGACAGAGATGGTGGGTGAAAGAGAAAGCCAGGATGATTATTGTGGTTATGATACTTGTCATGCTGAACACCCAATTGAGTACCCAATAAACACATAATAATTTCATCATCCTCTGGCTTGAATAGCAGTGTTCTATCATTGTTGACTTCCTGGTTGTGACAGCTTTACAGTGTTAGTGTAGTAGAGAATCCTTGTTCTGGAGGGGTACTTACTGAAGTACCTAGGGTTAATGATACACACACACACACAGACACACGCAGGCACAAATACATCCATGTGTTAGGCAGAGGGAGCAAATGACGTAAAATGTTAATAATTAGGAATTCTGGGTGAAGTGGATAGAGGGACTCTTTGAATGTTCTTGAAACTTCTCTATACATTTGATCTGTTTCAAATTCTTCAGAAAATCAAACTACAAAAAATTAATTCATTTAGTGAACATCTACTGAACACCTGTATATTAAATAGTGTTAAATGAATGTCAGTTAAAATGCTCAAACACAGTAGAGGTTGATTCTCATTCACATAAGTCCATGGTAGGTGTTTTTGACAGGTGGGTGAGTTTCTCCCTCAGGGTGATTGAGGAACCCAGACTCCTCCCTAGTTGCAGCCCCACCGTCTTCTAAGAGGATGCATCCATCCCCACTTTGAAGTAGCATACATTATTTCCTTTCTCGTTCCTTTGGATACCGGCCACAATTTATTCAAGGTAGATTGAAAATTGTAGTGTATAGCCATATGCCCTGACAAAGAAGGGAGAACAGATTTTGGTGGACAACTAGCAAACTCTGATACAATCTGTTATTAAGCACTGTGTGTGGATAGTGCTAACTAGAAGGAGATTCTCTTCCCTTCAGCAAATATAAACTGAATACCTTTTATTTGGGTGAAACTAAGCTAGATCATGGGAGTATAGAAATTTTATAAGAAGACATAGTCACTTCTGTCAATGAGCTCACGAAGAATTAGTATGTGAGATATAATCATACCTGAGGGGGCTTGTGCCACTTAAGTAAAATGAAACATTATTTTGAGTACAATTTAGCAATAAATGTACTACGGCATCATTAAAAGTCATGTTTGAATGTTATTGTGTCAAGGATGGGAAAAAGATGTTTTGGGTTGGAGACTTGATAATTATAGTTAAAAACAGTTTTTATTCTTGTTTAGTCTTACTTTTTTATGTTTAAACATATTTATACTTGCTAACATTTATACTTGCTAACTAAGTAGAGACTGTTTTTACAACCATGACAAGAACAAAACAAGTTAGTAATGCAAATGCCACATTTCCTACAATCAACTAACCATACTAACAGCTTTGCATGGAAGGATCACTGGGATTGATCTGGCCACGTGTGTAGTCATGCCCAAAATGTGAAGTCCATCTGTGTTGCAATTTTTTTAACCACTCTTATCCAAATTCTCCTTAGATTTTTTTTTATTAGTGGATATATTTTGTAGGTCAGACACCCTCTTAGCTAGATCATCACCTTTATAACAAATAGATACACTATTCTCACGGAAATATATTTAGACATTGCCCTACTGGGAATTTTTTCAAGTAATTAATGTACAGCTTGTGCACCAGCTTGATCTTGGCTTCATGGAAATAATTCACTCTTAGCAGCATCTAATGCCACAAAGCATTTATGGATGCCAGCTCAGAACTTACTTTTATTTATTTCTGAGTTACTTTTTTTTTTTTTTGAGACGGAGTCTCGCTCTGTCTTTGGCTTATCCCTAACCTCTTAACAGACTTAATTTTAAGCTCCATTTCACTCAGTCGTTCTATTGTCATATAGATGAGACATTCTGCAAGCACGGTTTTTAGTTTCTGCCAGAGCATCGTACAACATTGTAAGTTATGATGAAGACCTAGAGATGATATTTAATATGAAGTTCATTATCTAGTATTTGGTATGTGTGACAAAATAGCAATCTACTGTTTGGCTCTGCTATAATCTATTTACCCACCTATCCCATCTTTCTTTCCATTTAAAAGGATAATGATTTTAATCACAATTATACATAAACCCATTACCATAGGCAACAAACAATGGAGCAAACCATCAGTCCCATAGTTAGGGTGTGGTCTGAAGTGTGTTTTGGTGGAGAGAGTTCTATGTCTGGAGATAGCTAACATGGATTTGGGTCCCAGATCTGCTCCTACCTGTTGCCGTGCCTGTGACCAAATCATGTCATCTCTCTGGTTGCAGTTTACTTGTGAATAAAGTAAATACCTTCATCAACACCTGTTTTTGAATACTGAGTTTTTCTGTAATTTTTGCTTGTTATAATGTTATGATGGTCATCCTTACATCTAAATCTTGGTTTACGTTTTCATCAATTCTTTTGGAAAGATTGGAGAAGTAAATTTTGGAGATGTATGTCGGCTATTAAAAAATTTTAATTTTTTAATTAAAAATTAAAACATTGAAAAATCCTGATGCAAAATAAATGCATTATGCTTAGTGAACTCTTCTCAATTTGAAGTTTATTCACCTTCTTGTTTTTGCAAGTTTCCTGAAAAATGCATATAAAGTCACCAAGTATAAAATTATATAACTATATATAATCTTTTGATGTCAGTGAAGCCAGCTGATCCTATAGAAATAATGTAGGAATTATAATCACTAACACATAATTTAAGAGTCTGTGGTCTTATTCATGTTATTTACCCTCTCTGAATCTTACATATAGTAAGAGGGTTACTATACATAATATGTGTACATGTATACAGGTAAGTATGTATATATGCTTATGTGTAATAGCAGAATTATTGTGAGAGTCAAATGGAAATGTGAAAGTACTTTGTAGTTTTTTATTACTATTATTAATTTTTAATAAAATGGGAGCATTCATTTAACAATCATTACTTTTAACTTCAGATGGTACTGGCTTTCCTCTAATATTTCTTAAGATTAGTGAATAAAGTATTTCTCCTAATAAATATATTGACTACTGTCTTTTGATCAAACATATTAGGTATATTTTTACAGTAGCATCAGACATAGTGAAAATTTGAAGCTGTTTATGGAGGACTGATTTATGATGAAAAGGAATAACATGAACAAATTGAATTATATGAAGCTTCCCCAGAAACATTTAAGAGGGGCCAATTTTAAGAAATATCTGACTTCTTCTTCATGGACATTTCAAAATAAACCTAATTCATATAGTAAAGTTTTTAAGCGAGAAAAGAAAAAAACATCTGAGAATCTCTGGAATTCTGCCAAAAGTATCACTTGGCATTTTATTCTACCTTCTGGATGCAGTTGATTGACAGCAGTGTTATGATGCCAGGGGTATAGTGACTAGAAGAAGAAAACCAGGGAATTCAGTGTTCTTGCTTGTGAAGAACAGCTTGGTTCTTTAAAAACAATAAGATTTTGCCACCCCATCTCACAAACCTATGATTTGTGAGAACAATCCCTTTTGTGTTGCAAGACTTTTACATTCTCTTCCCACACTATATCAGAAGAACAAACATTGCTTCATAAATACTGATTGATAGTCTCATTTCATATTTCTAAAATAGAGATACTTTAAGGTTAAATTTTTCATGTAGATTGAAATGACCAAGTAACCATTCACATATTTCAAATAAAATATATTGTTACTACAAAAGGAAAATGACTAGGTTCTTAGGTGTTATAGTCAAGTGTACTTGAGTAATATGAATTCTAAATGAATTTCTAAGATCTGCTTAGCTTTTGCTGCCTTAGGAAGGAACAACTTAAGAGAAATTTTAATAAAGGTATCTCTTCACACACTTGGCAGTGTTATATTTAGAGAACATGATCCATAATTTTTTATGACTGCATATTGAATTCCTGATACTCTTGGGAAGCTCCAGAAACACCAGTGGAGTTTCCAGATGTAACTATGGCTGCAGACCCACCAGTCCCAGTGTTGGAAGGAACCATTATAGGCTCTTGTATTCAGACTCATCTTCAAGCCCGGAGTAATTAACTGACTTGCCCAAAGTCGCAAAACTTTCTCATGGTAGATTGGGCACTAGAATCAATATCGCTTTTTCTTAGTGTTACAGCCTCCGTATTATGAAACCTTCCATGTTCTGAAAGTGTTGAAGGCCCTCTCTGCTGGTGATGTCTCCCTTCTTCATCAGTTTTACATTTTTAAGCAATGGAAATACAAACTCACAACTCCCAATTCCCAAACCATCTTAGGAAAAGCAATATTTAAAGAAAAAATTACAGGCATCCCCTCTCCTTTACCTGGCCGATGCTTGAGAGTAATGGCATCTAGATAGTAATGACATGTAATATAAATGTGTCCTTTTAAGTCAAGCTTTCTCTGTTCATTAGTAGAAATATTGTATATCAAGTGTGCAAAAATTTTCTTCAACAAAGAGCTTTCTTTCCCTCCTCTTATTATAACAATCTGAGCTTTATCGTCCCAGGGTCTCCTAGTGCCTGTCTTTAGGTCTGTTTATTCACAGTGGAGAAAGCATGTCATATGGCATTATCTAAGACTCAGGCTGCTTATGCATGATGACAGAAGGGTTCCCAGACACAAACATTCATCCATGCATTCATCCATCCACCTAGTCATCCATTGATTTGGCTGATGATTATTGACTACTATTGAGTTGCCCTCAGATTTAGTATCTGTCCTTCTGTCATGGGGAAATATGGGTTAAGCCACAACATACTCTTCTCTTCTTTTTCTTCACCGTCTTAGTATATTTAGTGCCATTTTGTCTAGCCCTGCCTCTGGCTTCTTTGTTGTACTTCAGGCTTTTTATCATTGAAAGTTATTTCTGCATTGTAGATCATTCTCTTGGTCACTTTGCTTGTTCACTTATAAAATTAATTCACAAAATACGCACAATGATTACCATAAATCACAGGCCATAAACTATAATACTGTATATTGTATTTTAGTACAGAAATATTTATAGATACTTTAAAATGTTTTAATTATAGATATTATAAAAAGATATGTATCATATAAGTAATATAGATGCTTTTTTATTACCTCCTCTCTCCCTATTCTCCAGGCCAGTATTTTAAAAATGTCTTTATGTGTCCATCCTGAAAAAAACTCATGATCATAAATGAGTTTCTCAATAGAGTTTATAAGCCCACAGTTGAAACACAATTGCCTTAGCATCTGCTTAGTTGTCATATTTTTAGAATTTAATGGCAAATATTATGTCTTGTTTCTTCAAAAGAAATATTTTAAAATTTTAGAAAGGCAGTTAGAGAAAGTAGAGATAATGGGCTGTTTAATCCTACTTTTCATCCCACAAGTGAAAAAAAAATGATAAAACACTTTTCCCAAAATGTAACTTTAACTATACTTAAATTTGGACTAAAAATGGGAGATATCTTTTCCACAATTGAAAAGCCGTGTCTGTAGATTAATGCTAAAATTGGTTGTAACAGCAAAATTTGTTTGGCTTGATTGCCAATGGCCCATTCATTTGGCTACAGAAACAATAGTACATAGCAATAGATAATGATGTGAGATCACCTAACTCAGGTAAGAGTGTCTGATCCGTCAAAAATTTATACATAAAGATTCAGAAGAAATGTGTGTTTTCTCAAGTCATCTCTGTAAAAATATATTAAATAGAAGAATAGAAGTTTGATTTGAAAATACATTGCAGACTCAGTCTGTCTGTCTTTCCTATTTTCTGGTGAAAAACGTATCAAATATCTGGAACCTGGAACTGCTATTTTCCTTCTTAAAAATCTTTCTTAATATTCTGTTGATAACTGGTGCAAGCCTAACTTTTTGTCTTACCCAATTCTTCTCACGCCAACGTGATAGGACCTTCAAGTGACCTTTGGATAGAAGATAAATAATAATTTAACTATTGATGGAACTAGTTAGTAATAGAATTAGGCTTGGAAGTCTATAGAATAAAATGATTCTACAACAATTTGTATTTCAGACGTTAGTATAACAAAACATGTTTGCCTGTGCATGCAGAAACAACCAATTTCATGTGGATGCTTATATCCACAAAGGAGTAACTACCCGGGATTTCCCACTGTTGCTCCAGAGGAAACTAGCAGCAAGAGAACTTTTCTGAAGGTATCAAGACATCTTTAAAAAATGCTTGTAAGTGTTGGTTCAGCTAACGCAGGGCATTTTCAGTTAGTAATGGCTTTTAAAAATTAAAACAAGTTTAGCATGTAGGTCATTAACCTTGAATCACTGTCATGATTATTATTAACCACCTGTTCTCAAATCTAAAGATATTTTTCTTTTCTAGATCACACTTACTCTCACATTGCTAAAACAATTTCACCACATATGAAGATATGAAAACTGTAAAAGTCACACCTTCCGCATTATTATTTGTGATGCAAAATTCCTAATGAAACACTGTGCTCTGGGACAGAGAAAGGAACCAACTGACATTTTGCTTCTTAACTTGTTTTTATACCAGTTCTAAGTGGTTTCTGGCCATGTACATAAAAGACAAATATCTGGAAAAAAACTAGCAAAAGTCAGTTATTTGGCTATATCTACTTTGAGAATTATGTTATATAAATGTTAGGAAATTTTTTGTAATATTCTTATTTAGAAATAAAATATACCAAGTTTTAAAAATATCTAAGGCCAGTATGCAGTCCTAAAGTAAAGCTGTTAGGTAAATGCTGCATAATCCTCCTATTACAGAGTCACTTACCTGAGAATTTAAGAAGAGGGCCTCCTGTTTAAGAGTAAATGTGAGCTGCCATCAGGATTCTGTACTCTTTTGGACACTTAGTTTTCTTTTTCCCTGACTGGTGTTGCATGTTACTGAGATACCTACCTCTTATGTGACCACAGCTTATGTTACAATGTATCTAGTCAGGCTTAGAAATGTGTGAAAGAGCAGCACCTAGGGAAGAAACTATGGGTCTATAAAGGTTTTGCCCTCTTGAGCCAAGTCCAAACGAGGAAGCCACAAAACTTACAGTTGCAGTTTTGCAGATTAATGAAATATATTTTACACTTTTCCTGAAAGATATTTTATTTGTGCAAACCTTGTTACAAAGTACAGTCAGTTGATTAATCGATCAAGTGATTTGCAGTGGATTCTTATATGTTGTGTAAGGGTATATGTGAGACCCTATACCAGAGGCCCTCTATATAAAGAAGTATAATTCAGTTCAGCATTTCAATTCAGCAATCACTTATTGGGCCTCTACTCAGTTGCCATCAGGGTTTTATAATCTAATTGATAAAGGGAGGTTAATTAATTAATTATAACAACAGATCGCTTAATGGTATAACTACTAATTTAATTAATGACAAATAACATAATACATTAAAAGGAATGCATTAATAAATAATAATATATTGGTGTTACAGACAATAACTAAACAACAAAAAGCTAAATATAGGGCCCAATCTCTTCTGGCTAGCAGGGTTTATACTGAGAAATCTGCTGTTAATCTGCTATGTTTTCCTTATAGGTTACCTGATGCTTTTGCCTCACAGCTCTTAAGATTCTTCCCTTCATCTTGACATTAGATAACCTGACGGCTGTGTGCCCAGGTGGTAATCTTTTTGCATTGAATTTCCCAGGTGTTCTCAGTGCTTCTTATATCTGGATATCTAGATCTCTAGCAAGACTAGGAAGTTTTTCTTGATTATTCCCTCAAATATGTTTTCCTTACTTTTAGATCTCTCTTCTTCTTCAGGAACACCAATTATTCTATTGTTTGATAGTTTAACGTAATCCCAAACTTCATGGGGGCTTTGTCCATTGTTTTATTCTTTTTTCATCTTTGTCAGATTGAGTTAATTTGAAAGCCTTGTCTTAGAGCCCTGAAGTTCTTTCTTCTACTTGTTTGATTCTATTGTTGAAAACTTCTGGTGTATTTTGCAGTTCTCTAAGTGTGTCTTCCATTTCCAGGAGTTGTGATTGACCTTTCTTTAATGATATCTATTTCTCTGGAGGCTTTTTCATCCTTATCTTGTATTGTTTTAAAATTTCTTTAAGTTGGTTTTCACCTTTCTCTGGTGCCTCCTTGAGTAACTTAATAATCAACCTTCTGAATTCTTTATCGAGCAAGTCAAAGATTTCTTCTTGGTTTGGATCCATTGCTGGAAAGCTAGTGTGATCTTTTTGGGGTGCTAGAGAAACTTGCTTTATCAGATTGTCAGAATTATTTTTCTGTTTTCTGGTTCCTTCTCATTTGGGTAGATGGTTTCAGTGGAAAGATCTGGAATTTTCCCTGGTATCTGCCATTTTCCCTTGTGGTCCCTGAGACAATAATTTTGAAGAAGATAAATAATTGTTGTAAAGAGTTGATTTTCCGGCAACTAGTCATACAACAGTGAGATTTAATCAGATCCTTGAAAACCTTGAATAAGAGAAATAACATGATAAAATGGAAGCTTTATACTAATTAAAGTGATGGAGATGTGCAGAATGTTTTAAAAGAAAGGAGTTTAGAGGCAGGGATGAAAATTTGAAGGCTGTAATTGTTTTATATCAAAATTTCAAGATTTTAGAGTGCTTTTAAAAATATATTCTAATTTTATAAATACTAACTAATATACAGCAGACTCTCACACAACACAGTGGTTAGGGGTGCCAATCCCCCAAGCAGTCAAAAACCCACATAAGTGCTAATAGCCTACTGTTGACTAGAAGCCTTGCTGATGACATAAATAGTAGATTAACATGCATTTTGTAAGTTTTATGTATTATACACTGTATTCTTACAGCAGAGTAAGGAAATGTTATTAAAAACCCATAAGGAAGAAAAAAATACGTTTACCATTCATTCCGTGGAGGTGGATTATTATGAAGATCTTCATCCTGGTTGTCTTCATGTTGAGTAGGCTGAGGAGAGGAGGAAGTGGAGGTGTGGGTCTTGCTCTCTCAGAGGCGACAGAGGCAGAAGACACTTGTACGTAAGTAGACTTGTGCAGTTCAAACCTATATTGTTCAACGTTGGTCAGCTGCATATGTTTTTACATATTGGGTTGGTGCAAAGTAATTGCACTTTTAGCCATCAAAAGTACTGGCAAAAACTGCAATAACTTTTGCACCAACCTAATATATATTTTATACATTCTAACACATATTTAAAGTGTAAGATAAAATATTCTGCTAACAATAAATGGCTCATGCACAATTTTCAAAATAGTATTTTTATTATTTTGTGCAATAGATTTGGAAAGACATTTGAAAATTAATTTGCATGTTACTTATCAATGGGCTTTACAGGCTGGTGTAGTGTTTCTTAAGGATCCCTCTATATAACATGAAATATCTGTTATTGGTACTGAGGTGTGGGCCACAAACAATTCTGTGACATTCATATGTTTCCTGAAAACTCTTCAGAATATTCGTCATCTTTAGTGCTTGTTATCTTAGTGTTTGGGCTTGGCTTAGGGTGATACATCTCGTAACAGAGCAGCAGAAAGAACCAGGAACCAAGATTTATACAGCATAACTCAGTAAAACTAGAGGCACCAGAGGTTTACATTTACATTAGGTTACATTTTCTAATAGGTAGCAAAGCACATGAATGAAGTTTAGTGGAAGGCCTTCCTCAGGAATCCAGTAAAAACCAAACACACACACACACACACACGGACATCCGTGAGGCAGGAAGGGAGGTCCACTATAGTACAGACAAGCATCCTGGAAAGTCATCAAGGAGTAGGTAGGTTTCAGTTCCTGCAGGAACATGGCATGGACCCAAACTAAATGAGTACAGATACTTGTCATTGAGGAGAAGATTCAAAGTAGGATCCTAGGTGTACAAATTGAGGCACCTGGGGCAGGGGAACTAGGTCTCTGGAATATTGGCTTAAAAGCACCCCTCTCAGGAAAGGGCCTCATATGCCCTGCAGGGGGTTATATATGTGTTGTGGGACACAGATGGCAAGGAGATAATTCTATGCACCAGGCTCTACCATTAACAGGTAAACAGACCAACATTAGGGGAGACTTAGGTAAAAAGGTACGTGCCGAGTGATCAGTTCTCAGGCACTTCCAAGATGCAACTAACAGAAATGTAACTTGGTGTTTACTGTGTCCTAGGTCCAACAACTAAAGAAAAGTGAATTAGTACCTATTATGGACAGACAGACAGGGGCAGAGACCCATTGCAATACTGTCTCAGATAGGCATTTGAAGCTGTTTAAGTACGTAGAGGCTTAAGTCAGGCTGGTTCTGAAATGTGAGAGAGGGTTAAGCTTCATGGGAAATCAGCAGGGTAGTTTGTTGTTTTTTCTTACAACCAATCCCACAATAGTTTGGGACATCAAATATCAGATTGTTGGGAATATTTTTCCATATTAGTTTTTTGCCTCTAATGTTCAAACATAGTTTACAAGATTCCACATAGTTTACAAGGAAAGTTTATGAGCATGTGCTAAATCTCCCAGTTTCTGTCATTCCATCATTGGAAGTTATAAAATTTCAAAAACAAAAAGTTGTAAAATTTCCATCTCCACTTAATCGATCTTATGTACCTACAAGATACATCAAATGTTCTGTGTATACAATCACAGAACATTTGTGCAGATCATGCAAGGTGGGCAGACTCTAGGGATTGGAGATGCAAAGGTGAATAGAGGTTCCACTGCCTCAGTCACAGCTCATTGTTATGGGTGCGGTAATGGATATAAGTAAAAAGTAATGTGAGAGCACAGAGAAACAAGAATTGAACTCATTTTTTTTTTTTTTTTTTTTTTTTTTGAGACGGAGTCTCGCTCTGTCACCCAGGCGGGAGTGCAGTGGCCGGATCTCAGCTCACTGCAAGCTCCGCCTCCCGGGTTCACGCCATTCTCCTGCCTCAGCCTCCCGAGTAGCTGGGACTACAGGCGCCTGCCACCTCGCCCGGCTAAGTTTTTGTATTTTTAGTAGAGACGGGGTTTCACTGTGTTAGCCAGGATGGTCTCGATCTCCTGACCTCGTGATCCGCCCGTCTCGGCCTCCCAAAGTGCTGGGATTACAGGCTTGAGCCACCGCGCCCGGCCAAGAATTGAACTCTTAAAGAGAAGACTGTGGAAAGCTTCACAGAAGTGTCATTTGGACATCAGCAGTACCAAGCTGCTTCTACCCAGGTTTTTGTTTTCTTTTTTTACGTTTTTTAAAATTTCCATAGGCTTTTGAGGAACAGGTGGTATTTGATTACATGAGTAAGTTCTTTAGCAGTGATTTGCGAGATTTTGGTGCACCTATATATAACCCGAGCAGTATACACTGCATGCAATTTGTAGTCTTTTATCCCTCGTCCTCTACCCACCCTTTTCCCCTGAGTCCCCAAAGTCCATTATGTCATTCTTACACCTTTGCATCCTCATAGCTTAGCTGTCGCTTATGAGTGAGAACATATGATGTTTGGTTTCCTGTGTTACTTCAATTAGAATTATAGTCTCCAGTCTCATCCAGGTTGCTGTGAGTGCCATTAATTCATTCCTTTTCTGAGTAGTATTTCATCATATATATATGTATATATATGAGATACATATATGTGATATATATGTGAAATTATAGATATAGATATAGATATAGATATAGGTATAGACAGAGAGTTTCTTTATCCACTCATTGATTAATGGCATTTGTGTTGGTTCCACGATTTTGCGATTGTGAATTGTGCTGCTATAAACATGTATGTGCAAGTATCTTTTTCGTATAATGACTTCTTTTCTTCTGGGCAGACACCCAGTAGTGGGCTTGCTGGATCAAATGGTAGTTCTATTTTTAGTTCTTTTATTTATTTATTTATTTATTTATTTATTTATTTATTTATGTATTTTTAAATTATATTTTATGTTCTAGGGTACATGTGCACAACGTGCAGGTTTGTAACATATGTATACATGTGTCATGTTGGTGTGCTGCACCCATTAACTCGTCATTTACATTAGGTATATCTCCTAATGCTATCCCTCCCCGCTCCCCCCACCCCACAACAGGCCCTGGTGTGTGATGTTCCCCTTCCTGTGTCCAAGTGATCTCATTGTTCAATTCCCACCTATGAGTAAGAACATGCAGTGTTTGGTTTTCTGTTCTTGTGATAGTTTGCTGAGAATGATGATTTCCAGCTGCATCCATGTCCCTACAAAGGACACGAACTCATCCTTTTATATGGCTGCGTAGTATTCCATGGTGTATATGTTTTCTTAATCCAGTCTGTCACTGATGGACATTTGGGTTGGTTCCAAGTCTTTGCTATTGTGAATAGTGCCGCAATAAACATGGGTGAATCACCATACTGTCTTCAATAGTTGTTCCCACCAGCTGTGTAGAAGTGTTCCCTCTTCACCACATCTATGCCAACATCTATTCTTTTGTGATTTTTTATTATGGCCATTCTTTCAGGAGTAAGGTAGTATTCCACTGTGGTTTTGATTTGTATTTATTTCCCTGATCGTTAGTGATGTTGAGCATTTTTTCATATGTTTGTTGGCCATTTGTATATCTTCTTTTGAGAACTGTTTATTCATGTCCTTAACCCACTTTTTGATGGGATTGTTTGCTTTTTTCTTGCTAATTTGTTTGAGTTCGCTGTAGATTCTGGCTATTAGTCCTTTGCCAGATGTATAGATTATGAAGATTTTCTCCCACTCTGTGGGTTGTCTGTTTACTTTGCTGACTGTTCGTTTTGACATACAAAAGCTCTTTAGTTTAACTAAGTCCCAGCTATTTATCTTTGTTTTTATCACATTTGCTGTGGAATTCTTGGTCATTAAATCCCTGACTAGGCCAGTGTCTACAAGGGTTGTTCTAATGTTATCTTCTGGAATTTTTATAGTTTCAGGTATTAGATTTAAGTCTTTCATCTATCTTGAGTTGATTTGTGTAAAAAGTGAGAGATGAGGATCCAATTTCATTCTCCTACATGTGGCTTGCCAATTATCCCAGCACCATTTGTTGAATAGGATGTCCTTTCCCCACTTTATGTTTTTATTTGCTTTGTCAAAGATCAGTTGGCTGTTAGTATTTGGGTTTATTTCTAGGTTCTTTATTCTGTTTCATTGGTCTATGTGCCTGTTATTATACAAGTACCATGCTGTTTTGGTGACTATGGCCTTATAGTATAGTTTGAAAGCAGGTAATGTGATGCCTCCACATTTGTTATTTTTGCTTAATCTTGCTTTGGCTATGTGGGCTCTTTTTTTGTTCCATATGAATTTTAGGCTTCTTTTTCTAGTTCTGTGAAGAATGTTGGTGGTATTTTGATGGGAATTGCATTTAATTGTATATTTCTTTTGGTAGTATTACCCAGGCTTTTCTTACTTAGGCACCCTCTGCTATTCTTTCCTTTTCTTTCTTTCCCCTTCTCTTAACCAACTGTTACCTACAGTTCAAGACTTTCTGAGGGCATTGCATCCTCCAGTAAGTCTCCCTGAATCTTCTCTTCGTCCCCAGGCTTATTATATATCCTTCCTCTTGGTTCCCTTTGCACCTGTGCACACTTCTGTCATTGCACTTGCCAGTTTGTTTTGTGATGATCTGCTCATCTGTCTCCTCACTTAGACTATGAGCTCACTGAGAGCAGTGGCTGTCATATTCACCTTATATTCTCAACACCATCTTGAAAGCAAGAGAAAGAATACCCAGAGGTGGAGCTGGGAAGCTGGTTGTCTGAATAGTGAATGACTCCAGTTTGAACTCTATAGCCAGTGGGCAATGTGGATGCATTGACAGTTTTTTAACAGGAGTCTAGTGAAATCACATTTGGGTTTAGAAAAAATTGCAAGTCTGATGACATGCATAGAATTAAGAGAGGAAATTAGGGATAGGAATTTCGCTTCAGAAATTTAGCCACAAGTAAAAGTGAGAGATCACAGAAGTCTGAACCAGACTATAAATGTGAGAATAGAGAAAAAAGTTAACAATTTGGGTGTGAGAGGGCGAGGGGAGAGGTGTGAAGAATGACTAAGTGTGGATCTGTTTTTAAGGATTGAATGGAAATCTGAGCATTTTAGCTAATCAGGCCTAATACTGAATTTTGAGCAAAGCAAAACTCTTGCAAATTGTTATTTCAAATGTGGGCTGAGAAAATGAAGAAATATAAATTCTCACATTATAACCTCTTCCATGTGTCTGATTTGATAGAGTCCACCCCCATCGCCTCCAAATCTCATTGCATCTTAGACAAGCAAGCACAAATGAATTCTATTTAACCTTAGAATTCTATATGAAAATCTTATTGCCTTTTTTTTCTAATTATGTGTCTAAGTGTGGGAAGAACTTTTATCTATGTTTTAATAACTTGCCAGTATAACCACTTTTACTTGAAAATTTTATAATTTTTTAAGTAAACAAATTATTTCTCGAAGTTGAAAATTTTATGACAATAAAAATATTTTTCCTCAAAACTCATAGAAATTTTACAACAAATGTTTTAGAATTAACTAAATGTTTCTTTAGTAGTTCAGTCATTTAAAAAGTTATATGATTATGAAAATACTTAAACTTTGTCTTTTAACTATTTCTAATAATGCTATTGGTATAATTTCATATTTTTATACTGATCTTTTCTCCAAACTTTAGTAAAACATACTTCTGTAAACCCCTACCCGCAAAACTGGAGTCCACATTTACTTCTGAATGACTGATAAGGTTGTAAAAGTATGCATGAATTTCGTTATTAAGTTAAAGTTTTTATTGTATTTTATGCACAATGGTATAAATATTAAATTAATTTTCAAGCCTATAGAACATTGATAAAGATTGTTATTGTTATTAGAAAACCCTGAGTTGATTGTTATAAATTACATAACCTTTCATTGGTGGTTTAGTGAATATGGTATAGGGTGACCATGAATCCAAAGAATCAAGGCTGGCTACAGCAAACAGAGGGTCAAAAGGATATGGAACTATGCATGATCTAGCAAAACACTCAATATCTATGCTAAACTACCATGTTTTCCTGGAATGTTAAAAGACAAAGAAGAAAACTTGGGAAACACTACATGCATATAGTTCTGGGTCTTTAAGAATAAAAATATGGGCTGGGCACGGTGTCTCATGCTTGTAATTCTAGCACTTTGAGGGAGGCCAAGGCGGGCGGATCACAAGGTCAGGAGTTCAAGACCAGCTTGGCCAACATAGTGAAACCCTGTCTTTACTAAAAATACAAAAAATATTACAAAAAAGAAAAAATTAACTAGGCATGGTGGCAGGTGCCTGTATTCCCAGCTACTTGGGAGGCTGAGGCAGGAGAATCACTTGAACCCAGGAGATCGTGCCACTGCACTCCAGCCTGGGTGACACAGCGAGACTCTGTCTCAAAGAAAAAAAAGAATAAAAATATGAATGGTCAGAGTGCTGGTACCTTGTCCAGTGCAGTGCTGCCTCGGGATTGCATTGCAGCAAGTCTGACTCTGTCTGAGAGATAGTAAAAGAAAGTGATACCTTCCTTAGCCCCATTTCTCTTCAGACTATAGGCTTTCTCCTCTCCAAGTTAATATCTCTTGGTCTAAAGCCTGAGAAAAGGTGCCAATCTTGTTTTTCTTTCTTTCTCACACATCCCAGAAGTTACACTGGGACACTATTACTTTTTTCCAGGCTTTGGCCATGTGTATTGTTTTGGTGAGTCAGCTTCCTTTGTTTTCTTTCATTCTGCAAATATTTTTTAGCTGTCACTCAGTACTAGGTGCTATAAAACTTACAGGTGCATTTTACATGCCTATTTCCTACAGGTCACGATTTAACAAAATGTTCATAAATGAGAATTACTAGTGCATGTATTGAATCACCACACCTTAACTGAACAGCTTTCATTGGCCAGAGACTATATTGTCGGTGGAGATTCAAAGATAAACTACAGAAATATCATGCTTAAAGAACTTTCTATAATAAATTGTATAAGAGAAGTCGGTTCAGGGATCTTGGGAGCTCAGAAGCAGG
Source organism: Macaca fascicularis (assembly GCF_037993035.2). Taxonomy (NCBI): domain Eukaryota; kingdom Metazoa; phylum Chordata; class Mammalia; order Primates; family Cercopithecidae; genus Macaca; species Macaca fascicularis. The sequence goes on along the minus strand of NC_088379.1, from coordinate 95,315,581 downwards.
ATGAGTTTAAACAAAAGTTGGATTTTGCCTTTAGCTTGGTTTCATTACCCTGAAAGCAGAGCCTGAAATATACTGTAGGGTGCAAGTAGTATATGTGGGTGGTAATCTCGGGAAACAGGAGCATGTGATGAATAAGGAGAAAAAAATATATATAATATAAAGATACCGCATTGAGGGCAATGAGGGCTCTAATTATCCGCACCTTCTCAAGCATTGTGCAGATTGGTTTTCTGAATTATCAGCCTGAAGGACAAAATGAAGAAACAATCATTAGCTCCTGTCTCCCATTGTCTGAGAGCTGCCACTAGGATATTAACTTCCTGAAATTCTGCAGAAATCTCCTCTTACTTTGGCACTGGAGATGCCCATACGCAGAAAGCAAAAAGGCACAGCATATTTCAGGAAGCTCATAAGAAACAGTGCATCCAGAAGTGGTGAGAATTGGAGGAACGGGCATGGGACTGTAAGAAGCGGCGCCTTTGATGTTCCTTTTGATCTGATATGTAGCTCTTCTTGTATACAGGTGAGCAAAGGCATGCTGGACAAATGGATTCACATGTGCTAAAGCAAGGGGTAAAAAGCGAATATTAATTCAGGAAAAGGCAAGATGTATGGCCCTCTCTGACTCTGTCTAACGGTGAATCAGAGAGGGGATGTATGTAAAAGAGTGGCAGGGCAGGACTTGAGATAAGAAGGCTAGGTGGGTGCTCTCATGCTAGTAGCATTATAGTACAGGTGATGAGAAGCTCCTGAAGAATCATCTTAACATTTGTATTGTAGAGCAACAATACTGAGCTCTGACTTAGAGGCAGCAAAACTAAAGACAGACCATTTTGATTATTAATGATGTAAATACAAGAATATTGTCAACATGAACTGAAGCATGAAGCTACTTATGATTTATCATCAGAAGGATTTAACTGATTGGAAACAAACAGAGAGGGAAGGGGAGAAGAATTCATTTGCTTTTATTTACTCTTTTTTTCCTACTTATTCCTTAGTTCTGAGTGTGAATAAACTTTGTAAACACTTATACTAAAACATTCTGCTCATTCATACTTATTTATTTGATGAAAGAAGGAAACCCTTGTATAGTTATAAATGTGTGAATTGATTTAAATATTAGGAAATTTTTAAAAAATAAAGCTAACTTTCCGGAGGGGAAAAACTTGGTTAAATTTTTTGCTGGCAATCTGCTTTGTGGTTTTTGAACATGATATCCACATCTAGACTCATGTTTTGCTAGTTAGAATTTTTTTTTCAAATTAATGCTACCATTATTGTATGCTTCACCATTTAGCTTTTGCAGCCTTGGAAATCTATGATTAATACAAATAATTCTCTATGGCAATTTTTAAAATACATGTAAAAGCATTCAATCTACATTGCTACTGTGTAGTAGCACAAAAAAAAAGAAACTGTCATCAAATTTGAATAAAATCTACCATTTATTCCCTTCTAAATGCAGTCGTAGCTCAAGAGAAAGGAAGCTATTTGTATTTTTCAGAATCAAACTTTCTTAAGTGAATATAGAGTAAGAGTTATAACTGAAATAGTGTTGAAACAGTGGTCATCTCAAATCTGAAGGTCATTCCAAGAAAAGTTTCTGAGTTTTCATTGCCTCAATCTAAAAGTTGGCCTTTTTGGTAAAAGATGAAAGTAAAATAATTAAAGGGTCTGTTGCAGTTTTGGAATATCTTCAAAATATAGTAGAGTGAAGCCTTCTTCCCTCAAATAAAAGACAATTTGCTCATTGTGTTCTTTCTGGGCAGATAAGAATAATGCTTTCTTTCTCTTGTTAGTCTTAACACTTCACTTGTTACTGTGTGTCAGAAAAGCGAGACACCGTAAATGGAGATACTACTGATGGAGATCATCTGACATGGGACTGGTAGGCAGTGGGAAGATTGGTATGCACACAGGTAGCTTAGGGGTTGGGGGATGATTTGGAACCAAGGAAATGATAATTAGCAGAACCCAGTGTGCATGTGTATGCATTCGTGTGTCCACGTGTGTGTGTACTGTAGCACAATGCAAGAAAGAAAAAAAAAGGCAGACTTTTCATAATTTCAGGGATAAATAAATCCTTAATCACTTCATGTAGACTATTGGCTACTTGGAGATATATATTTATGTTTAGATATATCTATAACTATATAACTGCATGCTAATTAAAAACACACAAGAAGTGCCTAAAGAATTACAACAGAAAGTGGCATAGTAATTATTAGAGTTAATATAGTATAAATAAGGCCAGGCATGGTGGCTCATGCCTGTAATCCCAGCACTTTGGGAGGCCAAGTTGGGGAGATCACTTGAGGAGAGGAGATAGAGACGAGTCTGGCCAACATGGTGAAACCCGTCTCTGCTAAAAATATAGAAATTAGCTGAGTGTCGTATTGGGCGCCTGTAATCCCAGTTACTCAAGAAATGGAAGCAGGAGAATTGTTTGAACCTGGAGGCTGAAGCCGCAATGAGCCAAGGTCACTCCACTGCACTCCAGCCTGGGTGACAGAGCAAGACCCTGTCTCAAAAAAAAAAAAAAAAAGTGTAAATAATAGTTCAAAACACAAGTCTGTTAAGAGAAAAGGTACAGAGGAATGGTGAGACAACTGTTTTATTTGTATGATAAAGGACTGTTTTCTGTGACTGTGAGAAAGACTATGAGTTAAGAAAAAGTGGCCATCAATAAATGAGCCACTTGTGGGGAAGAACCATAAGCCACTCTCAGCTGAAATACAAATGCCATCATTATTTAATATGATTGGAATATTAGTATTAGTTTTTGGTATGTACTGCTAGTACTGGTACATTTTACTAGTCAATTAATATTTTGTTAATATTAATTTCTAACTAAATTCCAGAGTGAAATGGAAATAATACTGAAAAAAATTTTATTTACAAAACGGATTTTGTTTTTTTTCCCATTAAGAATGATACACAGTTGTCCTTCAGCAGCCATAGGGGATTGGTTTCAGGACCTCCCTTGGGTACTAAAATCTGCAGATGCTCTAGCCCTTGTTATAAAATGGCTTAGTATTTGTATATAACCTATGCACAGCCTCTGGTATACTTTAAATCAGGGGTCCCCAACCCCAGGGCCACGACCAGTACTGGTCCATAACCTGTTAGGCTGTTTGATACCAGGCTGCACAGCAAGAGCTGAGCTCCTCCTCCTGTCAGATCAGCGGTGGCATTAGATTGTCATAGGAGCACGAACCCCATTGTGAACTGCACATGTGAGGGATCTAGGTTGTGCACTCCTTATGAGAATCTAACGATAAATGTAATGTGCTTGAATCATCCCAAAACCACTCCCCTTCCCCTCACCATCCCTGTCCATGGAAACATTTCTTCCACAAAACCAGTCCTTGGTGCCAGAAAGTTTGGGGACTGCTGCTTTAAATCGTCTCTAGATTACTGATGATGCCCAATACAATGTAAATTCTATGTAAATAGTTTTTATACTATATTGTTTAGAGAATAATAAAAAGAAAAAGGCTACATGTTCAGTTTAAGTGTTGATAAGTGTGCAGAGAAAAGGGAACCTTCATACATTGTTGGTGGAAATACAGATTCGTGCAATCATTATGGACAATAGTATGGAGGTTCCTAAAGAAATTAAAATTAGAATTACCTAAGACCCAGCAATCCCTCCTCTGGGTATGTACCCAAAGGAAATGAAATCATCACCTCATAAAGTTATCTGCACTGCTCTATTCATTGCAGCATTATTTACAGTAGCCAAGATGTGGAAACCATCTAGGTATGTGTTGGTGGATGAATGGATAAAATAAACTGTGGTATATGTATATACAATGGAATATTATTCAACCTTAAAAAAGGAGGAGACCCTGTCATTTACCACAACATGCATGGACCTGGAGGATATTAAGCTATGGGAAATAAGCCCAATGCACACTCACACACAAAATTGCATAATCTCACTTATATGTGAAATCTAAAAAGAAAAAGGTCAAATATACAGTTAAAATAAAACAGTAGTTACTAGCTGGACATGGTGGCTCACGCATGTAATCCTAGCACTTTGGGAAGCCGAGGTGTGTGGATCACCTAAGGTCAGGAGTTCAAGACCAACCTGGCCAACATGGCGAAACCCTGTTTCTACTAAAAGTACAGATATTAGCCGGGCGTGGTGATGGGTGCCTGTAATCCCAGCTACTAGGGTGGTTGAGACAGGAGAATCACTTGAACTCAGGAAGTGTAGGTTGCAGTGAGCCGAGATGGTGCCGCTTCACTCCAGCCTGGGCAAAGAGCGCAACTCTGTCTCAAAATAAAAAAAAACATAAAACACAGTGCACACAGTGGTTACCATGAGTGAGGTGGCAGGGAGGAGACTGGGAAATGTAAATCAAAGGATACAAAGTAGCAGGTATGTAGGAGGAACTATAAAGCTGACATGCAGGATGACAACTATAGTTAGTAATAATGTATTGTATTCAGGATTTTTGCTAATTGAGTAGATTATAGCTGCTCTTGCCACAGGGGAAAAAGTGGGTAACTATGTGAGATCATGGATGTGCTAATTTTTGTCGCTACAATAACCATTTCACTATATACATTCATCTTATAACAGCATGTTGTTTACTGTAAATATACACAATAAAATTTATTTTTAAATATCTGAGTATGATTTGATGAATTGTGAAAATAGAGTGAATTATAATAATTTAAAATGTAAGTTAATGTTATTAGAAAAGAAACAGAAAGAACGTACCACACAGAAAGTCTGTCTGAAGGATCTTTGTTTTCTCCACCAATACAAGTGTTCATTGATTCAGAGGTGGATTATGAGATATGACCATAAAACAAAAATTTCAAGGGAAATATAGTTAATTCAATGAAAAATTCTCAACACAACAGTTACATGCCAGTAAACACTATATCTTTTAGATAACAGATCATATCTATTATATTTAAAATTCAAGGAGAGACTACATGAGAGATGCTATTAGATCAGCTTCTAATTTCAAAGATTTCTAAGATATGGAATGGTTATTCCTTATACAAATTTAAAAAGCCAATGCTGAAGAAATTCAGCTGCATAGATACACCATGAGGTGGAAAGATGCTCCATAACTCTTAATTAAATTGCATTAATTACACATAAAAGGAAAATGTTTCATTTCATTGTTATTTGGAAACCAAAGAAAGAAAAGACTGAATTTTTACATAGTGTTAAAGAGATTGCATATCTGTACTAAGTTTAAGACAGAGGCAAAATGTATTTTATTCATTTGTCCTGCACCAGTTAGAAATAAAATTCAACTTCCTTTTACTTTTCTTTTTGAAAATAAAAAACTCAGTCTAAGGAAAATCTTAAGGTTTTCATTTTAAGTGATCCACTGTTCTAGAAGTTTAGTATTTTGTTTAAAATGTTTATGCTCTGTATTCCACCAAGTCTAGTTTTAAAACAAAACAAACAACAACAAAATACTTCTGTAACTTGGAGTTTAAGGTGAAAGAAACCAACTACATGGTTTGAAAATATCACACTTTTCATCTCTCTTTTTTTAAATTTTTAAGTCAGAACAGAAATTGTATGGATTTAGTGTAAGTCTTAGGATCTCACAAGTGTCAGTATTTCACTCTCCTCTATATCTTGATAGCAATAACTTGAAACAGGATCTCAGTAGCTCAAGCAATATTGGGCTCTGAGAGTTGGTTAAAAATTATTTGGCTGAGCGCCTGTTGCTGAGGGAAGAACTAATCTCGAGCATATTTTTGGAGCCAAATATCAAATTGTTTGTGCTTAGCAACACAGCACCAGTCTTGCCCTTCAAAATGATCGTAAACCAAATGCCAGAAATGTTCTGGTTCTGACTACAGAGTTCTATTCATAAATGACAGGAGGCAAGAGGCCCTCCTCGCTTTCAGAAGAAAGGTCCTTTGCTTTCTTAGTCAATGGTAGGAAAAACCATTGTGGTTTTCATTGCATTACATAATTTTTAAGGTGATTACTTCAATAAGAAGTGCTCTCTCTATATATGTGTTTATAGATGCATTTTTTTTAAACACTGGAAAATTTCTGAAAGTAGTACAAATCTTGTAATGTCAAGTAGATGTGGGAAAAAGGGAACTTACAACATTCCCTCCTTACATTGCTCTACTTTGGCATCTGCATTTTTAAAATGTTAAAAGTGTTTGAAAATGTGTTGTTAACACTTAATATGGTGATAGTAGCTGATACCAAGGCAACTCTAACTCCACCCAGATAAAAATAAATCTTGAAGATGAGTTTCTGTGTCTCTGGGCAAATATTTTTGTGAATAGTAGAAATAGAGAAAGTTAAAAGATACCTGAGCTTTTGACCTTTACCAGTTTTATAGATATGTTTATAGTTACACATTTTTATTCATGCATTTTAGATAAATAACTTTGGAAAGCAATTGATTCTTCTTGTAAAAATCAAGTATATTCTCAATAGACTGAGAGACTTTTTTTTTTTGAGACAGAGTCTTGCTCTATTGCCCAGGCTGGAATGCAGTGGCACAATCTTGGCTCACTGCAACTTACCTCTGCCTCATGGGTTCAAGCAATTCTCCTGCCTCAGCCTCCCGAGTAGCTGGGATTACAGGTGCACGGCACCACATCCCGCTAATTTTTGTATTCTTAGTAGAGATGGGGTTTCACCATTTTGGCCAGGCTGTGAGAAACTTTTTAAGGTCTCTTTTGCGGCCAGCTGTTTGTCTACCTTATTTAATTCTTAATCTCGCTATCCAATATTTTTCTGTTTAAGTACTTTCAGCAAATATTAAATACTTGTTGTGACTTCAGTCTTCTCCTGTGGAAAAACACTGGTAATGACAAAAACACATATTTCAACCTAATATACAATAGAAACGGAATGCCAGCTATTCATGGAGGAGAAGAATAACCTTCTGTATTTAAAATAACTTATTTTGCTCTGTGTTTTAAAATCATTCTTCCTTAATCAATTGTAAGCATCTTGACTATAATTTATATACCTCAAGATAAATAATTCAGTAGCAATGATAACTGAAAACAGGATACATACAATGAACTTGCTAAATTACCATAAATTCTCATCGATTTCAAAAATAACTCTGTACTTTTTTCAGATTTTGTTAGAAGAATATTCAACAAAAATATTTATTCAATGAACACTTCAGATGTCAAGATTCTTCCCCATGTGGACAACAGTAACCGGTAAAGATTCTGCAGCCAGGCGTGGAGGCTCACGCCTGTAATCCCAGAACTTTGGGAGGCCGAGGTGGGCAGATCATGAGGTCAGATCAAGACCATCCTGGCTAACATGGTTAAACTCTGTCTCTACTAAAAACACAAAAAATTAGCCAGGCGTGATGGCGGGTGCTTGTAGTCCCAGCTGCTCAGGAGGCTGAGGCAGGAGAATCAATTGAACCCGGGAGGTGGAGGTTGAGGTGAGACGAGATCGCACCACTGCACTCCAGCCTGGGTGACAAGAGCAAGAAAAAAAAAAAAAGATTTTACACCTGGACTCTGTGCTCACCAGCAGAAGGGGTAACATGGCTTCTTAGGACAATCTTGCTTGACCATTTACTTCTTTGACACTAGGGATATTCTTAGATCAGCAGGTCCTTCCCTCCATATATCCATTTGAGGCTCATAGAAAGTCTGGGAGGCAGGGAATTTATGACAGGGAGCAGTATACTTTTTATCTAAGAAATTATTAATGTCACCGCATTCAAGTAATGGACACCCTCAATACCTTCAAGACCAAGGGAATTACATGATATGTAAAATTAGAAAACTGTCATCTACTAGTGGCTAGGTACTTTAATTACATTAAGCATGCAACAAGAGAACTCTTCAAATGAATCCCTCTCTCCTCTGTATTATTTCCAACCCTCGGATCCCTATTGCAGACAAAAGCTATGCTGCTATGTCCCTTCTGCAGACAAAAGCTATGCTGCTGAATGTCTTAATGGTTTGTTACCCCAACTAGCTTCAAGATACTGCAGGTCAAGGATAGCATCTTACTCTTCCCTGCATCTCCAGCACCTCTCAGTATGTTGGTCACATAGAAGATGTTTGCTGAAGAGTTGAATAAAAATATGTACAAGGGACACAATTAGCATTGTTTAAAAAAGATGTAACAAGATAGGGTAAAGGAAAGCTTTTGAGGATAAACCTTTAGAACAATCAATAATATCTTCTCCTCTGTTGGTTAGGTGCCCTTCAATCTCAGCCACTGAATCAAATACAACGTAATTACTATTCTGATATGTTCTTGAATCTAATATCCAATAACAAGATACATAGTGGATTTAATGATGTTTTTGAAAGGGCTTGAGGAGACAGGAAGGGGAATACACACACTAACTTTTAAAATGTATCTTAGTATCAGAAACAAAAAATATGTGAAAAAATGTGTGTCATTTAATCAAAGAAACATAGTATTTTAAACTACAGAGTTTACTCTGACTTGGTAACAAATCTTTATAATCGCTGACATACTCTGAGCTCTTAAGATGGACCAGGCACAGGATTATGGCTTTTACATGCACTGTCTTTTTAAATTTTCACAGTAACTAGTGATATAGGCATTTTGAGAAGTTTAATAACTTGTCCTTGATCAAAGACCTAGTATTTCGGATGCATAGCCATGTCCAACCCCAAAGCCCATGCTTTTCACTATTGTTGTACTCCATACATTAGCTTCCAAATTTATTTGCAATCCAAATATTAAAAGCAAGTCATAAGCTTAGTATGGCCAATGTGATACTAAGTATCCACTTACTAAACTTTATTTTCAAAATGTGGTTTTATCTCAGTTTAATGAACATTGCATGTTTTAATTTATACTTTCACATTATATAATAAGGGCGTGGTTACAGATATGTTAATTTCCTATTCTTCTTCACAATGATGGAACATAGCAGCAAATTAAACTGTTAATTTGCAGATACCCATAGGCCTTTGGTGTCTGAATAGAAATGAACACACCTACAACTGAGAGAGAAAGCATGTGAAGTATTCCAGTGAACAGAGACCATTTATTCAGTCACAGACACAGGAGAAAAACAACAATTAAAAAAACAATTTCTGATGAAAAGTTCATAAAAAGTTCACTCAGTTTAAGCATATATTCTACAACTACTTAAAATAAAGTTCTTCTTAAACATCAAATCTTTTTTGTTTTTAGATTTCTTCTGCCTGTATCAAATTAATAGGACACAGCATACTTTTAATTTGTTCTGGTTTCTTAGTGGGGCATTTATTAAACACATTAAAACAATAGTCTCAGGGTTTTACTGCTGATGTTAAAGTTCTGCTTTCCTACTTACCAAATGTGTAAGGCACATACTTTGCCCCTTTCTCAAATCTCCCAAATGGAGAATGATAAGAATACTTACCTCAATTAAACAAGCTATAACAAGTAGAGTGTTTAGAAAAGTGCCGGTACACCATAAGCCTGCAGTGAGTATTGGACTGTATTACCTCTGAAAGCTGCAGAATGGAATTCTCAAAGTTATATGTCCCTAAAATCCTCTTAAGTGACAGGAATGGAGAAATTACCAGTCTGTTTAAGAGAGCTTTTCTAGAGTCTGGGCCTATGTTTTTAGGACAAGACAGTTCAGCTTCAGCTTAAAATGAGAGAGCATGTCTGTGTCCTTACCCCTGGGTGCCAGGTTTCTTGTTCCCATCTTGAGACAAATAATTTTTGATGGAGAAGAGGCAGTCTCTTTCATTTCGATCTAAAAACCTTTTCTGGAGGAGGTAGACACTCTCCACCCCCGTTTTGAGAGTCATCTCATGCAGCTGAGAATGACTGGCTGAGTACAAGCAATTGTTCCTTCGAAGCAGTTTCAATTCTTATAACTTGTGGAGATATTCTTAAGTCCAGGAAATTTTGTGGATGGTGGATTTTTATTACAAAGGCCTGTGCTTCATAGGAACAAAATAATTCAAAGTCAGGAACCAGATCAAAGCCACAACTCAGATATGGCACCTTGAGAAGTTCATTTGTATTTCACTTGCATAAAAATCCTCACCACTGCTACCTGATTTTCACAAATCATTCAACAGTTATCCATGAAGCACCCAGTGTGTGTCTGGTCTCTGTGTCAGTCCCTGGCTTCATGTGTCTTTCCTTCTGTACCCCGACTCCCCAGCTCATAAGCACATGAAGTAAGAAAATGAAAATATTTTTCTGTCCTCTCTTCTAAATCACTTTTTTCAAAACAAACAGCTCTCACCTGCTCATCTTCCATCCAGTCAATCACGGGGGCCTAGAAATATCACAAATATTTTCTGGTTCTGTCCCTCCCCTCAAGCTTGCCAACATTATCACAGTTCAGAGCCTGCTCATCTTTCCCCCAAACTGCAGTTAGATCTCTCCACAATGCAATTCTGCACATTCCCTGTTAGAACCCTTCAATTATTTCCCAACCCATGCAAAATAAAATCTAAGGCTTTTATTAACACATTCAGGAACTCTGTGGCCTACGTTTCTCTAGACTAATTTTCCAGCAGTTGACTTCCAGTGCAAGTGAAAGCCTAGTGTCATGCCTGCATGATAGATAAATTGGAAGCTGAGGAGCCCAAATGTATAGACCATGCCATGAAAGGTTTATAGTAATGACACAGAGGCCCTATACTACAATGCTTGAAGCTGCCTCTCTACTGTCAGACAGACCGCTTGCCAGTCGTGAGACCTGGGGTAAAATGCCTTAATTTTTATGTGCCTAGAGTTCTCTTGTGAGATGAATATAAAAATTATCCCTATTTCATAAGATTTAATAAAGCGTTTAGCATAATACCTCATAACAATTGCAATTCAGTGGTGGTTATTATTATAAAGAAATGATGATTAACTTTATCTTAATGTTTAACATGTTCTGATAGTTACTGATCTATAGCTTTAATATGGAGGTTAGAGAATGACCCGGAAAGAATTGGCCACAGATGATTGAAGATAGTGATGCAGGAATAAAAGATGACTGCAAAATGTAAACCTGTAATAACAGGAAGAATGAAGTCACTGGTCTCATGGGAACTGATATGGGAGAAAAAAAACAGATCAAAAGGCTATTCATGTTTTGGACCTCTTTGCCAAAATGGAAATGAGAAATTTGGGAATAAAAATTAGAGCAATTCTAGCATCTAGTTTTAACATAATTCTTACCCCTAAAAAGAATCTATAACAAACCCCCAAGGCTGGGCGCGGTGGCTCACACCTGTAATCCTAGAACTTTGGGAAGCCGAGGCAGGCGGATCACGAGGTCAGGAGAATGAGATCATCCTTGCTAACATGGTGAAACCCCGTCTCTACTAAAAATACAAAAAATTAGCCGGGCGTGTTGGTGGGCGCCTGTAGTCCCAGCTACTCGGGAGGCTGAGGCAGGAGAATGGCGGGAACCCGGGAGGCGGAGCTTGCAGTGAGGGGAGATCACAGCACTGCACTCCAGCCTGGGCGACAGAGCAAGAATCCGTCTCAAAAAAATTTAAAAAAATAAATAAATAAATAATAATAATAGTAATAAAGAAACTCCCAAATGACAGGCAGCCATGCATTTCAAGTAGTCTTTTAATTGTTAAAATTTAAGTTTCCAACATGAACATAAAATTTTCAACTTAAAAGAAATGAGTTCCAAATTTGAGACAGGTAACAAAGGATAAAGACTACTAGGGGGTAAATTCCATCTCTTTAGAGATCTAGTACACAATTTAGCAATGTCCAATCAAGGCTTTAACTACTACATGTGAACACATCATCATTTCAAAATGTTACTTAATGATGCCAATTAACTGTACAATGTCTCTGCATAGCACATAACCCTAAAATGATTTGTGCAACGTTATTGTCAGTAAAACTGAACTACAGGGAATGCTCATATTCTATGTCAGTATATACAGAAATGGAATATCAATAATGTAATGTCTGTTGGTATTAGAAAAAAGTGAAAATTTTCATATTTTTCTATTTTCTTTTTTCCTCAATGGGATGCTCTTGTTAAAGATAGATCTGCATAGTAAGGTTTGTATAAACATTATTTAGCTAAGGTTAAAAGAGGTAATGTACTGATTCCAGCACAGATATTAAAACAAATTAGTCTGTAGGTAGGCAGTAATTATATTACTAACCATAGTTTTATTATATGGTTATATTAATTATATTACTAACCATCCTTTTATTCTTTCCCATTTGATTTTACACAGTGGGATGTTAAAGGTTGAATGTCTTTGGTATCTATAAACTTAACTGAAAGATGTATTTGTTTGTTTAGGTCTGCTGATTTTCATAATCATAATTTTACTCCTATAGATTTCTTGTAGGAGTACTATATACGATTTATCTTGCACTAAATTTTGTTATGTCATACAAATTAATAGGCTTTTATTTATGGAAAGCTACTATTAATCTGTCATTTCTTTTAAAATTACCAAAAAAAAAAGTTATAGCTTTAAATGTTGGAGAGTTTATATTTTAAAAGTTACATGCTAGAAAAGCTTATGTTGTATGAGTATGTTAGAAGTTACAGATAATTCATCTGTCAACTATATAACTCTCTAACACTACTTTTCTTTAATGAATAATATGAAATTTAGCAGTGAAAATGTAACAATGTGCTAATCCTAAATAAATCAACAAATTTAGAGATGTACCTCTAAAACAATTTAAATTCAACAGTGTAATTTTCCATTCGACTTTCACTTATTCATTCATTAAACAAATGTTTGTGTGTACCTGCAATGTATGAGACATTGTACTGAAGCTAGGCAGTGTGAGTTATCATATGGGATTATCTTTTAAATACTTTTGAGGGCAAAAAGAAAAGAAAAGGTGTGAGAAAAGACAAAGGGTTAATTCATTTAAAAATAACACTTGAAGACTATTTTCTTTGCAAGGCATAAAGTTGTCACCCTCTCAAACAGTAGATATTTCACATTTAGGATGCAAGACTCCAGTTCCAATAAAGCTGATTGCACAGCTGCTACCCTAATTAAACTGCTACATGAACTCTGAGCAATGTAGCATGGTAGCCGCATGCTTCTGCTTGCATGATGGTTAATTCCTTCCATCCTCATCAGTGATTTTCTGAGCTTTGAAATTCTGATGGTACCTAGGATATGAAGCATATTTATCTAACTGAAAAACAAATAATTAGATGTAACAAATGTGCAGAAAGTATGAATGGCTTTGTCACTTTATTGTAGCAGAGAATGAATGTGGGAGAAATTAAAGCTGATGCTAGAACATATGCCTATTTTTTTTAGCTGGAAAATTTCAAGGTTTATGTACCTTGGGCTTGAGAAAGAAATGGAATTTATTTTTTATGCACTGATATCTCCTTTTTTTTGTTTGTTTGTTTTTTTGGAAGAGCTCTCTTATGAATGAATGGTATGTAAATACAGCAGAAATGTAATTATATATTTTCCTGACCCAGTTCCTAAATAATAGATATCATTTCAGAAGTGCCCCTAATACCTGACCTTTTGCTCTAAGCCATATCAAAGCACACATCTAGTCTACTTTTCACTCTCATTCCTAGCCACTATGACAATACTATTCAGATAAAACTTCTGGTCCTCTACTTATATGACTCATACCAACTTGACCTTAGGATAGTGACTGACTGTGCCTATCCAGGTTCATGCTGTTTGTCCATTATTATGGTTTTGTGAGAAAAGGCAAAATTTCTAGGTAAAGTGTTATGATGACGAATAACCCACTAGGAAACCAGCTGACCCTTTCATTTGCCATCTCATCACTTCAAACAGCTCTCCAGAACCTGCAGCCAGCACAGACCAAAGTCAGGTTTGTCTCTTCTTCTGTTGAGGAACAAAGGTTGATTCCATATCTTGGCTATTGTGAATAGTAATGCAATAAACATGGCAGTATTATATAAAAATATCACAGATAGCCCTTAAATATGTATAACTATGATGTATCTATCCAAATTAAAAATTAAAATCTATTTTTAAAAGTTAAGTTAGAAAGCTCATAGTTCCTGGCAAACTACTACCTTTCTTGGCAAAAGAATTTGATATCTCTTAAATGTTTTCTGCCTAATGCTGATAGATTGTATTTACATATTCCATTAATGACAACAAATAAAATTACACCAAAACATTAGCATTATTTATTTCCAGGTGTGCCTCTCAATATAAATTACTCCAAAATTCACAAAACCAAAATCAATGTGGAATTGTACTCAGGGATGCAAATGTAGCCCAGTGAAGCGTTTGCCCACTTGTTTGGGATTATTTAAGCACAATTGGAAAAAGGTGCAATGTATGCCTAAAAATTCCATAATAAAGGCCAGGCACTGTGGCTCACACCTGTAATCTCAGCACTTTGGGAGGCCGAGGTGGGCAGATCATGACATCAGGAGATCGAGACCATCCTGGCTAACATGGTGAAACCCCGTCTCTACTAAAAATACAAAAAATTAGCCAGACATGGTGGCGGGAGCCTGTAGTCCCAGCTACTCGGGAGGCTGAGGCAGGAGAATGGCATGAACCCAGGAGGCAGAGTTTGCAGTGAGCCTGCTCTCCAGCCTGGGCAACAGAACGATACTCCGTCTCAAAAAATAAAAATAAAAAATAAAAATTCTGTAATAGGAACTTTTTAATGTATGATATTATAATGTAAAAAGACTAGATGTCAAACAAATTATGTGATGGGAAGGAATTAAGGGAGAACTTTAGACTAAGCAATAGAGCAGCACCTGTTTTTCACCACAAATCTGTTACGTGTATTGCTCAATTGTACTGAATCCATATTGGATCCTGGTGGCTATGTAATAGTCTCTTTCTTGGATAAACTTTTGTCCTCTCTTATGGTTTATTAATGGTGTACAGAACAGCATTGAATAGTGATTATTTCCTATGGCTTCCTAGATATCTCTCTCATAATCACCTTTGAATGTTCTAAAGATCATTCTTAGATAGAGTATAACTAGATACCAATCATAGTGGAAATCAAGTAGACAAAATTTAAAAGGAGTCTTAATTGAAGGTCATTTTATTGTCCTCAGATAGTATTAATCTTATTTAAAACAAGCCTGTCGCTGAGCAGAGCTCAAAACACCAGAGCCCTTTGCCAAATGTGATTTTTTACAATAGGAGTGCTGGCAGTTGAGAGGAGTATTCTGTCACACTTGAGAGAATCCGAGTCCCTGAAGATTTATATGAATGCTTAGCTATTATCGAACCATCTCTTCATAGATGACTTAGTAAATGTCTGTTTTTGCATCAGATAATGGCTTACAAGTTAATCTGTTGCTCTCCGTTACACACACATACACCTTCTTCCCAAACAGCTCATAAGGTGAAAGAAAGACTCAGATTTCTGACTGTGTAATTGATAGTATCACATGGACTACCTGCTCATCATCTGCTGGTCACATTGGCAGAGTTGACAGTTTTGGAGACACTGAAGACAGTGCATATATTAGGAAATTAGCAGTTTTCTGATATGAGTTTTCTTGTAATTTATAAATTATATAACATTTATTATTCCCTCATATTTTATAATATTTAATA
Organism: Macaca fascicularis; assembly: GCF_037993035.2. Taxonomy (NCBI): domain Eukaryota; kingdom Metazoa; phylum Chordata; class Mammalia; order Primates; family Cercopithecidae; genus Macaca; species Macaca fascicularis. The sequence goes on along the minus strand of NC_088379.1, from coordinate 95,300,065 downwards.
ATAGAACTGACACATATATTCATTTTAAACTCAGTTGTGTATAATAACTATCATAGCAACCCTTGAGTGCCTCCCATAAACATCTTGAATATATAGGGACTGTGGTTAGCTCCAACAAACTTTTGGTTAGAATTCATTGTGTTGATACATAGACATGTTTTAAAGGCAGTTTCAAGTCAAAGCTCTCAGCTGTGAATCCAGCACACCTTAAAAAGTGACACATTTGTCACTGGATTCCAGCCTCTCAGATTACTCACACACATCCTTTTTATGTAAAGATGACATTGTTCTTTCCTGATATATTGCATTCCTCATGAATTTCTTATAAGCCATTTCAGCATGACTGAAATAAACATCAATATTTTAAACTTTTTCATTCCATCAAAAATATTGTATGCAGAGATATCGCTGTAAGTGTGCATACTTGTGCTTAAGAGGCTAGGGCTGAAGAGAAGTAATCAACCAAACCACTGGTGTAAATGTGCGTGACATTTTTAATGACTAGAAATTGAAATAATTCCAACAAATAAATATATTGGCAAATTCAGATTACCTTAGACTAAGATAAAAATCTTTTCCTGGTACTATATGCCTTATTTTATTGAATGACTACCTGGCTCTTTCTATTATATATGCAGAGTTTATATCTCTGGTCATCTTCGTAAATGGTGCCTAAAAGATAATTTGAAGAATAAGTGACCAGCAATAAGAACAAATGTCTATACAAAATCACCCTTCAGCTGGATATAATTCACTGTTTCGAGTTGTTAATAACCTGTAAGGATGACAGTAGCTACTAGTTGAATAAACCATTATGTCTATTATTAGAACACTAGATAGTTTATAAGTCCAAACAATGCATAAAATACCTATCTCACATTACCATTGTTTAGGTTACCAGTTAATTGTTCTCTCCAATTATTCCACTTAATTTTTTGCTTGCCCATTAGCTAAGTGTCAAGAAAATGCTAGACATGTATTGAAAATGCTAGACAAGTACACTTAAAAGCAGGTCAGGCACAGTGGCTCTCACCTGTAATCCCAGCACTTTGGGAGACTGAGGTAGGCGGATCACCTGAGGTCGGGAGTTCGAGACCAACCTGACCAACATGGAGAAACCCCCGTCTCTACTAAAAATACAAAATTAGCCAGGCATGTTGGCACATGCCTGTAATCCCAAATACTGGGGAGGCTGAGGCAGAAGAATCGCTTGAATCCGGGAGGTGGAGGTTGCATTGAGCCGAGATTGTGCCACTGTACTCCAGCCTGGGCAACAAGAGCAAAACTCCATCTCAAAAAAGAAAGAAAGAAAGAAAGAAAACAAATGCACAATTTGTAAATATTATTTTTATATAGTATGTCATCTAGGGCTTCTAAATGTATTCTTCTTATAGGCCTAGGTTTGTAATAACGTTCATTTAGTATTGAGTAATTTAAAATATAATATTTTATGAAATATAATAATTTCTCTTAATTCTTTGAAAATATTAAATTAAAAGGGAGTAGCAAACTCTGCATTCCACGTTTCTGTCCCAACATTTAATTTTAGCAATTTTGTAGTCTGCCTAACAAGCAATCCATCATTTACTGTTTAGAAAATAGGGAATGTACACAGAGGCCTTTCAGTTTCCCTGAACGCCATAAAAATCCTGTTGCTTCTTTACTGCCCCCCTTTGTCAGGGGTTCTGAGGAAATGTTTTTTTATCTTAAGTCTCAGAAAGCATTCAGGAGAATATTTAAACTTAAATCCTTTTAAAACTTATGTTCAGGACAAAGTAACGTTGTATGCATTGGTGTCATATGTATTTAAATTTTGAAATTTTTAATATTGGCAAAATAAGGTTTCAATTTTAATTTAAAATATTTAATATTCTTAAATCTTTAAATATATTACTTACTATATTTAATATATCTAAATGGTCACAATTGTCCCATGCTAATAATCATAAAAAATCTTACCTAATGGTCATATAGGTATACTTAATGGAGTTTTGGGGGGTATTTTTGTATATTAAAAAATTCATATATTTGCCTTAGTAGAACTGGTTAAATGGAAGTATAATATTAACAAACATATTCAGTTATTTTATATTTGCATTTGTGATAATTATATTTGAAACAAACGTTCAAAATTTTCCAATGAATTTCTTTTGCATTTGCATATTTGTGCCTTTTTATTATAAAAGTAGGTGGCTTTTTAGTTCCACTGCGTAAGTTTCAACATAGGTCTACAAATAGTGCATCTTTTTGAAATTAATCATTATAATCACAAATTGAAATTGCCTGAGCTCCAACTGGAGCCTAAATGGATGACTGAATCTTATTATTCAAAACCCCCTATTGCTACCCAATATGGCCACACAAGAGAGTACACAAAACCCATCTGATTCAGCCTCAGTGACATAAATATTTTAATGGTTTTGTTGGAATCTGGAAATGGCGCTCTCCACAGCTGATGCTTCTTCCTTTGACTCTCATTATTATTTCCTTTACAAATTAATTAATAAAAACTTAGATGGTAAATTAGCACTTGATGAAAACTTACATAGCCTTGACATTTTGATTATGTGAGTGAGCAAAAATACTAGGAGAAACAAAAATCCTAATCGTGTTCAGGAATACCCACAAGGTAACAAATATATTTTTAAACTTTAAAAACATTTATTATTCATGGTAAAACATGTTGTGTGATTTAAATAAAATTTTTATTATTTGCTTTAACTTATTTCCAAATGAAAAAGTAAATGTTTACCTATCTGTTCTAAATGGTAATCCTCATGATTAAAACAGCAATTTGTCATATTTCAGTTAAAAATGATCTTTTATTATTAGTTATAGGACATAAGTTTCTTCATTGACTGAGGCGATGTTTCAAGTGGATAAATCTGTTAAAAAAAAATTGTGGTAATATTCTGTTAAATTCTCATACCAGCCAATTTGTTTGATATTCAGAAAAAATCTAAGCACTGACCAAAAACTCTACCTGCCTTCTCAGCTGTATCCTCTTGGACTTAAAGGGGACTGGGAAAGTTATAAAATGGTTCATGATAGTCCATCAACATCCCAAGAATAAAAACAGATGTTGTACTGACAGCATCATATGATCATATGCATGTGAGTAAGAGCATATTCATATTGCCAAATCAGTTGGAATTTTTCACGGTTGAAAGTTAAATGAAATGCTTAGATGCATGAGTCATTGGAGTTAAAGACAATTACAGCCAGATTTATGGCTGTGCTAAAATAAAGCTAGTTAGAAAACAGACCAAATTCCATGACGATACCAAGTCTGACTAATGATTCACCTTAAATTTCAGAGCAACATTTATCCTCACTTCTTTGTTTGTCTATTTGACAACTTGCCCTTATCCATTAAGTAGCTAGGAGGAAAGGGAAAAGCACTACGTGGGTGCGTGACAAAACACTGAGATTGATTTGTGACTTTGGATAATTCCTGGATGCTGTTATCTGTTTTGGCATAGAGATGGATCTGTAACTGCTAATAATTGCGACTGTTACCATCCCAGAGGTCATTTACTTAACCCAGGTATTTCAGACCTGACAGCTCGAGGATAAACACGATTTTCCTCCATCGCTAACTTCATCTGCAGGGCCTAAGCGTCCTTCACAGTCTCCCCAGTGATTTATTGGCATCTCCAAGGGTATCTCAAATGTGCTGAAGAACAAATCTGCTCACTTTTATCCGCTTGGTTTTCCTTTTTGAAATCTGCTGCCTTAAAATTACTAAGGGAGGAATCATACTGCTGCTACCCTTGCCAGTGACCTCGCGTCTTGTGCCCTGAGTGTTCCAATTACTACAATCAAAACAGAAGCGTTAGCAGTTACTGCACTGCTCTCTCTGTGGACGTCAGGTCTGACTCAAAGAGCCAGGCTGGGGAACAGCCATTTCCATTCTTGTACCTCTGCAAGAGGACTTCCATGTTCCGTAGACTCCCACCTCTCATTTTCTCCCCAAACAAAGCATCATAAATTAGACAGCATGTAATGGGAAGGAAAATCCATTAGCCATTTGGGTTCAGTCAGACAAGCCAGCTCATGGAAAGTTTATACAGGAAGGTCACGTTTCAGGTGAGATCAGGAGGATGAAAGGGTCCAGCTGTGTGATGAGAGAATGTTTGGGAGTGGGCTTATTAGAATGTGGAACAGAGGTATCCAAGGCAGGACAAACTTGTATATGAAGGTTTTAAGGGTGTGAGAATCTGGCATATTTTATGGCATAAAAGAGTCCTGAATAGCTAGAATATGGTGAATGTGAGAGGAGGTGAAGGCTGGAGATAGGAAAAATTATTCCAGATCTTATAAGCTATAGTGAGAAGTTTGCATATTATATATAGACTCATGGGAAGTCATTGGATTTTGTAAGAAGGAGATTAACATTATCCTATTTATGTTATTTGTAATTTATAACCCCAAATGTGCCAGATACAAACAAACCAGAAATAATAATAACGAGAAGAAAAACAACAATAGCAATGGAACTGTGGTGATGGTTTTGGTCACAAAATGCATATATATCTATTTTTCACAATGTAAAAATATTTCATTATTTCAAATTTTAACATAAATGTCAGTGTGCATTAGTTTATAAATCTTGAAGTTTATTGGGGAATATTGTTGAGCATGGTATTTATTGCATGGTCACAACTTACTAATGGGAAACATCTGAACACCTATTGAGTTAATGCATGCACATTTTTATTTTCCTGGAATACTGAGAAAAGTTGTTAGATAATGTCTTGATAGCTTCTAAGTCATGGCTCAAAAATGAATATGGAATCTGCTAATTGGAGTGGACTCAGGTTCAGCCAAGTTCTCAAAAGCATTTGCTTTCATAGATGTCTTCAAGAAACAAGGAGTTTTGAATTTAAATTGTGAAGTGTCTATCTTAGAATAGAGAGATTTAAAATCTGACTGTATTTTGTTAAAAAAAAGTCTATATAACTGTATTATATAAAATTATTTATACCACAGTTAAAAAAAGAAACCCATCCTATTTGTGCCTAAATATGTGCCTGCTTGTAGCATGAAAACTATTTGTTGAGGGTCCTTAGATCCTCAGAGCATGCTATAAAAGTAGGTACAATTGTTCTTTCTATATAAGCCTCTTAAGATAACAGATCATTGCCAGAAATACAGCGCATAGTACAAAATTACCTTGCTTTACTTTTGCCACAAAAAACAATTTCTTTTGGCTTTGAGCAATAAAGGCCAATGATTTTTTTTCCCTCTCAAAATATCTCCCTCCCTCTCCATAAGTTTTATATTTGTTCACAAAGGAATATTCCAATATCGGATGTTTTTGTCTGTGTCTCTTCCTGGAACAAGTAATAATTAATCTCTTTGGGTTTGTATGTCAAGTGGAGTGGTGGGGATTGGGGACAGGTGATAGTTGTCTAGGGACTTAACTTCATCTCTATAGGAGAGTGGATAGATGCTGTGTAAGAAAAGCTCTTGAAAAGGGAAATAAAGCAGTCACTTCCCCAAGGCTTCCACGGTGGTCAGACTCCTTGATTGCTTTAGATTAGTTCCGGTTTTTGTCCTTCTGAGGCCACCAGATTGGATGGATAGACATTGCCCTTGCTGTTCTTTTGGCATACCTACTTGTACTTTAGGGAATAAAATGCTTGTAATAAGCTAAATGCTTTCTCAAAGATCACCGAAGTATATAACACATGGCAAATAGAAAGAGAAATGAAAGAGATGGTATCATCAGCATAATTTATAAAAGTGCCTTACAGCAAGATCCCATGGGATATGGCTTTTTAAAAAAAAATCTACCTAATCTTTTCATCGAACTCCTATTCAGGATTCATCATGTTGAATATGACTTAGAGACCTAGAAAATTGTTTCCACCTTTTTAATTTATTCACCATCGTTTATGGAAGTTTTCAAGGACATTTACTTACCTACCTCAGTTAACAGATTGTACTACTTAGGAAGTCTATAAATATGAGCTTAAAGAATTTTCTGAGTTTTAAAATAATTTAAATTCTGTAGAATGTTAAAACTAAAAGAGGAAAAAATTATTCAATTCCTCAGTTGAACCTAGCAATTTATCTTTTCACAGTGTGCTCAAGTATAGTTTCTGAAAAGTAAAGGAGATTGTTTTTATACAAAAATAAGCACATTTCAAAGATTTTATTCAACTAATTAATTAATAGTGGAGCCAATAAGCTGGTAAGACTGGTTTAAAGGAATATCTGAGGAATAAAGATTTATAGAAACAGTGAGTCAAAGGAATTCTAAAAAGAATTGGCTAATAGATATAAATCTGATAAATATTTGATTAATAATAGCAGTAACCTATGGAATTATGTTTTCTACTGAGCATAAATGTACAAGTTAACATATAATGTGCAGATTTGGGGGCTCTAATAAAAAAGTTAATGGCAATGTCAAAATCAGGTGTTTTATCTTAGATAACTTAATAGTCATTGAGTGAGCCCCTTAAAAATAACATTTAAAGGACATGTAGTCATTCTCTTTCTTTATTTCCAAGTTTTCAGCAATTTTTCTCATGAGAATGAGTGCTAAGAAACTTTTGGCAGAGTGTGGTGGCTCACACCTATAATCTTGCACTTTGGGAGGCCAAGGCAGACCAATCACTTGAGATCAGTAGTTCGAGACCAGCCTGGCCAACATGGTGAAACCCTGTCTCTACTAAAAATAACCCCTGCCAAAAAAAATAGGAAGGTGTGGTGGCACATGCCTGCAATCCTAGGAGGCTGAGGCGCAAGAGACACTTGAACCCGGGAGGCAGAGGTTGCAGTAAGCTGAGATCCCACCACTGCACTCCAGCCTGGGCTACAGAGGGAGGCTCCATCTCAAACAAAGATAAACTTTTAAGATATAACAATAGAGACATCACATAGCCCACAAAACCACTTCCAAAAAAGCATTCTAGTCACCTGTAAGAAAGTATATGTATACACACACACATACACACACACATATATATACCCACACATATGTGTGATATAAACGTGTATATTTACACATATACTTGTGTGCATATGTATTTTTAACTCAAAATGTACTAGGAGTTAGATATGAACTGATTTTGGAGGAGGTGATATGCTGTAGAGAGATAGAACAGGAGAAAAGGAGTATTATGTTCTCTCTCCATTGTATTCGGTTTTTTTCTTTGTCTGAATTTTTAATAGAAGTCAGCCAGAAGATATTCGTTTCTGGGAAATGTGTTCAGATTTAAAGTCAAATCCAGAGAGAACTAGAGGCTTATGAGTAAATAAGTAAAGGTTATGTAGAGAAAGTATTCTTTTTCCTGTGTAAATTTGAATATTGGCCAGGTGCGGTGGGCACCTGTAATCCCAACACTTTGGGAGGCCGAGGCGGGTGGATCCACTGAAGTCAAGAGTTCATGACCAGCCTGGTCAATATGGTGAAGTCCCATATCTACTAAAAATACAAAAATTAGCAGATGTGGTGGCAGGCGCCTGTAATCCCAGTTACTAGGGAGGCTGAGGCGGGAGAATTGCTTTAACCCGGGAGGCGAAGGTTGCAGTGAGCCGAGACCGTGTCATTGCACTCCAGCTTAGGTGACAAGAGCGAGACTTCGTCTACAAAAAAAAAAAAAAAAATCCTTGAATATTTCTTGTAATTGTGTTCAAATCATACATTTATAAAAGTGTACCCCTAGCTGTTATACTTAAAAGGTACTTCTGAAATACACAGAGAAGATACAGACTGTTAATGAGTTCCACTAAACTTTTAGTGGTTTAGAAAATACAAATATTTTCTTGTTTTTCTGGAATTCCAGCCATTAATGTAAAACATTGGTTTCAACATAAATAACACACTGGTATGCACATATGGCTAAATGGGCCCCCACACATACAGACATGTTCTGAAAGACCACTTTTTAAAATTATTCAGTACTGTATATTGTGCATTCCTTCTTTATCCACATACTTAAGCTGCTGCGAGCATCCCATTGATAACACCAGTAATAAAATATAATAAAAGATGGGACCATCAGTAATGAGATTTGAAAGCCCGTTTTGCAAGAGAGTAAGGTCTAGAAGGTGGAAATCATTCTCTGTCTTGATTGATAGAGTCTTGATTGATAGAGTCACATGGGCTTTGCTAGAAGCCTGTGCTCTCAGGGAAAACTGCCTTTTTATTTTCTCCAGAGAAAAGCCTTTTTGTCAGAAATAGAAGATGTATCATCCAATGCATATGTAAAATTCTGAACAGCAGATAAAACAACATTTACTATTAATCTCTGCAAAAGGAGATATATTGAAATAATCCTCAAGTGTCCCTCTTTGGGTTTCTTTGTTATGTATTAAAGCAGTTATCTTTAGATACATAAGAATCACCTGACGATCTTATTTTTTAAATTCAGATTCCTGTCAGTTCACTCCCAAAGGTTCTGATTCAGTAGTTACTATATAAAGCCTAGGAATTTGCATTTACAATCAACACCTCAGGTGATAGCTATGCATGGTGTTCTTAATGCTCTACTACTATCTATGCATAAAAGGAAGACAAATTTTTTAAAACTTGAAATGTGGTTTAAAGGTTTAATATTGAATAATATACATTTTTACCTATTTTAACAAATTATGATATCTTCTTGGGGCACTAGTATCTTTTATTTTGGATCTGAATCCTAATACTGGCTATGTATCACGTAGTCTAAAACAATTAAATGGAGTTAGTGGTTTCTTTCAGTAACTCTTGATTTTCTGTTTTTTTCCATTGGCATCTTACAAAATTTATTCATTTTTCCCTTTTTCACTTGGCATTATTTGTTACACAGTGGACAAAAGAACTGTAGAAAGTAGAGATGAGTGTGATGTTGTCCCTGCTCTTAGGTTCTCACAACCCAGGAGAGGACATTTGCTTATGCCAATCATCTCAAAACATGGCAGTTTATGCTGAACTCAATCCAACGGGAGAGCATTTGACTGAGCACATAGGAAAGAGAGGTTAGCTCTGTTGAAGGATAATCAACGAAGAACTCATAGGAAATGTGCGATCATTCATTGAATATTCGCTCAGCACTTACTAGGTGCATATATGTACTAGGATCTAAGGATGGGCTGATGAAGAACGCGGGTCCCTTTTCTCCTAGTGGACATGCAGACTGGCCTTTAAAAAAAAAAAGGTAACTGGGAAATGGATAAGGAAACTGAGTCAGTTCTTACTGCACAGTTTATTTGCTTTCGTTTGTATTTTCATTTTGACACAGTGCAATGTCATCCTAACGCATCCTCCAGAGTGAGGGGTGGGGTGGATAACACTTTAGTTGGCATTTCTGTAGCCAGGAGCCAGGATCTTTCTCCCATAATTGCAGTAACCTTGGAAGGTACCCTCTCGGTAGATTTGTATAGCACCCTGGCTAATCAATTATCAGGTTACTTCTTGTCTCACTAAGCTTTAACACCTTACATTTATGAAGCACTGTAAATATAACTTTAGCATCTTGATCACAGCAAGCACCTGATTTATATTTATTTTATTTTATTTAGCTCAAGTGAAATCAGATCAAAGAAATACATTACAGGTCATAAAATATGTGCAAATTTCATAATGACCTCCTTTTTTAAATGTGCAAAAAGAAGATTGTTAAGGCATATTCCAGAGCCTTGGGGGGTGGGGCTGTGTGTGTGTGTGTGTGTGTGTGTGTCTTTTGAGAATATCTTTATATCAGAAAATTTGACTGAGAAGCAATCTTCTTCTTAATGGTTCTTTTTTCTCTTTTGAAAATAAAGTACTAAAAATACTTAAAGATGCAGAACAGCAACCTGTCCCCAGTGAGACTCTCGTTTAATTAATGTGGTGATCTATGTAGAGAAAAGGGACAATTGCAAAAGTCCCTCAATAATTATCTAACCACAGGCTTTAGGTAATCATAGCAGAAAGATTTTCAAGACACAAAACACCCTGGAAAATTTGACCTCTTATTTTGATTCAGGCCTTTCATTTCTTAAATCTTTTCTTTCATGTCGATGTTTATGCGTGACAAAGTCAGCCTAATGCCAGATTAATCCCTGGAACTCAAAACATTACTGAATTCACAGTTGAAGGATTTTAATATAATATACCAGGGTTTAAAAATCCTACAGTGAGAATAACAGGACTGAAGAAAAAAATTAAGAAATGCTCAGGTAGAAATAAAGAGAGAAATTTAGAGAAAATAATAAACCATATTCAAAATAAGTATTAAGCATTGGCAAACAAAAAAATAGTATCAGACAATTACATGTTCCATTTGTAAAGATGACTATTAATTAGTGGTCTTGCAAAACATTGGAGAAAACTTGCTGAACCATCACATTCATAAATATTAAAACCATCCATTAGCGAAAATCTCTTTACTAAACTTCACAATTGATAGTCAAATAATGTTCCGTTTTTCTCCATTGCAATAAAAATTAAAGGCTTTAGGTTTCAGATCAGTCTCTGGGCCTTATTAATTCAGTCAGCCAGAAGCCACATGGAAATATTTTGTTTTTGTTAAAAGCCAGCTTGCCCTCATGATCTTTTAAAATCTTTAAAAAATGTTCCATCAGCCCTCTCCCTGACTTGAATTATGGCAGTGCTTTCTAAACTGGTAAACTCAATCTCCTTGGTGTGCCTCAAGATAGAGTGCATAAACCCTCCTTAGAAATTGAGCTCTCAATTCTAAATTGCACTCTTCTTCATGAGAGCAAGCGAGAATGCTTTGCTTTGTATTAAGTGGTCACAATATTAAGTATAGCCATAAACAGCACTGTATTTTCTAAACACCTTATCTCCTTTTAATGACTGACATAAATTAGGTCATAAGTATACAAATGCATATCTGTTGTATTTTTCAGCACCCTGTGGTTTTTTTTTGTTTCTTTTTTCGGAGTTATTTTTCTGCTTTTGGCAGCCTTTTCTCTCAGGTGCCTTGTGATCCACAGTGGTGTGTGTTCACACTAACCAAAGCAACAGTCTTACCTGCCAGAAATAGCTGTGACATTTAAAGAGAAGTCCAGGGGAAGGCACAGTGCTTAACATCCAAGTCTGAAGAGCTAATAGGGAAATTGGGACATCAGCTACAGAGAGATTTAGGGGAAGTAACATGCAGGTTAAATATTTTATGGAAATGATTTCTGTTCTGTATAAGATTACAATTAACACATGTCAATCTGTTTCATTAATTTGTTAACTCATCTATTATGCTATGCCATGAAGAAAATAAAATGGAAGTTCTTTACTTTTTTGAGATGGAGTCTCACTCTGTCGCCTAGGCTGGAGTGCACTGGCAGGATCTCAGTTCACTGCAATCTCCACCTCCCAGGTTCAAGCCATTCTTTTGCCTCAGCCACCCGAGTAACTGGGACTATAGGTGCGTGCCACCACGCCTGGCTAATTTTTGTATTTTTAGTAGAGATGGGGTTTCACAATGTGGGCCAGGCTTGTCCCAAACTCCTGATCTCAAGTGATCCTCCTGCCTTGGCCTCACAAAGTGCTGGGATTACAGGCATGAGCCATCGCGCCCCACCATAAAACTGAAGTTCTAAGCTTCAGTTTAGATGCTCACTAAATACTTGTTTTGCAATACCTGACTGTAACTGGCAGAAATATGTTTTGAAAGTCTTCATTTTCCAGGTATGCCAGTGAAATATAGGGACATTATCTACTATGTCAAATTATAATGATTTATCAGTGGCACATGAAAGTGGCCTCACGTTTCTTAATCAGTGATATACCATGATATACCATTATATCATGCCACCTTTTAATGTAATATGTTTATATCTTTCTTTAGATGTAAACATTCATTTAGTTCATCACTGTGGTTTTCATAGTTACTCCAAGGAACCCTATGAATTCCTTCAATGTACTCAAGTCTCCTGCCCCAGGGAGAAAGGGAGGGATGAGCAGGAATCACTTTAATCTATTTACACAGATATTTTCTTTTCCATTTAATTTAAAGGATTTTTTTTTTTACTTAATGAATATGCAGTGATGGTGGTGATGATGATGATGATGATGATGATGATGATGATGATACAAAGGTTTAAATGATTAGGTAGTCAAATCTGGGCTGGAATTGTAATACTGTTTTGACTTTTAATCTTAGAGAAGCTCCAATCTGCTTATTTTCTGGACATAAACACATGAGAACAACAACACAATTCTGTTATCTGAATGTTGTTATGTTGTTTGAAACATTCAGTGACTTTCAAATGTTGTATTTGCCTAAGAAAATTCAACAGAGTCAGACATTTTCTTCCAGGTTAAATTCGCTAAGTCTGCTACGAAAATAAATTTTCTGCACTGGCCATTCTGATCTAGCGGATGTTCTAATAAAATCATCTTTGTGCTGCCTACAACTTCACTTCAAAGATGAGATACCTGGGTACTCCACACCAAATTATAGTTTGAGATCTGAAAAATGGGATAGGAAGGCACAGCTCAAAGAAAAAAATACTAGCACTGGAAAAGATAGGACTAGTGAAGATGAATCATTCTCTGGACTTTAAATTCAGAGATATCAAAGTTAAGAAAAATTAGGAGGAATAAAAAAAGAGGGTAAGAAAAACAATAAAAGTTTATATAGCAAGAGGGTATAAAACAAATACAATATTTTTCAGAAAAATTAAATAAAAATAGATTTACATAACATTGTTTTTAATCTCAAAGATCAAATTTCAATTTTCATCTCATTTTAAAACCCATATGCACAATCTCCTTTATATACATCAGTTGGGTGGCAAAGTGACTTTTTTCTTGTTTCCAAATACAGTTACTTTTCAATTTTAATTCTATGATTTAGGAATTTGATAGCAAGTCAGTTGGCACACATATATGTTATTACATGTGTGCTTTAGACTTGGTTTTTAGTTAATGTAACATGACAGGGCCACCTGAATTATTTGTTTACAAACTAGCTAGAAAGCCACCAGGGAAGAGAAACCCTGGCAACAGAATGGTCTGCAGCAACAGTGCTTTTTTGTTATTGTTATCTATGGGATTGGATGCCATTACTACTGTAAAACAGTTCACAAGAACTCGATCTATGGGAAAGACTCAAAACTTCTTTGCCTGTTAAAGAAAAATCAGGATATTGGGCTGGTTAGTTTAACTAAAAAGTGATGATACTCAGATTCTGCTTGCATGCACTGCTTCTCACCAGTTGTTTTATTTCTTTCTAATTGATATTTTATCTTATTTTTCAGATAGTCCATTATAAAACTCTTCTACTTCCGTTAAAATCACAACTACACAACAGCAACTAAAACATGCTTTGGCATAAGACTGATACGGTTTTGAACCCAGCTTGACTATCATATTTGTTACTTTAGGCAAAACACCTCTGACATTTTTATCTTATCTTCAGTAAAAAGGGGTGATTAACTGTTTTACAAGAGTATTCAATAAACAGATATAAATTCCCTCCTTTTCCTTCCTTTCCTTTCTTCATCTTCAGCATCTGAATGCCATAAGCTCATTTTAGTTCTCTGGACTCATGTTAACATGTCCCACCTTTCCCAAATTAAAAATCACCTCTGTTCTTGGCTCCATTCTTTTCCTCTCTTTTGAGACAATTCTCTGTCAACCAACCCCGTCTCTGCCCTGTATCGTGAAACTCTGCTCCTACTACATTAACAGTCTCTTGGTTTCTTTAAAAAGGAAGACAACACAATTAAAGAACAGAAGCAAAAACTCTACTCAAATCCCCAATTGTTACCCTCAAAATTGTCCCAAACCCAACTTTCTCGTTGCACAACTCTTTGTCAAAATGTTTTCTACCATCACAGTCTTCAATGATCCTTCTTGTTCCTTTAGCTCCTGAAATCTGACTTCTACCTCCATCTTTTTTGGGCTATTCAACACACTTAGAGAAAAAACACATTTTTGTTAAACAGGTATGTATCTCTGAAGCATAAAATACATAGTACTGGAAGTGCACATGTGTGGTTCTTTCCATTTTTTGTCAGCACTTGAAACTGACAAGTAGTAGTACCAATTACTTAGTGAAAGACCTTTTTCATTTCATTTCTGAAATGTTGTTATTTTCCTTTTTCATCTTCCATCTCTGACTACGTCTCCAATTTTTCTTCTTTGCTGCCTTCCTTCCTAAGAAAGTTCTTCATGTGATGCCATCTTGTTTTTCTTCACTGGCCTCTTTTTCTCACTTTAATTTTATGAACTCTGATGACTTTTTCAATTACCTCTATAGTGTAACTCCTCAAAATATATATTTCTGAAGTCTCTCAACTGTAATCCCTTATTTTCAACATATATTTATGGAGGCATCTCAGACTCAACCTATCTAAAATATGACTTATCTCCCTAAAATCTACTTTGTTCTTTTTTTCTCTACTGCTAATAATTATCTTCCTAGTTGGTCAAGCTCAAAACCTAATCATTTTTACCCGTTGTCCCTCTGTCAGCTGCCCACATTCAAGCGGGGTCTCATTTCTGCACATTTTACAAGCAAGTCAGTAAGTGCCTTTTGTTTGGGATTAGCTTTTTATATAGTGAATAGCCTTGGAAGATACAAATCATTTATCCTTCTGAAACAAAAGGCAGGTGTGCTGGCAGCCTTGGATAGAGGTAGTGCCTCTTTCTGAAGCAAAGGGACATCTTTACTGGCCATTATAAAATATCCATGTTTCCTAAGCTCTGGGTTCCTCTTTTCTGATGCAACTCACTGAGCACATAGGTGTCACTTGAGGTTTTCCATGGGAATTGGGGCTTGAGGAATCAGTGCAAGAAAATCATGATACTCTTGCTAAGGCTATTACTGTGAATAGTAAAGTCAATTGTCTCTGACCTAGCACTATTGTGTCTTTGCCCAGCACCCAAAGAACTGGCAGGCTTGCAAGTAAGACAGAATGTTAGACTTTTCACAGTTCTTCTGCTTATAAGTACTTGTTAAAAGCAATTAAAACACAACTTGTAGTTTGCACCTATAATTTTGTAGCATTTGCTTCTTATCTATGTCACTAGGATGCACTTAGGATGCAACAGACTCATCTATCATCTATTACTCAAGTTTTTGGCTGTATTCCTAGGCAACAGAGAGAAGGGAAACAAAGAAGAGGACCTGTGCACAGTGTGAGAAAGGCAAAACACTGAGCTTAATTGCAGACTTGAAAGTAGCTAGCAAATGAAGTAAGGCAAAAGGTTCCTTTTTTGTTTTGTTTTGTTTTGTTTTTTTTGAGATGGAGTCTGCTCTGTCACCACTCTGGAGTGCAGTGGTGCTATCTCAGCTAACTCCAACCTCCACCTCCTGGGTTCCAGCAATTCTCCTGCCTCAGCTTCCCAGGTAGCAGGGACGACAGGCATGTGCCACCATGCCCAGCTAATTTTTGTAATTTTAGTAGAGACAGTGTTTCACCATGTTGGCCAGGATGGTCTCAATCTCTTGGCTTTGTGATCCACCTACCTTGGCCTCCCAAAGTGCTGAGATTACAAGTGAGAGCCACTGTGCCAGCGAAAAGTTTCCATTTTTTAAATAGTTGGGTTTTTCGTTTCAAATCTTTCCAAAAAAAGGTTTTTTAAAAAAATAAAATTAGCAATAAGATGAAATACAAGAACAATGTAATCTTAAGACAATATATGATAAACATTTATCAAAATACTTATATTTTCAAAAGTGCTTAAAATAATCTGGCACATAGTAGATGTTCAGTAAATATTTGATATTATGACTGTGCAGGGGTCATTGCAGGCTACTTTATGTGTATCATTTCATTTAATACAACACCACTCTGAAAAATGTTTTATCATTACCATTTTTCAGTTGAAATATTTACATTGCTCAAGATCTCACTGGTACCATCTACTCATAGGTCAATCTGCCACCAAATCTCATGCTCTTAAATGCCCTTTTTCTCCTGCACTTCCAACAAATAGTGTACTGTATACAATTGTTGAAGGGAGGGGACTGTGATACAAAATATTTAGAGTGATTGTGTAGCCACAGTTTCAGTTTCTCAAGGAAGTAATAGAATTAAGAATCATCCTCAATATATATTCTTCCAACACACACACACACAAATACCACAAGCCCACTTGAATGCACCCCACCTACACATTGCAACCGTAGAGACAATTGCAGCATTAAATACAGAATATTTTGTGTGTTGTTTGTTTGTTCTCCCTCTGCTACAAAAATCAGAGCTTCTATTCAATAAACAGCAAAGGGAGATATAAATGAACCAAATTAAAGATGGAAAAATTGTTGAAAAAATTAAATACAGAACTAAGTATTGATTTATTGAGAGTTCAGTAATGTAATCCAGAAATAATGGATGCTTTAAAAGTAATTAAAATAATACATATAAACATTTAGTGCCTAGTTAAAGAAAAAGAAAAAACAATATTAGACAAAATAAAATATATTCATTTGATGTGATGAGGAAATAATCTTTTATTCTTCTTTAAATTCTCTGTGGAATAAGGCAGGGTTATAAATAAATAAACATCTGCCCCATGGACTTAATGGATCATTATGTTTTATTGTGGTAATCAAAATGAAATTGTTGGGAGGGATTAGTATCTCTAGTATAACACTAAGAAAGATAAGGCCTGTGCCCAGGCAAAAGCTTTCCTGGTTGGTCAAAAGGTTTGAAGAAACTCAAGTGATGATGTTTCAAACCATTCTAAAACAAACAAAGACGCAAACAAACAGAAAACATATAGTGTCTTTGCCACATATTTAGGAAACAAAATGAACAATTTATTTCTGACAATCTCATAGTCTTTATTCTGTCAGAATAATAATGGAAAGGTTTAAACCAGAAAATGCTATGCATTGAATTTATAACAAACTCTTTTTTCCTATAATGAAAAATTGATAAACTTGGCATTTGCAGATTTAAAAATTAAGGTTAAAAATATCTGTTTTTTGCCGTTGCAAAAAATCGTATGTATACACACATATATGTGTGTGTGTGCATATATATATATACACATTTATATATATATATATATAAACATTTCCTTTGACCTCCTATTTTCTTCCAATAAAAACAGTGGTACTAGAGATAGTTCTGATATTTCTTCATAGAATAGTTAACATTGCATTTGGAAAGGATGAATTTTTTAAAGACATAATTTTACCTTAATAAGCAGCCCAGCATAATATTTTAGTAACTACACAGATTTTTTTCAAGACATTTAACAAATAATATTGCCTGATAGTTAAGAGTGTAGGCTTTGGATCCAGACCTCCTATTTCTGTTCATTCACTGATAAAAAGGAGACAGTAGTAACTTCCTCATAGAGTTGTTTTTTTTAAGATCAAATAATGCATATAAAACTCTTGAAATGGTACCAAATACAGAGTAAGCACCAAATAAACATTAACTATTATTGTTAGTCCACATCCGAATAACATAGAAGAGTAAGAATTTTAATATTTCATTTGGATAACCTTTTAAGGATAAACCTAGCCCATTATCTTTCTTGATAATCTTGTAAGATGATTCCTTTTTTATCTCCTATCTGTTGAGGCATGGATAGAGGTTTTCAGGGAAAACATTTTCTAGGTAACTAAAAGAAAGTAGGAACACAAATTGTGACAAAACTTTACAATGAGAGAATTTACAAGGTAGAATAATCGCAATTCCTTTTGAAATCAACCACTATGGTCCTCTGGCTGGGAAAGCTAAGCAAAGATACTCTAGCCTGAAGGTTGAGACCTACTTGAAGAGTTTTCCATCAGATTGTGAGGGCCCCTCAGACTTCACTTGGTGTCTGTTTCTATTAGTATGGGAGCTTCCGGGACCTTGGGGTATCACATGCACTTGACTACTTTATTCCTGCTCTATCTATCTTAAAGCCTTTCTTAATCTTTTACATCTTAGAGAAGATACTTCTGGATTTTAAATCCACTGATCTTGAAGCTATTGCCCTCACTCTCTGCTTCAGAGCCCATCCTTTTATATATGAGTAGTTTGTTTTGCCTAAAGTATTTTCTCCCAGTCACATATTAAGTCCAGGTTCTCATCTATTTTTGAAAGCAAACTCCTGGGCCTTGGCTCACTAACATCTTGACAGCATATTTCTTCTTTCCTATGAGCTTTTCAGCATTCCCTGGGTTTCTCTAAAATATAAAAGCAGACTCTTTATCTCTTACTTTGTCAAAGCCTACCCTCCCCATTGATTTCTCACCCAGTTGCTGCTTTCAAGACCTGCCTCCAAATATCATTGTATTTACAAACATGAAATGACTCATTGATTCTGAGCTCAGCACAAGAGCAAACGTTTCTCAGCTTGACCCATCTTCACATTGTTGGTGCCTTATTCAGTCACGACCCAAGGGGCTGACCTTCAAGAATCTAATCCATGAAAACTTAAAATAGTAAACAAATTTGAATATAGTTTAACATATATAAGAAATGTTATTCATAGAAGAGGAAGATCAGCCCTTAGACATGAAAAGTGAAAATAGTTTATTCCCAGATTTCCCTTTGTGCATTAGTATTTTCAACCAAGTCTATCCAAGTAACAGGAAAAAAAGAGCTGGCAGTTGTTGCTGTGCTGTGAAGTCTTATTAGGTGAGTCAGCTAATTGCATGGCACTATCATAAATACAGCAGGCACTGCACTGCTTGTTAAGCTTGCCAAGGAAAATGAGGATTTAAAGCAGCATACTACCTCTTTGCTATATAATGACATTTTCTTCTTAAAAATGATTTTGTACCAATTCCTGATTTATCTGCCAATTATTTTTTAATTTATGGTTGAATGTATTTAAGCCTGAATTCAGAGATAAAACTAGTAAATAGCTCTCAAAAATAACCCCCTATATTAGCTTTACTCTCTCCTCCACTGCCAAACCTTTAAAAACAGTGAAATAAGTAGTTTTTATTTCATCTGTTCTCTTTCTCTATATATATAAGGTGATTGACGAGACTAAAGAAATAGCTAGAAGGGCAAAAGGCAAGAAAATGAGTAAGATAGTAACTGATTATCCAAAGTAGAGCACGGGCCAGGTGCAGTGGCTCATGCCTGGAATCCCTGCACTTTCAGAGGCTGACACAGGAGGATCACTTGAGTTCAGGAGTTTGAGACCAGCCTCGGCAACACAGTAAAACCTCATCTCTACAAAAAAAATTTTTAAATAGCTGAGCATGGTGGTGCAAGCCTATAGTCCCAGCTACTTGGGAGGCTGAGGCTGGAGGATTACTTGGGCCCAGGAGTTGGAGACTACAGTGCGCTACGATTGTGTCACTGCATTACAGCCTGGGCAGTAAGGCAAGACCCTGCCTCTAAAAAAAAGATAAACAAAGTAGAGCATAAATAGCTTCTAAATATGTGTTGTTTATGTGTAAGACTGGAATCTCTAAAGGTATCAATTAAAATAGATCTGCATTCTCAATCTGTACATATGGACTATGTATAATGTATTTACAATATGACTTACGGCATTCACCAATGTGACTACTCCCAAGTGATCCAGATGGCTGATGACGTAGTAATTTGTACATTTGCTGGAACCTGATCTGAGTAGGTATATAACATAACTGAGGGAGAGTAAGTCCATTTGCCGAAAGAAAGCCTAGCATATGACCCAGGAGCCACATCTTCACTCAGCCTTGTTGCTAGGTTTGGCTTAGCATATATAATAGCATAGGATGTATAATTTATGACAAAAACTGTACTTGCACTTTTTAATTAGAACATTCAAAATGGTCTCAGGAACTGGCACCAGAGATCATCAGTGGTCTACTGTACTTTGCGTGTATGTGTCTGTGAGTGTGTGTGTGTTTGTGTGTGTTCCCACATTCTAAGGCATATCTTGTACAGGTGAGTAGAAAATGTTGATAGAAAATTATAGATTCTGACATCTAAAACACAGTAGGTCACTACATTGTTAAAACTTGGAATTTTTTATCTTGTTTTAAAGTCAGGCCAACCAAACCTAAAATACTGCTACATTGAAAGAGTGCAAAATATTCAAAATACTATAGTTATAGATTTGGTAGTAGGACTGTACCAGACCTGTCACTCTATATAAGACTTATGCCTTGCCCTTTCACTTACCTGTTCACTTTTACATCTATCTCACTAGATGTAATGCTATAAATTATATTTATAATATATTGTAATTTATCTTGTATTATAATCTATTAAATATTACAAATTATGTTGCAACTCCCCTTACCTTTTGTCTGCATATTGCCTCAGAAAAAACAGGTGGATCCAGTGGACTTCAACCACAGGCCCCTGGTAGCAAATAGCTCTTAATGCGGAGTTTGCCACTTTGATGCATTTCTAAAGTTATAGAATATTAAATGAACTAAGTCCCTTGGCCACTTTAATTATACCCTAGATCTAAGCCATAACTGTACTTTCCCAAAAATTAAAATTCGAATTTTAACTTAACCATATATAATTGGAAAAGGAGGTGGGGTTCATTAAGTGTACTTTTATCATGCTTTATTATCTTTTGGGCATTGGATACAGCAGAACATGCCAACTTTTATGACTTCTCATGTGACAGAATATACTTACTAGGATGCAATTAAACACTTCTTAGAATATGTAAACAATAAATATAATCATTACATTCTTTTCATATTGTTCTTTCTTATACATAATAGTAAGACTTAAAATATACTGTTATTTCTGAAATATGCATATTGTTTTGCTTTTGATGATTAAATAACATTGTCCAAAGTTTTAGGTGTTTTGAAATCTTATATTTTTTAACAAAATATGTAGCCTTTCCAAAACAAGACCTCAATAATTCATTTAAGACCTAGAATTGTTCCTCTCCACACAGATCTCTTAAAAAGGCAGAGGATTTATATGACCTCAAGAGAAACCAGAGTATCCAAAGTTTGCTTTAATTCAATTTTTTAAAAATAAAATTCTTTAGTTTTTAAAAAAAAAAATGAGATTAGTTTGATTTTGAATCAGATGCCCCTGTTCCCCACCCCAAAATGGCATCATGAGCAGACTAGGAATTGACAATAGAAAATTGAACATATGAAATGTATCTTTACCTTGCTTTTTAACAAGATATTCATGTCTGTCTCCTTCATTTTTAAGTGTATCAGTAAAATACATGGTAATTTTCCTAGTGAAATATACTGTCTACACTATGTACACACTCCCCTGTCTAAGGTAGGGAAGTATAGAATATTCACATTTTTGAAACATCTATGTTATTTTTATTTAAATAGGAGTTCTGGGCTTGATTTCATTTTGGAACACTGGTGTGTGCTTAAGTGGAACCTTTTTTTCCTCTTAGGTCAAATTTCTTGTTTAGTTTCTTCTTTTATCTTTTTGGTTACCATCTCTCTCCTTCATCCTCATGGTGTGAGCTGTTGAGTGAAGATATTAATTCCATTATGTGAGGCTAAGTGTCATTGTTCAATAATGCAGCAAAACAATGGTTCTACCCCAAATATCTTCCAGTGTAAAAGCAGTGGGGAAAAGAGAAAGTGTGCTTCTGCTGCTCTGAATGTTTAAGGCCGTGAAAGTTGATCACACAAATTGGGTCATTCTTGTTATACCCAACTAAAACAATCAAGAAGCCTGGGAGGAAAAGCATTCGAGGAACATTACATTACTCCACAGGTGTAATTTTCTACAAGTCCACATGCTGAAGCTGCCTGTTGTAACCTGGGACCAGTTTCTTCTGTAACTGCTGAAAAAACTTGCTGCAGTTCTAGGACTAATTTTGCCCACCACTGTCACTCACCAGTTGAAGCTTGCCAGCTCCCCAGAACCTTTCTAGTGCCAATGAACTTTCTCAAAGAGCAATGTGTATCGTTTCTCTTTTTTACAACACCTCCGACCTCCTCTTTGTTCTTTAGGTATACCAAAGACCAACCAGCCTCGAACTTCAATTTTTCTTCCCACATAAGAAGTTAAATTTAGAAATTTATCTCTACATTTCTAACTTTGACAAAGCATAGATACCAGATAATTGGTGAAACCTTGCCATTATAACGACCACCATGGATTACTTCCCAGTGTCTTCAGATAACCCTCGCCATTTACTAACGTTTGATGGACTTCAAAATGAACGTATCTTTTTAAAAAAAATTTTATTCACACTGACAGCAAGTACATTGGTATACTCTATATTAAATTATACCACAGGGTTTACAAACAATTAGTGATGTTGGGCAGTGGTTTCCAAAGAGCATACTTAACAAGACATTCACAAGGCCCTACAAACCTGCATTTTTAACAAGGACCCTAGATGATTCTAGAAGAATGTGGTTTGGAAAGCAATTTTTACCTTTATTATGTGTCATTTTAAATATATAATAAAATTAAAGTTATGAGTCATGGAATTGAATAAAGATAATTTCCTTACAGAAAGTATTACTAGATATCTAAATACAATATGGTTCAAAACAGGAAATTTAAAAAGATTATGTAAATTCTGGAGTTGTATTCCTAAAGACAGAAGCTGAAATTTTTTCCTACTTCTCCTTGGATCACTTCCCTTTTCCTTCACTTTCACTTCCCTGGAATTGTACTTCCCAATAAACTATTAGCAGTGAACTTCATCTCATGATCTGTTTTATAGAGCACTTCAGCTGAGACGAGTACCAGCTGGTAATTGATTATATTGGCTATTCAACCCTACAGGTTTATTTAAAAAGAACTTGAATAGGCTTTTTAGGGTGAAAGAGGTCAGTCTCAGCCATTTCTGTTTCCTGATATAGCTTTTAAGTCTTTCCTTATTAGCAATGAAAGGCCATTCCATTGTAATTTTTTGATAACCATTTTTCTTTCTGTGTGTCAAATGCAGATGTAAGATACTGAACTGAGTCTATTTCACTGTTCGTAAAACAATCTCATTTGGAAAAAAAAAAAAAGTCTACAGATATTCCAGGGATAGGGTGTAGTAGAGAGAGAATAAAAGGTATTTTATTACTATGTCTCTATATCCTACCCTGTAGGATCTCTTATCAAGCATACAGGCATATACCAAAATCAAGACATTTTTCTCATTTATTTTATTGCCCTAACATATTCTGGGTTAATATAATATCGTAATAAAAATTTGAGAAAAAAATTGATTTTTTTCAAAAGTGTTTAACATTTGTTATATTGGAAGGTTTTTTTTTCTTGTTTGTGGTAAAAATAAATAGAAGGTGCATTTCATACCTTCAAGTATGATTACATTTTGAAAACAAGTCATTAATACTCATAAAATGCAAATTTTAATGTTCTTTTTTGTTACAGCCAAACTATAATTAGGCACAGTTATAAATTGGAGTTGAAATTTAGTAAGATATTTCTTTATAGATAACACTTAATGGTTTTAGAGATGGGCTTATGAAACAGTAAATATACAGGTATAGGGATAAAATTGTGTCTGACGGTCATATGAAGTGTTTGTTGTTATATTCTCTCTTGGGATAGCTGCCAAATATTTTAGTATGCTTAAAATCTGTGAATGTTATGGAGTCAACAAATTGAGATCACATATCATATTCAGAAAAGCATAGTTAGAGAAATAACCATTGAAATGAGCATACAGCAATCTTCCTTTATCTGCAGGGATACATTCCGAAAGCCCCACTTGGACACGTGAAATTGCGGATAGCAGCAAACCCTACATATACTGTTTTTTCCAATGCTTACGTACCTATGAAGAAGTTTAATTTATAAACTAGGCACAGTAAGAAATTAGCAACAGTAACTAATAACAAAAGAGAACAATTAAACAAGAATAAAAGTTATGTGGGTATGGTCTTGCTTTCTCTTTCCCTCTCTCTCTCAAAATATCTTAGTATTTTGGGTCTGCAGTTGATGGTGGGTAACTGAAACCATGGAAAACAAAACCACGGATAAAAGGAGACTACTGTGTATACTTTTTAAAACTGAGGAAATATTAAACTCATGTTTCTTCTATATCCCACCAGTTTCCCCCCACCCAAACCTAGATAGATATCTTATTTGATCTGTAAACAATTAATTTGTAAAAGTTAAGAACTTTTTAAAGTAAAACTGTAATATATCTTCACACCTAAAGAAATAAACAATAATTCTTAAAAATCCAGTCAGTGTTCAAATTTCCCCAACTACCTCATACGTGTTTTCCATTTGCTTATGTTGGGATCCCAAAACGAATGAAATAAGGTTCTTAGGTTGCAATTGGCTAATTCTCTCTCACTCCTACTTTAATCTGTAGGTTCCCACTAACTTCTTTTTTGTTGCAATTTACTTGGTGAAATTAGATGTATTATTTGTCTTGTGTAGTTTTTCACAGTGCAAAATTTGCTGATTGTAGCCAGTGATGTGAACAGTGAACATGTTTTTCGTCCCTTATATTTGCTGTAAGTTGTCAGTGATAGTTAAATGTGAATCAAATTCAAATTTGGATCGTGTAGGACTTTTCTTTTCTTTTTTTCTTTTTTTTTTTTTTTTTTTTTTTTTTTGAGACGGAGTCTCGCTCTGTCGCCAGGCTAGAGTGCAATGGTGTGATCTGGGTTCACTGTGATCTCCGCCTCCTGGGTTCAAGTGATTCCCCTGACTCAGGTTGCCGAGGAGCTGGGATTACAGGCGCGCCACCACACCCAGCTAATTTTTTGTATTTTAGTAGAGATGGGGTTTCACCATGTTGGCCAGGATACTATTGATCTCCTGACCTCGCGGATCAGGTAGGACTTCAATTGTTGAACAAACGAACTTTTAACAGCGGTTACACCATTAGGATGTCCTGATCCAACATCGAGGTCATAAATCCTATTGTCGATTTGGACTCTAGAATAGGATTGCGCTGTTATCCCTAGGGTAACTTGTTCCCATTTGATGAAGTTATTGGGTCAGTGAACAATAGCCCACTTAGACTAGTATGGTCTTGGTTTAAGATGGTGATGTGTATGTACTTCCATCAGAGGGCAGATAATACTGTAAATCCTCACTTAACTTCATCAATAGTTTCTTGGAAACTGTGACTTGAAGCAAAACAATCTATAACAAAACCAGTTTTACCATTGGCAATTGATATAAGCAAGAATTAAGTTCCTATAGCAAATTTCTGGTCACAAAAACACCATCAAACTCCTAAATAAAGATAAATCACTTCTGATATTAAACACTGAAATTAATGTGAGCTATATATACGTTTATGAAAGATTAATACAAACAAGTCAAATAACTTACCTATTTATTCCAGTGGAGACCGCAGGTGGCTGGACCCTCTCCTGGCAGCTTAGGGAGCAATATGGGAACCCACCCCGGACAGGACGCTGTTTCATCACTGCAGGGTGCTCTCACACACACCCAGTCACCCAGGCTGGAACCATGTAGACACACACACTCACCTAACCTGCACATCTGCATACATCCTTCAAAGTTCAGCCAAATAACATATAAACATATCCAGTAACATCCATCAGTCTTAGTTCTGCCGTAACAACTCCTTTTTGATCATCAAACAAACAGGCTAGGTCCGCCATATTTACTTGTCTGGTCCATATCAAAATTTTCTAACAAATTATATTAGAAAATCAAATCTCTGTCAGTTTCAAAATGCATGAAAAAAAATTGCCTTATTTCCCTTATACTTGGCTATCCTAACAGTAATCTAAATATTAATGAGAAAGTTAATGATGTTGTTTGCTTCTCCCAGTTGTAAAGAAGGTTTGGCTGCCCCATTTGATCACTAAGGCTAATTGACACACAGAAAAAAAGCATAGGAAACTTCTCAGCATCACAAAAGCTCTGTCATCTAGAGAAGCTAGGACTTGAGCTCAAGTCCTGTGACATGGAAGCCTTGTGCCTAGCTACCCCGCAGCAGAGCCCGTATCCTTCACTTGTACCAAGAAGTGAAACACTATGAAAACAGTCTTTACTCCACATTTTAAAGTGAGGTAGTTTGGGGTGGTTTATATTTTATTTAATGTATCTATTATTCGGATTTTTTTAGTTTATAGAAAGGGCATTGGCAAGGGCAGAATGATCTATAAGCTTCTCTGCCCACCTACCATAATTTGACCTTTTCTTACCGTCATCCATTTCCTTATACTTCAGTGTCCCTGTCAGTCACTTTCATGTGAAGACATGGGGAGGATTTTTTACATCAGACATGTTGTTGAAAATCAGCCTCATTGGCTGAGGGATTATTTGATCCCTTCCTCTGAGTCCATTAGGCTCACATTGCCTCTCTGTTCTTTGAATTTTCAGTTAACTTTATCTTCTTATAATTACTTTGCTAAAATAAATGCAAAGCAACAAAAGGTATTTAGTGAAGAATATCAACAAAGCCATGACCATTTCAGGCTGAGTTTTGAGTATTCTTTGTCTAGGAAGAGATACCTAGAAAAACTTTCTGACCATGTATTTGATTATTTCCCTTCAATATGTATAGTCTCAGTCTTCAAATTTCAGAAAAGAATTTGTGTATTCGTTGTCATTTAAAATCATTGTGTTAAATATGTATGCTTTTACATTATAAATGGTTATAAAAGTTAAACACTTAGAAAAAAGTCAAAATAACATACATAACTATCCAGCAAAATAACTTTCATATTTTATTGTGTTTTCTTCCAAACTTTTTACCTTTGCATCTGAAATGTGTGTAGGTTGTATCTATAATACAAATAACACTTTATAGTCTGCTAAATATTATACCATAAATAGGTTGTTGTTACATAATTCTCAGGTAATAGTAATACATGTCTTTATCATAATCTACCGAGTAGCTGAATGATAATTTCTTTTTAAGACAAGGTCTTGCTCTGTCACCCAGGCTGGAATGCAGTGGCATGAACATAGCTCACTGTAGCCTCTACCTCCCAGGCTCCAGTGATCCTCCTGCCTCAGCCTCCCAAGTGTCTGGGACATAGGCATGTGCCACCATGCCTAGCTATTTATTTGTATTTTTAGTAGACTTGGGGTTTCATTGTGTGGTCCAGGCTGGCCTTGAACTCCTGGACTCAAATGATCCACCTGCCTCAGCCTCCCAAAGTGCTGAAATCACAGGAGTGAACCATAGCACCCAGCAATAATTTTTAACTCTTCATTATTCATTGAACATTTAGTTAACAATTGTAAAAATGTTGTTTCCTGCTGTCATTGATCTTGTGAAGAATATTTTTGGACTATAGCTGTGGATTATTTCCTAAATAGTGAATTACTTGAGCAAAAACTTTACATACTTTGAGGGCTGGTAACCCATGTTGCCGCAATGTTTCCCCAAAGGCATTGCAGAGTTTAGAATGCCAGTACTTATATTAAAGTGTGCCGTTTTCAACATCCCTGGCCAACATCCCTATATGTAAGATTTTTCCAAAACATGGTTCTGATTTTTAAAAGTGAAAAATGCTACTTCATCATGTTCTTTTTGTGCTTCTCACTTTAAATATTAGAATGAAGAAGGAGCCCCACAGGAAGGAATTCTACAAGATATGCCTGTGGATCCTGACAATGAGGCTTATGAAATGCCTTCTGAGGTAGGAGTCCAAGCTGAATCTTTCTAACAGTACCAACAACCTGTCATTGTCATATTTCTCTTGCTTAGTGAGAATCATTTGCTCTCTACATGCTCATTACGTGGACAACTTTCAAGCTAGGAATGGTTTTTACATTTTTAAAGGGTCCAAAAAAAAAGAGGAGGAGGAGGAAGAGAGGATGTAACACAAATTCTAAGTCCACATAGCTTAAAATACTACTTGACCCTTTACAGGAAAAGTTTACTAACTCCTGCATTAGAGAATATATTTTTAGAAACTATACATTCTAAAATAAGTTTCTAAATGGAAAGTTAGGGAAATCAACGGAATGCCAAAGGAAGGTAATTATTTTTTGCCATACATTTCCAGTGGGATGATTGCATAGTAAAATAAAAGTTACCCACACAAGTTATAGAATGAAAAGATAAATGTATGATTTGCAACAATTGATATATTCCAGTATAACATTTTAAACAACGTATGATTGTTAATTTTATTTTTATTGAAAACAAAAGTATTTTAATAGAAAATGTATCAAAAGGGAAATTAGAAAATACTGTTAGATGAAAAAAACTGACCCAAGAAGAAATAGTAAATCTGAATAGATTTGTATAGATTTGTAACACAGTGAAGTGATTAAATGATTAAATTAGTAAAAAAAAAAAAAAAAAAAAAAAAAAAAAAAAAAAACAAAAAAAACACCTGCATGCAAAGAAAATCCCAGGCCGAGACAGCATCACTGGTAAGTTCTACCAAACATTTAAGGAAGAACTAATACTAATTAGTTAACACCAATTAATATCTCTTACACAACATAGGAGTCATTTAGACATTTCCCAACTAATTCCGTGAGACCAATATTACCCTGATAATCAAAACCAAACAAAGATATCACAAGAAAAGAAACTGTATGATGGTTCCATTAAAAATTGAGTTCAAATATGTTGTGGTTAGGTTATGTATTATTCCTCATGGCATTATTAAAAGGCATATCAAGGATGGGTGCAGCGGCTCACACCTGTAATCCCAGCACTTTGTGAGCCAAAGTGGCCAGGTTACTTGAGGCCAGGAGTTCAAGACCAGTCTGGCCAACATGGTGAAACCCCATCTCTACTAAAAATACAAAAATTAGCCAGGCATGGTGGAACATGCTTATAGTTCCAGCTACTTGGGAGGCTGAGGCACAAGAGTTGCTTGAACCCAGGAGGCAGAGGTTGCAGTGAGCTGAGATGGCACCCCTGAACTCCAATCTAGGCAACAGGGCAAGACTGTCACTCACACACACACACACACACACACACACACACACAGCATATTAATAATAATTCAATTTATAGAAATTGAGATTAAATTGTTTGCCTAATAAGAATTTCCAATATTTTGGGGTCTTTTATGCAAGACACAGTACCAAACACTATAGAAAACTATAGTGTAATTGACATTACCAGGATATAAGGAGTTTACAGTCTGGTAGGTTTGATGAAAAAAATAGAAATTCATTCATTCATTTCTTCATTATGATTCCTTCCTTTAACAAACATTATTGATTGCCTTCTATGTACCAGGCATCACAGGAGCAAAGATATACAAGATATACTAAAAAGTATAACATTTTAAAGGATCTGTTTCAATCAATCAGGAGTAGTTTTATTGAGGAGGTAATGTTGATCTGGGTGGGAAAAGGAAAGAGATATGGTAGGGCAAAACAAACAGAGGACGTTCTGGCACAAGGGAATATCAGAAGCAAAGGCATATGTGTCTGAGAATGCAAATGGATATGTCTGAGAACAGTAAATAATTATGACTCAAGCTTAGGAACAAGGAAAATGGTGATAGATTGAACCTGCAGCTATGGGTCAAAGACAAATTATAGAGTATTAGGACAATCTTGTCATTTAAGTTTGTGTTCTATTCAGAAAACAACTTCAGTTATTGAAGATATGCTTATTTGTTTGTTTTTAAGCAGAATCCTGATATTATTAAAGTTGCTCTTTAGGAGGAATAATCTGACCCCTTTAATTACATCATTAATATTTGTATTGTGGATGCTTTCCAGATATTGTATGGAGAGCTTGGGGTCTGAAATACAACTAATAATTGAAGCCATAGATGAAGATGAAATTTTCAAGTGGGAGAGCGAAAGTAGGGAAAATGTACCTCGCCTTCAAACGTCTTAATTTCCTTCTGAGAATTAGAGCGTCTTAGCCCTGGAAAAGGCTTTATAGACCGCTTGATTTTATTCTCACATTTTACAGGTGAAGAAACTGAGAATCAGCCAGTCCAACTTATTTGTCCTACCTGACTAGGTATATGATCATTAAATGGTACATCTGGATTAGAACCTAGATATTTTAACTGATTACTACCACAATTCACATCTATATCGGACAGGAAATACACAACTATTAAAAATAAGATAATGTATATTGCAGAATATTTGCAAAAACATTGAGTGTAAATTTTAATGTAAGTGATGAGCCATTTCCTATCTCATTGGCTGTCAGTGCTGATGCATGATTGAAACTTACACTAACAGTGCGTGCTGTCTTTTTTATTTTTCTAATATTAGGAAGGGTATCAAGACTACGAACCTGAAGCCTAAGAAATATCTTTGCTCCCAGTTTCTTGAGATCTGCTGACAGACGTTCCATCTTGTACAAGTGCTCAGTTCCAATGTGCCCAGTCATGACATTTCTCAAAGTTTTTACAGTGTATTTTGAAGTCTTCCATCAGCAGTGATTGAAGTATCTGTACCTGCCCCCATTCAGCATTTCGGTGCTTCCCTTTCACTGAAGTGAATACATGGTAGCAGGGTCTTTGTGTGCTGTGGATTTTGTGGCTTCAATCTATGATGTTAAAACAATTTAAAAACACCTAAGTGACTACCACTTATTTCTAAATCCTCACTATTTTTTTGTTGCTGTTGTTCAGAAGTTGTTAGTGATTTGCTATCGTATATTATAAGATTTTTAGGTGTCTTTTAATGATACTGTCTAAGAATAATGATGTATTGTGAAATTTGTTAATATATATAATACTTAAAAATATGTGAGCATGAAACTATGCACCTATAAATACTAACTATGAAATTTTACCGTTTTGTGATGTGTTTTATTAACTTGTGTTTGTATATAAATGGTGAGAATTAAAATAAAATGTCGTCTCATTGCAAACAAAATTTTATTTTTATCCCATCTCACTTTAATAATAAAAATCTTGCTTATAAGCAACATGCATTGAGAACTGACACAATGGACATAAAGTTATTAATAGGCATTTGAAGAAGGAGGAATTTTAGAAGAGGTAGAGAAAATGAACATTAACCCTACACTGGGAATTCCCTGAAGCAGCACTGCCAGAGGTGTGTTTTGTGGTGCCTTAAGTGGCTGTGATTAAAAAAAAAAAAAGTGGGCTCCAGGGAACGAAGCAGTGTAAAAGATGATTTTGACTACATCCTCCTTAGAGATCCATGAGACACTTTAGCACATATTAGCACATTCAAGGCTCTGAGACAATGTGGTTAACTTAGTTTAACTCAGCAGTCCCCACTAAAAAAAAAAAAAATCATCAAAAATTCTCTCTCTCTATTCCTTTTTCTCTCGCTCCCCTTTTTTCCAGGAAATGCCTTTAAACACCTTTGGGAACTATCAGGATCACCTTAAAGAAGATCAGTTCTCCAGACTGATAAAAATTTCATGATCTCTTTTAAATGTTGCCAAATATATGAATTCTAGGATTTTTCCTTGGGAAAGGTTTTTCTCTTTCAGGGAAGATCTATTAACTCCCCATGGGTGCTGAAAATAAACTTGATGGTGAAAAATTCTATATAAATTAATTTAAAATTTTTTTGGTTTCTCTTTTTAATTATTCTGGGGCATAGTCATTTTTAAAAGTCACTAGTAGGAAGTATAATTTCAAGATAGAATATTCTAGACATGCTAGCAGTTTATATGTATTCATGAGTAATGTGATATATATTGGGCACTGGTGAGGCAGGAAGGAGGAATGAGTGACTATAAGGATGGTTACCATAGAAACTTCCTTTTTTACCTAATTGAAAAGCGACTACTACAGAGTGCTAAGCTGCATGTGTCATCTTACACTGGAGAGAAATGGTAAGTTTCTTGTTTTATTTAAGTTATGTTTAAGCAAGGAAAGGATTTTTTATTGAACAGTATATTTCAGGAAGGTTAGAAAATAGCTGTTAGGATATATTTTAAATCTACCTAAAGCAGCATATTTTAAAAAATTAGAAGTATTGGCATTAAATGAAGAAATAGAGGACAAAACTAGACTGACAGCAATGACCCAGAACATTTTGAGATTAGTAAAGTTGTGACCATGAATTTAGGGATTTATGTGGATACAAATTCTCCTTTAAAGTGTTTCTTCCCTTAATATTTATCTGGTAGTTATTTATGAGCAGTGAATTATTTTGTAGTTTATATATCTTAATAGTTTATTTGGGACCAAGCACTTAACAAAAAGTTCTATAAGTCATAGAAGCCTTTTCAGGAAGCTTGTCTCACATTCATTCCTGAGACTTTCACCTGCCAAGTGGCCTGAGGATCAATCCGGTCCTAGGTTTATTTTGCAGACATACATTCTCCCAAGTTATTCAGCCTCATATGACTCCACAGTGGGCTTTACCAAAACAGTTCAGAGTGCACTTTGGCACACAATTGGGAGCAGAACAATCTAATGTGTGGTTTGGTATTCCAAGTGGGGTCTTTTTCAGAATCTCTCCACTAGTGTGAGATGCAAATATGTTTCCTCATTTTTCTGGCTCATCCAGTATGTAGCTTTTTGTGACATAATAAATATATACATATATGAAAATATGTATTTGGTTTCTGCCTCCAGTTCTTACAAAGAGCTCCTAAAACCCTTGTAATTTCCCGAGTGGTAGGGGTGCTAGGGTCATCCTTTGTTCTAATATTTGGTCTTTGACCCTGCTTTCTGACACAGAGCTCCTAAGTCCCTGGGCGAGAGTAGTATCTTCTCTTCTAATGAAGGGACTCTTGCTGGGTTCCTGGACTGGGGCTGGTCACCAGAAAAGTCACGCCATGATAAGAAGCTTGAAGCTTTTAGCTCCATTTCCATCTTCTGGGGACAGGAGAGAAGAGGAGCTGAGTTAATAAGCAACCATGCTTCCATGATGAAAACTCCGTAAAAATCCCTGAAAGACAGGATTCAGAGTGATTTGAAGTAAGTGAACATGCAGAGGTGCTGGAAAGCGTGGTGTGTCCGGAGAAGGCATGGAAGCTCCCCACGCCTCCCCCATACCTTTCCCTGTGCATCTCTTCCATCTGGCTGTTCCTGAGTTGTATCCTTTTATAACAAACTGGTAATCTAGTAAGCAAACTGTTTTCCTGAAGTCTGTGAGTCACACTAGCAAATTATCAAATCTGAGGAGAGGGCCGTGGAGACCTTGGATTTGTAGCCAAGTCAAACAGAAGTTATGAGTAACATGAAGACTCATCATTTGTGATTGTCATCTTCAGTGGGGAGGGGGAAAATTTTGTAAAACTGAGCCCTTAACCTGTGGGTCAATGCTAACTCCAGGTAGATAATGTCCGATTTGAATTATGGGACACCCAGTTGATAGCCACAAAGAATGGGAGAATTGCTTGGTGTAGAAAACACACCCCACACACACATGTGGTGGTAGAAATGAAGTGTTCTGGAAATAATGAGTGTCGTGAGTGAGTATATAGAAAGAAAAACAGCTTTTCCTTTTCACTACTGGATTAAACACAAACACACTTACGCATTCACACATCTCAAAGACAACCATCAATTCTCAAAGATGGTGCCGTCTAAATCCATACTGAGGAAGAAAACACATTTTCTTTTCCAGTCTGTAAACCTGACAGACTGCCTCGTCCACACACTAATGGAACTCTGCATTTTATCTGGAATGCGTTCATCCCATTTAGTTCTTTCTGTCTTGGGCAGGGCAAGAGTGCAACAGGGCTGACATTTTCACATGAGCTCTGTCCCTGTTATTGGCTATACTTAGACAAATTATTATGTGTCAAATATAGATGTAAGTGATTTATCAATATTAAGTCACTTAATTCTCAAAACAACCTTAATAGGTTCCATTATGATTCTAATTTTATACATAAGCCAACGGAGGCACCCTCAGGCTAAATAACTTTCCCATGGCCACACAGCTAGTAAGTGGCAGAGCCAAGAGGCCCAATGTTACAGTACCACAGTCTGTGCTCTCAGCCCCTTGGCCACATAGTGTCTGAGCGAGGACACAGAGCTATTTAAGAGAACTTCCAGAAGTCTAGGAAATGGGGTGACAGCTCCACTTTTCTAGGTATAATTATTAGATATTTGTTTTTCTTCAGGCACCCAAAGAAAACTTACTAGAGTTTGAGCCTTTAGCAAGTTTTGCTAGTGTATTTGTTTTTCTTCAGGTGCCTGAAGACAAACATATATACACACACACAAACACACACACACACGCACACACACACACAATGTGCATCTATATATGTGTGTACACACATATATACACATATCTCTTATCTATATATATGTCTCTCTATATATCTATAAACATATATCTATAGATACATAGAGAGAGATTTTATTTATTTTTTCTTTTTTTTTTTTTTTGAGACGGAGTCTTGCTCTTGTCACCCAGGCTGGAGTGTAATGGCACAATCTCAGTTCATTGCAATCTCTGCCTCCAGGGTTCAAATGATTCTCCTGCCTCAGCCTCCTGAGCAGCTGGGATTACAGGCACCCACCATCTCAGCCCAGCTAATTTTTGTATTTTTAGTAGAGATGGGGTTCACCATGTTGGCCAGGCTGGTCTCAAACTCCTGACCTCAAGCGATCCACCCACCTCGGCCTCCCAACGTGCTGGGATTACAGGTGTGAGCCACCATGCCTGGCCAAGATTTCTAATTCTAAGAGAAATTAACACCTGATAGATATTTCCTTGTAACTAAACCAGGCATATTCTGATTATATAACTAAGTTATTTATTTTCAGTGGAAGATACAGATGTTGATACAATAATAGCGGCAGTCTACAGTAAGGTGGGCTTTGTAAATTTCTATGTTGAATCATGGCATGGTTACTTGGCTTATGTCAAATAGCCAAAAAATATAAATTAAAGTATAACTAAGATTGTCAATTACACATATTTAGTAATGGAATGAATGAAGTTATAAATAAATAGTAAAGGGCATGAATTAATAATCTGTATGTATAAATAATAGTAGCAACTTAATATTGTATAATAAACTTCGATTTTCTAGGTATAGTTTTTTGATGCAGTAATGTTCATTTTATCCTTTGAATAAGCATAGAATTGAAGAACCCAAAATAAAATAGAATAGATATAACACTAAAACTATTCTTAAATATGATTTTAGTTCCAATGTTCTTTGTGTAATTACCTACGGTTTTCTTTAATGTTTTGCTGCTACTACATTATCCTTAATTATTTGAAATCTTACATTGGAAGCAGTTAAACCACATTCCTTCAAAGAGCCCTTAGTTTGAGCCTTTAGTAAGTTTTGCTAGTATAATTTGGTTTTAAAATCAGCAGGATTGCATAGGGAATTTCCATAACATATTGATGATCTGCAACTATAGGTTAATGTACTAGGATGGCTTCTCTTATGAACTTTATGAAAATATATCCTCAGATTCCCTCAAAGGTCAGTGACAGAAATCCTCATTGTTTCTATGGCAACACAGCAAGAGATGGTGCCTTGGAAATGTGCTGCATTTTAATTAGGTTCCTCTAGGGCTTCCTAACTGCCTTTTGCAGGTAAACTAAATACCAGGTTGCCTTTTATCTTGCAATGAAATGAAAGCTAATGCATGTCTGTAAATGTCAAAGTTAAGCTGTGTTCCAATAAAGTTGAATCTAAACAAATATAGTAGCAAGTCATGCTTTTATCTTAGAAAAGAATACAATACTCTTTACCTAGAATAGTCAGGGATGCTGCTTAATGAGATAGGTTAAAGTAATAGAGAATATCCTGAACTCTAAAACTATTAATAGACTATGGAACTTCGACTCCTATTTATGCCACTTACTACTTAATATTAGTGTCTTTGTTTCCTTATACATAAATATGCAAATGATAAAAATAGTGCCTCATGGCATTGTTGCATGCATTAAGTGAGTTAATATAAGTGGAACACTTAGGACTGCCTGGCTGATAGTAAGTGACCAATGAGTCAATGATGCTATTTATTAGTAGTAGTACTAGTACAGCACACTGTATTTTTAAAGGTAAAAAAGAAATAACAGATTTTTTAAATGTTCAGATACATTCACATGTCTTCTTTTAATATAAAATAGCAATCAAGATCAAGATAGTGGTAGAGATATTTTGGAGACATAAGGCAGAGGCTATTT
This sequence comes from Macaca fascicularis, assembly GCF_037993035.2. NCBI lineage: Eukaryota > Metazoa > Chordata > Mammalia > Primates > Cercopithecidae > Macaca > Macaca fascicularis. The sequence goes on along the minus strand of NC_088379.1, from coordinate 95,264,260 downwards.
ACTAATAGCTAGGGGAGCATTTTACTAGTTTACTGACCAATGTTACTATACTTATGTGTACTTTGCAGAATATCACCTAGCACCAAAAAGAAACTAAGAAAGTGTAACTTACTGAGAGGTGAATATGCACCAACTCCATAAACACTATGTTTATGGAACACATCTAACTTTAGACTTAGTTATACTCATCAACTTATGTATCTTCTCATCCAAGTGGGATGTGTTTAATATTTACCATATATTCATAAATTCACTGAGTATTGTTCTGGTAACTAGAAAAAAAAAGGACAAGCATATATAAGTAAAACTCAGTGATCTAAAACAGAGTATTATCAACTACAAAAGAAAAAAATAACCACTTGAATCTCCACTGATTTCTCAAATCTCATTTATTTCCCATTATCTTCCCTCACACCTCTTGCATTTATTTAGTTAAAGTTCTTTTTGATCCAAAAGGAAGCAATGTTTACTGGGCAATTTCTACCTTATGCCAGAAACAACAAATATACCAGCAATTACAGTATTTCCAAGAAAAGTATTGTTTGTTTTCTCTTCATATCTTTGGTGAGTCCCTTGGAATTAGGATCAAAAAAGAGCGCATGAGCTGGTGAGATGTTTGCTATTGTCCTCTGTCAGATTTTCCTGTGCAGCAGCATGGAAAGTAGGTCAGTAGGACAGTGCATACTTGTCCTTTTGCCTTCTGGACACTGCGACAACCTAGGAATTGAGAGTAGCAGAAAATTATTGTTCAATACTATGTTTCCTAACAAAATCAACTCTTGTAAAAAAAAAAACAAAGACTAAATATGGACAGATGAGCCTCTATAACGTACTACTAGAACATACTATGTGTTGCGTAAGGCCTCATCCAAATCTCTATGGAAATGGTCAAAGCAAGTTTGAGAGGCTGCCAAACATTAGTAATGTGGCAGCACTGACTCCTGCTGTTGAAGATGGAGTGTCCATGTTGAATGATGAGAAATCTGGCAAGTCTTTTTGGCAAACTTCCTTGGAAATCCATCTTGGGCATCCTTAGCTGTTTGTGCCATCCTTTAGCTAGGTTAGGCCATTTGTCTTAGATCAATGGGCAAAAGGGTAACAGCTGAGAAAAAGACCTTTCCTACAATTTTCTTGATCTCATCTAAAGCAAAAGAAGACATATCTCTGAAGGAACTGTAAATTATGTATTGTCAATAACTGATTCTGAGCTCTGATTATCACAGCAATGTTTGGATGTGAACACTGGTGGATACTTGGTGTCATTCTAAGAAGGAATCCAACACAATCCAAAGTTATGTTTAAGAACAGCTCTGTAAATCAATATTGTGGAGTTTCGGTGACTGTGTTTTCACTGCCCATGGTGAGAATAGACATTCAAATGCTACACTCTGTTGATTTTTGATGATCAGACCTACTTCCAGGCTGTTAGGTATAGGTTTTAGTCATGATTTTCTTGCCAATTATTTCTGAACATGCTAGAAACAGTTCATTTGAAGTAATTCTTTCTGGAATAACAATGATTTCCACATTATAGTCCCCTTTTATAGATGAGAACTCATATTGACAGTCTGTAATTGACTTGAATTTCTTTTTTTTGAGCAGTATCTTTTCTGACAAACCATTCCATCCAGCTGCCACATACACCCAGCAGCAGTTCAGGAAAGACTGATCTGTAGTCGTCATGTGTAATTATGGAATGTGTTCAATATGAAAATGCTGATAGCTAATCTTATACACTTGATATCTGTATCTTTCTGACTTCTGAATGCATTTTTTATTTGTATTCCACTTACCCACAAAAAACTCAGATCTGGCTTAAAATAAACATGCAAACCACAAAACAAACAAACAAAAAATTGCACTGGACTATGAAATAAAGCTAAATTTTTTGTAAGTGAGAAATCATTTACATGTATAATGGGGAAATGAGACTACTGAGAATACGGTACAGAATAATGTAGTTATATCCTACTCTTAGATCTAAGTTTCTTAGTAGCCAAATCTATAAGAGCAACACAAAGATCACATAGTTTTCAATGTCTGTAGAAAGAACCCATTTTGTTACTGTTATTGTTCGTGATCATTATTATTATTATGCATTTATTTTTTCCTATTTTAATATTAAATAGCAGCTTACTACCGACCAGCTCTTTTAAAAACATGACAGTCAAATGGCAGCCTTCCAAATCGTAATTCCCTGTAGTCAAAGACGTATTCACAACTGGTATCTTTTCCGAGGAAGAAATAGTGGCAGTCCCATGACATCCTCGTGATGGAGTACTGAATAAACTACGGTGTTTTCCCTTTTAGTGCAGGCCCTGCACAGGATGGGCAGAATAGACAGGTACAGTTTGTCAGTTCTTCTGTGTTTCTAGAAGCATCTAACCAAAGTTCCAAGCTCTGCCTACCCAGTGACAGAATTAAAATCATTTCTTTTCTTTAGGAGAAAGGCCCAGTGGAATAATCTGTACAAACGGTGAAGGCATCCCACAATATTCACGTATAGAAGACTCAGGTGCTTGTAGTACAAGACATGTTAGGAGAAAAGACCTTTAGAAATTTACTCATCTATGGGAAGAAGGAAATGCTGGGAAGAAGTCCAGGTATAGACAACAACAGGGAGACCATGCAACAAATGACAGTATGCTAAAGGTCTAGCAAGAAGGAGCTAGAAGCATGCAGGAGAAGCAGCACTGAGAATAGGGAAACAAGTGCTATTCACCCAGGCAGGGTTAGGGAAGTCTGACAGCAAACAGTACCACCCCTACCCAAGTCAGGGGTTTAGTAGCGAGATTCTGGAATCTTCTGTGAATTGGCAAGACTAAAATTAGACTATAGGCCAAAAGACTAGCATCCTAAAGAGATTAACAATAAGCTCTACTTAAAATACCTTATCACCATATCAACTAGCCCAAAATTTCAGCCTTGACTCACAGGCATTTGGCAAAAGAATAAGCAACACTCTTACCATGCTTTGAGACTTTGAGAAATTTTACATTTTTAGGAAAGGTTGGTGTTGCTGTTGAGAATTCTGTTTAGAACCAAATGTTTCCATACATATCTGAGGCCAAGGTGAAGCAGAAATATGAAAAATGCTATTTTGCCAGATACTTGGGCCTTGCATTCTCTAAACTACTTCGCACATTTCAGTTCACTCTGTTTTGTTTTCCTTCAGGGAAAAATCAAAGCACTCAAACATACAAATTCCAGGAAGTAAATTGATTGGCACTGTGCATTCTGAAAATCCTCAAAGCATACATTTGAAAAAGTTTAGGTTTCTAGGTGGAATCGTGACTGTATTTCTGTTGCCTGTGGCTACCTAATTAATTTTCTTCTTGGTGGATGTGTTCATACTGTTCAGTTTAGACAGGAGTTGTGAGTGAGATTGCCATAGGGAGATTCCCCAAGTGACAGCAAAGAGAGTACAGTTCAAAACAGCCTGGATTGTTAAAAGGTACAAAAAAAAATTAGAGTGAGACCAAATCAGGATTTAGGATCTAACAGAGATGTAGGAAGAAAAATCAGTCTGAGCAGTTCTATTTATCAGGGTCTAGCAAACCATTAGTGCTGACAGCTCTCCCAGAAGACACATCTCCTCCTTTTGTCCCCATCAGCCCTTTCCAGTGATACAGAAGCCCTGCCCCAGTGGAACCCCGAAGCTGCAGGTTGTCTGATGATCAAAGAGTCACGTAACTTTATAGCTGTCCAATGTCTTTATTTTATAAATAAGCGAACAGCCAAAATTACATGGCGCCATGCCATTTTGGATAGAATCAAAACAAACCTTTGACCAATAATTCTTTACTGCTACGAAAACTATTACTGGTGAATTCCATCCTAAACCTATAGATACATTCCAGAATATATCTATAAAAGGAACACAAAATATTAACACTAAACCCCAGCATACACTGGAAGTATAATAATGCTCTCATTTAAATGTGGGCAGTTTTCTTATATAACAAATTTAGGATTCACTAATTCCTGCTGCTTTGAGCCACTATATTACCCCTGCAACTTCCTTATTGCTGTGGGAAACAAGGTACTTTTTAAGTAATCTAAGAAAAGTACAATAAAAAATATATATATAAATGTCTAAGAAAACAAACACAAAATTCCGTATCTAAATATTTAGCACAAAAAATAAGAACTTAATATTTAAGTTAAGAACCACCAGTACACCTATACAAATGTAACTTCATCAAGTTCTTTTCTGATTACATTTTTGAGCCCTTACAGTACAATGGCTAGTAGAATCTTGGTCAGAGTAAATATCTGCATGAATGTGCAAACATATTATTAGATGTTATTCTTAAACACAAAATTTGTTATACTAGATATATTAAGATTGAGATGAAAAGAAACCCATTTGTACATTCACTAAATTTTTTTAATGGCTGAAAATTATTATATCATTTAGGTATACAATTAATTTCTTACAAGTATAGAATAGATGACCTTTCAAGTGACTACTATCAAGTACCATGACATTTACTTTCGAAATGTTATTTCTCTGTTCTTTAAACCATGGCCAAGTTGTCTTGATCCCTTAAATAAAGAGACTGTAGGTCACTAGAGAAAAAAAAAAAAAAAGAGGTGAGTGCTAATCGTTAGAAAAAAAAAAAAAAAAACCTCAGTCATCTCAGGACACCATCAGCTTAAAAGAAGACAGCACTTTTTTGGGAGTATGTTTGACATTTTCCACATATTTCAAGAAGGTCTTACTGATCTAAAATTGTAGCAGATGGAGAAGCAGCAGGTGTGAACTCAGCAACTATACAAGAGACAAGATTCCAAACTAGGCCAACCACTTAAGGTCTTTCACATTTGAGGTGAGGGAATGGATTCACTTTAGAAAAGATATAAAAGTGTGTGTGTGTGTGTGTGTGTGTGTGTGTGTGTGTGTGTGTGTGTGTATGTGTGTGTGTGTATAAAATGCATTAAAAGCTATGTTAATATATTTCTATAAGACATGCCATGGATCTAGAGCCTAGGAGATGGATGACAGCAAAATAAAACAGAGGAAAGAGTTCTACACCAAAGTTAAAAGAAGAAACCTAATTCTGTTTACTGTCCAAACTAATTCAAGTTGCTGTGCTGTTTTTAAAATTTATTTTCATTTTTATTTTTTTTTAATTATACTTTAAGTTCTAGGGTACATGTGCACAACGTGCAGGTTTGTTACATATGTATACCTGTGCCATGTTGGTGTGCTGCACCCGTTAACTCGTCATTTACATTACGTATATCTCCTAATGCTATCCCTCCCCCATACCCCCACTCCACGACAGGCCCCGGTGTGTGATATTCCATGCCCTGTGTCCAAGTGTTCTCATTGTTTAGTTCCCACCTATAAAGTTTACTGTGCTTTTAACCTCAGGAATATGCTTCTCTAAAGGCAAATTCTTACTTATTTTAACAACCTCTCCTCAGATACTTGCTCTGCCAGTTATTTCAAAATTATTAAAAAATAAAAACATAGCTATTTTCTCAATCAGAATCTCTGGGTTCAAGTTTTAGCTCTACAATATTCTAGCTACGTGACCCTAGGAAATATATTAGCCTCTGAAAATTAGATATAAATTGGAAATTAAAACATTCACTCTGCTTTGTTTTAAAAATTAAACGAGATCTACTATGAGTATATTAACTCTTAATAATACCTAATATTCTTTGTTTCCATTTTCTCATCTTCACTGGTGTAAGAAAAGTCAAAATCTTAACAGCAAGATGTAATAGAATTAAAGTGATATTAATATTTAAAAAAAAATATTCGGGTCAAATAAGTATATCTGTTTGGGTTTTTAATGTAATAATTCCTTATATTACTATGGTGACTATTATAAAAAAGAGGAGGCCAGGCACAGTGGCTCACTCCTGTAATTCCAGCACTTTGGGAGGCCAAGGGGGGTGGACCATTAGCTCAGGAATTCGAGACCAGCCTGACCAACATGGTGAAACCCCGTCTCTGCTAAAAGTACAAAAATTAGCTGGGCGTGGTGGTGCATGCCTATAATCCCAGCTACTCAGGAGGCTGAGGCAGGAGAATCACTTGAACCCCAGAGGCGGAGGTTGCAGTGAGCTGAGATCATGCCACGGTATTCCAGCCTGGGCAACAGAGTAAGACTCTGTCTCAAAAAATAAAGAAGAAAAAATTTTCAAAAACACTTTGAGCAATAAGATCTTAATGCAAAAGAAATCAAATGAAAAACGTTTGAAATAAAGTTTCAATTTTTATTACCAATGCAGAAATATCTTTCTGTACATTATCTTGGAGAGAATTTGGTAATTTCCAAAAAGGCTTTTGATTCAGTTAGGACATAGACACAGAGATTTAAATCAAATTGCAAAGCAACATCTATTTATATATTTACACCATCCTAACTTACATGGAAGAAAAAGGAAAGTAATAGAAAAGCTAAAAGTACTACATTCCTATACATATGTTTGAAATAGACTGTACACAAACTAAATATAATCTGCATTTCTTTTGGCTACAACAGAGCACTAAGAAATGTTTTACAGACTGTTAAACTGACTCAATATTATACTTTTAAATATCAGTGATATAAACAGAATAAGGACATTCTAATATATCTTGGAACTTCATCCACTAAAGAAATGCATTTAAGATTTTGTGTTCTAAATACTCTATTTTAGAATACAAACAAGCAGGGTAAAGCAACCTTGGCTTCCTCGTTCTTGGTTATTTGATAATATCTGTAACTTTTCACTTACAGTGTGATTCAAAAGGACCATGACAAACGTGAGAGGCACATTCACATTAAACAACGGGCAGTTGCAAAACTTTGCAAAATTTAAGTTGTCAACAGCTAAATATACCTTATGATAACAGTCCCTAAAAGGAAGCTAAATTTGTAAGCGAACCAAAAGGTTCAAGTTTTCTCAAAATAGAGCCAATGGTGGATTTTAAGTATCCTTAAATAAGATGTAACTTCTTGCATTTTATATAAAATTTAATGTCCATATGTCTATATAGCTTTTTCTAACTAAAAACATTTATATTCTTCATCCACTTCTAAAGTGGATGTAACCCAGAATAGGTTAAGAAGCTATATAAAGAAGAATAATATTGTATAATTACTAGAATCATCTCAGAATAACTGACTGAAACCTTATTTTCACAAAATATATTGCATAAAATACCAGTTCCTGGGGAGTTAAACAGATACATAAAAAATTTGATGAATAAATGAAACTTCTATACTGCAGGATTTTTCAGAGCTATTAACATTTTAATGAGCATTGTTTGTCTCCAAGAGTGTGATACAATAAGCAGTTTCACCAACTCGCCTACCCAAGGAATCTTTCTTAGCTCACAGTGTTGCCTGGCTGTGAGAGTCCAAGGAAACCGCTTGGAGAAACGGTGATTTAAGACTGCACTTTATGACCAAACATTGAGTGATAGATAATCGAGTAGAGATTTTATAATTAAATTCAAACTAACCAATTTTTAATGAGTAAAATAGCAACTGTGCCTTTGGAACCATGCTGTTCTCCATTAAGCAATAACCATAATCGCACCACTAAGTAAATTGACCAGCAGGTACCAAATGGATAAATACTTCTCCACATATTCTTAATCGCTTGGGCAAATTACCTTTAAAGAATACTTTGTCTAGCTTTGTTGTGCCAAAGATCTTTATTATTTCATCCCTAGCTAGTTAGCTAGTACACATAAAAAACAAAACTAAGAACAGCAAAAATGGGGTGGAAAGGATAAAAGATAACGTTTCAACTGCAAATTCCAGGAATTGCAGTCATTGATAAAATTGTGTAAAATGGGACAAGTATAGCCAAGAGCTGTATTTTAGCTTCAGGATTACCAGAATTTGAAGTTTAATGCAGTGTTAACCTATATTAAAACAACCAAAACCAAAAAGAAAGAAATGATTAGCAGAGAATCAAACATGCTGCTGTTAGTTAAACTTGAGTAATAGTGAATTTTCATTGTCATATTGCCTAAGACATAAATACTCTTTGTAACTGCTTCCAGTGTGATTTTAAAAACCTGTAGGTCTGACGTTCTTTATAAAATGGGAAACACATTTTATTTCAACTAAAATCACAGCTGTAACCTAAAGAGAGAAAATGAGATTGCAAGTCGTCCTTTTCCTTCCTCTCTACTTTATCAGCTGTTCAGTTATATCCACCGACTCCATTTAAGCTGACAACTGGTATTTTTCTTTCATTCTCTCTACTCCCACTAATATTATTTTAGCTTTTGACTTCTCTCCTAACATCACCATCTTGTTTTTGCCTACATCTGTTCTTCATTAGCCTCCCAGAGAGGTAGGTTTTCATTCAACTTTATGGAGTATCCATGATAAGCCTGAGACTGAATATTATGTGTTTCTTGTTCCAAGATCCAAGGAAACTGACAATCTTGCAAGGGAGCAAAGGACAAAAACACCTGCTACTTTATCCTAGAATAAGACAAATTTTTCAATATATGGCTTTCGTTACAGTAAATGAGATATGGTACCACTAACTTAATTCTTCACTTGTAAAATGCTATTTTGATATGGCCTAAGTGTCGCTATGGAAGCGGATATTACTCCTCAGTTGTAAAAGGGCAAGAGATTGTACATTTAAGAAAAAATTATGAACATTTTGGAGAAACTATATTGTTAAAAAGCTCTGTTTTAGACGTGTAACAATATTTAAAATGCTGAGCTGATATTTACAATATTTTGTTCTTTAGCAACTATCTTTTTACATTGCTAGAGCACTGAATTATTGAACATTAATGTGGTACACTGAGCAGTAGAAATGAGCTTTCTAGGAATATAGTTGCCTAAAATATAATACTCGAATGTATTTAAAACTAAGTTCATTATATTTTGACAGAATACCTTCTGTATATTTAGATTAAGGACATATTCTCTCAGCAATATTATTTTGGTAAACTGTAATATTAAATCAGACATTTTCGGAATGGATACTAGAAATTTTGAATGGATACTTGAAATTTTGTGTCATTATGGTTAATGCAAACATTTTAATCTGACTGCAAATTTTCAGAGAAAAATATTTGTTCTACACTTGTTGGTAGGCAGGAGAAATGTAAATAGATATTAATGTTTACAATGTGAAAATATATATGCTTAAGGCATACATAAGGTATTAGTTGACAAAAGTAGACTTAAAGTATTAGTTAAGTTTCATTTTATTGTGGTAACAGACACCAACTGGAGCTAGATTAAACAAATAAATATACTTTTTAGGAAGATGCTGTCACATCTCACAGTTTCCAGAAAAGGAGAACTCTTGACAACTAGACACTAACCCAAGAGTTATTCTACAACTCAAAAGAATGTGATCGTTTATCAAATTAAATTTCAATGACTATCAAAGTTGATGAATGTATCTTTCAGATTTCATTTCACTGGTATCCATTATGAGTCATAATCAATTCAATTTTATTAGAAAATATATGCGTGTGTGTATGTAAACAAGATAACCTTGACATGTAATGAATATGGTTGATGCTAGTAATGTTTACACAGTTGATTTAAAATTAACCTAGAGCTCTTAATGGAGCTTATTTTATAATATGTGGAGAAGCTTCTCTCAAGAATGTTAGTGTCTATTTCCAATAAGCTTGAACAGAAGAGGTGCAGCCTGGAGCCATCCAGATTAGACCCCCAACACAACAGATTGGCCTGAACAAGTCAGTTTTAGATCAGTTCTAATGACTATCAAAGTTGATGGTTACATCTTTCAGATTTCATATTTGTTGCAGGTTATCCTCCTACTGGGCAATAAAACTAAAAGGCATGCTCAGTCTTCCACGGAAGTACACAGAGAGGAGCATTACAAAATGTATTCAATTTTATCGTTATAAGGATGCACTTTGATTTTTAAAAAATCTCAGCTCAATTGCTTAATTTTTTTTTTCACTCCATGCATTTGCAAAATCTGGGATGTAAATGTAATCATGTAGCTTGACTGAATTTTATAGAAAATGGACAACTTAATTGTATGAATAAAAGAAGAAAATAACCTTTCTACACACTGATGCATTTATTTAAAATATATGGGTTCGATGTCTTTTTAGAAATAAGCTAGGGTTTCCTTCTGCACATTAGTAGGTATTAGAGTTTGTTTGTTTGTTTGTTTGTTTGTTTGTTTGAGATGGAACTTCGCTCTTGTTGCCCAGGATGGAGTGCAATGGCACGGCCTTGGCTCACTGCAACCTCTGCCTCCTGGGTCCAAGAAATTCTCCTCTCTCAGGCTCCCAAGTAACTGGGATTACAGGCGCCCGCCACTATGCCCAGCTAATTTTTGTATTTCTAGTAGAGACAGGGTTTCACCATGTTGGCCAGGCTGGTCTTGAACTCCTTACCTCAGACGATCCACCTACTTTGTCCTCCTAAAGTGCTGGAATTACAGACGTGAGCCACCGTGCCTGGCCGGTATTAGAGTTTTTTTTTTTTTTTTTTTTTACTGTTATTGGATTAAAGGATTTTACTCTGTTACTAACTGCACTTGATGAAGTTAATAAATAAGTTATTTGACTTGCTTTCCAGGAATGTTGGTAATCATGTGTCAGCCGTATTTGCTTTTAATATTTAGAACTTACCAAGAAATTCAGTGACAATACAAGTGGCACATAAGTGAGCAAAGAACAAAGAAGACACTGAGTCCTTCAGATTATTACTTAATATGTTTTTGATTTTTAAATAATAGCAAAAACCCATAGTTACTCTTCTGCTCATCCTATAGTGGCATAATAAGGTGATCAGTAGAAATTGGGGGTGACTCTTTATGATTACTGTTAACTGAGGAAAGATCTGACTTCAGTGGCTCTTGTGAAAGACCTCTGTGGTCAAAAATAGCTAAATTTGTCCCCTCCCCCCTCAGATAATAAGCAAGCACTTAACTCTTTTAATGAATTCCCTTTGTTGCATCTTGGTAATGGAGAATGGAGAACAGGAAATTGCAAGATGAAGAGACAGGCTCTCATTGTGGGAGCAGCTGACTGCTGAGCTGTGGCAACATCAGTGGGGCTCAAGCAAGAACAGAGATGACAGAAAATACAATAGAATCCTTTTACATTCAGAGGAGCTCTTAGATTCAGGGCCAGATACCAGCAGTGCATGGAAGACAGGAAGTAAGCACGGATGTCTGAGAGATGAAAGCCTTGCTATTTTGTATACAGCCACATGGCATGTGTGGAAACACCAGGGAGTTCCACAAAACTCCATTTTCCTCATCCTTTCTTTCTTTGGGAGAAGGAAAACATACTTGGAGCCCTTGACCCTCACCCTCAAGGATGTAAACAAGTTAGAATAACATTCCCTCTGTGATAGCATGCCATGCTGCCTTGAGAGGAATTGCACTGGGAAAGAAAGGTAGAGGTTTCTGTGAGTAGAGATAAGGGAGGCTGTGAAAACTGATTCCATTATGTTCCACTGGTTAAAGCAGCATTCCTGGAATTTCACTGGTATCCATTATGAGTCATAATCAATTCAATTTTATTAGAAAATATATGCATGTGTGTGTATGTAAACATGATAACTTTGCCATGTGATGAATATTGTTGATGCTAGTAATGTTTACACAGTTGATTTAAAATTAACCTAGAGCTCTCACTGTAGCTTTTTTTATAATATGTGGAGAGGTTTCTGCCAAGAATGCTAGTGTCTACTTCCAACAAGCTTAAACAGAAGGGGTGCAGCCTGGAGCCATCTAGATTAGTCCCCCAACACATCAGATTGGCCTGACCAAGTCAGTTTTAGATCAATAATAATTGTTAGCTTACTTGTGATATATTTCTTATTGTGAATCAAATTCATCCCAGTGGACAGAACCTAATTCCAATGTCAGCCCTTAAAATTAGCCTCATTCTATTTACACTATATTACAAGCAACCAATTATTGCATTTAGTGAAAGTCATCACACGGGCCATAAAAGAAATCTAATATTTATATGTTCAATAAATAGAGTAATTACATTGTGTTAGACACTAAACTAAGTACTTGCAACTCATTTTAAATATTGCTTGGTGAAGAAAAAAGGTATCAAACAAGAAGATAGAAATGAAGTTTGATGCCAGTGATGGTTATTAGCTTTCTTATTTGAAATGGAACAAAACACCAGAAAATGGAACTGCACAGGCTAGTACAACGTATCAGGCTTTTGAGAGGTTCAGTGCAAGTACTAATTATAAAGACAATGGAATCAGATGGCTCTTGCTGAGCATAACTGGTGCATTGGAGAAAGACACCAAAAGGTTGAGGGTAATTAATCACAGCTCAAAAGCAAAATGTGAAAGTCAGAGGTCTTCGTAGGCAGCATATAAAATAACCGTTATCTTTTACAGCTTTAGACAGACAGAAAAAAACAGAGGATCAGGGCCAGTAGCAGAGCACCAGAAAAGGCTAAAGTCTCAACTGCATCAAGCCAAGGCTCTTGTTGAAAAGGGATGAGACTCTGAGAAGTGTGAGGATTCCATTTGGCTAGAAAATGTTGAAGCCCCAGATCCTCTCGAATTCTCTGGGTTTACAGGAAGGTCCAACTCCTTCCAGCTAAATACTATCACTTTCCTCCTGGTTGAAGACAATGCAGCAGTCTCTAGCTTGCAACCCCACCTAAGAATCTAGCCACACCTCCTTTCCGAACCAGCAGACCAACAAGTAGCATCAAACCACAACATTAACTGGCTGGTGAAGTACTGAGACAGAAAGGAGGAAATGGAATAAATGAACTATATCCCAAAGAAGCTCCATGATCCAGGCAACATGTACCAGTAGCAACCAGAAAATGATGTATGGGACTAGATCCTGCAGGTCCTGGATTCAAAGACTGGAGGATGGATGGAACAAAAGTCTGAATAATGAGGAGTTTATTGACATAGTAGTATTCTCCCATAATAGCAGGTCTAATTACCTGGCAAGGACTCCAAGAGATTGTGCTAATATGCTGGTTGGATTGCACTTCAAGGTTTTTGGGGACAGCAGTGGCCCATAGTAATTGAAATATAAATGGAGCAACTGCAATGGCAGAAAATGGGAAAAGGCGTGCTACAGTGAATATTAATGTAAGCTTAGAAAATCTGCCATCTGATCACATTCCACGGGTGGAGTTGAAGGACACTTCTTTTACCAAAGTGCTAAATTATGCTCTAGTGAGAGAGGCACCAACATCATTGAGAAACTCAGTAGTGACTTTTCCTCTGTTGGTAAAGAAAGACAGCAGGAGATTCTGTTACACAACTGGGCTCAACTGTTACACAACTGGGCCAATAATATGAATTAGAATGACAGAATTCCAAAATACAGATAGTAGGTGGTGGCATTTTATTGTTGAAGCAAGGAGGTTACAAATAATGCAATGAGCAGCCGGGTGTGGTGGCTCACACCTGTAATCCCAGCACTTTGGGAGGCTGAAGTGGGTGGATCACAAGGTCAGGAGTTCAAGACCAGCCTGGCCAAGATGGTGAAGCTTCATCTCTACTAAAAATACAAAAATTAGCCAGGCGTAGTGGCAGGTGCCTGTAATCCCAGCTACTCAGGAGGCTGAGGCAGAGAATTGCTTGAACCTGGGAGGCAGTGGTTGCAGTGAGCTGAGATCGTGCCACTGCACTCCAGCCTGGGTGACAGAGCAAGACTCCATCTCAAAAATAATAAATAAATAAATAAATAAATAAATAAATAAATAAATAAAGCAATGAGCTTGAGCAGCAAGACTGGCATGACAATCTGGGGTCCTGAACTACAGGACACCATGGAAATGGTTAATAAAACACAGCTTCCCTAAAGGCAGATAGATTGGTAACCTAAAACGAAATTACTCAGTTCATATAATCAAAATAAATTAGACAAAAAGGCCAAGCACACCTGGACTAATGAAATGCTTCAAATGTTTGTCTGTTTCCATATCTGAGACAATTTTCAGATCTGAAACATATGAGCTGAAGGGCAAACTGGGTTCTCAGGAGAAAGAACCCTGCCTGAACAGGCAAATGGACAAGTATGTAGGAAAGTGATTCCCACAGTCTTTCTACAAAGGGACTTATAGTTATTCATACAAGTAACCATACACAAAAGAGGAATACAAAATATTTTAAGCACTGTTAGACACTAAGTTGGCTTAGACTAAGTCTAAAATGCTCACAAATGTGGAGTATATAATCCATGCAATACTGTCATGGGTTGTCACACAGTGAGTCCACCAATTCCTCAGAACCAACGAGTGGCCATTTCTCTGATCTTGGCCCTGACTATGTAATTGGTGTATATATACTGGATTGATATCAGAACTCTCACAGGTGTTTCTGTCCTGATTGGGAGAATATATTGTAGTGAGGAAGGCTACATGGAAACCTCTGAAACTCACCAACTCCTTTCCCACTGGCTGAGTTAGTAAATAAAAAAAAATACTGTATCTTGAAGAGAATGGCAGAGATCAGTGCCACCTTTAAAGCCTTAAGAAATACAAAGGTGATGGTCTGCATTATATCCCAGATTAGTTCACTAGTCAACCTGATAAATTCTGTTTGCTGTACTGGATGTGGAATAATTAACATGGGCTCAAATACATGGAGTGCTATATGGCCATTACTTGGGCAAATGTTTTTATTTCCACTCCTGTTAAGAAGAAGGACCAGAATAAGTTTAAATTCATTTGAAACAGACAGCAATGTACTTTTATGGTCTTCCCACAAGACTGTGTGAACTCTTCTGTCATCAGTCCTAACATAGTCTGAAAAGATCTATACTGTCTAAACATTTACAGAATATCATATTAATCCACTACATAGATAACATCATGTTTTAGGACTAGATGAGCAAGAAGTGGCAAATATGTTAATAAAATATGATTTTGGTTAAACACATGACTTTCAGGAGATGGGAAATAAACCCCATGAAGAATCAGGACCAATTGCATTGGAAAATTTGAGAGTCCCAAAGGTCTGGGCAATATTTTCCCCTTGAAAATAAATGACAAATTATTGCGTCTCACACATCCCAGCACTAAGAATAGAGCATCTTGGGGTCCAAGAGACAGAATAGTCCACCACTGGGAATAGTACTCTAACCTTCAGTGGATGGCATGGAATACAGCCAAATGTGAATAGGATTCAGAGTAGAAAAGTGCCTTGCAGCAGATTCAGACTGCTATGAGAACAACTGTACCATCTAGACCATAGTGTTGTGAAACAACTAATATTTTTCATTTCTGCATGATCCAGGATTTCTGAGTAAAGGATAATTGAATAGGAACCTGAAAGATAAATCCTTGCTGGAGTCATTTGCTTATATTTCAAAATGGTAAAGAAAAGCTATCAATTTTTTCTTCCTCTCTCTGGAGAAGATTTGTTTACATTGCAAAGCAAAAATCCTTCTCTAGGGAGGAGGAGGAATAGATGTGCCAGATGCCCTACTTAAGCTCTGATTCTCATAATTTTTGGATTCCTCTTCTGTAGCAAAACCTCTACATACACAAGTGATATCTGGCCCTCATTGTGTTGCCCAAAGGAGAATTGGGGCACTGCTGAGATGATCTGCGAACAAATGATGTATTCTTTCATCTAGAAGTAATGTCTCAGATCCTTCACAGTTTCAAACTTAAAATTGTTACACATAATTTGTGGTGGAAAAACACATGTTGTGTGGAATTTCTCACAAGCCCTAGTAGGAGTTTCACAGCATAAATCCTAAGGATTCTGGAACACAACCATGTCATCCGCAGTAGAGAATTAAACACTATTTGTAGAACAGCTCCCGGATTGCTCCTTAGCCCTAATAGAGATGGAGAGAATACAGCTTGTTGGCATCAGCCATGGAGACACATGACAGTTTTATGAGAAGGCTGATGAATGAGGATCTGAAAATGATGATGAAGAGCATAGAGTGTTCAAACCCTCACTCTCAATGCTAAGAGGTAAGAAATGGGAGAACACACAGTCTTGCTTGAAAGAAGAAAATATTAATCAGGGTCTTTCAGGGAGAATGAAATGTTATTTAAATCCAATATGTGTAAAGTACTTTGCAAAGAGTTTAACCATCTCTAGAGATCATTAATCATGGAATGGTGGACTTAGGGAAGGAGTTTAGAAGGAACAGAAAAGAGATGGGATCAAGGAACAGAAGGAAAAAGCATTATTGATAGGAGAATAAGACAAAATAACTCTTATCCCAAAAGAGTCTACACTTGAATGATGGTTGAAAAAATAAGGAGGTGAAGCAGGTTGATGTTGGATGCCAAAGAGAAGCGCAAGATAATCAGCAATGGATAATGCAGGTTTTAACCGTCATCAGGGCGGGAGGCCAAGCAATAGCAGCTACAGCATAGTGGGGTGATTTTCAAATGTTTGATGGCTGACAGTGATGGCAAGGGCAGTGGAGGAAGAGATTCCCCATCTCCTCTGAGATCGACAGGAACCCAGCTGTATATTCCATTCCGAACAAACATGCCTATTTTCAGAGAGAATTTACAAAATTCTAGGAGGCTGCTAAGCCTGTAGTCTCCTTTGAAGCACAAACAATTCTGTCTTTGGGCTAGTGTGATAAAAGCAAACAAACCTCAATTTACTGGACACAGCTAAAGTAACTGTCTAGGTGGAAATGCAGAGACCATTGTAGATGATAATGAAGCTAACCCAATCAGATTTGGTGGGAAAAACTATGAGAGGTCTAGGTATACAAAGAGGCCAACGTCACTGGCCCTCATGCTGTATTCCCGATGATACTAATTGATTATCTCAGGGCTATCTGAAGCCTGCTGTACTGAAAAGCTGAATGTCTGAGGACACACCATATGATAATAATCCCATATCCATTTCCCTATGTGCTTACCTTCATTGGATAGGTAAACTAGGTACCACTTTTTCTTATTAATGTAAATAATTTTGCTGTAACAGCTATCTTTTCCCAAGGACTTAAATATGCCCAACACTGGGCATGGTTTATAAGCTTTATTTAGTTTTATACTTAAATAACTCAACTTGCTTGACCCTATTATAATAACCCTTTTTGTTACATAAAGGAAACCAAGGTTAAAAAAAGGTTAAGTAAATCAAGTCTCACAAATGGTAAATTTTGGAGCTTGATTTCAAACTCAGGTGGTTGACATCAGAGCCCCTGCATGCAACCACTAGCCACATTGGTGTTTTCTCTTTTCACTTTGTTTATTCCCATCCATCTTCCCTTAGGAATCTTTCTACTAGGACAGTTGAATACATTTGTTGAAGTCATAAGATTATGTTTTCTCAGACAGTAATAAGTAAAGTGGCAGACAGAGATAACCAAAAGAAAAGGAAGGGGGCATGGGTTAAAATGAATGGAGTAAATTCATTTAGAAGGCCAATGATTTTTTTGGTCAAAGTGGCAGAAAGTGGAAAACAGTTAATACTTGATAAAATCTATTTGTAAATCTGCCCTTTATTCACTTAATTCCGAGAGATTGAAATTGAAATATAATTGATATTTCACACATAGTTGAACAAGTGGAAATGAATATATAAAATATATATGTGAGAAAATTGCATTTTTACTGAACATAAAAATCTAGAATGAAAATTTAGGTTTTGCATTTTTGGCTCTACAAAATGGACTTGCAGCTTTTCCTCACTTGGCTAAAAGGTGGCAGCTGAACTGTACTCTGTTTTATAGGTTCGAACTATGATAGTTATTTCAGGTAGATTGCATTTCCCCAAAATTTCTAAAAATACTATGTTTGCTGTTTTAATGCTCTTCCACAGTATCACCACTCCTCATCAAGGTGTAAAGTCTATTTCTCCTCCCCATAAAAGTGGGCTAGCCTTTGTGACTACATTAAAAAAAATGAAATATGAGTGATTCCAAGTGACTTTCTAGTCTAGGGCACTGCAGCATAATAGGTGATACTGCTTCCACCTCGCTCACATTCCATTTCTCTCCTCATCTTTGAAATCCAGCCACCATGTTGTGAGGAAGTCCAGGTCACATGGAGAGGCCATGCCATGTGTAAGTGTTCCGGCTGAAAGCCCCAGAGAAGGACACAGAGTACATCCAGGAATAATCTCCAGGTCAGTGGAATGAGCAAGCATTTAACCGCTCAAAAGATACCAGTCCCCAGGTCACAGGCTTCTGTCCAAGTATAGAAGCTATTCCCATTCTTCAGTTTCCAAGTCTGATGTTCTATTCTCAAAGAAAATTTCTCTGAACTTTCATATTCTATTAAGTTGCCCTTTTATATGTTATTATAATGCCTCAT
Source organism: Macaca fascicularis (assembly GCF_037993035.2). NCBI lineage: Eukaryota > Metazoa > Chordata > Mammalia > Primates > Cercopithecidae > Macaca > Macaca fascicularis. Next base: position 95,246,034 of record NC_088379.1, on the reverse strand, counting down.
GAATCCCCTCCATAATGTATATAACATGCAAATGTGTCTACTTATATAATTATACAAATCTAATTTGTATAATTTATATTTGTATGAAATCATTCATTATGAAATAAATATATACTCATGCTCCATATATATCACGGAAGAGCTGTATCTTTCTGGTTCACCATATGTACTCAGTATTTTAACTTTGACATTTGGCAGACCCTCAATATATATTTATTGTGTAAATTAATTGTTACTCCAGTGTTACTTCTAAGGGACTCAAGCTACAATGGTTTAAGAGTCCCTAGAGGCTTGGAAAGACTTTGGTATTTGTACTCTAGTAGATTGGTAGGGGATGGTAGAAGACTGTCTAATCAGCATGGTTTTCAATTTTGCATTTATATCTTCATAGAAAAGTAAGTGTGATTTTGTTTATTTTATAGAAATAAGGAACTCATCAGAGTAGATTTGATTGTAAAAGTGCTTTTCCTCCCTGGAACATATAAATGACTCCTTTCAAAGTGTCCCTTCTTTCTGTGCTGTGTTCTGCCATCATTTATTATTCAGAAAATGAGGCTATGGTGTAAAAGGCAGAAAAGAAAGAAGGGAGCCTTGAAGATAGATGCTGCAAATTTAATCCTGGCCAAATGACCGATGTAGGGGGGCTGACCTAGACCTGGATATGTTTTAAATCTTCCCAGGCCTGTGCCTCTGTAAAACTTTGCAAACAAAGTTTTCCTGAGGAAAACAGAGGCACATAATGTACATATATTTCTAGTGATACATGTGGCACAGTGTAATGCTATGTGAAGCAATGATAAAGATCTTTGAGGGGCAGCATGCTGAATAGAAAGAATAAGGGCTGTGAAGTCAAGCAGACCTTGAACCCGATTCTTCTGCTTTTAGCTGAGCCTTATCTTCAAAGTGGTGTATAATTAGAACTAAATGAAATAAAGCATGTAAAACACGCCATACAGTAAGCTCTCAAAAATTTTCCTGATTAATACTCAGAAATTAAAAAAATAGTGAGCTGTTTTTGTATCTTAACTGAACCAATGCTAGTATTCTGGTTGTAATATTATACTATATTTGTGCACTGTATTTGTGTTACCACTAAAGGAAACTGGGTAACTGGTATATGGGATCTCTCTGTCTTACTTTGTACAACTGTGTGTAAATCTACAATTAGCTCAAACAGTTTAATTTTTTAAATCTAGACTGAGAGGGAGAGGAACCTCCACTCATACAATGGTTCAGCTGAGCTGAAATTCGATTATTCAAGCTCCATCATTTCACAAATGACGTAAGGAAGCCCAAAGATATTTGTTGATTCAGGCAACACATAGTCACCGGCAGAGCTGCAGAAAAACATACAATGTCCTAGTTCTAGGTTGGTTTTGTAATACAAATTTAAACATATTTTTGAGGAGAGATGCTTGGCATCTAAGTAGCCTTTTCTCTTTTAGCTCTGGGATTGCTTGTATTTTGTATTTATAGCCTTTTATAAAGATGACTATTTTTTTCTGGGCAGTGTTTGTAATTCTTTATACTAATATAGATTTTCACAAAATCCTTTCATGTAATAATTTAAGACAGTATCTGTTGATATATAACCTTGAAATTGGGTGGCTGGGCATGGTGGCTCATGCCTGTAATCCCAGTACTTTGGGAGGCCAAGGCGGGAGGATCACCTGAGGTTGGGAGTTCGAGAACAGCCTGGCCAACATGGTGAAATCCCATCTCTACTAAAAATACAAAAATTAGCTGGGCTTGGTGGCAGGCACCTGTAATCCCAGCTACTCGGGATGCTGAGGCAGGAGAATCTCTTGAACCCAGGAGGCAGAGGTTGCGGTGAGCCAAGATTGCGCCATTGCATTCCAGCCTAGGGAACAAGAGTGAGACTTTGTCTAAAAAAAAGAAAAAGAAAAAGAAAAAGAAATTGGGAACAAGCTTGAGTAAGTAACTAGAATTTAGGATTTCTGCTATCAGTTTTCTCTTGCTGCTCTGTGACAGAAATGCCTTTAAGAGGTTGTATGAATCAGGTCATACTGTCTATAGAAAAGAATAATGTTGTAGGTAATAATATATCCATCACATCTTTTTTGAAATATAATGGGAAAAATTCAACATTTATAAATAAAACACACTGCAGACATACTAATTAGAATATCCAGTATGAAACATCATACAGGGCTAATGAGGCTTTTGAGTAATGTCTTAAAGGACCCCAGACATCCCCATCTCAAAATGCTCTACCTTGTTGACTGGCTTCTTTCTCTGTGACTTTGCCATTATGTTTTCATTCCTATTGGTTGCATGAGTACATTTAGATGTAAATACCTCAAAAGAAAGCTTTTTGTTACCACTATTTATACTGCTTCCAAACAGAAAACTAGCTGAAACCAACATTCTGAGGTGATAAGAGACGGGATAACTAAATTCCGTAGAAGGAAACATTAAGCCATGTTGAGAAAGAACGGGTCTTCATGGGCCATTGCAGTGGGAAACAACACAGAACGCTTGGGTTACGGCGGGAGGAAGACAGTAAATAAAAATAGGGAGAGAAATATTGAAAATGTTTAAGAGAAGACGTCTTAGAAATACATCTTACTACTTTACTGTTTCGTCCAATGTATTTCGTAATCAGCATCATGATATTAACAGCACAAAGACAGCATTTTCCTAGAAAGTATACCAATTAAATTTAAATGAGAAAATACAAAAATGGTTATTCATATAGTAAAATTAAATTCTTCGTAAATGTTAGCTGTGACTTTTATCAAAAACATGCTAAAATTATTAAAATTGACAGGAAAAGTGATAGGGACATATAGGATATAAAATGCTCATATCCACAAGAAATCATTTGTGTATACTAAAGGAGAATCTGATATATATTTTTTAATGCTTTAACTGTAAGTTCTGATATTAGAATGAAATTTCAATTTTTCTACCAGTTGACTGAAGGTTCCAGCTAAAATAATATATGTATATTTCTCACTTTTACAAAAACAGTTAGATTTGTTTTCCATGCTCTTGGCTGTATTCTAAGAGAGTTCTACATGAGTGAGTATGTCACCTCAGTCCTCAAGAGATGAATCAGGCTTAAAGTTAACAGCACACACAACAGTTAAAGATGAAAAATTGCTGTTGTTTCAGTATAGATAAAATCAAGCCACAGTTTGCATTCTATTCGAATTCACTGAACTTGGTAATACATTAGAAAATATAAAAGTATTTTTTATGTTTCTTTCTTAAGTGTGTATAGTTTTTTATTATCCAGAATTCCATATCTGAATTGCAGCCATTACTTGAAGAAAGTGGGTGTATGACACTAATAATTTTCTTAGGGTTTGTGACAATGTTAACTATTTCTCTGAAATGGATGAAACCTCTAAAATGGTGGGGAAAATACTTAGGGCACTGCTTCTACTACTATGGTTTCTTTAAACTTCTTTTTTTTAATTATGAAAGGAATGAAACTCTAACACTGCAAAAGAGCAAAACATGACAGTATATTTTAAATTTCAACTCTTTCTAAGGTTGACTATTATATAATACTATCATAAAAGTTTATCGAGCATCCTTGAAAGCCTATTTCTTCCAGTTACAAATACACACAGATTTTACAAATTGCATTAGTCCATTTTTGTATTGCTATAAAGAACTGCCCAAGATGGGGTAATTTATAAAGGAAAGAGGTTTAATTGACTCACAGTTCCGCATGGCTGGGAGGCCTCAGGAAACTTACAATCATTGGGAAAGGTAAGAGAAAGCAAGGCACCTTCTTCACAAGGTAGAAGGAAGAAGTGCAGAGCAAAGGGGGAAGAGCCGCTTATAAAACCGTCAGACCTCGTGAGAACTCACTCACTATCATGAGAACAACATGGGGAAAACTGCCCCTATGATTCAATTACCTCCACTTTGACACGTGGGGATTATGGTAATTATGGGGATTATAATTCAAGATGAGATTTGGGTGGGGACACAAAGTCTCACCATATCACAAATGCACACGCATACATACACACATAATATGATACTGTGTATATTGTTTTGTTACTTGTTTTTTCACTTAATAGGTTATGTAATTTAGCTAACTATATTTATCAATGTTATTTAGAGTATTTCCAATTATTTGTTATGTATTTTATAGTAATGCTATGAGTGTCCTTTTACTATCTTTTTGTACATATGTACAAATATGATTATAACTCCCAAGAAAATAATGTTCTTAATCCATTTTTAACTTTTACAAATATTGCCACATTTCTCTCTATAAAAGCTGGACACATTTACACTCCCACCAATAGTGAACCAGGGCCCATTTCCCACATAACCAATTTAAATCTCATAGACAAGTTCTGCCCAATAGAATTTTCTACATTGATGTAAATGCTCTATATCTATGATGTCTAATATAGTAGCCACTAGCTATATATGACTACTGAGCACTTGAAATTTGGGTGGTGCGATTAAGAAATTAAATTTTTATTTTTATTTAATTTAAATGTAAAAAGCCACATGTGACTAGTGTTTACCATATTGAACTGCATAACTATACCAGGAATGGGATCTGGTTTATTTGCAAGCTTGATCATCTTTCATAACTTTTAAAGTGGTTTATTGTTCACTATCAATTATTTAATCTAGGAAATTTTGCGTGTGTATTTCTGCTTTTTTGCTACTGTATTGTGTGTCTTTTATCTTATTGACTTACAAGTACTATTTTCCTGATATGCTGATTTCTACTGGATGTTTACTGATACTTAATCTACCATAGAGGATGCAAACATTTCATTCTGGGCTCTTATTTATTCACAGATACTTTATGCAGTTGGTACTATTGTGAGTTACATATTTGCTTTTCAGTATTATCTAGTTTGTAATGACTTGTGTATATGAAAATTTGGGTTTTGTATATTTAGCTAATATCTTGTCAATTCGCCTACTTAGGCTACTAGTACTAACTTTGTGGGGGTTTTCATTAAAATTATTTTCTAATAAGCTTGTATTTCTAAATCATTGTTTGAAATAATTGCAGCTTTGTGGTTTCCTTTGTAATAATTATCTCTTTATTTTTCTTTTATTAGTCTGGCTGAATGCACTAGAAAATACAGAAACACTGAATGATAACAGTAATATGGTAGTCACAATTCTTGTTTTATTTATTATTTTGATATTTGAGAGTTTGATAGTTTATTATTTGATAACATTTGATAGTTTATTATTAATTGTGATATATATGTCTCTATAAATATCTCATGTAAAGATGAGGAAGTCTACTTTAATTTCTGTATTAACATTTAATCTATAAATAAATTCATTAATAATTTTTCAATGCAAAATCCATTTAAGTTATTGGTATATTCATTATAAGCCCATCAACACTTTATTATAATTATTGCTTTATGCCATTGCCTTTTAAATCAGATAGAAGAAAAGAGTTACTAATAAAAATATATTTATAATGTCTTTTATATTTATTTATGTAGTTAACCTTTAACAGTATTCCTTGTGTCATATGTGAATTCAAGTTGCTCTTTGGTATGTCTCATTTCAGCCTAGAAACCCCCATTTAGTATTCTTTTAGGGCAGGTCTGCTAGGGATTAATTTTTCAGAATTTTTGTCTGGGAATTAATTTTCTCCTTTATTTTCACAGGAAAATTTCTTTGGATGTACAATTCCTTATTGGCAATCATTTTCTTACAACACTGAAAATGTCATTCTATTTCTGGCCACCATAGTTTCAGATAGGAATTATTTTATTGATGATCACTTATAGGTGATGAGTTGTTCTCAAAATTCTCTCTCTGTCCTTGGCTATTCACAGTTTTACTATGATTTGTCTAGGTGTGGATCCCTTTTAGTTGATTCTATTTTGAGTTCCTTAATCTTCACGAATGTGCAAATTAGTGTTTTTTATCAAATAGGAAACAATTCACACTATGATTTATTCAGATATTCTTTCTGCCTCTTTCTCTCGCTCCAATCCTTCTGGGAGTTTATCATGCCTATGTTGGTGTGCTTGATGATGTCCCACATATCCCTGAGGCTCTGCTCAATTTTTTTCATTCATAATTCTTTGTGTTCCTTAGAATTGATAATCTCAATTGATCTATCTTTAGCTCCATTGATTCCATCTTCTGCCATTTCAAATCTGTTTTTGAGTCCTTCTAGTAAAATTTTTATATCATTTACTTTAATTTTTAAGTGCATTATTTCTACTTTATTTTAAAATTATTTCTACCACTTTATTGATATTTTCTATTTGAGATAGTCTCATATTTTTATTTAATTTTTTAATCATGGTTTCCTTTAGTTCTCAAAGGTATTTATAATAGCTGATTTAAAATCTTCGACTAGTAAGTCCAAGGTCTTAATAGTCCAGTAGTCTTTCTCAGGGATAGTTTCTATTGATTATTTATTCCTCCATCCCTACCCGCCACACCCTATATATGGGGCGTACCTCTATCTCATTTATTTGGGTATCTCAAGATTTTTTACTGAAAAGTGAGACATTTAAAATAAACATACTGTGACAACTCTGGAAATCAGATGGAAATAGGACTTCCAGGACTTGCTCCTGTTGCTAGTTGTTGTGCCTCTCTTTATTTTCCTTTTATTTGTTTGTGACTTTCCTGTACTAATTCTGTCAAGTCTGTATTCTTTAATTTACTCATCAGCTAGTGATTGGACAGGGATCTCCTTACATACCTTGGACCAATAAGTCTCACAGCCTTTGCTGACAGACTCTGTGTTTATGTTCAGAAACATCTTCAACACTTCAGACAACTTACAGTTCTGCCATAACCTTTACTTCTTGATTTTATAGCAACTAAAGGTCAGTCATAGGTGAGCAATTAAGACCTTCTCCAGTGTTTTCTGTACATGTTCGCAGTCCTGCACATGCATGTGGCCTTCTAGATTCCCAGGAATGTGTGGAGTTTTTAACTATCCTCTAAAGTCCTTTCATTCCCCAGTTTTTCCTTTTAAGTTTCCTAGCCACTTATTAGCCCTAAATGGGATCTCTGCTTAAGGAAGCTGTGTTGTTCAACAATTGCCAATAGTTGCTTTAGACACACACCTGGGAATATGGCTATTCTCACAGAGAAAGCTCTAAGTCAGGCCAAATAAAGATAAACCTGCCACACCTATAATTCCAGCACTTTGAGAGGCCAACGTGTGAGGAACACTTGAGGCTAGGAAATTGAGACATGCCTGGGCAACATAGCAAGACCCCTGTCTCTGAAAAAAAAAAAATTAGCAGGTGTTGGTCAAGCACATGCAGTCGTAGCTACTTGGGAGGCTGAGGTGGGAGGATCATTTGAAATTAGGAGGTCAAAGCTGCAGTGAGTCAAGGTCATGTCACTGAACTCCAGCCTGAGTGACAGAGTGAGACTCTTTCTCTAAATAACTAACTAAATAAAATAATAACAAACCTTGAGAATGAAGTTTTTCAGGTAGCTTCCATACAGGTCAAATGGTCATTTTGCATGTGGATTTGGGTGATTTCCAAACCCTTCTTCCCACCCAGTGACTACTAGGCTGTTGTTTTTCAGTTACTGTGGGTGTGAATCTGTTGGTCTTAAAGGATATCATGAATTTGAATGGGCATAAAGTAAGTTCAAGCACCACAAAGCTCATTGTTACCAAGATCTGATTATTTTTCTAAAATAAAAGTTCCTCAGATTGTTGGAAAACTTCAGTTAGTTTCCAGGATTCTGAAAAGTTGATTTTGACTTTTTTTTTTTTTTTTTTTTTTTTTTTGCCAGTATCCTCATTACTTTTACGGAGGAGGAGTTTTGGGAGGGTTTTACTACAACCTTCCCTTCTTCTTTTATTTTGAAACAATTATAGTGGATTAGAAAAGTGTATCTAGGGATTGATAATCAAAGGTTGTATAATTGACTACAATTATGTTTAACAAAATAAAGTTCAAGGTGAATTACAAAGGGCTGAAATATTTTATTTCGATTAAATACATAATAGTTATGGTCTTGGTACTGCAAATAACATTTCTTGGAGATGTTTAGATGTAGAGAGAGAAACAGATAAAGTCACAAGGGTCGAGGCTTTAACATACCACTCTAAGAAATAATTACTCATAGCCAAAAACAACATAGTATTACAGTATTATACAGTATTCTGACACAGCTAGGTTTCAGAAATCATTATACTTGACAAAAAGGATAATTTACATTCTTTTTAAAATCCCACGTAACAATTACAAAAATCTCTTTAGCAACAAAGAAAATCTCTAGAAATTCTCAAAAGTAATCTTTTAATGCATGGCATTTTCTGAACACAATAAAACTCTAGTTGATAGAAAAAAAGACAGAAAAAGGCATAAAATAAGCTTGCCTAATTTGAAATAAACACTTTTCTACGTAACTCAGATTAAAGATAAAACCAAAACTAACAAAATTTTTAGAAGACTATCACTATTTTAACTTTCAAGAAAACTGTTTTTGAATAGCAGCTATTATTATTTTGTGGATACATTAATTTCTTTACATTCCCTGAGGATACAAATTTCAAATAAACATTGTCCTATCTGTATTTCCTCAGTCTTAAAAGCAGATTTTGACAGTCCAAAATATTATAATATCTATAATCATATTTCCCAGAGGCAACCACTTTTGGCACTATTTTGTGCTATAGTAGTTATCTCCTTAACTATGAGTAAGATAACTATATCTCTATGTTATGGTTTAACAATTTTAGACATTATGAACTGTCTCTTCTCTTGGAAAGATTAAGATTTACTCACATTATCTACTGTTTCTTCTTGCCTTTGTCATTTTTGCTTTCGGTATTTTTTTTAACACTCCTTAGTAATTTAAAATAATATTCCTAAGCCATTCTTTCTCATAACAATAACTTTAGTATATAAACTACCCACCATGTAGTAGGTGCATATTATATCATTTTCTTCTCATCTCAGACTTCTGTGTAGATACCTTCATTATTATAATATCAAAAAGACAATAAAATTATATTTAATACATCTGTGCTTAGTAAAAAATTTGGTCAAATACTCAAAACCAACAAACTGTAATTTCTTTAAATTTTTTTAATTTTTAATTAGTGTGGGTACATAGTAGGTATATGTATTTATGGGGTACATGAGATCTTTTGGTACAGGCATACAATGTGTAATAATCACATCAGGGTAAATGGGGTATCCATCACCTCAAGCATTTATCCTATGTGTTACAAATAATACAATTACACTCTTTTAGTTACTTTGAAATGTACAAATAAATTATTTTTGACTATAATTCTCCTGTTGTCCTATCTAATACTAGGTCTTATTTACTCTTTCTAACCATTTTTTTGTACCCATTAACCATCACCAATGCCCCCCTCCCAATTCCTCCTCCTAGCTTCTGGTAACCATCTATCTGTTCTCCATCTCCATGAGTTTAATTGTTTTGACTTTTATATCCCAAAAACAAGTGAAAATATGTTTGTCTTTCTGTGCCTGGCTTATTTAACTTAACATAAAGATCTCCAGTTCTGCAAATGACAGAATCTCATTCTTTTTTATGGCTGAATAGTACTCCATTGTGTATATGTACCACAGTTTCTCCATTCATCTGTTGATGGACACTTAGGTGGCTTCCAAATCTTGGCTATTATGAACAGTGCTGCAACAAATATGGGAGTGCAGAGTCTCTTCAATATACTTTTGGGTATATACCTAGCAGTGAGATTGCTGAATCATATGCTGAATCATATCTGTTTTTAGTTGTTTGAGGATCCTCCAAACTGTTCTCCATAGTGGTTGTATTAATTCACATTCCCACTAACAGTGTACAAGGGTTCCCTTTTCTCTACATCCTTACCAGCATTTGTTATTGCCTGATTTTTGGATAAAAGCCATTTTAACTGGAGTTGGATTATATCTCATTGTAGTTTTGATTTACATTTCTCTGATGATCGATGATGTTGAGCACATTTTCATATGCCTATTTGCCATTCATATGTCTTCTTCTGAGAAATATCTATTCAAATCTTCTGCCCATTTTTACATCAAATTATTAGACTTGTTCCTACATAGTTGTTTGAGCAAACTGCACTTTTATTCACTTCTGAGCCAGTTAGTGTGCTAGCATTTACCTTTCCTTCTCAATAAGCCCAATTCTATGACCTCTGTGACAGCCGAAAGTATCAAGTGCAAATAGATTATTTATTCTTACACTCTGCTGACCACTCAAAATCATACCACATTTTACTTTGCTTAATGTTAGGACCATTATTTTAGTATAGAGGTTTTAATTTTCTCCTGGTATTTCTTATCTTTTTGTTGTTGTTAACAAAATCGTATTTTTTTTTTTGCACTATATCCTCAAAATTAGCCAGCATTTTATAGACCTTTGACCAAAAAATTACAATCTGGTTGTGTTTCTCTTTTGTGCTATTGATGTTTTACAAATGTCTGGTGGTCATTCTTTTCCTTGTTATAAGTTGATAATTCTATTGTCCCTCTTTGCATATATCTGTTCCCCTAAGTGTTGTCCTCTTCCCCCCGCGCCCCGCCCCCAGAAAGAGGGTCTCCATATGTCTTGGTTACACTTGGACTTGAACTCCTAGGCTTAAGTGATCCTCCTACCTCAGCCTCCTGAGTACTCCTGAGTAGCTAGAACTGCAAGCACATGCAACCATACCTGGTTTTCTTTTTTCAAACGAAGAATATGCATTCTCTGGAAGCATGGGGAAGATGTGAATTTGCAGGTTTTATTTTAGAAGACTCATGGGGAGGTAGCAGCCAGTCACAATGACACCCATCTTGTGGGGAAAAGAAAAACAAGAATGAATTTGTATTGCCTATTTTGCAAGGCATCTTGGGGAACTACTAATTGGAGATCACTTTACATTAAATTTTAATTTGAGCTTTTTCGGGCCCCACAGGTATTGTGAATTCAAACCTATACTGGAAAGAATGACTCCCACTTCTGCTGAAATCTCTTTCTACATATTGTTTTGCTTCTCATTCCCTTGTTCAGTTTTTACCTTTGTGTGTCATTTAAGTGTACCTCTTACAAACAACTAATTACTGTTCTTTGTCTTTGACAGGGGAACTTATCTAATCATAATTGTAATCATAATATGTTTAAACTTTTTGCTGCCATCGTGTGTTATGTTTTCTTTTGTTTGGGTTTTCAAATGTCGTTTAAAAATACTTCCCTGTTTATAACTTTGTTACTTCTTTCTAATGATTTGCAAATTGAATATCTTATTTCTCTTATTGTACTGGTTGTTCTGAAATTTGAAACAAAATAATCCATTTATTTCCTCAGTGTCAAGAATTAATCATTTGGCTTTTGATAGTTTGGAATTGTTTATTATATTGTGGGTCCTTTGTTTAATGAATTTTCTTTTTAAAATTATATGGCCAGGCACAGTTGCTCACGCTTGTAATCCCAGCACTTTGGGAGGCCGAGGTGAGTGGCTTACAAGGTTAGGAGTTCGAGAACAGCCTGGTCAATATGGTGAAACCCCATTTACTTAAGATATTTTGGGCTGAGCATGGTGGCTCACGCCTGTAATCCCAGCACTTCGGGAGGCCAAGGCGGGTGGATCACTTGAGGTCAGGAGTTGAGACCAGCCTGGCCAACATAGTGAAACCTTGTCTTTACCAAAAATACATCAAATTAGCTGGGTGTGGTGGTGGGCGCCTGTAATCCCAGCTACCTGGGAGGCTGAGGCAGGAGAATCCTTTGAACCCAGGAGGCAGAGGCTGCAGTGAGTCGAGATTGCACCACTGCACTCCAGCCCAGGTGACAGTGTGAGACTTCATCTAAAAAAAAAATTATATTAATTTTTGGAGTGGTAGCCTCAATAATTATTTAGAGTTAAGAGAAATTTTTCTGGTCTCTTTGCTCATCATGGTTTCTTGAATTCAAAACCTTTCTCTCCCTTGGTTTATAATGATCATTTTTTGATAATGTATCTTCAAGCCAATTTTATGGGTGTGATATGGTTTGGCTGTGTCCCCAGCCAAATCTCATCTTGGATTATAGTTCTCATGATCCCACATGTCATGGGAGGGACCTGGTGGGAGGTAATTGAATCATGAATCATGAAGGTGGTTACCTCCATGGTGATCTCGTCATAATGAGTGAGTTCTCATGAGATCTGATAGTTTTGTAAAGGGCCGTTCCCCCTCACATGCTGTCTTGCCTGCTGCCATGTAAGATGTGCCTTCACTCCTTCTTTGCCTTACACCATGATTGTGAGGCCTCCACATCCATATGAAACTGTGAGTCCATTAAACCTCTTTTTTAAAATAAATTACCCAGTCTCAAGTATGTCCTTATAGCAGTGTGAGAATGGACCAATACAGGGTGCCATCAGTAGTTAACATTGCTGTAGAAATACAACTATGCTAAAGTCGTACTTAAAATTCATAACTACAAATCATACATAGGCTCTTAATATTGGTCTGTGATCATACCACATGTCCCTAGTCTATTTACTCTCCCATTCTTCTAGATGTGTGCTGTCCAATAAAGTAGCCATTATCTATATGTATTTCATTTTCCATTTAAATTAATTAAAATAAAATAATGTTGTTTCTCAACTCCACTATTGTTTCAAATGGCCAATCACCATATGGTGATAGTGGTCGTGCTGGTAGGCAAAGTAATGGCCTCTCAAAAATGTAGGCATTCTAATCCTGGAACCTATGAATATGTTACCTTACATGGCAAAAGGGACTTTGTACATGTGATTAAGGTCAAGGGCTTTGAGATGGGAAGATTATCCTGGCTTATCCACAAAGGTTCCAATCTAATCACAAGGATACTTAAAGTGGAGGAGGAAGACAGAAGAAAAGATCAGGGTAATGAGCTGTGAGAACTCAACATGCCTTGCTAGCTTTGAAGATGCAGGAAAGGAGCCACAAGCCAAGGAATGCAACTGGGCTCTAGAAGTTGGATCAGTCAAAGAAACAGATTCTCCACCAGAGCCTCCAAAAAGGAATGCAACCATGGTGACATCTTGGTTTTAGCCCAGTGAGACCACGGTGCATTTCTGATCTACAGAACTTATAAGATAATAAATTAATATTGTTTAAGCCACTAAAGTTGAGACAATTTGTGGTGGTAGAAATAGAAAACTAATATAGCTACTATTTCAGATAGTGCAAATATAGAACGTTTCTGTCTCTGCAGGAAGTTCTATTGGACAGCACCAATTTATAAGATTTTAAATAATTGAAGGTACAGTAAATGGAGTCCTCATTCACTTTTGGTAATCTCTCTTTCTTTGGTAATCTTCACTTTCTGGAATGATCTCATCTAGTCTCATAACTTTGAATAGACAACAATAAAAGCTGTTGATTCCAAATGTATATCTTTAGTTTGGACTTCTGACTCCAGATGCATATATACACAACTGATCATTTAAAAGTTCCAATTAGATAGTTAATGGACATCTTAAACACAGCATGAATAAAACTGAACTCCTGATCTCTCCCAGCATAGACTTGCTTTATTTACATTATTTTCATCTTAGTTAATAATAATTATGCCATTTTCAATTTCTCAGGAAAAACACTAGAGTCATCTTTGACATCTATTTCTCTTATAACACTCATACAACCTATATCAAAACTCTTTTTGACTATATAAAGGATAAAACTCAGGAACAGCCAATGAAAGAGAGGCATAGAGCAAAGAAAAGGGGCAGGTACAGGACCTTCCAAGCCCTCTTCAGGCTTACCCACCTCACAGCTCCTCTCTTGATATATTCGCCAACCCAGAAGCTCTCTGAAACTCATGGTTTAGGGGTTTCTACGGAGATTGCATTATGTATGCATGATATTGATTAAGTCTTTGGTCATTGGTGATTGAACTCAATCTCCAGCCTGTTTTCTCTCCTCAGACGTCAGGGAGTGAGGCTGAATGTTCCAGCCCTCTAATCATGCCCTCGTTTTTCTGGCAACTAGCCCTCATGCTGAAGCTTTCTAGAGGCCCCCAACCACCACTCTTCTCATTAACATACAAAAGATACTCTATTAATCCACAAATTTCAATTTCAGTCTTTTGGAGCTATATGCTGGAAACCAGAGTCCAGTTTATTTTTTATCACATTCAGTCTATAAAATATATTCTGCATCTAATGACTTCTCAACACTTCCATTGCTACCACCTTATTCCAAGCCACCATTATCTTTAGCCTAGATGATTGTAATAGCCCACTCTATTACAAACATAGTCCAATGTAATAACAGAACCTACTCTAGGGGAATAATAGAAGCCAATTAGTCACAAAATTGTTAAATACCTGAAAGAACAAACGGAAGAGTTAGGATAATCCAGACATTATTTATTATAGCCAGCTACTACCCCTAGAGATGATATTATTGGAACCCAAAAGCTGAGACCACCCAATACAAATGGCAATCACAGTAGCCTGCCCAGCAGGGACCGGCCTTGGGGCACAGGCAGCAGTCACCACAGGCACAACCCAACAATAAGAGAGAGGGACCAATGCCCCAGCTTGTCCCTTCTTGGTGCCCTGAACTTCATGACAATGCTTCTTTTTGAACAAATTCAATTTGAAACCAATTAGCAAGGGAATCTGGGAAGTATATTTTGTAGGGGTTAGGCCTCTAAGATATAGATGTAACTAGAAGAAGGGGAGGGAATGAATTTGGGAGAAAACAGATGCTTTCTGATTTGTCTCCCAGCTTCCATTAAAGCTGTCTACCCACTACCACTCTCCAGTACATACACATTCTATTCCAACAGAGGAGGCAAAGTGATCCTTTTTAAAATAAAGCAAATTATTTCACTCCAATGGCCCAAATTTTATGGTTGTCTTCCTGTCTTGCAGAGTAAAAGTCAAAATCATCACAGTAGCCTACAACATCTACATGACCTCCCTCCCATTTCACCTCTTTGACGAAACCTGCTTCTTTTTCCCTAACTCAATTTTCTCATGCTACGGTGACCAGCTTGCTGCTCCTAGAGGGCACCAGGAACCTTCCTAACTCTGGATCTTTCCAGCTACTATTATTCCCTTCCTCTAATATCTGCATGGCTTACTCTCTCACCTGCTTCAAGCCATGCTGAAACAGCAGGTTTTCATGTTAAAGAGCCATCCTTGAGCATCACAGCAATGTGCTGAGAACATGTAACAAAAGCTTCCTGTAAAAGAACTGAATTGGAAGAGATATTTAGTGCTCAATGCTTTTACTGTTTTTTTCCTTACATTAAACTATGCTAACTTAACACGTCTTTGTTGTCTTCTTCTATGATTTGACATCTAATGAAAAACATTATAATATTACATTATTATCAAAGCTGTAACTGTAAAAAGAATTTGAACAGCCAGACATGAAAATGCAGATGACACCCCAGAACATTTATGTTGTTGATGTTGTTCAATACAACTCATTTCATGGTTCAACTCAGCACAATATCCTACTTGAACAAAATAATAAAGAGAGAAATGCCAAATAATAGGGGAGAACGTAGTAGACTCTAAAGCAACAGTTTAGCTATTACACCAAAAACAAGTGCTATCTGAATAAATTATAAACTTGACAGATTTTGACATGAAGAAGCTAATTTAGTAGAACTGTCACAATCTCAAGTCTCTCTTTCTTGTTTCAAGGAAATTTTGATTGAATGCTAACTGAAGCACTGAGTGGCATGCTGCAAAATTTAATATTTGTTATTTTTTCTCAATAAAACAGTAACAACAAAGTAGTATATGATCTAAAAGTAAATCTGCTGACAAAGCAGAAACCAACTTGTGGGCACTTCTCTGCCTCATGCCTGTCTCATACTATATAAGTAATCTTTTACCTGAATGGGATATTAGCTACATTATTGTTTTTAACCAAGATCTGTTTTCTTCAGTGTTGACGTGCAATTAATTTTCCTGGCCAGTGAGAAGTGTGGCTACGAAAACTGAAAAGGGTAACAAATATGGCCATTACAAATATGGCCACAATAATCAATCCTTTCCTTATCCATGCCCTTTTCCATTGATTTTCAACTACTCCCATCAAGAGATGGAGTCTGTTTCTTCACCTTTTTATCTGGGCCAGCCTGGTAAATAGAATGTGGTAGAAGTGACAGGATGCTATTTCCAAGCCATGAAGTCAAAGGTCTTCTGTGTGACTCTTTCAGAACTCTGCCACCACCATGTGTTTCTTCTCCATGTGGTTTCTCATCCACCATCAGTCTAAACCAACCAGCAGCAGACCCTACAAACACGGTCAGCCCAGAAAAAACATCCAGCTGAGCTCTGTCCAAATTGCCAGTTTGCAGATATGTAGGCTAAAAGAGCAGCTGCCTTAAGCCACTATGTTTGTGATTGATTATTATGTGGTAATTATAAGGTAGCATCTTTCTTTGCTGACAAGTAGAGGAAAAAGATACTGATTTCATTTTGAATTGCAGCTTGAGTTTTAACTGGAATAAGCAGAAGGTCCCTTTGGTGTCAACAGATTAGATAAAAAGAATTGGGTTGTTTGTTCCCCCTAGTGTTTCCTCACTAGATCACAGTTCTAGATACCAGTGGCTGGCACTCATGCACCACGTAGTGGTACAGGAAGTCCATCCCCCTTAAAACAGAGGAGCTCTGAGAGCAGAATGGGCATTTTCAATTCTGCTCAGACAGCTAAGAAAAAAAACAACACGTTTAATTACTGTCACACAGATGTACTACTTTGATTGTCAACTTTTGTTTGATTAAATCAGTCTTTTATGGAAAAGGAGGCTAACATTCTTATGGTACAAAATTGGCTCATACAAACTAAAGCAGAAAAAATTCATAAATCACACACCACAGCTAGAATTGACTTCTTTTGGTCGCACTGAGTAGAAAGAGAAGTCCCTTCAACACAGTCCTCAGACTGGTATATCTGGAGGGTCATCTCCTATCCTCCTAAACAATGATAACAAATGGACTGGACCAGTTCAAACCTCACAGGAAGTGCCAGTATAAAGTATATGGGCATCGAATCAAATCAGATGAATGTAGGAAATACTGGGAAAACAATGATAAAGAAGGCAAAAGGAAATCGCCTACCCAAACATCTCCTATTGTTTCTAGATTTATCATTGGCAGGTAGGTAAAGTCACCCAAAATATCTTCTTGATACTGACTGAAGTCTTCATTTCATGTGTATCTCCTTACTACACAATTCAACTTACAAAATCATTCTGGAAATCAAGTCTATCAGGTACTAATTAACTCATATTCACATGTATCACTATGTACTATGAATCTTCATTATGTCAGGTCATGATAAAGATTCAAAAATGAGTAAGCCATAGACACTGTGTTACACAATGTATGGGGGATGTTGGTAAAGAAACACCTTAACCTAGCTAACAAAAGGTAGAAAATAGGAAGAAATTACATTAGTTGAAAATGGAGATAATCATTTGAATTGGACCCTGAAGGACAGGCAGGATTTGAACATGAATAACAGTGACATGGAAGAAGAGGAAATCTAGGATGAGACAATAGCTTGTTTCTCTTTGCAGAGAGGAAAATATATTGGGTGGACCTGGCCAAAGCTATTACATTAGTAAAGCTTTTCTTTGGAGGTCCTGGCCTCTTGTTGCTGACCTAAGAAGGTAAGAAAGAAAAAAGCATTAGCATAGGAAATGAACTATATTTAGGACTAAATTATATAGAAGCAATATATCCTTGCTTCTGAAACATAAATCAATGTGTACTTTGTAACTTTTCAAATGAATATTCATAACTTAGAATGTATTTCAATGACATTTTAATCATATCTCAAGCAATGCACACATTAATTTTCTTTTGTCTGCAACTTTATTACTCCATTGGAATTACAGGATTTTGCTACCCTTTTTGTTCTGTGATACAATTAGTCCATGTAGATTTGTTTGTACTTACCTTTAGCCCAGTAAATAATGTAGATTATGGTTACCTTTAGTGTGCCTGATTTTGTTCTGAGTATATTTTTCTCAGACAACTCAAAGTTATCATTTTAATGACTGACTTGAATTCCTTCCTAACAAATCTAAATCTAAATGCCTTGTGTTTTTTCACTTTTTCCTTCCTCATCTTATTATTTTCTCTCCTCTCTCTTATGTTTTCTTTTTTTTTTTTTTTTTTTTTGTCCTCCAAATTTTCCTGTAGCAAAATGAAATTGCTGTCTCCTATCAGATTATAGCAATCCTGGCATTATTACAAAAGATTTCCCTCATCTAACTAGAACTAAGAAGCGATACGTTTTAATCTGAGATATTTCTAGACTGACATAAAAAGTAAAGTTTTGAATTTGGCTCTATCACTTAACCCATAAACAAGCTTAGTACACCTTACTTCAGATTCCTTATGAATAAATTCTGACTTTAATAGAAATATTGACACATGTTTATTGTATGTTTTGTGTGCCAGAAATTGTGCTACATGATAGAAAACATACAAAAACATAAGATTCTCATAAGGCTAAGGACTATGAAATATAAAGAAATCAATAAAATCAGTCAAAATGCCTCATAAAAATGCAAATCATGTTTTAAATGCTAAAGAGAGCTTCATATTAGCTGTATAGAACTTTATATCCTAACACATATGAAGTGAACAAGAGTGAAGACACAATACTGTTGAATAGACTCTATTTCCCTTTTAGTGTTTGCCAAGCATGACTACATAAAAGCTTTAGTTCTCCAGTAATCAAGAGGCTAATGTTTACAAAATTTTTTTCTTTGTACCTCATTGCTGCAGAATAACTTCTTTCTTTGGCATTATTTGATATCAATGAAAGCCTCTTTTAAAAAATTTTTCTTTTATATTTTTCTTTGTTCAAAATTAAACAGCGGGGATAAGTTAAAAAAAATCTTATACCTTAGAATTTTGACAGATAAGTGCAGGATATAAAGGGCATGCATAGGATTTAAAATGTAATGGGATATGTGGAAGACTATATAGAGGCCTGTGACTATAACCTAATGCATGGTGCTGTGGTCTAGGAATTATCAAGGCCCGGAGACCTTGAGATTATCTCTGAGGAGATAATCCTTATCACTTGTACCTCACTAGCTAAACTTTGTATTATGCAATATACGTGGCAGTGTGATAAAGAAAAGGGGTAGGCTTTGGAAGTGATTGGAGAAAACACTGTAGTGATGACCAGACATAATTGTAGTAAAACTTTACCTGTTTGAATTGAGCTTGGAAATAATAGTTCAGACTATTTGCTTGGTGACAGACATCAGGCACTATGAGGTTAATGAAATATTTTAAGACTTTGAAAGACAAACTGGTTTTTGTCTTCTTTTTTACTTTAGATCCTATAAGGTTTTTACATCAAAAAGCCATTACTACTGCATAGGGAAAGAAAAACAAGACCTTGCCTGTTTTTGATAAAAACAAGATGGATAAATTATTTTGTAAAATAAATATTTATCTACAATTTTTGAAGGTCCTGAATTTATAGTTTCCATATGGTATAGGATGCACTAATCTTATATCACATTTGTGATTTGTGTAAATGATTACTATTTATTAAACATTATTTAAAATACGTATGAACCATACCCAAAAAGCATATTTAAAGTAACATATCATGATTGTCTATGATTTCTTTCAAAAAAAATAAGCAAATATTAGAAAATCTGTCAAAGTAATACCTGATAGTAAAGGCTTAAGAAGAAAAACATGTTTATCTCAGTTTTTATAGTCTTTGCTAAGGTTTAAAATATTTGTATTAAAAACTCTTGGTAACCTCTTAGACTTGTAATAGTCATGTAGCAAAAATTTGCTACAAACATTGGACATAATGGAGAAACTGATCACATTCCCACCACCACAACTACTATATCACAAAATACTGGAGGCCTTATCAAACACTATGTGAAAAGAAAAGAAAATGAGTTACAAATCTGAAAGGGAAAAGCCAAAATTGTCATTATTTCAAATGATGTAATAATATGCTCAGAAAAAAAAGAACAAGAAACAACTGATGAAGAACAAGAAACTGACAAAGTATTAAAAATAAAAAACTGAGGGCAGTTTATCACATTCAAGATTAACCTACCTTGGGAAACTCTTCCGAGATGCAACAAATGGGAGAATTCTCGATCAAGGAAATGGAAATCATACAACAATATGTAATTGTCTTTAAATATGTTACGCAAACATCTCAAAAACATAATGATGAAATAAAATATATGCATCAAGTACTGAAGGTTACTAAACAAAAATAGTAAAATATGAAAAGAACTCTTTTAAAAACATAAAAATTAAAAAATACTATTACAAATGAGAAACTCAAAAGTTGAAATAAACATTTGATAACATGGCTGAATACAGAATTAAATACTGAAGTATAGAACTGATGAACTAACTTAGAACGCAGCACAGGAACTAGCAGATAGGAATATATGAAAAGGGATCAGCAAGGTCCTTAGCAAGGTCAGTTTGCTTTTTAATTCAGATTTATAAATGTTTGTGAAATGCCCAAATACTAGGAATAAAGAGAAGGTCATAAAAGCAACCAAAGGAAACAAATATTACCTACAAAAGATGCAGGAATTTTGCTCCAGAGTTCAACTAAAGTCCAGGTTCTTGTCTAACAACCAGGAAAAAATTAGGCACGCAGACACATTGAAAGGTAAGGATAGCAGCATTTAGTAAAAGAAAGCTCTCAGCAAAAATAAAAAGAGGACCTGCCAACAGACTCCCAGCTCACAGACTGAATACCAGGCCACCACACACGAGCTGAAGAGCCCAGACTCCTCCCCGGGCATCAGGCTTGAATTCTCGGTGGCTCCACCCCACTCCTCCAGTATGCAGGTGGGCCCCCCAGTCTGCTGTGGGCATGCCCAGACAAAGCCCTGTTCCGTCATCTACACAGAAGCATCTAATGTAAACATTTGTGGGGCAGGTCAGAGATTCTCTGGGAACCCTCTCTTATCCGCCTCTTACATCTATCACAAATAGATAACATCTTTATAAGTGCTCTCACTAGCAACACAATGTCCTAGGAATTATATTTTCAAATTTTAGAAGGGAAATGATTGTCAATATAGAGTTCTGCACCCTAGTAAACCATCATTCGAGAGTGAGCGTAAAATATAAGTGTTTCAGATACTCAGTTTTTGATCACATGTACTAACTGGAAAATAACTATAGAATGTACTTCAGCAAGAAAATAAAAATGATCTCAAATAAGAGTAAATATTGAGAAAAAATTTATTCAAAATAAGCAGCAAAACATGTTCACAAATTTAAATAAGCATTGACTTAGAAAAGCTGCATTTTTTGCTTGAAACAATGTGTAAAAAATTTTCCACATGTGATTATAGAAGATAGGAGCATGATTTAGTTCAGAATGTAACATCTCTCTGCTTTGAAAGAATACAGACTAACTGGTTCTAGGGAATATCAGAAAATATAAATATGATATATAAGTGAAAAAATGTTGAGTTATCCCTGAAAGAATAGAATTAAGTACATAACTTCTAAACTTATAAAGAAAAAGAGGGGAATAGAAATGACTTCACTGGATCAATAGAATATTGGGTGAAAAAGGGACAGAAAAAGTGAGAGGTGAAGCCAGCTGGGTTTCTGAGTCAGGTGTGGACTTGGAGAACTTTTCTGTCTAACTAAAGGATTGTAAACGCACCAATCAGCACTCTGTGTCTAGCTAAAGGTTTGTAAACGCATCAATCCGTGCTCTGTGTCTAGCTAATTGGGTAGGGGACTTGGAGAACTTTTCTGTCTAGCTAAAGAATTGTAAATGCACCAATCAGCTCTCTGTGTCTAGCTAAAGGTTTGTAAATGCACCAATCAGCGCTCTGTGTCTAGCTAATCAGGTAGGGGACTTGGAGAACTTTTCTGTCTAGCTAAAGGATTGTAAATGCACCAATCAACACTCCGTGTCTAGTTAAAGGCTTGTAAACACACCAGTCAGTGCTCTGTGTAAAAACAGACCAATCAGCACTCTGTAAAACGGACCAATCAGCACTCTGTAAAACGGACCAATCAGCACTCTGTAAAATGGACCAATCAGTTCTCTGTAAAATGGACCTATCAGCAGGATGTGGGTGGGACCAAATAAGTGAATAAAAGCAGGCCACCTGAGCCAGCAGTGGCAACCCACTGAGGTCCCTTTCCAGGGTTGTAGAAGCTTTGTTCTTTCCCTCTGTTCTTTTGCTCTTCACAATAAATCTTGCTGCTGCTCACTCTTTGGGTCTGCGCCACCTTTAAGAGCTGTAACACTCAGTGCGAAGGTCTGCAGCTTCACTCCTGAAGCCAGTGAGACCAGGAACCCACCAGAAGGAAGAAACTTTAGACACATCTGAACATCTGAAGGAACAAACTCCGGACACACCATCTTTAAGAACTGTAACACTTACTGTGAGGGTCCGCAGCTTCATTCTTGAAGTCAGAAGACCAAGAACTGACCAGAAGGAGCCAGTTCCAGACACAAAAGCATGGCACAGAAAGCAAAACTAAAATGCTGAAAAAAGTCAAAACATCTGAGCAATCATCAAGAATCAGAATGAGCTAAACCCACCTTTCCAATACCAGAAATCTCAGATTTAACAAAATCCAGTTATATCCTTTATAAGAGAAACACCAAATGCAATAACACAGAAATACTGAAAAGAAAAAGAAAAAAGAGAAAGCATGTGAACATTAATAAGAAAAAAGCTGGTGCATCAATATTAATATCAGAAAAGAATGAAATTTCAGATGAAGTATATAAAGGAAAAGAAGAACACTTTATACCAATAAAATAACAAATCATGAAGAAAATAATGTTGAATCTATAAAAATATATAAAACAAGTAATAGCCAGATTACAAGACGAAATGGATAGCTCCACAGCCGTAGTGGGAGATTTTCAACAAATCACTCATATACTGAGAGATAAAGGAGACAAAAATTAAAAATCAAATAAGATTTGAAAAACAAAAATTTTCATCTGAAAGAATTTCTATGTGGAAAGATCATTTTCAATTGCCATATACTTTCTCTAGTATAATGGCTTGTCCTCTGCCTTAGTAAATGTCCACAAATCCATCACTTGACATTTTCCCCCAAGCTCTTTTTTCTTTCCAATTATTTTGTTTAGATTTTCACTATAAATGCTGTCCTCTGGCCTTATTTAATTAATTTCTGATGGTGAAATTATTTCTCTGATTATAATTCCATTTAAACAAACCAGATAAGTCATCCTTTTAAAAACTCCCGGAGAGAGCACCATCCATTGACTTCCACTTAAGCATCATTGATCAAGGCTTTGTCATCTGACCACTAGTAGCTTCAAAGTCAATTGACTTTCTTTACCAAGGCGGCAGAAAGCCATTTTGTACCATAAAATAGCAAAATTGATCGCTAAACTGCAGGAAAATAAAATGAATAAGTGAATAAATAAATAATAATATATGTGCATAACCTCCTCCTCCCAAATTTGAGCAGCCTGTAGCCTGTGATGAAAAAATACCAAACTGACAGGAATTGAATTAAAACTTAAAATCACTTCCTTAATAAAATTACAAAAGTTGGGAGAGTTGGAAGGGATTATATTCATATAGACAGTAATTTATATTAAAAACAATATCATTTTAAAACAATGTCTTAGTCAGCTCCACAAACATGGCCACCACAAACCCAGCCCACTCATCTTTTGATTGTTTATCTTAGTCTGTCCACATACCCTGTTCCTACCCAGCATTTTCTTTTAGAGTAAAAATTCCTTATAAGTTTTATATATAAATATGTGTGTGTTTGTGTGTGTATATATATATAGTTTAAGTTCTGGGGTATATGTGTAGAATGTGCAGGTTTGTTATATAGCTATACACGTGCCCTGGTGGTTTGCTGCACCCATCAACCCATCACCTACATTAGGTATATCTCCTAATGTTATCTCTCCCTTCACCCCCGACAGTCCCCAGTGTGTGATGTTCCCTTCCCTGTGTTCATGGGTTCTCATTGTTCAAATCCCACTTGTGAGTGAGAATATGCAGTGTTTGGTTTTCTGATCTTGTGATAGTTTGCTGATGATTTCCAGCTTCATCAATGTACCTGTAAAGGACATGAACTCATCCTTTATTATGGCTGCATAGTATTCCATGGTGTACACATGCCACATTTTCTTAATCCAGTCTATCACTGATGGGCATTTGGGTTGGTTCCAAGTCTTTGCTATTGTGAATAGTGCCGCAATAAACATACATGTGCAGGTGTCTTTATCATAGAATGATTTATAGTCCTTTGGGTATATACCCAGTAATAGGATTGCTGGGTCAAATGGTATTTCCAGTTCTGGATCCTTGAGGAATTGCCACACCGTCTTCCACAATGGTTGAACTAATTTACACTCCCATCAGCAGTGTAAAAGCATTCTTATTTGTCCACAACCTCTCCAGCATCTGTTGTTTCCTAACTTTTTAATGATCACCATTATAACTGTCATGAGATGGTATCTAATTGTGGTTTTGATTTACATTTCTCTAATGACCAGTGATAATCAGCATGTTTTCATGTCTGTTGGCTGCATAAATGCCTTCTTTTGAGAAGTGTCTGTTCGTATCCTTTGCCCATTTTTTCACGGTGTTGTTTGTTTCTTTCTTGTACATTTGTTTAAGTTGTTTGTAGATTCTGGATATTAGCCCTTTGTCAGATGGATAGATTGCAAAAATTTTCTCCT
This sequence comes from Macaca fascicularis, assembly GCF_037993035.2. Lineage (NCBI taxonomy): Eukaryota > Metazoa > Chordata > Mammalia > Primates > Cercopithecidae > Macaca > Macaca fascicularis. The sequence continues at coordinate 95,221,381 of NC_088379.1, read as the reverse complement.
ATTCTGTAGGTTGCCTGTTCACTCTGATGATAGTTTCTTTTGCTGTGCAGAAGCTCTTTAGTTTAATTAGACCCCATTTGTCAATTTTGGCTTTTGCTGCTGTTGCTTTTGGTGTTTTAGACATGAAGTCTTTGCTCATGCCTATGCCCTGAATAGTATTGCTCAGGTTTTTTTCTAGGGTTTTTATGGTTCTAGGTCTTATGTTTAAGTCTTTGATCCATCTTAAGGTGATTTTTGTAAAAGGTGTAAGGAAGGGGTCCATTTTCAGTTTTCTGCATATTGCTAGCCAGTTTTCCCAACACCTTTTATTAAATAGGTATTCTTTTCTGCATTGCTTGTTTGTGTCAGGTATGTCAAAGATCAGATGGTTGTAGCTGTGTGGTGTTATTTCTGAGGCCTCCATTCTGTTCCATTGGTCTATATATCTGTTCTGGTACCAGTACCGTGCTGTTTTGGTTACTGCAGCTTTGTAGTATAGTTTGAAGTCAGATAGCATGATGCCTCCAGCTTTGCTGTTCTTGCCCAGGATTGTGTTGGCTATGCGGACTCTTTTTTGTTGCATATGAAGTTTAAAATAGTTTTTTCCAATTCTGTGAGGAAAGTCAGTGGTAGTTTGATGGGGATAGCATTGAATCCATAAATTACTTTGGGCAGTATGGCCATTTTCATGATATTGATTCTTCCTACCCATTAGCATGGAATGTTTGTCTATTTGTTTGTGTCCTCTCTTCTTTCCTTAAGCAGTGGTTTGTAGCTCTCCTTGAAGAGTTCCTTCACGTCCCTTGTAAGTTGTATTCCTAGGTATTTTATTCTCTTAGTAGCAATTGTGAATGGGAGTTCACTCATTATTTGGCTCTCTGTTTGCCTGTTATTGATGTACAGGAATGCTTGTGATTTTTGTACATTGATTTTTGCAGCCTGAGACTTTGCTGAAGTTGCTTATCAGCTTAAGGAGGTTTTGGGCTGAGACGATGGGACTTTCTAAATCTACAATCATGTCATCTGCAAACGGAGACAATTTGACTTCCTCACTTCCTTTTTGAATACCCCTTATTGCTTTCTCTTGCCTGATTGCCCTGGCCAGAACTTCCAATACTATGTTGAATAGGAGTGGTGAGAGAGGGCCTCCTTGTCTTGTGCCAGTTTTCAAAGGGAATGCCTCCAGCTTTTGCCCATTCAGTATGATATTGGCTGTGGGTTTGTCATAAATAACTCTTCCTATTTTGACATATGTTCCATTGATAACTAGTTTATTGAAAGTTTTTAGCATGAAGGGCTGTTGGATTTTGTCAAAGGCCTTTTCTGCATCTATTGGATAAACATGTGGTTTTTGTTGTTGGTTATTTTTATGTGATGGATTATGTTTATTGATTTGTGTATGTTGAACCAGACTTGCATCCCACGGATGAAGCCAACTTTATTGTGGTGGATAAGCTTTTTCATGTGCTGCTGGATTTGGTTTGCCAGTATTTTATTGAGGATTTTCACATCAAGGTTCATCAGGGATACTGGCCTGAAATTTTCTTTTTTTGTTGTGTCTCTGCCAGGTTTTGGTATCAGGATGATGCTGGCTTCATAAAATGAGTTAGGGAGGAGTCCGTCTTTTTCTATTGTTTGGAATAGTTTCAAAAAGAATGGTACCAACTCCTCTTTGTACCTCTGGCAGAATTCGTGTTGGGATTCACTCAGGATGGTGGCAGCAATATTAAAAGGAAATATTAGGGAAAGTTATAGGGAATAGTCACAAACCTTTTGGAAGGCCAAAAGGTTACATAGCTTGTAATAACTGAACAGGCTAAAGGCAGCCGTTTCTTACCTTAGAGCATTAGGTCATAGCATAAATATTAGGGACAATAGAGGCTTCCCCAGTTAAGTGTGTTTACCTCCATTAACTAACCTTTGAGCCAGATGGCTCCCTCGGTGGGGGAGAGGTTGAGGAGGGAAATTGCTCCTTCATGGTATTTACTTTAGACCCCAGTACCTGAGTTTTAATCATTCCTAGAACTACTCTCTTAACTGTCTTAATTATCTGCAAGTATGTTTACTCAAAGCTTCTGTTGTTAATTGTACACCAAATAAATGCCTGGTGTGCAAACTGCTCAGGGCCTGCTACAGTGACAAACCTCTCTTGATATGCAGGCGGTTGGACACTCAGCTGAACTGGCAAAACAAAATATCTGTGTATCAGTGTACATTTTATTCACCTGTCATTTGGGTCAGGGTCTGCAGGCAGACGCCCGCAGCTAATGTCCTCAAGTCTGAGGAGCAATACCTCAAATTCGGCTGTGAATCCGTCTGGTCCTGGACTGTTTTTGGTTGGTAGGCTATTAATTACTGCCTCAATTTCAGAACTTGTTGTTGGTCTATTCCGGGATTCGACTTCTTCCTCGCTTAGACTTGGGAGGTGTATGTGTCTAGGAATTTATCCATTTCTTCTAGATTTTCTCGTTTATTTGCATAGAGGTGTTTATAGTATTTTCTGATGGTAGGTTTGTATTTCTGTGGGATCAGTGGTGATATGCCCTATTTCATTTTTTATTGCATCTATTTGATTCTTCTCTCTTTTCTTCTTTGTTAATCTGGCTAGCGGTCTATCTATATTGTTGATTTTTTCAAAAAAAAAAAACAGCTCCTGGATTAATTGATTTTTTGAACGTTTTTCATGTCTCTTTCTCCTTCAGTTCTGCTCTGATCTTAGTTATTTCATGTCTTTTGCTAGCTTTTGGATTTGTTTGTTGTTTTTTCTCTAGTTCTTTTAATTTTGATGTTAGGGTGTCAATTTTAGATCTTTCCTGCTTTCTTTTGTGGGCATTAATATTATACATTTCCCTCTAAACACTGCTTTAAATCTGTCCCAGAGATTCTGGTACGTTGTGTCTTTGTTCTCGTTGGTTTCAAAGAACATCTTTATTTCTGCCTTCATTTAATTATGTACCCAGTAGTCATTCAGGAGCAGGTTGCTCAGTTTCCATGTAGTTGAGCGGTTTTGAGTGAGTTTCTTAATCCTGAGTTCTAGTTTGATTGCACTGTGGTCTTTTCTTTAAGAGCGTTGAATATTGGCCCCTACTCTCTTCTGGCTTATATGATTTCTGCAGAGAAATATGCTGTTAGTCATGGGCTTCCCTTTGTGGGTAACCCGACCTTTCTCTCTGGCTGCCCTTAACATATTTTCCTTCATTTCAACCTTGGTGAATCTGACAATTATGTGTCTTGGGGTTGCTCTTTGCAGGGAGTATCTTTGTGGTGTTCTCTGTATTTCCTGGATTTAAATATTGGCCTGCCTTGCTAGGTTGGGGAAGTTCTCCTGGATAATATCCTGAAGAGTGTTTTCCAACTTAGTTTCATTCTCCCCATCACTTTCAGGTACACCAATCAGACGTAGATTTGGTCTTTTTACATGGTCCCATATTCTTGGAGGCTTTGTTCTTTCCTTTATATTCTTTTGTCTCTAATCTTGTCTTCTCTCTTTATTTCATTATGTTGGTCTTCAATCACTGATATCCTTTCTTCCGCTTGATTTATTTGGCTATTGATACTTGTGTATTTTTCATGAAGTTCTCATGTTGTGTTTTTCAGCTCCATCAGGTAATTTACATTCTTCTCTACATTGGTCATTCTAGTTAGCAATTCAACTAACTTTTTTTCAGGGTTCTTAGCTTCTTTGCATTGGGTTAGAACACGCTCCTTTAGCTCGGAGTTGTTTGTTATTACCCACCTTCTGAAGCCTACTTCTGTCAATTCGTCAGACTCATTCTCCAACCAGTTTTGTTCCCTTGCCGGCAAGGAGTTGTGATCCTTTGGAGGAGGAGAGGCATTCTGGTTTTTGGAATTTTCAGCCTTTTCGCGCTGGTTTTCCCCATCTTTGTGGATTAATCTACCTTTGGTCTTTGATGTTGGTGACCTTTGGATGGGGTCTTTGAGTGGATGTGCTAATCCTTTCTGTTTATTTCTTTTTCCTTGTGACAGTCAGGCCCCCCTGCTGCCAGTCTGCTGGAGTTTGCTGGAGATCCACTCCTAAACCTGTTTGCCTGGGTATCACCAGTGGAGGCTGCAGAGCAGCAAAGATTGTTGCCTGTTCTTTCCTCTGGAAGTTTTGACCCGGTGGGCACCTGCCAGATGCCAGCCAGAGCTTTCCTTGTATGAGGTGTCTGTCGGCCCCAACTGGGAGGTATCTCCCAGTCAGTATACATGGGGGTCAGGGACCCACTTGAGGAGGCAGACTGACCTTTAGCAGAGCTCAAACACTGTGCTGGGAGGTCTGCTTCTCTCTTCAGAGCTGTCAGGCAGGGACGTTTACGTCTGCTATAAGCCCCTGACTGGGGATCCTGCCTTTTTTACAGAGATGCCCTGTCCAGAGAGGAGCAATCTGGCAGTCGGGCCACAGCAGCCTTGCTGAGCCACAGTGGGCTCCACCCAATTCAAACTTCCCAGCAGCTTTGTTTACACTGGCTATACAACTGCATACTCACACCTCAGCAATGGCGGACACCCCTCCCCACACCAAGCTCCTCCATCCCAGGTGGATCTCAGATTGCTGCTGTGCTGGCAGCGAGATTTTCAAGCCAGTGGATCTTAGTTTCCTGGGCTCCGTGGGAGTAGGACCCACCGAGCCAGACCACTTGGCTCCCTGGCTTCAGCTCCCCATTCTGGGGGAGCGAACAGTTCTGTCTCAGTGGCATTCCAGGCGTCCCTCAGGTAGGGGGGAAAAAATTTTTAAAAATAAAAAAATAAAAAAAGGCTCCTGCACCTAGTTCTAGTTCAGTGTCTGCCCAATTTGCTGCCCAGTTTTGTGCTTGAAACCCAGGGCCCTAGTGGGGTAGTCACCGGAAGGAATCTCCTGGTTTGTGGGTTGCGAAGACCGTGGGACAAGCACTGTATCTGTGCCCTTGTTTCTCAGGTCTGACGCTCACGGCTTCACCTGGGTTGGGGAGAAAATTCCCCCACCCCTGGAACTTCCCAGGTGAGGTGACGCCCCAGCCTGCTTTGGGCTGCAGCCAGTGTCCACCCAGTCCCAGTGAGATGAACTGGGTACCTCAGTTGGAAATGCAGAAATCACCCGTCTTCTGCACAATCTCGCTGGGAGCTGCAGACCATTGCTGTTCCTATTTGGCCATCTTGAATTTCCCTGTGGCCTTTATAAGTTTTCTATAAGTTCTCTCAGTTCTTAATAGCAATCATGCTGGTCAACATACACCGCTTTCAAAATGCCTTAAGCTTAATAAGAAAACACAGAATCTTGATCTTCACTTGTCTTGACTTTTAAAATTGTGTTCAATGCTGAATAAACCAACATAAACTCAAAGTCTAATTCATTAAAAAAAGGTTTTAAAGCCTTTTTAAATTCAAAGCCATGCTAAAATTTCAGAAATACACTTGTCCTTGACTTTGCAACTTATCATTCTGTACATCCCCTTTAATATTTAAAAAACATGTTTGCAACAAAATACTTTGAAATTTGAAGAAAAAACATTGGAAAGTCAAATGTCAAGAAATAGACACCTTAAAAAAACAAAAAGGCTAATGGAACAGAATAGAGAACCCAGATACAAATCCAACATTTACAGCAAACTTATATTTGACAAAGGTGTCAAAAATATACGATGGAGAAAGGAGAGTCTCTTCTATAAATGGTGCTGGAAAAACTGGATAATCAGTTGGGTACAGTGGCTCATAATCCCAGCACTTTGGAAGGCCAAGTTGGGAGGATCATCTGAGGTTGGGAGTTTACATGGTGAAACTCTGTCTTTACTAAAAGTACAAAAATTAGCCAAGTGTGGTAGTGGACACCTGTAATCTCAGCTACTCAGGAGGCTGAGTGAGGCATGAAATCTTTTGAACCTGGGAGGTGGAGGTTGCAGTGAGCCAAGATTGTGCCACTGTACTTCAGCCTGGGTGACAGAGTGAGACTCTGAAAAGAAGGAAAGGAGGAAGGAAAAAAAAAAAAAAAGAAGAAAAGAAATTCAGAGAGAGAGAGGGAAGGAGGGAGGAAGGGAGGGAGGGAGACTGGATAACAGTATGCAAAAGAATAAAACTAGGCCCCTGGCCAGGCACGGTGGCTCATGCCTGTAATGCTAGCACTTTGGGAGGCCAAGGCGGTGGATCATGAGGTCAGGAGTTTGAGACCAGCCTGGCCAATATGGTGAAACCCCACTTCTACTAAAAATACAAAAAAATAGCCAGGAATGGTGGTATACACCTGTAGTCCCAGCTACTCAGGAGACTGAGGAAGAAGAATTGCTTAAACCTGGGAGGCAGAGGTTGCAGTGAGTCGAGATCACGACACTGCACGCCAGCCTGTATGACAGAGCAAGACTCTGTCTCAAAACAACAACAACAACAACAACAACAACAACAACAACAAAGCTAGACCCCTATCTCTCACCATATACAAAAATCAAATCAAAATGAATCAAAGAGTTCAGTGTAAGAGTTAAATATGACACTTCTAAAAGAAAACACTGGGGAAGTACTCAGGGACATTGATCTGGGCAAACCTTTTCTGTGTAAGCCCTCAAAAGCATAGGCAACAAAAGCAAAAATAGACAAATGGGATTGTTTCAAGCTAAAAAGTTTCTGTACAGCAAAGGAAACAATCAACAAAGTGAAGAAACAACCCACAGAATGGGAGAAAATATTTGCAAACTATCCATCTGACAAGGGATTAAAACCAGAACACATAAGGAGATCGAACAACAGTGGAAAGAACAATTTCAAAATGAGCAAAATATCTGAATGGACGTTTCTCAAAAGAAGACATACCAATGGCCAACAAGTATATGAAAGGATGTTCAGCATTACTAATCATGAAAGAAATGCAAATCAAAGTCACAATAAGATATCACTCACCCCAATTAACATGGCATTTATTACAGAGACAGGGAATAACAGATACTGGTGGGGATATGAGAAAGTGGAACCCTCCTACACTGTTGGTGGGAATGTAAATTAGTACAGTCACTATGGAAAACAGTATGGTGATTCCTCAGAAACCTATGATGAGAACTACCATATGATCCAGCAATTTCACTACTGGATATATATCCAAAAGAAAGAAATCAATATATAGAAGAGATATCTGAACTCTCATGTTTATTGCAGCACTATTCACAATAGGCAAAATACAGACTGAACCAAAGTGCCCATCAATGGATGAATGAATAAAAAAAAAAAAGTGGTGTATATACACAATGGAATATTATTCAGCAAAGAAAAAAAGAATGAAATCCTGTAATTTACAGCAACATGGATGGGATAGAAGTCATTATGTTAAGTGAAATAAGCCAAGCACTGAAAGACAAACATCACATGTTCTCACTCATATGTGGGAGTTAAAAAAAATAAAGGGATTTCATAAAGATAAAGAGTAGAGGCCTCTGGCCTGTACAGAGGCCAGGAAATGTAGGACTGGGGGTGGAGATGGTTGATTAATGCCTACAAATATACTTTCAAGTAGAAGAAATAAGATCTAGTGTTTGATAGATTAGTAGGATGACTATAAATTAATCTCTTGTACATTTCAGTATAGCTAGAAGAGAATAATTGGAATGTTCCCAGCAGAAAGAAAAGATAAATATTTAAAGTGACAGATATTCCCATTACCCTAACTTGACTGTTACACATCATATGAATGTATCAATTATCACATATACTCCAAAAATATGTACATCTGTTATGTGTCAGTAAAAACAAAATAAATGAAGTTAGAAAGCTCATAGAAAAAAAGAGACAGATGTCTATTTTTAATTGACAAATAATAATTGTATATATTTATGAAGTACCATGTGATGTTTTCATATATATGTGATACATTGTCAGATGACTTTCCTCGAAGCACAATTATAGATTAACCCAAATGAACTGAGCCATGAATTCCACCGACTCCTTTTGAGATGACAATCGCCTCAGTTAGGACTCATCATGTGCTGTCAACCTCAGGCACTTCTAGACCGCTATTATATGTGTAAATTGGGAAAATGTTACTCATAAAACCATATTATCATTTCACATATGTCTTTCTAATTTTGTTGTGTGCTAAATTGGACTCTTGCCTTTTAAATCAATTTAGCTCAAAGTAAGATTAGAAGCCAATGATGAAACTTAGAATCTTAGAAGTCATTTGACTAAACATCAAACTAATCCATGGTGTTTCTTTGACCACTCCTATTTTTTGCTCACTACCTCTTATGGGGTTGGCTTTAATAGCTGTAATCATTTTTAGTGCCTTTGCTTAGAATCCAAAGCTGTTTCACTATTATCACAACTCATGTGTTCTGCCAGAATCTGTTAAACTGTAGCAGGATAACTTACTAGCTTTCAAAAAGGGTGAGACCACAGACCCTTCACAGTTCTCAGTGCAAAAATCAGAAAGTGAGTGGCTTTGGAAAGGAGACTAATGGAAAGGGGCACAATGGAAGGAACTTTCTGTAGTTCAAGGTTGAAATTGAAACATCTTAATTGAAATGTTCTATTTCTTTATTTAGGTTGTAACCACAATTGTCAAATTAGAACACTTAAGAAATGTATTTATTGTATGTAAATTACACATCAAATTTTTTTTAATTCCTAAAAGTTCATCCTCAACTGAATGGCATTATTCCTTTTCATCTTCTCAGGAAATTTAAAACTTTTTTGGGGGGTGGAAATTAGCACCATCAGTATATACAATGTTAAATGGCAAAAATAAGTAAAATTTATGAATAGTTAGCAGCAATTACCAAATAATTACATGAATGACAATTCAGAGAAAGACAAATATTTGATATGAGAGCTTTAAATGATCAATGTCTTTATAAGCTGTAATGTTTATTATTTAGGTTTTGTGAAATATCTAAAACTTTAAGTAGGAAAACTTCAGTGAAGATTCTCAAGTGGCTACTGAGAGAAGCCTGAACAATATGTTGACAGATTTTTGTAGAAAAGAAAATAGAGTAACTTGCAAAAATATCCAAAATATACCAATGACAAATTGAAATTCTCTCTCTCTCTCCAAAATATATATATATATTTTGCAGCACTATATATATATTTGCAGCACTATTCACAATAGACTATATATATATATATATTTTTTTTTTTTTTTTTTTGAGACAGAGTCTCACTCTGTCACCCAGGCTGGAGTGCAGTGGTGCCATCTCAGCTCACTGCAAGCTCCGCCTCCCGGGTTCATGCCATTCTCCAGCCTCAGTCTCATGAGTAGTTGGGACTACAGGCACCCACCACTACATCCAGCTAATTTTTTGTATTTTTAGTAGAGACAGGGTTTCATCATGTTAGCCAGGATGGTCTCGACCTCCTGACCTCGTGATCAGCCTGCCTGGGTCTCCCAAAGTGCTGGGATTAGAGGCATGAGCCACCGCTCCTGGTCCCAATATTTTATTTTTGAAAAAAAATCAGTAATGACTTCATGCCAGAAAGAACAGAAAAATCTAGTTTAAAAATTTGTAGCTGAACAATTGACTTCCTTGAATAAAATGAAGTTTAGATGCATAAATAAAATACCTTGATAAAGTAGAGCATTAAAGAAGACTGAGATATTATCATAGAAGCAGAGTTAGTGCAATTTGAGTATATGAATATAAAACATGTAGGAAGGTAGAGATGCACTAAAAATTAGATGTGTAACAGAGGAAAATATTAATTTTTATTATACATTGTTATAGGGTACATGTGCACAACATGCGGGTTTGTTACATATGTAGACATGTGCCATGTTGGTGAAATTAATATTGTTCCAAACAAATTCTAGAAGAATCTACTGTAGAGATGCTTATGAGCACTTTGAAAATAAGATGATTTCATGAAACCCCTTCAAAGCACACAGAGATAAACATACTTAACTAATACTTAAAAGAAAATAAAATAGGAGAGAAAATATCAGAGTGCCCTGCAGGTGATCAAGGAACGTACTGTTTTCGGAAGATCTTGTTTCCATTTAAAACGTGCGTATTTGTGTTCTGCTTCACAATTAAGATATATTTCTTATTTGGGGTTCAAGTTCAGAAATATTTGCAAGCTTCTGTTCTGAATAGGTTTGCCTATAATATTTGAATAAGAAATGGAGAGACAGACACTATAGGAAGGAAGGTACCTACTATAACTAACTTGTTCCACTTACAAGCTTGGGCTACAAACTGTCATTTTTAATATATAAAACTAAGCGATTCTGAGTCACCTTCTCTACATATCCACATTCCCTGATAAATAACAGGATTCTAGCACTTTCTTAATCCAAAGTATTTGTCCCCATTAGTATCATTCCCACAATGGAAAAGCAGATCATCTGAGCAGCCCTTTGCCTCGGGGGAGATCCCTGGCCTGTTTCTGTTTTGTTCAAAGGCTGTGTAGTATAGCTGTGGAACAAGGGTGGTGGACCAATCAACTGAGGTGACTGAATCATAGACCAGAACTGCTGGTCTAATAGTAGCTACTCAGCATTTCAGGAAAGAGAGAGAATGCCTTTCTTTCCCAGAGTTATGTTAAGCTATAGTCACTCCATGCCACCCAAGGCCTGAGCCTCCTGTGTTAGGGCATTTCACAAGTACAGCATTTTTAGTTCTCTACTTCTACATAGACATCTGTTTTCTCCATGCATATGGCATGGTTAGATGATCTATACCATCCACATGCTGTGCTCAGACACAGGCCTCTCCTACTACTCCAGGGGGAGGTTGCTACTCTTCTTATATCCAAAGAATCACTCTTACTGATTACTTGTGATGCTGGAGGGGAGATACAACCTTAAGTTTGGCATTGCCATCATGGGTTAGTGCTGGCAAGGGGCATCCCAGAGACTTGATGACAGTATTTCTCACTCCTGGCTTATCTTCGATGTGAAGAGCATCTCTTGTCCCAACACTGAAGCCATTCTTCCAGCTACAGACTTCATACTTGGGGCCTTCAGGATCCGGATCCATAGGAAGTCCCTGCCTCTGCTCCCTACTTCCAGAAGGGCAAGATCCACCGCAATTCCTGTCACAGAATTATTGACAATTAAAATATTTTCTTTCTTCTGTCCATCGTCTGAAATATTTTGGACTGTTGAGGCATTCTCTTTGCTATTTAGTCTTACCCCGAGCGTTTTGCATTTTGGCAGATCTCTCTATAGCTGGAGGCAGCATGCTTTGCTGTTTTTTTTTTTTTTCTGTCTTCAAATTGCACAGATTTGAAGTCAAACCCTGAATCTAATACTTCAAAGTTACATATCTTTATAACTTTGGGAAGCTGACTTCTCTGACTTCAAGTGAGGTTATGTTTAAATGTTAAAACCATAGTACACATGCAGGAACTACTGGTTTCTTTCATTTTATATTTTGTTATCACAATGTGAGTGCATGATAGAAGTGCACTAACTAGTTGATTTGGCTTCAATTTTGTTGGAAGAAATTTTTTCAACAATTATTGATTGATATTAAACTAGATACCATTCATCGTTGAGGAATTACTGTTTCGGTAAAAATCATGTCAATCAGAGAATTATCTTTAAATTGTTAGCAATGGTGAAGTCATCAGAAGTTAGTCTGGGCATGTTTAAAGGAGGCAGTTGGATAGAAATGTGTCATGAAAAAAATAGAATGTACTGCGCTCTGAAGAATGACAAAAAGGGATTATTCAAATAAGAATGTAATTACTATAAACACCAATCTTGGCTATAATTGTTATATTTCTTTCTGATCCTCTGAGATTGCTTTTTATTTTTTGACACAGGTGACTATTTTAATTCACTAGGTGAGTTATCACAGCCATCACCTTTCTGGACTTCCTCTCTAAATAAACGAAAACTATTCCAACATAATGAAGGAAAGCTGTACAGTCTGTTGAATTGTATTCTTGTGTCTCTCCTGAAAACTATAATGGAGGAATATGTGGCTTCTCTTGACCTAAAGGTAGAGAATGGTAAAATTCACTTATTGGCATTGTTTGCGTTGTAGATCTGATGCCAGTAGCTGGGGTAAGCCTTATGCACAGATGAAGTGTTCAGCTTCACAGCAATGTTTTGTACTAGGATTAGGAGAATATCCTGAGGAAATACATCTTTTCAAAACTCCATAATGCAGATCAAAATAGTATTAGTTACCATATGGTCTGTAAAGCAATTCTGGCCCAGTTCTCTCTATTTTGTAGATTAAACAAATAAACAAAAAAAAAAATCACAAACATAAAATATTTTTTTTCAAGCTCAAAAACCTCTGCCATAGCTAGCACAGGTACCTGGAATTCTACTTTCAAAGGTTCATTTACACATTAGAAGGCGTCTCAGTCTTCAGGTATCTTTGGCTAAAATGTAAACAGCTCTGCTAAGCACAGTACATTGACTTTTATCATCCTCCAACACCTGCAAAGATGATTCCCTGAAGTGATTAGCTAGGGAATGGACAAGGGACAACAATGACAGGAGGCTATGTACATTGGGCTGAGGCAGCATGCGTATTCCAGGCATTTGGTGGAGTAGGTGTGAGAAAGTAAGTCGTGTGAATTTGGAAAAGAGACCCAAAAACAAACTTTTCCCATCTCACGATTGTGTCTGACTCTTGTCCTGAAAGTAGAAAAAGGCTAAGAAAATCAGGTTATACAATAGGGGGTGGAATAACTCAAAAGCTTCTTTAAGATCCTCAAGCAGAATGAGCTTATTAATATTTCAAATCTAATCTAGAAGAAAATGCATTATTAAAGGAAGACCCCAGGATGACTAAAGACAGAAATCTTTTCCCTTGCCTGTAGGCCTTCTACCTAAATCAAATGATATTCCAAATGACTTGGTCTATCTGATCTGCCCAACATACCAAGGAGAGGGAAACCAAGAAACCTCACCAACATTTCCCGGCAGCCCTTTGATCCTGTCCCCTGCCTCCACTCCAGGGATCCCCCAATTCTTGGCCCTTCAGTAAGTCCCCCTTCAGACTCACCCTGACCACCCCTCTAAAACTCTGGCACAATATTCTCAAGTAACCACCAAAAAATGCTACATTTATAATAAAGTCATATTATTAAGCTCCTGCAAATAGCTTATAGCTGTATATTTCATACACTACCAAGTGTGATTAACCCTTCTTTAAAACATTGAGTAACTTGCTGAACATTTATTATGGGAAGTGATGATGTTTCAAATTTTTTCTGCACTTTGTTTTATATTTTTTAATACAGCATGGTTTTGTTTTCCTGTTCTACTTTTTCTACCTTCATTGGAATAATTTTTTACTTATTGTGCTTTTCTGTCTATTGTTTTAGAACTTAAATCCGTTTCTTATTCTTTTAGTGATCATCTTAATTTTTAACAAAAAATTAAACTTATATTTTATTCTACATATCAACAATTAATATTAATCCTCCAAATACAACAAAAGCCTTATGCCATTTGTACTTTGCTACTCTCCCAAATTGCCACCTCACATGTTTGAAAGTGTCTTGGATTTGAATTCAAAATTGTTACTTATTTGTTCATAATTAAATCAACACTTGCATAGTGTTAACTATACATTTACTGATTTCTTGCTCATCACTATTTTTTGCCTTCTATTTTATCCTTCTCTTAGATTCTCTTTTCCTTTCGGGAAGTAAATTCTAAAACAATAATTTCAAAAAGGATCTAATGGTAATGTATTAATTAAGGACATCTTTACCTACAACTAACATACTCTCATAGCAGTAACTTAGATATAGGAATGTATTTATTTCTTGTAACTAGATGTAAGACTAGATGTAGATGGCTGCTAAACTTGGTTCAGGACTACATACCAGGCCACTATGTCTACAATTTTCTTCTCCTGATAGTTGCAGAATAGATGCCATTATAGATCTTAAGCAAGCGTTCTAGTTGGAAAAATGAGAAAAAGAAGAGCAGCTTATGCATCAAGTAGATCAGAAACTTTCCCAGAAATCTTATGGCAAATTCCACTTATCATTGACTGGAATTATACATGGGCAATGTGGGAAAAAAAGATGGGAAATGGGGATTGGGTCCACAAAGAAATAGCAATTTGTCCAAGAGGCTAACTTTTAGATGAAATACATACCAAAAAAAAAAAAAAAAAAGAATGCATTTTGTCCTCAACTTGAGTACTAATTTTTGTTTTTGTTTTTGGTATAGTATTTTAGCTTAAAGCTATATCTTGTCAATATTTTGAAGACATGACTCCAATTTATTCTCCTATGCTGTGTTGTTGATGAGAAGGCTATTGAAAATTTAATTTTTGTTTCTTTAGAGGTAAACTATATTTTGTTGGTGGTGATGGTCATTCTGAAAGATTTTGGAGCTTTTTTATTCTTAGGTGTCAGGAGTTGAACTTTTCTCCTAAAATAGGCTCAAGTCCCAATCTCTGGTACCTGCAAATGTGACCCTCTGAAAAAAAAAAAAAGTTTTTGCGGATATAATCATATTAAGAGAAGGTCATACCGAATTAGGGCAGACCCTAATCCAGTGACCAGCATCCTAAGAAAAGGGAATTTTGAACATAGGCACACACAGGGAGAATGTCATGTAATGACAGAGGCAGAGAATAGAGTGATGTGTGTACAGGTCAAGTAATGCCAATAATTTCTGGTAACCACCAGAAGGAAAGGGCGAAGAAGGATCCTCCCCTAAAGCCTTCAGAGGGAGCAGCAGTGGTGAATCCACATCTTGATTTCAGTCTCTCCTTCTGAACTGTTAGAGAATAAATTTGTTATCTCAAGCCGCTCAGTTCATGGTAATTTGTTATGATAGTCCTAGGAAACTAATACACTAGGTTTCTAAAAGTTATCTAGGTCATGTCTAAGTATAACTCCTATTTTATAAATCCTATTTAACACAATGTAAACCCTTTAAATTGAAGGACTGTGTTGATAGCAGCCTTTGCTGAATGATCCTGGTGGTTGTTCTAGACATCCTTCCTGCTTTATGTTTTTGTTTATTCGAACGTGGAGTTTCTCTGGGAAATAAGCTGCCCTTTCCCATCCAATACCTTGTCACTGTGTATGTTCTGGCGGTAGCTTTCTCTGTCCATTTTTTTGTTTGTTTTTTCTGTTTTTTTTTTTTTTTTTACCATTTGATCCTATCTACTTTCTAGCTTCTAGAATTTTTCACTATTTCTGGCCTGTTGTTGAAAAACATCCTTGTTTTTCAGGGTTATTCCCTGTAAATATATTTTCTTTCTGTTACATCAGTAGAATTGGCTGGCAGAAAAGTGAATGAATGTGCGTTGCTCAATCTGTCATTCTGAGTTAGGCCACAGATTTTTAAAAATTTATTTATCCTAGTTAATTTTTTCCCTTAAGACCTTTCAAACCATATTGGCATTAGAAGCTTTTGTGTTATTTTTTCACTTTATCTAGGGTCCAAGCATAATTTGTGGCTGCCTCTGAATATAAACAAGGTAGTTTTTTCCTCCTTGACAGAATTATTGATTGGTTTTGCTCAAGCTGAAATTGTAAAAATCTCATTCATATCAGAACTAGAGGTTGTATGGTACTGGGATAAAATCTGCTACCTAGGAGTCATCCCTAACGTCTTTTAGTGTGCCCAAGTTTAGATTTGCTATGTTCTAAACTAGTCATGTGTATCATGTAAGCCTTAAATTTGAGAGAAGGCTAACTTGTCTTCATTAGTAATACTACTGACTTAGGTGTTTTTTCAAATGCCACAAATAGTCTGATTAGATTTTGTGGTTTATAGAAACACACACACACAAATACAGAGTTACAGTTCTTCCAGTCCTAAGGCAAATTTAGCACTACAGAAAGGTCCTCAAGTTGCACTTACACAGGCAGATAAACTTGTATGTGTAGCACAGAGTCCCTAAGATAATCTGCTTAATTAGCTGGAATCAGTTGAAACAAGTGTAAAATGAACATGGAACTAAGGATTTCAAAGGTAAAACAAGCAAACAATATACATAAGGAATTGAGATTTTACCTCTCATTTTTATTTCATTGTGTGTTTTTTTTAATTTTTTTTTTTTTTAGGAAAACTGTTTTTCAGGGATCACCATTATATTAACTCTAGGTACATATTTTATATCTCAAACTTTAGCAGCAGGGCCTGAGAAAGTGGAAGAATAGATTAATTTACATTGAGATGATTTTTTTTTCTTTTTTTCCCCCCTTGGCATTTATTTTACATTTTGCAATGCTTCAGTCAACCTGAAATGTATGGAGAATACTATAAACTACTCCTATATAACTGCTACCCACATTCAACAAATAAATATTAACATTCTGGCATACTGAATTTGTATCATTTTGACTTTTCATGTGTAAAAGTTAAAGACATAACTTGAAGCCTCCCTTTCACTCCCTACATTGTGATTTTCCCTCTGTCCTTAGAGGCAGTCACTGTTCTGAGTGGGTTCTTTCCATTCATTTTTCATCTTTTCTTCCTATGCATTTCTAAAGTTTTCTCTATTTTCCCTCTTTATTCTTCACTCCTTAAATGGATGTATACTTTGTAATACATATTCCTTACACCTATCTGCCTCCCAGAGCAGGCAAGGATCTTGGCTTTACCGCCCCAACCCCCATTCTGCCCAAAGGAATCTGTTTTCATTGACATGTATTTCAGTTTCACCTTTTGTAGCTCTAAATCTTTTATTTTGTCATCAGTAGTTAATTAAATTTGCCACCATATTTTACCAGTTTTTATATTCACTATTTTTTCATGCTTCCTGTGATTTTTCTCTGGATTTCATCTTCTTGCTATAATATATCTTTTGGTCATTCTTTCCGGAAAAGTATGGTTAGTAAACTCTTTTAGTTTCCACGCATCTGAAAATATATTTTCCTTTCCCTCCTGCTTAAAATATAATTACTTATTTACAGTAGAGTTATGCATTCTCTATACAGTGTAATTATGTATAGAATCCTGTGTGGACAATTGGCATCCCTGAGCACTTTAAAGGTAGATTATCATTGTTTTGGGGCACACTTGGCTACACCTGAGAAGACTACCATTAGTTTAATTATGGTTCTTTTGTGGAAATCTTTCTCCTCTGATAGATTTCAGGGTGTCTTTTTTTTCTTTATTTTTGATATTCTGAAGTTTCAGTAGGATGTGTCTGGTAGACTTATTTTTATTTTTCCTTCTTGGCCCTCAAAATGAATTGCCAAAATTAAGACTTATATACCTGTTCAAATCCAGAAAATAATTATTAAAATTTTGAATTCTGTTCCTCTCTTTCAAAGCTAAAATAGAATGTTTTATTATTTTAATTGTTTAGTGTTAGCTGTCTTTCTTAAATTTGCCTCATATGGTCAGGAATATTGGTTTGCAGGCTAATATTGACTGGAAGTTTCCATTTCAATTTCATCCCTCCAGCTAGAAGTTTTACAGTTACTTCTGTCTAGGAACTAGTGCAGAACTGGTAATTTTGAGTTCCCGTGCCTCAATGAGTGATGTTAAGAATATCTCAGACCAGTCATTGAACTAGTAGACAGTTTCACTCAGGTGGTAACTGAGAAGCTTCCGCCTGCTTCCTCCTCCTCCAGCCAGTGCAGCATCGACCTTTCCAGAGTTTTCTTCCCCCTAAATGGAAGACTTTGGTGCCAAACAGTGAAGAAGGTTCTGTCCCCTATCCCACCGGAGATGGATTTCGTTTCCATCATCCCATAGGATCAACATTTTTTGGTGGCAAAGGCTCACTTCTGGCCCCACACTCTGGCAAGCTGCATGTTCTGTCTCATTTAGCACTGTTTCAGTTCCATTTCTGGTCTGCAAAGATCTTTGTCTTGTTTCCAAAAATGGCAGTCTTGGCTGATGCACTGTGAAAACATTTTTCTAGTTATAGAAAAGTGACTTAATTATATTTAAAACTATATTATACATAAATATATGTATAAACATGTACTTTAGATTTTCAAGGCTAATAACAAAACACTCAAATTAATGTTTTTAAATGTATTGTCTTTTTGTACATCGTTATTTTAAAAACATATACAAAGTCCCAGAAGCAAGCATGCTTCTTCATTCTTGAATAAGGAAATCTGTGTTGACTGTATGTTCCTTTAAGGTATTTCAATACAAATCAACTGGGAGAAACTCACAATCAGATATGAAGCATTTCACTCAATTTCACAGTCAGCAATTAATTGCTTATTTTTATGGCACTGAAAGTCTACTGTTTTCACTGAAATAAATAGTGCCATCTACTGGTTCAATTGTCGTTAAAGGGACAGAATCAAGCAAAATTTGTGTTGGTGGGAACTCACATCACGCCTAATTCCATTCTCTTTTTTTCACCCTCATATAAGAGCTGAGTGAAGAGCTAAAAGCTGACCCCTGATCTAAAGCACACAGCTGTTTCAATTCAACATATAAAGATCAACATATAAAGACATATAAAGATAATGGTATTATCTTTATAACTAACTGAGAACTCGGGGACTTAAAGCTCATTAGCTTTCTCCAACTTTTTAAAGTTTTTTTTTTTTAAGTAGAAAAACTTTGTATTGAAATGTAATAAAGACACCAAATAGTCTTTTATATTGTTACAACATAAGAAGAAACACTTTAGCTTCTAATAAAAGAAGGTAGCAGGACATAGAATCCTGTTTATTTGTTTGTTTGTTTTGTTTTTTGAGGCGGAGTCTCGCGCTGTCCCCCAGGCTGGAGTGCAGTGGCGCAATCTGGGCTCACTGCAAGCTCCGTCTCCCGGGTTCGCGCCATTCTCCTGCCTCAGCCTCCCGAGTAGCTGGGACTACAGGCGCCCGCCACCACGCCCGGCTAATTTTTTCATATTTTTAGTAGAGACGGGGTTTCACTGTGTTAACCAGCATGATCTCGATCTCCTGACCTCGTGATCCACCCGCCTCGGCCTCCCAAAGTGCTGGGATTACAGGCGTGAGCCACTGTGCCCGGCCGCAGGACATAGAATCTTTAATGTTACCATAATCAATGGCTCGTTCCTCCTAGGAGAATGGTGGGACTGTGAGTTGCTTGGTATATTTGTCAGTGTGGGGCTCAGTAGTGAGAAGGGAGCATCAGGTTGCATGACTCAGGCTATGAATTGATTTAAATACTAATATAAAGAAAACAGCTAAGTTAGACGACAATGGCACATCCTAAATAAAAGCTTAATTTATATGTTAGTGTATTAAAGCTTTAGAATATAATGGTAACTTTCCTATAAAAATCATGTCAGTAAATATACAAGACGGGTTTATTATATCTCAATTGGATCTGAGTTTGGCCGGCAGTCTCAGATTCCACCCCCTGATAATTATCTTCCTGGGGTCTGTAGCCCCTACAGACACTTTCATTGTTCACTGAATCTTAAAATGATGGAGACCTTAATATTTCAGTTTGTCAATAATACAGTTTCTAGGCAACCATATTACAGTTCCTCATTACAATCCCCAGATATAATCAGCTACAGAGTCTCAGATCCATCTAAAACTGATTAGCAATTAGTCAAATAAATTTCAGATTAGAGAATGTCAAAGACTCAATATTGCTTTTAACATAAATGTTTTAAATCTCAGTTTTCTAATAAGGCAAAACTTAATTTTATTTTCAAAATAATTTAATTTAAGGCATCACAATAATGGATTAATTTTAAAGAAAAATTTAAAAACCTTTTCCCTCAGCTCATAATCATCAGGGTTGAGTGTAATAAGTTTATGGGAAAATAGAATATTAAAAATATCAACTACTTGAGTTGAACATTGATAATTCTGATCACTCAGTCTACAGTACAGATACAAATCAATATTTGAAGAAGAAAATCATTTTATAATTTTGGGCTAATTAAGATGGTGATAAAGTTCAGTTTGCTGTTAAAGTAAGTAAAATACGCAGTAAACACTAACATGTAGGAGAAGAAATAATTGAACTACTATAATAACTACATCTTCATCAAACGCTGGATATGAATTTTATTAAATGCATGAGGGGATAGAAAATGAATGTAGAACAGTCAAGATTCAATTTTCTCTTTCAAGGAAGAAAATTTCCCAAGTAGTAGAAACTGAGGCTTAGCAGTCAACAGCATAGAGTATAGCAGTGGCGTCCATGGGGCTGAGCCACACACAGCTATGATTCATGCACAATATTTGCCACCCAGGTTAAAGAGCCCTCACAGACAACTTAAAATCGAAAGTTGGTCCAGAAAAGCACTACCTCAAGTGATACGAAGCTGCTACTGTAATTAGTTAAGCTAAGTCATCAAATAACGATTATCCAGGTTTTTCATTAAAATCAAACATTTTCCATATGGCAATGAGAGCTTCTGACTGGCAGTGTGTAATACCATCACAGCTTTTGGAGATAAAGGTAATAAACACCAATGGAAATTATCATTTTAAAATGGGGGAGAAAAAGGTCATTTTGCAAATGTCGGTGTCAGCTATGGGATGCCAATGAGAAATTCCTCACTGACATTCTAATTTCTCTTACATTAATTAATTTTCTCAAGTTAAATTAAAAATGAAATTTTAAAGGGCCTATTATTTGCAAGTGATACAATGAAACAAAACAATATGGGACAAGCCTTTAACATTCCTTTGTGAGAACAGGAGGTTGGTAAATAATTGTGCATTAGATAAACTATATTCGTGTCTAACTAGTTTCCTTAATTTTGCAGTAACTAAATTCTTACCTATGATCCCCCCTTTCTGCTGTCTATCCCTGTTATAAACTGAATTGTACACCCCTAAAGTTCATATTCATAATCCCCAATGTTAATGCATTTGGAGATATGGCCTTGAAGGAGGTAATTAAGGTTAAATGAGGTCATAAGGGTGGAATACAATAGGACTGGTGTCCTTATAAGAAGAGGAGACACCAGTGTTCTCTCTCTTCATGTGCACAAAGGAAAGGTCCTGTGAAGACACAGAGAGAAGGTGACTGCTTATGAGCCAAGGAGAAAGTCCTCCCCAGAAAGTATCCCTGCTGGCACCTTGATCTTGGACTCCCAGTCCTCATAACTATGAGAAAATTAATGTCATATTTAAGCCACTCATCTATGACACATTGTTATGGCAGCCTGAGAAGAATAATACAACCCCCAAATTCCATATTAATCTAATTGTGTACCAGTAATACAGAAGGCAAAGTATTAAATGAAAACCATTTAGAAAAATCCAAAATTAGTTTTTGAAAGTGACTAACATTTAACCTGGCTATTTCTACTTGTTTTTTTTTTTCTTTTTCTTTCCCTTTTTCCTCCTTCTCTTTCTGTCTTCCTAGTAGTGGTAATGTTGTTATTGTTGTCATTATTGGTATCATATAGTGCTACAAACTTTAATTAATGACTATCATATTAATGCTATAGCCACCCCTTGCCAGTTTTTAGACATGTAACAGCACGGGAACTAAGTTTTGTAAACAATCTACTACACACTATTTTGTTCTAGGTTATTGATATAGGATATGTTTTTTTCAAATTCTGAATTGTAATCTTTTTTAAAAAAATTATTTATTTATTTATTTTTTGATACGGAGTCTCACTCTGTTGCCCAGACTGCAGTACAGTGGCACAATCTCAGCTCACTGCAGCCTTGTTCAAGCGATTCTCGTGCCTCAGTCTCCTGAGTAGCTGGGACTACAGGCACGCACCACTATGCCCAGCTAATTTTTTTTTTTTTTTTTTTTTCGTATTTTTAGTAGAGATGGGGTTTCACCATGTTGGCCAGGCTGGTCTCAAACTCCTGACCTCAAGCAATCTTCCCACTTTCACCTTCCAAAGCGCTGGCATTATAGGTGTGAGCCACCAAGTCTACCTGTCATGTTTATTTTAAATGTCTCTTTTAAATATAAGATAAGAATAAATTATCCTGGTTAAACACTTAGAATTTGAGAGAGGCAGAAACCTACACAATTATGCTTGTAATTGATCCCGGAGACTACGGCCTTTGCACTACACTATTTTGCCTCAGAAACACAATTTTCCCACAGTATTTCCAAATTTGCGTGTTACCTGGGCTGATGGTGTTGGCCCATTTTGTTGGAAGGTAGCACTAATGGGTCCAGGCGCACAGTTTCGATTTCTACAAGCCACGATTAGCTTTATTATACTACTTGATGACAATCGTACCAGAATCTGATTTTTGGTAAGATTTCTGGTGAAAAAAAAAAGAAAGAAAGAAATCAACTTATTTTAAAAAAATACATTGAAAGTGCAAATATAAATATATAAATATGTTCCAGAAATACATATTTCTAAAAAAAATTTAATTTCTTAATTGTATGTCATTTTGTTTTTGAAAATATAAGTATCCTTGTGTCAAAACCGCTTTTTGAGGAAAAAGTTGTCTACCAAGTGTTTTCTTAAATGTATAATGATAGTTATTAAAAAATAATCAACAATAGTTTATTTCAAAACTACAGGTTTTTAAAATAATATTTGTTTTTTAGATTTTTGTGGTTTTACTTAGTTATCGATATTTCTCCAAATTGATTCTTTTTGTCTAAAAATGGAAATGTAGATACTTCTAAAATTCTGTCACTATAGAAAGATATTAAAAAAATCAATAATACTATGAACAAAAAATGGTTTTATATCAATAAATTGGGACCAGGAAAAAACCAAAAAATTTAAATTATTCATTCTATTCTAAAAATACTCAGAAAATAAATAATTATTAAGTTAAAGAAAAAATAAGCCAAAGGGAAAATACAATGAACTAGTTAATGTGGTTTGTTTGGTTTTTGTTTGGAGAAAAAATTATGAGTTTTCTGAATATAGCTAAGTAAAATACTTAAACATTTAGATATTTACACTGAATTAATTATTATACACTGAAAGCTGAAAACAATACCTGGAATGTTTGAGCTTTTTTTGTTTGTTTTTGCAGGATATGAGGGAGTCAGTTCTAGAACAGATTCTGGTGACAATGAATGTCTTTCTAGTACAGTGTTAAATGTTGCCTTCCAGCTGTCGGTTTATGTTATCTTTTTTCATTAATTTCTGGGAAATTTTCCTATTGTCTTATTATTTCTGTGTCTTCTGAATGGATGTGCTTTATGGATGTGCTAGGGTAGGCAAAGACCTGAAAGACAGCAATTGCATTTCCTACTGGCAAGCTAATTAAAGACATCTAACATCTAAGTCCTTGGAATTTATTACAGCAGCTAAGCAATGCATCAAAAGTTGAAAGTCCTATGTACAATAGAGAAAATACCCTGCCTTGACCAGATAAACATAAACCTGAGATATAAACTCAGGCCAGAGGATATTTAGAATGTTCAACTATTTTGATCTTGGGACTAAATATTCATTAAAGATACTTACAGCTTCTTTGAAAATGTCATCATCCTATTCAAGCAGAGGTCACATTCCCACATGAATCCAAATAGGTCAAAGGGCAAGACATGGAGCACAAATGCAGGGTTAAAAATGGATGTGCCCTAAAGTCACATACAATAGCATGAGGTTTTTCCATTCATTCTCTAGTAAGGCTTCTGAAAACAGGTTGTTAGGCCTATGGCTCAATGACTGCCAAACATACTACAATACTTACTGAGCCATGCCAACCCAGCATTTAAAACAATCCAGGTCAATGATCAGGGTGAATGCTGTCTTTAAAAAAGAAAAAAAAAAAATTCCTTGATCTAAATACACTAAAAAGCAAGAGACAGAGTAATCACTTAGAGCTGGGTTTAAAAAATAACTGTTAGTAATTTCAAAAATTGTCCAAGTAATGGTTCCATGAGAACTGACAGTGAAAGCTTTTAAAAATAGTGCTTCAGAATTAAGATTATTTTTTTTCTGTCAGCAGAGGAATATAAACAATATATTAAAAATAACAATATATTACTGTTGCTTGGGTTAAAAAATAAAGCTTCAATTTCTCATTATAGAAGGTACATTAATAAAGCTAAGTCTACAACTTTATAGTTCACTTTAACACCTAAAAAATTGTTAAAATGACTGTAAAAGAAAAACAGTACATAGCAAGCAAACTAAGATAAATACAGCATTCAAGAAACATACATTGGCCTCAAGGTACGCATACAGATATACACACATTGTGCAAGTCAATCAAGTCATATTTTCAAGCCCTTAGCATTGGGTCAAAGAGTGCTACTTATCCAAGTGATTTTTTGTTAATTTTGTGTTGGAGCAGTACTGCCCAACTCTTATGGTAACCTGGGAGACAATTGCCAAACGATAGACCTAATTTAAGAATGTGTCAAAGTTTGGTTATAGACCCTGGCATTTGGTCAAAATCTAACCTTTGGGTTCATCTTTAGTTTTATTCTTTGGAAGTCCAAATAGTCAAATGCCTCCTGCAATATTTCTGTCATCTCCAACAGGTGTGTGATGAATGTGACCAGATAAATGTGATCACGTAGACTGTCATCATATCTAAGCAAATAACAGTGATATAAAAAAGGAGCAAGAATAGGCACTTCAGATTTATTGTTAATGTCTCATTATCCACTGTAAAATATAGGTAATGGGGTGGAAACCTTATTCGTTATTAGTATCTTATTAGTAAAATAATTATTTTACTAATACTAGTAAGTATCTTATTAGTAAAATAATAATTTACTGATTTTTTCTTTTTTCTTTTTTTTGAGATGGAGCCTTTGTCGCCCAGGCTGGAGTGCAATGGCGCCATCTTGGCTCACTGCAACCTCTGCCTCCTGGGTTTAAGCGATTCTCCTGACCCAGCCTCCTGAGTAGCTGGGATTACAGGCATCTGCCACCAGGCCCAGCCAATTTTTGTATTTTTAATAGAAATGGGATTTCACCATATTGGTCAGGCTGGTCTCGAACTCTTAACCTCAGGTGATTCACCCACCTCAGCCTCCCAAAGTGCTGGGATTACAGGAGTGAGCCACCATGCTGGACCAATTTACTAATTTTTACTAATAAAATAAAGTACTAATATTTACTAAAATAGCTTACTAATATTTACTAATAAAATAATTATTTGTTAATTTGAAGTATAAATGTGTATTTATTATTGTAGTGGTAAAACGGAAAAATAATACATCATGGTTATGAAAGTTGTTGATTATATTTATGGAAAGCCTTTTGAGAACTTTTATATAGTAAAATTATCTTAGAAATAAATTGACCTTTATGAATGTTAAGAAAACATATATTACATAGATAATTTTAGGAAGAAAATTATATTCTTTTGGAGTCAACAAACTACTATAAATAATTCCAACATGAATGTATCAGAAAAATAATGACTAGGTTGTATTATATTTCCAATCTTTGTAGAATTATTTGGGAACTAGTCTATATATTTATATAAAACATTAAATAAAATATCCTCTAAGAACTGTGTTTAATATTTAATTATTTAACCCACTGTATTTAATATTTAATTACTTAATTCCCATTTTGTTTGGAAGTCTTTGAATAAAAAGTTCTATTTTGTTGCTCTGAAGTCTGAGAAAAGGTGATTTAACAGACACACACTATCTTTGCCTTGTTACTCATCACCTGTGACAGACAGCAACAACATCATGATCAGTAGCCTAAGCAGATTGAGCCGAAAGATACCTCACATCAATTTAATGTGACAACTGCTCAGTGACCAGAAGACAATCTTGCACTTTCCAGTAGAGAGATATTGTTTGTTCCTGCACTGTAAAACCAAGCAACTAATTATTAAAATAATAGATGTGTAAATTAAAATGTCAAAATTATTCTTCTACTTTGGCCAATTAATTGATTTTTGACACTTAGCTGTTTGGCATGTTTTTCAAATGTGCATGTATCTCATTTTTTTGAGGGAGATACATTAATATATATATGAAATGAAAAATAAATAAACATAATTGCACAAAATTTCTTTTTAACCATGATGGAAATATGTGCTTATTATACAACATCCTGAAAATTCTGAAGAATTTAAAAAATGTAACAAACACGTTTTGCATCCCTCCAAGAGTACAGTATATAATTCCAGTCTTTTTCTCCATATATGTATTTCACAAATACACATACACACTCAAACACATACATGAACACATTCACTGTCCTTGGGTTTTATAGACAAAAACTTAAGAACACTAAATGAATACCTCTTGATAGAATATTTTTAATTTTTTAAACAATTTTTTGCATTCTTCAAAATCCATCTCTCCTTCTCTTTTCTAAATTGTCTGAAAAACTTGCACATCTTTACATGAGTATCTCTTCACTCTGCTTTCCCGAAAAGGAATAGAACGCAAAATGTCCCAATGTCATGGTAATTCACTACATTTTACATGATTATTTTTATCGTAGGCCAAAAGACATACCTTAATGTGAGAGTTGGTGAAAGCAATTAGAAATTATTTTATATAAGTTAATCGGACTGACCGAAGAAAACAGATATTTAATCTTGTAGGTATTTCCTTTTATTCTTCTTTACAATTAAGATGAAATATACTACATCTGCATAGGTAAATAAGCACATTTATAAAAAGGAACAGCTTAGTTTATATCTGGACTTGAATCAAACTTTGCTGCTATAAAATTGATCATGAATTTCCTTAGTTATTTGATACAAGAGAATCATGGTCATTTCTCCCAAATAGTGTTGTAGTGTTATTCCTTCTGAATTTGAAGGACCATTCATAAAAATAAAGATCAATGTAAAAGGTTCACATGAGATACATCATGCTTCATCTGCCTAGAATAAAATTTAATGCTTATTCTGATTACAGATATTGCAACTTTATATCCATTTTCTCCTTGCCAATGCTTATAATATTTTTAGCAAGTTGCAACTCTGTTCTCAGTTTCAGTATCTAGCAATCATAGGCCAGATATAACTGTATCATTGTGATGGGGTATCTCTGAAGATTGTTTAAGGTGGCATATTTCCCTTTATTTTTCTCCAGGCACCCAAAAGTTGATGGGTTCTGAAATCTCTTGGTTTTCATTGAATTCTATATTTCAATTGAACTTCGTATTTCCTCTGTATTTCATTATGTGGTTGTGGGATTTGAGGCTTTTGGGCTAGAGAGCTCTGATGGAGATTTCCACAACTGTGTTTCAATTTGTATTTCATTTCAGTTAACATTTTAATTAACACAACTATTTCTAGGGTCCTTTAAAGAATATTTTTATTCTTCCATCTCCAAAAATCTCTCATAGACATAGACATTTTTTAAAATGGTATTCATTAACATTGCATTTGGAAAATACAGTAGAAGAAAATGTTTTAAAGAAAAACCTGATCCTGAACAATAAAATAATTAATTGTGGATTTTCTTTGGATTTAATTGTTACATATCATTCGAATTAGAAAGTTACTTTTTGTTTGCTCATTCTTATCTGATAAAATTCAGTAGGAGAAGAAAGAATATAATAATGCAAATGAATGGTAAAAATCAAAGTATTAGACTTGGTATAGTTTTAAAATAATAAAAAGAATATAAGCATAATAAATAGAATTTGATGATAAGTAGACATTGAAGAGATCTCAAAATCATATCATCCAACTCCAAAGCTAAAGCTAGATTCCTTTCTGCAATATTTTGGCTGAAATCCCTTTCAGAGTGCGCTGAAACACCATCTGTGAAGCAGGTTTGGTCTTTAGTTAGAACTAACCACTCCCTCTTTCGTATATTTGCAGAGCTTTGAAAAGGTCTTTGTCAAAGCCATAGAGAATACTTTTATGCCTGTATGTAGTGTGTGTGCTTCTGGCTAAAGAGTGCATATGTAGAAATCACCTTTGTATTTTCAGGAGTTGTGTGAGCACCTGGAATACAGGTGAATCAAAGAATCTTCCCCAATAATAAGACCCATACATACTTGGGAGTCAGCATATTAAGTTTTTAATAACTCTGTTACAAAGCATTGTTATACTGGGCTGTAATTAGTGGCCCTTTGTGGTCCTTGTTTTTATCTTGAGATAATACATAAAAACTTCTGGGTTTTCTTGTTTGTTTGTTTTTGTTTTTTGTTTGTTTGGTTGGTTGGTTGGTTTTTTTCTTTGAGACAGGGTCACGTTCTGTTGCCCAGGCTGGAGTGCAGTGGGGCAGTCTAGGTTCATTGCAATCTCTACCTCTCGGGTTCAAGAGATTCTCATGACTTAGCCTCCTGAGTAGCTGGGACTACAGGTGTGCACCATCACACCCAGCTAATTTTTGTATTTTTAGTGGAGATGGGGTTTTGCCACGTAGGCCAGGCTGGTCTCAAACTCCTGACCTCAAGTGATACGCCCAACTCAGCCTCCAAAAGTACTGGGATTACAGGCATGAGCCACCACGCCTGGCCCCACAAAACTGGTTTCACATAGATTTATATCAAATGCAAATATTGAGGTAATCAATGACATTTTCCCCATTGTACATCTCTCTTTTACATACTAGATATCCCATGCCCAGTTACTCCAAATATATATCATGGGGCATGATTTCAATCATTTTTAAAAATCTGGTTCTTCTCATTTAAAAAAATCATACATGTCCAGATTACTGGGAAAAATGGTTCTCAAAACTGAAATAGTATGTATTTGAACATATAGAGCAGGACCCATCTGGCTCTCAGAAACTAACTTCTGAGAGGCAAGGATCTGCTTATTGCATGTTATGTGTAAAATCTGACTGTATACTTCTTTGGTAAGAGAGGTGTTGTACAAACTACATTCCATAGGAGATTAATAGTGCTGTATGAACACACAATACAATTTGCATGCATGATCTGTTCTCTGGTCAAATTAGCTTGAAAAACTTTCAGTTAACTTGAGATTTACAACATTTAAATTAAAGAGATTTTTAAATTGCATACCATGTTAGACCCTTAAGATGCTATTATAATCATGTCCAAGACTCCTTGAGGGATAAACACAGAGCAGTGTTTCCCAAAACTTTTTGACACCAGATCCTTTACATAGAGTGTCTTGCAGGACACATTTTGTGTAATAACACACATTATTACTCTTCGTGCATGAAAAAGTATAGTTTCTTTCCAAGTATAGGAAATGCAGAATCACCTGAAAGGTGAAATTGAAGTTATTCATGCGACATAAATCTGCCTAATTATTGTTGAAGATTTATGTTCCTCAGACCTAAATGCTGAACTGAACAGAAGATTAGGATGCAGCAAGAAAACAAGGTGTTTAGGCAGCTGGTCCTTGAAAAATGAATCAAAAAGTGGCAGTTCTCATGGGGAGGCTCACTAAGAGCGGAAGCTAACTTTGGATCTCAAAGAGGAAACTTTGGTCTTGCACCTACTAAGCTCCATGAAACTTTAGGGAGAGTAGGCAGGTGTCTCTACTTCGGGACAACAGTAGATTAAGGCAGAGTTTGAGTATTGGGCTCGTATCTTTGAGACAAACTACTTCTGTATTTCTTGGTGTCTGGCCATTTCTCTTTTGTTTTTCCCTTAATGTTCGGAAAAATCTCTGAAAATTCCAACCAGGCTCAATTTTGAGATGCATATGCAAAATAAATATTTTTGTCTTAACTTAGATTGGAGGGGAACAATGCACGTTGTCATCCGACCTCCTGAAGGCAGCTGTATTCTAAGTGGCTCAGTTTTAAGGAAAAGGCCAAATGTATTGACAATCTAATAAAATCTGTTTTATCAGATTCCCTTCCCCACCTGGAGAGTTCTCATTTGCTGCTAGCTTCTAAAGCCTGGAGGATTCTACATTTATTAAGGAAAATGATTCCTTCACAGATTGTGTTACACAGAAATTCTAGTTTTCTTTTGCCTATGGTTATGTTTATTTGTTTAAGGCAATCTTATTACCTTTTTGAGGTGACACCTTGAGGTGACAACTAAAGGAAACAACACACCCTCCTAATTTTCACATTTCTCCATCTCTACTTGTGATTATCTTTTCCTAATATGCTACTTAGGTTTTCGAAACAAAAGACAAGAATTCATAGTAATTCTTTTCAAATGCAGTTTCTGAAGATTTAGCCCATTCATCAAATCTCTAAATACCATTTGATTCTGCTTTTCCAGTGTATTTTTGTCATATCAATGAACCTTATCATCTGCAAATGTATTAAGTATACTCTCTAATTCTTCATTACAGGCATTAATAAAATGGCAACAGATTGGAATCTACATATTAATAGCTTCTTGATGTGATAATATAAGCACTTTCTTTCCACCTTAATTACATTAGCATCTAGCCCATATTTCTTGGCATTATTCCTAAGGATATCTTGAGACACATTGTCAAATATCTTGTCAGTTGCAGACACAAAGGGGAAATAAGAGAATTCAGGATCATATCAGATATGTATTACTTAGTTGAGCAATATTCCTTACAAATATTAAAATAATTGAAATTTTATAGTACTATTATTACTTGCCCCATAAGTTTTCTGATCTAGCTCAGAAAATACTCATAGGCCCACATAACACTCAGATAAGCAAATTTGTATTATTTATTACAAAAATTTTCCACTGAATTCATTTGAGATATTGATTTTCTTTTCTTTTCTTTTTTTTTGAGACGGAGTTTCACTCTGTCGCCCAGGCTGGAATGCAGTAGTGTGATCTCCGCTCACTGCAAGCTCCGCCTGCCGGGTTCACGCCATTCTCCTGCCTCAGCCTCCCGAGTAGCTGGGACTACAGTGCCCACCACCACGCCCGGCTAATTTTTTGTATTTTTAGTAGAGGCGGGGTTTCGCCATGTTAGCCAGGATGGTCTCCATCTCCTGGCCTCGTGATCCGCCCGCCTCGGCCTCCCAAAGTGCTAGGATTACAGGCGTGGGCGGCCCTCATTTGAGAAAATCGATTTTCTAATTATACAGAGTTGGTCCTTATGTAGATCTGACACTTACCGGCTGCGAACCTTATCAAAGTTTTTTTTTTAAATCCTGGTCCTCACTTGCCTCATTTGTAAGTAGTAATTAAGAAAAAATTAAATATTTAAAGTGTCTGGCATAATCCTGGTACTTAGAAAAATTTCAACAAAGATAGGTCTCCTTACCAAAGTTATTACAATTATCTTAATAATATCTTTCGTAAAGAGAAGTCAGTTTTCTGACTCTTAAATGACATCAATATAAATTCTAAGAGTTGTATGAACTGGGACTATAGTGAAATAGATGTGTTTATCAATGAAATCAATAGAAATTTGCAGTTTGAATTTAGGAGTACAACATAGAGTCACAATCAAAATAATGTAATACAGAAAAATAATTACTGAATGCCTACCATATATTCCACCCTCTGTTGATATTAGGAGCGGGAAGGAAAGATTTAATCTCCTTTCAAGATGAGGTTCAAAGCATGATCCCTTCTATAGAATAGACCACAATCTAGTGAAGATAATTTACAGAAAGCCAATAATCGGATTCAGTATGCTGCGTTCTTTAAAAGTAGGTTGTGCATCTAAATATTTGGGGTGCTATAAAATTGATTCAGTTTACCGGGATTGAAGGCCAAGATTACCCAGAGGAAAATATGGGAGAGGGGACACTCGCTGTTTTATATAGTGAGTAGAAATTTTAAGGAGAACAGTATTTTTTGCTTAGGAAATAATTAATTTGGTATGGTTGGAGCACACATCTGGCTTGAACTCTCTAAAAAAATAGAATTCAAATATGTATTTGTTAACTTTCTATAACATGTTTAGAACTGTAGGTGCTGTTGATTTACGGAGAAGACGTACTTAGCCATTTAGGAGAAATAATGCACTAGAATTTAGAACTAATTATTTTGAATGATGAATGAGAAACAGATCAAGATGAATTTAAATATCTAACTTGGGTAACTAAGCAGATGGCAGTTAAATCAACAGAATTAGGAAATTACTGAAAAATAGCAGATTTGGGAGATATGTGGAGCTTGAGCTAATCAGAGAAATAATCTGTAGTGTGATATCAGAAGTCATTTGCCAATTTAAGCTCCGGTGCTCATAAGAGATTGCAGCTATAGGTACAAGTTTTATATGCCCTCTGTATCATTTTTGATTTTATTATGATTAGATAAATTACATGTTTATTGCAGAAAATATGAAACGTATAAATAGAATATAAAAGCTTCTCCCAATCACATCATCTGTTAATAATTATAGGGGTTAACATTTTGGCAGATATTATTCCAAAATTGAGGTTATAATGTTCATTCTCTTTTTTCAATTAACTTTTTATCATAAGCATATTTCCATGTTCCTAGACATTAATTTAAAATTAGTTACATGCTCTGTAGTATTGTATTGATGAAGCAGGATACTTGAGTATCCCTTTTTTGCGGGCAGGAACTTGAGTACATGAGCACGGGAACTAGCCAGCTGCTTCGGTGCTGGTAGGGGCAAACTCCACTCACTCGGACCTGCTGCATTCCACTGCTTGCTGGAGGGAGCAAGCAGGTGAATGAGCGCAGGAGCTGGGGCGAGCGCTTTTGGGCACCAGCAGGAGCAAACTCCATACCGGCCCCGCAGTAGAGTCTAGGGGGATGCCTGCGACCCCTGGAGGCCCAGAAGAAGTGTTACAGTACTCTTTTAGCTCTGCTGTTTGAGGACAGCTTAAGTGTTAACAACTCAGCGGGCCCTCTGCTCTTTTGTGTGAGGCAGCCGCCTTCCTCCAGCGAGGGCAAAGGGTCGGTGTGACAGCCTTCTGTATCCGCACCCAAGCTTTTGTCCAGCGTCCAGGAGAAATGACGTCACAAAATTAATTGGAGAACGGTAAATGTGGGGGATTTTATTGTGATGGAGGTGGCTCTCAGCAGGAAGGGGAGCTGAAAAGGGGACAGGGTAGGGAGGTAATCTTCCCCTGAAATCCCGCCATCTCTGGTCGGATTATTCTCCAAAGTACCGATGTCAAGCTGTCCCTCTGAAGTCAAGCTGCTTCTCTCTGATGCCCAGCCTTAGTTCATCTGCTTCTCTTCTCTCTGCCAGCCGAGGATGGGGTTTTCACTGGCACAGGATAGGGGGTGGGGCAGGCCTTGGGTGGTTTCGGAAAAGGCAACATTCGAGCAGGAAAACAGGGTTGTAAGTAAGTTCTTTTTTTTTTTTTTTTTTTTTTTTTTTTTTTTGAGACAGAGTCTTGCTCAGTTGCCCAGGCTGGAGTGCAGTGGCGCGATCTCGGCTCACTGCAAGCTCCACCTCCAGGTTCACTCCATTCTTCTGCCTCAGCCTCCGGAGTAGCTGGGACTACAGTCGCCCGCTGCCACGCCTGGCTAATTTTTTGTATTTTTAGTAGAGACAAGGTTTCATCATGTTAGCCAGGATGGTCTCGATCTCCTGACCTCGTGATCCACCCGCCTCGGCCTCCCAAAGTGCTGGGATTACAGGCATGAGCCACCATGCCTGGCCCAGGGATGTAAGTTCTCACTTCGGGCCAGGGTATCAGGCTTTTCAACTTGAGGGTGGGTTTTTTGGAAGGGACCGGCTCTCTTCTGCCCAGAATTTCCCTGCCTCCTGTCCCTATCATTATGTAAACAGACCTAATAAAAATTTATTTAGTTCCATACTATAAGCATTTTAGGGGTTTTAATTTGTTATAGTAAAATATTGATATGTTTACTATCTTTTCATAAATATGTTGGTATGTCTCTGATCTTTCTTTATTAACACTTCTAGAAGTGGAATTAATTTAACAAAATATATGAAAATTGGACCAGGCATGGTGGCTCACGCCTGTAACCCCAGCACTTTGGGAGGCTGAGGAGGGTGGATCACAAGATCAGGAGTTCAAGACCAGCCTGACCAATATTGTGAAACCCCATCTCTACTAAAATACAAAAAAAAAAAAAAAAACAAAAAAACCAAAAATATCCAGGTGTGGCCCACACCTGTAGTCCCAGCTACTGAGGAGGCTGAGTCAGGAGAATTGCTTGAACCTGGGAGGCAGAGGTTGATGTGAACCGAGATTGTGCCACTGTACTCCAGCCAGGGCAACAGAGCAAGACTGCATCTCAAAAAAAAAAAAAAAATATATATATATATATATATCTTAATGCTCTAGCTAGTGATAGTAGAAAAATCTACTAACAGTGAAAACTCTTGGACTCGAGTGCCAAAGCACATTTGATCACACGTGATTCCATTTGTGAGTTTAACTTTAAGCAGTTTGCAATGAACTATCAGTTAGGAATATAAATTAGATTGAACAAATTCAAATATTTTTCTTGAAATAATAACTACCATAAAAATAAACGTAAATGACAAACTAAAGTATGTTTGCAATACAAATGGCAAATAATTTGTTTATTTAACAAAAGACAAAACAGTGGGCACATACATAAAATGCTAATTCATGAACTATATGGTATGTTCAAATTCACTAGAAATTAAAGAAATGCACATTTAAAAGAAAAGTACATTATATTTTACTTCTCAGTATGGGAGAGTTTTAAAAGCATGGTAATACCATGTCTTAGCAAGATGTAGTAACATTAGTACAGTACTTTTACATTCTGTTGTTAGGGATGTAAAATGATACCATCTTTCTGGTAGACATTTTGGTAGTATGTATTACTCCATTTGAATGAGCATATTATCTGAATTAACAATTTTACTTCTGGTAAATTTTGTTTTATATGCCTACTTATATAGTTATATAAAAATATTGTTATATATATGTATGTTTATATACAATAACATTTATGTATAATATTTTTGCTATATTATTTATAATATTGAAAATTTGGGGGAAAAACAAAGACCTGCAAATAAAGATGATTAATATTCTAAGACAAAATAGAATGCTATTCACATAGAAAAAACTCATGATGCAGTTTTATATTCATTGATACTGAAAAAATTTTATAAAATATTAAATTAAAAATCAATTTTATTATTAGCACATATATTGCATATATTTTGTGTTTATATGCATAAAAAAGGATGGAGAGCCATAATAAACATAAATGTTTTTGCAGTTATTTCACAGCAGAATTTGGGGGTGATTATTTGCTTTTCCTTCAATGAATACTGTATGTGATATGAATGAAACAAAAAAAGCAACACAAGCTATTTTCCTTCATACTGCACAGTTGATCCAGTTTGCTGGTTATGCATCTCCCTTCTGTTTGCACTTGAATATTCTCTCAAAGGACATTTAAACTCCACAAAAGATCAACATTTGACAACTTAGTGATATTTCACTGGTAGTAAAAATGACAACAAAAGCAGAAAGAGGTAAGTACAACTTTCATGTGCATTAATTTAGATAAAAATAAAAGAAAAAATATCTTAGGAGTGGAATTTTAGAAAGAAGTGTTGTTGCAGCATCATCTTCAAATTGTCTCTGCTTCTCACCCACTTGCTGAAATATTTTGTGTTATTGAAAAGGATATTTTAATATTTTATTTAAAATAAGAATATTTCAATTACGTAAATAATTTTGTAACCATCAGCTTTGAACATTGGAACACATTCAATTGTTTTTAATAAAACATATTCAAAGCAGCAGTAGGTTGTTCTACCTTCTGAAACAGCAAAGTCATTTATTGCATTATTACGTGTGTGAATTGTGGGTATCTTTCAATGTGAAGTTTGTTCTTATCACTGGCCCTGAAGTTATTCTAAAGTGAATTATTTCAGAGAGAGAACTTCAAGATAGTAAGGCACAAAAAAAGACTTCTTTTTCTGATTTCTTTCCTCAATTACTTAATTCTTCACCTTGAGATATTTAGTTAACTACTTCAACTTCTTCTAGAATATGAGTTTTATGAACACATAGTAGGTTCTTAAAAATATTTGTTTTGTAGAAGCTTTCAGATGTTCCTGATCATCTTTTTGTCAAGATTAAATAAAATATCTGAATGCTTATCCTGTAGTAAGTGCTCAATAAATATTAATTGTTATTATAATTAGCTTAATCGCTGGCAAAATATTGTCTTTGGATATGCAGTTGTCTGTTCAGCAAGTATAGAAATTTGCTTCTTACATTAAAAAATACCATACAATAGATTATTGCCTTTAAAAATGGAAGTTAAACTCAAGATGCACTAAATACACCCTATATTAAAATTTGCCATCACCTCCCATACACAAAACATGGAGTTTTGAACAATGAAATTTAGCTGCTAAAATGTCATCTCACAATACATCCACTGAGTGAACACAATTTTTTCTATATTTGATTCCTATCTGAAATGTCTCAGGGTGATGGAGATTAAGTCAAGGGTACAATATAATTCTGTGCGAAATAACTCTTCTCCTGTCTTAGTTATATAGTTATATAGGAGACAGTAGGCATAGCGATGAAGAGCACTGACTGGATTCAAATCCTGGGTCTGCAATTACAAACTGTACGAACTTAAAGCAACCACTTTGCCTCACCAAGCCTCAGTAAACCATAAAAGCACATATACTTACCTCCCACAGTTGCATTTGTTACGATTGAATTGAATGGAGTATGTAAGCGCTTGGTACAATTACTAATTCAGAGTTAGCACTCAATAAGCAGCAGCAAGTCTTTCTATTGTTGTCCGGAATTAAAAGGAAGTCTTTGGTAATTCTGGAGTCTAAAACTTTCAAGAAATCCAGATGAAGACTTAGATTGGTATCACTCTGTATCTCTCCCTATGCATAGCATTCCTCATCAAATCAATACACTTTGCTTTCTCTCATCCGCCTTCTCCTATTTTTTTTGCACCTAGCAGTCATGCTTCCCCTATATAGCTAGAGCCTTTGGGATCAGTCTGTCATCATTCAGTATGGGTCAATCTATGTCAGATGCAAGTGCCTTCCTTGTAATCAATGTAACTGACTTGTTTAAAATGAATAGAAAAATACAGTAAGTTTCCCATTAGAAGAATATATCTTAGTTCCATGGTTGACCATTGTATGGCAATAATAACATTATTGTCTTTGAGCTGAAGATTTCATATCTCTAAAACTGAGGTTATATCCACCTCAAATACTTTTGGAGAGGATTAAATAAAATCCTACATAAGTATTAAGTAAAAGGCTATGCCTACCACACAGTGGTTACTCAGTGGATGACAGTGGTTGCTTAGCTGTTGATATAAACATTATCATTATCATGATTGCTAGTGTTGTTTTTGTAGACTCAGTACTTAACAGAGCTTAGAACAGTGTTTGCATGTGAATGAGTGAATATAACTATAGTCTTACTGCTGAGCAAGTGGTATCATTTTACATCCATGAGAGAGAGCAATGTTTTCTACTGGAAATATGAATGAATATTGGTAGCATCCATAGAACACAATGGCAGCTATTTGTAGCTTCTGATGGTGATGTAACTCAGCTATGTGGCTCAAGGTACTGGTAAGCCCTTAAAATGCAGCTGGCTTAGCTCCTTTAAATAAAAATGATTAGACAAGAAAAAGTAGAAAACAGATTTATTTATAAACCATCCTACAAAGACGCAAGGTGCAGTTCTGTTTTCGTGACACACCAGCAACTCTTTAAATATTTACTGTCAACCTGGGGAATTCATGTGTAGACGGATGGCATATTTAGGCCTTTAATGTGCCATCTCAGCAGGGCCCGCTTAAGGCTGCCCATCTGGAAAATGAAACTTTACAGCCAATTTAAAAATGTTTTTTCAAGGACAGATAAACTGTTTCTAGCTGATTTTCACCAAGACATATGAAAGCAAACCTGGTGCTTTTTTATTTGGGAATTAACATTTAAACCAGAATTCATACTTCTTTTCCGGAACACCTGTAGAAAACTCCTGCATAGTCAAGACTAATTTAAATTTGGTTCTATAAAACAAGCCATACAACAATGTTGAATCAGTAGAGAGACATATTTTCCTCTTATGGCAGCAAAAGCAGTAAAAAATCTAGTTCGAATTTTATTCTCACCTCTTCTCTTCAGACTTAGTGGATAGGTATAATGTATTAAGTCTCTGCCAATTGAATGAAATTCTTCAGAATTCTACCAAATAAATCTCTAAATGTTATGGAGCAATGTTACATTCCTCTTTGAAAGTTTTGCTTTATTGATTTGTAAAATAGCTTTCAAAAGGTATGATACGATTGCTATCTCGAATCTCAAATGCCATAGTACTGGTCAGGATCAGTTCACTGAGTTAGTTGTTCACAAACACTCCTGTGATTTGAAGGATATTTTTCACTCTTCTCTCCCTCCATCCCACTCATCTTTACTCTTGTCCTTCCTTCCTCCTGCCCTCCCTCCCTCTCTCCCTTTCTTCCTTTCTTTTCTTTCCTTTCTTTCTTGGATTCTCATAAGCTAATAAAGTTGGTGTTCTAGTGTAAACCTATCTAAATATTCAACCTCCTTTCCCTCTCCTGAGAGTTCAAATTATTTTCTTCCAGAAGCTATATTTAGATTATTTCTCCACAAAATGATTTTTAAAACTCTGTATATTACTTAATATGAGGTATAAGCAGAATTCTGGGGAATTGGGGTGGGAAGGAATGGACGAGCAATAGCAGGAGCAAGAGTCATCATGAAAGCCACAGTAAAAGCGTTCAGACCACTGACAAAATCCCAACCACATTCCACAGCACAATCACAGTATTCATATGAAGTGCCCCCACCATTGTAAGAATCACTGAAAAAATACTAAAGAGCAAAATTAGTTTCTTCAAAATGATTGTCTGTAATATTCATTTTAAAATGGAGCTTAACTTTCTCTGAAGTTATCTTTTTGAGAATTAAGAAGAAGCATGTGACACAGCTCTCTTTCTCTCTCCTCTCAGTCCTCTGAATAGCACATTCTTGAAATTAGTACTGAAATGGAGTAGCCAATATAATTGGATAAAATCCAGGGCAGTAACAGCAGATAGCAAGATGTCTCTCTGAAAGTTACCTCTTTTTCAAATGAAGTCCGATATTACTTGACCAAAGAAAACATGATTCTCTTGTTTGTGATGTCTGTTTGCAGGGTTACAGCGTCCCCATTTACTTGGCAGTTAGTACAATTAGCCAAGTTAACTGGGTAAATGGGTCTGCATTCAACTATTACCCAAGGTTTTATGTAGTTTGAAAACATTGACCATCATTAGCAGAATTCTTCCTATCCTCCTGCGCCAGTTCCTCAAATGTACTTATAATTGGAGAACCATATAATTAGGCAATGGTTACCCTTATTGGAGAACAAATTATTTGGAGAGCTATTTTCAAAGAGTTGGCATGACTAGATCCCTTTTTCTCTACATTTCTTGTGTACTATTAAAAAAATGTGTTTACAATGTTTCTCAAGTCCTTTTCTCCCACCATTGTTCTTATTATGTTTTTTATTTTATATTATTATTTGGACATTATTACAAGCCTGTAGAAACTATTTTTTTTTCTCCATCTTAAAGTTGTGAGCTGACAATTATGAGCTTTGTAGACCAACTCTGCTTTGACCTGGGATCCTAGCACATGGGGTGAATTCATTCATTTTCTACAGGACAGTTCCTTGAGATTTGTGGATTTTTCTAAGTAGATCAAATTTACATAAGTAAAGAACAAATTTCTATCACATTTAAGCCATTCTCCTATTAGGTGTTTTTCTTTATGCAGCTGATCTTAATTCTAACTGGTTCAGCTAGTCATCAGGGATAGACACAAACAGACCCTACCTTCCTAGGGAGGGAACACTTGATTTAAGTCTTGAACTAGATCTTTAGCCAGATGGAGCTTGGGTTAGCAGAGGTGAGGTTGCTGTGACTTAGAAGACTGGAGAATTAAGAGCATTTTTGGGTAGAATAAATACTATGTTCAGATGTACTACAAGTACACTCAGATTTAAACATTAAAGCTTATGAAGGAGGTACCCTAATATGAATCACGGTAGTGATCTCTAGTTTCCCCTTATCCCCATCTTGCAGCAGGCTGACCTCCACGAACTGGATCAACAAGCTCCTCTGCCTCTTGTCGTTCTGGCTGGGTTCAGTCAATAGGAAGGACCAGCAGAATGTCAGAGTGAAGAAAGAGAGGGAGGTTAGGAAAGTATTCCCTCAGCTTCTTCCCTGAAGAGCCAGTCAGGACTGGCTGCATACTGAAACCATAACAAGTCCTTTGCCAGATGCAATTAGTCAATATATTGAGACACTGGGGATTGCAGCAGAGAAAGAGTTTGATAATCAATCGTCATGCAGTCAATTGAAGAGACCAGAGGAAACCTCCAATCTGCCTCCCTGAGAGGTTTGTGGTTAGGGCTTTTAAAGGGTCTGGGCAGGTGATGGGGATTGTGGGGATCACTGATTGGTTGAGAAGCGAGGGGTGAAATTGTGGGACAGGAAGACAAAACTGCATTCCTGTGCTAAGTCAGCTCTTTGGTGGGGGTCTTCAGACAGGCTGCTGTCAGCCATTCTGCGAATTCGGGATCTGAAAAACACTTTAAGCAATTCTTGGTCCAGTGCCAGAGATTCTATCTATAGGAACAGTTAGGGATTAAGTGGTCAGCATGCTACATGACTCTCAGTTACTCAGTAGTTTCAGGGAGGCGGGTTCAAGCGCACCCTGGTCAGTTTCTAACTATAATTCTGCCTAAAGCCTGTTGCAATTCTTGTTAACCCTATGAGACTCCCTCTACCAATGGTAGTGGCTCCTGACAGGTGACCTTCTCTCTGGGTTCCAGTGACTTCTCTGTCCCTTTGTCCCTTTAGACCTAGGGGTGGCAGTAGTATCCTGCTGTTACTAGCTGTTTAAGAAAAAAAAAAAAACTATTTTGTTCTCGGTACATTCAACATGGAACACTTTTGACACAAGATGTGTGGGTTTCCCATACAAAGTAATTCTGACATTAACACCCGGTAGTTAGCACAGACCCCATAGGTTAAGGATTCAGACCCACAAGGCTGCCCAACCGTCCCCCTCCCCCCCTTCAGATGCCAACTTGAAGTGGTAGATCACCAGGTTGCCCAACATTTTGTTCAACTTGGCTACAAACTGGAGGTTCCCATGACCCCCTGCTCACTTTCCATCATTTGCTAAAGCAGCTCACAATTCAGGAAAACAGTTTACTTACAAGATTACTAGTTTATTACAAAAGATATCTTAAAGGATACAAATGAACAGCCAGGTAAAAAGATAAAAAGAATACTAGGGGGAGTTTAGAAAGGTCCCAAGCACTGTCTTGTGACTTCTCTTGCTGATACTTTTGTAAATGTCCCCTATATTAACCGCTCCTCAAATGAACCCTATTTTGATAGCTTTTTGTTTCCTAATGGACCCTGACCTATCAGAGTTCGGATCGTTTTATTCTGCTAATTTATAGCACCTATTAAAAACAGCAGGAGTAAGAATCCAGTAAAAGTACTTAGGCTTCAAAATACCTGGATGGATTTTGTGAACACAAGAACTTTTTTTTTTTTTTTTTTTTGAGATGGAATCTTGCTCTACAGCCCAGGCTGGAGCGCAGTGGCATGATCTCAGCTCACTGCAATCTCTGCCTCCAGGTTCCTGGTTAAGCAATTCTCCTGGCTCAGCCTCCCAAGTAGCTGGGATTACAGGCACACGCCACCGTGCCCAGCTAATTTTTGTATTTTCAGTAGGGACAGGGTTTCACCATGTTGGCCAGGCTGGTCTTGAACTCCTGACATCATGATCCACCTGTCTCAGCCTACCAAAGTGCTGGGATTACAGGTGTAAGCCACTGCGCCCAGCCAGAAAGAACTTTTTGAGAATTATTGAAATCACCCTCTGAGTTAAGGAAGCTGTGAGAAACCGTATCTTCCAAGTTCTCCTTCTCCTGGTGCACTCCAGTGTACAAACACATGCTGTCCGTGATGGAGCCTCATTTTATGCTGTTAGAAGACTTACTGTTGAGTCCCTGCTATTATTCAGTTTGTTTCAAGAACTAAGTCTTAACCAAATGGTTTCTACAAAGACTTTGCTTTCTTCCTTTATCCTCCCCCAACCCATCTGCTCTGAAATTGCTTGCTGAATAAAAACTTTACTTGTTAACTCTTGAAGTGGCTTTTCTTCTCTTTGCTCAGAACAGTAGCTGTATTTTTGTTTTCATCTTCTCCCATGTTGCTAAAGAGAAGGATTTCTCCTTTTATTTTAGGAAGAATCATTACATTCTTGTAAACAGAGTCAAAAACAGATTTTTCTGTTGTTCAGTAACTCCACAAATCCCATGAATATCACTTGAAGGCTACATCCACTGATAGTAGCCGCAGAGGTAGCTTAGGGTTACGTCACATACAATAGACAATGGCACTGAAGCAGAAGAGAGGATATCAGTGTCAAAGAAATATACTGATGGTGTTTAGCTAAAGATTCAAATGGGTATGAGGAATCATAGAAGATGAAGAGGGAGAGGTAGGAAGGTAATTTTACGCACATTCCTGACTTACACATTCTTCACTGACTGATATCCCACAGCAGTGACCTAACTCAGAAGACTCTTTTATATGGAAAGCAACAGTATCAAAGATTTACAGGGCACCCACATACAACAAAATACCAAAACAAAAAGGATAAACAAGAATCTGATTAGTGATATATTGAAAATTATAGGGGAAGACATGGGATGATCTTTTTTCTCCCCATTGTAAAACGTTATGGCAAACATCCCTATAATGTAAAACGGGCTAACAAGGGAAAAGTAAACCAAATTCATTACTATTACATGCACAAGTGTTGACGGAAGCCAGACAAAAATGTGAACTTGAAGGGGAGACAGATGATTGGGCTTAAATATTCTCTTCATGGAAGAGAGATGTATAAACCTGGGAAGTGGGAGACAAACCTTATGGGAAGGTGAGGGACAGGGCTGCATAGGAGCAAAGGTACTCTAAATATGTAGATAGAGTTCCCCAGGTAAATTCTTGGAGCTGCCCTCAGAAGAACAGATAAAAAGTCTCTGGGGTGTGGTTTTCACTCAGAGTCTCTTCTCTGGTGGTTGCTCTTTTCTGGTTAGCTGATCAGATCCCTAGGGAAGAAGTCTCAAGACAACTGCATTTGTTTTGGAAAGAAGCTTTCTTGGTCAGAGAAGTAGATTCCAGAAAGTCCTTCCTTGTGCTTGGGGAGAAGGGAAGAGATGAGACAAGGTTAGAAGAACTTGATTCTGTGGCAACTTCCAAGGCCTTTCAGCCTGTCAAATTGCCAGTCTTTGGGGAATAGAGTTCTGAGCCCCAACAGAACTTACTGTGTGCCAGAAAGGATGAAGAAATGTATTACCTTGGCTTGTTCTGACATTGTGTAGTTTCTCTTTTAATCCTTAAAACCACTTGAAAAATTCTTTTTTATGTCTATCAATAAATATTGATGTTATTTCTTCAAAAATAATTGTTTTATTTATGAATAAATAAATACAATTTATTTGTTGCTTCAAATTGTTTTGATGAAATGTGATTTCTTTTGAAAAAACAAATCAGTACTCAAAGGTTTATTTTCCATTCTGCTGTTCTCATTTTGTTAGCCAGCTTTTATCATGGACTCAAAATGGGTATAGCAGTACAGGCATAAACAGCAATGTCCAGAAGTGAAAAAAGAGGGAAAATAAAAGAAATCCTTGTGTATCATTTAAGATCTAAAAAATCTTTTTCCGAATCCCCAGCCATCTCCTTATGTTTCTTTGGAGAATTAGGTCTCCAATGGCCTGAATTAGGTCACATGCTACTTCTTAACCCATTCTGATCAGTAGGCAATGGAATTACCAACATTGGCTTAGTCAAGCCATAATTATCTAATAAACATAATGGGTTATCAAGATCTCTGCCCTGTAGCAAAGGCCAGCCTTTCTCAAAGCATACCTTCAGGGAAAGGAATACTAACACCTAAAAACAGAAGAGTTTCATTAGTAAGAAAAGGGAAATAGCCTTTAAGCAGACAATCACCAATGTCTATAAGAGTGACTGAAAAATCAAAAAGACTATGTAAATGCAAAGGACTATAACTGAGAGAAGAAAAAACTATAATGGAAGGATTTTAAGTAATAACTGTGTTACAGGAAAGGAGCCTCAATCCAGACTCCAAGAGAGGGTTCTTGGATCTTGAGCAAGAAAGAATCCATGGTGAATCTGTAGTGCAAAGTAAAAGCAAGTTTATTAGGAGAGTAAAGTATTGAAAGAACAGCTACTCCATAGACAAGAGTAGGATGTTCCCGCAAGTAAGAGGAGGAACACGTCCACCATGGGCACAATGCTTGTTTATACGGGGAGATGTGCTCTGCTACAAGAGTTTGTGATAAAGAATTAATTTTCTTAATCACTATATTTTCAAGAATCGATATTATTATCTTTAAAGCAAAATAAGAATACATTTGTTCTTCAGATATGGAGATATCTGGACACTCCCAAGTCTGGATCTGTTTAATAAACATTATTAATTTGTTCCCTTACCTGTAAACGTCTAGAGGCTAGGAATGCCAAATTTTCCGGGAATGCAGCCCAGCGGGTCTCAGCCTCATTTTCCTAGCCCTCATTCAAAATGGAGTCACTCTGGTTTGAACACCTCTGACAATTGGGTAGAGGAATTTTTTTTTTTTTTTTTTTTTTTCCTGGAGAATGACTTTGCTCATTCCCTGGAGAAAGTCTTTGTATAAGCAGCATTTTATCTTTTTTGGAAAAGAAAGGAAGGAAGGAAGGAAGGAAGGAAGGAAGGAAGGAAGGAAGGAAGGAAGGAAGGAAGGAAGGAAGGAAGGAAGGAAGGAAGGAAGGAAGGAAGGAAAGGAAGGAAGGAAGGAAGGAAGGAAGGAAGGAAGGAAGGAAGGAAGGAAGGAAGGAAGGAAAGGAAGGAAGGAAGGAAGGAAGGAAGGAAGGAAGGAAGGAAGGAAGGAAGGAAGGAAGGAAGGAAGGAAGGAAGGGGAAGGGAAGGGAAGGGAAGGGAAGGGAAGGGAAGGGAAGGGAAGGGAAGGGAAGGGAAGGGAAGGGAAGGGAAGGGAAGGGAAAAGATGGTAGCTAGAGAATATTTATGTCCTACATCAAGGAAGAATTGAATTTATTGAATTTAGTTTTATTTAATTTCTTGTCCTGAAAGATAATCTGCAACTCATCCAACCATGGGTCAAAGTATAATCCAATTTTCCCACTGAGCTGATTGACAAATTCTTATCTTAACAAGATTAAGACTTTAAAGCAGTAACTTCTCTGATGTTTCAAAAAGCAATAGCTTTTTACTGATTTTCTTGCACATTTGACTGCTGCTTGTCTTGTTAAGATGCCATTTGTTCTTTAAAAATCTTTATCGTCTTTATATTCCCAG
Organism: Macaca fascicularis; assembly: GCF_037993035.2. Lineage (NCBI taxonomy): Eukaryota > Metazoa > Chordata > Mammalia > Primates > Cercopithecidae > Macaca > Macaca fascicularis. The sequence goes on along the minus strand of NC_088379.1, from coordinate 95,176,468 downwards.
TCTTTTTTCTTTATCAGTGGCAATAGTGCTTTCCATTTGCCCTTTAGCAGACTGAAAAGTGAGGGCAGCTGTCCAAAACATCTGAAACACCTCTAAGACACCTTAAATATTATAGGAAAATGTGTAGCATAGGGCTGTCCTGGCAGCAGAACTATGAATCCTAAGCCCAAATTCAAGAATATAGTATAGTATACTGTAAGCAGAGAAGGATTTTAGATGTGACTATAGTATGCTATAAGAAGATCCTATATGTGAGTATGAACTTCTACCTTTATCCAAAAAAGTAAATGTCTAATAAAAACTGTTTTCCTTCATTTATCTTTTAGTGAGTAGCCTGTAGGGGGCTTGCCCTTCTCAAAGACCTTCCCAAGAGCCTTTTCGGTATGTGTGAGTATCAGTCAATTTATAGATCCATCTCCAAATAAGGGAGCCTGGGTTCTCTGGAGAGTTGGCCCAGTTCTGAAAGGAAAGCTTAAAGTAGCCTGTCTGCTTATGAGTAGAGGTTATCTAATATTAGCTTCTGTGTGATGGAAAACAAATTGCCTTAACTATTAATCACTGCATAACAGACTGACCTCATGATACAGAAAGGATTTTAAATTAGTAATAGCTTTATTTGGGGAAAATGCTCAAATGCATTTCATGCAGATTAATCAGGTTTTCAATTATTCTTTTCAATTCTTCCAGAAAAAAAAAAATCTGATTTTCAAAATTTCTAATTTAATTATCAGCTTCAGAAAATGTAAATGATCACTTGCATTGTAATCAGTTTAATGCCAGCAGTGGTAAAACTATGAGTGTTGCTCAAAATATAAGGAAATGTCTCTAATCAGACATAACTATAGTATATATAATATACTATCAGTATAGGAAGACCCTATATGTGAATATAATATAATCCTTCAAACCAGATATAATCATCCTGCCTAAGATAAAGTAAGTTTTTGAAAAAACAGGGCCTGAAAAAGATGTTCTGGTCTGCTAACTGGCACCTGAAGGAGAACAGTAATTTTATTAAATATGTGCAGTAAGTCAGATTGCCTGGGTTAAAATCCCAGTTCCATAATTTTTTGGCCATGTGATTTTAAAAGGTTCTTCAAAGTCTGTGTTTTAGTATCTTCATTTGTAAAACGGTAATGATAGTAATAACAATGACAGAATTGGTTCATTGTAACCATTAAATTAAGTAGCATAAATAAAGTACTTTGGTGAGCACATGGCTCAGTGTTAGAAATTATTAGTATGATATCACTATCTCTTTTAAGTTGAAGAACTTTCTTCAATATAATTTTTATCATTTTTAATAGGATTAGAGGCAACCTGATTCAGAAATTTCTTTACATTCTTTGCTTGGTATAGCCAAACATTCATTGCTTTACGGGAACTAGAAAGCAGTGAATTAGTGCATTCTATCAGTAAGTTTTATTAAGGTCCTGGAAGGAGGCAGACCTTATCCTAGACATTAAGCAGAAATGATGAAAGACACACAAAAAAACCAAAGATGCCCTTCGCATGCAAAGAATTTACAGTTTGATCAATGTAATCAACACACAAGAAAATAATCAACAATAAACTAGAATTAGAAATTACTCACACGTTATGCATATCCGTAATATTGCATCACCTCCATGATGTAATAATTATTAGTTGATAACTCTCTCCCTGTGAGATTAGAAGTTTTTTGAAAGCAGCTATGACCCTGCTCGTCAGAGGTCTAGGTATGGTACCATGCACTCTATAAGCGTGAATATTTGAGAATAAAGAAACTGCAGCAGTCAGGGGAGTGATCACAGTTACATGAGTGGAAAGAAACTGGAATGAAAGAAAAAGGAATTGAGGCTGCTGAGATAATTGGCTCTCCCACTAATTACCTATGGATTTGAACCTGTGAAATGAAAAGATTAATCTAGAATCTAGATTAGTATTATTCCAAGTTTTTTTTTTTTTTTTCATTTTTAAATAGGGCAAAAACATTCTTCAAAGGAAATCTTTTGAGTAAAAGCCAACAAGACTAGAGGACCACAAACAGCCTTGGGATTGCAGAGACATCACCTGGATGAATCAATGTTTTAAGCTGAGTCCTGATGGACAAATGGGAGTTACCCGGGAAAAGAATGTGAACATAAGAGAAGATTGTTCCAGAAGCTAGAAAGAGCATGGCATTAAAATCCATAAATTTTGGTTGAATTCAAGAGTGCAAAGAGGAAATGGAAAGAAATGGGGCTTAAAAAGTAAGCAAAGGCCAGATCATAAAGGTCCATAGAAACTATGTTAAGAAGTTTTGGACTTTATCCTTATGGCAGTGGGTAACTATTAAAGAGTTTTAAAGAAGAGAGCAATCTCAAATTTGTTCTTCAGAAAAATCATTCTGGCTCTAATGCTAAGAAGGAATGTAAGACAAGCAGCATTAAGGCAAAGATGTCATTTAGGAAATTGTTGCAGTAATTTTAGGAAGAGAAGTCAGAAGTTTAAGCCAAAAAGGTGACATGAAATCCCTTATTCCCTGATTCACTCGCCTCTTTTCAACTTCATTATAGCGCTGATACCACAGTCCTGGCCAAATCTAACTCTTTTCTAACTCCATTCCTGTACTTAAGAAATTAGATGTAGCTGGGAAAAAACAAACAACTAAGCTGATAGATCTCATTTTAAATTCATGAAAATAGCTACCTATAGGCCCTTAAAATGCTGCTCAATAGTCATATTCTACATCCCCTGTGTCCATTCAGTCTTCCATTGTCCTAAAAAATATATATACATTTTATGATTTCTCTCCTCTCTGAAAATCCCCAATACCTCTTTCCCCATTCTCACTCTCAGCTTATGACCTTCCTTCTTACTTCACGAAGAAACTTGGAGCAATCATAGGTGCCTTCCGCAGATTCCCACCATGACATCTAGCCACCTACCTATCAGGACCTGCCACCCTCCCTTCTATCCAGCTACTTCAAGTGACGTGTCCATGGTTCTATCCAAAGCCCATCCCTCTACTGCATCCCATCTCCTCTCACCTCCTTTAGGGTGTCACTTTAGTTGCTCTCCCCGCTCTCCTTCATCAGTAACTTTTTAGTCATTACCAAATATTCTTACCATCACTGAAATATAATGTTATTTCTCCCATCTTAGAGAAAACTTTTCATTACTCCACCCATTTCACCAGCTCCCGTTTCTTTGCCCCTTTTTGCAATAAACCTCTTGAAAGGTCTATCTATTTTTCCAATTTCTCTCCTCTCTTTTCTATAAACCCATGGCAATCAGACTTTTGCTCCCACCACATCAGGGAAATCATTGTTACCAAAGTCATCAAGGATCTTGTTACTTCTTAGATGTAGGTCCTGCTTTTGCTTAATGTATCAGTAGTATTTCAGTCAGTCATTCTGTCCTCCTATAAGTGATTGACTTGGCTCTGAGGATAACATATTCTCTTGGTTTCTTTTATTGTTGTTGTTTGTTGTTGTTGTTGTTTGAGACAGAGTTTCTCTCTATCGCCGAGGCTGGAGTGCAGTGGCACAATCTCAGCTCACTGCAAACTCTGCCTCCCGGGTTCACGCCATTCGCCTGCCTCAGCCTCCCGAGTAGCTGGGACTACAGGCGCCCGCCACCACGCCCAGCTAATTTTTTTGTGTTTTTAATAGAGACGGGGTTTCACCATGTTAGCCAGGATGGTCTCAATCTCCTGACCTCGTGATCCACCCACCTCAGCCTCCCAAAGCGCTGGGATTACAGGTGTGATATTCTCTTGGTTATTTATCCTACCTCATTGATTACTCTTTCTTGGTTTCCACTTGTGGTTTTTCTTCTCTCAACCTTTTAATATTAAAGTGTTATAATTCTCAAATTCTGGGCCTTCTTTCTTCTCTATCTACTATGAAAGTTGTCAGAATCAAAATGGAATCACTTGTATTAAAAGCTCTGACAAATGAAGCTGGGGAAAACCATGAAGAGAGGCTTCTCATGCATGAATGTCTGATAACAAGAACTATCACAAAAGACTTAAAAATGACAACCTTGCATAAAGGCCATCTCAACCTCATACGAAAAGTATTTCTGCAAGAATATCTGCCCAGCAACTGCCTGTCCAATCTCCAACTGTCACAACCCTTGTTATTGATCCTTGTAGTCCAGGATAGTTATCTCAAAACAATTATGCAATCTTCCTTATTTTTTTTAAACTTTGTCTTTATCACCCAGAATACCCACATAGTTTACTATGGCACACACATTCCCATTTTGATGCTCGTACCCAAATAAATATTATTTTCTTTTAAAGAGCTTCTTTTTGTCTGTTATTTGGTTTGACACTATACTTCCATGGTAATTGTATCCAAACCTATAAGTTTAAATACCCTCTATATGCTATTCAGCCCAGTCCTCTATTAAGAATATCATAGCTAAACCCAGAGTATCTTATCAAATGGTCACCGTAATTGATTTAGGGGTAAGTATATAGTGTAAGCTAGTTCAATAACAATGAGCCTTAATACTTGCTCTGGGAATTCTAGTGCATAGATTCACATGTTCTTCACTGGACATAACGATTTGGAGCTTGAAACTGCTGTAGTCAATATATGCCAAGAGGCCCACTATATGCCTGTTTTTGGAGTCAAAATAGGAAGGAACCAGATTCTAGAAGTGGATTCTGATGACCTTGTTTGAGTCCTGAGTGAAGCCACACCTTAAACCAGATCAATTCTTGGAATATTCAGTTTCATGAGAGTAAAATTATTGTTTTTAGTTGAGATTTCTGTTGCTCACAACACATACATCCTATCTGATATACATCCACATGAGTTAGATATTTTTACCTCTAATTCATATTAGGTTTGTGCAAAGGTAATTGTGGTTTTTGCATTACTATTAATGCAATAGGAAAACCATACTAATGGTTTAATGCAAGAGAAAAAACCATGCTAACATGCCTATATAATTTTCCCAAAGTCAATCATCTAGCAAATGCTGGCATCAGGTTGATCCAATAGTCATATTTTAGCCTCCACATTCATAGCTACAACTCCTTCTGAGTGGGAGTTTCGAGATACTGGAATGGACAACATTCTATATGTGTCCCTTTAAAGTGTCCTGTGCGTGTGTGTGTGTGAGTGTGTGTATACTCTCACTCTAACTACTAAATTAGAACATTAAACAAGTAGTCATATTTCCTAAAAAAATAAAACAAAGAAATGATTCTCATTTATTATTTAGCCGCACTCCTGGGAATATCCTGAGAATCAACTTTACTCTCTGGTCTGTGTCCTCAACTTTAATTCTGTTCTTCATAGAACAATGAACATAGTACTCTCACCTATGGATTTTGTGTTCTTATATTTTCAGATCTGTATCCAGTAAACAAGAATCTGCTTTTGTAATGTCTAAATTTTATACAACAGATTTATTTTCCTACCACTAAAATGTTAGTGTAAGTGAGCAGGTCAGTGAAATGCACACAGAATGAGTAATCTGGGAGGCTTGGGTTCAAACACTGATTCTTATGACATTGGGCAAGTTTTTTAGTTCACTGGAGCCCTTTTCTCCTTCATAAAGAGTGAAACACAAAGGCCTACCTTCTAGGACTGTGGTTATGATTAAATGAGACAACAAATGCCTGACATATAATGGACCTTGAACAAATCATAGTGTCTTTTTCTTCTTTAATTTTCAAAATTCTATTGCAATATAAATCTCTGTATTAGTAAAGAAGATCCCCAAGTGTCATTTCAAAGCATATTTGTTTCAATAAGTGTCTATCTTAACAACTATGGTATGCTGCATCACAAGATGTACCCTCCTCCCCTCACCCCTTTTTAATAAGACATTAGCCCTGCTGACAGGAAGCACTGGAGTGTGCCAATGCAGAGCCATGGGAATGGCTCAATAATGTCCTGGGCAGAGGGAGAAGTCAGTCTGGCATTCAAAATTGTCCCAGAGGTGACACAAGGATGGATTAGCAATATTGCCCCCACTGACATTATATGGATGTGCCCTGACCACTCTGTAGCTGAAAAAAGTCCGCTCCAAACTTCCCACTACAGAGAATTCAATTTGACATTGTTTAGCATCCTACAGAGTGAATGGGGAACTTATTGCATTTGCTGTCTTATCTCAGAATGGAAATGTTTTTCTTTAAGAATTCTCAGAAGGGAGTGATTCTTTGATAATTGAACTCCCTGTGGTTTTGGTCAAGTGGAAACAGTGCACAGAGGCTTCAAAGAAATAAAAGCTGTGAGCACAGAGCAGAAGCTTTTCTGGCGGTGATGAGAAGAGGCATCTCTTTGACCCTTTAAGTAATGAAAGCCAATCATTTAGAAAAAGCCCAGGCTGAAGTCCCTAAAGAGAGCCAAGAAAGGAGTGAGCAGAGCCTCATGTGGGAGAACTTGCTCTACATTTGAGGGCCCTCCCAAAATGGTTTCTTTTCAGTGTGATGATTTTTGTTCACAAGAAATATTATGTAAATTCGAAGTTAGAAGCAAATGAAGTTAAGTCATATAAAAAAATTGTTCAGGCTGAAAGAATTGCTTCAATTCAGCAAAAGGGAGAAACATCTTAAAAGACTACATGGATAATTAGGTAGCAGTAGACGTTGCCTACAGGAGGACTGATCTTTAGTGAAGACAAAATACAGTTCCACTGCAGAAATTCCTACAAAAATCAAAACACAGGCAAACAGACCTGGGGGGGTAGTTGTGCTTATCTTTAGTTTTGTTATAGCTGTGTCTGCTTCTCTTTATCACAAGATTAACCTGCATAGTTCTTAGAACAAAAACCAGTAGTATCTACCAAGTGCTGGAATGGAACCAGAGTCACAAGCAAAACTAATATTTTTCTTCTGCTGAATAAGGGTGAGAAAGTCTGACATAAATCTCACTGGCTTTGTCTACCTGGTATTATAAATCTATTTCATTAGATTGCCACAATTAGGTTTTTCACAAAGATTAGCCATTTATCCATAGTGCAAAACCATTAATCTTTTCCTCATTCTGAAATTATTAGTGATATTTTATCAGAAAGATATAGTTTTACTTCTAGGGATATACTCACATTTTCTTCACTTTTACATTCTTTTTATTTCAAAAAGAAGTGAGAAGTGGCCCATTGCTACCATATAACATAATATGTTATGCCTTAATAACCCTTTGAAATGTCATGATCCCCACAGCAGTAGTAGTTTGGCATCCCTGAAGGCGTGGTAAGAGCTTATACTGCTTGAAGAGCAGTGAACTGTATTTTAGTCCGATTTTCTGAAAGTAGATGAAATATTTAGCAACTGATCTGAAAAGAGCTGCTGTTCCTAATAACTACAGCTCCCAGGAGGGAGTCAAGTCATGCTCCAGGCTCTATTGCTAAGGAATTTCATGAGGGTCAGAGCTATATCAATCAACCAACCTGAAAATAGCTATTGAATGGTACATCATCATCATAATCAACAGATATTTTTATTTGCCTCACTAGGAACAGGGTACCCTTTTAGGTAACAGGGCGACAAAATGGCTCAAGAACCTAATATCTAGTTTCAAAACTCTTCATTTCTACTCATTTCAGTGGTAACTTCTGTGCCAGAAAAGTATACTTTTTTTTTTCAGGCAGCCATCATTAAATGTATGGAAAATTAAATGAGAAAAAATGTATACTTTAAAAGTGTTTTTTCGGGAATACTACATATCAATTCTATGAAGGTAAGCAACAAGGCCTGCGACTTTCATCATTTCAACACCATTAGATTAGGAATAAAGTGAATAACCAGCATTAATTTGCATTTATTGTATTTCTATTACCACAGTACATTTACTGGCAACTAATCAATCATTGTTTACATTTTAAGGTAAACATATGACTCTCACAACAATTTGAACTATGTGAAGAAATGAATAGATATTTAAAATTGCACTAGGACTAGAAATAGAGATATTTAATCACCCACTTAACATATGCCTGGAATAAGAGGCAGGGTGTTGTACTATTCTTTGTAATGCAAACTCCAATTCAAAAGCTAATTTTGCCTTTCATCTTGGAGAAGACAGCATTATTCCCTTCACGTGCACAAGCACACACTAAGCATCCAAATCAGCATGGGCCCCATCATATTACACAGAGCACAATTTGCAGCAGCTAATAAGAAAAACCTGCAGCCAAACTCCTGGCTACCAGACCAGAAAACATGAGTCATATGCTTCTTCAAGCAGCTCCAATCTAGTAATTATTTAACCTTTGCTAGCTGAACCAGAGCAACAAAGGTATTTCTGGAACTTAAAAAGTAAGACTGAATTTTGTTTTATTCATTAGTATTCCCAAGTGCTTCAAGATGATACTTAAATAGAAATGACCACAGCTAACCTTTATTGAGCATTTACTGTGTGGGAGATACCTAGAGAAGCACTTTACATATATTGTCTTGTTTAATCCTTACCACAAACCTATGAGATAGATAACCTTATTAAGCAAAACAAGCTTAGATAATTTTCATGAGGTCACGTATCTAATAAGAGATGGAGCTGTAAACTCAGGCAATGGCCAACCTTTTAAACTCTGCCTCATAAAGCTACTCAGATGAGTAGGCAATAAGTAAGTTCCAAGTAGAAAAAGTAATTCTGCTTTATGTAAGAATTCTGCTTCCATACCTGAAGCTTCCTGCATTTAGATTCGCTCCAATATTGTCTTTGCTAAAATTCAAACAGGTACCTGGAATGGATAAGCACGTTCACCAATTTGTACCAATGAGCCTAATTCTCAGAGTCCAATGCACTGAAAACAGGCAAGTATCTTAAATAAGAAAGAGCATAGGTAGTGTCCTGAGAATGTTGGCCCCTGAACAGGGACATTCAAAAGAGCGAGATCCTTGGGCTTAGGGACAGCCTGAAACCACTGGACTTGAAGCAAAAGCAGAGGATATGGCTAGAGGAGATGAGAAATGGAAAGGAAGCTGCAGGTGGAATACTGCAGTAAGACAGATTAAAATCAACCTCCGGGTTTTCCTTAGAATAAACATTCTTCATGGGTCAGTTAAAGGCATAGCATTGCCACCTGGTATCCCATTCATGGGCAAGTCAACACAAGACTTTTGTAAGAATTCAGCAATCTCACCACTGGGCATTTATCCAAAATAAAGGAAATCATTATATGACAGAGACATCTGCACCCCTATGTTTATTGCAGCACTATTCACAATAGCCAAGATACGGATTCAACCTAGGTGCCCAACAACAGATGAATGAAAAAGAAAATGTGGTATACATACACAATGAAATACTAGACGTAAAAAAGAATGAAATCCTGTCATATGCAGCAACATAGATGGAACTGGAGGACATCATGTTAAGTGAGATAAACCAGGGACAGAAAGTTAAACACTGCCAGTTCTCATTCATATATGGAAGCTAAGAAAAGTTGATCTCATAGAAGTAAAAATTAGAACAGAGGATACTAGAGACTGGGAAGAGTCGACAGAAGGGGAAGACAGGGAAAGATTTGGTAAAGGGTACAAAATTATAGCTAGATAGGAGAAGTAATTCTAGTTTTCTATAGCACTAGAGGATGACTATAGTAAACAATACTATATAGTTTCAAATACCTAGAAGGAGAATATGGAATGTTTCTAACACAAAGAAATGTAAAATGTTTGAGATTACGGATATGCTAATTACCCTTATCTGATCACTATACATGTATCACAACATCCTTATGTACCCCATAAATACTTACAATTATTATTTGTCAATTAAAAAATTAAAGTAACTACTACAATGGAAAAAAAGACATATAAAGAATTCTACTCCATCATTTTTTATAATATGAAATTCATACTTGTAACAACTTCTACTTTGAAATATTGACACTTTATCAAAGGAAGAAGGCATGACATTTAGTAATTACTTATTAAATTAAATTTAAAAATTGTTTTCAAATTATCCCACATTAATTAAATTAATATCTCATATGTTTTCCTAAAACAAAATATGAAAATGTCAAATGAAAGCAATCTTTTTCATTATCAACTCCTTTTGCTCACATGAAGACAATGTGTGCTTCTCACATGGCCGTAGTCTAAGATGTTTTTTACATGATGAGATGCGTTTACTAACTTACAGCTTATTAGATCTGTCTTGCAAATTGGCTTTCTGACCTAGCCAACTTTTATTTACACTAATGATGATATTCAGATTATGCAGCGATATAAACAGGGTTGTGTCTCTCTTGCAGTATTAACACTATTCTCTCTTTAAATTTATTTTCACAAAATGACTTTTAAAGTTGTTTATATTGAGGCATATTGCTAATTCAGTCTTTCTCTCATTTTTAACATAAGAAACTCCTATGAATTATTTATGAAGTTTGCACAACAGTAGTGTCCTGTAATTGGTTAATAATTACACATGCAGGCACTGTGGCTCATGCCTGCAATCCCAGAACTTTGGAAGGCTGAGGTGGGTGGATCACTTCAGCCCAGGAGTTAGAGACCAGCCTGGGCAACAGCAAAACCCTGTCCCTACAAAAAAATAAAAAAATAAAAATTAGCCAGGTGTGGTGGTGTATACCTGTAATCCCAGCTCCTGGGGAAGCAGAGGGGGGAGGATCATTTGAGCCTGGAGATGTAGGCTGCAGTGAACCAAGATCACATCACCGCACCCAAGGGAGACCCTGTCTCGAAAAAACAAAAACAAAAACAAAACCACACAATGAAACATTTCGAGTGATTCATAAACATTTCATCTTCTGAATATGAAAAATGAAGCACAAGGAATTGTATGCATTCTTGAATCTAAAACTATAACTATTTCTGTAGAAAAATAAAATACCACATGGCATAATGAAAAGAGTTTGGACTTTGATGTACAAACCCAGGTTCAAAATATGCTTCTCTTTCTTAAACAGCAGGTATAATGAAGAAGTGAACTCAAGAGGATATAATCACAAGCAACCATCCATTCTCCCATTGACCCTTCAAATCCTCTCACTGGGCTAGTTCTTTCCCTGTCTTTGAATTTCTTAACCACTTTAAGTCACATTTCACAAGAATAATGCCATTTCAACATGAAGGTGCCACCTCTTAAAAGAAGGATAATATCTATGTAGTGAAAGACTAATCTTACCCAAAGAGAAATCTAACCTTGCCATAGCTCCAGCTCCTTCCTGAGAGGTAATCTGTAAACCCTTGGAATTTCTCAAGTGACAGGAATGTTTTTGTTATTCACAGTGGGGCCCTGGATCACACCTGATAGTATGCTAAGCAGATAACTCAGAGTGAGGCTGGCCACATCCACAGTCTTAAGATGGAGGCTGGCCATGCCAGAAAGACAACCATGTGATTGGATGGTTGGAACATAGAACCAAGCAATATAAGTGTGACTTCTGGAGGGAGGAGGCTAGAGATGCAGTTCAACCATGTGGGCCATGGGCCATGGGCCATGATTCAATCAATCCTCCTTACATAAGGAAACCTCAATAAAATCTGTAGACACCAAAGTCAGTTGAACTTTCTTTCTTCTTCTTTTTTTTTTTTTTTTTTTTTCCATAAGCTATTGGAGTACCAGTGTTATTTGGTTACATGAGTAAGTTCTTCAGTGATGATTTGTGAGATTTTGGTGCACCCATCACCCAAGCAGTATACACTGCACAGTCTTTGTAGTCTTCTATCCCTCACTCCCCTCCCCTTCTTCCCCCAAAGTCTCCAAAGTCCATTCCATCATTCTTATGCCTTTGTGTCCTCAGAGCTTAGCTCCCATGTATCAGTGAGAACATACAACATTTGGTTTTCCATTCCTGAGTTACTTCACTTAAAATAATAGTCTCCAATCTCATCCAGGTCACTGCAAATGCTGTTAATTCATTCCTTTTTGTGGCTGCATAGTATTCCATTATATATGTATACCAGTTTCTTTGCCCACTCATTGATTGATGGGCATTTGGGTTGGTTCCACAATATCGCAATTGTGAATTATGCTACTATAAATATGCATGTGCAACTATCTTTTTTGAATAATGACTTATTTTCCTCTGGGCAGATACCCAGTAGTGGGATTGCTGGAGCAAATGGTAGTTCTACTTTTATTTCTTTAAGGAATCTCCACAGTATATTTTGTTAAGGATTTTGGCATCTGTGTTCAACAAAGATATCGGTCTGCAAGTTTTTTTTTGTTATATCCTTTCCTTGTTATGGTATTAGGGTGATGCTGGCTTCATAGAATGAATTAGGGAGGGTTTCTTCTTTCTCTGTCTTGTGAAATAGTGTCAAAAGGATTGGTACCAATTCTTCTTTGAATGTCTGGTAGAATTCTGCTGTGAATCCATCTGGTCCTGAATTTTTTTTGTTGGTAATTTAAAAATTGCCATTTCAATCTCATTGCTTGTTATTGGTCTCTTCAGGATATCTAATTCTTTCTGATTTATGCTAGGAGGGTTGTATTTTTCCAGGAATTTATACATCTCTTCTAGGTTTTCTAGTTTATGTGTGTAAAGGTGTTCATAGTAGCCTCAAATGATCTTTTGTATTTCAATGGTGTCAGTTGTAATATCTCCTGTTTTGTTTCTTAATGAGGTTATTTGGATTTTATCTCTTCTTTTCTTGGTTAACTTTGGCAAGGGTCTAGCAATTTTATTTATCTTTTCAAAGAACCAGCTTTTTGTTTCATTTATCTTGTGTAATATTTTTTTGTTTCAATTTCATTTAGTTCTGCTCTGATCTTGGTTATTTCCTTTCTTCTGGGTTTGAGTTTGGTTTGTTCATGTCTCTCTAGTTCCTTGAGGTGTGACCTTAGAATGTCAGTTTGTGCTCTTTCAGTCTTTTCACTGTAGGCAGTTAGGGCTGTGAACTTTCCTCTTAACACTGCCTTTGCTGTATCCCAAAGGTTTTGATAGGTTATGTCATTATTGCTGTTCAGTTTGAAGAACTTTTTAATTTCCATCTTGATTTCATTTTTGACCCAATGCTTATGCAGGAGCAGGTTATTTAATTTCCATGTATTTGCATGATTTTGAAGATTCCTTTTTTAGTTGATTTCCAGTTTTATTCCACTGTAGTCTGAGAGAGTGCTTTATATAATTTCAATTTTCTTAAATTTATTGAGGCTTCTTTTACGGCCTATCATATGGTCTGTCTTGGAGAAAGTTCCATGTGCTGTTGAATAGAATGTGTATTCTGCAGCAGTTGGATGAAATGTTCTGTATATATCTGTTAAGTCCGTTTGTTCCAAGGTATAGTTTAAATCCATTGTTTCTTTGTTGACTTTCTGTCTTGATGACCTGTCTAGTGCTGTCAATGGAGTACTGAAATCCCTCACTATTATTGTGTTGCTGTCCATCTCGTTTCTTAGGTCTATTAGTAATTGTGTTATGAATATGAGAGCTCCAGTGTTAGGTGCATATATGTTTAGAATCGTGATATTTTCCTGTTAGACAAGGCCTGTTACCATTATATAATGACCCTCTTTGTCTCTTTTTTTTTTTTTTTTTTTTGAGACGGAGTCTCGCTCTGTAGCCCGGGCTGGAGTGCAGTGGCCGGATCTCAGCTCACTGCAAGCTCCGCCTCCCGGGTTTACGCCATTCTCCTGCCTCAGCCTCCGGAGTAGCTGGGACTACAGGCGCCCGCCACCTCGCCCGGCTAGTTTTTTGTATTTTTAGTAGAGACGGGGTTTCACGGTGTTAGCCAGGATGGTCTCGATCTCCTGACCTCGTGATCCGCCCGTCTCGGCCTCCCAAAGTGCTGGGATTACAGGCTTGAGCCACCGCGCCCGGCCTCTTTGTCTCTTTTAACTGCTGTTGCTTTAGAGTTTGTTTTGTCTGATATAAGAATAGCTACCCCTGCTCACTTTTGTTGTCCATTTGCATGAAATGCCTTTTTCCACCCCTTGATATTAAGTTTATGTGAGTTCTTATGTGCTAGGTGAGTCTCCTGAAGGCAGCAGGTAGTTGGCTGGTGAGTTCTTATCCATTCTGCAGTTCTGTATCTTTTAAGTGGAGCATTTAGGCCATTTACATTCAATGTTAGTATTGAGATGTGAGGTACCATTGCATTCATCATGCTTTTTGTTGCCTGTGTACTTTGGATTTTTTGTTTTTGATTTTTAATTTGTATTTTTGTTTTATAGGTCCTGTGTGATTTATGCTTTAAATAGGTTCCGTTTTGATGTGTTTCCAGGATTTGTTTCAAGATTTAGAGCTCCTTTTAGCAGTTCTTATAGTGGTGGCTCGGTAATGGCAAATTCTCTCAGCATTTGTTTGTCTGGAAAAAAATGTACCTTTCCTTCATATATGATGCTTAGTTTCGCTGGATACAAAATTCTTGGCTGATAATTGTTCTGTTTGAAGAGGCTGAAGATAGGGCCCCATTCCCTTCTAGCTTGTATGGTTTCTGCTGAGAAATCTGCTGTTTATCTGATAGGTTTTCCTTCGTAGCTTTTGGTGCTTCTGTCTCACAGCTCTTAAGATTCTTTTGTTTGTCTTAACTTTGGATAACCTGGTGACAATGTGTCTAGGCAAAGATATTTTTGTGATGAATTTCTCAGGTGTTCTTTATGCTTCTTTCATTTGGATGTCTAGGTCTCTAGCAAAGGCTGGGGAAGTTTTCCTCGATTATTCCCTCAAACAAGTTTTCCAAACTTTTAGAATTCTCTTCTTCCTCATTAACATTGATTATTCTTAGCTTTGGTCATTTAACATAATGCCAGACTTCTTCAAGGCTTTGTTCATATTTTCTTACTCATTTTGTTTGCCTTTGTTGGATTGTGTTAATTCAAAGACCTTGTCTTCAAGCTCTGAATTTCTTTCTTCTACTTGTTCAATTCTATTGCTGAGACTTTCCAGAACATTTTGCATTTCTAAAAGTGTGTCCAAAGATTCCTGAATTTTCCATTGTTTTTCCTTTAAGCTATCTATTTCTTTGAATATTTCTCCATTGACTTCTTGTATCATATTTTAGACTTCCTTGCATTGTGCTTTGCCTTTCTCTGGTCCCTTCCTGATTAGCTTAATAACTAACCTCCTGAATTCTTTTTCAGGTAAATCAGGGATTCTTTTTGGTTTGAATCCATTGCTGGTGAACTAGTGTGATATTCTGGGGGTGTTGAAGAGCCTTGTTTTGGCATATTACCAGGGTTGGTTTTCTGGTTCCTTCTCGCTTGGGTAGACTCTGTCAGAGGGAAGGTCTAGGGCTGAAGGCTGTTGTTCAGCTTCTCTTGTCTCATTGGGTGTTCCCTTGATGTAGTACCGTCGGCCTTTTCCTATGGATGTGGCCTCCTGTGAGCCAAACTGCAGTGATTGTTGTCTCTCTTCTGGGTCTAGCCACCCAGTGAGTCTATCCTGCTCCGGGCTGGTACTGGGGGTTGTATGCACAGAGTCCTGTGATGTGATGTGGTTTCATGTTCTCTTTGTGTGCTGTTTGGCCTCCTGCCAGGAGGTGGGGCTATCCACAGAGCATCAGCTGAGGTGTATGGGGAGGAACCAGTGGTGGGCAGGACCCTAAGCTCTCAAGAGTATATGCCTTTTGTCTTCTGCTACCAGAGTGGGTAGGGAAGAACTATCAGGTGGGGCAGGGCCAGGTGTGTCTGAGCTCAGACTCTCCTTGGGCGGGTCTTGCTGTGGTGTATGGGAGTAAGATTCCCAGGTCACTGGAGTTGTGTACCTGGGAGGATTACAGCTGCATCTGCTGAGTCATGCAGGTTGTCAGGGAAGTTGGGGGAAAGCCGGCAGTCACAGGCCTCACCCAACTCCTACGTAAACAGAAGGACTGGTCTCACTTTCACCGTGCGCCTAACAACCGCCCCCAGACCGTTTCCAGGTGGAGAGCAATATGGGCTTGAAAACCTGCCCCAGGCTACCTGCCTCTCAGCTGGGAAATAAAAGGGCTTAGTTCTTCCTCCCCTGTGGAGTCTGCACACCCGATTTGCACCCTCCTCACAGTTCCAGCCAGGAGACTTCTCACCCTATTTAACTTGTTACAAAGTTCATCTGGAGATTTCCTTCTCCCCATGGAGTTTTGGCCCCTGCTCCTCTGGTCACTCACTCGATGGATCCCTGTGGTGCCAGGCAGGAATGGGCAGCTAGGGGACACTTTGAGCTCCCAGACTGCTGTTTCGTCTATTCCTGTATTTCATTCAGCTCACCAAATTGACCCAGCTCCACAAAAGTCAGAAACTTCTCTTGCAAACAGACCTTCAGCTTCTCCAGTGAGGTGTGTGTTCAGGATAGGAAGGTCTCCCTTTCCCAATTCTGCAGTTGGGGCACTCACAGTTTTGGGGGGGTGGGTCTCCTGAGTCCTGCAGGACCAGTCCGTTTCCTTCAGAGAGTCTGTGCCCAGTTGAGTTTTCCTGGTTGGCACACATCAGTAATGCTGGGAGCTTCAGGGTTGGAACCATACCAGCCCCATCGTCAGCCCTTTGCCTCTCTTCCTTTGGCTGATTCTAATGTGTATCCTTTTGTTGTGATAAAACTGTAATTATAGGTATAGCACTTTCCTGAGTTCTGTGAGTCATTCTATTGAATTATCAAACCTGAGGGAGCCCATGGGCATTATGGATTTATAATCAGCTGGTTAGAAGTAAGGGTGGCCCCAGGGAGCCCTGAATTTGTAGCTGGTGTCTGAAATGAAGGCAGTCTTGAGGAGATTATTCTCTCTGACTTTGCAGTTTGGTAAACTCTTCACAGTTGCTATCAGTGGTCTTAGGTAGACTTGGCCATCTGGAAGACTATAACCTCAACCTCTTTAACCTCCAGTTGAGACTATAACCTCAACCTTTAACCTCAACCTCTTTAACCTAACTGCTGGTAACACCAAATCCTCAATCCATTTAGAGTTATCTGTTCCCCAAGTTTCACACTCCTTCAGGCTGAGAAGCCAGAGTGGGAGAGTAGGGCCTGGTCCTGGAGGAAGAACTTTCTTTATCCTGCCAGCTCTAGCATCATTATTAGCTCCCATTTCCCACTCCTCAGTTGTTATCCCAAAAGAAGAAAGAATGCATGCCTGGTTTACATGTTGCCATCTGGCATTGAAATGTTGCAATTTTTATGACAGCATTCTTTGGTTCACTGATATTGACTTCTCCTCAGTCCCAGGGATGCCATTTTGCTTTGCACCTCCTGGTTAGGGTCCTACCTTAGCTTAAGGTGAGGGAAAACGCCCTCCCTACTCCCACCATTTACTCTTTTCAAAAGAACCTTCTTTCTCAACTGGTCAGGTGCCATTCTTGTACAAGATAAAGCTTTGAGAACCCATTTTACAATATCTTAGCATATCTGACATATGATGTTATTTGTGGCCTACCTGAGATGGAATGAGTTCCATTTTAATATCTAGTTACACTTGCAAATCATATGACCTTAGTCAAGTTACCCACCTTCTCTTTCTCTGAGCATCAATTTTTTCATCAGCAAAGTTACTATTAAAAATGCCTTCCCTGAAGGTCTCCCGTGAGACTGAGTTAGAAACAAATATAGTACGTACAGTAGTCATTGTGCTTGGCATTAATATTTTACATATTCTTAACTTTCTTTGTCTGTGTAATGCATGCACACATACTATTTTAGTAACTTCCTGACCTACCTAATAAAAATGTAAATTTAATAAATTTACAGACTGTTTTCCCTACACAAATATGTGCATATGTGTTACAAAGGGACAAGGCAGTTGGATTTTATTTTGTATACACAAAGCATGTATAAAATGTAAAAACAGAGCACTCAAAATCCCAATGTTTTTCTACCTTAATCTTTCCCTTATCCTCATGACCAATTCTGTACATTTTTAATTAGTTATTTCAAGTTAAGCAATAAAAACAGGTGCACAACAGTTTCCCATGTGAATATGAAAACAAGTGTAATGTGGATATGAGTATAATCTTGCATTTTCATTTCCCCACATTTGTAGTTTATATCAAACACATGAAGATGGAAATGGAAAATACGTCATTGCACTTCCTTCAATCCCATCCCTCTGGGAGATTTTCTGGTTCCCATTCCCATGACTTTGGGATCTGCAGAGTTAGTGGTCCTAGTGCCCAACATAAGCATGCTTCCTCCACTGGGCATAGCCAGAGTCCCAGTAAACAATAAGGAATGGTTGCTGCCTTGGTGTTTTGACCTCCTTGAGTCCAAGAATGAGAAGACGAGGAAAAGAGTCACCACTTGGCAGTGGTAATTGACCACGATTGTCAGGAGGAGTTCAGGCTACTGTTACACAATGGTGGCAGGGAGAAATTTGGGTGACACTCAGATCCACTTAGGTGCCTCTTGGTACTCCCTTGCCCAGTTATGATAGTAAATGGATAAGTATGGCAATCCTGACCCCAAAATGCCATGGTGATCAGAAAGAGGCTCAGACCCCTTTGGCACGGTAAGCCAGGATATCAAGATAAGGCACTGCTACCAAGACCAGCAGAGGTGATAGCTGAGGATGACAGGAGTTTAAAATGAAGAATGTTACAGGAAAGTAATGATTGCCGGTTGTGCCACCAAGATCACCTACAGTGGTAAGAGTTATAGTTTACCCAGATAACTTTTCTCCTCCCAGTTTCCCCCGAGAGGCCAACCAGAACTCTAGAAAGATTAGAAATAAAGAATCTGAATGGTGCAAGATGTAGACTGGTGGGCCCAGAGATGTGCCAATCAGATTCCTCTACAAGGAAGAACTCATTGTGCCAGTTTTTATCAGATGACTTCCAGCTATCAGCTCCGTCAGGAGTTCCCAAGAGCCACCTCCCCCATGGGCACCTTCATTAGTCTCAGAGCTTCCCATATCCAGTGACTAACCAAGATGATAACACAAAGGTCTGGCTGTTTCAGTCAACCAAAAACAACTTGACAGGCATTGTGTGTAACAGAGTTCCCCATGGGGTTGACTGGCCTGCATCCTGGTTTGGCTTTCCCTCTGCCCAAACCTTCTTACTCCCCTTCCCCTTTACAGATATTTATCCCTAATAAATGCCTTGATGTTCAAACTCCATCTCAGCATCTGTTTCTGTAGAACTCAGTGCAATATGGTTACTGTTTTTGGTTTTTTCTTCTTTGCAAAGAACAGAAACCAACTTTGGTTAAATTAGTCAATGGGAATTTACTGGGAGAGTATTAGGAACCAAAGAGTCAACAGAAAGGCTGGAGGACTAGAACTAAAGCAGCTCCAGAGGATCAGGAAGCAGGAACTGCAAGAGTGGTAACAGCAGAAACAAATTAGGTACTGCTCTTGGAAGAAATAAACTCCAACTATTTTCAATCTCTACCCTTTTCTCAAGTTTTGAATTCCAGGGCAGGAGCATCCAATAGCCTAGGGGAGTGTAGAGTACCTGATTGTCCCAGCAGACTCTATCTAGTGGGAAAGAAGTAACTCTCTAGAAGGATTTCAGAGTGCTGTTAAAGAGATGAAGTGGCTGTAGAGAAGGCAGAAAAAAACATCTGATGTACTCCATACTTTTATATACCCATCTACCCTTCTTCCCATATATACATTTGCAAAATAATAATTTGTTGTTATTTCTTAACACCATAAGGAACATATGATGATGATAATGATGATGATGATAATTAGTATTATTATTTCAAATTTTACATACTCAGTGCAAAGGAAGTTTAGGTAACTTGAAAAATGACATATGACCAATAACTGGTACTTACTAAATTAGCACAGCCCACTTCAGATTGGGAATAACATGTTTTGCAAGTGAATCAGTAATTTTAATCACTGCCTTCCGTACTTCCACCCTTTGGTCCTTTGACCCATGAATACATAGGCAATAGTAGTTGTCCTCAAGATTGCAATTAACATCTTAACTTAAAATAATCTAGTTTGGTTTTAGACCAACTTGATTTCCATAATTTCCAGAAACTTTGTTCTAGCATACTTCCATGAACTCCCACATTCTTTGCGCTATTGTCATATGAACTATCTATCTATACTTACTAAATCCGTCAACACCATTTTATAATTATTCCTTTATGCAGTCGTTCTCAAATAAAAAAATTACAAAAAAATATACGTTTTTATATTTCCTATGCACTTACCTTTACCAGTGCTCCCTTTTTTCTTCGTATTGATTCAAATTAGCATCTACTATCCTTTTTTTTCAGTCTAAAGAATTATGTTTAGAAATATTATTTAGCATTTTTCAAGGCACCTATCTACTAGTGACAAATTCTCTCTACTTTTCCTTTTTTTTTTTTTTTTTTTGAGATAAAGTCTTGCTCTGTTGCCCAGGCTGCAGTGCAGTGGTGTGATCTCAGCTCACTGACATCTCCACCTTCCTGATTCAAGCAGTTCCCCTGCCTCAGCCTCCTGAATAGCTGGGATTGATTACAGGCACACACCACCAAGTCTGGCTAATTTTTTTGTATTTTTAGTAGAGATGGGGTTTCACTATGTTGGCCAGGCTGGTCTTGAACTCCTGACCTTGCGATCCACCCACCTTGGTTTCCCAAAGTTCTGGGATTACAGGTGTGAGCCACCGCACCCACCCAATTCTCTCTAATTTTCTAAGACTGAGGATGTCTTAGTTTCTTTTTCATTTCTGAAGGAGAGTTTTGCGGGATGTGGAATTCTTTGCTGAAAGTCTTTTTCTTTCAACACTTTGAAGGTGTCATCCCACTGTCTTTTGGTTTCAGTGGTTTCTAATAAGTCACCTGTTAATTTTATGGAAAGTCCTTTGTATGATGTAAGTTCTTTTTCTCTTGCTGCTTTCAAGATTCTCTCTTTGTTAGTAATCATTAATTTGACTGTGATGTTTCTTGGTGTGGTTTTCTTAATGTTATTCTACTTAGAGGTCATTAAGCATCTTGGATGTGTAGATTAATGTTCTCATCAAATTTGGGAAGTTTTCAGCCTTCATTTCTTCATATAGTTTTCTTTTCATTTATCTTTCCTCCCTCTTTCTGGGACTCCTGTTAAGCATACGTTGGTATGCTTAATGGTGTTGCACACGCCTCTGAAAATCTTCATTTTCTTACTGTTTTTCTTTTCTTTCTGTTCCTTAGGCTGGATAATCTCCATTGATCTTTCTTCAAGTTCACCAATTCTTTCTTCTGCCAGGTCAAATTTGTTGTGAAGTCCCTCTAGTGAATTTTTTATTTGTGATTGTACTTTCAACACAAGAATCAATTTCTATTTGATTCTTTTGTTAGAAACATTTTACATCTTAGTTGACATTTCTTATTTTGTGGGACATAGTCATTAGTCATCAGACTTTTTTTTTTTTTTTTTTTTTTTGAGATGGAGTTTTGTTCTTGTTGCCCAGGCTGGAGTGTGATGGCACAGTCTCGGCTCACCACAACCTCCACCTCCCGGGTTCAAGCTATTCTCCTGCCTCAGCCTCCCGAGTAGCTGGAATTACAAGCATGTGCCACCATGCCCGGCGGATTTTGTAGGTTTAATAGAGATGGGGTTTATCCACGTTGGTCAGGCTGGTCTCAAACTCCCGACTTCAGTTGATCCACCCACCTCGGCCTCCCAAAGTGCCGGGATTACAGGCATGAGCCACCGTGCCCAGCCATCGTCATCATACTTTCTTATGGTTATTTAACCATAGTCTTTTAATTCTTGGGACATATTTAAAGTCTTCATTTTCTAACTGCAACATAGGGGCTCCCCCAGGGATATATGCTGTTGGCTGTTTTCTTTTTCCCTGTGTGTGGCATACTTTCCTATTTCTTCATGTCTTGTAAATTTTGTTGAGAACTGAACATTTTAGATAGAACATTGTAATAACTCTAGTGTCTTATCCCTCTCCCATAATAGTTGCTTTTCCTTGCTCATTTTGTTGTTGTTAACATTGTTGCTTTTGCTATTGCTGCTTATTTGTTTGATGACTTTTCTGGACTAATTCTGTAGATTTTGTATTTCCTGCAGTGTATGGTCATGGCCACTGAGTTCTCTGCTTAGTATTTATTTCCCTTAAGTTATTGTTTTTATTTTTAAACCTATGGGGCACTCGTGTATCAAAATAACTTGGGCAGGCATCCAACGATCAACCAGAAAATTTTTTAATGTCTTGTTTATTCCACCCTTGCCAAGGGGATCTGTGTGTGAAGGGATGCTTTCAAACTTTAGTCAAAGCATGTAGTATAAGGGTTTTTTTGTTTGTTTGCTTTTTAATATTCTATTGAACTTATTATTATTATTGCTTTTTAAAAATCTCTTTGCTTAAAATTCTGTCATGTTGAGTATAAAATCAATACCTTTAAGACACATTCGAATTATCAAAACTTAAAGAATCCCGAGCGCTCTCATCTGTGCTGTGTGAAAGGCATTTTGTTACTTTTGGAGAAGCCAGGCAGCCAAACTGCTTTTGAAAAATTCACCTTTGAATTAATTCAAAATACACAAATATATTAATCTATAAGAGTTGCAACTAGAACACGTGAACTGACAAGAATAATTCAGTCTAGTACTTGACTTAAAAATGTTTAGTTACTTTGCAAATAGCCATCTAAAAGGTAACAAAATAATCTACTAGCCTTGGAATTGAGAAGTCAGATGGTCACCGTAGGTCTCACTGTCAGAAGCCATACCGCGAAGCATTGGCTTTGCAGCAGGATTAGAGATGCTTGGGGAGGGGAGCATTCAAAAGATACCTCTAGCACAAATGTCCACTGTCTACATGCGAATGTGTACATTCTCTCCCTAGTTTCTGCCTTATGGCCTTTCACGTTAACCATGTCTCTGGAATGGTTAGCGTATCTCCCTTTTGCACTTTCCCTCTCAGGATTTGGGAATTTTGTATTGATACGCTGGCGCCAATGACATTTACCTTCAACACAAAAAATTGCTTTCTTCTGTCTTTTAAACTCTCTGACCCAAACACTTATTATTTTTAAAATTGTGTATACCCCATAGAACAGATGTTATTTGAGTTCAGCTTTCTACTAGGGAGTGAATTCCCTTAGTTATTCATCTGTGCTCCCTGGATCTTGGTAGAGAAGGCTTGGAATCATCTTCGTAATTGCCTTAGCATTAAATGATATCATAACTGTTTATGGAATGCTTGTTATTATGCAGAGTATATTTAATAATTTTATCTTCCTTCACATATTACATTTATTTCTTATGATACAAAAAGATATAAAATTATTTTTATTTAAATACTAATACTCAGATATATAATAAAATAGACCAGAATATGAACAGGCAGCTACTAGTAGTTAAGAGAATGCAGATTAAATTAATAACAGCTTACCCATAAGACTGCTGGAAATGAAACAATAATAATACCTACTGCCAACAGGGATGTAGGAAAAAGGGTAGAAATGTGAATTGTATGCTTTTTGGAAAGACACCTGCCAGTGTCCATTAAAAATGTAAAAGGCACATGTCTTTAAACCCAGTAATCCTACTCTGGGGAAATCATTACATAGAAATAAAAGCATTATTAAGTTATATATATATAACATATATATATATGATGATTATTCCAGATTCTATCATGATGAAAGATTGAAACAAAGAGAATAATATTCAGTAGAGAAATGGTTGAGTAGATTGTAGAACATTCCTACCATGGGGTATTGTACAACCTTAAGAAAGAATGCACTAGAGCCCCATAAAGTCAATTAGAAGAATTTCAACAAAAAAAAATCAAGTTGCAGAAACACATATACAGTCATTGCTCAGTATCTGCAGGACATTGGTTTCAGGATCCTCTGCAAAATACACAGATTCTCGAGTCCCTTATATAAAATGGCATATTATTTGTGTATAACATATGCACATCCTCCCATAAACTTTAAATCATTTCTAGATTACTTAAAATACCTACTACAATGTAAAAGCTATGTAAATAGTTGTGGTATTGTATTTTTATTGTTGTATTGTTATTTTTTAAAAAACTATGTCTGTGGTTGGTTGAATTCTCAGATGTGTGACCCATGGATATAAAGGGCTGGCTGTATTATATAATTTCAGTTTTTTAAAACCAACAGTGGAATAAAACCTCACACATATATATGATTTTGTGAGCATGGAGACATGCATGGAAAGAGATGCATGAGTTTTATGGCATGGATAACCTAGAGACGGGGAAAAGGAAAAGAAGAAAAGAGAACACGAAGAACAAAGTTTAGGAAAAAACACTTGAAAAATTAAATGTTTTGCAAAAGTAGTATATTTCATATGATATAAATTGTATAATATTATGTATGCATGTGCACATGTGTGTGCATAAAGAGATGCACTAACAGAAATAATCACCAAATGTTGAATATGGTTTTCTCATGATAGGATGATTTCAGGTAATTGTCCATTTTTTTTTGCACTATTTGAGCTTTTCAAATGACTATTTATAATTTATTTAAAACATACATATAAAATAATTTTATTGTGAAACAGAAATGTCAGTGATTATTACGAGAATCATTTTTCCATATATATTCAATATACATTTAATGATCCCACACCATTTTTTTAAAAATGGACGAATCTAAACGTATTTACCAGCAATCTGTGCTTTGTGTTCAACTTACTCACTCTCCACATTCTGGTTGTCTGGACAACAGTACTTATTAATTTACTAGTCCTCTCCGTTTGTTCTTGAACCCATTGTTCTAGTTACAGATCTGTCAGATTGAATCTCCAACTTCTTAACTCTGGCTTCATTATCTACAATGTGGCTTGCATAGTATGACTTCTGCTGTATTATATTCCTATCTACCCTGGCTATAATATAATATCATATGCAGTTTTATAATAATATATAGTCCACCAAAATTTCCTCCAAAAATCTCTTTACTAGCCTCTTAAAACTGATCTTTGTTCCTTTCAACATCAGCTCCCCTCATCTCCAAACCTATGTAGGCCAGAAAGAAAAAAGATGACTGCAATACCCCATTGTAATGTATCTCTTTGAATGTTGTCTAAATTGTCTTGAGCTTTATTCTCTGTCTCTGTCTCTTTCTCTCTTCCTCCCTGTATCTCTTTCTTATCTTTCCTCTTACAGTCTTTTTGCCAGCTACCGTGCCTTCTTATGACTGCCTAAACCCTCCAAGAAGTATTTTCGTGATGTTGGACCTAGATATGGGATCATATTATATTACATTTGATCTTCTTGATTTATTGCTTAATGGGAGATTTTCTTCTTCATTTATTTTAATACATCACCCTTTTTTTTTTTTTTTTTTTTTTTTGAGATGGAGCCTCACCCTGTCATGCAGGCTGGAGTGCAGTGGCACGATATTGGCTCACTGCAACCTCCGCCTCCCAGGTTCAAGCAATTCTTGTGCCTCAGCCTCCTGAGTTGCTGGGACTACAGACAGCTACCGTGCTCGGCTAATTTTTGTATTTTTAGTAGAGATGGGGTTTCACCATGTTGGCCAAACTGGTCTTGAACTCTTGACCTCAGGTGATCCACCTGCCTTGGCCTCCCAAAGTGCTGGAATTACAGGTGTGAGCCACGCCCTGTCGATCACCTTAACTAGACAGTAATTTCCTTAAAAAGTCCAAGTCTTCTGTTTTTCTACAATCATCTGAGTATTATATATTCTAACTAGCAATCCTTTAATATTCTTTACTTATTAACTAACGGTAGGTGTATTTGACCAATGGCATATGTGAAATATATCTTTGGTGCTATTCTGCACTGAGTCTTTAATCCCAGTATATCTATAATTTTAATGCCCTTATTTCTAAATAATCCAAATGTAGAAATGACCCCTGAAATTTATTAACATTTAGGTATAATAACAAACACAATGTTATGCTTTACTTTTCTCTTTTTGTAATGTAAAGTAACACATTTCAAATATTAGCAGACTGGTGCATTAGAAGCAAAGAGAGGAAAACTTGGCACAGAAGTTTCTCAGGTGGGAAGATCAGATCCTAGCAAATAATATTCTAAATATGTAAAGTATGAATAAACAAAAAAGTTAAGGAAGTTCTAGATTGAATAAAAATAAACTTTTTATATTAGCCCCCAGGGCTGAAATATTAATAAAGAAAAGAAGTCATAATATAGTTTATGTCAAAGATAGTCCATGAGGTTGTAAGGGTATGGTAAATGTGTCTAAGTGAGATTCCTTTTAAAAAGAGGGGATTTTATCTCTTGACCATAAATTAAAATTGCCATTAGTCAAATGTGAAAACTTTTTCACGTTTTTCTTTTTCTGTTGTTGAAAAGTATCATGTTTTGAATTTTGTTGTTGAAAAGTTTTGCAGTACTTACTGAGCATTACTTGCCCATGAAAAACCACTTCTTACTACAATTTATCATCGTTTGCTCTTACGAAATACTTAGATGTACTTTTCATTTTAACTTACAGCAGTATCCAATTATTTCTATTTCTGGAAAAGCACATAGCATGAAAGACAGTTTTCAAAGCCAAGAACATGAAATAGATACAGTGCAGTTTAAACAGCCATTTTTTCTCTCTTTTATATCTATAGAGAAAGAAATATATAAATACGGGAAGGGAAGAGACTGGGTATAAAGAGGAGAAAGCAAAAGCAATTATATACTATTCTGGGGAAACTATGCCATTAAAAAAAGTTTTAATAATTCCAAAAACTTCTTTTCAAGGTTGAATATCTCTCGTGCCCTGCCTATATTTTTTCAGTTAATTCAGAATAAATTATGCCTTTACAAACTTTTTTAAGGGTGATTATATATAATTATTAAAATGTATGTGCTTGTGATATCTATCAGAAATAAAGAGGATGAAAACTAAGCAAAACTTAACTGGAAATAGATAAGAATAACTGACAGAGGACACCTAGTGGTGGTGAAGAGTAGTGACATATTCTTCTGCAGTACAAGGTTTGTGCCTCCCAGGTACACAAGAGGACTTAGCTAGAATAGATTGTCAGGTGGTTGCCATTCAACAGAGCAAGAGATGCCACAGAGAGAAAAGTCAACGAACAAAATATTCTTTGATTTATATATGTGAACTTGTCCCAAACCCTTTAAAAATATATAGTCTGGCTGAAAGTTGTAGCATATCTCATTACACAATAGATGGTCCTACAACAAACAAACAAAAACTTGCCTCACTTTAAGTGTGAGATTAATGTCAATTTTTAAAATGACAGATGCACTCATTAATTCCATAAAATAATGTTCTCATTGTTATATGTCATCACTGTGCAGATGGTGAACTGGACACTGTATTAGATCCTGAGAACAGAAGAATGAATAAGACATAGCCAGGTCCTGTAAGGTAGAGGAAGCAGACATATAAAAAAGTTGGTGGTGTGAAGTGTTTGAAGTCCTGTAACAGAAGTAAGGCTTATTTGTTGGGGAAGCGAAGTCAGGAAGTGCTTCCACAGAGGAGGCAAGTTTTGTTTGTTTGTCTGTCTTAGGGCCATCTTCTGTGCCATCAGCCTTGTTGGCCTGTTCACTTCATAGAACTAGGAAGAAGAGATGTTGTATTGTTGTTCCTCATTCTAGCTGCATTAGCCTGGCTATCTAACCATAGAGACTTATAATTACGTTTTTCCTAGGCCTTCTTAAAACTAGTTTAGTCAATTTTCACTTTATTCCAAATGTATAGAAAGAATAGATAAAATATATTTTTTAAAGTTTATATATTTGGTTGGAAAAAGAAAGAGCACTACCCAGACAAATTAGGAATCTTGTCATATCTCTGCCAGTAGCAAGTAATGAGTGTTGGTGATATCATTGAAATATCACCAGTCTCAATTTTATTTTAGGTCAAATGAAGGTTTGGGATATGGTGCTATCTGAAGCCCCTTCTAATTGTAAGCATTAAATGGCATACACTCATGATGTCTAACCTATCTGCAGTGGTTGAAAATATGTCTACAAATTCCTTTTCCATCTTCCCTTCAAAAAGTAAAGCCTAATTCCCCTCCCCTTGTGTATGGACAAGGCTTCTAAAGCATCAAATGAAGTAGGAGTGATAGTGTCTGATTTCTCAAAGTAGGTAATAAAAGGCAGTGCAGCTTCTTCCTGGACATCATTCTTAGATCACTCATATTGGGGAAACCAACTACCCTGTCATGAGAATACTCAAGTAGCTCTATGGCAAGGCTCATATGGCAAGAAACTGAGGCCTCTAGTCAACAACCACATAAGTGAGCCATGTTGAAGATCCTCCCTCCTTAGACAAGCCTTGATATGACTGCAGCTCCAGCCAACATTTTAAATGCAGCCTCACTGGAGAACCTGAACTAGAAATATCCACTAAATTGCAGCAGAATTCCTGACCCACAGAAACTCTTAAATAAGTTTTGTTTAAAGCCTCTAAATGTTATGGTAGCTTGTGATCCACTGGATAGATTGCAGAAACACCAGCCCTCTAATCATCTCTCCCTTGGCTCATGACCCAACCCAGAATTTCTGACACTCAAACTCCAGTAAGCAATAATATAGATGCAGAATTAATTGTTTTCTCTTTAAAATTCTTTTAAAAGGAGGCAGAACGTACATTTATCTACTCCCATTTCTGCCACAAGTTAGAAATCTTAACACTCACCCTCCCCCTCTGCCTTCCTATGCCTAACTGTATCACTGCAAAAAGCACCAGTTACCATTTACCATTTGTAGCTTACACAGCTCTTTTCACTACTATATTCCATCTTTACAGTTTAAGAAAGCAAATGTGGACAATCACCAAGCATCACTTCCTTGCAATTCCTTCAGCTTTTTCTGCAACTTCAGTCAAAGTATACACTCTCCTCCAAACCAGGATGAATTCTCATACTTCCATAGATACTTCCACTCCCTAGAACTCTTGATCAACAGGTCTAACTCAAGAATCAAGGGCATACGGCAAGAGACTCAAATTATTTTTATAGTCTCCCAAGGTAAACGTGAATACTAAATGGATTAATGGCACTGGATTAAAAGGCAAAAGCAATGCAGTAGAGTGTCACATCTATAACCAATGATCTGATCCTATGGTTGAGTCATAGCACTGCTAATTACTTGCTGTCTGAATATAAACAATTTATGAAACTGCTCTGAGTTAAACTTTCCTCATCAGAAAAATGAGAGTGTCAATATCTACTTTACAGAGTGGTTCTGAGAATTTGGGAAATATTAAATGTGAAAAGTCTTTTTCGTTGTTTTTTAGTTGTAAGGACTTTTTAGTTGTTTACTATGATTTTATGAAGCATCTCATGAATACATATAAAAACTTAAAAATTGATCAAATTCCCAGATCTAAGAGACTTGCAACATTGGCAACTCTATTTCTTCTTTCAATGCAATGGAAGTACAGCATGCATATGAAAGGCATCTAGAAAGCTGAATTTCAGGGTGCTACCACTCAGATACATAACCTTGAATAAGTTGCTTATCTTCTCAGGGTCAATGTTTTCTCATCCAGAAAATGAATAGAATGAGTTAGAGAACTTTAAGATCACTCCTTGGATGCTGGTAATCATTAAATAACAATTAAATGGAGAAGGAAGAATTGTAAAAGTAGGGAAAATAATCAATATAATATTTTAAAGTACTGTATTAAGAGAAAACATATTTATTCAGTAATTATTTCATTTGGACCAGTGAGTGTGAAAATGTTCTTATTCATCTGCTTTGATAAGTAGCCAGATGGTGTCTAAGGATACATTTTCTTTGTAGTTTCATGCAATTGAAATGAGTTTGCTAGTCATCTCTTGAAACCTATGAAGCTTTAAAATCCATCATTCAGAATATGAAGATTCAGTCTAGTGAGGCTATTAAACTCCATGACTTTTAAATGTTAAAATCACCAAAGCACCTTTAATTTTACTGGTAATGGCATATACAATCTTTAATACTGGATATTAAGTATTCATATTAAATCATAATAAATATTCATGCTGAACCATAAGTCACCTCATATTGCAAATGGTCATTTATTTTGTCATTTATATAGCACTGTTAGATCTGATAGGATAATGTTTATAATTTATTAAGCAATATGTCACAAAAAAATGTCCAATTCCACACTATTTCCATATTAGTAGCAATGGATGTTGCCAGGGCATGGTGGAGTATAAATTATTTCTCAATTTCAGCATGATGCTACTGCAATAAAATGCCCCATGGCTAAGAAAGTCATTAACACATGCACTATAGAACAAGCTTGTCATACATAACACACACACACATGCAATAAGAATACTTAGTATTATAAACATAAAAGAAATAAAGAAATTAAAAGAAGTAAACACAAAGCAGACAGCCTCTGATTTACAGCAAACACGGAGGGAAGGATGCAAGTGTAGTTCTTTTATAGCAAGCTAAATAAATTTCCCTTGTCTACAAGGAAGCATAGTTCAAAGTCAGGTCAGTCAGGCAAACTTGGAACTTAAAGGAATTAGAAAACATTTATCTTTTTCAAAAAGCTACTGCTTCCAATGGGTGACTATGTGACTAATAAAAACGGAAGGTCTCATTATTTTTATTTAACTGTTAATCAGATGTTGTGAGCCATATGGAAAGAAATTTAATTTAATGTTTTCAGAGATAGGAATGGTGTGTATGTGTTTGTGTGTGTGTTTAAGTACAGTGAAAATAGATATTTAGATCCTTGTAAAAGGAGTTTATCAGCTCTTTTATTTAAACAGTAGAGATAGAAGCACTACGTTTGTGATAATATCATGTTAGCACTACATAATATTTTTTAGTTTACAACATATATTCATAAACATTATTTTACCTGATTTTTACAAGAGTACTATTTTCACAATTTTATTACAGAAGAAACTGGAATCCAGAGAGCTCAGAGTCACAAAGCTACTAAGTGAAAAGACCACGGCTTGAACCCAGGAGATCCTCACTTTTCACCAAAGTCTATGAGAAAAAGTGGAGGAAAGGCATATCATTGAACTCGTTTTCCTGGTGCCTTAGAAAAATGCATTAGGTTACTTCTTACCACCCCATATTTCAATTATTCCTCACCTTACAAGGGGTGCTAGTTCATAGTCTTGTCCTCCTATTGTGGCTACCTGGAGAAAGAAGATATGGCTCACTGATTCATTCAATGAATTTTTGTAGTACTTACCATATGCCTAGAAATGTTT
Organism: Macaca fascicularis; assembly: GCF_037993035.2. Lineage (NCBI taxonomy): Eukaryota > Metazoa > Chordata > Mammalia > Primates > Cercopithecidae > Macaca > Macaca fascicularis. The sequence continues at coordinate 95,145,549 of NC_088379.1, read as the reverse complement.
TGAGTACTGCAAATATGTCAGTGAATAAAACAACATACCTGACTTCAGGTTACATTTGTTCATAAATGGTAGGGTGAAACACTTTTTGCATTATAACCCTGAGAGTTCAGAATTCCTCTACTAACCCTTTCCAAAGATGTAAGAGGAGCAAAGACAAATACAGCAAGAGGGCAGGGGTGTTATGGAGATAAAAGAATCTGTGATATGTGGAGTTTAAAATTCAAAGTGTACATATAGTTTCTTATTCACATTTCCTCTCCTTCCTTTTTTATTTCTTCTCTTTTACTCTTCCCAAATATCAGTCAACACTTCTATTTTATCTCATCTAACCAAAGGGAGTATTGCATATGTTCAGTAATCAGGAGTTTAGAAGACAAAGTCCCTCCTAAAGAATGAAACTTCTTCTTTCAGAAGCCTCTCGTAGTGATATCTGAACTGCAAGAGATTTTGACAGTTTCCTTCGTACACGTCAAGGTCTGGTTTCCTAAGACTTGGGATTCCTTTCTAAGTTTGAACTTGGGTCATTTCAGAATTTCAAACGGCAAGGACAGCTACACATATGAGTGGAGTTCCACAGAGAGTGTGAACTCATAGTGCTCAGAAAGCTCATCATATAATCTCAATAAAAACTTCACCTGACCAGGCTGTTTTGAAATTCAACCTTAGTCATTTTAGTGTAATGATCTGACTCTCCAGGTCTTATCTGTTAGCAAGACATCTGGGGAGGCCATTCCAATCGTAAATCATCTGTGCTCATTACCAGAGAAACTTCCATTGTTTGCTGTCTCCCAACTTCTGTGGTCCCAACTATATCAATGATAACATTAAGTGTGACTGCTTAAATAATGCAAGGCAAAGTCTGAGATTATCAGGGTAGACAAAAAAGCAAGACCCAACTATATGCTGTCTACAAAAGAAACTTTTTTATTCAAAGATACAAATAGGTTGAAAATGAAAGGATATCAAAAAATTCAACCAACAACCAAGTAAGGCCGGAAGGTTGATTCTAATATCTGACAAAATAGATTTTTAAACAACAAAAAGAATTGTTACTATAGATAAAGGGAGTCTTATTTTTTCTACACCCACAGCTGTGAGATGAGAGACATTTTATAATGTAAGGAGTTCAATACATCAGGAAGATAAAAGAATTATAAACATACATACAACTAACAACAGAGCACCAAAATGCATGAAGCAAAAACAGACAGAATTGAAAAAAAGAAATAGGCAGTTAAAGAATGGTAGTTGAAGACTTCAATGCCCACTTTCAATAATGAATAGAACAACCAGGCAGAAGATCAATAAGAAAATAAAATATTTGGAAATACTGTAAACCAACTAGACCTAAAAGACATCTATAGGACACTCTACCCAACAACAGGAAAATGTTGTTTGTCTCAAGTGCACATGGAATATTCTCCAGAATAGACTGTATGTTAGGCCCCAAAACAAGCCTTAATAAATTTAAAATGATTGAAAATATACAAATATGTTCTCTGACAACAATTGAATGACTTTAGAAATTAACAGCACAAAAAAATTGGAGAATTCACAGATATGTGGAAATTAATCAACACACTCCTAAATAACCAATAGGTAAAAGAAGAAACTCCAAGAGAAATTAGAAAATAATTTGAGAGGAATACAAGTTAATATACAACATGACAAAAGTTATGTGATGCAGTTTAAACAGTGCTAAGAGGGAAATTTTTAGCTGTAAATGTCTATGTTCAAAAAGAAGAAAAATTTCAAGTCAATATACTAACATTCCACTTTAAGAGACTGGAAAAAGAACAGCAAACTATACTTAGTGCAAGTAGAAGAAAAGAAGGAGTAGAGATTGGAATGGAAATTAATTAAACAGAAATTAGAAAACCAATAAAAAACAACAAACTGAAAGTTGTTTCTTTGAAAAGAGTGACAAAATTAACAAACTTTTAACTAGTTTGACTGAAAAAAGAAAAAAAGATTCAAATTATCAAAATCAGAAATGAAAAATACACCTTACAGAAATTTAAAAAAGAAAGATTGTAAGAAAAGATACTATGAACAATTGTAAACCGTCAGATTAGATAATCTAGATTAAATAGATAAATTCTGAGAAAAATGCGAATTACCAAAAATATCTAAAGAAGAAATTTTTAAAAGCTGATCAAACTATAGCAAGTAAAGAGATAGAATTAGTAATGAAAAAACCAAAAAACTTCCCACAAAGAGAAGCCTTGATCCAGATGGCTTCATTGTTGAATTCTACCAATTATTTAAGAATTCTTCACAAACTCTTTCAAACAACACAAGAAGAGGTAACACTTCCCACCCATTCTATAATGCTAATATTTGCCTTATACCAATACAAAATGCATCACAAAAAATATAAGTCAATATCTTTTATGAATGTAGTTGCAAAATCCTCAACAAAACACTAGCAAACTGATACGGTTTGTATCTGTTTCCCCACCCAAATCTCATGTCAAATTGTATTCCCCAGTGATACAGGAGCCTGATGGAAGGTGATTGTATAGTGGGGGTGGTTTCTCATGGTTTAACATCATCCCCCTTGGTGATGTTGTGGTGAGAATGAGTTATCATGAGATCTGGTCATTTAAAAGTGTGTATCACCTCCCCCATCTCTTTCTTTCTCTTGTTCTTGCCTTTTAAAACGTGCCTGCTTCCTCTTCACCTTTCACCATCATGGAAAGTTTCCTGAGGCCTCCCCAGAAGTCACTATGCTTCCTGTACAGTCTGCAGAACTGTGAGTCAATTAAACCTCTTATCTTTATAAATTACCCAGTCTCGGGTATTTCTTCATAGAAATGTGAGAATGGATTAATACACAAACTAAATTTAGCAACATATGGAAAAGATTATAACTCATAAACAAGTGATATTTATCACAGGTGTGAAAGGTTTTTTTAATATCCAAAAATCAATTAGTATAATATACCATTTCAGTAGAATAAAGGACAAAAACCACGTTTATCTCAATTGATGCAGAAAAAGCATCTGACAAAATTCAGCATCCCTTTGTAATTGAAACACTCAACAATCTAAGCTAAAAAGAAACTTCCTCACCTTGAGAGAGTCCTTTTCCAGCTCCTGGGGTCACCCAGGGCCAGAAGTACCTTCGAGATAAGGTGTCCTGATTCAGACCAGGACCCTTGTTACTGGTCCCATTTTTCCCTTGCAGGGTATTGTCCAATTCTCCCACCACCACAACCACCACTGCCACTGTGATGCATGAGGTCCACTATGGAGTTATTTGGCAGTCTCTTGGCCAAATTTTGGAAGGGTGACCTGGTGAAACAATTACACTGACCAGCACAAGATTTTGTTCATAGTACTAGGCTGCCAGTTCGGTGCTAATGTGCCTGTATTGAGTGATTCTCCCTCATAGCACACAAAGGACAACTTCAGGGCTCTGAGCTACCAAAGTCCACCATGCTCTTTGGGCTTGAGCCACATATGTGGGTCCATACATTGTTTCGCATCCTTCCGTATTTCAACTGCTGATGACTGTAGGTTCACTTCCTAATTTACAGCACCCAAGAACCATGGTTATAGCAGTAGATGTCCTTTACTCTGTGAGTCCCCTTACTGCTGGCACCAAGGGCAGTCACCCCATCCTCTCTGAAGGCTTCATGCCATGCGTCAGGCAGTCCTCCAGGTGTGGCCATCTCTACGTCCTCCCTTCTGATTTCTGTTCTGTCTTTCTCATAATCAATGTGGTACCATCGTACTCCCTCAGTCAGCCTTAAGCCATACCAACAATAATATAAACACTTCTTATACGAATAGGATAATTTTTGTTGTTCAACCCACAGAGCCTTTGCCTATTTTCCCCACTGGTAGGTTGTGTGAAGAGGGGAAGCTTGCAACCAACATTTAGAGAGATCACATTCTGGGGATGTTGTGATTACTACCTAAAGAGTTCTAAAGAAGATATGGCCTTGCATTTATGCTGTCAAATTCTGAACAGTGAATGTAACATGAGCAGGAAACAAATTATTCTTCACACTTTCCCAAACACCCTAGCTAAAATTTGTGTGTGTGGTTGTCATCAATAAAGCACAGTAGCAATGTCTGAGACACTTGCTGGAAGCCAGTATTCACCAGCAGCACTTTTGGGGGATGAGACTACACTGGATTTCTCAGGATTCCTGTAAGGAAATCTGCCTTGCTGGGGTTTCTCACAGACTATGAGAATTAGAGCTGTCACCATTTATCCAGTTAACTGCTCAGATACAGCCCAGACTAGGTCCGTAAGTTAAACCCCAGAGTGTCAGGATGACTGCCTGCTGTCTCTCTAGTATTTACATTTGAAGGAGGAATGAGGCACTAGGAACGTGGAGATATTCATAGACTGGAAAAGCAGAGGCACTTGGGATTATCTGACACCTGGAGAGATTTTATTTACACGTCAAACACTGGAGTTAGGTTTTGGGCCTATGACTTTTCCAAGGAGGGAGACAAATCCCTGCTTTCTTGGAGCAGAGAAAAATGACTTTTCTCTGATCTATCTCCTATGGAGTGTCTCACTCTTTGTGTAAGATATTTGATCTGGCCCTGATAGTGTCACCTCAGGGATAAGCACTGGGGCAAGGGACTGGAAATGCCAGTTCCTGTTGAACTGCTTCTGGGGATAGTTTGCTAGGTAAAAAAGATTTTTTTTCCATAAAAGTTAAACTTTTCAGAACATTGCAAATAAAGGCAAACATATTGCAACAAACTAGTTTTGAGACAACATTTCCTGGATTTCTATGAAATGGTAGAACTGACGGAGAAAATGTGGATGGATATAGAATTGAAGAGTGATATGCAGCAAATAACTTTCCTAAAACAAAATCTTCAAATAGCTCAAAGAGATGGAATGAAGCATGAGCATTTTAATTGATTCTGACAATATAGTAGTTCAAGTTCTACAGAGCTTCATAGTTTTCATACTCATTACTGCATCAAGAAAAAACACTTAAAGACTGAACTTCAGTTTGTCATCTGTAAAATGGGCATAATCACATCTACCAGAGCTGCAAGGGGGATACAAAAGGATGTGAGTAAAGTATTTGACATACCCCCTAGTGTAAAGTGCTCAATAAATTCTAAGCAAACTGAAATGTCAGAGTTAAGTGATTGCCTTAACACAAATTGCTAATGATAAAAGTTTATTCACAGTTTGTTAGAGACAAAGTCAGAATTAGAATTGCTGATTGAGTGTTTTATTTTATGCCATGAGTATAGGCATTGGGTTCTAGAGCTCCTACCAGGTCAGACCGGTTTGTACTGATTTGTGAGAGCCAACTGTGAACAAACACTTCCTAACTCTCCATTTGGTAACATTAATGTTTGTAACTTGAAATCGACTATGGGAAGATTATCTACACCACAGAAACTGCCAAATGCTACTAATCAAGGCTTTTGTTTATAGGGGATCCAGTTATTAAATATGCACCAGCATACCACTAATCTAGGGTTATAGATGTGGACTCAGTGGCACAGGTGGTATTCAGTTCAATATCATGAATGTGATGCATACATCCGCTCTCTGAGAAACCACTAAGGATTTCAAGTCACAGGTTCCATTACAGCTAATATAGTTTCCAATGTGTACTTAATTACTTAGAGGCAGCTTCCAAACTGGGTGATTCTTACTCCATAAGTCACTAGATGTCTTTTTTTAAGTCTTATAGTATTTGTTTTCTGAGCATTGCCTTTCCCTATATCTCTTGAAGGTGGAATAAAAGGCCTTCAGAAAAATCAGAACATTGATTTTTATTTCCATCTCTTTTATGTTGACAGTTCAGTGAAGCTTCCCCACTAGGCAGAATTAATCGCTCTGGCCTCTGTGCTCCCTAGCATTTTGCTCACTGTTAATATTGCACTTACCACATTGTGTTACTGTCTGATTTTTTCCTGCTTCTTTTCTTGGCAGGATCATGGGCTGCTCAAAGGCCTCCCATTCACCTTCTCATCACTGGCACCCAAAATGCACCTGGCTCACGGTAGGCATTCAGTAACTGTTGAGCTGACTTGATCTGGTTCAGAAGAAAATAGATACAGCCAGCTTTTTTTGATAGATATTCCTCAATTAAAAGAGGGGTGCATTTTGGAAAACTAACTAAGTTATTTTTCTAAGTCACAGAAATGTTTAAGCAGTTCCTTCTATAATGAAATGCAAATCACATTCTCAATGCAATGGAGAAGGAAAAGACAGAGCAGTGGGATTTCTGTCAAGGAAGGCACAGAGTGTACCTGAATTCTTTATGTTACCAGGAGCTCTAGGTGTTCTGATACCACAATGAAATAGCCTGGAGGTGTAATATACAATCATTACATGATGTTACCTAAATGCATATTCTAATTCAACAGTTATTTACTTCACTGAACCTTTAATTCCCTTTTAGAGCAAATACTTTCTGAGGTCTCCCTTCATTATCCTAGAATTCATAGACAGTATAGCCTTCTTAAAGTCGTTATTTCAATAAATCAATGTCATACCCTAATTGTAATCTAAATAAAAATATTAAATTAGGCAATTCATAGTAAAATAGTATCTATTTGAACACTAGAAGACATATTAAGTGGTCAGATGCTTACCTCAAAGCATCACTATGAATCGGTCAGCCACAGTGTACACTGATACAGGTAGCTTGCACTGGTGATTGGGATAACAAGGTGTTGGATCTGGCGATGTGATTTTCAGAAAGAACAAAAAATTTGCAGGAGTTTAGAAAAAGATGAAGTGCGTATTACTTTAGATTTACATGGCAGTCAAATTCCTGGAAAAGTTATCATGTATTAAAATTGCACAACTACTTTACATATAAAATTGGGTTCGGTTCTAAAGTTGGGTAATTATAAAAGCTTTACAGATTATAAACATGAATGTCTGGGAAGACTTCAAAAGTCATGTTCAACGTGGGTTAAGCTTATTGTGTGGGATTTCCCTGAATATTGGAGATGTCTTTCATACCTGGCACCCACCCACCGTGTGCTGGGAATCTACCCACCCCTACTGTGTCACTATGACAACCAAAATTGCCTCTATTTCCCAAACAGCTCCTAGTGTCTTAGAACCACTGACCTAAAGAGAATGTAACCTTTTGGTAAAATGAAGATATTCTTACCAACCTTACCTAAATCCCAAGGCTGATATGAAAATCAAATGAGAAAAAATGTTTCTGAAAGCCCATTATAAACCACAACACATCAGAGAAATAAACAGTTTTATTATGTTTGCCAAGACTTACGTTGGAGCAAATTTGGACATTTCTAGCACTTCCATAACTCTGAGACCTTGTCACTGTGACAGTATTACCTCTAGAAGACTGTCTCTCCACACCAAGTAAAAGGCTGTCTCTCCATGCCAGAGTGTACTGAAGTAACTTTTTTCCTACTATCTGTTTTTGCTTTGGTATTTAAGAAGCAAATCTGAAGTATAATATCATACTAACTAGTTGGTACTGCCATCTAGTGACTTTCATAAACCAATTGTCCAGCTCTGTCAAATTTAGCTCTTCAGCCATTTAAACAAATCAAGTGCATAAATATTCTATTTTCTAAATCTCACATTTTTCTCTCATTTATGTGAAGGTTTTTTCTGGGAGAAAGCTGCTATTAAAATGTCTTTAAAAAATAGCATGCCACTAGCACTTTGCTGAATGGCTGCTTCACAGCATGATAGTACTCACTATGAATTTTGCAATGTGTTTTAACTAATGCTCGCAGGTACCTAAATCTTGATATCCACATTAGTAGCATTTCTTTTTCTGTATCAGGAAAGTAAGGGATGCTTTGGTGTCATGACAAACAGATTTATTCCAGATTTTTTTCAGATTTGGCCAGTATGTCTTTGCTCAAGCATCCAAACATCTGACCTCAGTGGCAGTGTTCAAGCAGTTGGAATCTTAGCAAACTGCCATCCATCTTATCTGATTTCTCAGACAAGTCCACCTCTTGCCCAAGGAGCATCACCAGTAGAAGCTGAAGAGGGATTTGTGCTGTGTGCTGCAAAGTGTCATCTGAGGTCAATGTGTTGTCAGTGATGGCTTGTGCAGTAATGCCAAGATTTAGCATGTGACCTGAGCCCTGCAGCCTGCATGCTCTATAAGGCTTGTGGCTCCAGAGATGATTCCTCAGAGGGCTGATAATGAAAAAGGCAAACCTCCATTTGCTCAAAAAGACACATAAATCTGCAGTCGACTTTTAATTACACTCTTTCTCTTACTCTTTTTGCCCAATGATAGTTTAAAAACTTAGAGCATAATTTTTTGCCTTTACCACCATTTTTTCTAAATGCAATATTATATCATTTTCTGTATTTTCAAGGGATAAAGCAAAAATACAAAAACAAAACAAAAAATATATATTCCCCTAATTATTAAGGTCCTATGCTGGGCTTTTTTTTTTTTTTTTTTTTTTTTTTACTGTCATTCATTGAAGAGAGTCAAGTCCCTCTCACCTGTATTCTTTTAGCATGCTGTGTTATTTTCTGGAAGTATTTATCACAATGGTAATGGATTTGGGTTAAACATCTGCAATCCTGCTAGAGCAAAGACAACATAAGACTAGGGAAAGACAGCATCTATCTAGACTAGCTTGGCCTCCCCAGAGCAAAGCACTGGGTCTTCTTGCACAAGTTGGCACTAAAAATATTCATTAAATGAAAAGTAAGTGAACAAATGCCTTAAGATTTGACTTTAAATTATTTCTTCTGACAATCATCTCTATTTATTTTAAACTGCACACAAAAAGTCAATTGCTACCATTTTTCCTTGATCTTAGCTCTATTAACCCAACTTTTATGCTAATGAGCTATTAAACTTGTCTTAGTTGCTTGATATCTTTGTTGCTCAATTTCCTCATTGGTGAAAATCAGAATATTACAGTGAAAGTGATAATTTGTGTCTCCTTCCTCTACTAATTATGCTTTGTTTCTGTTTTATAGCTAATCATCATGTCCAGAACTCAACAAACAATGTCAAATAACAATAATAACAGAAGAATCAGACTCTTAGTTTTTAAAGACCTATGGGAAAGATCATTTGAATACACTAAGCCCAGTGCCCACTTGCTTCCAAAGAAGTGTTGTCAGAGTTATTTTTGAAGAGTATCCTCCTAAAGGTTCTAAGATATTTCAAACTTAGAGCCTAAGAGCAAAATGAAGAAAATGGGACAAACAGCACAGTTTCTTTTAAATAAGCTGTACTTTAATACTTTAAATCTAAATCCTGAATCATAACACAGTAGTAAAATCATTCGAGTACTGGCAATTAGTTGGAAAAGACAGATGATTTCATAGCCTTCTGAGGTAATAATTTGCAGGAAAGCCCAAAGATTCAATGTTTTAAGTATTCTTCTTTGTATTTGATCAGTGTAATCTTCTTGTTCAGTTTAATGATGATGTTAACATTAGACTGTCCAAAACCTTTGATTTACTGCTAATTGTCAACTTCTGAGCCATGCTGGGCAGATTCTCACACCTGCATTCATAGACATAATTATATGAACCCCCTCTCTTTAGTAGTCAAGGCCATAGATTTAAAATATAGGAAAAATAGTAGCTTTGAGGAATCTTTTTTGTAAAATCCAAGATTTATGTTTATGATTTTTAAAAATCTATCTAATAATGTATAGATAGCTTCTTTGCCTTTTTAGAACCACCCTTAATGGTTTTTCCTCTGTATGACTTCTGGCATTTTCCAAATGTTCTACAAAGTGCCCACAACCATTAAATGGTTTTCCCTTTGTCCATTCGGATCCATTCTCCACCCTCTTCTGCACCACAGTATGCTCCAGGAGGATCTTCTCTATGGGCTTCCTTCCTTACACTATGGTTGCAGATGAGTTTTGCCAACTGGAGGCACCCAGAGCAAATCAAAAGTATAGGGAAAAAGAGAATGGCATTTATTCACTCACTCCTTACTGGACCATGGTATTTGCCAGTGTCTGCAGTTTTCTTCTGCTCACCATCGCTGTTGCTGGGTGCCTTTGCACAGTCACTCAATGCACAACACGTTGGTACTGGAATAATCTAAAACAATGCCCGGTTTTCTCAGATGACAAAATACTGGCGATTTAATTGTTAGAATCTTCCACCTAATTTGGATGTCACACAGCTATCCTATAATGTAATGTTATCCAATTTTTAAGTTTTTGTTTGTTTGTTTGTTTGAGACGCAGTCTCGCGCTGTCCCCCAGGCTGGAGTGCAGTGGCGCGATCTCGGCTCACTGCAAGCTCCACCTCTCGGGTTCACACCATTCTCCTGCCTCAGCTTCCCGAGTAGCTGGGACTACAGGTGCCCGCCACCGCGCCTGGCTAATTTTTTTGTATTTTTAGTAGACACGGGGTCTCACCGTGTTAGCCAGGATGATCTCGATCTCCTGACCTCATGATGAACCTGCCTTGGCCTCCCAAAATGCTGGGATTACAGGCGTGAGCCACCACGCCCGGCCCACTTTTTAAGTTTTAAGCAATGAAATAGGATAAAAAATGGAACGCTATAGTGTGTAAAACTGAACTCAATGTGCAGAAGACTCATTTAATACACACACGTCTAACACACATGCACACACCACACATACAAATATGTGCGTGTGTATATATACAAATATATATAATTTAATCTGTATAGTACAAAGGAAATAATTAAATTGGAATTAATTAAATCAGTTCATATGTAGAAATACTTTACTAAACTACTACTTAATAGTAAATCCTATTTTAAGGGAATATATTACACATAAATCCATTTAGTGTGCTTAAAGTAGATATCAGTATGACTTAGGCTATCCTAAAACATCAACCTTTAAAAGGTTTTAATGTAGCTATTACATCCACTTCCTCTACATATATTTTTATTTTCAAATCATATGTACTTTGGAAACCAGCTATGCCTAAGATAGTGTTTTACCCCAAATCCTATTTATTTATTTTTGTTGTAAATTAGTAGTTTCTACCTCGTGAAGAGTCTATCCATCTGCTAGGGTGGCTTCAACAAAAAATATATGTATATATTTTCTCACAGTTCTGGAAACTGGAAGTCCATGATCAAGGTGCCAGCAAATTCAGCTCTTGATGAAGACTCTCCCCTGGCTTGCAGACTGCTGCCTCTCCATGTGTCCTCACTTAGTCCTTTCTCCTCTGGTGGGAGGTGGAGAAAGAGACCTCTCCGGTGTCTCTTTTTTTCTTACAAAAACATCAGTTTTGTTGGATTAGGGATTCACCCTTATGACTTCCATTAACCGTAACTGGTTTCCTAAAGGCCCTATCTTCAAATACAATGACATTGGAGGTTAGGACTTTAACATATAAATCTAGGGATGACATAATTCAGTCCATAAAATTCTGCCCTCTGACTCCCTCAAAATTCATGTGCTTCTCACATGCAAAATATACTTCTTCCATCCCAGCAGCCCTGAAACTCTTAACCTATTCCATCATCCATTCCAAGACCAAAGTCTCCTTTAAATCAGGTACGGTGAGGCTTAATGAGACTGATGCTTTGTCCTAAGGCAAAATTTCTCTCCAGCTGTGAGCCTGTGAAACTAGACAAGTTATGTGCTTCCAAAATACAATGGTGAGACAATCATAGGATAGGCATCTCGCTTTCAAAAAGGAGAAAATAGGAAAAAATAAGGGTTTAAAAGCAAGGCCGAAAACCCAGCAAGACAAATTCCATTCAACGTTAAGCCTTGAGAATAATCTTTTTGGCTTTATGCTCTGTTTTCCAAGCCTACTGGGTGGCAGCTTAACTCCAGGGCCCTAGGCAGTGGTCTCACCCCCTCAGCTCTTCACAGGGGCAACCTGGCCCACTGAAATCAAGAAGGTGAGTTCGTCCTCTGAAATGAAGGAGGAAATAGCTTTACCCATGGGCCTGTGGTGGAAGTGGCAACTCTGATGATCTTTAAATAGCTTTCATGGTCATTCTTCCCTTTTCATGAAAGATAAGGCATGGTCATCACTGGATGGCTCTACTGTCTCATGTTTTAAATCCCAGAAGTTGGAAAACCTTTCTTCATTTTGTCCTATCTCTATACCCTTCAGTTCAAACTCCAGTGAATTTGCAGGTGTAAGCTCATTTCTTCCTGGCTTCTGCTGAGATGGCTGATTAAAATTATGGGTAATCCCTTTGTTAGGTGATTGTCCAGCCATAACCTTGGTGTGCTCTCCTGAATACTCTTTCTCATGTTTTGCAATATGAATAGGCTTAGGATTTTCCAAATCTTCAAGTTTTGGTTACTTTTTGCTTAGTAATTCCTTCAATCTCTCTCTCTCTCTTCTCACATTTTACTACAAGCAGTAAGGAGAAAGCAGGCTGCACTTTCAACACTTTGCTGAGAAATCTCCTCAGCTAGAGTTTCAGTGTCATCATTCACAAAACCAATCAAAGGAATTGTACATAGCATTGTATTTGAGTTGAAGTTGTTTCCCATGCGGTACACATTAACAATTCAGAAGCCATAATACAAGTGTAGTGAAAGTGAACAATTAAGTAAAGGAATGGCAACTGTGGGAGCCAGGTTTCTCACAGTTGGAGTGGGAGGTTATAGACAGGTAACAGAAAACCAGAACGATTCATGTGGTAATAAATGAGTTATAAACATCAGTGTGTATATTAGGGTTCTTCAACAGGACAGAACTAATAGGATAGATGAATATATGAGGAGAAGTTTATTAAGAATTGACTCACACAGTCACAAGGAGAAGTTCTACAATAGGCCATCTGCGAGCTGAGGAGCAAGGAAGCCAGTCTGAGTCCCAAAACCTCAAAAGTAGGGAAGCCGATAGTGCAGCCTTCAGTCTGTGGCTGAAGACCCAGGAGCCCCTGGCAAACCATTGGTGTAAGTCCAGGAGTCCAAAAGCTGAAGAACTTGGAGTCTATTGTTCGAGGGCAGGACACATGCAGCACGGGAGAAAGATGGAGGCTGGAAGACTCAGCAAGTCTGCCCTTTCCATGCTTGCTTTTATGCAGCTGATTAGATGGTATCCACTCAGATTGAGGGTGGGTCTGTCTCTCCCAGTCCACTGACTCAACTGTTAATCTTCTTAGGCAACACCCTCACAGACACACCCAGGAACAATAGTTTGCATCCTAAAATCCAATCAAGTTGACACTCAATATTAATCATCAAAGTATGAATTCATTTTTAGCTGACTGTAAATACAGATGGGGCAATATTTATATATTTGTGTACATATACAGGTTAGTATACACACATATATATTTTGCTTTGTTAGCTAAGAGGACCTAAAAGAAATGACACCCTGGAAGGGATGAGCACACTCAGTGCCTAGATCTTGGCTTTTATTAATAGTACCAATTTTATTCTCCAATAAAGGGAACTAGAGTTCCTTGGATAAATGGCTGACTGTAGGACTGGGACAAGAAATATACAAAATGAGAAATATATTAGAAGAGGTGAGAAAACATTGTAGTGCCCAAAAGTAAGAAAGTACTCCAATTCACAAACACATACACACGCACATGCAGGTGTGCGTGTGCACGCACACACACACACTGATGGGTATATCAAAGGGACATAAGAGTTAACTGAGAGAGCTCCCTATGGCCAAAGTTGAAATTTTTTATTTTTTATGTTTTAAGAGACCAGTTCTCATTTTGTCACCCAGGCTGTAGTGCAGTGGTGTGATCATAGTTCACTGCAGGCTCAATTTCCTGGGTTCAAGTAATACTTCTACCTCAGCCTCCTGAGTAGCTGGGACTACAGGCAGATGCCACCACACCTCGCTAATTTTTCAGTTTTTTGTAGAGACAGAATCTTGCTCTGTTGACCAGATTGGTTTTGAACTCCTGGATTCAAGCAATTCTCCCTCCTCAGCCTCCCAAAGTGCTGAGAGTACAGACATGAGCTACTGTATCTGGCCCAAAGTTGAAATAATTTGAGCAACAAATAAGTAAAGTGGTATTGGATTATCACTCGAAGTGTAAAATAAATAGCCATGAGTCCATATTGATATAAATAAATGACTAAGTAAATACATAATGGGCTGTGCGTGGTGGTTCACGCCTGCAAACCCAGCACTTTGGGAGGCTGAGGTGGGCAGACCACTTGAGGCCAGGAGTTCAAGACCAGCCTGGTCAACATGCAAAACCCTGTCTCTACTAACAATACAAAAAATTAGTGAGGAATGGTGGCGCATGTCTATAGTCCCAGCTACTCCAGACGCTGAGGCAGGAAAATCACTTGAACTCGGGAGGCAGAGGTTGCAGTGAGCAAGATCGTGCCACTGCATTCCAGCCTGGGTGACAGAACAAGGCTGTCTCAAAAAAAAAAAAAAAAAAACCCAACAACAACAACAGCAACAAAAACATAATGGGAGGCTGGAAAAGGCAAATCCTCCATGCAGGAGAACTGCAAACAATTTATGTGTATTCTTCACCTGATACTTCACTCTCAAGGAGGGAGAATATAATTTCTCACTCCTTATATGCACGTGCTGTGCATGGTGACTACCTTTCAAAGACTACAGACTGAAAAGGGGTAAAAAGTAACTTTACAAGGAAGAAACCGAACACTACCTCAACCAGGTGACAAAGGTTAACATCAGCTGTGATGAGTCATGTGGGCTATTAGCTACCCTTGATAAGAAGGAATGAGAATTAACTTTGATCTCTTCCTTACAAAAACGCTTATCCCAATCTAATAGAAAATAAATGCAAGTTTCAACTGAGGAACATTCTACAAAATACCAGACCAGCATTTGAAACAATTGTCAAGGTCATCAAAATCAAGGAAAATATGTAAAACTCCCATAGCAAAAAAAAGCTAAGAAGAAATGATGACGAAACACAATGTGGCATCCTGGATGGGATTCCAGAACAAAAAACAAAAGCATTAGGTAAAAATCAAAGAAATGTAAATAAAGTGTGGACTTAATTAGTAATAATGTAGCAATAGTAGTTCCCTAATTATGACAAATGACCCAGAGTAACGTAAAATGTTAATAAAATGGTAAAATGAGGATGGGGTACACAGGAACAATGTACTATTTTCACAGTTTTCTATAAATCAAAAAAAGTTTAAAAATAAAAAATAAAGTTAGTTTATTTATTTTATTTTTATTTTTATTTTTTGAGACAGAGTCTTGCTCTGTAGCCAGGCTGGAGTGCAGTGGCACACTCTCAGCTCACTGCAACCTCCACCTCCCAGGTTCAAGCGATTCCCCTGCCTCAGCCTCCCAAGTAGCTGGGATTACAGGCCCGGCTAATTTTTTGTATTTTAGTAGAGATGTGTTTCGCCATCTTGGCCAAGATGGTCTCGATCTCCTGATCTTGTGATTCGCCCGCCTTGGCCGCCCAAAGTGCTAGGATTACAGGCATGAGCCACTGCGCCCAGCCAAAAATAAAGATTATTTTTTAAAAACTGTAAGTTAGATTACTTCTTTCAAAATGGAAATATGTCTACCACATATGATTAAATTTTAAAAAAAGATTTGAAAAGTGAAATTTAAAAAAAGATTTTAAAAGTAAATTTAAAAAAAGATTAAAAGTAAGTTTTCAAAGGTTTTATAGTAAATGTTATTGACAATAATAATTAGAATTTTACATCAAAATTCTTTCAAGATATTTATGAATGAGTAGGAAATTCTAGAAACATCCTTTTCCAGAAGTTGATGATTCTGCCGCATAAATGTGAACCTCTGCAAAGCTGGCCAAGCTTTTACTCTAGAGTAGCATACTTAGTTAATTCATTTGTTCATCAGTTTTCCAGTGGTGTCTCATTGCTCATTATCTGAGGTAGCTGATGAGTTTTTAGGACATTTTAATAATTTATGCCCTAACATCATACATAATGTTGTGGTATAATAATTCACTTCTTATCATTATAAACAGAGTCATTGTGGCCTGAATTGTTGCCCCTTCTTCTCTGTAATACCAGTTATGGCTATTATTAACACACGTCCATGTACCTCCTGTAAACATCAGTACTTTGAATCTGAGCCACATGAAGTGTTAACAAGTCCACAATGAGTAAAAAAATCGCCAGGCCAAAAATCAGTCTCCCTAAAAATGCTAATTACCTCCTAGATGGAGGTAAATCTCCAAACAAGGCACAAAGCACTAAATCATTTATAAAGCTGAAAAGTCATTTAAATATTTTGGGAGACGAGTGGGGATGAATGAATAAATGAAACATAACATTTTTCAATACTCAGGGTCCCTAAGCACTGGATTAACTTGAAGACTTATAAGACTTTTACTTCTAGAATTCCTAATTTTTCAGGAAAAAAAAGTCATTTGATGAAAAACCATGTTATTTGGTAATGCATCTTTATATCGTATTTCATCAAGTTTTATCAAATATCAAATAGCAAAAGAAAAGATAAACAGAAGTATAAGATGACTAAAGATAGATTAATTTTAGCTTTGTGGTCAGCAAGAAGCTAAGCAAAGATTATGTAGAATAAAAGTAAAAATAATAAGACATATATATAGCATATCAAATAGAATGGGACTTAACCTCAGTAATAATTAAAAGATCAAAGATAAATGTGCAATTATGAATTACATTCACTCAGATGACAATTTAAAGAATGGGCTCAGTTTCCCTTAGGAGGGGCTTTTCCCATAATGCTTAGATATAATTAATTGGCCTGCTTATTTGGGAAGGGGAAGAAAATCATTCACAAGGTAGCTAACCTTTCCTCCATGGAGTCAAAGATTGCAATTATGAGCAAAACAGCAGGTCTTTATCTAAGGGAAAAATTAGCACAGCTCTCTCAGTCTTTGCAGAGAGCAGCTTTAAGAATTATCGAAATACTCAACATTTCAGACAAGCGGCTTATCTTGCACTCAATCAATCAGTTGTTTGAATTTCACACATATTTATTTGTATTACTCTAAACTGGTTGTATATAAATTCATGAAAGCTAAAGATCTCAATTATTTCAAAATTATTTGACATTATTCTAGCCAATTCCCAGAGTGTTCGTTCGTTTCCACCTTTCTCAAACTACCTTGCCTGTTCTTCAGCGAATACTTCTATCAAAAGGCTTAGTTTCATCGGCTTTTAGAATATTGGTTAAATTTTGCTGTCCTTAACTCAGTTTAAATTACCCAGGATTCATGGTGTGCCTCAACTACACTAAACTTCAGTCTTTCTGTTAAACCCACTAGGCTTTCTTAGTCTGCCAGTGACTGTACTTTTGTTGTGGCTTACTGACCTGCACCCTGGGCTGCCCCTCTGGGACTTGTTGTTACCTCTGTGACATTAAAGATTTTAAAACTTCATTCTGGCCGGGCGCGGTGGCTCACGCTTGTAAATCCCAGCACTTTGGGAGGCCGAGGCGGGCAGATCACGAGATCGAGACTATCCTGGCTAACACAGAGAAAACCCGTCTCTATTAAAAATACAAAAAAATTAGCCGGGCTTGGTGGCGGGTGCCTATGGTCCCAGCTACTCGGGAGGCTGAGGCAGGAGAATGGTGTGAACCCGGGAGGCGGAGCTTGCAATGAGTCGAGATCCTGCCACTGCACTCCAGCCAGGCCGAAAGAGAAAGACTCCGCCTCAAAAAAAAAAAAAAAAAAAGCTTCATCCTACATATAAGAGTTACTTCCTGTACTTGCACCATACATAATACACTCTAAAAATGTGCTTATGTGATACACTAGAACTTATGCAGTAACCAATGGAGGAGGAATCTAGAGCACTAACTAGGTTTGTTCCAAAACAGCAGTCTGAAATTCAAGTCTTAAATGGCATCCCATTTGAAATAGATCTATGTAAATATCCTGACATACATGAAGGTAGGGAAGAGGGAGCTGGGGGATGGTCTGATCTTAACAAAGAAGAGAAAAGCAAAAGATGGAATGCTATTTGAGTCATGATATTGTAGCTCCCTTTAATTTGGAACACAACTCTAGTAAGGGGAGTTGGTCAAGTTGATCCGGATGACAGCCGATGCAGAAGCCTGAGGCAGAAGCCTCCTGCAGAGGTCAGCTCCCTGAAATATGAAACAGTGTGAAGACAGGATGCGTAATAAAGCAAAGTGCAAAATGGCTCTACTATATTTGGAATGCTGGTGTCCCCTCAAAATTCATATGTTGAAATCCTACCCCCAAAGGTGATTGATATGGTTCAGCTCTGTTTCCCCACTCAAATCACACATTAAATGATAATCCCCAATGTTGGGGGAGGAATCTGGGGGGAAGTGATTGGATCACGGGGGTGGATTTTCACTTGCTATTCTGGTGACAGTGAGTGAGTTCTCATGAGATCTGGTTGTTTAAAAGTGTATAGCACTTCCCTCTTCACTTTTTCTCTCTCCCTCTTGCTCCACCACGGTAAGATGTGCTTGCTTCCCCTTTGCCTTCCATCATGATTGTAAATTTCCTGAGGGCTTCCAGTCATCCTTCTTGTACAGCCTGTGAAACTGTGAATCAATTAAATGACTTTTCTTCATAAATTATCCAGGCTCTGGTAGTACTTTATAGCAGTGTGAGAATGAACTAATACAGTGGTGGTACAAGGAGGTTGTGCCTTTGGGAGACAATTAAGTCACAGAGGCAGAGCCTTTATGAGTAGGATTACTGCCTTCATAAAGAGGCTGAAGGCAACCCCATTTCCCTTCTGTCATGTGAGGTTACAGGAAGAAGACAGCTGTCTATGATGAAGTAGGCCCTTACCAGACATTGAATCTGCCAGCAGCATCTTGATCTTGGACTTCCCAGCCTCCAGAGTATAAGAAATAAATATCTGTTGTTGATAAGCCATCCAGCCTATGATATTTTGTTATAGCAACCTGAATGGACTAAGACAAACTCCAAACAACATAGTTGCCAGTATCATCATTTACAGAGACCTCTCACTTCATGGTGGCTGAAGAACCTGGGTCTCATCTTGAGTCATATCTCTTACTAGTGGCCACTGGACACTTGGCTCAGTACTTCTGCTTTCTGGCTTTCCCCTGATACTTAAGTGTGGCCATCACTTTCCTGAATTTTGAAATCCACAGATAAATCTGCCATCTATTATATGGGTCAGCTGGTGAATGATTTACTAGGTTATCTACCCCTTGGTCACCGCTATAAGACAAACTGGAGATGCCACAATCCATTTTCTTTATACAATGTTGTCACATGTGCCTTCTCTCTTGTTTCTTTTGTGGCAGCATGGGAATCACCTAGAGTTTCTCTTGAAGTTTTTCTTCTCAATCAACCTGGAGTCAGTTTATCCCACCCTAGATTTCTGTTCTCTTTCAAACCAACAAAATAATTGTCAGTCTACTTATATGAAGGACAGCCTACCTATACTGGAAAATAACAAAACTTTTATTTTAAATATTGCAACTTACTAGTTAAACAACTAGATATACTATAAGAGTAAGTTAGTCTTGAAAATGACAATAAATTCTTTTGTTCTAAAAATTTCATAAGAAAAATTGATTATAATTTTTCTAAAAGGTAAAGAATGCTGAAAAATAGTATGTATGTTGCACTTACAAATGCATTCTTTAACATTTTTAAGAAACTGTCATACTTTAACTAAGACTAGCTATGTGACATTTAAATCCTATCTATTCTACTAAAAATTTGCAATAGTTTAAGTAAAAAGGAGTCTTTATCATGTAGACAAAACAATGATAATCTGACTGAATTTCATTTAAAGGATTATATCAATAATCCCATCCCATAAAATTTTAACAAGCACGGACACAATCTGATATAAGCAAAGTCTGGTTGTTAGAGCAATCAGGCAATTGATAAAAAGAGAAACCAATGCTCTCTAGAAGAATACATCTTCAGTGAAAGTCTTGTAAAATTTACACATATAGAATTGCAACAAATAAGAGGTCACAATTTTAAAAAGCAAAATCATAGGACATACGTAAGGGAAAAAGCCACCATATATGAGTCGGCAGAAAATAACCAACAACAAACCTAAAACCACAAAGATATCCAATATTGCTATTTTTTGATACTCAATATAAAATAGGTACATTAACTACATGAGAAAAAATTTAAAAGCACATTGAAATCATTGGAAAGAAGAAAAATACACCCTGAATCAACACTTCATCTTAACCTATGAATTTTGATACTACTTTTAGAAAGCTTAGGATTAACTCTATCTACATTGAAAAAAATAAAACTCAAAGAGCTCTGGACTAATAATGCCAGGAAATTGAGGAGAAAATGAAAGCATATCAAAATCAGAAAGATTCCTTAAAAACCTTTTAAGAAGTGGTTAAAATTCTAGATCCTTTCTCCAATGCCACACAAATATATAAATGTTCCTTTTCTTCCTAGTGAAACAGTTAGATTTATTCCCATAGAAGATAGAAAAACAGAGGGTCTATGGATTAGAAATTCCAAGCATTGTTGGAAACGTGAATGCTGACTCAGCCATTGCCATGACAGTCAAGAAGACAGTATGTTAAAAAGGTGTGACTGAAGAGAGTTTTAAGGAGGTACTACTTACAAAGCTGTGGGTTAAAAAAATGCTGAAGCATCTATAGATTTGTAACAGGGTAGATAAAGTTAGTTTTCAGCTTCCTCCAGATATGATAAACCAACTTTTTTAGGCTTTCTAATCAATTTCCATTTGGCTGTCTAATTTCTAGCTTCTAAAATGTTGTTGCTTGATCTTCCTTTCTATGCATCTTGTTCTTGTCTTGTACCTCTTTCCTTACAGCACAAAGAAAGCTGCTATCACATCTAGGCCCAAAAAGGAAAGAGAAGGAAGTATTTAGCTGTGTGGAGAAAGAACTGGAGGAGGTGACTTCTGGACAAGAACTGAAGAAGTAGAAGGAGAAGACAGTTGTGGCCAATCTGTGGGTAGGCTGGAAGGAAACTGGGAAATACCTTGATTTCTCTCTCCTAATGGTACTTCCAATGGCCAAAGCCAACCGGAAAACAGAGGGCAAGGGAGCCTAATTGATGCGATCAATCTTAGTCAGTTTGAGCTGCCATAACAAAATACCACAGACTGGGTGGCTTAAACAAGACATTTATTTCTCACAGTTCTGGAGGCTGGGAAGTTCAAGATCAAAGTGCCAAAAGATTTGATTCTTGGTGAGGGCCCTCTTCCTGGATTGCACAGAATCGCTTTCTTGCTTCTCTGTCCTCACATTACAGAAAGAGAGAGAAAAGAGACAGAGAGAGAGACTGAGAGAATGCTCTGGTCTTGCTTCCTGCTCTTTTGAGGACACTAATCCCATCATGGGGCCTCATCTTCATGATTTCATATAAATATAATTATCTCCCCAAAACCCTACCTCCACATATCATCACATTGGTAGTTAGGGCTTCAAAATAAAAATTTTGGAGGGACACATTGAGTCCATAACGCAGTACATACAGATCAGTTTCCCAGAGCACAGGGCAAAGTGAAAAACAGTAAAAGTGTATCAAAGGAGCACATGAAATCAAGTACAAACACCATAATAAAATGATGAGCTTGGTGAATATATATGAAGACTGAAAGCTGAAATACTGGCACATAAGCCCTCTTCTCACAATAGACCCTTTTTTATGCTGGCAAAATCTGTAGACACCTGCTCTGTGGACCCTGTCTAGCCTAAAAGTAGAAAATTAAAGATACTGGCAAATGGGGTTTCCCCAGCAAACCACCAGCTACCATAATGAAAGTCAAATTCAAATCTTTATCCACATACTTGATATTTATAATTAGCTTTCATCCCCCAATTTTAAATGTAAGAATTACCAGAGCCAAATTTGTTAGCTGAGCAAAACCCCTAACATGAAAGACTAGGAAAAATACAACAAGAAACAAAAGAGAAGAGAATATAACACAAAAAGAACATGTATAATATTTAATAGTTAAACATTAACTATTAAATAAAATATTTTAAAAGATTATTAGTATCCTTATAAAGATTAGCAAAGCCATTTCATTCATGAAATCATAATAGGATTCATTGAACAGAAAGAGTTCTTGAAAATTAAGAACATGATAGCAGAGATAAAGAAATTCAAAGAAAATTTTGAATGACAAAGGAAATCTCGTGAATAATAGAAAAGAAATAGGTAAGTATACAAAATAAATGAAACCAAAAAAATACTAAAGAACACTCATCTCAATGGTCTAACATCAAAGTAATGAAAATTCCACAAATAGACGAAAATATATATATATGTATTTTATATATACACACAAATAAATGTATATAAACACCAAATATATACACACAAAATATATGTAAACACTATGTATATACATATATAAACATACTATATATAAATATATATAATATAAAATGTATATATTTATATATAAATACAAATAGAGAAAATGTAAAATGCAGAAAAGAAGCTTTAAGTATAATTCAATAAAATTTTCCAGAAATAAAGAACAATAAATTACATCATTTTTGGAT
Source organism: Macaca fascicularis (assembly GCF_037993035.2). NCBI lineage: Eukaryota > Metazoa > Chordata > Mammalia > Primates > Cercopithecidae > Macaca > Macaca fascicularis. Next base: position 95,123,189 of record NC_088379.1, on the reverse strand, counting down.
TTAAGAACATTAGAGGCAAAGAGAAAATATCTATAAGCTTCCAAAGTGTAATAAATAAATATATATATGTATACATATATTTTTCTTTAAAAAATTTAGGACATATATAAACACACACTATATATATAAATACATATGTAATTATACAATATTATATATTTCATAATATATAAATATTATAAATAATATTTATATAATATATACATATTATAAATACTATTACATATAATATATAAATATTATAAATATTGAATGGCTATTACAAAAAAAAGAAAGAAAAAGCAAGTGTTGGTGAGAATGTGGAGAAATTGGAAGCTTCATGTCATATATTGTTGGTGGGAATGTAAAGTGCTGCAGACACTGTTGAGAACAGTTGGTGGTTCTTCTTAAAGTTAAAGGTAGCATTGCCATATGATTTTACAATCCTACTCATAGGTATAAACCCGATAGAACTGAAAGCAACATTTCAAAGAGATACTTGTACAAAACTGTTTATGGCAGCATTATTTACAACAGCTAAAAGGTGGAAAACACCCAAGTGTCCATCAACAGATGAATGAACAAAAATGTCACATAGACATGCAATGGAATATTCCTCAGCCATAAAAAGGAATTAATTTCCAATACATGCTATAGCATGGATGAATCTTGAAAACACTATGTCATGTGAAATAAACCAGACAAAAGGAACAATATTGAATGATTCTATTTACATGTGACACTTAGAATAGGCAAATTCATAGAGACCGGAAGTAGAACAGAGGTTACCAGGGCTAAGGAAAGAAGGAAATGGGGAGTTACTGTTTAATCGGTAACAGAGTTTCTGTTTGAGATTATGAAAAAGTTCTGAAAATGGATAGTTGTGATAGAATACACTTAAGGCCACTAAATTATATACTTAAAATAGTTACAATGATAAATTTTATGAATATACTTAATACACTTAATGCTACTAAATTGTACACTGAAAAATGGCTACCAGGATAAATTTTATGCAACATATTTAAACAATAATAAATAGGAAAGAGGCAAACATAGAAAAGATTCTTCAATTTTAAGAAACAAATAAAACTGATCTAGAAGTATTGATAAGGAGCAATGTGCCAGGTATATTGTTAAGAAAAAGAAATCAAGGTACACAATAATGTGTAGAGATTATTATATCACCTTTAATTAAAAAATATATGGGGGATTCCTACACACATTTGTGCACACACATGCACACAGATATATCAGAGAGAGAGATCTTTGGAAAAACATCCAAAATACTGACAACTAGTTTCCTATGAAGTGAGCGATAGGGGTGAGAGAGTGATTTATAATAGACTCTGGATTTACTTAACACACATATATCACATGTTTGAAAAGAAAACAGATTTGAAATTAGAGAGTTTTGTCAATAGCCATCTATTCATTAGACACGTAAATAGAAAATTACAGTATAATATAATAAATACTGTAGCATATTAACAGTGTAGAGGGAACACACTGTAAGTGGAACTCAATTTGCAGGGGAAATGATAAATGGTTTCATTGAGGGAGTACAATCTGAACACAGATCTGAGGGGCAATCTAGATACTTCACTATGCAAGGACAAGAATACCAGGCAAGGGATAAAAAATGGCATTTTCAGGAGTGATGAGAACTTCAGGGTGTCTGGTGTGTGGATATTCCCATGTACAAGAGCATAAGGGAACATTAAATCTGTATTAATCCATTCTCATATTGCTATAAAGAACTACCTGAGACTGGGCAGTTTATGAAGAAGGAGGTTTAATTGACTCACAGTTCTGCATGGCTGGGGAGGTCTCAGGAAACATAATCATGACGGAAGGTAATGGAGAAGCAAAGCATATCTTCCCAAGGCAAAGCAGAAGAGAGAGAGAGCTAAGGGGGAAGTGTCCCACACTTTTAAACCATCAAATTTTAGGAGAACTCACTATTACAAGAACAGCAAGAAGGAAATCTGTCCTGATGATCCAGCCACCTCCCACCAGGCCCCTCCTCCAATTCAACATGATATTGAGGCAGGGACAGAAATCCAAACCACATTATCCTGCCCCTGACCCTTCCCAAATCTCCTGTCCTTCTCACACTGCAAATTACAATTATTCCTTCTCAACAGCCCCAGTCTTAAATCATTTCAGCATCATCTTAAAAGTCTATAATCCAAAAGTTTTATCTGAGGCAAAGTAAGTCCCTTATGCCTATAAGCCTGTAAAATCAATAACTAGTTACTTCCAAGATGCAGTGGTTGTGCAGACATTGGGTAAATAGTCCCAATCCAAATGGGAGAAATTGGCCAAAACAAAGGGGTTACAGGCCCATGCAAGTCTGAAACCCATCAGGGCAGTCATTAAATCTTAAAGCTTCAAAATAATCTCCTTTGACTCTATGTCTTACATACAGGGCATGATGATGCAAGAGGTGGACTTCCAAGGCCTTAGGCAGATCCGCCCCTGTGGCTCTGCAGGATACAGCTCCAGCCAGTTGCTTTCATGGGCTGACACTGCATGCCTGTGGCTTGTCCAGGCTCACAGTGCAAGCTGTTGGTGGATCTACCACCATTCTGGGGTCTGGAGGACAATGATCCTCTTCTCACAGCTCTGCTAGGCAGTGCCCCAGTGGGGACGCTGTGTGGGGTCTCTGACCCCATATTTTCCCTCTACACTGCCCTAGTAGAGGTTCTCCATGAGGGCTCCACCCCTGCAGCTGACTTCTGCCTGGACATCCAGGTATTTCCATACATCCTCTGAAATCTAGGCTGAGGTTTCCAAACCTCAACTCTTGCCTCTATGTACCCACAGGCCCAACACCACATGGAAGCTGCCAAGGTTTGGGGCTTGCACCTTCTGAAGCCATGGACTAAGCTATACCATTAGCCATGGCTGGAGTGGCTAGAACACTGGGTGCCATGTTCCAAGGCTGCACAGAGCAGCTGGGTCCTGGGCCTGGCCCATGAAACCATTTTTTTTCTCCTAGGCCTTCAGGCCTATGATGAGAGGGGCTTCTGTGAAGGTCTCTGAAATGCCCTAGAGACATTTTTCTCATTGCATTCATTATTAACATTGGGCTCCTCTTTACTTATGCAGATTTCTGCAGCTGTCTTGAATTTCTTCCCAGAAAATGGGTTTTTCTTCTCTACTGTATCATCAGGCTGAAAATTTTCCAAACTTTTATGCTGTTTACCTGTTAAATATAAGTTCCAATTTTAGACCATCTCTTTGTCCACATGTATAACAGTACACTTTTAGAAATAGTCAGGCCACACATTGAATGCTTTGCTGCCTAGAAATTTCTTGTGCCTGATACCCTAAATTATCTCTCTCAAGTTCAAAGTTCCACAGATCACTAGAGCAGGGGCACAATGCTGCCAGTCTCTTTGCTAAACCATAGCAAGAATGACCTTTGCTTCAGATTCCAATAAATACCTCATCTCCATCTGAGACCACCTCAACCTAGACATCATTCTCCATATCACTATCAGCATTTTGGTGAAAAACAATCAACAAGTCTCTAGGAATTTCCAAACGTTCCTCGCCTTCCTGTCTTCTTCTGAGCCTGCCAAAGTATTCTAACCTCTGCCCATTACCCAGTTCCAAAGTTGCTTCCACATACTTGGGTATCTTTATAGCAATAATCTGCTCCTTGTTCCAATTTTCTGTATTAGTTTGTTCTCACATTGCTATAAAGAACTACCTGAGACTGGGTAGGTTATGAAGAAAGAGGTTTAATTGACTCATAGTTCCACATGGCTGGTGAGGCCTCAGGAAACTTACAATCATGGCAGAAGGCGAAGGGGAAACAAGGTGTATCTTCCCATGGTGGATCAGAAGAGAGAGAGAGTTATGGTGGAAGTGTCACACACTTTTAAACCATCAGATCTCATGAGAACTCACTGTTAGAAGAACAGCACGGGGAAAATCTGTCCCTATGATCCAATCACTTCTAATAGGGTCCCTCCTACAATTTGATGTGAGATTTGGGTGGGGATAAAAATCCAAATCATATCAAAGTCCTTTAGTTCTTTTAAATTCAACATATCCAAATTGAAATTTATAATTTATTCATAAAAATCTGCTGTTTCAGCTTAACAAATAATTTGGGTTTAGGCATTAAAGTTCTAAGCATACCCATCTTTGGGTTTTAATTTTTATCATTTTGTTTTCTTTGCCAATACCAACTCCTTTCCTAAATAATGTATATTTTTTTCTTCCCTGAGGCCTTGAACTTCTATTTGCAAAGGTATGGCAATTCAGAAGGGGAATGATGTGTGAAGATCATGATTCTGTCTTCATGATGCCAAGCAGACTGAGGAAGAGGACTATTGTGGGGGAGTGGCAACTTACTCAAAAATATCCCCCTGAAAGTATAAGGCTCCAGTCATTTGTAAGTGCTTATTAAAAGCCATCAGTGTGCTTGCCTAGGCTGATACAGTGCTGAGAATTTCCTGGATTTTATCTCCTGCCTCACTGATAAGGCAGCAAAATTATATTATTCAAATAATGAAATCAATATACTTACGTGAGGCCCCAGTCAGTAACTGAAGGAATTAACAAAGAGACATAGAAAAATATTATTGGTGGAAGGTTATTTAGTGTCAGCAGAAGCACTTATCATACCTGATGTGAACCGGTTAACTTCCACAGTTCTCAGCCTCCCTTTCACTCTGTCTCCTTCTCTTCTTTTCCCACGGAGCAAACAGCATATGATAACACTGGCACATGATAGAAATTGGCAAAAACATTTATGAGAAAGACCTAGTTGTTTCCAGAAATGCCTTATGGGTAATAACAATAAAGACAATATTAATAATAGATAATATTTGAGACTTAACACTGTTCTGAGTGCTTACTATGCATTTTTTAAATGCTACAAACCTTTTAGGTAGACACCATTATTACATTTATTTTTAGAGAGGAAAAAACTGAGCCACAGAGAGGTTAAATCAATTGTTCTAAGTCATACAGCTAATGAATGGCAGAGCTGGGATTTGAACTGAAACAAACTGGGTCCAGGGCCTGAAATCTTAAAAATGACACATTGAAACTCTTGGCTAACATCTTTCTTTCCGAGCCATCAAGTGGAACATGGGTGTAACTTTACAACAGAGCACATTAATTGGTAAATAAATTGTAGTCATGAGATCACACATGAATCTATCACAATGGCTACTATATTTATTTCCTGGCTTGACAATGCAGACGCTAGCTCTCAGCATTCTTTCATAGCTTTATAAGTTAATTGCCTCATATATATGTAATGCCTGAAGTCAAAGCTTATTTTCTTACAATAACCTTGAATATGCTATATTTTTGTCAGAACTGAAATATATTAGGTATCTTTTAGAGGTTAAAAAACTAGGAAATAAAATTTGGACACCAATTCACATACTTTTGCATATAAGACACTATCTTTTGCATATAAGACAGTATCAGTTATATTATTTCTTACTCAATCATAATACCAGAAAATCACAGAAACCAAAATTTGAAGACTTTTAGATTTCCTTTCTTTTATGCTTTTTGCAATTACTGTCCTTATTCTTGGTTAATGTTCTAAAGGCTGTGATAATATCCTTTATAATTTTATGTTTACAAAAATCTTAGAAACAGTTACACATATTTATGAATAATACACCTTATTTTTTCACTTTTTTGTCAATATTTTCTTTTCTCTAAAAGACTTTTATGTTAGCTTATTAGACACCAAGTTCATATAGTGTTTCAAAAATGCCACGTCCTGACATTTTATAAAAGGCACATTTACTCCTGTACCTGTGTTTAGCAAAATACCTCTTAGTACAGTTCATAATTCTCATCAGTGCAGACTGGGAAAGAGATCCTGTCACCAAAAGGTATTCATTACATTTCAAGAAGGCAATATTAAGTCAAAGGAAGCAGCCCAGTTTTAAGACACTTTATACAAAGGAGAATGTCCTTGGAGATGGATGGCTGAGATCTGTAAAATGTATGTTATAATTAAAATTGTAACCATGGGTTCATGATTTTCTACAGATACCACAAGCTGCATTAATTGACTAGGTGGAATTTCAAATTAGCAAAGTACTATAATCAAAATGAGGTGGGTTATATTAAATGAGCTTTCCAGTGAGGGTCACCAGGTCAGATAAACCAGATTCTGTCTGCTGCTGCTGTGTATTCAAGGATTAGAAACAGAATTATGATGTAACAATTTAAATGAAAATACTGTTTTTAGTGATTTACTAGTGCAGATTCCTAAAGGCATTAAGGGCAGGATGAACATAGCTAAGTGGGTAAATATGCTGACTTTAAACCTTCCTTAGAAAAAGAAAAACAGTGGAGAATTTTGTTTTTATATATATGCATATACCCCAACCCATTGTCCCATTGGGGATATTGAATGATTGGAAAATGTCAGTGGTCATGAAGATGAATGCCCTTCCTTTTGTTGTCTTATTTGCTTTGTAATTCCTCCCTGTTAGTAGGAGGAGAGTATGTTGGAGGAAAGCCAAAATGTTCAGAGCTATTCACAACACTTAATGACTTTATAGCTTCGGGTTTCAAGTAAATATTGTCAAGAGTCCTCTGTTGGACTTATAATAGAAATGCTGACTCTAAGTAAGTGACAAAAGCTTGCCTAGTTGCCCTAAGTGTATGGAAAACACAAAGGTGAAGGAGACGGAGAGTAAGAAAATGTGCTATTTCAAGACTAAATAGGTACATTTCTAGTAGTCCAGTGGAAAAGAAAAGGGTTAGGATTGAATGCTTGTCTACCTTTCTTCATATGGCTAGTTTCCTCCTCTCCTTAAACAATTTTGATGCCTTTTAAATATTAGATCCTCCTCTTTATCTGAGCACTTATTGCAATTGTTTTATGTTTTTGATCTCTCTCACTCATCAGAATGTAAATTACATGAAGGCACAGACAAACTTGACTTGCTCACCTTGGAACTGAACACAAACAGTAGGTGCTTGTGTCAGAAAGCTCTGTCCAGCTTTATGCTCTTTCAGCCTCGCCTTCATTCCAGCCACAGGATTCCATCAGTTTACCCCATCTGTAACTTGTGAGTACCTCACATCAGCCAGTACCACACACTTTCCTGATCCAGCACTTCTGTATACCAACGTGCAGCTGACCCCCATCTTGAGGGAAATTCTGTGATGAATGCTGTGGGGAGGAACTGTATTAAATACTCTTTTCAATTCTACCTCTTATTTCAGCCACTGTTGTGAGTGGCGAGTTTCATTCAAGAGACCAAAATCATGCTGGTTTAATTTGCCAGTACTTGCATTGGCCAATGCTATGTATGTCTCAATCTCTGCCCTGGGGTCTTTCTAATGCTGTAGAATAGGTTTCCCAGGTGAACCTACTCAAGCATGCCCAACCAAGATGTGTGAGGTATTGAACACCTGTGGGTCTACCCTGGGCCAATGAAGGCAGAATTCTATAGATAAATGTTTTCCCCTTAATATTTGGAATGCACAGTCTAGAGAAACATTCATAAGGTCCCCCCAAACAATCCCAGAAGGATTAAGCATTGGTAACTAACAATGGTGGTCACCTCAATAATGCAGTCTTGTTTAACTATACTAATTTCTCATTTCTGTTCTCTAGCTCACTTAAAAATGAGTTACTGAATGCAGACTTTTTTTTTTTTTTTTTTTTTTTTTTTTTTTTTTTTTTTTTGAGATGGAGTCTCGCTCTGTCGCCCAGGCTGGGGTGCAGTGGAAGGATCTCAGCTCACTGCAATCTCCGCCTCCCGGGTTTACGCCATTCTCCTGCCTCAGTCTCCCGAGTAGCTGGGACTAATGGCGCCCGCCACCTCGTCCGCCTAATTTTTTGTATTTTTTAGTAGAGACAGGGTTTCACCATGTTAGCCAGGATGGTCTCGATCTCCTGACTTCGTGATCCGCCCGTCTCGGCCTCCCAAAGTGCTGGGATTACAGGCTTGAGCCACCGCGCCCGGCCTGAATGCAGACTTTCATATAAAACTCTGATTTGAAATCAGCCCAGGTTGGAAAAGAGTTCAATAACGGTTCGTTGAATAAGCAAGTAAACAAACAAGTGAATGCTGATTATTCTCCAAAGTCCCTTATCAGTCCCTCCTCCTTCATTACGCTTCCTCTGCTCAACCTTAAATATTGGTATTCTCCAGACTTCTTTTATTCTCTTTTCTTCATAGGCAAATAAAACTACCCTGAACATTCCTATGCACATCAAAGCTGTAACTATTCTTTATTCTAACTTTTATCTCTTACCCAAAGCCCTCTCCCAGACTTTGTAACTACACATGTGTACATATGCATGTAAACACATACGGTTGATACCTGAACAGCATGAGGCTTAGGGGTGCTGAACTCCTGTACCAGCTGAAAATCTGTAGATGACTTTTGACTCTCCCCAAAATTTACCTATCACAACCTATTTTTAACCAAAAGCCTTAACAATCACATAAACAATTAACATATATTTTATATATTCTATTTATTATATACTGTATTTTTACAATAAAGTAAGCTGGAGAAAAAATGTTATTTAAAAATCACGAGAAAGAGAGAATATATGTACTATTTATTAAGTGGAAGTGGATCACCATAAAGATCTTCATCCTTGCGGCTTTCACATTGAATAGGCTAACATGGAAGAGGAAGAGAAATTGGTCTTGCTGTCTCGGGATGGCAGAGGCAGAAAAAACTCCTCATCTAAGTGAACCCACACAGTTCATACTTGTGTTGTTTAAGGATTATCTGTAGGGAATATATTTACACTTATAATTCTCACTATTTTTCCACTTGAATGCCATATAAAACTTCAAACTCAATATATATAAAGAAGAAATTATTATGTTCCTCTTGAAATCTACCACTCTTTCCGGTTTTTCTATATTGAGGAATGGTTTCACCATCCTTCAAACCCATAAGCCCAAAATCTGAATTTCTCTTAATTCTAATCCATCATTATCCATGTCCAATTAGTTACAAAGTCCTACACATTCTCTCTCTTAAATACAATGTAAATTTCCTCAATTACCACATTCACTACTACTTCATTAAATTAGACTGCTCATACTACTGTGATAAAATCATAAGTAGCTTCTTCAATTTCAATTTCACCACTATGTCTGGATAATGTAGTGATCGTCCTAAAATTCTTGCAATGTCCTTGTTTTAACTTTTTAATGTTATCCTGTGACCTCTAGCTTAAAGCTCAAATTCTTAACAAAGTTTGCAAAATCCTTTATCATATGGCTCCTACCTACTTCTCTCACTCTTTATCTCACTGCCCCACATGTACTTTTTTTGTATCAATCACACAAAACTCCGAAATAAACAATGCCCTACTTCTGTATGTTTATACAGGTGTGTTTCTTTCTGTAACAATCCTCTATCATCCACCCAACTTAAGATATTTCATTATTTAAGAAGTAACTCAAAGCTGACTTCCTCTTGAAAGCTTTCTCCAATTTCCCTCCCATATTCCTAACCCCAAGGCTAGATTGGATATTACTCACCACACTCTCTCTTTAGTTCTTTACCATTCACTGTCTTATTTTCTTACAATATTAACATTATTGCATAGTATATAAACTACTGGTTTTCTTCATTTTTTTTTCTTAGACAGTAAGTACCTTTAAGTTAGAGACTTACTGTCTTTATATTTTTGCAATACATCAGAGTGTCTGAATATAATACCTCCCCAGTAAATGTCTTCTGCAGAACATGATCCCTGATGTTAGGAATTACCCCACTGTGTAACATTTTCAAAAGTATACTTTAAAGAAGGCATTAGTTTCTGCCATTTTTGGGAAAAGAAAAACGAAGTTTAGAGAACACAAGGCTTACTCAAATACACAGGAGAGAAATAGCAAAACCATTTTGCAAATCTTTGTTTATACGAATATATGGTTCTTATTCTACTCTATGTCGTATCATCTCCTCAGGTCCCATATAAATTGGACATGGAGAAAAGATTATTATGAGAGAGAACTTGGGATAAAAGATAAATCTAAGTAAGGACACTATAAATCTCTTTGTTTCTATTCTTATCGTTGTCATTACTTTCTTGTTGGTTTATATTATTTTGAGGAAGGAGGAGATTTCTGTCTCTTTTATTTAACAAACCATATTAAAAAGAAAATCTTACATGCAAAACCCCCAAAATTCATCAATCTACATTGCCTACATTATTTGTTTTAACCTTTGATCAATAAGCATAAACATGGTTTTACTTCAAAGATAACTATTTCTCTTTAATATTCACTAATCTTTATAATTTGACAAATCTGAAAAAATGGGCTCCACAATTTTGTTAAACATCAAAGAAAACTAAGATCTCACTCAAATAAAAACAAAGATGCATTTTGTCATGTTAGAAATGGTCTTCTTTGCTTGTCAAGCTGGTCAATGTAAGTATAAAGAATAGTTTCTTTCATTATTATTTATTTTACAGTAAGAGTTTTCCTCTGGGCCAAAAGTAGTATTTGTTTTTGATACTCTGTTTTTGATTTTCTTGCTTTCTAAATATATACATTTGTAAAACCCTTTGCCAGTCAATGGGAACAGTGGAGGCATTCACAGAAGGGAAATGAAGAGGATAATGTGACAGTAAATTTCCTACTCTATGGATTTGCTTGGAACTGTATTTTGGAAAAAGAAAGTCTTAACCCAACACAAATGTTAAACACTAGATGAGGAAACACATTCGGGAATGTTTAAGAATGAAGTGTACTGATGAAGCAAATTACTTTGAAAGCATCAAAATACTATTTGATGATCTGTTAGAAGTATGAACAGAAGATGGTTAAATATTTAATAAACAATTATAGCAAAATGTTAATTGTAGAATCTAGGGGATGAGCTCATGGTTATTGAACATGTAATTCTTTCAACTTTTCTATATTTTGATAAAATTTATAGTAATATGTTTAAAAATCAATCATAATAAAATATTTAAAAATATAATTGATCCTATGCAGAATTTCTGGACTTGAGCCAGTTGGCCGACCCAGAAGTCATTAACTGAAGAAAATCCCAGGTTTCCTTAAGGAAGCACGATGAAAAACCGTGACAAGTATATTCTCTAGTAACTTCCCCAGTCTTTTCCTAAAGGAACCTACAGCCATTTATTTGGTTAATCAAACATTGGGAAAAAGAGAATACCTCCAAATCTTTTGAGAATGTCAGTATACAGCATTTACAGTAGCATTGATAATTGAGGAAAAGTGTCACCTTTGCCCCATAAAAGAATACAAATAGATGTTTCTGCATAATAAATGTTGTCCTAGGGCTGGCTCCACTCATAGTTATGATTACACAAAAGTTATTTTCCAGTTCCTAAATGTATAATTGTGCTAGTTATAGTTGGTAGTCAGTAGAACCAGTTCCTTGAACTGTGCTGTAAGAGAAATAATAGAGGGGAAGATTAAATGGAAGCCTCTGAAATTGCTTCTGGCCAAGAGAGTAAATATAGTAGTAAAATAGTAAATACAGTAAAAATAATAACATGCTGTAAAAGTATCTATGAGATTAGTGAAATATTTATGATATAAAATATGCAGAGGTATTAGCCCTCATCATATCCCTGCAAAAATTAAATAAATCCAGAAACTCAACCAGTAGAAGCCCAAATTGCAGCTTCTATGTCAGATACACTCTTTATGCCAGAACAAATTAACACAGCCTCCAGCACATTTTATGTGGCCACTCATTTGATGAATGCACTATTTTCCATTCTTATCAATAAGGAAGACAAAAAACAGTTCATATTCACATAGAAAGGACAATAGTATGCAGTATGGTCTTTCTCCAAGACTATGGAAATTCTCTTAGTCTCTTTCAAAGTATAATCCAAAGTGATTTGAGCCATACAAACATTCCACAGAACATCACACTGGTTAACTATATGGATGACATTGTGTTAACTGGATTGAAATATAAATTGGAGCTTTAGGCAAGACAAATGTGCTGTGGAGGATAGGAAATGCACCCTCTTCAAGTGCTTGCTTCATCAGTGAAGTTTTAGGCACCCAGTAGTCTATGGCATGCTGTGCTATCCCTGCAATTTAAAAGAGGAATTATTATATCTCACATCTTCTAGCACAAACAGAGACACATAATTTCTGGTATGCATTTGTAGGTTCTGAAAGCAGCATATTTATTCTACATTTGGAGAGAATATTCTTTTCTTCTTTCAGCTGAAGGAGAAAAAGGCTGTCAGCTTCAATGTGTGCCCAGGGAATGAAACATTCCTCAGTAAGCTTCAGGTTATGATTCAGGTAGCTCTGACTCTTGGAATATATGCCTGTATGGTACTAAAGATAACTAGAATAAGAAAAGAATACATGTGGGAATAATCGTAAATCCCAATAGAAGAATTGTAACATGAATTCTGAGGACTCTAGAGAAGTGCTATGTTACCTGCCTATGCTGATTTCACCAGGAAATTGACTCTGACAGAGAATTCCATGCAGGAAGTATACTGGAGCAATCCTGCCACAGGATCAAGGTGATACACAAGACATGTATCTGCCCATCATGACAAAATTCAACACTTTCTGATTTAAGATATCTTAATCCAGAATCCCAACAACTGATCATGCAAAATGTTAGCATGCAATCAAGTTATTAAGCAGCAGAAAAATGTGATCTGTCAAAAGAAGAAAGTCAAAAAAGTAGGCCCACAAATAACACAAATGTTGGAAATAACAGAAAAAGACGTTAAAATAACTCTTTTAAGTACATTAACAATTTAAGGGAAAAAATTGACAGGATGAATGAAAGGATGGGAGATTACAACAGAGTAATACAAATTAAAAAGAAAACAAATGAAAATTATAGAACTGAAAAGTACAGTAACTGACATGAAAAATTCTTTGGATGGGCTTAATAACATACAGGACATAATTGAACAGAATTGGAAAACTATGATCTATGGTTCAAATCTGGCCTGTGGTCTGTTTTTGTATAGCCCACAATCTAAGAATAATTTTACATTTTTAAAATTTGTTCTAAAAATATGCAATAAAAACTATATGTGGCCCAAAAAGCCTAAATTATTTCTTATCTGGCCCAGTTTAGAAAAATTCTACGGAACTCTATGAACTTAAAGAAAAGTCAGTAGAAGCTTAGAGAGAACTAGTTACAACTTAGAAAAGAACAGGAAAAAATAATCATCTGAGACCTGTGAAACTTTGATCAAAGAATGAAGAGACATTTTCTAAAACTGAAGAAAAACATCAAGTCAAAGATTCAACTTTAGTGAACCCCAAGAAAGATAAATCCTACACACACACATGCATGCACACATATACACACTCCACACAAGGACATCATAGTCAATCTGCTGAAAACCAGAGATAAAGAGAAAATCTTTTGAAAATCCATAGAAAAAGGTACACATTCATTTCAAGGAAACAACAGTGAGATATTTGGATAAATTCATTATAAACATTAAGGATAAAAGACAATCAAATTTTGTCTTTAAGGAGCTCAAAGTAAGGAGGAAACAGTCACCTAGATTTGTTTATCTGGTGAAAATATATTAAAAACAATGAGTGGGAGAAAAGGTGAGACAACAAAGTTAGAAAAGTTGGAAAATTAACAAAATCTATAGAAATATAGTAAGAATAGTGGGAGGTCATGCATTTGAGAATAGTGGGAGGTCACCCATTTCCCCACAGCTCTGTGTTGTAGAATAGCTATACCAGTGGACTTTGCAAGCAAAAGGCAGTTCTCATTTTCCTGAGCTTTCTGGGATGCAAGAAGCATCCTAGGTGTATTCAGCAGCTGGTGAACATCAGCATATCCCACGTCCTACAATTTCTTAACACAAATGGACTGTACCAAACTTGTGGTGGAAACCAGAAAGCTGCCTCTATTTTCCCACCTCCAACCGTGGCTACAAATGGAGAATCCAGGAGGGGCATCTAGTGAAGACTGCAGTCCAGCATTTCTATACAGTTCTGTGTTGCAGAAGAATTTCTCTGGTAGGCTCAGCAGCTGAGCAGCAGCTCCCATCTTCTCTACCTTCTTGGAGTGGAAGAGCTATTCCAGGTAGATTCAGCAGCTGGTGAACATTGGCATATTCTTTCCATAACCTGGGTTTAGGCTCCAGAAGATCTATCATGGGTGATGGCAGCAGCCAGGCAGTGGCACGGGTTCCTCTCTCTTCCTGCTGCCCCACCCCCCACCCACCACAACTGGCACATGCAGCTCCTGCTCCATAGGAAGGATAGGAGTGGAGCAGCCAGTGAAGAGTGAGTACCCACTCCTCACACCTACATCTCCTGTGCAATAATGCAGAGATCTGCCTATAGGAGGTGCAGAGAAAGCCTCAAAAACTGGCAACACTCTGCCTCTACTAAGAGGCCGACTTTATTTGGATCACACTGTGGAACATTTTAAGCCTCAGGGCATTGTTGAAAACAATAGAGCAATTGGCTTTAAATTAGTGAAGACTGGCAACAGCTAGTAATAACAATAAAGCCAGACCAGCCAGAAGCTTACTGAGAGATGAGGGAAGAGACAATCAAAGATAGCCAAGCTAAAACCAGTCATCCCTGATGGTCAGGTCCACTGTGTACATGCACAAGACACATCATTTGATAAAAAACCAGAGAAAACTTCTGAGCTACAAATTATTTGTTGAACACAAAGCAAACTCATAAACTCCCTGAACAATATAAGCAGTCTTCAAGCAACATACAGACTCAACAGTAAAAGGAAAAAATCTTGGTTCAGGGAGCATAAGCACAATCTTGAACAAATCTGTCCAAAAAACAATACTGGCAGAAGGGCTAACCCTAGGAAGCCGGTTTTAAAAACAAAATGAGGGAAAAAATGTGAACGGGAATGTAAATGAAAAATACAGTTCTAAGCCCCTCAACCAACTGAATGGACCCCTCTGTCATGTGCATCCATGTGAAGAGACCACCAAACAGGCTTTGTGTGAGCAATAAAGCTTTTTAATCACCTAGGTGCAGGCAGGCTGAGTCCGAAAAGAGAGTCAGGAAGGGAGATAAGGGTGGGGCCGTTTTATAGGATTTGGGTAAAGGAAAATTACAGTCAAAGGGGGATTGTTCTCTAGCGGGCAGGAGTAGGAGTCACAAGGTGCTCAGTGGGGGAGCTTTTTGAGCCAGGATGAGCCAGAAAAAGGACTTTCACAAGGTAATGCCATCACTTAAGGCAAGGACCGGCCATTTTCACTTCTTTTGTGGTGGAATGTCATCAGTTAAGGCTTGGCAGGGCATTTTCACTTCTTTTGTGATTCTTTAGTTACTTCAGGCCATCTGGGCGTATTTGTGCAAGTCACAGGGGATGTGATGGCTTGGCTTGGGCTCAGAGGCCTGGCACCCTCCTCACAGCCAAGGGCATTCCAAAGTTAACCTGGGAAACTAGTTAAGGCCATGATGGGAAGGGAGACTCAGACATGCCTCATTATACTCTCCTTCCTTTGGAATTCAGGCACAGTCTACCAGCATTAACATTAAAACCGAAAAATTAAGAATGACAAAACAGACACATTATAGCAATAAGATACCAAATTCCAACTTAACTCTAGTATAGTATCACATGGCAGATAGCAGGCCCTCAAAGAAACAGAAGTATTTTACTCCAAAATATATTTCTTTGATATATTTTTAAATGGCCCTGCAAAGTTGTCTCTTGTGGGGGAATTTTACATTCTGTAGAGACTCTTCTTCTATTACTAGATCTTTTCAGGAAAATCTAGCACCCTTTTATGGTCTAATAAAAAGGCATTTACTATGTATTTTCTCTGAAGCCTGCTACCAGGAGGATTCATCTACATAACAAAAACCCTATCTTCTACAAGACAAGAACCTGCCCTCCTTATCTTAACCACAAGCATTTCTTTCTGCTGACTACAACTCTTTAGGCAAAACTTAACTCTTTCAACCAATTGCCAGTCAGGAAACATTTGAATCCACCTATGACCTGGAATCCCCACTTTGAAATCTCCTGCCTTTTCAGCATGTACACCTTACATTTATTGACTGATGTCTACCTGTATCTTCTGCCCCTGTAAAATGTGTAAAATCAAGCTGCGACCCACACATCCTGAGCACATGTTCTCAGGATCTCCTGAGGCTGTGGCATGGGCATGTCCTTAACCTTGCCAAAGAAACTTCTAAATTGATTAAGCCTGGTTCAGATGCTCTTTGGTTTACACAAATATCAGAGGTTCCATCTGTGGGGAAACATAATTCACTGAATTCACGTAACCAAGTCAATAAATAAACATGTACCAAAGATGAAGGTCTCTGTATCCAGAGTTGCTATATTATCTAAAACATCCAATTTTAGCACATACAAAAATAGGATACACAAAGAAACAGGGAATACAAGCAAGTAATAGAAACCACCTTTAGGAGCACTCAGTTGCTGGACCTAACAGACAAGACTTTACAGAAAGCATTATAAATACGTTTAAAGACTAAAGAAAACCATAATTAAAAAAATTTAAAAAGGATATGATGATAATATCTTGTCAAATAGATAATATAAATCAAAATATAAATTATTTTTTTAAAATAGTCAAGAGCCAAGTTGAAATTTTGGAGTTGAAATGTACAAATAACTGAAATAAAAAATTCACTAGAGGGTTCAACAGTAGATTTTTGCTGGCAGAAAAAAGAATCAGTGAAGATGAAAATAAATCAATGGAGAATGGAGATTATACAAACACAAGAACAGAGAGAATAAAAGAATGAAGAAAAATGAACAGAGCCTCAGAGAAATGTGAAACATCATTAAGTATACCATATTCATAATGGGAGTACTAGTAATGAGGAGAAACAGAAAGGAACAAATATATATTTAAAAATAATAATGGCTGGAAACTTCCAAAAAGTGAAGAAAACCTTACACATCCAAAAAGCCCAGTGAACTCCAATTAGGATAAACATAAAGAGATCTATGTACAAAACATCAGAGTAAAAATATTGAAAGACAAAGAAAATCCTTAAAACATCTACATGTTACAAATCAAACAAAATATTACTTTGTATAATTTTATGTCTTTGAAAGAAACTGAGAGAGGACTTCTCTCTCTCTTTATAATTGATGAGTTAATACAGCATTTAAAAAACTATTAACCTAATAAATGAGCTAAGCGAAGCAGGATACAAGATCAATATACTAAAACCACCTGCATTTCTATGTCCTAGCAATGAACAATCCAAAATGAAATTGACATAATTCCATTTACAATAGCATGAAAACAAACTGTTTCAGAAGAAATTTAATAAAAGAAGAGAAGAACTTGTACAGTGAAAACTACAAAACATCACTGAAAGAAATTAAAGATTTAAATAAATGAAAAGACACCTATGTTTATGATTTGGAAGACTAAATATTGTTAAGATGGCACCGCTCCCCAAACTGATCTATAAATACAACACAATACCTATCAAAATCCCAGCTGGCTACCTACTTTGTTTTGTTTTTTGTTTGTTTTTGCGGATACTGACAAACTGATGTTAAAATGTATAGAGAAATGCAAGGACTCCAAAATAGCTAAAACATAGCAAAAGGGACTTTGCAGATATGATTAAATTGAGAATCTTGAAATGGGGAATTATTCTGGATTATGCAAATGGGCCCAATGTAATCACAAGAGTCTTCATGAGAGAGAATCAGAAAGGTCAAAATCAGAAAAGGATGATAAGGGAAGCAGAAGTCACAGTGACAACATTGCTGGAAGGGAGTTATGAGCCAAGGAACGCAACAGTCTCTGGAAACTGGAAAAGGAAAGGAACAATTATCTCTTGGAGCATTCAGAAGGAACACAGCCTTGCCAATACCTTAATTTTAGCCATGCAAGACCCATTTTTTTGACTTCTGATTTTCAAAATTTTAAGATAATAAATTTTTGTTATTTTAAGTCACAGCATTTTTGATTATTTGTTATAGTAGTAGGAAACTAATACAAACCTAAATGTCCATCAACTGATGAATGAAACAACAAAATGTAATGATAACCATAAAATGAAATATTAGCCAACAATAAACAGAATTAAGTACTGATACATGCTACAGCATGAATGAACCTTGAAAATATTATGTGAAATGAAAGAAGTCACTTACAGTGGTCAACATACTATATGGTTCTATTCATATGAAATGTTCGGAATGCACAAATCAATAGAGACAGAAAGTAGACTAGCTGTTGCCTAGGGCAGGGAGAGGTGACTTCTAATGTGAAATGGTTCCTTTCTGAGATAATGAATATTCCAAAATATAATTGTGATGATAGTTTCACAATTCTGTTAGTCTACTAAAACCACTAAGTTGTATACTTTAAAAGAAGCAAATTATATGTCATGTGAATTGTCTTAATAAACCTGTGAAAACTACTGAAAGCTGGAAACAACAGTGATGAAGATACACTGTGAAGTTTATAACAACAAAAAAAGAAAATATATGACTACAAATTCAGAATGAGGTTAAAGGGAATCAAAGTCATCATGATCTTATATAATTTATCAAAATATATAATATTGGCTGGGCACGGTGGCTCAAGCCTGTAATCCCAGCACTCTGGGAGGCCGAGACGGGCGGATCACGAGGTCAGGAGATCAAGACCATCCTGGTTAATACGGTGAAACCCCGTCTCTACTAAAAAAATACAAAAAACTAGCCGGGCGAGGTGGCGGGCGCCTGTAGTCCCAGCTACTCGGGAGGCTGAGGCAGGAGAATGGCGTAAACCCGGGAGGCGGAGCTTGCAGTGAGCTGAGATCTGGCCACTGCACTCCAACCCAGGCGACAGAGCGAGACTCCATCTCAAAAAAAAAAAAATATATATATATATATATATATAAAATATTAATTTAAGATACATTGTGGTAAAATAAGAATGCATATTGTCATCACTAGAGCAGCAGTGGTTTCCAAAATTTTAGCATGCATCAGAATCACCTAGAGGCTTGTTGAGACACACACACCCACCCCATGAATCAGCAATTCAACTCCTAGTTACACGTGAAAGAGAAATTAAAACATATGTCCTCAAAAAGACTTGTACGTGAATGATTGTAACGTTTATTCATAATATTTCCAAACTTGAAACAGCCTAAATTTCATCAGTTGGAGAAAGGATAAAAACTATGTACTACAGATATTTTGGAATAAAATGGAATACATACTACTCAACAATTTTAAAAAATGAACTACTAATGCACACACAAAATAATATGTTGAGGCTGCGTATGATGGCTCACACCTGTAATCCCAGCACTTTGGGAGGCCGAGGCAGGTGGATCACTGGAGGACAGGAATTTGAAACCAGCCTGGCCAACATGGTGAAACCCCATCTCTAATAAAAATACAAAAAATTAGCCAGGTGTGGTGGTGCACATGCCTGTAATCCCAGCTACTCAGGAGACTAAGGCAGGAGAATCGTTGCTTGAACCCGGTGGGTGGAGGGTGCAGTGAGCTGAGATCATGCCACTGCACTCCAGCCTGAGTAACAGAGTGAGACTCTGCCACAAAATAAAAAAAGAAAAGGTAAGAAAAAAATAGCTGGACACAAATGAGTATATACCATATAATTCTATTTGCATGATGCACAAGAAAGAGTAAAACTAATTTATTGTGATAGAAATAAGAGAAATGGTTGCTTCTTAAGAATGGAAGAATTGTCTGGAAAATAGAATAAAGGAAATTTCAAACAAAATGAAAACATTATATATCATTATTTGAGTGATAGGTACATGGGTATATACATGAGTATATATATATATATTCAAATCTTATAGAACTTTACACTCAAGATCTGTGCATTTTATTATTAACTATGCAGCAAAAAAGATACAGTAATGTACCAACAAAAGTGAACAATCAAATAAATTTATTATCTTCTCCTCATTCTTTCCCGTATTTGTATATGTTATAAATTATTTTAAAGATGAAATATAATGAATGTTTATTTACATTTTTTTTTTTAGTAGAGACAGGGTCTCACTATGTTGCCCAGACTGGTCTTGAACTCCTGAGCTCAAGCACTCCTCCTGCCTCAGCTTCCCAAAATGCTAGGATTACAGGCATGAGCCACTGTGCTCAGCCTAAAGTTTTATTTACAACAGCCTAGAAATGTGGTCTCTAGTCATATATAAGTGGCTATAGCGTTATGCTTCCATAATTTAGAAAAATAAGGTGGAGATGGCCAAATAGAAAGAGTTCTTGTCTGCAGCTCCCAGCAAGACCAACGCAGAAGGCAGGTGATTTCTGCATTTTCAACTGAGGTACCTGGCTCATCTCATTGGGACTGGTTAGACAGTGGGTACAGCCCACATAGGGTGAGCTGAAGCAGGGTGGGGTGTTGCCTCACCCAGGAAGCACAAGGGGTCGGGGAACTCCCTCCCCTAGCCAAGGGAAGCCATGAGGGACTGTGCCATGAGGAACGGTGCTATCTAGCCCAGATACTCTGCTTTTCCCATGGTCTTCACAACCCACAGACCAGGAGACTCCCTTGGGTGCCTATACCACCAGGGCCGGGGGTTTCCATCACAAAACTGGGCGGCTGTTTGGGCAGACACTGAGCTAGCTGCAGGAGTTTTTTTCATAACCCAGTGGTGCCTGGAACACCAGGGAGACAGAACCATTCACTCCTCTAGAAAGAGGGCTGAAGTCAGGCAGCCAAGTGGTCTTTCTCAGTGGATCCACCCCCACGGAGCCCAGCAAGCCAAGATCCACTGGCTTGAAATTCTCACTGTTAGCACAGCACTCTGAAATTGATCTGGGACTCTCTAGCTTGGTGGGTGGAAGGGTGTCCGCCATCACTGAGGCTTGAGTAGGCAGTTTTCCCCTTACAGTGTAAACAAAGCCACTAGAAAGTTAGCAGTTTGGCAAAGCTGCTGCAGCCAGACTGCCTCTCATCTTGCTAGATTCCTCCTCTTTGAACAGGACATCTCTGAAAGAAAGGCACCAGCCCCAGTCAGGGGCTTATAGATCAAACTCCCATCTCCCTGGGACAGAGCACCTGGGGGAAAGGGTGACTGCGGGCCCAGCTTCAGCAGACTTAAATATTCATGCCTCCTGGTTCTGAAGAGAGCAACGGATCTCCCAGTACAGTGCTTGAGCTCTGCTAAGGAACAGAGTGCCTCCTTAAAGGAGCCCCTGACCCCCATGCCTCCTGACAGGGAGACACCTCGCAGCAGGGGTCGACAGACACCTCATACAGGAGAGTTCTGGCTGGCATCTGGCAGGTGCCCTTCTGGGATGAAGCTTCCAGAGGAGGAGCAGGCAGCAATCTTTACTGTCCTGCAGCCTCCACTGGTGATACCCAGGCAAACGGTCTGGAGTGGACCTCCAGCAAATTCCAACAGACCTGCAGAACAGGGGACTGACTGTTAGAAGGAAAACTAACAAACAGAAAGCAATAGCATCGACATCAACAAAGAGGACAACCACGCAAAAACTCCATCTGAAGATCACCAACATCAAAGACCAAAGGGAGATAAATCCACGAAGATGAAGAAAAAACAGCGCAGAAAGGCTGAAAAGTCCAAAACCAGAATGCCTCTTCTCCTCCAAAAGATCACAACTCCTCTTCAGCAAGGGAACAAAACTAGATGGAGAATGAGTTTGATGAATTGACAGGAGGAGGCTTCAGAAGGTGGGTAATAACAAACTCCTCTGAGCTAAAGGAGCATGTTCTAACCCAATGCAAGGAAGCCAAGAACCTTGAAAAAAGGTTAGAGGAATCGCTCACTAGAATAACAAGTTTAGAAAAGAACATAAATGACCTGATGGAGCTGAAAAACACAGCACGAGAACTTCGTGAAGCACACACAAGTATCAATAGCCAAATCAATCAAGTGGAAGAAAGGATATCAGCGATTGACAACCAACTTAATGAAACAAAGCATGAAGACAAGGTTAGAGAAAAAAGAATGAAAGGAATGAGCAAAGCCTCCAAGAAATATGGGACTATGTGAAAAGATCAAACCTACGTTTGATTGGTGTACCTGAAAGTGATGGGGAGAATGGAACCAAGTTGGAAAACACCCTTCAGGATATTATCCAGGAGAGCTTCCCCAACTTAGCAAGACACACCAACAATCAAATTCAGAAAATACAGAGAACACAACAAAGATACTCCTCGAGAAGTGCAACCCCAAGACACACAATTGTCAGATTCGCCGAGGTTGAAATGAAGGAAAAAATGTTAAGTACAGCCAGAGAGAAAGGTCGGGTTACTCACAAAGGGAAGCTCATCACACTAACAGCAGATCTCTCGGCAGAAACCCTACAAGCCAGAAGAGAGTGGGGGCCAATATTCAACATTCTTAAAGAAAAATATTTTCAACCCAGAATTTCATATCCAGACAAACTAAGTTTCATAAGTGAAAGGAGAAATAAAATCCTTTACAGACAAGCATATGTGGGAGTTAAACAATGACAACAGAGGGAGGGGAACATCACACCCCGGGGCCTGTTGGGGGTGGAGGACAAGGAGAGGGATAGCATTAGGAGAAATACCTAATGTAGATGATGGGTTGATGGGTGCAGCAAACCACTATGTCACAGGTATAACTATGTAACAAACCTGGACGTTCTCCACATGTACCCCAGAACTGAAAGTATATTTTTAAAAATTCTGATAGAATTACATGTGAGTTTAGCTATGCTGAAAAATACAAGTCAGAATACAAAGTCAATTGTGTTTCTGTAAATTAGGCATAAACATTTGGAAGTTAAAATTTTAAATAAAATGCCATCTATAATAGCATCAAAAATCATAAAATACTCAGGGATAAATTTAACAGAACATGTGAACTATTTAAATGCTAAAAATCACAAAACAATGATGAAAACAGCAAAGAACACCTAAGGAAATGGACAAAGGTATGTGCTCATAGGTAGGAAAACCCGATAGTGTTAAAAGATCAATTCTCTTCAATGTGATTTATCAATTTAATGCAATCCCAATGAAAATTTCGCCTGATTTTTTTGTAGAAATTGATTAGATGACTATAAAATTTGTAGAGAAAAACAAAGGACTCAGAATAGCCAAAATAATTTTAGAGAAACAAAGTTTTTCAGGACTCTCACCACCTGATTTCAACACATCTTATGAAGTTATAGTAATCAAGAGAATGTGGTATTGACATAAGGGCATATAGATTAACAGAACAGAATAAAGAGTCCATAAGTTAAATCTACATGTCAACTGAATTTTTACAAAGTCCCAAGGTAGTACAACATAGAAGAGTCTCTTCAATAAATGTTACTCCAACAATTGGTCCTCTATATGCAAAAACTTGAACATCAAACTTTACAACATATTATACACAAAATTAACTCAAAATGATCATACAACTAAATATAAAATCTAAAACTATAAAGCTTCTAAGAGAAGACATAGAAAAAATTGCTCACAACCATGAGCAAGGCAAAACTGTCTTAGATGTGATACAAAAACCATGAGCCATAAAAGAAAAAAGATTGCTAAATTGGACTTCATTAAAATTAAGGACTACTGCTCTTTGGAAAGCATTGCCAAAAAAGTGAAAGACAAACTACAGACTGGAAAAAAATATTCACAAAACACATAAAGGACTTGTATCTAAAATATATTTTTAAAACTTTTAAAATTCAATTATAAGAAACAAAAAACACAATTTTTAAATTGGGCAAATGATTTAAATAGACATTTCACCAAGAAAAGATACCAACGGTAGACAAGTACATAACAGGATGCTCAATATCATTAAAAATAAGAGAAGTACAAATTAATACTGCAATGAGATACCACTACACACGTAGTAGAAAATCTATGATTTTTTTAAAGGAATAATGAAAGAAGAAACTGACAATATCAAGGGCTAGTACAAATATGGAGTCACTGAAACTCTCATATTGCTAGTGGTAATGCAAAATGGTACAACCACTATGGAAAAAAAATATATTTTTAAGTGAATCATACATATATATTAGCCAGCAATCCCACTCCTAGATATTTACTTAAGTGAAATGAAAATATATGTCTACAGAAAGCTTATATGTAAACGTTGAGCCGGGCGTGTTGTCTCTCACCTGTAGTCCCAGCTACTCCGAAGGTTGAGGTGGGATGATCATTTGACCCTAGGAGCCTGAAGCTGCAGTGAGCTATGATCTGCCATTGCCTTTCAGCCTGGGCAACAAAGTGAGTCTTAAAGTGTTGTTTGTCTCAAAAAACAAACAACCAACAACAAAAACCACTATACATGAATGTTTATAGTAACTTTATCCATAATTGACAAAGACTAAAAACCACCCAAATGTCTTCAGCTGTTAAATGGATAAACAAATTGTTTGATATTCATAAAATATAATGCTATTTGGTAATAGATTGAACTACTGATACACAACGTGGATATATCGCAGAAGCATTGTGCTAAGTGAAAGAAGCCAGATTTTAAAAATTACATACTGTAACTTACATAACATTCTAGAAGTGGCAAAATTAGACCACACCAATGGTTGCCAGAGGCAAGGGTTAGGAGAAGAGACTGACTACAAAATGGCACTAAGGAGAGTTTGGGGTGCTGAAACGTGCTATATCTTGGTTGTAGTCTTGGTTACAGGGCTGCATGACTTTGAGCTGCATGTCTTTGACCAGGGTCATCAACTCTACACGTATATGGGATAAATTTTACTATCCATAAATCAGACCTCAATAAATCTGACCTAAAAAAAAAAAAAGAAAAAATAAGATTACCTTATTAGAGTTAAATGTATAAAAACCACATTTATTGAATGGAATTAGCTATTTGCAGAACTGTTTTAAAGAGAAAGTCACCACAATTAATACTGGGAAGAAGACCCAGAAACTCTAATAATAATGACTATAATGTATTAAACATCTACTATATGCCAGGTACTTAATATCTGTTGTCTCTAATTTGCAGAAAAACCCTGAAAGGTAGATACTATTTTCAGAGATAATTGGTTCTTAGCAGGGTTAAGTAACTCATAAGAAATTGTTCGTTAGATAAATGGCTGTTATATGTATTTAATTCTAGATTTGCCTAAATTTGTATTAGGCAATATAATTGCCTAATTTATTCTACGAAAATATTCTATGTTCTTTCCACTAAAAATACTGCTACTCTGAAAACAATTTTTTGTTGTAGAAGACTCTGTGGTCTAATCAAAGTTTGGGATCTCCCTGAAGAAAGAATATGTTAACAGATTCTTTCTAATATAAAGAATATGTTTCCTGGATAAAATATATGAATCTCGAAAATGTTCAGACAGACAAAATTAATCTAGTCATGCCTTTATTCAACTCTCTTTAGGGTATGGAAATAATATATCTAGTGTACAGGAGTTTTTCTTTCCCTAGGTAAGAGTTATTATTGTTGTTTCACTTTGTGTGTCTGATTTTGTGGTATGGAAGTATTTTGTCAAGTCTTAACAGTTCCTGGACAAAATGTCCCTAATCATATTTCATAATTCTTGCATGCCATGGAATCAGCAGGTTTATAATTTGGTTTCCTAGATACCTTGACAGCAGGAGGGGGTGACCTAGAAAAAGGAAATGAGTGCTTTAGTCACCAGCTGTCACACATTTGATCGTAAGTGAACAATTAGGATTCTGTTTGAGTCATCAATGGCTTGTGAATGTATTTGGTGAGTGAGATTTTGAGGTGTCTACTCATCTGAGGCTACATTGATGACATAGTTTCTGCACCTACAAGGATGAGGGTCAGCATGTGGTAACAGAGATTTCATGTAAACAAGACCCCCTGCAATATTTTCTATGAAATCTGTAAGTAGGCTTAGAGCTACATCTTACTCTTTCACTGGTTCAAGTTGAGTCTCTCATTTTATTGATGTTCTGCTTAATTATTATCTATTCATAGGGACAACATTCTTTCCAGGTAATTGGAGTTTGGCAACTAGAGGCAATCAAGTACAATTCATGTCTCTATTAAAGGGGGAGTGATTCCAATGAAATAAATCAGAAACATTAATCAATACAGCTCTATGTATTTCATGCCATCAACGAAGATTTTTAATACATCATCCAAGCTGACTGAAAAGTAGAAAAAAAGTTGCATTGCTTTTTTTGTAATTTTTGAAAAGTACTGAGATACTGTGATTGCTAAGCAGGAGTGGGAACAGATCAAAGAAGACAGAGTGAATAAGGCCGAACTATAAAGAATAATCATAGTACGTTAACAAACATATTAAAGGTCATTCAAGTCCAAGGCATATGTGCATTCTTAAGTGATGTGTAAGCATAAATAAAATGATTAGCAAAGTCAGTCTCATCAAAATGACTGGTACTATGTATGGAATTCCATTACCCGAATGACAGAGAAAATCACAGGAGACCTGGAGTGAAGCCCTGGCTTTGCCACATAATCATTAGCTGTATGACTCTGGTTGTGTAGCTCAACCTCTCTGAGGGTCAGATTTTTTCATCTGTAAACGATGATACAGTACTTATCATTCAGGAATTTTTAAGGATTAAAGAAGATCATGAGTGTATCTATTTTGACAGAGTTAATACAGTTACATCTCCTCCTGGGAACATGGCTAAATTGTATTTTCCAGCCTGCCTTAGAGTTAAGTGGGACCATAAGATTAAATTTTGGTTAATGTGATGTTGGACATGATGAATGTCATTTTCAACAGAGGGTTCTAAAATGTCCTCCACAATCCAAGATCAGCCTCTCACTTGATGGCTAAATAACTTCAGGATTTCGAAGAGTATTCTGGGACTCTGAAGAAGTATTCACCAGACTTGGTCATTACATTTCTGCTCTCCCAGATGACCTTCAATAGACTGTGAAATGAATACAAGTAAATGATTTGGTTATAGTTGTATGGAGTGAATTTGCACTGTCAAATACTACAGAAATGTTATTTTCTTTTTTCTGTTAACTAGTAGCTTCCGTGTAGCACAACAGTTACAGGGAAATCTACCGTCAGACAAACCAAAAACCATTTGATTTGATTTAATTAAGTTATTAATTTAACAACATTTATTGAACCCTTATGTGCCAAGAACCATTATAGACACTGGGAATAGGATGATAAATGCAACATAGTTCCTGTCCTCATGTAGCAAATATTTTAGTGAATGAAACAGACAATAAATAATGAATTTACACATGCACATGCACACACACACACACACACACACACACACACACAAACATGCACACGAGCACACACACATTGGGCAATCAGCTCTATGAACAAAAATTTAACAGGCTTACACCTGTAATTCCAACACTTTGGGCAACTGAGGTTGGAGGATCACTTGAGGCCAGGAGTCTGAGACCAGCCTGGGAATGTTGCGAGACCCCCCAATCTCAAAAGACAAAATTTGAAATTAGCCAGTTGTGGTAGCATAAGCCTGTAGCCCCAGCTACTTGGGAGACTGAGGCAGGATCTTTTCAGCCTAGGAGTTCAAGGCTGCACTGAACTACGATCATGCCACTGTACTCTAGCCTGGGCAACAGAACAAGACCCTATCTCTTAAAAGAGAGAGAGAGAATACAGTATGATGAGGGACTATTTTAAAGAAGGAGTTCTGAGAAGTCTCCTTGAGAGGTAACATCTGAACTGAAGTATCAATTGAATGTGAGAACAAATTCTCAACTCCAAGTAGAAATTGCAAATGTAAAGGCCTGAGTTAGAAACTTGCTTGGCACATCTGAGGACTATCAGGGAGGTAAGAGTAAGTAGAGACCAAGGGCAAGAGATAGAGTGATAAGAAATGAGGCCACAGATTTAAACACGGCCCAGATCATGTAGAAATAAGACCGTAAAAAGGACTTTGGGTTTTATTTGAAATCTGATGGGAATTGTAGAACAACTGACACCAGAGAAATGACATGGCTTAACATTTTTGCTACTGTGAAAAGAACAGTCTATAGAGGAAAAGCAGAAACAAGAATGGTCAGGAAGCTGCTGGGATAATCCACAGGGAAGGTGGTGCTGCCTGGGCTAGCATGGTAGTGATAGAGGCAGTGCAGTGGAGGGTTTGGAATACATTGTAAAAATGCAACAGACAAGATTGCTCCTATATTGGATGTTGAATATGAGAAAAACAGGGAGGTCGACCAAGGCTCCAAGGTGTGATCTGAGAAATTGAGTAAAAGCTGGTACCATTTGTTGAGGAGGGTAAACTGTTGAAAGGGCATTTTTGGGGTGGTCATAGGCAAGAGTCCAGGGGTTTGGATACGTTTTAGGATCTTCAAGTTATGCCAGTAAAATGGTATAGTTTACTCTTATATCCAATTGTCATTGTCTTCAGATTAAAAAGTTTTGAAAAGTGAGGTTCCTCCACACCAAAGACCTTTTTCCAGTGACTCTGCAGGCACCCAGGAGAAGGCCTGCCTTTAGCACTGAAGTGGCTTTGAGGGTAGCTAGGATGTGAATTCCTGTGTTGGTTACCCCTTGTATTCCACCTGACCTCCTCTTGGCCCAACTTTTATTCCAGCCTTTGCTTCAGCATCTAGATTTGTGCTGCTATAACCTGACACCTGCCTTACTATACTACCCTGGGCTTCCCTGAAGCCCTAGTGTGGAACACCTGTGGAATCCACATAGGACAGACACATATGGACCTGGATGTGTGAGGAGAAGGAGCAGTAGCTTCCTGATCTTCTAGCGACCACAATGGTAATATGATCTTCAGCTCCATAGTTCCAGAGGCAGCCTCCTGATTTCCTAACATCTGATGGTGCCAGAGGTAACAACAGCTCACTTGGGGAGTAGTTCTATGATGTTTGGGGAATTAATCGAGTGGGTCTGAAACCCACTCCTCTAATGTCTTTAACAACTTGGTAAGCACCTACTTCTCTGTGTCAAATTCCTTTTTGCTTAAGATTTTAAGGTAGTAATATTTTTTTTCTCTGAACTTTGGCTGATAAATGCAGATTATTCCTGTACTAGGTAAATATTACACTCCAGGAACCAAAATTTTCTACATGTTGCATTGGGATCTTATCAGAATTGCTGGACATTTACACAACAGGTCCTTTCCAATAATGCCCAGCCCGAGGGTAAGTCTGAGGACTGATGATTGCTAACAGAGCTCTGAAAAACAACCTTCCACAAACATCACCACAACCCCAGCCTCTGACACAACCTTGATTTCCCCTCCTTGTGGAATCCACATTAAACATGCAAATACTGGAACACTGTTTAAGACAGAAGGCTGCATAGTCAACCCACAATTCAAAATGCCTGATTTTAAGTTTCACTGAACAAGCAACTTAGCACATAATAAGCAGGTTTCCTAACCAGGGAAGAAAAGTGTTAACACAGAGTGGGTCTTAAAGAGCAAGTTCCTTTAAGCATCAAATGTCTCCCCAAGACCCCCACCAAAAACATCTATTGATTTGAAAAGAAAATCTGTTTGTTTGTATTACTTATGTTCTTATATTCTTAGGCAAAAGTTTCTGAATATTAGTCCTTCTTAAAGATCCAATGTTATTACCATAAATTTCAATCATAATCTCAACCTCTAACGTAATAATTTTATCCTTAACACTTTTTTTGGTCAATGTTTCAATGACTGTTATAGACCCTCCCTACAGTGATCTGACATATCAGATAATCAGACCTGCCAGATTCTCTGTAAATTGGAATGAGGAAGAGCTAAATGAGGCTTTGAGGCTCATTCCTTGTTTCTCAAATCAAATAAAATTAACTTCAGTGCTCAGGTGTCTTTAAAAAAAAGAAAGAAAAAGTTTGGCTCATCAGAAGCTATTTTAGTTAATGTTAGTATTTTTTATATCTTGAGCCATGATGGGGGCATGGGTGGCTGTTAGGTCATTTCAAGGAATATGGCATGACTATGCACTAACCATTGTGCTTTTCACATATGGATACCATTAGTTTTAAATGTTTCAACTAATAAACTACAAACTGATCTAAAGAGTATCTGAATTCACAGCAAGGCTTGGTCAGTATGTATTTTCTGAATTAATGGATACTAAATATACTACTACTATCATAGAGAGATGTTATGAGGCTTTTTTTTATGTTAAGAGGGCCATAATACTCAGATATGTTAACAGATATTGTGCCAGAGGACAGTTTCCAAAATGTTACTTATGAGTAATGTAAGGACACATAAAAATTAAAAATAAGATGCTTAATCCTCCCTCTTGAAAATAAAGAAAGAAATTTACCCACCACTCCCTTCCCATTTTCTTGGGGCATTTATTTTAGAAAACTTGCAATTATAAGTTATTTCTCCTCTATTTGAAATGAATATAAATCCTTTTGAAAACTAGATAGGCTTTTTGTCAACATCATGCCTCAGGAAGGTTTATCTCAAATACCTGGGAATTATCTCTTTGAAATGTAAATATCTACAGGTACGGTGGCTCACTCCTGCAATCCCAGCACTTTGGGAGGCCAAGGCCAGTAGATTATCTGAGGTCAGGAGTTTGAGACCAGCCTGGCCAACACAGTGAAACACCGTCTCTACTAAAAATACAAATTTTAGCTGGGCATGGTGGTGGATGCCTGTAATCCCAGTTACTCAGAAGGCTGAGGCAGGAGAATCACTTGAACCTGGCAGGCAGAGGTTGCAGTGAACCAAGATCGCGTCACTAATCCAGCTTGGGCAATAGAGTGAGACTCAGTCTCAAAAAAAAAAAAAAAAAAAAGAAAAAGTAAAAGTAAACATCAAGGGAGTGTGCACCCCTTATATGGTTTGGCTGTGTCCCACCCAAATGTCATCTTGAATTGTAGTTTCCATAATCCCCAGATCATGGGAGGGACCCGGTGGGAAGTAATTGAATCATGAGGGCAATTACCCCTATGCTGTTCTTGTGATACTGAGTGAGTTCTCATGAGATTTGATGGTTTTATAAGGGCTTTTCCCCTTTTGCTCAGCAGTGCTCTCTTCTGTCGCCTTGTGAAGAAGGATGTGTTCGCTTACTCTTCCACCATGGTTGTAAGTTTCCTGAGATCTTCCCAGCCCTGCAGAACTGTGAGTCAATTGAACCTCTTTCCTTTATAAATTATCCAGTCTCGGGTATTTCTTCATAACAGTGTGAGAAGGAACTAATACAACCCCCATCTACCAGTTTCTGTGGGAGGATATGAGATTGTCTTCCATGTGTGCCTTGATCCAACTTCCAAATCTACCTCCTGTCAAAAAGATATAAGAAGTTTGCTTTTCCTCTGGATAAAGCCAATCAGCTTACACAGATGGTCACCCCAATTACTAGATGAATCTAGGATGAACTATGCGTGACAAATGGCATTATCTAGTCCTCTTACTTGAAGACTGTTGAATGTTTACCTAGAAAACATGTATATATGTGATGGGTTATATATATTGACAGTATCAAAGGGTAAGATTTTGATCTGCTAGTTCTTTGCAAGCTCCTAGTAGATTGCCTGTGATAGACATCACATTCTCATTTAATGCCCATTCAATAATAAAACTGTTTATTTCTCTAGTACCTTAATGGAGAAATTTTCTGGGTTGGGAGAAGATTTTGTTTTTAATTATATTTCCTCAACAGTAAAAAGGAAATTACTCCATAACTGAACCCAACATTTATCAGGCCAGCCCTGTGATGACCCCTATCAGCAGGTTCCATTACAGAATTCCTACCATTGCTACTTGTCTCTGAGGTATCTTAAACAAAATTTGATTACCACTGTTCAGATGTGTAACAGGTAGCTTTATGCTAACATGTACCTTTTTGGACTTTCACTCTCTGCTTGTAATTATGGTAAGGATGTCATGAGTCTTTCCTTTTTCCTTCATCTGACCACTGAAAGTCAGCCATCCTCAGTTCTTTGAGTTTACCCCCATTTAAAGCTGGCTTCGATCTGAATATTTATTCTAAGCAGCTATTCTTAGCTCCTGCCTCCTCCTCCTCCTTATCTTTTTCCACAGTCCCAAATTATGGCCAAACTGTAATTCGCATCTTCATCCTTCAGAATTAGCTTCATTTCAAACAGTATTACTCTTACCTCAGTTTGAGATTAAGAATAACTTTCACGTTGAAAGGGATGCTATGCACATGTATCCATTTTTCTTCTCAAAGGATCGTAGAAGGTCTGAGGTAATTCCACTATGCCTCAGGCAACTTTTCTTTTAATCAACAAATCAGGACTACATTTCAATTGGCAATTATCAGCATGTCAGCTGACAGCCTCTTGAGTTTTAGCATCCTGTTTCCAAACTGTCACCAGTACTGTGATATCCAAGGTTTAAGATGTCAGTAACACTGATTGAAAGAGCTTACATGGCACACAGTATGGTAGGTGATGTTCATTAGCAATGCCCCTGAACTTATTTCCCAAACCTGATTTCCAGACATAAGTAACATCCAGAACATCAGTTCATTTAATTGGACTGTTCTGTTAGGAAGTGACTCAATCACTAAGGGAAGAAAGAACCTCTGCTCTTTCAGAATTCACTGTCTTCTGAGTTGCATCACTCCAAGTGATTTAAATGATGCCCAGAGCTGCTTTTGTATTCAAGAAATACATCTTAATTTTAATGGGAGCCCCAGTAGACTGTCTCGTCAGGGAATTCTGCATGTCCTTTTTCTGCTGCTAGCAACAATATTAATGCTGTTGCTTGACAAGTAAACATTTCCACTTCAAGATACAACATGTAAAGGTAAGGTTCCTTTTTTGCTTGTCTATAATTACAGAAAAAATTTCCAAAAACAGATCACCACAACATTTTTGAACTTTCTCTCAGTGGTTCTTGAACTAGCAATTGCAGCTACATGGCACCTCAAAATGTACTCTGGTGCAGAGCGAAGGAAAGCCACCATTTTCTTTAACCTAGAGATTTCTCTTACAGCCATACCATTATGCTGTACGTGTAAGCTCCTAGCAATGATGCTATCTAATCAACATCTGGATTAATTGAACCACTTTAAAGTGAACACAACAAAACTGTGGTAAAAAGAAGATTCTCATCATGACTGTGAAACAATTACCAGAGTGAAGAGACAAACTACAGATTGGGAAAAATTATTTGTAAACAATACATCTGCTAAAGTGTTAATATCTAAAATATATAAGGAACACAAATAATTCAATGGGAAGAAAACAAATAACTGAATTTTAAAATGGGCAAATGACTTGAATAGACATTTCTCTGAAAGAAGACACATAAATAGACAACAGGTATATGAAACAATGCTCAGTATCACGAATCATCAGGAAAACACAAATTAAAAACCACAATAAGATATCACCTCATATCTCTTAGGATGGCTTTTATCAAAAAGTTGAAAGAAAATAAGTGTTGGAAAGGATGTGAAGAAAAGAAAACTCTTGTACACTGTTACTGGGAATGTAAATTCGTATAGCCATTATGAAAAACAGTATGGAGACTTCTTAAACAATTAAAAATAGAATTATCATATGATTGAACAATTCCACTTCAGGTATATATTCAAAGAATATAGAATCAGTATGTCAAAGGGACATCTACACTCCCCTGTTCGTTGCAGCATTGTTTATAATTTCCAAGAGGTGGGAATAACCTAAGTTGTTAATAAATGAATGGTTGAAAAGTGACTATATTATAAAATATAGTAGAATATTTTTCAGTTTTTAAAAAGAAGAAAGCCCTCTGCTATCATTTGAATGTTTGTGTTCTCCATAAATTCATATGTTGAAACCTAATTTCCAGTATGGTTGTATTAAGAGGAGGGGTCTTTGGGAGATGATTAGGTCATGAGGGATCCACCCTCATGAACTGATTTCATGCCTTTATAAAAGAAGCCTGAGTGAGCTTGTTTGCCCCTTACGCAAACAAGGGGCAAACAAGAGGACACAGCTAGAAGGTGTCCTCTTTGTAGCAGAGAATGAGCCCTCACTGGACACTGAGTCTGCTGGTGGGCTAGTTGGACTTCCCAGTCTCCAAAACTGTCAACAGTAAATTTCTGTTGTTTATAAATTACTCAGTTTACAGTACTTTGTTATAGTAACTCAAACAAAGACATCCCATCATATGCTATAACATGAATGAACCTTGGAAAGATTACACTAAGTGAAATAAGACAGTTGCAGAAAGACAAATACTTCACAATTCCACTTATATGATATATGTAAAGTAGTCAGATTTGTCAATGCAGAAAGTAGAATGGTGGTTGTCAGAGATTAAGGGGGAGAAGAAAATGTGGAGTTGCTTGTCAATGGGCATAAAGTTTCACATACGCAACATGAAAAGGTTCTAGCAATCTGTTGTACAGCATTGTGCTTATACTTAACAATACTGTAATGTACACCCAAAATTTTATTAAGAGAGTAGATCTCATGTTACATTTTCTTAACCACAGTAAAAAAGAATCAAAATGAATTTAAAAACCCCAAACTATAAAAACTCTGGAACATAACCTAGGCAATACCATTGTGGACATAGACATAGGTGAAGATTTCATGACGAAGATGCCAAAAGCAATCGTGACAAAAGCAAAAACTTGACAAATGACATCTCATTAAACTTAAGAGCTTCTGCATAGCAAAAGAAACTATCAACAGTGTAAATAGACAACCTACAGAATGAGAGAAAATATTTGTTAACTATGCATCTGACAAAGGTCTAATATCCAGCATCTATAAAAAAATTAAACACATTTACAAGAAAAAACAAATAAACAATGAAAACACTTGGACACAGGAAGGAGAACGTCACACACCGGGGCCTATTGTGGGGAGGGGGGAGTGGGGAGGGATAGCATTAGGAGATATACCTAATGTAAATGACGAGTTAATGGGTGCAGCACACCAACATGGCACATGTATACATATATAACAAACCTGCATGTTGTGCACATGTACCCTAGAACTTAAAGTATAATAAAAATAAATAAATATCATAAAAAAAGGATATAAATTGTTCTGCCATAAAGACACATGCATGCTTATATTCATTGTAGCATTATTCACAATAGCAAATATGTGAAATCAACCTAAATGCCCATCAGTGACAGATTGGATAAAGAAAATGTAGTACATATACACCATGGAATGCTATGCTGCCATAAAAAGAATGAGATCATGTCTTTTGCAGGAACATGGATGGAGCTGGAGGCCATTATCCTTAGCAAACTAACTCCGTAACAGAAAACCAAATACCACATGTTCTCACTTATAAGTGGGAGTTAAAAGATGAGAACTCGTTAACATAAAGAGGGGAACAACAGACACTGAGGCCTTCTTGAGATTGGAGGGTGGGAGGAGGGAAAGGATCAGAAAAAGTAACTATTGGGTTCTAGGCTTAGTACCTGGGTGATGAAATAATTTGTACAACAAACCACCATGATGTGAGTTTACCTACATAACAAACCTGCACATGTACCCCTGAGCCTAAAATAAAAGTTTCTTTTAAAAAGAAAGAAAAATAAATAATCTTTGTGACCACTACAGTTCAAACATAATTGCCATAATGATGAGTTATGAATTATGATCTTTACCCACACACATAATGTGTAGCTAATAATGATGGCCAAGTTTCTCACCTTCTGTTCATGCTTCACAACCAAGAGTGTTTAAATTATGAAAGCTCTTTAGTCTTCATTTTTGTGTATGTCTTAATGAATAGTAATACTTAATCTTGTAGATTTCCTGGGTAAAATATATGTAATCTATTTAAAGCATAAGATCAATTTCTGATGCACAGTGGGCATAAAAGAAATGGCAGTTATCATGCTAAATAAATATATTTAAGCCGGGCACGGTGGCTCATGCCTGTAATCCCAGCACTTTGGGAGGCCAAGGCGGGCAGATCACGAGGTCAGGAGTTTGAGATCAGTCTGGCCAACATAGTGTCTCCATTAAAAATACAAAAATATTAGTCTGGCGTGGTGGTGTGCGCCTGTAATCCCAGCTACTCAGGAGGCTGAGGCAGGAGAATCATGTGAATCTGGGAGGCGGAGGTTGCAGTGAGCCGAGATCACGCCATTGCACTCCAGCCTGGGTGACAGAATGAGACTCCGTCTCAAAAAAATTTAATAGTATACATTTTTTGTTTTTTTGAGACAGGGTCTCGCTCTGTCAGTCATGCTGGAATGCAGTGGCACAGTCACAGCTCACTGCAGCCTTGAACTTCCAGGCTTAAGAGATCTTCCCACCACTGCCTTCAGAATAACTGCGACTACTGGTGTGCATCACTATGTCCAGCTAATTTATTTTTATTTTTATTTTTTGTAGAGGTGGGGCTTCACTATGTTGTTTAGGGTGGTCTCAAACTCCTGGGCTCAAGCTGTGTAAGGAGGTGACTCAGTTAAAAGTGGAAAAAATAACATAGAGATTTACACAGTAAACATAGATATATGTTTCTACAAGAGGCACTGGCAGTACGCAAGTCACTTAAAATAAAGTTGTTTTAACATGTACTGATTTGCATTGTTTTTCAAAATAATTTACAGCTTGACTTTCTGAAAAAAAATTGATCTTTCAAATGCCATTGTGTATAGGTGGTACTAAACTTTGGCTTCAGTGTGGGTATTAGCAAAATCGGGTGTTACCTTTCAGCTTTAGATGAATAGTTAAATGCACTACATGTTCAGTTCTGGCATCTATGAACTCATGTGTGATCGATGGATACATGATCATGTAGATAACCTTTCTACCTAGTTATTTTAACATCATTAAAAATATCAGTAAGTTGCAGTGACACTGCACTACACTACTGAGGCACTCATTCTTCCTGCAGCCAGGAATGATGAGTGCTGAGGCTCATTGCTGAGTCTTTTTCCATGAGCTGCTTCTCACTGAAGAACCTGCCTTGCCCAAGATTCTCCCCGCTGTGAGCCGATTACATCCAATAACTGCTTCTAGTCGGGGTGCAAAGGCCTTGGCCCCTTGACTCAACTGGTATTCTAAATAGTCATCTCAGCTTCTAAATCCCCTTATAGGATCATCTGAGGCTGCTTTTGCAACTGTATCACAGTTTAACTTTTCCCTGTCCCTAATTCTGCCTTCCCCATCCCTCACAGGTATTGTATATGAGCACTCCCTATGAACCTCCTGTCTGCAAACATCAGTTTCTCTCCCCAGAGATCTTGACTTACAATATAAATGTAGGCCATGTTGTTTAGATTTATTATTTAAACTAACATTTTATTATGTAAATTTTCAAAAGAAGAAAGGTTTTTAAAACTTCGCATCATGTATCTACCACCTAGATTCTACCATCTATATTCAACTTTATCAAATGTTTGTCCACTTATCGATCTTGGATTTTTTTTTAACACCTGAATACTTTCTTTAAAATATTGGTAATCATCATAAAATGTAAAATTGCTATGAAAATGGACTTTAATAAAAAATAGGCTACATGTTATCAAGATATTTTGAACTACCTTATCTTATACTTACATAAGATATTCAACCAAGATAGAATGAAAGTTATTACACATCCAAAGACTGAGCAAATAAAAGCAAGCCTTATTATATACTTTGCAGATAATAACACCACAACATCAGTATCTTCAGACATATCAACAACCAAGGGTTGCTTTTACATCTTTCCTTTGCTGAAGTCTGCTGAATAAATCAAACAAATATGTCATGAAGTGTGAGTTTTTCTTACATGGTGCCTGCTGTACAGACCCTCCAATCATTCCTCTTTAGAGAAATTGCTAAAATGTCATGCTTACCAGTGAAAGGCTGACAGAAATCTGAGTGCCAACTAAAAATTCCGGAATAGTTTTGTCATTCTAAAAGCCAACCATATTGTTCTATTGCAAAAATTCTAGTCCAAAGTAAGGACAATTTTTCCCAAGTGATTGAGTGGAGCAGCAAATGTCTGTAAAAATAGTAGATATAAAAATATCAGCAAGAGCCAAAATTACAAGATTGTTTCTGAAAATATTCCGAAAGAATGCTTAGAAAGCATCTTTTTCCAGGTAGACAGAGAGCTTGTGACCCTACATCATTGGCACCATTTTATCATCACCATCCAGCTCAGGAGCTCAAGAGGAGGGGAACTGAGTCAGTTAGAATTAGAGAGGTAGGGAAAGTTGAATAATGGTTATATTGTTAGATCATCTGTACTGTAGACTGCAAGAGCTAGATCAAAGAAGTTGCTCCTCCTCTAACCTCAGTAGAAAACGAACGCCTATTTATAGTCTCACTAATGTGTAATATAATTACCATGGGAGCAATCTATCAGGTGTTAATGCTGAAAAAAAATGTTTCTATGCTATAATGTCAAGTTTCAAAATGCAATTTCTAAAATTATAACAAAAGTTGAACAATTAAACTTTATTTAATAACAGTTCAGATTTTTGTTTTTACATATTCTTTCTATATGATATCCATATTGACCAGCTGTTGACTTTACCATTTTCAGCATTCAGCCAAATGTGTATTCAATACACTGCTACTGAATTTGATAAAGATTTGTTTTCTTTTTGTTAAGATGCTGTTCTATTTCTATGTTGAAGTTCAATTTTATGTTTTTGTATTGGAAAATTATATAAAACTCCTAGGGAATTCTTTTCCACTAAGAACTTCCAAGTACTTTTAAAAAGCACTCTTAAGATTCAATCCCTCAATTATCCATTTTGGAGTTAACACAAGCTCCCATAAAATTTTTAAAAATCTATTTTATTATTGGAAATATGCACCCCGATTTCAGAGCTTGTATGGAATTATTTTGGTTTTGAAACTTTTATCAAAATACGTATTTTTACCTTCTGTAGCCTGCATAGTTTGTACAAAGTTCTTTTCTTATATTTTATGACTGTAGACAAAAAGCCAAAAATTACATTTTGAATATATGGCTTTACTAACTAAATACGGACAAAAGAGAAATAATGAACCT
The DNA here is from genome assembly GCF_037993035.2 of Macaca fascicularis. Lineage (NCBI taxonomy): Eukaryota > Metazoa > Chordata > Mammalia > Primates > Cercopithecidae > Macaca > Macaca fascicularis. The sequence continues at coordinate 95,084,410 of NC_088379.1, read as the reverse complement.
GTGAGAGAAATGGAATGTTTGTGGATGGGCTGGATGCTGCTGTGCTCATTTGCACAATGAGCCCTGACTCACTGGCTTATCAGAAGTAGCTACACATCTGGGCAGTGGCTTATGTCCATTTAAAGGCAGTTATTAGAAACAGCTGGACAAATATTTCATAATGCTCAGGAAATAAATTAGAGAAGAATGCCAGATGGAAATGAATCATATGAAGGGCAAAGGGCATCAGAGCAAATTATGAACATAGCGCAATTTGCCAGTTTAAGCAGGAAACAAAGAGAAAAGAAAAAGAAAGCTTTTGGACACAAAGTAAGACTCTGTTGTCCGAAGTGAGATTCTTTCAAGTTAAAATGTGATTAGCAGGTAAACAGCTAAATGACCCTAAACATAGCAGTTTTATTGATTTATATATTTAAATTAATTATGGCTCATGCCTGTGATCTCAGAGCTTTGGGAGGCCAAGGCAGATGGATCACTTGAAGTCAGGAGCTTCAGACCACCCTGGCCAACATGATGAAACCCATCTCTCCTAAAAATACAAAAATTATCAGGGTGTAGTGGTGCACACTGTAGTCCCAGCTACTTGGGGGGCTGAGGTAGGAGAATTGCTTGAACCTAGGAGGCAGAAGTTGCAGTGAGCCAAGATCGTCCCACTGCACTCTAGCCTGCGTGACGGAGTGAGACTCTATTTCAGAAAAATAAAAGACAAAAATGTATGTATTTATTACGTACAACATGATTTGAAATACATATACATTATGGAATGGTTAATAAAGCTACTTAACATATGCATTATATCACATACATTTTTTGGTGATAAGAATAATTAAATCTGCTCTCTCGGTGACTTTTCAAGAACACAATACATTGTCATTAACTGTAGCTAACCATGTTGTAAAAATAGGACTCTTGAACTTATTCTTCATAACAGAAATTTTGGATCCTTTGGCAACATTTCCCTAACTCCCCACCCTTTCCAGCCACTGGTAACCATCATTCTACTTTCTACTTATATGAGTTCAACATTTTTAGATTCCATATGTAAGTGAGATCATACAGTATTTGTCTTTCTGTGTCTGGCTTATTTCACCTAATATAATGTCCTCTGGTTCATCCACATTGTTGCAAATGACAAGATTTCCTTTTCTTTTAAGGCTGAAGAGGATTCAGTTACGCATGTACACCCCATTTTATCTGTTCATCTGCTGACGGACACTTAGGTTGTTTCCACCTCTTGGCTATAGTTCATAGTGCTTCAGTGGACATGGGAATGCAGGTATCTCTTTGATATACCAATTTCATTTCTTTTGGATATATGCTCAGTAGTGGGAATGCTGGATGATATTGTAGTTTCATTTTAAATTTTTTGAGGAATGTCCATACTGTTTTCCATAACACCTGTACACTGTTGGGGGAATGTACTAACTCACATGTAAGTACATGTAAGTAATGTTAGCACCTTTCCCCCAGCAGTGTGCAGGAGTTTCCTTTTCTCTAAATCCTCACCAACACTTGTTATCTTTCATGATTTTTGATAAATGCCGTTATAAGAGGTGTGAGGTGATATCTCATTCTGATTTGAATATGTATTTCCCTGATGATTAGTGATATTGAGCATTTTTCCTATACATATTGGCCATTTGTATGTCTCCTTTGTATGTTTCTGGAGTGTAGTGTTGTGATTTTGGCTCACTGCAACCTCTGCCTCCCAGGTTCAAGCGATTCTCCTGCCTCAGCCTCCTAAGTAGCTGAGGTTACAGAAGCGTGCCACTACGCCCGGCTAATTTTTGTATTTTTAGTAGAGACGGGGTTTCACCATGTTGGTCAGGCTGGTCTCGAACTCCTGACCCCGTGATCCACCCGCCTCGGCCTCCCAAAGTGCTGAGATTACAGGCATGAGCCACTGCACCCAGCCTGTATGTCTCCTTTTGAGAAATCTTTATTCAAGTACTGTGTCCCTCTTTTAATTGGGTTATTTGTTTTCTTGATATTGAGTTGTTTGAATTTCTTATGTTTTGGATATTAATCCCTTGTGAGATGTCTGGTTTGCAAATACTTTCTCTCATTCCATAGGTTGTCTGTTCACTCTGCTGTTTCTTTTGCTGTGCAAACGCCTTTAGTTTGATACAATCTCTTTTATTTGCGCTTTTGTTGCCTGCACTTTTGGGGTCAAATCCAAAAAATCATTGGTGAGACTAATGTAATGGAGTTTTTCCCTATGTTTTCTTCTTGTAGTTTTACATTTTCAGATCTTATGTTTATGTCTTTAATCCATTTTGGGTTGACTTTTGTATATCATATGAGACAAGGATATAATTTCATTCTTCTGCATATGGATGTCTAGTTGCCCTAATACTACTTATTGAAGAGACTGTCCTTTCCCCATTGTGTGTTCTTGGCACCTTTGTCAAAATCAATTGACTGTAAATGTATGGATTTCTGGACTCTATTCTGTTCCATTGTTGTATGTATATATTTTTATGCCAGTTCTATGCTGTTTTCATTACAATCACTTTGTACTGTATTTTGAAGTCAGGTAGTGTGATGCCTCCAGCTTTGTTCTTTTTGCTAAAGATTGCTTTGGCTATTCAGGGTGATTTCTGGTTCCATCTGAATTTTAGAATTGTTTTTCTATTACTGTGAAAAATGTTACTGGAATTTTGGTAGAGATTGTATTGAATCTGTAGATTGCATTGGGTAGTACGAACATTTTAACAATATTAATTCTTCCAATCCATTAACGTGGGATATCTTTCCATTTGTTTGTGATTTTTTCAATTTTTTTCATCAACGTTTTATAGTTTTCAGTGTACAGGACTTTCATCTCATTGGTTAAATTTGTTTCTAAGGTCTTTTTTTTTTGTAGCTATTGTAAATGAAATTTCTTGATTTCTTTTTTCAGATAGTTTGTTGTTAATGTATAGAAATGCAACTGATTTTCATATGTTGATTTTGTATCCTGCAAATTTACTGAGTTTGTGTATTAGTTTTAACAGTTTTTTTTTTTTTTTTTGGTAGAGTCTTTAGGATTGTGTATATATAAAATAATGTTGTCTGCAAACAAGGACATAATACCTTCTTTCTTTCCAATTAGATATGCTTCATTTCTTTCTCTTGACTAATTGCTCTGACTAGGACATCCAGTACCATGTTGAATAGAAATGGTGATGAGTGGGCATCATTTTCTTTCTTCTGATCTTAGTTAGAGAAAAAGCTTTCAACTTTTCACCATTGAGTGTGATATTGACCTGTGGGTTTGTCAAATATGACCTTTGTTGTGTTGAGGTACATTCCTTTTATACCTAATTTGTTGAGAATTTTTTCTTAGGAAAGGATGTTGGATTTTGTCAAATGCTTTCTCTGCATCTATTGAGATGATCATATGGTTCAGTCCTTCATTCTGTTAATATGGTGAGTTACATTTACAGATATGCAAATGTTGAACCATTCTTATATCCCTGTGATGAATTCCACTTGATCATAGAAAATTATTCTTTTAATGTGCTGTTGAATTTGGATTGCTAGTATTCGTTGAGAATTTTTGCATCTATGTTCTTCAGGAATATTAGCCTGAAATTTTATTTCTTTGCCTGGTTTTGGTATCAGGAAGGCTGGCCTCATGAGTTTGGAAGTATTCTGTTTTCTTCATTTTGGGGGAGAGAGTTTCAGTAGGATTGGTATTCGTTTTTCTTTAAATGTTTGATAGAATTCAGTGGCAAAGGCTGCTCTGCTTATGGAGCAGCCATTCTCTATTCCTTTACGTTCCTAATAAACTTGCTTTCACTTAAAAAAAAAATCAGTGGTAAAGCCACCAGGTCCTACACTTTTCTTTTATTAGACACTTTTTAATAGTGATTCAATCTCCTTATTTATTATTGGTTTGTTCAGGTTTTCTATGTCTTCATGATTTAGTCTTGGTAGGTTGTATGTGTCTAAGAATTTATCTGTTTCTTCTAAGTTATCAAATATGTTGCTATATAATTATTCGTAGTAGTCTGTTATGATTCTTTGAATTTGTGTGGTATCAGTTGTAATGTCTCTTTTTTCATTTATTATATTTATTTGTTTTCTATCTTCTTTAATTTAGTTTAGCTAAAGTTTTGTCAAATTTATTTCTCTTTTCAAAAAACCAACTCTTAGTTTCCTTAGTCCTTCCTATTCTTTTATGCTCTATTTCAGTTATTTCTGCTCTGATAATTATTTCCTTCCATCTACTAACTTTGAGCTTAGTTTATCCTTATTCTTCTAGTTCCTTTTTTGTTTTGAGGTCTTTCTTCTTTTTTGCCTTAGGTGTTCACTGCTATAAACTTCTAATCTTAGAATTGCTTTTGTTACATCCCATAAGTTTTGGTATGTTATTTATTTATATTTATTTGTCTCAAGACACTTTTAATTTCTTCGTAACTCATTGTTCAGGAGCATATTTGTAAATTTCCAAGTATAGTAATCAGGCCTTATTCAAGTTTCAGTTTCCCATGGTTAATCACGGTATGAAAATATTGAGATATTTTGAGAGAGAGAAAGAGAGACCACATTCATGTAACTTTTATTACAATACATTGTTAAAATTGTTCTATTTTATTATAGTTTTTTTTTGTTAATCTCTTATTGTGCCTAATTTATAAATTAACTTTCATCATATGTATGTATGTACAGAAAAAAAATCATATATATAAGGTTCTGGAGCTGAAAAATACAATGAACAAAGTGAAAAGTGCAACAGAGACCATCAGCAGCAGAATTAGTCAAGCAAAAGGAAGAATCTGCAAAATTGAAGACAAGTTATTTGAAAATATACAGTGAGAAGAGGAAAAAGAAACCATTTTTTAAAATGAAGAAAGCTTACAGGAATTATGAGACAGCATCAACAGATCAAAAGTTTGAGGCACTGGCATTTTGGAAATCTGCAGCTTCAGGTATCCACTGGTGATTGTGGAATATGTGCCACAGATAATGAAGGACTACTGTATCTTTTAATTTTCTGAAATTCTTCGTGTTACTCACTTGTAATTTCATGCCATTGTGGTCAGAAAAGATACTTGATATGATTTCAATCTTCTTAAATTTCTTAAGGCTTGTTTTGTGACCTAACATATGAAATATCCCGGACAATGTTTCATATGCACTTGAGAGGAATGCATATTATACTTCTGTTGGCTGGAATGTAATGTATATGTGTTAGTATAGGGAGAACCCGCTCCCCATGTTTAACGTGGGTTTTTTTCTATTTCCTAAGTGTCTCAGCTGGGTTGAGAAATAAAGGGAAAGAGCACGAGAGAGAAATTTAAAGCTGGATGTCTGGGGGAGACGTCACATGTCGGCAGGATCCGTGATGTTCCCGGAGCGGTAAAACCAGTAAGTTTTTATTAGCGATTTTCAAAAGGGGAGGGAGTGCATCAATAGGGTGTGGGTCACAGAGATCACATACTTCACAAGGTAATAAAATATCACAAAGCAAATGGAGGCAGGGCGAGATCACAGGACCACCGAATGAGGAGAAATTAAAATTGCTAATGAAGTTTTGGGCACGCACTGTCATTGATAACATCTTATCAGGAAACAGGGTTTGAGAGCAGGTAACCTGTCTGACCACAATTTATTAGGCGGGAATTTTCCCATCCTAGTAAGCCTGGGAGCACTATAGGAGACCGGGGCTTATTTCATCCCATCGGCTTCCACCACAAAAGACGGGCCGTCTATAGGCCTAGCTTCAGGGCGCATTCTCTTTCTCGGGATGTTCCTTGCTGAGAAAAAGAATTCAGTGATATTTCTCCTATTTGCTTATGAAAGAGGAGGAATATAGCTCTGTTTCCCTGTAGCTCAGGAGCGGACAGTTCAAAGTTACCTTTCTTGTTCCCTGAACATCGCTGTTATCCTATTCTTTTTAAAAGATGCCCAGATTTCATATTAAAACACACATGCTCTACAAACAATCTGTGCAGCTGACACAATCACAGGGACCTGAGGCGACATTCATCCTCCCCAGTTTACAAAGAAGATGACGGGATTAAGAGATTAAAGACAGGCATAGGAAATCACAAGGATATTCACTGGGGAAGTGATAAGTGTCCATGAAATCTTCACAACTTATGTTCAGAGATTACAGTAAAGACTGGCGTAAGAAATTATAAAAGTATTAATTTGGGGAACTAATAAATGTCCATGAAATCATCACAATTTATGTTCTTCTGCCGCGGCTTCAGCCGGTCCCTCCGTTCGGGGTCCCTGACTTCCCTCAACATGTTAGGTCTATTTGGTCTAAAGTGCATTTTAAGTTCAGTGTTTCCTTATCGATTTTTTGTTCAGAGGATCTGTCCATTGCTGAAAGTTATATGTTAAAGTCTCCTACTAATTATTGTATTACAGTTAGTCTCTCCTTCCAATCTATTTATATTTGCTTTACATATTTGGTTGATTTAATGTGGGTGCATATATATTTACAATTGTTTTATCCTATTGATGAATTGATTCCTTTACTAATGTATAATGACTTTCTTTGTCTCTTTTTACAGCTTTAGACTTAAAGTCTATTTTGTCTGATATAAGTGTAGCTTCCCCTACTCTCTTTTGGTTTCCATTTGCATGAAACATCTTTTTCCATAAAGGTGAAGTGAGTCTCTTGTAGAGAGCATATTGTTAGATCTTATTTTTTTAATCTGGTCAGGTGCTCTGTATCTTTGATTGGTGAATTTAATTATTGATAGGACTTACTACTGCTGTTTAAAAAATTGTTTCCTGGTTGTTTTGTAGACACTTTGTTCTCACCTTCCTCTGCTGTTGTCTTATTTGTGATTAGGTGATTTTCTGTAGTAGTATGCTTTGATTCCTTACTTTTTATCTTTCACATATCTATTATTAGATTTTGCTTCATGGTTACTGTGAGGCTAACATAAAACATCTTGTAATTATAATTCGCATTTTAAGCTGATCATAATTTAACTTATATTGCATTTAAAAATCTACACTTTTACTTTAGCTCCCACCCCACATTTTAGATTTCTGATTTTATAATTTATATTTTTATATTGTTTATCCCTTAATAAGTTATTGTTGTTATGGCTTTTTTAAAAATCGTTTTTTCTTTTTTTCTTTTTTTTTCTTTTTTTTTATTTTTTTATTTTTTTAATTTATTTATTATTATTATACTTTAAGTTGTAGGGTACATGTGCATAACGTGCAGGTTTGTTACATATGTATACTTGTGCCATGTTGGTGTGCTGCACCCATCAACTCATCATTTACATCAGGTATAACTCCCAATGCAATCCCTCCCCCCTCCCCCCTCCCCATGATAGGCCCTGGTGTGTGATGTTCCCCTTCCTGAGTCCAAGTGATCTCATTGTTCAGTTCCCACCTATGAGTGAGAACATGCGGTGTTTGGTTTTCTGTTCTTGTGATAGTTTGCTAAGAATGATGGTTTCCAGCTGCATCCATGTCCCTACAAAGGACACAAACTCATCCTTTTTGATGGCTGCATAGTATTCCATGGTGTATATGTGCCACATTTTCTTAATCCAATCTGTCACTGATGGACATTTGGGTTGATTCCAAGTCTTTGCTATTGTGAATAGTGCTGCAATAAACATACGTGTGCATGTGTCTTTATAGCAGCATGATTTATAATCCTTTGGGTATATACCCAGTAATGGGATGGCTGGGTCATATGGTACATCTAGTTCTAGATCCTTGAGGAATCGCCATACTGTTTTCCATAATGGTTGAACTAGTTTACAATCCCACCAACAGTGTAAAAGTGTTCCTATTTCTCCACATCCTCTCCAGCACCTGTTGTTTCCTGACTTTTTAATGATCGCCATTCTAACTGGTGTGAGATGGTATCTCATTGTGGTTTTGATTTGCATTTCTCTGATGGCCAGTGATGATGAGCATTTTTTCATGTGTCTGTTGGCTGTATGAATGTCTTCTTTTGAGAAATGTCTGTTCATATCCTTTGCCCACTTTTTGATGGGGTTGTTTGTTTTTTTCTTGTAAATTTGTTTGAGTTCATTGTAGGTTCTGGATATTAGCCCTTTGTCAGATGAGTAGATTGCAAAAATTTTCTCCCATTCTGTAGGTTGCCTGTTCACTCTCATGGTAGTTTCTTTTGCTGTGCAGAAGCTCTTTAGTTTAATGAGATCCCATTTGTCAATTTTGGCTTTTGCTGCCGTTGCTTTTGGTGTTTTAGACATGAAGTCTTTGCCCATGCCTATGTCCTGAATGGTACTACCTAGGTTTTCCTCTAGGATTTTTATGGTATTAGGTCTAACATTTAAGTCTCTAATCCATCTTGAATTAATTTTCGTATAAGGAGTAAGGAAAGGATCCAGTTTCAGCTTTCTACTTATGGCTAGCCAATTTTCCCAGCACCATTTATTAAATAGGGAATCCTTTCCCCATTTCTTGTTTCTCTCAGGTTTGTCAAAGATCAGATGGCTGTAGATGTGTGGTATTATTTCTGAGGACTCTGTTCTGTTCCATTGGTCTATATCTCTGTTTTGGTACCAGTACCATGCTGTTTTGGTTACTGTAGCCTTGTAGTATAGTTTGAAGTCAGGTAGCGTGATGCCTCCAGCTTTGTTCTTTTGACTTAGGATTGTCTTGGAGATGCGGGCTCTTTTTTGGTTCCATATGAACTTTAAAGCAGTTTTTTCCAATTCTGTGAAGAAACTCATTGGTAGCTTGATGGGGATGGCATTGAATCTATAAATTACCTTGGGCAGTATGGCCATTTTCACAATATTGATTCTTCCTATCCATGAGCATGGTATGTTCTTCCATTTGTTTGTGTCCTCTTTGATTTCACTGAGCAGTGGTTTGTAGTTCTCCTTGAAGAGGTCCTTTACATCCCTTGTAAGTTGGATTCCTAGGTATTTGATTCTCTTGGAAGCAATTGTGAATGGAAGTTCATTCCTGATTTGGCTCTCTGTTTGACTGTTACTGGTGTATAAGAATGCTTGTGATTTTTGCACATTAATTTTGTATCCTGAGACTTTGCTGAAGTTGCTTATCAGCTTAAGGAGATGTTGGGCTGAGACGATGGGGGTTTCTAAATATACAATCATGTCATCTGCAAACAGGGACAATTTGACTTCTTCTTTTCCTAACTGAATACCCTTGATTTCTTTCTCTTGCCTAATTGCCCTAGCCAGAACTTCCAACACTATGTTGAATAGGAGTGGTGAGAGAGGGCATCCCTGTCTTGTGCCAGTTTTCAAAGGGAATTTTTCCAGTTTTTGCCCATTCAGTATGATATTGGCTGTGGGTTTGTCATAAATAGCTCTTATTATTTTGAGGTACGTTCCATCAATACCAAATTTATTGAGCGTTTTTAGCATGAAGGGCTGTTGAATTTTGTCAAAAGCCTTTTCTGCATCTATTGAGATAATCATGTGGTTCTTGTCTTTGGTTCTGTTTATATGCTGGATTATGTTTATTGATTTGTGAATGTTGAACCAGCCTTGCATCCCAGGGATGAAGCCCATTTGATCATGGTGGATAAGCTTTTTGATGTGTTGCTGAATCCGGTTTGCCAGTATTTTATTGAGGATTTTTGCATCGATGTTCATCAGGGATATTGGTCTAAAATTCTCTTTTTTTGTTGTGTCTCTGCCAGGCTTTGGTATCAGGATGATGTTGGCCTCATAAAATGAGTTAGGGAGGATTCCCTCTTTTTCTATTGATTGGAATAGTTTCAGAAGGAATGGTACCAACTCCTCCTTGTACCTCTGGTAGAATTCAGCTGTGAATCCATCTGGTCCTGGACTTTTTTTGGTTGGTAGGCTATTAATTATTGCCTCAATTTCAGAGCCTGCTATTGGTCTATTCAGGGATTCAACTTCTTCCTGGTTTAGTCTTGGAAGAGTGTAAGTGTCCAGGAAATTATCCATTTCCTCTAGATTTTCCAGTTTATTTGCGTAGAGGTGTTTATAGTATTCTCTGATGGTAGTTTGTATTTCTGTGGGGTCGGTGGTGATATCCCCTTTATCATTTTTAATTGCGTCGATTTGATTCTTCTCTCTTTTCTTCTTTATTAGTCTTGCTAGAGGTCTGTCAATTTTGTTGATCTTTTCAAAAACCAACTCCTGGATTCATTGATTTTTTGGAGGATTTTTTGTGTCTCTATCTCCTTCAGTTCTGCTCTGATCTTAGTTATTTCTTGCCTTCTGCTAGCTTTCGAATGTGTTTGCTCTTGCTTCTCTAGTTCTTTTAATTGCGATGTTAGAGTGTCAATTTTAGATCTTTCCTGCTTTCTCTTGTGGGCATTCAGTGCTATAAATTTCCCTCTACACACTGCTTTAAATGTGTCCCAGAGATTCTGGTATGTTGTATCTTTGTTCTCATTGGTTTCAAAGAACATCTTTATTTCTGCCTTCATTTCGTTATGTACCCAGTAGTCATTCAGGAGCAGGTTGTTCAGTTTCCATGTAGTTGAGTGGTTTTGATTGAGTTTCTTAGTCCTGAGTTCTAGTTTGATTGCACTGTGGTCTGAGAGACAGTTTGTTATAATTTCTGTTCTTGTACATTTGCTGAGGAGTGCTTTACTTCCAATTACGTGGTCGATTTTGGAGTAAGTAGGATGTGGTGCTGAGAAGAATGTATATTCTGTTGATTTGGGGTGGAGAGTTCTATAGATGTCTATTAGGTCTGCTTGCTGCAGAGATGAGTTCAATTCCTGGATATCCTTGTTAACTTTCTGTCTCGTTGATCTGTCTAATGTTGACAGTGGAGTGTTGAAGTCTCCCATTATTATTGTATGGGAGTCTAAGTCTCTTTGTAAGTCTCTAAGGACTTGCTTTATGAATCTGGGTGCTCCTGTATTGGGTGCATATATATTTAGGATAGTTAGCTCTTCCTGTTGAATTGATCCCTTTACCATTATGTAATGGCCTTCTTTGTCTCTTTTGATCTTTGATGGTTTAAAGTCTGTTTTATCAGAGACTAGTATTGCAACCCCCGCTTTTTTTTGTTCTCCATTTGCTTGGTAAATCTTCCTCCATCCCTTTATTTTGAGCCTATGTATGTCTCTGCGTGTGAGATGGGTCTCCTGAATACAGCAGACTGATGGGTCTTGACTCTTTATCCAGTTTGCCAGTCTGTGTCTTTTAATTGGAGCATTTAGTCCATTTACATTTAAGGTTAAGATTGTTATGTGTGAACTTGATCCTGCCATTATGATATTAACTGGTTATTTTGCTCGTTAGTTGATGCAGTTTCTTCCTAGCCTCGATGGTCTTTACATTTTGGCATGTTTTTGCAATGGCTGGTACCGGTTGTTCCTTTCCATGTTGAGTGCTTCCTTCAGGGTCTCTTGTAAGGCAGGCCTAGTGGTGACAAAATCTCTAAGCATTTGCTTATCTGTAAAGGATTTTATTTCTCCTTCACTTATGAAACTTAGTTTGGCTGGATATGAAATTCTGGGTTTAAAATTCTTTTCTTTAAGAATGTTGAGTATTGGCCCCCACTCTCTTCTGGCTTGGAGAGTTTCTGCCGAGAGATCTGCTGTTAGTCTGATGGGCTTCCCTTTGTGGGTAACCCGACCTTTCTCTCTGGCTGCCCTTAAGATTTTTTCCTTCATTTCAACTTTGGTGAATCTGGCAATTATGTGTCTTGGAGTTGCTCTTCTCGAGGAGTATCTTTGTGGCATTCTCTGTATTTCCTGGATTTGAATGTTGGCCTGCCCTACTAGGTTGGGGAAGTTCTCCTGGATGATATCCTGAAGAGTGTTTTCCAACTTGGTTCCATTTTCCCCCTCACTTTCAGGCACCCCAATCAGACGTAGATTTTGTCTTTTTACATAATCCCATACTTCTTGCAGGCTTTGTTCATTTCTTTTTCTTCTTTTTTCTTTTGGTTTCTCTTCTTGCTTCATTTCATTCATTTGATCCTCAATTGCTGATACTCTTTCTTCCAGTTGATCGAGTCGGTTACTGAAGCTTGTGCATTTGTCACGTATTTCTCGTGTCATGGTTTTCATCTCTTTCATTTCGTTTAGGACCTTCTCTGCATTAATTACTCTAGCCATCAATTCTTCCACTTTTTTTTCAAGATTTTTAGTTTCTTTGCGCTGGGTACATAATTCCTCCTTTAGCTATGAGAAATTTGATGGACTGAAGCCTTCTTCTCTCATCTCGTCAAAGTCATTCTCCGTCCAGCTTTGATCCGTTGCTGGCGATGAGCTGCGCTCCTTTGCCGGGGGAGATGCACTCTTATTTTTTGAATTTCCAGCTTTTCTGCCCTGCTTTTTCCCCATCTTTGTGGTTTTATCTGCCTCTGGTCTTTGATGATGGTGATGTACTGATGGGGTTTTGGTGTAGGTGTCCTTCCTGTTTGATAGTTTTCCTTCTAACAGTCAGGACCCTCAGCTGTAGGTCTGCTGGAGATTGCCTGAGGTCCACTCCAGACCCTGTTTGCCTGGGTATCAGCAGCAGAGGCTGCAGAAGATAGAATATTTCTGAACAGCGAGTGTACCTGTCTGATTCTTGCTTTGGAAGCTTCCTCTCAGGGGTGTACTCCACCCTGTGAGGTGTGGGGTGTCAGACTGCCCCTAGTGGGGGATGTCTCCCAGTTAGGCTACTCAGGGGTCAGGGACCCACTTGAGCAGGGAGTCAGTCCCTTCTCAGATCTCAACCTCCGTGTTGGGAGATCCACTGCTCTCTTCAAAGCTGTCAGACAGAGTCGTTTGCGTCTGCAGAGGTTTCTGCCAAGTTTGTTATTGTTTACTGTGCCCTGTCCCCAGAGGTGGAGTCTACAGAGACAGGCAGGTTTCCTTGAGCTGCTGTGAGCTCCACCCAGTTCGAGCTTCCCAGCAGCTTTGTTTACCTACTTAAGCCTCAGCAATGGCGGGTGCCCCTCCCCCAGCCTTGCTGCTGCCTTGCCGGTAGATCACAGACTGCTGTGCTAGCAATGAGGGAGGCTCCATGGGTGTGGGACCCTCCCGGCCAGGTGTGGGATATGATCTCCTGGTGTGCCTGTTTGCTTAAAGCGCAGTATTGGGGTGGGAGTTACCCGATTTTCCAGGTGTGTGTCTCAGTTCCCCTGGCTAGGAAAAGGGATTCCCTTCCCCCTTGCGCTTCCCAGGTGAGGCAATGCCTCGCCCTGCTTCAGCTCTCGCTGGTCGGGCTGCAGCAGCTGACCAGCACCGATCGTCCGGCACTCCCCAGTGAGATGAACCCAGTACCTCAGTTGAAAATGCAGAAATCACCGGTCTTCTGTGTCGCTCGCGCTGGGAGTTGGAGACTGGAGCTGTTCCTATTCGGCCATCTTGCTCCGCCCCAAGCAAAAATCGTTTTTTCTTTTAACTTTTATACTAAAGATATAAATAATATATACACAACTATTACAGTGTGAGAGTATTCTGAATTTGACTGTGTATTTACTTTTAACAATGGATTTCATGCTTTCATATACCAATTAGCATCCTTGTCTTTTTGCTTCTTCAGGTCTTCCTTTAACTTTTCTTGTAAGACAGGTCTGGTGGTGATAAACTCCCTCAGTTTTTGTTTGTCTGGAGAAGTCTTGATCTCTTCTTCATTTCTGCAGGATAGCTTTGCCAGTTAGAATATTTTTGCCTGGCAATTTTTTTCCTTCAGCCATAGAGACTGACCTGGGGCCTGGGGCTGTGGGAAGTGGAAATAAATCTGGGTCCACAGGGGCAGTCCTGGAGCCTGTGTCTGTGAGGTCTGGCCTAGTGCTGGGGTTAACTGGGATGAGCTTGTACAGTGGGTCTTGTAAAGTAGGCCTGGACCCTAAGCCTAGTGGAGTGTAGGGCCACAGGGTCCAGCCTGCAGCGTGGTATTGTAGGATCTGGCCTGGGACTGGACAGGACTGGAGTCCTCGGGTGTCAGCCTGGTACCTGAGACAAGGGATACTGACTCAGCACTAAAGCGGGCCTGAAGCCTGGGACTCTGTGGGCCAACCTATCTCTGGGCTGTTCTGAGCTTGGGGTTAGGTCTGGAGCCAATATCTGCAGGGGCTGGCCTGCAAGCTGGGTCCACTGCAGCTGGCCTGAGGACTAGGGCTTCGAGGGCTGGCTTAGTGCTGGGATGGTCCTGAGCCTGCGGCTATAGAGGCCAACCTGCTGCTAGGGCAGTCCAGAGCCCATGACTTCCAGGGCCAGCTCAAAGAGACTGAATGAGTCTTTGGGGCAGCCTCAAACTCTGGGGCTGCTAAGGTTCGCCTCGTGGTGAGGTGGGCCTGGAGGCCCAGTCCAAGTGTGTCAGCCTGGGGTCTGAGGCCCATAGACAGCTGCCCAGTTCTGGGTTTTACTGTGGCAGGCTTGGTGTTAGGTTTAAGGCAAAGTCCAGTGCACACTTCTCTCTCTTTCCTCCAAGTGTGGGTTTCTCTCTCTACGCTGTGCTGCCTTGGGTTTGGGGAGGGATGGTTGGATAATGTCAATCTGTCCTTCCTGCCCTCATCAATGTGTCTTTTCTTATTTCTGTGCTATGCTAAGGTGCTGTAATGTTTCACCTGGTTTCCTTAGCTCTGGGGAAGGTATTTTCTTGAGGGACAGGTATTTTATTGTGTGGAAAATGGTTCAAATTGATGTTTCCATTGGGGGATGGGCACTGGAAAGCCCTGTTCTGCTAACTTGTTGGCATCCCCTAGACAATCTAAATATAAGGTTTAGCGACCCAGAGGGAGATCGTAAATTCTAATTGCACTTGTACAGATAATTTTCAATGCAGTTGCTCATACTGAGGGTTGTAAAAATGACTAAGGAGAGTGTTGGCATTTCACTACACTGTGGGTACACAGAGAGAAAAATAAATATATAAAAATATCTTGCTTTAGTAGCTACTGAGAGGAAGAGTATTTCATCTTGCCCTTGCCATAGTAAAGATGTAAACCCCTTTCTAAGTAAGGTGTATTGGCTTTTATTTTTAAATATAAGGCTTTATATACTGTACAAAAGTAACTGGATCTTTAATTTCTTGTTAAAGGCCAAACAAGTAAGTGGAATGACCTAAACTGAGATCTACATTGTAGTAAAATTATACTTTCTCTTAACAGCTTTCTCATAATGAATATTTGCTTATCATTTGTTGTAAGGGTGATAATAATTTCAGTTGGAGCCTCACTGGTAACCTTGCTCAGCCACATGACTGGAATGTAAGTGGCTGGGGCATTTTGGACAGCACAGATGTTAAATGTGAACACTACCTTCTCAGTAGCACAAATCTGACTACATCTTTAAGTCTCCAAGAGGTAAACTCTCCTTCTTCATAGAAGATTTCACATTTTCAGAGCAGATGCAATTGGAAATTCTAAGAGTACTTAGTCTCTGAGATTTAGCTTTTGTTAGTTCCAAACTCTGCCAGTTTTCCTCATCATTGTTAGAGTCATTTTAATTCTTTCACTTTTCAAATGCTGTGCCTGCCTCTCCCACGGCACTCTTTGAAGTAAGTAAAGACAAATAAAGACAGTGCAAATACAATCCTCTGAGGCAACAATGGATTCAGAAATGGATACCTACATGAGACACTGCTTACCCAAGTGCTATAATTTGGAATACAATAGCAAAAGCTGTCCAAGCCCCCACCCTAAATCACCTTGGACAGCAGCTGCCTTACCATCTGAAATTCTACCTCTAGGAATTTACTGGAGAGAAGAGTTCAAGGCAGAGCAGATTTTGTACAGTAGAGAACTGTAGAGTTAGGAGGCCTCGGCAGGGTCTCCTAAAGAATTCACACATGCACCCCACAAGAGAATTAGCATTTGATTGTTTTCACTCAGAGGTCATCACCAGGGAAACTGTCGAAGTCAAGACAGGAAAAGAACAACCCAATTAAATGAGTCATTTGACTGAACTACTTTTCTTTCTTTCTCGCTTCTCTGTCTTTAAGCCACCAGAAGAAAAAGAGCTTCAGGAAAGGGAGGATGGGAAGAGTTTCTGCATCAGATCTCGACACTTTTCAATTCCAAGTCTTCTGAGCCAAAATCTTGTTGCTGATGGAAGGAAGAGAAAGATTTAAACTGGATATAAGCTAGCTAGGTTGATGTCAAATTGCTGAGAGTGATGAGAAAGAATGAGATTTCCCTTAGAATGTTACTAAGGAATAGAAATGGAAATTCTACAGAATAGTTGAAGGAAATGATTTTTAAAAGAAAAAGATAAACAACTTTATATCTGTGTCTCATCAAATTCACATCATTCATTAATCTGGCTATACATTGTTGTAAGTAATTCATATTTAAATTAGTTTGTCTAATCCTTTCCTCATTTAGTTTTCTGATGTGAAGTCACAGTAGAAATGGAACTGCTGATTAGAGAAGGCACAGAATAATTTTGAGATATGAATGTACTTTGGGTGAGACTGCCTAGATAATAATAATCTTGAGTCAGAGTTACCATGCAGCAGGCATTTTATCAGAATCTTTGGGAAACCTCACAACTTTGCAAGGTAATTGTTATTTACCCCAGCTTGCAGGTTAAGAAAGTGCATCAATAAAATCATGTGATTCATCTAAAGAAATCAGTCTAGGATAAGGACCTCAGATAGAGAGTATAATTTCCAGGTCCAGATATGCAGTCATTACACATATCATGTGGCCTCCAGCGGGGATGAGGGCAAGGGTATTTTGGTGGTGATAGTGGGGAGAAAGAGAAGAGGAAGTGAAAACCCAGAAGAGAAAAAGGAAATAGACAGAAGTAGGAAGACGCTAGAAAAAACATTTTCCAACTTTACATTTATGGCTAAGGATGACTTTAAATATTTAACCTCATAATAGTTTATCCATGGAAATCAAGGTACTAACTTTAAAACACATAAAATTTTTGTACCTTACCATCATGAATCTACTCTTGGTTCTATGTGAATTTCTATGTTTTTCAGAAAGGCATTTGTATAAAACTAATATTTAATCACAAAACTTTCTCCAAGAAAGGTCAGTGTTTTGATTCAGATAAGCTGTTTATTTCCATGTTTGGGAAGACCTGAGCCAAAAAACCAGAATGGAAAATGGAATGTAGCCCTAGTTCTTCCTGTGACTCGGGTTTATTGCAAGGATTTCCTTTTGTTGGAAAACATCAGGCATAACAATATTCAAGTATGCTCACATAAATACATCACTCAGCAGAGATACTGTAAAATTATACACAATTGTGAAGAAAGTTAACCTCTACTTTCACTAATGCAGACTTAAGAAGCCCTTTAAGTCTTTTTATATGAATACAATATAAAAGATATAGGAATAACATTATTCTTTCTCCAGTGCCTAACCTCTTCCAAATGTCTGCTTGCAAACACAGAACTGAAAGACTGTATGTCCTCAGTGTGTATGTGTACGTGCACATGTTCACATATTTGCATGTGCACGAATGGAAGATTCTACATCAAGTGACTCAAGAGCTGAATGTATCTCTGCTTTAGTATTTACTGAGTTACACTGATAAAACCTAGATGCCGTACCAGAAGTAACTTCCATTAATGCATAATCACCTTCACATCTTTTCTATAATCTGACCATGAAAATAAACACCACTTCTAAATCTGAGGCCCAAAGTGATTCAAGGTGAAGCTTAAGAAAATAAAAAAAAGTTGTCATAATTAAACCAGGTGTCTAAAATATAGCCTGTATGTTCTGTTCAAACTATATTTCCCTACTTAATTTACATGGATTTTTCTAAAATGCTAAGTACTCTCTTTGTGTCTGCTGCTCACAATAAAATAATTTGTTCTCTTAATCTAGGAACATGAGGACATGAGCAATAGAGGAAACCTGGAGGAAGAGGGTGTGGCATGTTGAAATTTAAAAAGAAGCAATGTGTATTTGCAAGTCAAACCAATATAATAAAACCAGTGGTTTTTAATATTTTCAATCATTGGAATATACATAAATTTTTGCAATGAAGTGTGCTAATTCATATCTTTTAGAACATTATTTGTCCTCCAGTTGGAAATCTACAAAAAAAAAAATTGACTTTTATTTGAAACAACAGTATATCTGAGAATCCGAAACAGTGTATCTGCATATTGCTCCAGCCTTTAATATGGAAGTGTTTCAACAGGATGTTCTTTCAAAAACAAAAGGGGAAATAGTCCACATACTGACTAGAAATATGTTTGGCAGATGTGGGAGAATAATCTATTACAGTGGATTAATCAATTAATCAGGGAATTAATTTTATACATAACCAGACAGCTAGAGGTTAGCCAAGAGTTGGTACAGCTATTAAAAAAAAACAAAAACTGAAGCTCCTTCTAACTTCCTGCTTTACTCTTCTTTACATGCAAATTTTTTCTCCTGATTGCAAGATGGTAGCTGTATCTTCAGGTATATCATCATTGTTCCAGGCAGAAAAAGGTAGAAGTAAGAAAACCAAAAGATACTTTCTATTTGAGTTTTTCACTTTAAAATAATCAGGGAAACAATGGTTTTCTTCAAAATTCTAGCTAGTATATTTCTAGTTATGTGACATTTACCAGAACAGAATAATAGAGCCAACTTTGAAAGGTATGAAAGGTTGAGTATTTTTAACTGGGAACAAAAGTATCCGAATTTTGTTGCTGTTAGTGGGGAAAAAGTAGTTTATGGAGTTGGGTAGATAAATTTTGATACTGTTATGGAAGAAATGATTTATGGAGTTAGGAAGGCAAATAGCAATGTTTGCCAAAAGTATCATGAATAGAAAGAAAAACTACACTCTTACCAATGTAAAGAAAAATTACATGTTGGCTTTACTCTTATTTTTAGGGCTCATAAGCAAACAAACAATAATTTGCCTATTTCTTACTCTTGAAGTGGTTTATATTAATGCTATAAGAGAATCTCACCTCCCTAAAAGCAATTTCAGTTTAAGGAACTTGAAGCTTTTTCATCCAATTCTAGGTTCATTAGCCTTCCTAGACTTATTTCTTCTCCTGTGAGTTACAAATTATTTGCCTTTTTATTCAGGAACACACCATACCTGAAGAAAGTCCTTTGGCTCAATATTGGCTTTTTCTTTACACAGACACACACAAGCACACAAAAAAATCTAGCATAAATGCCAACTGGTATCTAATCTTGTTTCAAAAGAACTCATAATCTTTTACATGAATATATGTCAATATGAAAGAGATGATGATTTCCCTTTTCCAGGACAGAAGATAGAATTGTGTAAGTGTCTGATATCACAGTGATATTAGAAGAACACAAAAGTCACTTTATGAGTACTTTCAATTCTTAGGACTGTCATAGCAAAATACCACAGACTTAAGCACACAGAAATTTATTTTTTCATAGTACTGGAGGCTAGAAGACAAGGATCAAGGTGTTAACAGGCTTGGTTTTCTCTGGGGTCTCTCTCCTTGACTTGCAGATGGGCACCTTCTCTCTCTGTCCTTATATAGTCTTTTCTCTGTGCACACACACATCTTTGTGTTTCCCTGAGTGTTCAAAGACAAAAGTTTCTCCCCTAATGTTTTACCTAATGCTTCCCAGAATAGAATTTAGAGTCAGACAAACCTTGGTTTTAATGCAAGCTCTGATTATACTAGCCATAAAAGCTTGGCCAAAATAACTAACTTCTTTGTGCCTCAATTTCCCCATTTATGGTATGAAGGAAATCTAGTAGAGTGCTTTTGCTGATGGCCCCCCACTGGAGTACTTTCGCTGGTACTTCTGTTACTACACCAGAGAGATTTTGCAAGAGGACCCCACTGCCCAGCCAGAGTGCTTTTGCAGGGGGCCCCCTGTGTCCCACCAGAGTTTTTGATGATGGCCCCTCATAGGAGCACTTTTGCTGGCATCCCTGCTGCCCTAGCGGAGTGCTTTCAATGGATGCCCCATCACCCACTGAAGTGCTTTAATCAGAGATTCCTGCTGCCCCATAGGAGTGCTTTTGTCAGCAGCCCCTGACATAGGAATTTTACCAGCACCCTGGGAGCACCTTGGCCCTTCCAGTGCAGCTTGTACTTGACCTCTGTGGGGATCCAGAGGACAAACCCATGTGCCTGGTTCCAGCCCCCCAGAGTTAGATCACACAGCCCAGGAGTGCCAAGCTGAGCTTTGGTCCTCTGAAAGCATCCAGAAATGAAGACAGTCAGCTACATCCAAATCACACCATAGTCAAACCCTCAAGGGAAATAAACAACATAAAAACAGAAAGCCTCATCCAAAGGACAGCAGCTTCAAAGGATGAAGAAGTATCAGCTTTCACAGATTAGAAAGAACCAGTGTAAGAACTATGGCAACTCCAAAATCCAGAGTGTCATCTTGCCCTCAAGTGATCACACTAACTCTCCAGCAATGGTTCCAAACCAGATAGAAATGGCTGAAATGACAAACACAGAATTCAGAATCAGGATGGCAAGGAAGCTCAATGAGATACAGGAGGAGGTTGAAATCCAACCCATGAAAAAGAACAAAATGATCCAAGAACTGAAAGACAACATAGCCATTTTTAGAAAGAACAAAACTGAACTTGTGGAATTGAAATATTCACTACAAGAATTTCATAATACAATTGGAAGCATTAACAACGGAATTCACCAAGCTGAGGAAAGAATCTCAGAGTTTGAAGACAACTCCATGAATCAATGCAGGCAGACAAAAATAAAGAAAAAAGAACTTTAAAAAACTAACAAAATCTCTGAGAAATACAAGATTATGTAAAGAGACCGAACCTATGACTCGTTGACATTCCTGAAAGAGAAGGAAAGAGAAGGAGAAGGAGTAAGAAACTTGGAAAACATATTTGAGGATACAGTCCAAGAAAATTTCCCCAATTTCACTAGAGACGTTAACAGGCAAATTCAACAAATTTGGTAAACCCCTGTGAGATACTATACAAGATAACCATCCCCAAGACACATAGTCATCAGATTCTCCAAGGTCAACATGAAAGAAAAACATCTTAAAGTCACCTACACAGAAGTGATAGACCACTTACAAAGGGAACCCCACTGGGCTTACAGCATACCTCTCAGCAGAAACCTTACAAGCCAAAAGAGACCAAGGCCTTATTTTCGGCATCCTTAAGGAAAAGTAAGTCCATCCAATAATCTTAATATTCTGCTAAACTAAGCTTCTTAAGAAAAAGAGAAATAAAATCCATTTGAGACAACCAAACTCTAAGGGAATTTATTACTGCTAGACCTGCCGTATAAGAGGTTCTTAAGTGTGTTTTTGTGGTAGCACGTTTCTTTTGCTTCCATGTTTAACATTCCCCTAAGTACAGAGCCCACTGACACTATAAAGAAACTACACAATAAAGTCTAATCAAGCTAACAATACAATGATAGGATCAAATCCTCACATGTCAATATTAACCTTGAATGTAAATGGGCTAAACACCCTAATTAAAAGACACAGAGTTGCAAGTTGGATAAAGCAGTAAGATCCAGGCCAGGCCTGGTGGCTCACATCTGTAATTCCAGCACTTTGGGAGGTTGAGGCAGGAGGATCTCTTGAGCCTAAGAGTTTGGGACCAGCCTGGGAAACATAGTGAAACACTGTCTCTACAAAAAAAAAAAAAAAAAATTTAAATTATTAGGTGGGAGACGTGGAAAGATGTGGAATTTATGACTCAGTCATAAATTCCGAAACAATTGAAACAAAAACAAAAATTGAGAAGTGGGACCTAATCAAACCAAAGAGATTTTGCATAGCAAAAGAAAGAGTAAACAGACAAACCACAGAATGAGAGAATGAGAGAAAGCATTTGCAAACTATGTATCTGATGAAGGTCTAATATCCTGAATCTATAAGGAATTTAAACAATTGAACAAGCAAAAAACAAATATCTCCATTAAAAAAATGGGCAAAGGACACGAACACACTTCTCAAAGAAAATATACATGTGGCCAACAAACATATGAAAAAAATGTTCAACATCACTAACCATTAGAGAAATACAGATCAAAATCACAATGAGATACTCTCTCAGAACAGTCAGAATGGCTATTGTTAAAAACTCAAAACATTACAGATGTTGGTGAGGTTGTGGAGAAAAGGGAATGCTTGTAGACTGTTGGTGGGAATGCAAATTAGTTCAGCCACCATGGAAAGCAGTTTGGGAATTTCTCAAAGAGCTTAAAACAGAGCTACCACTTGACCCAGCAATTCCACCACTGGGTGTATACCCACAGAAAAATAAATTGTTACACATGCACATATATGTTCATCACAGCACTATTCACAATAGTAAATACAGGGAATCAACTTAGATGCCCAACAACAGTGGGCTGTATAAAGAAAATGTGGTACATATACACCATGGAATACTATGCACTCATTAAAAAATGAGATTATGTCCTTTGCAGTAACCTAAGTCAATTAACATGGGAACAATAAACCAAATACCACATGCTCTCACTTTTAAGTGGGAGGTAAACATTGAGTACACACAGACACAAAGACGGGAAAAAGAGACACTGAGAACTACTACTGGGGTAAGGGTGGGAGCAAGGTGAGGGCCGAGAAACTAACTTATAGGGTACTGTGCTCACCACCTGAGTCACAGGATCATTCCTACACCAATCTTCACACAATGACATGCAACTTACCCATGTAACAAACCTGCATGTGTATCCCCTGACCCTAAAATAAAAGTTGAAAATAAATAAATAAAATATATATGGGAAATAACATATACTTTTAGTGTCACAGAATGATTAAATATCGGAATATATATACATATATATGTGTATATATATATTGCTTAGCACAGCACCTGGGACACCTTGGTATATAATATTAGCACAGAGAGGCTAAGATAGCTCCTTTGGGAGGCAGACTGTGACACTCACTAGCTTAGTGACTCTGGACAAGGTCTGTAACATCCTCTACCACACTTTCCTCCTCTCTCTCTCCCTTCCTCTTTCTCTCTGTCTTTGTATGTGGGTCTCATCACTCATTCCGAAGGAAGCCATTGACATGTCCTAAAGACTCAGGTAGCCTATGAATAGACTTACTTGGCAAGGAATAAAGGCCTCCATCTAACAGCCAGTAGGAACAGATGCCTGCCAACAATCATGGGAGAGAGCCTGGAAGTGGATCTTCCAATTGCAACAGTCTGAAGGTGACTGCTAGTGAAGCTACAAGTTCTCCTGCAACCTCACGAGAATCTGAACCAGCCAGTCCGGAAGACCTTTTGGATCCCTGGCCCTCAGAAACTGCAGATTATAATGAATACTTGTTACTTTAAGCTGTTAAGTTTTGTGGTAATTTATTACTCAGTAGTAGTTAACTGTTTTCCCCCTACAACACTGAAGATAAAGACAAATAACCAGGTAGACAGAAAGTCTTTTTGTTTTTTTCAGATGACTCCTACACTTTCCCCTGGGAGTTTTTAAACATTATTAACCTTTATTTATAAAGACTTCAGGTTTGGAACAATTCGCACAAAGTGAAAAATCTGGTCAACATGATGACTCCAGATCCTTTTTTCATTATTTTCATATCTGTAAAGAAGGAATATTTTTCATCACAGATTATATATAGACTGATAGAAAAGCCTGATGTAAAGTGAATCCAAGAGTGGGAAAAAACCCTTAAGGTTAAAGTAACTTTGTACCAACTTGGGAATTTTATAAAAATAGCCTGTGGCTATAATTTTATTGAAAACTAGACCAAAGGAGCAAACCAAAATTGAAAGCATTGAGTTATTACTTTCCTGCTCTGACAGCACAAAGAAATCATTCTATATCTAGAAGGGCCCTCAGGCTTTCTACTGACTAAATTGTACATATGATGAGGCTGACAGAACATGACGTTTTATATGATACCGACATTATACTGAAACTAGTCTAGAAGGCAGTTTTTTGTTTTTCGTTTTTTGTTTTTTTTAAATGCCACTGATTTCCTTGGAGAAATAATAGAACTAATCTTCCAAATTGTTGTTACTTTTTTTTCTCCACCCTTGGTACCTTTCCAAAAGGGCTCCAGCTTCCCTTTAAGGCAGACAATGGATGAGATGATTTGGGCTTTTCAATATATTGCTGCTTATTTGGCAATTAGCTCCTTATCTCTCGGGAAATGTAAAAAAGAACACACAGCAATTCGGAATGATGAAATCTTTTAATTTCATATCACAGAACATAGATAGATGTAACCAGAATGCCCAGAGCAATCCTTGTCAGAGGGCCGTGGAAGCACAAAAACACCTTTGTAGTCCTGTGAGCAGCATCAGAGCCCGTCAATGATCTGTCACAATTTCACCTGTCAAAGGCCTCAGCAAAGGCATTACCACATTGAATCTTTCCCTGAGATCTTAATACGATAAATTATTTGCCTTCCCCCAACCCCAATTACTTTGTCAGTGCATTTATTGCACCATTCTTTTATTCTGCCTGTTAATATTGTTGTTTGTACAGTTGTCATTATTTCACAAAGAGAAATTGCCAGTAATTTTGCTCGACTTTGGGAATACAATGACAAAGGAGATACACAGTTCCTTAGCAGGACAAAGAGGATGCCACAGGGATCCTCACAATCCAGGAGAAACATTCTCCTTTCCTATCTCCTTTCAAAATATTGCCTGTCTCACCCCCTGTAACAGTCAGAGAGATCAGTATTGAGAAGGGGACTATAATTAAAACCCATTACTCACCTTTCTGTAAGAAATCATACAGATGAATCGCATCATATTTAAAACATTCTTCCATAGACACAAGAACTCCTAGTCTTCCAGTCTCCTATCTCTACCTCTGTATGTATAGCCTCTAAGATTACTCAGCCTCCCATCCTGAATGTCTTCTTGCTTCCACTGTGCCCTCCAGTATGGCATCTGCAAAAAAGCCTGTATCAAGTTATCTGAATGATCCTGTAACTTTCTTGCTTAGCCAAAACCAGCTGAAGGTTTGCTATGCCCTAATGACATTACTTTTCCCACATGGTCACAAATGGAGAAAGTTTGTTCTCCCTCTTTACATAGAACATTAGGAGGAGGCAGGTTGGTGTCCTCCTTGTTCTCTATTTCTCTATTACAGCTTCGAGATTAATGTTCCTCCCTTCACCAAAAACAAACACGCAAACAAAGAAACTACATGAAACATACGCCATCTGACACCACCTTTCATTTTCACAGGCATCTACCATCTGCCCAGGCTTTTCTTTTTCTTTTTCTTTTTTTTTTTTTTTTTTTTTCTGAGTCTCACTCTGTCACCCAGGCTGGAGTGCAGTGGTGTGATCTCAGCTCACTGCAACCTCCACCTCCCAGGTCCAAGTAATTCTCCTGCCTCAGCCTCCCGTGTAGCTGGGACTACAGGCTCATGCAAACATGCCTAGCTAATTTTTGTATTTCTAGTAGAGATGAGGTTTCACTGTGTTGACCAGGCTGGTCTCGAACTCCTGACCTCAGTTGATCCACTCGACTAGGTCTCCCAAAGTGCTGAGATTACAGGCGTGAGCCACCGCACCCAGCCCCGCCCAAGAATATCTATATTTATCGATGATTTTAGCACTGGTCTCCAAGTCCTTATTCCCTCAGAATTTCTGTTATTGTTCATGGTGAGTTTAATATCTCTAGATGATTCACTGAAACTTCTCACTCTGCAGGTCCTTAATTCTCTCCACGTCCAGTGTCTTACACTGATGTTCATGGTTATACCCTAAACCAGAGAGTGGACAAACTTGGCCCATAGCCAAACTGAGTCCACTGTCTGTTTTTGTAAAGCCTGAAAATGAAGGATGGTGTTTATATTTTTAAGCAGAACACAGCCAAGTTCATTCATGTATATATTGTCGATGACTGTTTTCATGTTAAAACAGCAGAGCTAGTAATTGAGATCAATTCCATTGCCTACAAAGTGAAAATAGTTACTATCTGATCTTTTACTTAAAGGTTTGTTGACCCTTGCCTCCTAGACCTTCTTATTACCAATAACTTCAACACTCAAATCTTAAACCAGCTTAAGTATAGATCGATTGATAGATAGATAGATAGATAGATAGATAGATAGATAGATAGATAGATAGATAGATAGATGATAGAGACTTATTGCAGGATTGCAAGGCTAAGGAGTAGCTAACAGACTAAAAAAAAAAAAGGAAGGAAAATCTAAAGGAACTATAACAGGGAAATCACATGCATTGTCCCTACTCCCCTCTGTGGGTTGAGTTTATTGCGTCACCTTGTGGACAATTTTATCCACCAGTAAGTCGGAATGGGGAAGGGCAATCATGGATCTAGTATTTGTTTTAGGTTTACATTGTCCCTGTTTAGTGACCCAGAGAAAAAAAAAAAAGGGCTTCTCTTTTTACTTGCTCATATAAAATTCCAGGGAAGAAATTGAATTGTCCTGGCTTAAGTCACACACTATTTGATAAACAACTCCAGTTGTACGGATAGCATGTTATGATTAGTCAGACTGGGTCATATGAGCTCCCTGGTGGCTCGACAGGGGTTTGGGTGGGCAGGATACTCTATGGACATTCCTACAATAATTACAAAAGGTGGTTAAGGAATATATTCCAGAAGACAGGTGAGGGTACATGGTTCTTCTACTAGAAGAAGGGGAAAGGATTAATAACCAATCCTCTCTCTCCCAAAAAATATATCCACTCTATTTTCTTGTGAAGATTGTAGTCTTTAGGTGCTTTATCCTTGGGCATTTAAAGGAAAATATAAATTATATAGAATTTTAAATGATAATGACAATGAAATAGACATTACAGGGAGGAGACAGAGACCTGCTTAAATTTCTAAATGCCCATTTAGTCCCTATGTAAGGGAAGCTAAGCAGTGTTGGGCTACAAGTTAACCTCTGCTAAAGGTGGAATTTGCTTGAATATTCATAAAATCCTGGAACCCTTAGTTGGCATGGTGCACTTGGTTTTAGGGGCACATCTGGGATCACTTGCTGTGGGCGGGATGGAACAATTATTTCAAAGAAGGTGGGAAATACTCTAACACCTTTTTATAAGATTGTTAGCAGAAATCAAGAGTCTTTGGGGGCACCATGCTACATCCTTAAATACGTAAAAGGACAAGTTTCATCCAATCTCTAAATTTTTAGATAACAGAGCTTCTCCTGGAAATTTCCAGATATTACATGTCTTGTCTATTCTTGCAAAATGTGTTAACTGTGTGTAAACTCTCAACTGAGTATAGCCACACATAGTCTTGCAGTACCTTACTGAGGCACACTAATTACAGCCTATAACACTGTCTATCCCTGAAAGAAGAAAGAACTATCAGAAAGGAATGTAGAGTCTCCCGTCTATGAAGGATTTGCTGTAATTCTCTTCTGATTTGGCCGTTACTTGCTACTATAGAAATCCACACATAACTGCAATGTGATGGAACAGGATAGTCCCATCCTAACAAAGGAGAAGGGGATATGTTTCCTTCCCTTTTCCCTCTGAATTCCCAGAGTCCAGTAGGGGAGCATTAGGAGAGGAGGGCCACCACACAAACCTCAGCACAGCAGAGGACGCAACCACACTAGAAAGGTCTTTGATGAAGAACACACATCAAACATTTCACATACAAACATCAGTAAGCTCAGCCACAGTAAGTGAGAGGAAACAGGCACCTTAAAAGAGGGGACAAATGGTTGTAGCATTTACAAGAAGCAGTTAGACATGAATGAATCTCACTTTATTGAATATTCTTTAAAATTTGC
This sequence comes from Macaca fascicularis, assembly GCF_037993035.2. Lineage (NCBI taxonomy): Eukaryota > Metazoa > Chordata > Mammalia > Primates > Cercopithecidae > Macaca > Macaca fascicularis. Next base: position 95,056,862 of record NC_088379.1, on the reverse strand, counting down.
TTGAAACTTTGAAAGATTTCAATAATTTTCATGTTCAAGGGAGAGTTGCTTTAATAGAAAATTATAATTGTTCCTTTTTGTGTGAACTGAAAGGGTGTCTTCATGATCAAAGTTATTCTTCATTTGGTTTTATAAATTTAACTGTCTTAGTATATTGAGATTTCTTTAAACAAGAAGCAAACTTTATATATATATATGTTCATTGGCTTAATGAACATATTTATGTTCATTGGCTTAAAGAACATATATATGTTCATTTGCTTAGTATGACAGACATATATACATATATATTCATTTGCTTCATGTATGTGTGTGTGTGTGTGCGTGTGTGTGTATATATATATTTACTTTAAGTTCTGTGATACATGTGCAGAACGTGCAGGTTTGTTACATAGGTGTACATGTGCCATGGTGGTTTGCTGCACCTATCAACCCATCATGTAGGTTTTAAGCCCTGCATGCATTAAGTATTTGTCCTAATGCTCTCCCTCCCCTTGCCCGCCACCCCCGACAAGCCCTGGTGTGTGATGTTCCCCTCCCTGTGTCCATGTGTTCTCATTGCTCGACTCCCACTTATGAGTGAGAATATGTCGCGTTTGGTTTTCTGTTCCTGTGTTAGTTTGCTGAGAATGATGGTTTCCAGCTTCATCCATGTCCCTGCAAATGACATGAACTTATTCTTGTGGGGTTTTGTTTGTTTGTTTTGTTTTGTTTTTGAGATGGTGTCTCACCCTGTCTTGCAGGCTGGAGTGCAATGGTGCAATCTCAGCTCACTGCAACCTCTGCCTCCCGGGTTCAAGTGATTCTCCTGCCTCAGCCTCCCAACTAGCTGGGATTACAGGCACGCACCACCATGCTTCGCTAATTTTTTGTATTTTTAGTAGAGATGGGGTTTCACCATGTTGGTCAGGCTGGTCTCGGACTTTTGACCTCATGATGCACCCACCTTGGCTTCCCAAAGTGCTGGGATTACAGGCATGAGCCACTGTGCCTGGCCAAACTCATTCTTTTTTATGGCTGCATAGTATTCTATGGAATGTATGTGCCACAATTTCTTTATCCAGTCTATCATTGATGGCCATTTGAGTTGGTTCCAAGTCTTTGCAATTGTAAATAGTGCTGCAGTAAACATACGTGTGCATGTGTCTTTAAAGCAGAATGATTTATAATCCTTTGGGTATATACCCAGCAATGGGATTGCTGGGTCAAATGGTATTTCTGGTTCTAGATCCTTGAGGAATTGCCACACATCTTCCACAATGGTTGAACTAATTTACACTCCCATCAACAGCACAAAAGCGTTCCTATTTCTCCACATCCTTGCCAGCATCTGTTGTTTCCTGACTTTTTAATGATCACCATTCTAACTGGCGTGAGATGGTATCTCATTGTGGTTTTGATTTGCATTTCTCTAATGACCAGTGATGATGAGCATTCTTTCATATGTTTGTTGGCTGCATAAATACCTTCTTTTGAGAAGTGCCTGCTCATATCCTTTGCCCACTTTTTGATGTTTTTTTTTCTTGTAAACTTGTTTAAGTTCCCTGTAGATTGTGGATATTAAACTTTTGTCAGATGGATAGATTGCAAAAATTTTCTCCCATTCTGTAGGTTGCCTGTTCACTCTGATGATAGTTTTGCTTGCTGTGCAGAACCTCTTTAATTAGATTCCATTTGTCAATTTTGGCTTTTGTTGCAATTGCTTTTGATGTTTTAGTCATGAAGTCTTTGCCCATGCCTATGTCCTGAAAGGTATTGCCTAGGTTTTCTTCCGGGGTTTTTATGGTTTTACGTTTTACAGTTAAGTCTTTAACCCATCTTGAGTTAATTTTTGTATAAGGTGTAAGGAAGGGGTCCAGTTTCTGTTTTCTGCATATGGCTAGCCAGTTTTCCCAGCACCACTTATTAAATAGAGAATCCTTTCACCATTGCTTATTTTTGTCAGGTTTGTCAAATATCAGATGGTTGTAGACATGTGGTGTTATTTTTGAGGTCTCTTTTCTGTTTCATTGGTCTATATATTTTGTACCAGTACCATGCTTTGTTGGTTACTGTAACCTTGTAGTATAGTTTGAAGTCAGGTAGCATGATGCCTCCAGCTTTGTTGTTCTTGCTTAGTATTATCTTGGCTATACAGGCTCTTTTTTGGTTCCATATGAAATTTAAAGTAGTTTTATCTAATTCTGTGAAGGAAGTCATTGGTAGCTTGATGGGCATAACATTGAATCTATAAATTACTTTGGACAGTATGCCATTTTCATGATATTAATTCTTCCTATCCATGAGCATGGAATGTTCTTCCATTTGTTTGTGTCCTCTCTCATTTCCTTGAGGAGAGGTTTGTAGTTCTCCTTGAAGAGATCCTTCACGTCCCTTGCAAGTTGTATTCCTTAGTATATTATTCTCTTTGTAACAATTGTAAATGGAAGTACACTCATGATTTGGCTCTCTGCTTGTCTATTATTGGTGTATAGGAATCCTTGTGTTTTTTACACATTGATTTTGTATCCTGAGACTTTGCTGAAGCTGCTTATTAGCTTAAGGAGTTTCTGGGCTGAGACGATGAGGTTTTCTAAATATACAATCATGTCATCTGCAAATAGAGACAATTTGACTTCCTGTCTTCCTATTTGAATACCCTTTATTTCTTTCTAATGCCTGATTACCCTGGCCAGAACTTCCAATACTATGTTGAATAGCAGTGGTGAATATTTTGAGGGACATGTGAAGCAAGACTATTATCAGCATTAACTGGGATATGAATGAAGTAAGGTAGGACTATTCAGGTCAGTTATTATACTAACTGAAATAAAATTATGATTTCATCTTTACAGTATCGTATTTATGACCGTCAGTCTTGCCTATTCTTATTTATATGAGAATATAATGATGAAAATAATTAATACCTCAAAACCAGGGAACTAAAGGGAATAAAAAGTCACCCAAATCAAAATTCCATTTTTGAAGAAAGCTGAGTTTCATAGGAGAGGCCCAACTAAAAGAATACAATTTAAAGTTAGGCATGCAGATTATAATGCGAAGGTTTTGGTGTATGTACTATATCTATAAACAGATATGCATATTAAAAATAACAAAGGGAAATTCATCAAAATATTCACGGAAATTATATTAATAGTAATGAAAATTTCTCTGAGTGATGAAAGTATTAGTGATTTTAAACATTATTTTTATTTTTCAAATTCTACACAGTGAAGTTATATCATTCACATAATTTTAAAAAGCCAAAAAAAAAAAAAAAAAGGATTTAAAAAAGTTAAAAGAGGCAGGATATACTTAAAAGCCAAATCATTTTTAATGGATGGGCATCTGTACTTTAGAAAGAAGTTGCAGCATGGAAATCTATTGGCGATCTATTTCAGTTGTTCTATAGTTAGCCATAAGCCTTTCAATAGGCGACCTAAATTTCCTATATTATGAGTGAGCAGCAGCAAAAGTAACTATCTCTTCTGATTCACAATTAAGCAGCATATTTAATAGTCCTATTGATTTGGTTAAGTAATAAACTCATCATTTTATCATCAATTGAATTTTGAAGGGTTTTTTGGCACAAAATTATAACTGTTAACCATATTTAATTTCTCCTAGGTTAAGAAACTAACTCAACACTATTACAGTGTTTTCACAGGGATCTGTAAAGAATGTCCGAGGCAAGGCATGGTGGCTCACGCCTGTAATGCCAGCACTTCCGGAGGCTGAGGCAGGTAGATCTCTTGAGGTCAGGAGTTCGAGACAAGCCTGGCCAACACGGTGAAACCCTATCTCCACTAAAAATAGAAAAACTAGCCAGGCATGGTGGCACTCACCTGTAATCCCAGCTACTCAGGAGGCTGAGGCAGAAGAATCACTTGAACCCAGGAGGTGGAGGTTGCAGTGAGCCGAGATCACGTCACTGCACTCCAGCGTGGGCGACAAAGTGAGTGAGACTCTGTTCCCCCACCAAAAATAAAAGAATGTCTGAGGCCTACAATTATGCTTTGATAACTAAGAAAAATATTGTCTATTCAGAATAAGGAAAGGGAGTTTTGAGTTGCTGTTTCTACTACCATCCTCCTACTCCCACTCTTTCTCCAGGATCCACAGCAGTAACAGCAGAGGGGCCTTGGGGAACACATATCTAATATCCCCAGTGGCCAGTTGACCCCCATCTTAAACCAGGTGAGCATCCATGAAAACAGCCACCCTTGCCACTCTAAGCAGATACCCATGAAAGAGCATTCAGAGTTCTCATATATTAGTGAATTATGTATCACTGTGCCTGTCTTGTTTTCCTTTCAATTCTATTATATCATTGATTGACTTTGGACTTTTCTACAGCTGCAAAGACGTTTTGGTTCCACTTTACTTATGACTATGTTTTCTCTTATTGTTTCTGTGTATTCTTCCTCCAAAACTCGTCTCCCTTTAGACAACATTATTAAGTTTAATTCCAAGTGAATAGTAACCAAAATAATGATTAAAATGTATACTTAGAAATTTGCAGGAGTAGATATTGGAAAATGAGGGTATCTATTTAAATTACGGAGGAAACTAGATGATGGCAATTATAGCATATTTAAATTTATGGGATGGATAGATTTCAATGTTATCACTATAGTTCTGTATTTGTATAAACTAATTTATATAAACTAATGTCAAAAGTCTGAAATTGAGTCCTACTCTTCCTGGCTTATTTATAGAAAAACTGGCTGCACGGCCTTTGCAAGTCCCTTCATCTTTCTGCATTTCAGTTTCCTCATAGGTGGGAGGAATTTATTTACCTGTTTCTAAGGACCCTTCATACATAAAATTGGATTATTCTGAGACCTTTCCCTGGTCTTCCTCTCATAATTAATTGAAGTTAAGTCCCATCAGTCTCACAGCCCCCTTCATCTCTTATTAAACAAAGATGGCTCTGTGTTGCCGTCTGTTCTAAAGGTCTCTTAAAGAGAAATCAAATTTTTTGAGATTCTTGAGTCCTGATTGACTGAGACCTTTACATCCTAACAATAGCTATTTGATACAGTCACTGGATAAGGCAAAGATTCTTCTGTTGACGTGTGTTTAAGTGCCTGTGAGTTCAGCCAACAAAAAAATCCATTTGGTTGAATAGTCTTAGCACGAAACAAGGCCTCATCCCAAGGGATGTAAGGTAAGATAAAGTGTTGGGTCATCTTTTGTTGAAATCTTTGTACAATCCAAATGCCTTAGCTGATAACTTGGTAGGCATTGGGGATATAGTTAAGGTAGATTTATATTTTTTAATGAATTCTATGGTTTCTCAAATAATAATAGCAGCAATCATTGAGAGAGTAAGCCATCCACTAGCATTGCAGTAAAAAATAATGCGTATATTCTGTATTTCATAAAAATCTGCATAGTGAGAGAAACAGAAATATATATATATATATATATATATATATATATATATATATATATATTTTAAGTGAACTTACACATACTGATCCAAAATTTTATATCTTAACAGCTTATGGACATACATGATAAAATCAAATCATTATTCTAAACCTATTAGTCAAATGGTTTATTAGCAGTTGGACAACTTTATGGTAAAGGGAGGTCTACATTTCAGGCTGAGACATTCCTAGTTGGAGATGTATAAAAAAGTCCAAAAAAATCCCGAATAAAATTTCAAAATATCTCTATGATGAGGACTTTTATTTATAAAGCTTTCAATATTTTTAAGCATCTGAATAATACTTTTAATGGTTTAATGACATTATTAGCGTCTAATCCCATGCCTTTATGCCTTTCTCCAAAATTCAACAGGCATTTTGCTAAAATCATGAAATCTTAAATTTGATAAGCCGTAGGAAATGACTTTCTCTCATCTTTTTTTCTTTTTTTTTTTTTTTTTTTTTTGCTTGACTCTTGTCCATTCTTAAACATCTGTTCGGCAAAGCTTTTCCTAATTCTATTTCCCCTAATAGACTAACCACTACCTCATCTCTGTCTTCCCTTTACCTTGGATATACTGGTGACATGCATGCACCATTCCATGCTTTAATGGCTTGTATATCTGTCTCCCCCATAATGCTGTCTTGTCCATCTCTGTGTCCCTAATACAAGGCACGGGGCCTGGCATACAATATGGGCTCGGTACATATTATTGAACTTGTGAGAAAACTGAGACTCAGAGAGAGGCTGTTGTTTTCTTGAGATAATTATAGCTCATTTGTAACAGTGTTTGTACTGGAATTCAAATGACCTACCTTTAGCATAATGCCCCTCACTTAATTCATACATATTGAAGGAATTAATGAATCAACATATTAATAAGTCAATTGTTCTTGAGCATTTTCCATTGCACTATCCAAATCAAATAATAAATATAACATATTTATTTTTTTAACCAGTCTTCTGGCTACCTGGCTTCAATGAAGCAAGTAATGAGGAAATGAGATTAATAAAACATCAATGAGATCAGATATTTCACATACATTTGATTATCGTGGCCTCGTGGAGATACAGTTTATATCAACCAGATATGCTAAACTTTATCTGGTAATAAAATTCTATTATTAATATCTAACAATCTAAGCTAGTGATCTGAGAGACAACTTTCTCACCAAGTCGAATGTCTACCCAGTCAACACACCTATCCCACGATTCTTGTTTGGAAAATTAATCCTCTTGGGCGTGGATCAGTCCATGTGTCACAGGTGCTTTAAGGATAGTTTACTGGCTTCTCTTTTGTTCTGAAAGCAAAGAGGTAACCTTTGTATTGAATTGAATGCTAAGCAATAGCTCATTTGACTTTTAAGGGCTGTAATATGTTTTGGGTATATCCCTCCTCAGAAATGAAACAAGAACCATCTTCCCTCGGATAGCCACAGGGCTTCCACTCTGATGTCAACCAAATACCTGTGCATACCTTGCCTTACCAGAGAGGTCTTTCCACACTCACTTTTTCTAAAATAGGACCACACTCTGGCTTTCCCCTTCATCATCCCCTTTCCCTGCTTTTCTTGCAAGTATTATCACCTAACACTCTTATTTTCTCATTTTTTTGTTACTACATGTGTGTATATAACATGTTTATGTTGTCCAGAATTTACACATTCAATGTTTTGGGGGGTAATTAGTAAACAATATCATAGACACACCAGAAATTCTGTTGGGAGCACAATTCAGAATCAAGATTCAAAAATTGGTAAGGACATTGTAGGTCATGTGGTACAAACTATTTATTTCGTAAGTATGAAGTCCAACGCTAATAATAACAGCTTTTTAATTGCACATTTCATGTTCCAGGCACTGAGTAAAGTGCTTTACATGCATAAACTCTTATGACACTGCGGCAATTTTATAAGAGGGATCTTGTAACTATATCTTATTAATTTAAAAATAAGCATTTTTTACATTTCAATTTTAGGTTTTAAAATTATCATAATTGAAATCAGAATGATTATTACTTCAAGCATTTTGGAATTTGCTTGTGTGAGTTTGGAAAATATAAGAAGTAAAAAAAATTAAAGAGAAGGTCTTTGTTTAAATAAAATAATAAACTTGACTACTGTGTTTACTGATGTGTAATTTTTCAAAAAAGGATGTAAAAATAAATTTTCTAGTAATGTAGCTTCTATTTTTTCTCTGATTTGTTAAGAAAGAGTTCATAATCCTTCAAATGCAAGAACCACATCCTCATCCCCTCTATCATGTGCAATGTGTGAAACATCATTTTTCCAGTGCTGGTATGAGACTCCGCCATATGGAGAAGTGGCTGGAACAACCAGGATCATGGGTCCTGAGGTCGTTTTCCAAGGTAACAAGGTAAAAACCAGGGGACATTGACAAGGAAAATTTATAAGTAGAATAACAAAGTTAAATTTCAGAAGTCCAAAGTGGAGTGGATAAGGTTAAAAGGCAGAGCTGCTATCCAAAGACCTCAACAAAGTAGAAAGTGTGATTAGAAGATTGGGGTCAGCTTTGACAAAATCAAACTTGGCAAGGGGACGGAGCAGATTCTGACAATTGTGCCCCCTAAAAACCAAGCATGAGTGATTTTTAATTGTTGGACACAACTGTGTGCCCCAGGACCCCCGGCTTTAGAAGCAGATAAGCCTCTGAGATACTTTCCACTCCACGGGGAGCAGACCCTGATGACTGCACTTGGGTGGGTCCTCCTGGAGCACTAATCATTCTAACAACCAATATCTGGCTAATGAAACAGATGAAATTAGAAATCCACCAAGAGACTCAAGAGACAATAGGATGTCAGGCATAACCTTCAATGAACATCTCCTCACAAACACATGTTAACATGCTGCACAACAGCCTTTTTCTTGGGTCTCGAGAGTACCAGAGTGACAGATTATCATGTGCACAGTAATCCAAGTGGATGACATTCTGTCAAGGCTGTTCTAATTACAGTCTTGCATTTATGACACAGCAATCGGGAAGATCATTCTCAACTCTAATCCCTGTTGTTTTGTAGGCTAGTTACTCAGCTTCCAAATAGAGCTGCCTCAGAAAAAAAGCCCATTTGTAAAATTAAAGTGATCAGGTTAAAGTGATAATATGAACAAGTATTTATTAATTTATGAATATGAAGGCTTTCTTCTAACACAAAAATATCTTAATGAATGTAATTACACTTGGCAATCCCTGCTAGACACTTATGAATAAGAATAAACGCTCATGAAGAACTGCTCTTGGTTTTTAACAGTTTTACATTTCAAAAAATAAAAAGCTCAGCAGTTAACTGCTGCAGTGATGATGTAGAGGATTCAACCTTCCACTTGAATATTTCAGCCTGACATCGCTGCTTATTCACCAGATGAATGCTGGTTTATCCAGGCCACTTGAACATGGCAACACTGAGTCAGAGGAAGAGTGTTGCCGCAGCTTTTGAGATGTTGAGTACAGCTTTAAGCTGCTGTTTGGGGACTGTTAGCCACTGACTGCAGCTAGTCCTTATCGAATGCCTACTATTCACTGGTGAATTTTTGAAGACATTGATATATTTTATCTGATTTCATCCATATGTCAAACTTATGAAGGAGAATTACTTTTCCTCATTTCACAGATAAGGAAACACAGGATTATATTAAATAAAAGTTAAATAATATATCCAAGGTCACACAATTACATGGAGGCAACAGAAAAGTGCCTCTCCCATGGGAGATGGGTACGGGGGCAGGAGGGAGGATAGAATTAGGGATAAAGAAAAAATTTGCTCTGTCTGAATTAAATTAGTAAGATCCATATGCAATATCTGTGTGTAAGCCTTTTATAGAAGTATAGAATTAGGGATAAAGGAAAAATTTGCTCTGCCTGGATTAAACTAATAAGATCCATTTGCAATATCTGTGTATAAGCCTTTTATAGAAGTAAACTCCAACTTTTCTTTTCTAAATTTTTTTCTTTTTTGGTTTTATGAAGTATGACTAAAGACATTTTAAGATTTTGTAAACACCAGAATCTTGGGTCAATATCAGGCCGTTATTTTCAGAAAATAGATAATTGGAATAGAATTGGAATTTTTGAATTTAGAATATTACCCACTTGTATTATACTGTGTTTAGAGTAGTATTTGTCAGAGCAGAGTAGGGGGGATTGTCAGTCCAGAGAAACAAGAGACCCAAACAGCTAGAAGTCGGCTATGCCCATTTAGAACTTCATACTTGTGGAGGCAGACATGGCCTCATCAGGAAGAAGGTGCATCAGACTGTTTTGACAATATGCCATGAAGCACGTGAATTGTAAAATTCCCCTTGTTTTGATCCATGCTCACCAGGCAGGCTTCTGATGGTAATTTTGCTTCCTGAACATCACATTTAATTGGAAAGATTCTATTGATGCAAGCATTCTAGTTTGCTTACCATTGCATTTATTACTGTAAATTAGTCAATCAGAGTTATGGAGATGTGTCAGTTTCCACAAGCTTGAATAACATAAGCCTACTCCTGAAAGGTATGTCAGTTCTCAGTGTGCTAATATAACAGCATGAAAATAAGGGGACCAAATTCCAAAATGATGAACTCACCAAATGATTATACCTACACCTGCGTACTAGGCCTCTTCAACTCAGGGAGCTCTGTACAACATAACAGTCATGGTGCAACTCAGCTGGGAGAAAATTAATCCAGGGATAAGTTCTTTTTGAAACCAGCTGTTTCTCGCTGTCAGAACAATTCCCAGTGTAATCCACTGGTCTGTACATCTTATAGGAGTCCTACCCCCGCCCCGCAAAAAATAAAACAGCAACCAGCCCTTAAAGAAAATAATACACAACAGAAAACCCTAGTGAATATATCTAATACATGAAAAAAAACTCCTCCCTCAGCTAAATACCAGACATGCAGTGGTGTAGTGATACTTCAGTAGCAGCTGGAACTTCAATAATTGTGCTCTTAAAAAGACAACTGTTACCCAGTGCTCAAATGATCAGCTCTAACTCCATTGTCCAATAAAAAGAACCAGGGCTCTTTGAAGAAATGGCTACTTTTAGAGCTGGGGGCATGGGATAGACAAGGTAAATTAGGAGCATCTTACAGTGCCAGGATTTAAGGAAGTGCTCAGAGAATAGAAGGATGCAGGCATGTCAGAGCCAACCTGAAAGACCTTCTAATGGCCAAAGCTGGAGCAATGAGAACAAAATAAATAAGGATAGTATTGGGTGATAAGGCAAAGCATAAAAGAAATATCCCAAGTCCATGCTGATATAAATAAATGACTGAATACATAAGCAAAGGTGGAGACGAGAATTTCAAATAGTCTATGTGGCTTCCCCCGTCTCCAGGCAGTGGAGCTTAAACTGCCAACCACTTTTGACTGTGGGCTACATGTAATGACTTGTTTCCAATGTATAGAATAGGGAAAGTAGGGAGCGCGGGTGACTTTACAATGGAGAACCCTGGTCTGGTGATTAAGATTAACATCTCCATATCTACATCACAGGAATAGCACGTAGCCTTGATAAGACGTGACGTGAATTTGCCTCTGTGATCTTTCTCACAAAAGCCCAACATCCCAGTTAAACCATGAAAAAATATTAAGACACATCCATATTTAAGGACATTTTACAAAATACTCCTCAAAACTGGCAAGGACATACAAACCAAGAATGATGGAGTAACTGTCACACAGGGGAGATTACAAAGGAGACACGATGACTAAATGTAATGTGGAATCCTTGAGAGGATCCTGGAACAGAAAATGGACATTAAGGGAAAACTAGTGAAATCTAAATAAAGTCTGGAGTTCAGTAAACAATATTGTACCAATGTTGTTTTCTTAGCTATGATATATGTACCATAGTAAAACAAGATGTTAGCATTAGGGGAAACTGGGTAAAGTGTACAATGGAGCTCTCTGCATTATCTTTGCAATTTTCCTATAAATCAAAAAGCATTCTAAAATTAAAATCTTATTTTAAAAATTATTGCTTTCTTTAGATTTTATCTGTATTGTATTTTAAAGGTATGCAATGAAAAATTCTGTCAGGTGGATTTTGACATTTCTAATTGTTCTGCAACGGTCAAGTCAACTTTGAAAGATTTCATTTGGATTTGAGCAACACAGCAATTCAATTAGATGCCACATCAAACCCTCTGTACTCAGGATCTTGTAAGGCACAAGCCCTTTGACCTCAATTATAACAGTAGGAACTTGTTTTGATCTGGCTCCTTAGTTTCTAGTAAAGGTTAAACGTAGTAGTAAAAATGAATAGATAGTAAATGAAGAAAAACCAAGATCAATAAAGCAATCTTGTCCTTACAGATTCTCAGCTTACCTCAGAAGAAAATAAACAGGTATGTTTTGAAGGGGTGCCCCATGAGAAGCAGAGTTGTGACAAAAAGTTATTTATTCATTCAATAATCTACACAATAAAAAATGGTGTTTGCCTATTGCGAACTGGCTAATCCAGAAAGAGAGAAAATAAAGCTCCTGTTATCATCATCAATGAAGTCATAATCTGGGGACAGAGGTAGGCAAGGAGAGGGAGAATATAAATCACTGATGAGTGCTAGAACGCCAACTTCATCCAATGTTTATGCTTGGTGAAATGGGCAAGAGGCTGCCTCAGTGCACAGCCTCTCTCCACACTATCAGTGGGTAAGAATTTAGAGATCATTCCAGATTTATGAAGAAAAAAAATTCAGATTAAAAACTACCTTAAATATCTTATCTCCTTTTTAAGAAGTCATTACTTAATGAAAATTTATCTGTCTCCTTCAAATTTTGTTCCTGCTACAACCACCTGGACCTTTATTACTTAACCATTTTTATGCCCACTTACAAGTAAGTCACCATAGTGACCTGATGGTATTGGCTTATCCTTAAAAGGAGATTTATGATTCCTAAAGATTTCTAAATGCAACACCTAAATGAGTGAGACTGTTTTTGCCAATACTGTACCATACAAATTCTTTATCTCCTCTGCCTTTGCAATCTGGACATGAAATGTTACCTGGCCAGTATCTGCCCTGACCAGCATAGGCAGTATTTGAGATTATGTTTTGTTTTAAATCATTTTTACTGATGAACAAAATATACTCCCTTTAAGTGTACATTTCAATATGTTTTGATAAGGAATATGTATGTAACCACTGCAATGACAAAGATATAAAACATTTTTCCATCAACCAAAAATGTCCCATACTCCCACTTCAGCCCCAGGCAACAATTTTGTTAATCTGAGTATTCTGGGAAGCAGATGCCGAGAAAGGATTAGCCATGAAACAGGTTTAGGGGAAATGCTGTGAAAGATAAAGGGAAGAGAATCCTGAGAAAACCTGGAGAGCCTACAGAGTATGCAGTTCCAACACCTGTAAAAGAAAGGAAGAAGGCAGGACGAGGGGGTAGAAAAAGGCTTAGACTGCAATGCAATTCCAAGAAAGGTTTGGTCAGGCTGAGGGGGTGTCCTCAAGGCAGTCTCCCACTGGAGGATTCCTGTGTCTCTTAGGAATGGGCCTGAATCAGTACATCCTCTGTGCTGAGCTGCTGGCTGGGTGTAGTATCCCATTGTAGGATTACCACAGTTAGCTTACCCATTCACCTGCTGCTGGACATCACCATTGTTTCCAATTTGGAGCTGTTACAAACAAAGCTGCTGTGAACATTTATGTGTAGCTCTTTGTGTAAACGTGTGCTTTCATTTCTCTAGGTAAATACATAAGAATGGGACTGCTGGGGCATATGGTAAGAATTAATAGTTTAACGTTACAAGAATCAGCCAAATTTTTTTCTTAAGTGTTTGAGTCAGTGTACATTTTACAAGATTTCCAGTTGCCTCCGTCTTCTCCAAAACATGGTGTTAGTCTTTTTAGTTTTGTCACTTTTAATGAGTATATAACAGTATTTCAATGTGGTTTTAATTTGCCTTTTCTTGATGACCCGTGATGAGAGTCATCTGTTCATATATTTATTGGTGACCCCTTTTAAAAGTTTCCAAGAGTCTCATCCCATTATAGCATCAGCTCAAAGGCCCATTACAGCATTAGCCCAAAATCACTGAAATCAGACCCAGCCATAAATGAAGTTCCAGGGTGTAATCTGTTAAGTACTGTCCCTGGGGCACAATTCCTCTCTTTTGTCAGATATATGTTGAAAATATTTTCTCCCAGTCAGTGTCTTTCCTTTTCATTTGCTGGGACTTTATGATAAGCACAATCCCTAGGCAACATATCACCAGAAAAATAAAACAAGTTTATATTTAATATACCTATGAGTGTAACAGCTCACTTGGACACACTTAGACCAAATATATGTCTTCTTAAAGCACCATTCTGTAAAAGATTTTGTTGCCTGCTTCCTCTCAGTAGGAGATCTTAACAGGAAGAACATCGGGTAGGTTGATGAAGTCTAGATAGCTAAATATCTCAAGACCTGAAGATATGGTAATTCAAAATGGTACCTAGTAATCACCTACTACATACCATTTTGAATTGCCAACTACCTACTGGATAATTCCATCTCAATCTTTAATTTGGGACATCAGAATTAACTGAAATTATTGATCCCACGAGGTGGAATGAGAATTAAAACAACTATAATTTTTAATAATCACAAATAGCATAAAGCAGTTTCTCCTTAAACAGGAGTTTCTCCTTAAAGCTTTTTTAAAAGCTTAAAAACAGCTGGAAAAACTGACTGGCCAGGCCGGATGGCTAAGATCATTGTTTCTCCTGTGATGTAGATGATTCCCTTTCCTTCTCTGTCCAGTTTCTGGTGACTCAACTCTGTATCCCAAGCTGCCCTCCACAGGGATGTTGTTTGAAAGTAACAACATGCTTATCCCTATATGTAGAACATGTTTAGTCTCTGGATATGAAACCCTGAAGTTTTGCTCAGTGATTTTGAACACTCTTCCATGGTAATGCTGATTACTTTTTCTCTCCTGTCAAATAGCATTTAGAAAATGCCTGATGCTCTGTTCTCATCACAGGGCATGGCTTCTTATTCCCTCTGTGTGGTGCATCGTGTCTGTGTGCCTGTGCGTGAGGGGCCTCCCTGCTCTCCTGGTGGGTTGAGATGCCTGAACCCTCTTAGCTGGTGAATATCACTTCATTTGCTTACAAGACCAAAATAGTTTACTTGTTGGAAAGACACATAACATCATTATATTTCCTGTGCAATGTTTTAAGCTAACTCTTCAATATCTTCCTGTCTGCAGAGATTTTATTGTTCAAACACTTTACATCCATTTATTCAAAGTTTATTAACCTCTTGATCTATCAGAAAGCATCTTACCTATCAGGAGAGTAGGAGACGGGGAGACAGAAGAAAGATGGAAAGAAGGGGATGGAGAAAATAAGAAGAAAAGTGAAAAGATGCACATTTTTATCGGGTTACTACAGAGTACCTGACAGTGAAGTGATTTATCCATGTTCCTTATTGAGGGAAAAATAGTAAATAAATCTAAAAAAATAACCTCAAAGAAGTTGTAAGATACTACTTTGACTAGGAATATAGATATTCTTTTAACCTTATATCATCTAGCTATTGCACTTTGTCAGTTTTTATTTGGCTGCTAAAAACAGTGCCAATCACAGGGACTTAAAATACATATTTATCTCACATAATAGAAGTAAACAGTTGATGCCATTGATTCAGGACTTCAAGCATATTAATGCTAAAGTATCTGATATTCTCTTGACCATTTTTACAAGGTTCCAAGATGGTTGCTGTGACTTCAGCTATTTCATTTCCATTTCAGGAAGGTAGAGAAAGGAGAGGGGAAAAGGACATGTCTCCCAGCTGAGTCAGTCCTTTAAAGAGCTTTCTTGGAAGCCCAAGCCCACCCAATGGGTGGCCATTATATCTCATTAGTCACCCAACTGCAAGGAGGCTTGGGAATGTCATTTTAAACTGACCATATTACAGTAATCAAAATTAGAAGGATTCTGTTACTTAATAAGAGTTGAAATTGACTAGGCAACCAGCAGTCTTTGCAGTCCTCTTGCCCTCACACTCCAGGGCCTTAAAAGAACAACCTTACATTCCTGTTCTCTACTTAATCACTTTGCATTCACCCTTTAATACATCTAGCTTCTGCCTCCACCACTTCTCTGTAACTAGTATATTTCATCCTCTCAGCATATTACATGCTCTTATCTGGAGTGTTTATCCATAATTAAATTCCTTCTCATAAAAATGTCTTGCTTGCTTTATAGAACAGTAAGGTAACTACCACCCACTGTCCAGCTACTCCTTCTCAGCCTCCTTTCTTGGCCCCTAACCCTTCTGATTCCTATGCATTCTCTCTAGCAATATTTTTCACATCTGTGGCATCAATTTTAATATGACCTATACTTCTCAACTATGCTTTCTTCTCATTCTCAGACCTTGAATTGCTAATCACTTACCAGAGACCATTTTTAAATGCCAACTACCTATTTAGAAAATTCCATCTGGATATTTTACAGGAAAATCAGATTTTAGATATTCAAATCAAACTTGTCTGCCTCCTCTTCTTTCACCTGAAACCTTCCATATTTTCTATCCCAACTGATGTTACAGAACTAATAAAGAGGCCGGGCGCGGTGGCTCACGCCTGTAATCCCAGCACTTTGGGAGGCCGAGGCGGGCGGATCACAAGGTCAGGAGATCGAGACCACGGTGAAACCCCGTCTCTACTAAAAATACAAAAAATTAGCCGGGCGCGGTGGCGGGCGCCTGTAGTCCCAGCTACTCAGGAGGCTGAGGCAGGAGAATGGCGTAAACCCAGGAGGTGGAGCTTGCAGTGAGCCGAGATCGCGCCACTGCACTCCAGCCTGGGCGACAGAGCGAGACTCCGTCTCAAAAAACAAAAACAAAAACAAAAACAAAAACAAAACAGAACTAATAAAGAATCAGGGGGAAAAAAGACATGACCAAAAAGTATTCATCCTTTATTATGAGGCAGAGTCAATGGTTAAATATTTTCGTGTCCCGTCTTGAGGCAGCGCTCCTTTCACGGGGGCACTAGCTGAGGGGTGTCTGTTCCTGCAGACCCCTGATTCAGCGACAGATGACTGAGGTACACTGACACACAGATACTCTGCTCTGCCAGTCCAGCTGAGGGTCCGAGTCGCTTACAGACTCCAAGTTGAGTTCTGTAGATAGTTGTGACTCAGCCCTCATCCGCTAGTCAGGCTCGCATTTATTCAGTAAGACTAATTAACAAAAGTTGTGAGTAAACACCACTAGAGGGTAAAGATTAAAGGCCAGGTTCCGAGGCCTAAACCAAACACCATTTGTGGGTGATAAACTTCTGCCAACCCCTACCTGCCACCAGTAGGAGGCAGTAAAGTACCCGCGGGTAGGTGTAGTTTGAAAGGTTAGTCTTAAGCCCACATAAGTAAGCAGGTTAGTAAGATAAACTTCCCACATTCCTTTGTACTTGCACCCTATCTTTCCGGCTCCTGCAAAGAGACCCTGGCTGCCTTCAGCCAAGCAATCTGAAGCTATGCAAACTCTTGGGCCTTCCAAGAGAGTTTTTGGCTATTATATAACCATCTTTAATATTTTTCCCACCAGCCTGATTGAACCCCAACACCATCTCATTTCATTGTCACTATAATCCTACAAGAAAGGTACTTTATTATCTGCAGGATACAGGTAAGGAGACTGAGACTTAGAAAGGGTTAATAATTAATACCAGAGAGATAGTAAATGTTACTCCCTCCCGGCCTCAAATCCAAAATCATTATATTAGGCTGTTTCCCCTTTTTTTCCTATTAAGATATCTGACAAAACTTTCCTATATATGTATCCGCCTAGGTAAAGTGACTTATTCTACCACAACCCTCACAAAATTCAGTGGAGTGCACCCTATAATAAATCTAAATAATTCATTTATCCCACAGCCATTGCTTTAATGCAGGATCTTTGCATATCTTATCCCCACTAATACAAATAGCTGTTGAAGTCTCCGTATCAGTGTTACCAGGTTTTATTTTCTTCCTTCTCCCCTGAAGAAAGAAATATTTGTAAAACTAGATTCTGACCATGGCAGTACCTTGATGGTATTCCTTCAGTGACGTTGTATTATGCACAGCATGAGGGCCAGGCCCTCGGGATGATAAGCAGAGTTGGCCATGGCTGGGCCCATGTCTGCTTCTCCCTCACGTTTGCCCTCTTCGTTAGCTATGAGGAGCTTCTTGGTGACTTATTATCCTTGCATATAGTGATCCCTCTGGAAGTTACCTCCCCTCAGCCCATCTTCATAACTTCCTAACATCTTTTGACATTTGGATGACCTATGACGCTCTCATTTTCTGTATTAGTCTGTTCTGCATTGCTACAAAGGAATACTTGACACTGGGTAATTTATAAATAAGGATTTATTTCACTCAAGGTTCCGCAGACTGTGCAGGCATGGCACCAGCATCTGCTCAGCTGCTGGAGAGGCCTCCAGAAGCTTACAATTAGGGGCAGAAGGTGAACGGGGAGCTGATGTATCACATGGCAAGAGAGGGAGCACGAGAGCGAGGCAGAGGTGCCAGGCTCCTCTAAACAACTGGATCTCACATAAACTCATTGCAGAGAGGCCACCAAGACCATTTATGAGGGGTCCATCCCCATGACCCAAACATCTTCAACCAGGCCCCACCTCCAACACTGGGGATTACAATTCAACATAAGATTTGAAAAGGACAAACATTCAAATTATAGCACCCCTCTGGGAAGTTCCCTAGCTCTTCCAGGCAGATATAGGGCCTTAAATGCTCACAGTCAAGTGCAAGATACATGTGAAAATGTGTAATATATTAGCATGATACCCTGCCACAGGATAGATTTCAGTTGTCATATTAATATAGATATTGTTATTTTTCTGTAAACTTATTTGTTTATCCCATTTCTTCTCCTGCCTCACAATTAACATAAAATAATGAAGTTAACCGAGTTTCTGTAAGATGTTATTGGCATAAGAATGAAACCAACAAGTATCTTGTCCTTTGGCAATACTCTGGGAGGAAAAAGCATAACCAATCATGTCCATGGACAAACAGCCAAGAAAAGCAAGAGGTATGTTCTAAATGCACAGGAATTTCTTCCTTTCTTACTTTATACCACATGGGATAATTACTCCTGATTTTCAGAGTATTCATCAGCTTTGCTGTAGTAACAAACCGTCTCAGGTTTCAGTGGTTTCCTACAATAAATTTTTCATGCCCATTCATGTTAAATGCAGCTGCAGCTCTGCTACAGGCGGAGGCACTGCTCCATGGGTTTTCTCATTCAAGGACCAGGATGAAAGAACAGCCACCATCTGGGACTTGTCATAATACCATGATAGCAAGATGCCTCACACAGTTGCATTTCATGATTCTGTCACATCTACTCACATTTACCTCAGCAAGTCACACAATCAAGGCTAGGGCAGAAAGTGAGAAAGTACAGGGAGATACTGAAAGTGACATGGTAAGGGCAAAGACATACAATCCTCTTATAGGGAAGGGGACAAAACAATATTTCAATCTACCTTATTCAACCATTTGTTTCTAAACTTCTTTTTGTAGACCTCATACCACAGTGGAAAGAGGACACATCAGAAGTCAGATGGGATCATGTATCTCAGCTCTTGTCCAACTCAACTTCACTGACGTTTGGTTTCTTCATTTATAAAATGAAGGGATAGGACTAAATCATCTAAAAAATACCTGTCCAAATAAGCCATCCAAGTTTTGTGTGACACTTTCTTATTCTGTCATAATTGGGAAGGAAATGCAAAATGCAACAAGAAAAACTAGTTTCTGTTTATAAGGACTGGTTCAAACACATGATGTCACAGATGTAAATTCTATTATATTTTATTGGGAGGCTGTTGGTTTTTTTTTTTTTTTTTTTTTTTGTAACATATTGACATAACCAATTTGTTACTCTTTCATTTGACAAATAAACATGTCAGCCACAGGTACTCAAGTCTGCTATATTAGTCTGTTTTCAGGCTGCTGATAAAGGCATACCTGAGACTGGGAAGAAAAAGAGGTTTAATAGGCTTACAGTTCCACGTGGCTGGGGAGGTCTCAGAATCATGGTGGAAAGCAAGGAGGAGCAAGTCACATGTTAAATGGATGGCAGCAGGCAAGGAGAAACAGAGAGATAATTTGTGCAGGGGAACTCCTTTTTAAAAACCATCATATCTCATGAGACCCACTCACCATTGCAAGAACAATGAGAGAGACCCGCCCCCATGATTTAACTACCTCCCACTGGGTCCTCCCACAACATGTGGGAATTGTGGGAGTTACAATTCAAGATGAGATTTGGGTGGTGACACAGCCAAATCTTATCATCAAGAAAGTTGCAAATGATGGTCTTTCCATTGCAAGTAACAGAAAATCCAACTCACATTGTTATACACAATAAGATGATTAATGGGTTAAGATAGCTCAAAAGTCTATAGGGGAAAATGGCTCAAATCAGGTGTGACTTGATTTGATAACTAAATCATTTCACCAAGACCCTGCCAGCTTTATCCCAAGACTAAGTCTTCTCTTCGTCACAAAACAATTACCAGCTGCAATTTGAGTAATGTATGCTCTTCCTTCCAGTCACAAAGGAAGATGTTTGCCACCCTAACTATTGACTAAAAGTTCTGGGCTTTACTCTGAGTGGACAAACTTGTGCCAAGTTCTTAACCTTGAACCAATCTCAGTTAGAAAGAGAATATAAACATGCTCTTCAGCTTCTGCCTACTCAGATCCCCTCGCTTCGCCCAGTGGGGAAGGAAAACAGCAAACGCTGGAGAAGCAATCAGTCAAATCAACATGGAAAGTCAAAGATTTAAAGAGAATGTTTTAATGACTGCTTTGTACACTTTATCAATACTAAGGAATATATCACATAAAGAGATAGAAGATGATAGGAAATAATCCATGACATTCACATATCCATGAGCATACTTTATGCTTCTAAAAAAATTATGACTTTTTCTAATCTGAATTTTGTAAATTTTCAGTGTGTTTTCCTACTGAGAGTGTTTATGTTGAAGAAAGTTAAATTTTCCTATTTTTAGAGTTTTTAAAAATCTTTCTGAAAAAAAAAAAAAAGGTTCCACTATAAATAGTTCAATATTTATGGTGGAGAAAACATAAATCTAATTTATCAGCCTTAAAAGTTACCCCGATTCTTTTATATTGATTTCAACTTATTTTGCTTGATTACCTCTTTTATTATCATAAACAGAATGTTCTTTTACCTAGGGGCAGAAATAAGAAAGCACTCTATTTGAGGGGAAACAGTCCTAGATTAAAACACACAGCACATGACAAATATCAATCCCTTTTTGTTCCTTTTAATTTCAATATTATTCTCTTATTCCCAGAGGAATCCTTGGAAAAGCAGGGCATATGAGTAGCTTGTGGAGGAGCTAAACAGGAGAAAACAGCTTTTAGCTTCTGGAGAATCCGGTCTTACAGATATGCCTTCAATCTTTTGTATGAAATATTGGGAATTCCTAGAGCATCAACCACATTTATTCCAAAGGAAATGCCAAAATGTATTCCAAACATAAATATAAGTGATTTTTGGATTATCTAATTTTGTTCCTCTCCAATAGCTTAGAATATTAAGTCAACTGCATATGAACTTCTTATTCACAGTTAAACAGAATATAGCCTCCTCCGAATTATTCCTGCTAATTATGGGGAAAGAGAAGAAATGTCATGAATAAATTAAATTTGTAGGTGAACAAAAATAACTGTATTTTCATGGCGTATTGTATTTATCCTTTAGCTAGAATGTCTCACAATACATTACAATTTCTATTACAAGTCTAATGTTTTAGCTATCAGTCTTGAAGTTCTGGGGTGCCAAGTTATAAGGAATTGAGGCAGGTACTACAACTATAGAAATCAGCAAGTCATAGTTAATCATCTCAAGGAATGTAAAGTCTCACAGAAGACACAGATAAGAATACTAAGGTTTACAAAACAGTAAGATAATTGCTACAATTGCTGTAGGGGAACAAGAACAGGAAGGGGGGAGCCTGAAGAATACAGAAATTCTAAGTCTAGGTAATATAGGAGCTGAATGTTAAACAATGAGGTATCTAGACAGCTGATGAGAAACGTCATATGTGGCCAACATACATGAAATAAAGAGATCCAGGGCTTGCAAAGAAAACCACACAGTTCCATAGAGCTTTGGCCAGCTCCAGGCAGCAGTACAAATCTGAGGTGGGCTGCTGCCAGAACCTTTTTTGGCATCACAAGCAGTTACAGAATAAGACTACAGTATCATGCAAAGAACCAAGTACCTAAAGATTTATTCTTTTAAAACATAGATTTCTGGACTCCACACCTAATCAGGAAATGAGAACACTGGAGCTGGCCCCAAGATTCTGTATTGTTAACAAATGATCCAGATATTTTAAATGTTTACTAAAATGTGAAAATTATTGTTTTATTACATGGAATGCACATTATAATCACCTGGGAAGCCTTAAAAGATGCCAGTGACTGGACCCCACTGCAGATATTTTTACCCTGGCATCAGAAGTTTTTCATAACTCCCCGGTGATTCTAATGTGTACCAGTTGAAAACCACTTGTCTGGGGAAACAATCAGCATGTTTCCTTTTCTTTTTGCTGACATGTGTCCCCAGTAACTTTTTAGTAAAACAAAATCCATTTCTCTAAGTACTAAAACTCACTTTTACCAGCAACAAAGTAATGACAATCTGTTCTTTGTGTTAGGTTTGCCAATAATTTGAAAAAGACTTACAATCTAGTATAACCACCTAATTATGCCTAAATTCAAAAAAATAATCAAGATAACTGAAAGAAGGATAGACAACACCAAAGCTTTAGGGAAAAAGTATCTGATATTTTCAAATACTATGCATTAGAATTAAATATTTCAGGAGCTCCATTTCAGGGGGCTCCAGAACTTTTGCTTCATGAATGTAATTTGATGATGATATGTCTTTCTACACATATGAATAAAACTACTAATCCTTGTGAATTTTCCAGTATAAATTCCTTCTTTTGTGGGCTAGCATTTGTTGTGATCACTTAGGAGACATTCAGAGATATTTTACCTCATTTGTTCATTTGCTTGTTTTTCATAATAACTTTTATATTTATAATAAAACCATAAGCCGCCTTCTAAATGGACCATCACCCTCGAATCTGCACTGTATAGTCATTACGTGTTGGGCAGTGCATCCTCTATTCATCAAGAAGGAACAAGGAGGCAAATAGCCAGCAAGCTAATTTCCAGCTGTACCAGAGGATAGAAATAATTTTCGGACTAATCTCATTGCTTTGGATACAGCAACAGCAAAAAAGATAATAAAGAATATAAAAAAGATGGATATAAGAAGACAATCCATTTGTTGGTTAAAATAATAGGAGTACCAGAATTTTTAGTATACATTAATCAAGCAATAGTGGGAGAGATGGGAAGGAGTAAGAAAAAGGCAATAAACTATTCATCTTTATCTGTTGATGAAGATAGTTCTTCACTGTCTTAAGTCTGGGGCCAGTGTTATTTACCCTGGAAACTAAGATGGCTGAAAAGAGCAAAGAACAAGGCCATGCCTAAGTTTGTGTGCTAAGTAGTGAAACGGCCACCCTTCACAGTCTCTCAAAACTGTTTCTACATATTGATGGGAAATGACAAAGAAAAGGCAAAAGCCATTCTAAAGTGTCACCTTTATCACTTTCCTAGCAATGCCTTCAGGCCAGATAGGAGTATTTGTTTCATATTGTCCCAATAGGAAATGAACCTAATTAGATCCTATTTTTTGCTTGGCCTTATAAACATAAGTATCACCATAAGTATTCATAATACTACATGAGGTATTGTCCATAGGAAACCAAATACACTTACTTCCTGTCTTCTTTGATGCTAAACATCAAAAGCAACCGATTCTATGAAAGGGGCAGGCAAATACCACATGAGCCTGAAACGTCTTGTAGTGCCAGAAAGTAGGAAGTACTTAAAAAACAAATGATGGGTCATGTCAAAGGACTCAAGAGCCAACCTGAAAGAGGTCACAATGATTAAAGCTGGAATAATTTGAACAACAACCTAATTAACTCAGTACTAGATTATAATCCAAAGTATAAAGGAAATACCCATGAGTCCATACTGATGTAAGTAAATGACTGAATAAACAAATGGGGGCAGAAGAGACAAATCTGTCTTAAAGAAGAATTCTGAATAATTTATGTAGTTACTCTCCCCTCCAAAGGGTGGAGCTTAATTCCCGATTGATCCTTTTCGTGTGGAATGGATTTAGTGAGTTGCTTCCAAAGAACTGACATCATAATCAAATACTATCTAGATATCCGGGATTGGGTCTTAGATCAGAATATAATTTGTAAAAAAAACTAGTACTATTACCTTGAAACTATTACTATTACCTATTACTAGTACTATTACTATTACGACTGACTTTGAATCTCTGCAGTAGGATGCAGAAATCTAGTCGTAACATTGGCTCCCAGGTGACATTTTTGTTCCCCACTATGGGAGGTTACAACTCTCTGGACTTCCCGAAGGATTTTCATTCTTAGTTTTAGCTTCTTTCTGTGGAAGAATGTGAAACATTTTGGGGTAGTCTCTTGTCTCCGCATGACTGTTGAGGCATTCCAGATTTCAGAGGCTGAGGAAGCTGTGTCTTAACTCTTCATTAGGAAGAGTATTATCAGTCTGAAAATAAAGGACTCATAGAAATAGAACTTATGTGACTATTTCTCAATCTCCACCTTTCCAAGGATGCTATCCAAATAAGGCCCCTACCACCACCCAGCTATGGACAGCTTCACTGAGAAGTGTTCATACATATTTAAACATTGTTTTAATCACTTGCTTCACTTTCGTCAATAGATTTCTTCCCACACTTACTATACTAATAATATAATAGGTTTCATATACATGATGTAATAGAGAATTAGGTTGAACCTATATGAATAACAGATCATTTAAGCTGATACTACATAGTTTAAAGATTCTCTGAAAAGATATTCTTTTCTCAAAGCTAGAATAATTTGAAAAATGTATGTGGCTTATACTTGTTCAACTTTTCTTTCATAGCTAAACTTTCCATTGCCTGCCTCACTGTGGACACATTTTTACTTTCTTCAGTTTTCATTTAAAGTGGTCAAATTGTCTTTCATGTTAATTAGCTTTAAACAAAAGAAAGAATCTCTGTGTGTGTAATATCCAACTCCAGATAGGTATTATTTCATTAACTTCATGCTTTGGAGATATAATGGCTGATTGTCAGAGCACAACAGAACTGGTATAAATTAAATCTAAATGGGTCATTCATTAAACAGGCAGTGTGAAGTATCCTGAAAAGCAAGGTCCCTTCATTTAATTTAATGGTATTTTTCCCATAAAATCACAATGTTGCTCTAGTAGTTCAAGCACATATCTATTTTAATTAATTTCTAAATTCTTTACTCAAAAATAATAACTTCAAAAGAAGAGATTAATGCTGATTACAACATAAGACAAAACAAAGCTAGACTGCCAGCCTCATCGATGTTCCTGGGCAAATGTGACTGATACCTATACATCCGTTTCTGTTTGTGGATACAATATATCCTAAGAAAATATTATGCAAAAACCTTTTGATGTTCACTAAAATATCAAGTTTAATTATTTAAGAGATACTAGTAATTTTTAAATTACTTACTCCTTTAATATTTTGAATTCTGAAGCAACACAGTGTAGACCAGGTTACATTAATAAAGTCCTTTAAACAAAAATCCTTTGTGTTCTGAAAACCTTTCTAGCACTTTCTCTCCAGCTGAAAGATATATGTGTTCTCATGATATTTGGCTGCGTTTTAGTATATTCAGGGGGAAAAGTCTTACATTTAGAACATATAGAAGTCTAGTCGTGACTTTTTAAATAAAAATTCTCTTATGCATTCATTCAGCAAAAATTTTCTTAGCCGTTATCATATGCCAGGCACTATACTAAACCCTTTAAGAACAAATGCAAATATAGTAGACATTTTCCCTGCCCTTATAAAATCTGGAACCTACTGCTATTATTATTTCTAAAAGTATAGTGACTCTGTCATTTTCACACTAGGTAGATTCATAGCTTATTAATCTGTAAGATTTTTTTAGTACTTAATTGTTAGTGTCTCAACACACAACAAAAAACAAATAGGAAATTTTAAACATGGTAGAAACCTAAGCATATATCAAAGATGAAATAATTCATGATGAAGGCATTAACAGTTTTACAGAATTAGTAATCATAGCGCATCTTGGCCTTTTGGCTAAAATCAAGTGTAGCAATCATAGCATTTATTATATAATTCAGCCAATTATATGGTAACATTAGAAAACAAGAAACTATCTGACAAAATGCTAATTCTGTGATATAAATTACACTCCCTAAAAAATTAGGAGTTGATCCTTAGGAAGTTTATTAGAAGAAATAAACCCTGAATGCAGAAAGTCAAGATCTTGTCCTTTCCAAGTAAATGATAATATGACGTAAATAAATGGAGGAGGAAAGGCTATCTCTTCCACTCTCCTATAAAAGTATGAAACCATGAAGCCCTTAGCCTCTTCTGATTGTTACTCTTTAGAAAATCATATTATGTAAATTAACTAGGAAGATTAATTTTAAGTAATTCACAAAAATTCTGAAACAGTTTTTCACTGTGAAATTAATACTATATACACATATTAAAATGTAAAGCTTAGTCATTTTACAACCTAATCCATAAATCAAAAACGACCTAGAAACTGCTTGGTTTCTCCCAACTTTTGGTGCAGCTCAACCTGTCCATTTGCCATTACTAAGTCAGTAAAGAACTTCTGCTGGTTGTCTAGGAAACTATAACGTAAATTGTGATAATCTCATTTTCCATAAACCTGTAAACAAGAGATAAACTGAATAGAGAAAGCACAAATTGGTTCACCATCCTCTTGGAAAAAAATGTTTTAAATTACCCTACAAAAAGCCTCTTTGAAATGTGGGGCATGCTGTTTTACAGTAAGAAAAAAAGAAAAGCAAGAATCTGAAGATTCTCAAGAGGTACTGGATAAATGAAGAAAGAAATGGAACATGAAGAATAATGATATACACTCATTGCAAATTCAGGAGGCTTTTTTTCTCTTGTCTAATTTAAAAATTGGACTCACAAGCCTGCAATTCTGCCAGTATTACTTTGCCTTTATCATACAGTAGGACAATTTTATTTGTTCATATAATATAAGCAATTTCAGAAAAGGTTTAATGAAAACAAAATCTCAGCAGTAGCATTTTTGTATTTCACTGAATAGTTTTAGAAACATCCAGAACTATCACTTTATTAAAATTCTAGGAATTGACTTAAGTGTGTAAAGGTTTTCAGTTTCCTATTTTCCAATTTTGATGTTATAAGACTAAAAAACAAGTCTCTTTATCAAAAAAGGAAGAAAAGGAGGTGGAGGAAGAGAGAAGGATGAGGAGGTGGTGGTGAGAGCAAAGTGTTAGCAATTATATCAGAATTATTGTATGGCTCATTCTGATCGTTTAGAAACCCAAGTAAGAGTTAAGAGTAGTGATGGAACAGAAAAAAAGTAATTATGTAAAATATTGATAGTAGGGAAGGTCACCAATTGAATCAAGTTTCAATTATTTTACAATTTAGATCAAAACAGCCCCTACATAGGCAGCTGTTCTATTACAAATAGAATATAAGATATAAATCAACACCTAGTTGTATTAACAAGATATGTTCCTTGACCAAACTTTAGTCAGGCTCCTCTGAACCCTCTACCCAACTAAGCTTCAACCTGTGGATTTTTCTGTCTCTGCATTGTGCTATTTTAGCAAAAATCCAAAGTTATTTTAGCAAGAATCCTCCATCCTTAATATCTGATCACCCTCGGTATCTTTTTTTTTTTTTTTTTTTCTTTTGAGACAGAGTTTCACTCTGTTGCTCAGGCTGGAATGCAGTGGCATGATCTGGGCTCACTGCAACCTCCGACTCCTGGGTTCAAGCGATTCTCCTGCCTCAGCCTCCTGAGTAGCTGGGAATAGAGGCACGCGTCACCATGCCTGGCTACTTTTTGTATTTTTAGTAGAGACAGGGTTTCGCCATGTTGGCCGGGCTTGTCTCAAACTCCTGACCTCAGGTGATCCACCCGCTTCTGCCTCCCAAAGTGCTGGATTACAGGCATGAGCCACCGCCCCTGGCCTGATCACCCTCAATATCTGATGAAGTTCCTCATCCTTCACCCACCTTCCAGATCTGATCACCCTTGCCTCCCTCTGGTGACAATTCTGTTAGGTTTGTTTAATCAGAATCCCCAACTTCTGATGTTTCCTCTTTGTAATTTTTCATCCACTGACCCCTAGCCTGATCCTTGACTATAAATCCCCTCTTGCCCATGCTGTTTTCGAATTGAGCCCAGTTCTACACTGAAGTCTCAATAGTTCCCAAATGAACTCCTTTACTATCCAGCTCTGATTTTCTTTTAAAATACTCAATTAAATATTTTGCGGCCGGGCGCGGTGGCTCAAGCCTGTAATCCCAGCACTTTGGGAGGCCGAGACGGGCGGATCACGAGGTCAGGAGATCGAGACCATCCTGGCTAACACAGTGAAACTCCATCTCTACTAAAAAATACAAAAAATCAGCCGGGCGAGGTGGTAGGCGCCTGTAGTCCCAGCTACTCCGAGGCCGAGGCAGGAGAATGGCGTAAACCCGGGAGGCGGAGCTTGCAGTGAGCTGAGATCCGGCCACTGCACTCCAGCCTGGGCGACAGAGTGATACTCTGCCTCAAAAAAAACAAAAAACAAAAAACAAAAAACAAAACAAAACAAAACAAAAATTAAAAAAAAAAATATTTTGCTACATATCACTTTGTATAATCCTCTATTTCACACTGGTAATATCCATCTTGACAAATACTAAAACTCTCAGTCCCTTGAGATCTAAAGTGTGCTATAGATTTCTCTCATGCTCCCCTGTTGCTCCCTCTACAGGTAACCAGCAGAGAAATAACAAATACTCCAAAGATATAAGTAAATTAGACAGGAATGGGATTGGCTTCCTTAAAGATTGAGTAGGGTGGTACCTTTTCAGTCTTGAATTATTTGCTTTTACCAGCAGAGATATATGTTAACATCTTCCAAAGCTGCTTTTTGAGATGTCCTTCTCATTGAATGACCTTAAGACTAAAAAAGTCTGAAAGTCTTAAAGTTAGTTGTTAACAGAGCTATCAAGGTTTAAGGACTTAAAAAGAAAGTTCAAAATCTATTTAGTGTACTTAGAATTCACTTGACAGATTTTCCCCTAAAATGAAGAAAGTAAAGGCAAATGGAATAATGTAACATGCATAGGCTTTCTCTAGAATAAAAATGTCTCTTCCAAAATAAAACTTCATGTTCCATAGTTTCTAAAAACCCAGTTTCAATTTCTACGGGAAAGATGCACATAATGCTATTACTTACCGGCTAAGGGATATGACCTGAAGAACTAGATACTTCTCTGCTGCCTTTCTTAACACCCAATATGGCCCTATCTGCAAGCATGGACTGTGAGCATGAAAGAGGGACTGTGCCAAATTTGTGACTAACTTAATGCACAGATACTAAATTACCAGTTTTATGTAGTTTTCATTTTTATAAAAAAAAAAGAAACCAAGTAATTGTGAATCTAATTAGTAATAATAGCAATCCTGCAAATTTGTATAATGCTTACATGCTTATAAATTAATGTTGCAGACATTTTCTAATCTGACCATCACTACAAATCTCTGGAGTGGACCTAACAGTTATTATCTTTATTTCACAGCAAATGGAAATCTGACTTAGAGAAGGTTTAATTCACTATACCTAAATTTTTAACCCCAGGGACATTCAATAGTACAAAGCAGAAATATGCCCCTTGAAGACAGCATTTGAAAAATACATGGTGATATTCTGATGGACTAGAAACCATATAAAATATGAGATATCAAGTATGTCCTACTTTGCTATATCAAGTGATGTGCAGGGAAAGAATTCTATGGCCCAACTAGAACTCAAGTAACACAAACATCTGCCATAATAGATTTCACTCTATTTAACGTGTGATTTTTCCTTTTTGGTATGACTTAAATAAAAAAATAAGTCAGCTGCGCATGGTGGCTCATGCCTGCAATCCCAGCACTTTGGGAGGCCAAGGCAGGAGGATCGCTTGAGTCCAGGAGTGAGAACAGCTCTGGCAACATAGCAAGACCCCGTCTCCATACGTACACACACACACACACACACACACACACACACACACACAAATTTAAAAAAGAAGCCAATAGAATTTAGTAAAACAATTTAGCATGCATTTTAAAGATCAAACCGTTACTATATACCAATGGAATTACATTGTTAGCACTCTTATCAGGAACTGCCCTTTATCCATAAGCGTCATCTAAAACTAGTACAGTAAGTGATAAATTTCCTTTTAACAAAGTAAAACATTGTGTTCTACTGCAATGACCAAATATTCTACCAGTAAATGTCAAAGGTTGGGAACACAGAACTCTTGTTTGAGATGATGGAAGGACATTTCCTGAAAGAAGAACCTGGCAAGCAACACTGGAAATTCTACTCTTTAAACTTCCCTTTATAAATCCCAGTGAAGCACCTCTCCCACTTGCGACACAGATAAAATGGAAATATTCTCATTCTTCTTTTCTATATTAGTGTTTATACATTTTATAAACATATATAGAGGCTTATGTTTCACATTTGTGTTTTTAAAATAACAATATACTTTGAAAGGTGAATCCAATGTTATTTAAACATATGTGTACAAGCCTTGGAGTTCAGTCACAAAGGTCCCATTGGGACAATTTTTTCTGTTTTCTGAATGTCACAAAAGCTTTGGGTCACCAATGATTTTCCTTTGTTTTCCTTCCTGTCCTTGCCATGATCCAACCATGCCAGCAGGGAATCGGCATTATGCTTTGCAGCCAGCTTCAAAAAAGCTACATCTTCCCTAATGAGGTACTGAGAGGAGACAGCCACAGAGTCTGATAAAATTCCACTATGTAACTTTTGATGCTCCTAGCTCCATCTTCCACCCACATCAGATGAAAGTAAGAAGATATATAAGATCATGAAACATACTATAATAGAGATATCATAGCCAGGTGTATCCACAACATGGAGACCCAAACAGCTTTGACATTTATTTAACTCTGTATAATTAGAACTCAAAGATTTTAAAAGTTAGCATTTTAAATCATGCTGGGCATTATTTCAATTTTTATCACAAATTGCCTTGACAATGAAATAAAAATCATTTTCTGACCTAAAAATGTACTGTTAATAAGATGAAAATATTGCTATCATTAAAAGAGAAAAGTTGAATGATCTGAAGTCTAACCAACCTACACAGAATAACTTCAGTCCTGACAAAAACCCTCATGGGTCCCTGCAGTGAATGTAGATGCTATGGTGGGAGGTGCCCCACCTCTGTTCTCTGCTGCCAGGTGAACATCTGTTTTGGGTAGACCACAGACCAATCAAGATCAACACTAAGGTTGAGTCCTGCATAGGACTGTGGGAACCCTGGAGAAAGGAGAATTAAGGTAATAGAGAACATTCCTTACATTCTTTTCTTCAGCATAATTCCTTGACTGTATTTCTACTCCACAGTTTGCGTTAAATACAAGTTATAAGCCAGGCAGCTTAAAATTTCAAACCTTTTCTCCAGACAATTCAAATGTGCTCTAGTGAAGAAGAGTGAGGATTTTCTGCATTGTCATTATGAGCATTCAGACACATGAACTCATCTGGAAGACCCATGGAGCTGACCAAGAGCCCACCTGGACAGCCTCCTGAGAAAGACTGCATTACCTGGCTTTGGAGGAGAGATGCCAAATACCTCAGAATGTCCTCACTTTGTTGTCTAGTCGAGACCTCATGGTCTCCTATAAAAGTTATTAAGATTGCCGGGCGCGGTGGCTCAACCCTGTAATCCCAGCACTTTGGGAGGCCGAGACGGGTGGATCACGAGGTCAGGAGATCGAGACCATCCTGGCTAACACAGTGAAACCCCGTCTCTACTAAAAAATACAAAAAACTAGCCGGGTGAGTTGGCGGGCGCCTGTAGTCCCAGCTACTCGGGAGGCTGAGGCAGGAGAATGGCGTAAACCCGGGAGGCGGAGCTTGTAGTGAGCTGAGATCCGGCCACTGCACTCCAGCCCGGGTGACAGAGCGAGACTCTGTCTCAAAAAAAGAAAAAAGTTATTAAGATAAAATTCCTACAAGGAAAAAAAACATTGATTTTACAGAGAAATTTTTGTGATATACTAGGAACACAATGCTGGAATGATCTGAGCCAAAATGAGGCTCTCAGGAACAAGTCTAACAATTCCTTCCTAGCCCATTGCACACAGCCCCCTAATGGGGCTCTTATCTCCATAGGTGTACAAGCAGTGTCCTTACAGAAAAAAAATTCTTGGTAGCTTGAAACACTCACAACATGTGGGTGTCTGAAACACCCAGAAATACCCAAAAGAATCTGATTTTAAGCAGCATCCATTCACTATATAGTACATTGTTGGGATAACTAGGTAAATCAGAATGAGGTCTAAGGATTAGATAAATAGTGGTATTTATTTCCATATTTGGATGGTTGAATGGTTGTATAGAGGAATGTCCTTTTTTTATATGAAATGCATACCAAAGTACTTGTGATCATGGGCTATCAGGTCAGCAAGTTACTTTCTTATGACTGAAGAAAATAAAAGTTCCATGTATTAAGCTTGCAACTTTTTATAAGTAAAAATTTCTTTAATTTTTGCATTTATTTGTTTACTAGTTTTTGCTTATATGTGCTTTTAAAAATTACAGATACACACACACACTCTGTACAACCTGGCCTAAACCTGTTATTTCAGTATCTTTACTTATATTCCCCTTCATAAATCCTGTACTCCCATTTGTCTAGTTTATTGGCTGTTCCCCAACATAGTCTGCAGACTTTTCCACTGACACGACTTTGCTTTAATTGTTACCCTCACCCAAGGAACTTTCCCTGCAAAAAATCTGCCATGAAATTCTATTCATCCCTGAAGACCAGTTTAAATGGTGCTATCTCCATGAAATCTTCTATCAGAGCCTAGTCTGATGCTTCATACTTAGTATGTGCTCAAAATATATCTGGTGAAAAGAATTCAGTCACTTAGGATTGGAACACTTAATGGTAAGTTAATAGAAATTGTACATGAGAAATCAGTCCAAAGGTAGATGAACACTTAACTTTTATTCTATGAATAGGAGGTAAAGAATGTATTATCCAGGGTTCCCCAGAGAAAGAGAACCAATATATAAAGAGATTTTATTTTAAAGTATTATCTCACACAATGATAGAAGTGGAGAAATCCCACAATCTAAGAGATACAGGAAAGCCAGTGGTGTTTTTTGAAGGAAAGCCTGAGAGCTGGAGGGCCATGGTACAGAATCCAATATGGGCCTGAAGGCCTGAGAACCAGGAATGCTGAGAGGAGCAGATCAATTCCAAGCTCAAGGAGTCAGGCAGAGAGCAAATTCAAACTTCCTCTGCCTTTTTGTTCTATTCAGGCCCTCAATGGATTGGATAGTGCCCACCCATGCTGGGGAAGGCCATCTGCTTTACTCAGTCCACCGATTCAAACGCTGGTCTCTTCCAGAAATGTCCTCAAAGACACATGCAGAAATAATCTTTAACCAGCTATCTGGGCATCCCATGGCCAGTAAAGTTGACACATAAAATTAGCCATTAGAAAGAAGAGGGTCAAAAAAGGGATATACGGTGCTTATCTGCAGGTAAATTTGAGACGGCAATGTAAAGACCCATGGGAAAGAATGTAGAAGAGATTCAAATAATTGTAACTGGCAGTATAGAAACCTAGCCTTGCTATGTTGAAGCACTGGCTAATAAACTAGAAAGCTATTAAAACAAAATAAACTTGAAAGCTATTGAAACAAAAAATAAATGAAGACATTTTCATGTACAAGCAATTAAACAAAGCAAAACAAGAGCTCTAAATACATAGATAATGTGTTTAGATACAATTTTGTCTGACTGTTTGAAGAAACATGGGGTTGGATCACAGGAAAAGATTAATGATAATCCTAAAACATTGTGAGGGGTAGAACAGCCCCCCAAAATGACATATTCTGACTGTATATTTCTTAAACCATTCTCTTCAGAAAAGACGCTCTAAATTTAAAATACAATCATGAGTCGCTTAACAACAGGGATACCTTCTGAGAAATGTGTTGCTAGGCATTTTTGTCATTTTGTGAACATCCTAGAGTGCACTTATACAACCTAGATGGTACAGCCTACTACACGCCTAGGGTAGTTGGTATAGCCTATTGCTCCTAGGCTGCAAACCTGTACAGCATGTTACTGTACTGAATACTACAGGCAGTTGTAATACACTAGTGGGTATTGACATATCTAAACATAGAAACAGTACAGTATAAAAACAATATAAAAGATAAAAAATGGTACACATATATAGGGCACTTATTATGAATGGTGCTTGATGAACTGGAAGTTGCTCTGGGTGAATCGATGAGCGAGTGGTGCATAAATGTGAAGGCCTAGGCCATTACTCTACACTACTATAGACTTTATAAATATTGTACACTTTGGTTGCACTAAATTTATTTTTAGAAATTTTTCTTTCTTTAATAATAATTAATCTTAGCTTACCGTAACTTTTTGTATTAATAAATTTCTTAATTTTTTAAACTTTTTTGACTCACATAATAACACTTAGCTTAAAACACAAATGCATTGTATGGCTGTAAAAAAATTCTTTACATCTTTATTCTATAAGCTTTTCCTATTTTTAAAAGTCTTAACTAATTTTTACTTTTTAAATTTTTTTGTTAAAAACTGAGACAAACACACACATTAGCCTAGGCCTACACGGGATCAGGATCATCAATATCACTATCTTCCACCTCCACATCTTGTCCTACTAGAAGATTTTCATGGGCAATAATATGCATGGAGCTGTCATTTCCTATAACCATAGCTTCCTCTAGAATACCTTCTGAAGGACCTGCCTAAAGCTGCTTTACATTTAATTTATATATATAATATATAAGTAGAACGAGTATACTCTAAAATAACAAGTACAATTATGGTAATTACAGAAACCAATAACATAGTTGTTTATTATCATTATTAAATATTATGTACTATACATAATGTATGTGCTATACTTTTATACAACTGGCAGTGCAGGAGTTTTGTTTATACCAGCATCAGCAAGACATACGAATAATGCGTTATGCTACTATCTGAGGCATTAAAACCAGAGTGAATCCATCTTGAAAAGGGGCTGGGTAAAATGAGGCTGAGACCTACTGGGTTGCATTCCCAGGAGGTTAGCATTCTTAGTCACAGGATATTTACAGTTGGGTCTGTTATATCCTGGGTCTGTTAAGTCCTGGGTCTGACAGGAAATAACAGACCCGGGAAATGTCCTGATGTCCCAATATCTTAAGAACAAAAGCATTCTTAGTTTAAGAATAAGTTTCACTTTAAAGATAAAAATGTAGATTATTAAGACAGTAATTATACACCAATTAACAATCTTTTTGTCACAGCCCTTGTAGTAGAGCACATCTCTTCCATGATATTTTGTTTTCTTACCTTATGTGCAAACAAGCATTGTACCTAATGTGGATGTGTTCCTCCTCTTGCTTCTGGGAATGCCCTCCTCTGTCTATGGAGCAGCTATTCTTTCATTCCTTGCTTTCTTAATAAACTTGTTTTTACTTCGCTCTGTGAACTCACTCCAAATTCTTTTCTTGCACAAGATCCAAGAACCCTCTCTTGGGGTCTGGAAAGGGGCTTCTTTCCCACAACACCGGAACGTCACTAGGCAATAGGAATTTTTCGGCATCACTATAATCTTATGGTACCACCATTGTTTATACAGCCCATCATTGACCAACATGTCATTGTGCAACACATAACTGTGTATGTATCAGTCATAGCTATGAAAGGCCAAGTATATAACTGCTAAAGAGACAAAGCATTCCAGCTTCTCCTTGAATTTCCTGTCAAATAAAACCTAGAAGTCAATGATGGTAATTCCTATACATCCAGAGTATTTAATCAGAGGGCTACCATGAATTGAGCAAACATTGCAGACTGTTACATTAATATGAATTTTACATTTTAAGACGACTTCCTCCAAAGATTGGAAAAAGAACAAAAATGGTTTCAGTTTCTGAAGGAAAATATTGGAATTACGCCAGTCTTCAAGAATCAGCAGTTTGGCAAATGAAGATCTCACAAAACAAAAATAAATAATTTTATACTCAAAGTTGCCATGGCGCAACATCTGTCACTTCACCCTTAACCTTAAACTGTTTCTCTCTATGACATTTTAGGAGGTTAAATATTTCTATTAAGCTGTGGATCGCCTGTTTCTCAATACACTTCACTAACCAAGTTCACTTATAATACCCAAGAAATAAATCTTGCACGGTCTTTACAAAGAAATGCATTTTTATAAAGATTTCCTGAGTAAAATATATTGATCTCAAAAGAGCTTGAAACATCTCCTTTTATTTATGGCTTCATGTTTCCCTGTTTCTAGCATGTCCCACAGACAGATATGCTAGATTTCTTTTTCTTTCTCACAGCAGCCTCCTGAGCCTAGTGTGCCTTGAGGAGGAAGACCCTTAAGACACTTTTTGACCCTGAGATTCAGTCATCTATGAATGTAAAAGGTCTTTGAACTGATCAATTAGAATTAACATTGTAGGTTTCAAGTCCCCTTTAGCTTTCTCCTTTTCAGAGCTGAAAATTAAACTCATTAGGTAAAAAGAAATCATGAGGCCAATTTTTTGCAAATTATGGTTCCCTCGGGGTGCTTTCCTAGGGAAGAATTAAAGGATAAGAGGCTCATTTGCACTCTAGGAATGAATAATAATGGCTTATAATGACCATAACAATAAGCATCAGCCTATGCAGTCTAGGGTTTGGAATAAATCAGGGTGGATCTAATACTAACAGGCAGTCGGCAGAGGGCCTAATGAGAAAGGCAATTTCTGTCATGCCTTTCCATTAATTTGTGGTTTGCTTTTTGTGGGTATTGATCTGTAGGTGACCTTTAAGAAATGTCTCTTCCAGGCATGCTTGCTTTCTCTTATCTCTTGATTTGGAGATCACTAGATGTTACTGAGGAAGACCAAGAAGAGAAAAATATGTCTGAAATATGTGAAGAAGGCCTAAGCAAATATTCAGTCTATTTTAGTCTATTTAAGTGAGTTGCTAAGCCTAAAATATTAATAATTGTCGAGAGGTTTATTTGGGAAGACCCAGCAAATTGTAGTAAATCTCTTTCTGCATAAAATACTTCCTGAACCGAATTCTGAGTGGAATAGTGGAAACACTTCACACTTACAAAGTCGATGATATCACAACATCTTAAATTTTTCCATAAAATAACACTATCATTCTTTCATCCGTAAATGGAATATTCTAAGGCCAGCTGCGTCTATGATAGAAACAGGAGGCAGCCAAGGCCCCCCACCCCTATCCCTCCAGGTGAAACCCTGCCTTCAATCCTAAAAACAGCCTGAAGGCTGAAAAGCTGAACTGCCAGTCCCGGATGAAGCCCGCCCTTTCCCGCCGCCCCCGAGACCTCCCCCGTCCCCGACCTCCCCTCCACCCCGACCCCTCCCACAAGACCTCCCCGCCTTCTCCCCTCCCCCGCTTCCCTTTATTCTTTCCGAAGAAGTAAAGAGAGGCTGCGCACTGAGAGGCCGGGGTGGGGCCTCGGGAAGTTCCGCTGTTTGCAGGGAGGAGAAGCCTGGCCTAGGCTCTGCTGTTCCTGGGTGGTGACTTGGGATTCAGTCTGTGAGGTGGAGGCTTGTTAACAGGAATTCCTCTCGCTTTGCTGAGTTTTTTTCCTTTTCGCCCAATAAATTTCGTTCCCCCTCATCCTTCAAAGTGTCTGCGAGCCTCATCTTTCCTGGTCGTGTCACAATAACCTAGCTTTTTCCTACAATATCTATACAAACAAACTCATAAATCATGTGGCTTCCCCTGGTCTTTTGAAAAAAGAGCAAATTAACTTGAAAGTAAATGTTAACATTTTAAACAACCAATTAGAAACTAGTATTGAAAATTAGTTGTTTAGTTAAGACAAGCTGTATGTTCTATAAAGTGATGACTGATTTTTATCACTTCGGGAGGAAAATTTTTCAGAAGAATTTGTCCCTTGGTATGTAAATACTAAGTTCCAGAGAAAAAAACATAGTCTAAAATTCAACAGAGCTGAGTAGCACTGTGTTGAATTTTACTGTTTTCAATTATTAACAAATTCTTATTTTTGGCTACTCTCAATAAAATTTAACAGTAAATAGTACAGTGTAGCGTTTCAAAGTTAATGAGATTAATAGTAATTTTTATCATATGCCCTCCCTACAATGCTAGTAGATTAATAACTAAATAGGGAAGTTACCCACAGCTTGGCTGCCAGGAAGAATTACATAAACTAATTAACAGAAAATCTTGGAGGAAACTGGTTTCATTTAAAATCTTGATAAAAGAAGGGAAAGATGCCAAAAAGGAAAAAATAAGTAGATTTTCCTACATACTAACTATTGTTTCTTTGTAATAAAATATATTGTAGCCAGAATAAAAGGTAAAAGGCTAATAAATATTTTCAGAAAAAACATAAAACTGCAAAGATAAAATGCAAGCACATATAAGGAAAATTAGTAAACAAATAAAAGGAAAAATTAAATAAAATTTTCATTAAAATGTGGAAAACATATACCTGATAAATATACACAGTGAAAATACAGTAATAATTTATGCTAATATGTTTAATGTGTATAATAAAATAATTTATGATAACGTGTATATTTACATTGATATCATTTTAGAAATCATTTTTACTCTGGTTCCAAATATTACATAAATGTTAGTCTCCTTCAATGCAGTAATCTCACTCTAGGGAATTTTCCTAAAGATTATGTAAAATAACTAATATTTCTATTCATTGTAGATTTACCTATAACAGAAAAAGACCTAGCTACTTGGCAATAGTTATTGCCAAATGGTTAAGTAAATTCTAGCCTATCAATTCGATGAAGTATTACTGGGCAATAACTAAGTTGCTATTTATGAGACTTCTGTAGGAACATATGACAAATATTAAGTGCAAATAACTGTCAAAAACTTTACATAGCTGCCAAGAATAGAAAAGAACGTGGAAAAAATTTTGAGTGGAAATATCACGAATGCTATGTCTAATCTTTTGCCACATTTTTATTCTAGCTTATTTACAGGGAAAGACAGTAGATTAAAAGCTTGCTCAAGCTTTTATTGGAATTCAATGATTTCAAAATAGTGAAATATCAGTTATTCTAGCTGAATTTGCATTGTACTTTTTTTCCAAAAACAACGTCCTTCAAGTATAAATGTGCTGTAAAATAATATTCAATACAATATTTCACCAGCGCAGTTAACTCAGACAGACAACGTTTGACAGGACGTTATACTGAACTAATTGATAACGTTTTAGATTTCAGAACTAGGAACTAAGGTCTGGCACAGACCGAAGGCAACCCAGATAGAACCACAGCTGTTTTAAGTAGATATCGTCTCGAAGTTCTTAGTGAGGAGAAAGTAAAACTGATACGAGAACTCTCTTCTATATTCTTTATAATTTACCTATATGGTTATATGAAAAAATTGTCACAGGAATTTCATTAGAATGTAAGCTCAGTCTGCCTCCAAAATGCTTTGGCTGCTTTCTTAAAACCCTGAGTCAATTAGAGCAGGGGTCAAAAGCTAAGGGCCTGGGGGAAATCTGGCTTACAGATTTTTGTTTGTGTGGAAATAGCTTTGATAAAGTTTGAACTGATATACTTCATGGTGGTGTTAGCAGTCTAGACCAATTCAGACATTTATGTTACTTGCCTGGATCCCAGAGGCATTTAAGCTGATGATGTCTGTATTAGGACATTTGAGACCCAGAAATGGTGAAGTGACTGTGATCTGAAAAGTCTTCCGAATGGGCCCATTATGGGATCCCCCTAGAGCTCCCTAATTTGCTGATAGCTCAATTTTTCTAGGAGGCCTGGGACTGTGGCAACTGAATTTCAATTCTTCAATTCTTCATGGATATGTGGTTGCAGAGGTTGGGGAGATAGGATCCTCTCACCCCTGAGCTTTCTTATCTTAGCCCCAGGGGTTGAGATATTTTGTAGCTGTTGTCTTGGGATCAAACCATCAGTGTAAGGTTGGAATCGACCAGCCTTCAGTAAGTTAGAAAGCACTTCAGTAAGTTAGAAAGCACTTTTCCCCTTTCTGTGCCTCCTACTGGAGAAAGACAGCTCCCAGCAACCCTTAACTGACTAGCAGATGTAATATTCTAATATAATGATGTTGGCACTATTGATAGTATATGGAGAGTTTTCTGCCCCTGTTTAAAACGAAAATACAATCATTTGGAACATATTGCAATTAGGCATGCATCTCACATAACACCCTTTACCTGAGAATCTCAGATGTGTATAGAAATTAGCTGATTTACCTTTAATGAATGATATATTTTTAATTCTTAGAGCCTGCAGACCGCATATAGAAAACATAAATGGAATTCCAAGGTTGAAAAAAAAGACATAGTAAAACAAATAAAAAACATTGTCTTTTCAGGATGGTTGAATATGTCCAATGGGAAGAAACATTGTGTGCAATAGATAAAGGCATCAGTGTGACATGATTATGAAAAAGCACGTTTTTCCCTCTAGCATTTTTCACAATTAGATTCAAGTAATAGTTAAATATTTCTCCTTTGTACCAAGAGCATCTATTACTCAGGCATCTTTAACTTTTGGTGACATCTACTGTACAAAGGGGAAAATGCTATGGAGTCATTCTAGGAATGATAGTTGAGCTGCTCAGAGCGTATCTAGCTGTTATTTCTTCTTTTTCTTCTTCTTCTTTTGTATTTACAATGCTATAACTTTTTTGATATTTCTCCTCAATATAAGTAGTCCTCATTTTAAAAATTAAGTACATTTAGATAATTTCCATATGCATTGTGTCATAGAAATATTGACCTGAACTGGCAAATTCTAACTTAATTTTCTGGCAAATAATTTAAAGATTGCATTTCAACTTAATAACTTTGCTAAAACTCTGGTCTAATATTAGGAATGACATTAAAGTGGATATTTAAGTACATTATCTTATATTTAAAGACAACTACATCTGACGGCTGATTAAAATGTTATCAATATTATAACAGTAATATTTACAGTTAAGACTTGAATTTTAAAGGCAATTAAAGCTCCTAATAGGTTGTCAACTTTACTATCTAGTCCCTGTTCTAGCTGTAAAAAATAAGCACAATTATCTAGTATGCACCAGAAAATAGGCATCATTTATACACACTCCTAATTATGCTATATCTCAATCCTTTGACTCTGTTCCACAAATGATGGTTTGAAAAACATTTACATACTTCTTAGCTCTTGATTATAACTAGGAAAATCTCTGAGGCATATGGTAAATCAACAACAAAGTAAACCACTTTTTTATTGAGTATTCATTATTTGCAGGTATTCTGAAAGACACTTTTACCAAGGTAACGTGATAAAATCATCTAGCTCCCAAAGAAAAGTTCAAAATAGGAAGATCTCAAGTTCCATAAAACAGCCTAGTCTCACCCACTCCTGTTAACAGGTGAGAAGATACTTCCCCCAACTGACTATGGTTCTCCAGTTCTTAAAAACCAAACACAGTTTTTTCTAATTCTGTGAAGAATGTCTTTGGTAGTTTGATAGGAATAGCAAAGACATGTAATCAACCTAAATGCCCATCCATGGTAGACTGGATAAAGAAAATGTGGCACATATACACAATGGAATACTATGCAGCCATAAAAAGAATGAGCTTATGTCTTTTACAGCATTATGGATGGAGCCAGAGGCCATAATCCTAAGTGAACTAACACAGGAACAGAAAACCAAATATCACATGTTCTTATAAGTGGGAGCTAAACACTGAGAACACATGGACACAGAAAAACGAAACCATGGACACTAGGGCCTACTTGAGGATGGAGGGTGGGAGGAGGGAGAGGGTCAAAAAACCACCTTATTGGGTACTCAACTTATTACCTGGGTGAAAACATAATCTGTACACCAAAACCCCATGGCACACAACATACCTATATAACAAACCTGCACATGTATCTCTGAACCTAAAATTCAAGTTCTAACAAACAAACAAAAATGCTTATTCTTCTAATCTATGCATTGTAACCTAGTAGACAGACAGCCATTTCAAAGTTTTTGGTAGGAGAAAAACCATATGTGGTTGAAATAAACAAAACTAGAGTCTCATGCAATGTTACATGAACAGGTTAAACTATTAAGCAATTCCTTTCCTATTGTGACTTCCTTTTCAGTCCTCAATATCCTTTTATTTAAATGACCCTGAGACCCAATAACCTTCTTGAAAGGAATAACCCTTATCAATAAATACATATATACATACCTGATTATTTTTATAATTATGTGATTTAGTAATTACATATTTAATTTAACAATTATGTGATAATTATATATGGTAATTAATCTTAATTATTCTGTGAATATTTATCAGCAAGGTTGGCTTGCCTATGAACAATAAAATACATGCTATCTCTTAAGGCTTTACAGCCTAGTGAAAGAATGCATCAACAGTTGAAACCAAAACAGAATGCATTAAGTGACCAGATAAGATATTTAGCATAAATTTAGGATTTAGAAAGGAAGAGTACTTTCAGCTGAGAGAATCAGAGAAAAATTTATGGACAAACTGATCCATTTGGTCAAATATGAGCAGCGTGTTTATTTTCAAAGTGGTGGTGTAGAAAATCTAGGTAAAGAGAAATTCAAAACCCACGTCACCTTGGCAGCAGGAAGGCACAGACAAGAGTGGTCCATAGGTCTACTCATTGGATACACACTGACTATGAAAGAAACAAACAGAGGTTGGGCCATTTCATAAACGGTACTTAATTGCAAACGAAGGAGTTTGAATATTTTCACCAGGAAAATTGAGTTACTTATTTCAGATCCTCAGATCATGGTAGAGAAGTATTTTCATATCTGCCTCTCGAGTCATATTCCTTTTAGCGTCTACTGAGAGCTATTTTTCTGGGTTGGGTTTACCCTAGCCTCATTCTTCTTATGCTTTTGATTTCTTACTGGCCTTAAACTAAGGCTTTTGGGTCTGTTATCTGCTATAAATATTTTACACTGGATCAGTTTATGCTTTGGATTCTGAAAAATCTTTGTTTTCTCCAATTTTCTAAATATTACAAATTGCAGACCACTGGTCCCCAACCTTTTTGGCACCAGGGACTGGTTTCACAGGAGACAATTTTTCCACAGGCCAGCGAGGATGGTTTGGGGATGAAACTGTTCCATCTCAGATCATCAGGCATTAGGTTCTCATAAAGAGTGTGCCACCTAGATGCCTCACATGCGCAGTTCATAATAGAGTTCCCTCTTCTATGAGAATCGAATGCCAAGGCTGATCTG
Source organism: Macaca fascicularis (assembly GCF_037993035.2). NCBI lineage: Eukaryota > Metazoa > Chordata > Mammalia > Primates > Cercopithecidae > Macaca > Macaca fascicularis. Next base: position 95,013,888 of record NC_088379.1, on the reverse strand, counting down.
ACAGGAGGTGGAGCTCACGCAGGAATGCTCACTCACCTGCCACCTGCCACCCGCCTCCTGCTGTGCTGCCCAGTTCCTAACAGGCCACAAACTGGTACCAGTCCATGTCCTGGGGATCAGGGACCCTGTTAGACAAGCACAATTTGTCTTCAGAAATTACTTATTATACTTACTATCAATTTTTAAATACTTTACATTTCCTCCCCAAATACATTTTATCATATTCAGTCCTTGAATTTCCCTTATCACTTGTAGTAAGTAAAGGAGTATCCTGGGAATCCATCTGTCATCTCCCCTGACTATAGAAGGTGGGAAAATAATAGCATAGAAAAAGGCAAAGAGGCAGGAGGAAACTTCACCCAGACTTAATCACTCTCATCCACCTTCCAACAACCCTGAGTTATTTTCTGTTGAGGTTTGAAGTAATCCTTTCTGTGACCTGTCAACAAAATACATAAACAACAGTTTCGAAATGCCTAATATATAGGCCCCAAAATATCCACAGCTAAATTCAGTTGATAAATTCAACTGCAAATCATAAACATACACGCTACTTGAGATTCTGCCTATAATTTAATTTTCATACTAATTCTAACAATAACTCACCATTTTCCCACTATATATCAAGTCTTGGGTTTTAAACACCAGTGTGTCCGGAATTGGTGGGTCCTTGAACTCACTGACTTCAAGAATGAAGCTGCAGAACCTCGCGGTGAGTGTTACAGTTCTTAAAGATGGTGTGTCCAGAGTTTGTTCTTTCAGATGTTCACATGTGTCCGGAGTTTCCTCCTTCTGGTGGGTTCATGGTCTCGCTGACTTCAGGAGTGAAGCTGCAGACCTTCCCGGTGAATGTTACAGCTCTTAAGGGGGCGCTTCTGGAGTTGTTCATTCTTTCTGGTGGGTTCGTCGTCTCCCTGGCCTCGGGAGTGAAGCTGCAGACTTTCACAATGAGTGTTACTGCTCATAGACGGAGCACGGACCCAAAGAGCCAGCAGCAGTAAGACTTATTGTAAAGAGGGAACAAACAAAGCTTCCACATCGTGCAATGGGACCAAGCAGGTTGCCACTGCCGGCTAGGGCAGCCTGCGTTTATTTCCTTATCTGACCCCACCCACATCCTGCTGACTGGTCCATTTTACAGAGAGCTGATTGGTCCATTTTGACAGAGTGCTGATTTGTGCATTTACAATCCTTTAGCTAGACGTAAAAATTCTCCAAGTACCCACGCAACTCAGGAGCCCAGCTGCTTCCCCTAGCGGATCCCGCACTGTCCCTCAGTCCCATGCAGCAGTGTGCGCCTGCACTCCTCAGCCCTTGGGCAATGGATGGGACCTGGCGCCCTGGAGCAGGGGGCGGCACACGTCAGGGAGGCTTGGGCCACTTGGGAGCCCATGGCGGGCAGGGGGCTCGGGTATGGCGGGCTGCAGGTCCCAAGCCCTGCCCCGCGGGGAGGCTGCTGAGGCCCCGCGTGCTGGCGGTCGGCGCTGCTGGGGGACCAGGCACACCCTCTGCAGCTGCTGACCTGGGTGCTAAGCCCCTCATTGCCCGGGGCCGGTGGCGCCAGCCAACCGCTCTGAGTGCTGGGCCCGCCGAGGCTGCACCCACCTGGAACTCGCGCTCGTCCGTGAACGCCTTGCTTATCCTCGGTTCCGGTCCGCGCCTCTCACTCTACACTTCCCTGTAAGCAGAGGGAGCCGGCTCCCGCCTCGGCTAGCGCGAGAGGGGCTCCTATGGTGCAGCGGCAGGCTGAAGCACTCCTCAAGCAGGGCCAGAGAGGGCACTGAGGTCGAGGAGGCGCCAAGAGCGAGCGAGGGCTGTCAGCACGCTGTCACCTCTCACTAGGTCAAACAAACACAATCTTCAGGTTTCAGTCTATGAGTTTATAATTTTTTTTAAATCATCTGTCACTATTCTACTAATCTCAGCTTATTGTAAAATTAAGTCACCATATGTTCTTTTTAGTTCATGGTTTCAAGGAAAATAGGACAATTTCAACTAATAAAGGGAATTATAAAGATTTTTCACATTTCTAGAACTAGTTATTAAAATGTTTGCATGAATCAACCAGCTTAATTTGGGCTCTGCACAAGTGTACAGTAAGTAAGTAAAATGACCATGAATAAGTCACAGTTCTCTCCATAATTTCAACTTGGTCCACTTGCTTTGAACTGGTGTTCCCACCTGCTTCACTCTCCCTTAGATCACATTGTCAGGACTGCCATCTACTGACAGAGCTAGCTGCACCTAAGTGAGATGATTTAAGAAGAGGGGTCATGTCATTTGTTGACCAATCAGGACAGCTTTGACAGTGAAAAAATATTTTTTTACATACTGCTTCTAAAAAAAACAGTTAACTTTTTCTAAAAAGAAAAATACATATCTGTACAACTGAAGCAAAATGTTTAAAACTTCTTTATATTCATTTCATTTTCTGAACCTTAAAAGATAATATAAGCAGAATAAATATTCTTGGCACATATCCATGTTCTTAAATACAATTTTCTAGTGATATCTGTCTCTAATACCATGTCACTGGAATTTTCCTGAAAAGTATATTTTTAAAATATGATTTTATTATTTTTACATTTTTAAATTTAAATGTCTTTCTGAAATTTGATTTAACGTAAAGAATGATATTTTTTCATTTAAATTTATCATCTTATTCAGTGCTTTCTACTTTTCTTGCCTATTTTATATTCCCTTGTCTCTCCATTCTTGCCTCCTTTTTTTTTTTTTTTTTTTCAACTTTTAAGTTTCAGGGTACATGTGCAGTATGTGCAGGTTTGTTACATAGGTAAACGTGTACCATGGTGATCTGCTGCATCTGTCAACCCATCACCTAGGTATTAAATCCAGGATCCATTAGCTATTCTTCCTGATGCTCTCCCGCCTGTCTCCCCACTACAACAGGCCCCAGTGTGTGTTGTTTCCCCCCACGTGTCCATGTATTCTCATCATTCAGCTCCCAATTATAAGTGAAAACATGAGGCGTTTCTGTTTCTGTGTTAGTTTGCTAAGGATAACGGCTTCCAGCTCCATCCATGTCCCTGCAAAGGACATGATCTCGTTGCTTTTTATGGCTGTATAAGTATTCCATGATGTACATGTACCACATTTTCTTTTTTATTTTTATTTTATTTTAGGTTATGGGATACATATGCAGAACGTGCAGGTTTGTTACATAAGTAAATGTGTGCCATGGTGGGTTTACTGCACTTATCAATCCATCATCTAAGTATTAAGCCCTGCATGCATTAGCTATTTGTCCTGATGCTCTCCTTCCCCCGCCCCACTGACAAGCCCCAGTGTGTGGTGTTCTCCTCTCTGTGTCCATGTGTTCTCATTGTTCAGCTCCTACTTATGAATGATAATATGTGGTGTTTGGTTTTCTGTGCCTGTGTCAGTTTGCTGAGGATGATGGCTTCCAGCTTCAACCATGTCCCTGCAAAGGAAATGATCTCATTCCTTTTTAGGGCTGCATGGTATTCCACGATTTGCATGTACCACATTTTCTTTATCCAGTCTATCATTGATGGGCATTTAGGTTGATTCCATGTCTTTGCTATTGTGAGTAGTGTTCCAGTAAACATACATGTGCATATATATTTATAACAGAATGATTTATATACCTTTGGGTATATACCCAGTAATGGGATTGCCCAGTCAAATGGTATTTCTGGTTCTAGGTTCTTGAGGAATCACCACACCATCTTCCACAATGGTTGAACTAATTTACACTCCCACCAACAGTGTAAAAGCATTCCTTTCTCTCTGCAGCCTTGCCAGCATCTGTTGTTTCTTGACTTTTTAATAATGGCTTTCTGACTGGCATGAGATGGTATCTCATTGTGGTTTTGATTTGCATTTTTCTAATGATCAGTGATGTTGAGCTTTTTTTCATACATTTGTTGGCCTCATGAATGTCTTCTTTTGAGAAGTGTCTGTTAATGTCCTTTGCCCACTTTTTAATGAGGTCATTTGTTTTTTTTCTTGTAAACTTGTTTAAGTTCCTTGTAGACTCTGGATTTTAGAACTTTGTCAAATGGATTGATTGCAAAATTTTTCTCCCATTCTGTAGGTTGTCTGTTCACTCTAATGATAGTTTCTTTTGCTGTGCAGAAGCTCTTTAATTTAATTAGATCCCATTTGTCAATTTTTGCTTTTGTTGCAATTGCTTTTGGTGTTTTCATCATGAAATCTTTGCCTGTCCCTATGACCTGACTGGTATTGCCTAGATTTTCTTCTAGGGTTTTTATAGTTTTGGGTTTTACATTTAAGTCTTTAATCCATCTTGAGTTAATTTTTGTGTAACGTATAAGGAAAAGGTCCAGTTTATTGATTATCCAGTTTTTATTGATTTGCAGATGTTGAACCAACCTTGCATCCCTCCTGAGGATGAAGCCAAGTTGATCGTGGTGGATAAGCTTTTTGATATGCTGCTGGATTTGGTTTGCTTGTATTTAATTCAAGATTTTTCCATCAATGTTCATTAGGAATATTGGCCTGAAGTTTTCTTTTTTGGTTGTATCTCTGCCAGGTTTTGGTATCAGGATGATGCTGGCCTCATAAAATGAGTTAGCAAGGAGTCCCTCCTTTTCAAATGTTTGGAATAGTTTCAACAGAAATGACACCAGCTGCACTTTGTACTTCTGGTAGAATTCAGCTGTGAATCTCTCTGGTCCTAGGCTTTTTTTTGGTTGTTAGGCTATTTATTACTGCCTCAATTTCACAACTTGTTATTGGTATATTCGGGAATTTAGTTTCTTCCTGGTTTAGTCTTGGGAGGTTTAGTCTTGTATGTATCCAGGAATTTATCAATTTCTTCTGGATTTTCTAGTTTTTGTGCATAGAGGTGTTTATAGTATTCTCTGATGGTTGCTATTTAGGATAGTTGGCTCTTCTTGAATTGAACCCTTTACCGTTATGTAATGCCCTTCTTTGTCTTTTTTGACCTTTGTTGGTTTAAAGTCTGTTTTGTCAGAAACTAGGATTGTGACCCCTTCTGTTTTCTGTTTGTTCTCTGTATTTCTGTGGAGTCAGTGGTCATATCCCCTTTATCATTTCTGATTGTGTCTGTTTGATTCTTCTCTCTTTTCTTCTTTATTAGTCTAGCTAGGGGTCTATCTAGTTTATTAATTTTTTCAAAAAAACAGCTCCTGGGATTCATTGATTTTTTTAAGAGTTTTTTGTTTCTCTGTCTCCTCAGTTCCACTCTGATCTTGGTTATTTCTTGTCTTCTGCTAGCTTTGGGGTTTGTTTGCTCCTGGTTCTCTAGTTCTTTTAGTTGTGATGATAGGTTGTTGGTTTGAGATCTTTCTAGTTTTTTGATGTGGGCATTTAGTGCTATAAATTCCCCCTCCTAAAAGTGTCTTAGCTGCATCCCAGAGATTCTGGTACATTGTCTCTTTGGTCTCATTAGTTTCAAAGAACTTCTTGATTTCTGCCGTAATTTCATTACTTACCCAGGAGTCATTCAGGAGCAGGTTGTTCAATTTCCGTGTACTTGTGTGGTTTTCAGTGAGTTTTTTAATCTTGAGTTCTAATTTGATTGTGCTGTGGTCTGAGAGACTGTTATGATTTCAGTTCTTTTGAATTTGCTGAGGAGTGTTTTACTTCCCATTATGTGATCATTTTTAGAGTAAGTGCCATGTGGCTATTAGAAGAATGTATATTCTGTGCTTTTGTGTGGAGAGTCCTGTAGATATCTACCAGGTCTGCTTGATCCAGAGCTGAGTTCATGTTCTAAATATCTGTTAATTTTCTGTCTCAATGATCTAATATTGTCAGTATGGTGTTAAAGACTCCCACTATTTATTGTATGGGAGTCTAAGTCCCTTTGTAGGTCTCCAACAAATTTATGATTTATGATTTTGGATGATCCTGTATTGGGTGCATATATATTTAGGATAGTTGCTCTTCTTCTTGAATTGAACCCTTTACCATTATGTAATGCCCTTCTTTGTCTTTTTTGACCTTTGTTGGTTTAAATTCTGTTTTGTCAGAAACTAGGATTGTGACCCCTTCTGTTTTCTGTTTTCTATTCCGTTGGTAAATTTCCCTTTATTTTGAGCCTATGTGTGTCTTTGCACATGAGATGGGTCTCTTGAAGACAGATGGGTCTTGGTTCTTTATCCAGCTTGCCATTCTCTGTCATTTAATTGGGACATTTAGATCATTTACTTTTAAGGTTAGTATTGTTATGTGTGGATTTGATCCTGTCATCTTGATGCTAGCTGGTTATTTTGCAGACTTGTTTATGTGGTTGCTTCATAGTGTCACTGGTCTGTGTACTTCAGTGTGTTTTTGTACTAGCTGGTAATGACTTTTTCCTTTCTATATTTAGTGCCTCCTTCAGGAGCTCTTGCAAGGCAGGCCTGGCGGTGATGCATTCTCTCAGCATTTGCTTGCTCGAAAAGGATCTTATTTCTCCTACGCTTATGAAGCTTAGTTTGGCTGGATATGAAATTCTGGGTTGGAAATTCTTTTCTTCAAGAATGTTGAATATTGCACCCCCACCCCCGATCTCTTCTGGCTTGTAGGGTTTCTGCTGAGAGGTCCACTGTTAGTCTCATGGGCTTCCGTTTGTAAGTGACCTGACCTTTCTCTCTGGCTGCCTTTAACATTTTTTCTTTCACTGAAATAATTTTAAAAGGTAATTTATTATTAACAAATTTAAAATTGTTGGCGTGTTCAATTGACTCCTTTCTATAGGCCATAATTAACAAAACACTTCTCTGCAGGTGCTGAAGTACCAGAGATATTCAGAGTAAGTTCAATTAAACGGCAGCCGTTGTAATGTACACCATGTGGAATGTGGTAAGATAAACCAAACTTATAATTTGTGAAGTAGATAACTACATTATATTTTAAATGGAATGTCACAAACTAATACAAACTAACTAATTACAAATTTAAAGAAGTGGGAGATCAGAGGCCATACAGATTGTGCCCTACCAGAAATTTTAACAAAAATATGGTATGTTTCCAGTCAAAAATTAAATTTTTTCCTTAGGCTTTGGAGACTAGAAAATCCTTGATCTGTATTGTGGATAAAACAAATTTAGATGTTGATTTTATAACTTCATTTGCACTGGCCATCAGGATGCTCATCGTTAATAATTGTGCAAGATCATAAGTGTACATATTGTCATTATTGTTGCTTGATTTTGCCTTTAAGTTTATTTGAATATATAATATAAATACAAATATGCTACAAATTTTGAGTGCTTCAAATGAAATAAAAATGTATACATAAAAAGTTATCTTCACTCTTCTATCCTTCAGCTATTCATACCCCCACTCCCATGAGGGAAAAAATATTGTCAGTTTCTTTTCTATTCTATCAGTGGTCTTCTAAGATCACTGTGTGTATACTTTTTCTTCTTTTTTGTAGAAATGGAGCAAGCCATACACATGATTCTACCTTTTGCTAGATCCTTTTACCAATATATGTAATATAATTTCCTATAAGGACATGAAGATCTTCTACATTCTTATGTATAACTGCTTAGTATTCCAGTTTCAGGATGCTGTACCAAAATTTGGCTATTCCATAATTTATTTAACATGACATGTACTCATAACATTCAGATTTTTTTCAAGCTTTTGCCATTTCAAAGAGTAATATAATGAATAATCTTATAAATATATTATTATTTTACACACATAAAATATTTTTAATTTTGAAGGTTTTCTTCCAAAAGGTACTTTACACAAGTATTCTCAATTTACATTCCCACACTGATGTGCTACATTTTTATTATTTTGCCAGTTTGGTGAGAAACAGTATCACAGTGATAGTATTCTCTTATTGTAAGTGAAGTCAGGCAGTTTTTTGTGATTAAGATCCATTTTTATTTTCTGCTAATTCGTATTATTTGTCCTTTTCTATCAGATTGATGATCTTTTCCTTAATGATTTTTTAGAGTTCTTTTTATGTTCGGAAAACTACAATTTTGAGTGTAATAGCTGCAAATATTTTTTCCAGTTCATCACTTTTCTTCAAGATATTTTACCTTGCAGAATTTTATCAATATCATCATCATCATCACTGTTTTATGAAGTTGAATTTATTAATCTTTTTTGTATATATTCTAAGTTTTAGATCACACTTTGTATATATTCTAAGTTTTGGATCATACTTTCCCTCTCTGAGATTATTGAAAATATATTATCTTGTCATTCTCCTTGATTACAGCCCTGCTGTTTGACCTTCATTGTTTATGGAATCCTTTCCAACTATTTTTCAGTCTGGGGTTTATCTGTCAGCTGGTTTTACCAAAGAAGTGATTCATGTTCAATTTTCTTCTTGTTGCCTTCTTGTGATTTCTTTAAAAGGAGAAAAATTTTGACTATATGTATTCAGGTTCAAACTGAAAGTCCTTTTTAAAAAAAATCTTATTGTATCCAATGTATTTCTTTAAGTCAAGTCAAATCCTTTGTAGAATGTGAATACTAATGCATAAACACAATTATTTTGATATACAATTAGTGTTGGGTTTTTGTTTATTAGCATGTTTGTTTTACAGTACTCAGCTTCCTTTCACCAAAATATATGTTGATTTTTTTAAATTGTCTTGGGAAAAAGTCCTTCTAGGATTAAGTTGCACCAGAATAATTTATAATTTTACACACAAACTTTTCATACAACATCAGGAGCTTGAGAGGCCTCCTCAGAAATCCTAATGTTCATCATGACCTCATTTGAGATTCAGAGAATCCAAACAAAATCATTTATGATAAAAGAGAAAAACTTGCCTGTAATGTTGCCACTGATGCATGAGGAATTAAAACGCCAAACAAGATGTGACCTATTTTAAAAACCCATCATAAATATTATTAAAATGGTTATTTATTTTGAAATGATCATGGAACATATGATTCAACATAAAACCTTGCAGTTTCCAATATGAATAAGCCTAGAAAATATATACTCAATGCAGTTTTAACCAAATTATTAATTTTTCTTCAAAATATTTGGTTAATGTGGCAAGTCCATTGGCAATTAGCTTTGTATGTAGAAAAAGATCTAGTCAGACTGTTAAGAATGTAAATTAGTTAATGTTGTAGAAAATAAAATTTAGGTACAAAATATAACAGGATATAAAAATGAGACTTCATATGTTTCAGTTTCATGCCAGGCCCAAAAGGAAAGCAGAACCATACATGCCAGCTGCCCTCCATTTCAAAGTATCTTGCTAAATCATCTATGTAGGACTGCAAAGTAGGTAGTCAAAAATATTTTTGCACTTACTGACTCATTCCCTGATTTGAAAATATGTCTTGGTTTGTATTCTATACAGGTTGTAACATAATATCACAGATTAGGCTATTTATTTATTTATTTATTTATTTATTGAGACGGAGTCTCACCCTGTCGCCCAAGCTGGAGTGCAATGGCACGATCTCGGTTCACTGCAATCTCTGCCTCCCGGGTTAAAAAATAAAATTTACTTCTTACAATTCTAGAAGCTAGGAAGTGCAAGGGCATGGTGCTGGCATCTGGTGAGGGTCTTCTTGCAGCATCATAACATGATGGAGGGCATCATATAGCGAGAGGGTGAGAGCATGTGTGTCTGCTTAGGTCTCTCTTCCTCTTCCTATAGTCACTAGCCCCATAATGAAGGCCTCACTCTGACGACCTTATTTAATTCTAATTACCGCCTAAAGGTCCCACTTCCAGTCAACATATGAATTTGGGGATTCAGTGTCCAACACATGAAATTTACAAGACACATTCAAATGTTTGCAAGTTGTAAAAAGTGGAAGAAACCTAACTAAAGAGAGAATTTCTTTAAAATAAGTTGTCCAAATGCAGTGGCATTTTACCTACCTCTGTTATGTGGCTGAGGAACAAGGTGTTTGTCCTCACCTCATAGCTACTGAGTGGATCTTCCAAGGTGCTGCCCAGATAATTTGATATTTGTCCACTAAAGTTTAGAGATATAAACATTTGGTGTTCGCTTCACACCTGAGAAATTCAGAAGCAGAAGTTTGTACCTGTATCTATAAAGAGAGAAGGCTATATTTTCCATCAGTGGTTGGTCAGAGAGGCATAATTTTTATGTTGAGATGTGGGTTGTATAGGAAAGAGCCTTACATGCTCTTTAATGGGACGCTCCTCTTCAAGAGCATTTGCTGCCAGGAGGGAGGAGCCTTTAGCAAGAAGAGGCTGTAGATACATTGTCCAATGGAGAAGCTGCTGGGAGATGGGGGAATGTAGGGAATAACTATCACAGAAACATTCCCTACACACAAAAACTGAACTTTGATATTTTTCCAAAGAGAGAATAAGAAAGCCACAAAAATATCCCAGAAAAAAAAAAAAAAATGAGCCCTTAGAATCTGCCATACTCAGAGGACACTAAATACCAAATTGTATCTGCCTCTGTCAACTAAGATGTTTTTCACATCTTTTCTCCCTCTAGAACCAATCCAGGAAGTTGCAAGAGCAGCCTTGTGGGCCAAGTGATGTCAAGAAGGATCAGAACAAAGTAAGGAAATGGAGAAGTATCCACACTCTCCTCCCCTGCTAAAGGTTTCTCAGATTGAAGCAGTATGTCAGGGGCATTTTTAAAAGGCTTTAATTAAATTAAAGTGCAGAAGTTGGGTTATTAGAAGAGACAAGGCATACCATTTCAATACTGAGTCCCAGTGGATGACTAGAATTTAGCAAGATAAATGGAAACTTTCTTCCAAAACGCAGAAAATACAGCATACCCATGTTGTATTCACCTCTTCTTCACCCTGTTGATGAGGAAGGGATTCTTCCCCTAGGATTAAGGAAATGGCTGAAAACACAACACCTGCCACTGAACAGATGAGACTGAAAGGAGTTTATTAATCACATATACTCAGAGCCCAGGGAATAAGGACATCCCAAACCAGGGAGGACTATGTGGAGGTGCGCTCAGGAACAGATGAACAAACAGGAGCTGTGGGGGGCTTTGTGGTAACAAGAGGGTAGGGTGAACCCTGCTTCCTATGGAAGGATCTGAGTGGCTTCTTTGAATAATTTTGTGAGCTGGCACAAAAGTAAAGCCAGGGAACATAGGTATTCTGCCTGGTCCCCATGATAGGAGGGTTATTTGGCTAGGGGAGCTTATTGCAGAAGCAGAGGGGGAGGATAACTTGTTAGACCACTCAAGGCCCTTCCAAAATTTCAGGACTTCACTATAATATAGAAGCACCAGAAAATATTGTATATTTAGAGTCTTTTGGAATGTCTTGAAGGTGGAGTACAGGAAAAGAAAAGTTGGGATGAGGTTGAGAGATAAGCAGGAGCCAGAATCTAGTCTCAAATTCCTTTTTTATCTAGGTCTCTAACTATAATAAAGTGAATGTTTGGATTAGGGCATACTCAGAGACAGGCAGAACAATTAGGAAGCTGTTGGAGTCTTGTGGGAGAACAGAATGTAGTAAAAGTAATACTGGGAACAGAGATGTATGGATAATCCCAGAAACATTAAGAAGAAAAACCAAAGTTTTCTGACTTAAGCAACTAGATAAATGACTATGTCAGGTTTGTCCAACTTGTGGCAGCCCATGGGCTGCATGTGGCCCAGGATGGCTTTGAATGTGGCCCGATTCATAAACTTTCTTAAAACATTATGAGGTTTATGTATGAACTTTTTTTTTTTTTAACTTATCAGCTATAGTTAGTGTTAGTGTTTTTTATGTGTGGCTGTGATGGTTAATATTGATTGTCAACTTGATTGTATTGAAGGATGCAAAGTATTGATCCTGGGTCTGTCTGTGAGGGTGTTGCCAAAGGAGATTAACATTTGAGTCAGTGGACTGGGAAAGGCAGACCCACCCTTAATCTGGGTGGGCACAATCGAATCAACTGCCAGCAAGGCTAGAATATAAAGCAGGCAGAAAAAAGTGAAAAGACTAGACTGGCCTAGGCTTCAAGGCTACACCTTTCTCCCATGCTGGATGCTTTCTGCCTTCAAACATCAGACTCCAAATTCTTCAGTTTGGGGACTTGGACTGGCTTCCTTGCTCCTTAGCCTGCAAATGGCCTGTTGTGGGACCTTGTGATTGTGTGAGTTAACACTTAATAAACTCACCTTTATGTACATATATATCCTATTAGTTCTCTCCTTCTAGAGAACCCTTACTAATACAGTGGCCCAAGACAATTCTTCTTCCAGTGTGGCCCAGGGAAGCCAAAAGATTGGACACCCAGGACTAGGTTTTTCATTGTAGTAAGGAAAACCAAATAGTCACAGTTCAGAAATAGAAATGCACTATTCACAAAACTACTACAAATTTATCATATGGTAGGAGGATGAGAGTCATGTATTACAAATGTTAGGTTTTTCTATTTCCTGTATTTATTGATTACAAGAAGCTTATAGTACAATAGAATCAATATCTGGTTGACATGAATTAGGTTTAAGAGATAGTAGTCTCAAATAACTTTTACTAGTTGGTTATACTGAGATGAGACTCATATAAGAACTAATAGTACATTGTGGTATTTGATAAGTACCAAATGATCAAAAATGAAAATAAGTTTTATAAAAGTATTTAAAGATATCTCACAATACTAATGAAAACTTCTTTCAAAACACAAAATATAAAATGTCATATTTTTAACTTTTTATGTTAGGAAAATAGTGCTGGAATTACGAATGAATATTTTTGCATAAAATGGTCCTTTTTATGTTTTAGCAGTGAAAACTTAGCTATTATTAAGTTTGTTGTCTATGTTAAAACATTATCTATATTAAGATCAAAAATTGACTGTGCCAGGTGTTCTGGCTTGTGCCTATAATCCAAACACTTTGGGAGGCTGAGACTGGACGCCTACTTGAGTCCAGAAGTTTAGGACCAGCCTGGGCAACTTAACAAGACCCTGTGTCCAGAAAAAGAAGAAAAAAATTGATTGGTTATATAAATAACAGTACAATTATATTATTGAATATTATGCAGTCATTAAAAAAATAGAACTGAATGTATTCTTTTAAAAGACATAAACAATATATTACTTTAAAATGAAGCTAAGGGAGACTATTATGGCACAGTTATATCTCTATCTCTCCCTCTATCTCTACATACGTAAGAAATTCTGAAAGAAATTACCCAACAGGTTAATAGTGGTTATTCCTGAGAATGTGAAATTGCAAGGTTACTTTCACTTTCTCGCTACCATTTGAAATTTTAGAATAATAATATGTGTATTAGTCAGGGTTCTCCAGAGAAACAGAACCAATAGGACATATGCAGATATATAAGAGGAAGATTTATAAGAATTGGCTCATGTGATTATGGAGGCTGAGAAGTCCCACAATATGCCCTTAGACCCAGAAAAACTGGGAGTGTAATTCAGACTGAGTACCAAGGCCAAAGAAGCAGGAGAGCAGATGATGGATCTCACAGGCGAGGACCAACAGCCTGAGAAGGTGGGGAGTAGGCAGAAGGGCACTGGTGTAAGTCCCGGCGTCTGAAGGTTCTGATATGCGAGGGTATAAGCAGATGGATGTCGCAGCTCAAGAAGAGAGAAACAGAATTTGCCCCCTACCTTTTGGTTTTATATGGTCCCTCAACGAACTGCATGATGCCAGCCTATATTGTTAAGGGTGAATCTTCTTTACTGAGTCTACTGATCCAAATACTAATCTCCTCCAAAACCACCATCACAGATACATTCAGAAATATTTTCCTAGCTGTCTGGATATGCCATATTCCAGTCAAATTGACACATAAAATTAACAATCATAATACATTATCTGAAAAAAATAAAATATTATGAAATGACTTCTATTGTTGCCTTATGAGGAGCTTTCTGAACAACCCTTTTTTAGACAGAGAAAATCATACGGGACAAATGACATAGAAACCCTTTCTTCTATATTTGCATCCCAACTCCTACCACTGAGTGCTTTCCATTCCCCAGCAACTAAACTTAAAACTGATATATTTCATAAGATTTGCTGCTTAGCAAACTCATGACTATTTACTGTTCACTATTTTAGCTTTACATAGTGGTAAATTATACAAAGGTATCTGGCAATTTGAGAAAAGTCCAAATACAGGGCTTCCTATTTTTACTAAGGTAAAACATGCTCTCAATGACCCGAAGTTGAAATTATGGAACAATTTTCATTTCCTCTTTGCTTTCTATATTACGTCACCAACAAGGTCACCCATACACTTCCACTCCTTTCTATTCTTTACAATAGGGGTAGGTAAATGTTTTCCTGTAAAGGACCAGGTAGTAAATATTTTAGCACAACATGCTTGGGTTTTAAATACACTTTGCTAAGTGAAAGAAGTCAGACATTAAAAGGCTCATTTTGTATAATTTCATGAATAAACACTCTGGAAAAGGCAAAACTATAGGGATAGAAAGTAGGTTAGTGGTTGCCAGTGGTAGAGGAATGATGAGAGGGGTGAATATAAATTAGTAGTAACTGGGAATTTGGGGGATGAGAAAACTGTTCTGTATGAAACTGTGACTGTGGATACATGATTCATTGCATTTGTCAAACTCACAGAAACCTAAGTTGCAAAGAGTGAATTTTACTGCACGTTCCTTTTTTAAACATCAAACAGGATGTGTAGAGGGATGGAATGCAAACTGCCAAATAAATCTAGCTGTATTACAGATGAATCACATGATACATTAAAGGAGATGAGGAAGAAAGGAGCTGACCTAAGTAACTTTGGTCAGCAGTTATGTGATGGTATATTTTAAAGACAAAAAGTAATGTACACTAACATTGTGCTCGAGTGTAGGGGTTGGCAAACTTTTTGAATAAAAAACCAGATAGTAAATACGTTAGGCTTTGTGGATCATATAGTCTCTATTACCACTTCTCAATGCTATTGTTGGAGCACAGAAGCAGCCATAGATAATACATAAATAAATGAGTGTGGCTATGTTTTAACAACACTTTCTTTACAAAAACAAATACAGGGTCATATGTGGCTTGTAAGCCATAGGTTGCTAATTCCTGCTACAGTTGGCAAATTAGTCTCTTACAAGGGTATGGGTTTCATTTCATATTTTATAGTAGGGTTGAGCTAATAAGGAAATATAGTGTAGATAATGAAAGCTGAGATTTCTCACTGTCAAAGGAAGAAGTTACAAATAAGGAAAGGGTAGATGCTGGAATGAACCACTGGTAGTGGATTAGAGATGGAGGTATTAGTATGAACTCGTGATTTTCATGTATCTGCAAATGTAGATAAATAAATAGAGACTCATGCCTCTTGTTTGTAGGCATGAGTTAGGGTAATACATATATCTCCAGTTGTATCCATTAAAAGGTGTTAGGAGAAGTATCATCCCAGCAGCAAAGAGCTTCATTTCTAAATATCATGCTCTCATAAAAGGAACTATGGTTCCTTGGAAAATTGATTCATTTTAGGGCTATGGCAGGAAAAAGATAAGCGATCCTGGGACAATTTGTGATACTGGAGAGTAAGAAAGTAATTAAAAGTAAAATAAGCAAAAAAAAATCAAAGCATATTTAAAGGGCCAAAGAGACAACCTGAAAAAAGATTCCAATAGCCAAAATTAGGACAATTTGAGAAACAAAAAAAGTAATGACAGTTTTGTGTTGTAACCCAAAGAATGAAATAAATATTCATTCTAATATAAACAACTGAATAAATAAATAAGTAGAGGAAAAGAGACAAGTCATCCTTACAAAAGATTTCTAATTAAAAACTTAAAAGGTATGAGGAAAATAGAAAATAGAAAATCATTACTAGAACAACATAGTAATAATTGCCTCATGCAGGATCAGTGATGGATGCTAAGATTGATAGGTAAAAGATTAAGCAGAAATAAGATTTTGCATAGTCACTGTCCATTTGGACTGCATTAACAAACGATCATAGACTGAGTGACTTATAAACAACAGAAATGTGTTTTTCACAATTCTGAAGGCCAGTAAGTCTAAGATAAACACACTGGCAGATTCAGTGTCGTGTCTGGTGAGGACTGACCTCCTCCTCATGGAAAGCTGTCTTCTCATTGTAACCTCGCATGGCTGAAGGGGCAAGCAATCTCTCTGAAGTCTCTTTTACAACAGCACTAATGCCATTCTTGAGGGCTCCACCCAAATTACCTAATCACCTACCAGAGTCCCCACTCCCAAATACCATGACCTTGGGTGTTAGAATTTCAGGACATAAATTTGGAAGGAACATAAATATTCAATCCATGGCAATCACAAAGTATATCTCTCAAAATGTTTAGTAATCACAAAGAGAAAAACAGCAACTTTACAATGGAAAAACCTGGCAGACGCCAAGTGATCAAAATTAATATCATCAGTAATAAGACATATCAATGTCATTTACCTCTGATATTCTTCTTAATAATGCACAGCCTTAATATAATCAATAAAAAATCTAACAAACCCAAATGGAGCAAAGTTCTATAAAATAACTCCTCTTCAATAATGTTAAAAGCAAGACGAGGAAAGACTGAGAAATCATCTCAGATTGGAAGAGGCTAAGGACATTCAGCAGCGATGAACAATGTGAGGTTTTAAATTGGATCCTGAACCAAAAATAATAAAGTATGTGAAAAAATGGTGAAATCTGAATAAATTCTATAGCTTCATTAATGGCATAATACCAGGGTTAATTTCCTAGGTTTGATCATTTTATTCTTTGGCTGTGTAAGATGTTGGCATAAGGATAAGCTGGGAGAAAAGTATATGAAATAAACTCTGTACTACTTTTTGCAGCTCTTCTGTGTGTCTAAAATTATCATGAAATTTTAAAAAATGTTAAGGCTAAAAATTCATCTGTTGCACACCAATTGTATGCTAAGTATAGGATTAAATGGTAGGGCTGTTAAAAACATATCACAATGGTATATAAACGCCTATTCGATATGCTTAACATACACTTTACAGGTTAGATGATTTTTCTTGGTGCAACCCATTTGTCATCATGGACTCGGGGTTAAAGGAAGGCATATGACATCTGCCAGTAGGATCCAGTTCTGAAGAAATTAAATACAAGGTCAATGGTGATGGTCTGCTTCCCTGATAGAGCTTTGCAGAAGCTTCAGGACTCTGCAAGAAGCCTAGAATTTGACTTGGCACCCAAGCTAGCCTAGAACCAACAACATCAATGCAAAGAGGCTCTGAACTAGAAAATTCTAAAAGTCTAAATAAATACACTGTCTCTCCATGTCCTGTACATATGGATCCAGAAGTGTTCCCATGATCTGAGATATAGAATACTGAGAAGGCCAATGGGCTGACAAATGCTGGAGGGTCATGGCTGAAATATTCTGGGATTTCAACACGTGGGGAAGTGACTAGAACCATTTCAGAGCAGGTACCATACTATACAGAAGTGGTCATATCCCAGTGGATACCAGTCAGGGGTTGGTAAGACTCCATGCTTCTCAGAAAACCGGCAAGGATTCCTATGACTCAATATGCCTTTAAAACCATTTTCCGCTGTTCCTACAAGGACTTTTGAGTCTCCAAAAACCCAGAAATCATCTGAAATTAGAACAGAGGGAAAATGAGGAAATCTAAAAGACTGAAAACTTACACCAAAAAACCTAAAACAAACCAAAGAGATTTATGCTGGAAGATATTGAGACCTTTATTTATATTCTGAAATAGGGTGTTTTGCAGAAAATAAAAATGTTACATTTTTACTTGCAAGTCTGAGAAGAAATTACTGAATTAGTGACCTTGCAATCCCTATTTTTTATGTACCCTTTGGCTCAAAGTTTTACCATCATGTGCCGAACATGATGGTAGGTATTTGATATATGTTTGTCACATGAATGAATTAATAAAAGATAAGGTCACTACCCTGGGGCTCAAGACCCAGAGAGGCAGGCAGGCATGTAAATAAATAATATTAATATTTAAAACAATCATTAATGAAAAATGCAGCACACGTAACCATGTATAACCTATAAGAAGCAAAAGATATTTCAGAGAAGAGTGGTGTGGATCTTGAAGGATTAACAGGGGTTTGACAAGGATCTTCTGAACTAGAGAGAAACTTATAAATTTTCTTGGGTTGAAACCATTTATTTTAGACTTCTTAATATTTTCTCTGAAAGACATTCAGTAAATGTATTAATTTGATTTGAGTTTTAGTTTACAATCCAATGTAAAAATAAATTGCCATTTCCTAAAACGTATTTCCAACTGATGATGTTAGAATGCTTTTTATAGATAAGTTAATCACTATAGTGAGCTTGTATAGTTGGTGAGGTCTATTTATGAAATTACTTACCATGGGATCAAATCAAATAATGATCATGAATGAGCATGCAAGTAAATTGACCTTTTTTACTTTTTGTTTTAAATATATATAAATTTAATAATAATGTTATCTACTGAAACTTTAGATTTTCTGAGCAAATCTGTTTTCATTTGAACTCCTACGTTATTAAAGTTTAATTGTATTTATTTAAAAAGTACTGAGTTTAAACGTTATATAAAAGGTGAATTTGATGTCTTTTATCCCTGCTTTGAATCTTCTTACTCTCAATAAATCAAGAAATACATTAAGAGAGAGCAGGGAGGGAGGAAGCGAAGGAGAGAGAAGCAGAGAGACAAAGAGACAGAGAATTTCAATTAGAGACAAATACTGATCACAAGCGGATACGGGTTTTTTTTTTTTTCAGATTTCAGTATAAAATTATAGACTCATGAAATCTAAATTGTATTTCTGGAGACAACCTTAGAAATAA
Organism: Macaca fascicularis; assembly: GCF_037993035.2. Taxonomy (NCBI): domain Eukaryota; kingdom Metazoa; phylum Chordata; class Mammalia; order Primates; family Cercopithecidae; genus Macaca; species Macaca fascicularis. The sequence continues at coordinate 94,995,191 of NC_088379.1, read as the reverse complement.
TCTCTTCAGTTTCTTTGTTTTACATGTAAGATTTATTAAACTAGAAATTGGGCTTTATTCAATAAACAGAGAAACATTTTAAATGTCTTAGTTTGAACTATTACTATTTTTAGTTTAGTTTGTTTTAAGAAATCTATTGGGATATAATAGACATATAAAATTAACCATTTTGAAGTGTACAGTTCAGCAAGTTATAGTAGATTAACAGTTGTGCATTCATCACCAACATCTAATTTTAAAACATTTTATCACTCCAAAAAGAAACACATACTTATTATAGTCACACCCTATTCCCACCTTCCCCCAGCTCCTAGCAATCTAAGGTACTTTCTATTTGTATATATTTTCCTTTCACTTAATGTTTTCAAGCTTCATCTATGTTTCAGGAGGTGATAGTACTTTATTCCTTTTTACTGCTGAATAATATTTTATTTTATGGAAATACCACATTGTACTTAGCTGTTCATCAGTTGATAGGCATTTGGATTGTTTCCACTGTTTGACTATTTAGAATGTTGCTATGATTTTTTTTTTTTTTTTTTTTTTTTTTTTTTTTTTGAGACAGAGTCTTGCTCTGTCACCCAGGCTGGAGTGCAGTGGCACAATCTCAGCTCACTGCAAGCTCCACCTCCTGGGTTCACGCCATTCTCCTGCCTCAGCTTCCCGAGTAGCTAGGACTACAGGCACCCACCACCAGGCTCGGCTAATTTTTTGTATTTTTAGTAGAGATGAGGTTTCACCATGTTGACCAGGATGGTCTTGATCTTCTGACCTTATGATCCACCCACCTCAGCCTCCCAAAATGCTGGGATTACTGTGCCTGGCCAAATATTTTTATTAATAGTTTTTATTTGGACATATACTTTAAATCATGGGTCTATAACAAGGAGTAGAATATTCTGGGTCAGACAGAAACTCTAAGTTAAAATTCTGAGGAACTGCCAAAATGTTTTCCAAAGTGACTGAGCCATTTTAAAATCCTACCAGCCTTGTATGGTGATTCCAATTTCTTCATGTTCTTGTCAACATTTGTTATTGTCTCTCTTTCTTGATATAGCTATCTTAGTTCCTTTATGCTGCTGTAACAAAATACCTGAGACTCAGTAATTTGTAAACAATAGAAATTTATTTCTCATAGTTTTGGAGGCTGCAAAGTCCAGGAACCTGGGCACTGGTAGATTTAGTGTCTGGTAAGGCCCTGTTCCACTGATGGTGTCTTCTCATGGTAGCATCTTCAAATGGAAGAAGACAGAAGGACAAAAAAAGAGCCTAAGGTTTTCCTTCCAGCACTTTTATAAGGCACTAATGCATTCATGAGGGCAGAGCAATCACAATGTAATCACTTCCTAAAGGGCCCATCTCTTAATACCACCATAATTGGGGTTAGTTAAGTTGCAACATGAATTTTGAAGGGGACATATTCAAACCATAGCTTTGTCCTAGTAGTTGTGAGGTAGTATCTCACTGTTGCTTTAATTTGCATTTCCTTAATGGCTAATGAGGGTGAGCATCTTTTCATATATTTATTGGCCACTCGTTTATCTTCTTTGCAGATATGTTTGTTCAAATCTTTTCTTCATTTTTAAGTTGGATTATTTGTCTTTCTATTATTGAGCTATAACAGTTTGTTATATATTCTGGATACCAGTCCCTTATCAGATTTATGATTTGCTAATGTTTTCTCTCTCTGTGAGTTGTCTTCACTTTCTTGATTGTTTCCTTTGAAGCACAAAAGCTTTTAATTTTGATAAAGTTCAATTTATTTTTTCTGGTTTTTTTTTTTTTCTTTTTCTGCAACTTGTGCTTTTGGTATTATTTCTAAGAAACCATTACCTAATTCAAGGTCACAAAAATTTAGTCCTACTTTTTCTAAGAGTTTTATAGTGTAAACTCTTACCTTTGGGTCTATGATCCATTTTTCAATTAATTTTTGTATATGGTGTGAGGTATGGGGTTTAATGTCATTCTTTTGTATATTGTTCCATTTTTTGAAAAGACTATCCTTTCTCCAACTGAATTGTCCTGGCATACTGGTGGAAAAGGTACTAACCAAAAATGTAAAGGTTTATTTCTATAATTTCTATTCTATTTCATTGTTTTAGGGTTGATGGCCTATGCTAGTACCTGTCCCCCACAATGTTCATTTTCTTACCAAAATAGTTGAGAATTAAATTCAACCCTCAAAGTCAGCAGAGGTATTTTCTTAGTTCATTTTGTCCTGCTATTATAGAATACCACAGGCTTGATAATTTATAGTAAAACAGAAATTTATTGGCTCACAGTTCTAGAGGCTGAAATATCCAATATCAAGGTGCCAGTATCTTGTAAGAGACTTCTTGGGGCACCATTCCATGGTGGAATATGAGAGGGTGAGGGAAAGAGAGCAAGAGAGGGCTGAACTCATTCTTTTTAAGGAACTCAGTCATTGATGACAGCATTAATCCACTCAGAGGACATGCCCTCATGGCCTAATCACCTCCTAAAGGTCACACTTCCCAGTGCTGTAGCACTGGGTATGAAGTTTACACCATATGGTTTTTGGTGGGACAAATTCAAACCATAGCAGATTATTTTCTTCCTGTTGTTGGCACTAGTATCCAGACACAGTCTTGAAAATTCAAGCAAAAAAATTCATTGTGCCCTTTTCTCTTTGTATCTATCTTCCTTCATTTCTCTCTTGTTGCTGAAGTATATGTCTTTGTTTTAGGTTTAGGATTATTGTTGTTGTTAGAAATAGTGATTTACTTGGTCTCCTTTATTATATGTAGATTCTAAACTGTTCAAGGTAATGAATTTGATTGCACCCATTCTCTGTTGATATTGACTTTGTAAGTATCAGCTTTTACAACCTATCTGTATTCAGATAGGTTTCTTTTGTATCAGCAATATATTAATATTTTAAAGAAGTGAAAAAGCAAGATTTACTGTGAATGTTTTAAATTTAAATATAATGTAATTAAAAGACAACTAAAAAGACCTGAAAATTTATTATTATCGTTTGTTGTTATAATGACAATTAATGAAGATACTTATTGTCCCATTACCATTCTTTAAATATTTCTAATTCTAAAGGACTCCAAAGCTCCTAGAAAGCTTTATGAGTTCATGTATTAGCCCAACAAATATTTAATGGGCACATCCTATGTGGCTAGTATTGTTTTTAGTACATAGGATTTATAAAGATAAATGAGGCATAATCTCTCTTATGAAACAGGCCTTCTAGAAAAGAAAATTTCATACTTAAAAAACTGTAACACAGCCAGGCACACTGGTTCAGGCTTGTAATCCCAGCTACTTGGGAGACTGAGGTGAAAAAATCACTTGAGGCCAGGAGTTTGAGACCAGCCTGGACAACATAGTGAGAACCTGTCTCTAAAAGAAATGAAAAGAAACCATAACAAAAGTGATGTGGACTACTGAAAGACACAAAAAGTACTAAGGGAATTGAGGCAAACTTGAATTGTGGCTGGAGCAAGTGAGATAAGTGAGAGACTATAAGTACATTTAAAGAAAGAGGTAAAATAATGAAAGAAGTTTATCTAGAATTTATCTCCCTCTAAAATATTATGCCTATAAATCAAAGGAGTTCATCTCATTTATTCCAACATTCCTCCCTCTTTCTCTCTCTTACTATCTCTTTTTCTCTTCTACCCTTTCTCCCCTCTCCCTTCCTCCACATTTCTTACTTACCAGGAACCAGTCTGGAGTAGAGAAAGAGAGAAAGAGGGTACAGTGATTGAATCAAGCTGATTGAGCATGTGTAGTGATGGTGACATCTTCATGTTAATGTGAATATCATCATCTTTTAGTCATTATAACCTCAGCCTCAAAGTACTTCATTGAAAATACTGGCGGGCGCGGTGGCTCAAGCCTGTAATCCCAGCACTTTGGGAGGCCGAGACGGGCGGATCACAAGGTCAGGAAATCGAGACCATCCTGGCTAACCCGGTGAAACCCCGTCTCTACTAAAAAAATACAAAAAACTAGCCGGGCGAGGTGGCGGGCGCCTGTAGTCCCAGCTACTCCGGAGGCTGAGGCAGGGGAATGGCGTGAACCCGGGAGGCGGAGCTTGCAGTGAGCTGAAATCCGGCCACTGCACTCAAGCCTGGGTGACAGAGCGAGACTCCGTCTCAAAAAAAAAAAAAAAAAAAAGGAAAATACTGAGGATTTTAAACAATCTGACAAACAGAAATGGATCCATGGACTAGATTTTTGTCTCTCTCTGTTTTTTTGTTGGTTTGTTTGTTTGTTTGTTTGTTTGTTTGAGACGGCGTCTTACTCTTGTCCTCCAGGCTGGAGTACAATGGCGCCATCTCGGCTCACCGCAGCCTCTGCCTCCTGGGTTCAAGTGATTCTCCTGCCTCAGCCTCCCAAGTAGCTGGGATTACAGATGCCTGCCACCATGCCTGACTAATTTTTGCATTTTTAGTAGAGACAGGGTTTCACCATGTTGGCCAGTCTGGTCTTGAACCCCTAACCTCAGGTGATCCACCCTCCTCGGCCTCCCAAAGTGCTGGGATTACAGGCATAAGTCACCACTCCCAGCCAGATTTTTGTCTCTCCTAAGCCTCACACCTCAACTAACCTTTGAAAAGAGTTATTCAGCCTTTGATAAAAATGCCAAAACCATTGGAATTAAACTTCAAATTACACAGATTTTTTAACTGTGGAAAACATGGGAATTGCTAAATTACTATTTTAGCCCATAACTTCACTCACTGAATGCAGCTAAAATAAAGCCAGATGAACTAATTTATACTTTAAGCACAAAGAAATCAAATGCATATTCATTAAAGTTTAGAAATACTGCTGTAGTACTTCTGACCATGTAAAGTAAGAAATTATTTTTACACATAATGTGGACAACCGAAGAATGACTTAACACCTTTAAATTTTTCAATCTAAAAAAGAAATAAAAGATTACTTCTTTTCCACAAGTTAGAAAGTTGACAATATTCATGTTAAATATTCTATTTATCCTCCTTTTTAAAATTGTGGGATGGGGAAGTTGGAAAATGGTAAATTATTTATGCTGTCAAAGGTTATTAGAATACAGCATTTGGAATTGGTGATTCTGAGTGCAAGGAATAAGATATTACTTCACACTTGCCAGGAAATGATCAAAAAACTCTTAAGCTACAGAGGCTATTGCCATATTCACTGATTAACAACTTAAAAAAGTAAATGTGTGTATGTTTTTAAAAGTAAATGTAAATGTAAATGTGTGTATGTTTATGTATGTGTGTGGTTGTGTATGTGTGTGTAGGCCAGAGAGTAAATAAAAAGAACACCAAGGCTTATTTTGAAAACAACGTATTAGATATGTTAATTATACAAAGGAGCATTTATCCAAAAAATATTATTTTATGCCTGTTTTCTACATATGTATGTACACATGTGTAAATATTTTTAAATTTCACCTAGGAAACTTTTATTTGCCATGATTTTTTTCTCAAACCTGTGAAGAACAATCCTTTTTTTGTTAAACAGCTCATTCTTTATAATAAAGGACATAACACCCTTACAAATGATGTTTGCAAAGTATTTTCAGGCAAAATTAAAGTGTTGTAACTCTATCATTAACATCTCATGCAAGGCAGATGGGTTTCACGTGTTAACAATGTATGGCAGACTACCTTGACATTGATTTGAATGGAACCTCAAGGAACCAATAAGGATTCCTGTGCTCTTTGTACCTGTCTCTCACCTCTCCTAGGGCCTTGCTCCATCAATTATTTGTGCTGTGTCTTACACATTCTTCACTCAACCCACAAAAACATCAAGTCTCTCTTATTCTAAAAATTTCCATTCTCTCCAGTTCTATTCAATATAGTTACTCATAATCTCTGCCAAACTTCTTAGAAAATATAGTGCATTTTCATTTATCCTATACAAGTCCTCATTGAGATAGAGAGTTCTAGCTGCCTATCCAGTATCCACACTACTGTTCTTTGTACCTAACTGCTCGCTGATCAATGCCCAGCTGAAATACTTTATTTCCCAGTATTTCTGACCACTGTTGATGTTCAATGGGTTCCAAGCAGAAGTTAGGTGAACTTTAAAAAAAAAGTGTCATAAACTAAGTTTACAATATTGGCATGTAGTTTCTTGCCATTAGTTCTTTCTCCTTCCTCCTGTCTGGAATACAGGTGCAGTGGCTGGAGCTCCAGCAACCATCTTGGACAATGAAAAAACCTTCAAGATAACAGCCACAGCGAAACACAGTGGAGTAGGAAGATAAAAGAGCCTGAGAACTGGATAACCATGGAGTTCCACACCAGCTCTCCTGATTCCTTTCATGAAAGAGTGAAATGAGCATTTACCTTTTCGTTTTGCTTCACTATTACTTTGCTGAGTTTTTTTTTTTTTTTAAGTTACCAATACTCTCTTTTTTTTACTTGTACTTTGGTTTCTTTTATTTATTCATATACCATTGAATGCATGTAAACATTCATATAAGTCATAAACTATGTAAGATTAGATAACACAATAGCCCCCACCCCAATTTGCAGGAACTATTTTCCAAGACCCTCTATGGATGCCTGAAACTGCAGATAGTACCGAACCCTATATATACTGTTTCTTCCTATACATACATACCTATGATAAAGATTAATTTATAAATTAGGCACAGTACTCTTGTGCTTTGGGGACATTATTAAGTAAAATAAGAGTTACTTGAGAACAGTCATACAATACTGCGACAATTGATCTGATAACCAACACAGCTACTAAGTGATAATGGACAATGCCAGACAAAGGGAAGTCAAGTCCCAGGAGGGACAGCGTGGGACATTGCAAGATTTCATCTTGCTGCTCAGAATGATGCACAATTTAAGATGTATGAATTGTTTACTTCTAGACTTTTCCATTTAATATTTTCAGACCACAGTTAACATGGGTAACTGAAACCGTAGAAAACAAAACTGTGGCTACAGGGGGACTACTGTGTTATTTAAAGCTTTAAACTTTAGTTTCAAAAAATATACAACATTTTAAGAAAATGTAGTTCAGTGCATATACCATATTGATTTTAATTGGTTAATCTTCTACATACATGTTTATCTAAGAAAGAATATATGTAAGAATTGTATGGAAGTGCAGTTGTTTTCTGATTTTATGACTTCTGATAAGCTTAGGAATTTCTTAGATAAGAATTATTTCCTAATTATTTTTAATGTCTTGCAGTCAAATAAAGTTCACAGAAATGAATCTCAAGTTGATATTAAAGGAAAATGCAATCATTGTTAATATTAAAAATTCGTCAGAAAAAGAAATATATTTTAAGATTTTATGCATACACAAATTATTATTTTTATTTGAGTGAAACTTAATTGATACACTCGTGTGCCCCTCAATCTCTAAAACCTTTTTTCATACTTTTCCTCCAACAAAACTCCTCTGTTAAAGGTCTTCAGTTAACTCAAGTTGCCAAATTCAAAATTTAAATGCTGAATCCAATAGCCTCATGTCATTTCTCCCCTACTTTCGATCACACAAACCGTTCTTATTATTTTTTCTTCATTGTTCACTCCTGGATTTTCTCTTACTCCTCAGATCAGTCTCTTTCACTTTCATTAACTTTTCTCTTCTAGCTCCCTGTTAAGTATTAGCTTCCTATAGACTATGTCCAAATCCAAGCACTTCTTCTTACTATGTATCTCATACAATGCCTAAACTTAACTTCTTATGATGACAATGCTTCCAAAACTTATATCTTAATCTGGACATTTTGCTTGAGTTCCACATTCATGTTTTATAGCTCTTGTGGCCCCACAAATATATCCTGTAAACAAATTTAGATGGGTGTAAAAGTCACCATCATTCCCTGAGAGTCTCTCACCTTTTAGACTCTGCTGTGCTCCATGACTTGGTCAGGGAGGAGCAGTCCACTGAAAACAGCCCACAATATCCTCACCCAAGAGGAAATGACAAAGATAAAAGACTTGTGCCTATGAGTGAAAGCTCTCTGTTTCAAGTAAGGAAAGTTCAAATCTACCTGGTTTAAGTGAATAAGGAAACACACTGACTCATATACCTGTAAATTTCTGGAATAAACTAGGGGCAGTATGGTTTGACCCAGTAGTTTAATCATTGTCTTCAGGAATACTAATTTTTCCTCTCTACCTCTTGGTTTTGTTTTGCACTTCACTGGCTTCTTTCTCAATTATATTCATCTCAGTGGTAGCGAAGATGGGCAATAGCATATACAAGCTTATATTTAACAAATTTAAGATTTTTAGTGGGAAGAAATTTCTTCCCCAATAATTAAAGCAAAACTCAAGGAATCATTCTCATTGGCTTGGGTCAGGTCACCTGCCCCTAAGTGATCATTAAAACTTTCACTACCTCCCTTCCACCCAAATTAGTTGGCCCACTGATCTGGACCTCTTGATATAGTGATATAATAAGAAATATATAGTTGGGCTTCATCCATAGTTCCTGGCACAAAGCTTCTAAAACCCTTGTATTTTGTTATAATACTTGGTCTTTATGCCCAATTCTGGACACAGAGCTTCTAAAACCCTTGGAAGTTCCTGAGAGATAGGGGTCAAAGGACCATCTTTTGTTATTCATAATAAGCCTCTTTCAACCATACCTGACTTTCTGCTAATAAGATGACTCTTGATGGGCTTCTAGATAGCTTCAGCATGAGAGTTTGTTGCTAGAGGAATCAACCATTGATTAGAGGGTTGAAACTTTCAGCCCCATCCCCCAGCCTTTGGGGAGATTAGAGGGGCTGGAGATTGAGTTAATCACCAATGATCAGTGATTTACTCAGCCATGACTACATAATGGACATTGCATAAAAACCCTAAACAGTGGAGTCCCTGGTGTGACTGAGCCTTTAAATTGTGGGAGCTGATGCTAATTCCAGGTAGCTAGTGTCACAATTGAATTAATTTGTAGGTCACCTAATTGATGTCCTACAGTTGGAGAATTGGTTGTTGGTATGAGGAAAACCCCCACACCTTTGATATGAGAAGAAGTGTTCTGTGGACAGAAACAGATTCTAGTAGCCCCACACCTATTTTCCTTTCTCTGCCCTCCAATTCTGCCACTTCAGAGTGCCTTTTTAAAAATTTTTATAGTCACACTTTGGTGGCTGGAATCAGCCAGAGTCTGCAGTGTTATTCAGGCAGGAGCCCATAGTAGAACTTGAGTGGGTCAGATTCCCATTGCTCTCCTTGGGTGTACTCACTGACTCTCTAGCCCATTCATTGTGGTAAACCAGATGCCTGCAGAGTTCCAACAATCACACCTATAGGTTTATCCTGGGCCCTGGAGCCAGCTTCTGGAGTCCATGAGGGTGACCTGATTCCAAGAGGGTGGCCTGGTGAGCAGATTATACCCACGGGCTAGTAGGGTAATTTTTTTGTGGTTATCGAGTAAAATTTTATCCTCAGAATGGTTCAGAAATACTGATTTTGGGTGACTTTTTTACCTTGACTTATAAGTCTCTCACTCTGCAGTCTGTATTTTCCCTACTTTTTTCACTCTGAGCTTTTTCTCATATAGTTTTTAGTAGTCTATCTTCCAACTCTCTAATCTTTTCTCCTACTCTATCCAATCTGCTGAAGACCCAACTATCGAGTTATTAATTTTAGTTATTTTGATTTTCTGTTCTAGAATTTATGTGTGATTTTTCTATAGATTCTAGTTTTTTAGTGAAATTCTCTATCTTGCTATTTTCTCAAATGTATTAATAACAGTTATTTAAAATCTGTGCCTGATAACTCCAATATATAAATTAGATATATTTGATATATTTCTGGTGAATTCTTTCTCTTGCTTTCAGTGACTTGGTCTTGTTTTCTGACACATTCAATAATTTTTTATTGAAAGAGAGACATTGTGTATTAAAAAATAAAAACAAAAACAAAAAAATAAAATTTCAAAGACAGTATTCTTTTCATCCAAAGAGGATTTATTGTTTTTCTGGCAGGCATTTAGAGGAAGCATGATTATTTCAAGCTGTGTTTAATTCTCTGTAAAGCCTGTTCTATTTTGATTTGAATTTACTTCCAAGGCATAATGTTTCAAAAGACTTAACTAAAAACCAGAGATATTTAACAGGACTCTTACCCAAATAAACTTTCCTAATAATGAGATATAAATATTCTATACACAGTTCATAAGTATAAAGAATAAAATAAAATGGCAGCAGAAATATGAAAAATAAACAGAGACACTAAACTGAAATAATAGAATAAGGAAGATAGTAGACTAAGATCCCTAAACAGTATTCTGGAGGTGCTTTTGTTTAAGTGAAATTGGAATAAATACAAGGAACAAGGATTTGAAAAACTTCACTTCAGTTCTCATTTTTTTATTTTTATTTTTTGGGAGAACGAGTTTCGCTCTTGTTGCCCAGGCTGGAGTGCAGTGGCGTGAACTTTGCCCACTGCAACCTCTGCCTTCCAGGTTCAAGCGATTTTCCTGCCTCAGCCTCCAGAGTAGCTGGGATTACAGGTGCCAACCACCACGCCTGGCTGATATTTTGCATTTTTAGTAAAGACAGGGTTTCACCACTTTGGCCAGGCTGGCCAGGCTGGTCTCAAACTCCTGAACTCAGGTGATCCACCCACCTCAGCCTCCCAAAGTGCTGGGATTACAGACATGAGCCACCGCACCTGGTCAGTTATCATTTTTATTATTCTCTGTCTTTTTATTATTCTCTGTCATTTTATTATTCTCTGACTTTTCTCTGTCCTACGAGAAAGTCAGTTACTTGAACACAAGATTAGTATCCTAATATTTTGTAAAGTACTGGAGTGAATGAATAAATTAAGGAAATACATAAACGAATAGTAATAAATGCTTTTTCATATATTTTAGTTTTCTCTCTCACACTATACAGATTGTAAAAAGTAAATATTCTTGGGGAGTGCACATAAATTAATACTTCTGTAGAGCTCAAAGGTTTTCATTACTTTCTCTTCATTTCATGTGGTTCATAAAATTATGCAGAATATTTATTATCAACAAGTAATTCATAACATTAAAAAAAGATGAGAAATGTCATAAGAAACCCCCAAATTTTTCTATGTTCATGTAAAGGAAAGCCAGAGTCATTTTCTAGCAGGTTATTAAAAGCCTATACATATATTGAGAACTAAACAAGATATTAAATTTGGGGAAAATAGAACACTTTAGGGCATTAAGAAAGTAAAATACTAAATAAAATAAAGAATTAGAGTTGAGTAATTATTACAAAGTAAAAATCAACAATTCCTAGGAAGAGAAATGCAAAGCTTTAATCATTAATGTCTTTATAAAATTATAAACTATAAATACTATGACATGATTATTCTGTAAATATTTAAAAGATCGACCTCTTGTCAATCTAAAGTTATTTTTAAAGTTTTTAAATAATTATTTAAAAATTATTTTTATAATTTATACAAATTTTCCCCCACTCCAAATTCAGAATTTAAAATATTTCAATATATACTTTTCCTTCTATAGCAGTATTAGACCCTTTGGGGAAGCAAAGCTCACAGAATATGATAAAGTCTTCTAGTAATTGTTTTCAGTCTGTGTCACTTTCTCCGACAGAACCTGAAGTGTGTGTGACCTTTGGCATTAAGCACTTTCTTTAAACCCTTGAACCTCTCTAAGTCTTACAACTCACATCAGGCATGTTTGGTAATGTCAGATAAAATATCCTCCTGAACCACTAAGTAGCACTACTTATAATTAATGGTGAATCTAAGTAAGCTAAGTGACCATTTTGCAAGTAAGCTAAACATGTTATCGGAAAAGAAAAATCTTAAAAAGAAAAGTTAATATCTTTCTACCTTTCTTTTAATTGGATTTGTTTTTCATAACATGTGTACCTGAAATTAATCTGGCAGTCTATGGCCAAGTTTTATTTTGACAATATCATAACCTCAATTTCAAATAATCTTTTCTCATCACCTCATTCTTATGTGTGTGTGTGTGTGTGTGTGTGTGTGTGTGTGTGTCTACACATAGAGCAGAATGTGACTCATGAACAAATATCCACTTAATTACACCAGAAATGAAAAACAATGTATCTAGGAAAGATCCAGTAGACAACAATATCAATCACGAATGTTACTATCAGTATAATCATGACATTGCTGAAGATTTTAAAGGAGGTGAGAGTTCATACATTGTGAAATGTTTGTTTATATACTGCGTATTTTAAAGGTTTACCATATATGACCATATAATGCCATGTACTTTATTCAACTCTTTGTAATCATGTGTGTATAATCATACTAAATCTTCATTGAGTATCACGAATTAAAATAGTCTCTGTCCCTCCAAAAAATATACCATATCAAAATACTATGAACTAAGATATGGGTGGATACATAGATAAATAGATGTAGTCAGACATAATTTTACGGCAAGCAGGTCTTAAATAAAACTACCTTAACTAAGATATTCTTTTCTTTACTTTTTTCTTCCCTACCCATCTTCATCTTCTCTATACTCCTGGCTATGGCTTAGATTCTGTCTTCTAAAATGATACACTGACTTCCTAACTCCCAGTACTGATGAATGAAATCTTATTCAGAAACAGGGTCTTTGTAGATGTAATCAAGTTAAGATGAGATTATTCCCAATTAGAGTGGGCCCTAATCCAATGTGTCTGGTGCCCTTAGAAGAGGAGGTAACCACTAGGAGGAGAACCACCCTATGATGACACAAAGACACACAGACAGAGAGGGGAGACCACCATATGGGAAGATGGAGGCTGAGATTGGAGTTGTGGTGAGACAAGCCAAGGAACACCTTGGGCTACCAGAAACTGTAAAAGGTGAAGAAGGATCTCCCTCAGAGGCTTTAGAGAGAGCACGGGGCACTCAATTGTCTAAACATCCTCTCCTCTTATTCCTTCTCCTCATTTTTAATTAATAGGGTTTAGTTTTAGAGTACTTTTAGGTTTACAGAAAAATTGAGCAGAAACTACAGAAAGCTCCTGTACAAATCCAGTCTATTTTCCTCTTGCCCCCACTTTCCCCTATTATTAACATCTTTCATTAATGTGGTATATTTGTTCCAATTGATGAATTGATATTGATATTATTGTTAACGTCAAACATTTACATAAGGGTTCACTGTGTTGTACAGCTCTGTGAGTTTTGACAAATAGAAAATGCCATGTATCCACCATTACAGTATCATACTGAATAGTTCCACTGCCCTAAAAATCTGTGCTCTGCCATTTATCTCTCCCTCTTTCTCTCCTTCAAACCGCAGCAACCACTGACCTTTTCACCATGTCTATAGTTTTGTTCTCATTCTCTTTAAAACTCACTCCAATTAAGGTTTTATCTTCAAAACTCTTCTTGTCAAAGCCATTGTTGCCAAATCCAAAGTTCAAGTCTTAAATATCATCTTATTCAATCCATCAGAGCACTTGAAACAACTGACCTCTCCCTATTTGTTCAAACCCATTCTTCTTCACCTTGTCTCTGAACACCAATTTCTGGGGTGTCCGTCTATCTCATAAACAAGTCTAATTTTTTTTTGGCCCCTCCTTATCTTGCCAACTTCTAAAGTTTGGAGTGCCTGGAGGTCTTCTGACTTTTCTTCAGTCTATTCTTGCTCCCAAAATAATGTCATTTAGTCTCAGTCTTTAAATACCATCTATTTTCAGATGACTCAAAAATGTATACCTCTAGCTTAGAACCTCTCTGCTAAACTCCAGATTTTTGTATCTGACTCTTAATTAGATCTCTCTATTTGGTTCCCCAGTAGTTATCTTGAACTCAGCATGTTCTAAGGGGAATTCTTTATTTCATCACCATCAGCAGCAGCAGCCCCTTTCTAAATTCTACCCTTCCAAGAGCTTCTCTCAGGTTTCTACTTTGTAGTATACAACCTCTCTATTCCATATTCTGTATGGTTGCTCAGACCGAAGAATTGGAATAATTCTTGACACTCCTCCCACCTCATATTAGCAAATTCTATTGGCTCTATCTTCAAACTAAATTCAGACCCCAGGCATTCATCAGCCCTTCTACCACCTCTGGGCAGTCACAGTCATACTTTTCAGGACTATTGTAATAGCCACCTAACTAGGCTCCCTGCCCCTACTCTTTTCCCCTATTCTGTTTCTAGTATAGCTGTTAGAGTGATCATTCAAAATATATGTGAATTAATGTTTCTCTTCTGCTTAAGCCAAACAACAGATTGGTTGTTTCTCTTCTGATTTAGCCAACCAATGCCATTGCAGCTTAACTCAGAAGGAGAACCAAAGGCCTTATCTTGGTTTCCTAGTTTTACTGTACTAACCCATCCCCGCTCCAGCCTCATCTCCCCATATTTACCCCTTCATTTGCTTCACTCCAGCTCTTCCTCTTATTTAAGATCAAAATCCAAACTTCTTACCATGGTGTCTACAGGTTTTCTGAGTTTTCCTTCTAGTGCTTCCTGTGCTCTCTTCCTTCACTTGGTGCCTGCCATATAGGCCTTCTTGTTCTTCCTCAAATATCAAGTTCATCTTACCTCAGGGCCCTTGCACCAGCTGCTGCCTCTGCCTGGACTCTCTTTCTCCAGATAGCTGGACATCTTGTCTCCAATCCTTTCAGGTCTCTGCTCAAATGGCACTTTTATCAGCAAGGCCTTCCTTCTTCATCCTATACAAAATAACACCCCCACTATTACTCTTCACTTTTCTCTATAGTGATCAATGCCTTCTGAAGAAGCATTCCTTTGTTTATTTTCCTATCTCATCTCCATAGGTCTGAGGGGCCAAGAAAAGCTTTCCTGAGAAAGAGGTGCTTTTGCTGATACCAGAGGAGAAGCAGACTGACAAAACATGGGAAGAAGCACATTCCAGGCAGAGTGGTGAGAAAGCATAAGGCCTGAGACTTAGAAAAGGGAGACACAGGAAATATCTGTTATAAAGGAGCATGGAAGTCATGCTAAGGATTTTTCATTTTATCCCAAACACAATGGAAGATTTAAGGAGTAAGATAATATGACTAGAATTGCATTTTGAGTAAATGCTCTTAACTAGTCTGAATATAAGATTGAATGGAAGCCAAGGAAGCACAGGAAACCCAGTGAGGGCCTCTGGCAGATGCAAGTATATCACGTGTCAGCTCCTGAGATACGCCTACAATAGTATTAACCACCAATCTCCAGCAGCATCTAGGTCCAGATTTCTTCTTGTACTTATATTGAGATAGTTATGTTTTCGCTTGGTTTAATATTAGATATTTCTAGTATCTTAAATGACTTTAAGTCCAGAGTTAATTGTCCCATGACTCATTTTTAAGTGTGCCATCAAAGTCTATCTAGAGTTGGTAAAAAAAAAAAAAAAAAAAATGTCAAACTCCTCACACTTTGAATGTGGGGAGTAGATGAAGAAATTGCCCCATGATCCCCTCAAGAGCATGTCCTGCTGTTTTAAAGAGAAACCAGTGCAAGTGGTGAGAAAAACTGTAGCATATCTTTCAACTGACAGGCATTTTGCTGTGAATGTATTCATGTCTACAATTCACAAAGAGAACAATTTTTTCTTACAGAATAACGATGTCCATGAGATGGGGCTCTAATGGGATATTTTGGTGGTGAAACAAACACTTATAAATTTCCCATTTTTTTTCTAAAAATGAAAGTGACAAAATCATACCTTATGTTTTTGATAATTTCACTTCTATTGCTTTTAACTGACAACTATTTCTGTAATATGTACAGATTATTGCTTTCAACCTCATATATACTTTTTTCAGCCCTCTGCATCTGAGCTTAGTCTGTCATTTTTTAAAACCATGAAATGGCCTACAGATTATCTGTGAGAGACTGGTTCATAGTAACTGAACCAGTAACAGCCTCATCTAGTAAATGGTTTCATTTTTAGAAGCTTAGCATGTGATAGTAAGTGCAAGTTGTTTTGACTTAATAAGAAGCAAGTTGAATTTTGCCTTATCCTTATGAAATTGTATGTTAAAATTATAACTTCACATAAAATTCTCCTTATACATAATAGGCATGAAAAATTCTGAGTATATAATATTTTGGTTTATTGAGTCTATGTGTATGTGCGTGTGTGTGCGTGTGTGCATAAAATTTATTTAACAGGTATAAATCATCTTTTATTCCACACTTAAAAAATGAAATGTAAAACTTCTGTAACATGAGAAAGTTAACTATGTACATAAATTTGATGTATGTGTTAACCAGTCTGTGAAGAGTAATAATACAAGATAATTGACTCAACTGCCAAAACTACACTGATTGAAGTTTAATATTTATTAAACATAAATTGGTTGATATATCTTTTAATATTGCTGATTGTCATGTGAAGGGCGATGAAGAGGCTATCTACACCCTCAACTATTTATCCAGAGCTATTCATTCAGCAGTTACCTGTTTTGTTATGAAGCAAAATTTCACTTGAAAAATGCGTTCTGCAGATTTAAATGGTCCAGAGTTATTTGGAAGATTAAATGAGATAATTTATGTAAAAGAAAGTTGCACAGTACTCAGTAAATGTTAACATTTTTCTTCCTTCCTTTTTCCTTACAAATGCCCATCTCTTTCTCTTTCCCTTTCTCTCTTTTGTCATTTCATGGATCCCTTTTTCATTCATGATGCTACCACATCTCAAAAAATAATCTTAAATGTAAATGAAATATAAAAGTAGAAATACTTAATATTGAAAAAAATTTACCCAAACATGGCATTCAAAACCAGTAATTTTTGATATAAGATAGTTTACAGATTTTCTTCTCTATGAATAAAATACAGAAAAGATTTGTGATCACTCAAGCTTTCTAATTGCAAATATTTTGTATAAATCAACGATCACTACATTGTGCCTCCATGTCAAGGTATCACAATAGAATTATGGATATGTAATCCTGATCTTGAAAAATTTTTAATTGTAAAAAAAATTTGACAAAGTATGCTATTTGATACGTTGCTAGATAGAGAGGCGAGATATAGAGTACATATGTCAATAATTTTTAGTGCCCAGCATTCATTCTCTCATATATATATATATATTTTGAGACAGAGTCTCGCTCTGCCGCCTAGCCTGGAGTGCAGTGGTGCAATCTTGGCCCACTGCAAGCTCCGCCTCCTGGGTTCATGCCATTCTCCTGCCTCAGCCTCCCTAGTAGCTGGGACTACAGGCGCCCGCCACCACGCTTGGCTAATTTTCTGTATTTTTAGCAGAGATGGGGTTTCACCGTGTTAACCAGGATGGTCTCAATCTCCTGACCTCGTGATCCACCCTCCTCGGCCTCCCAAAGTACTGGGATTACAGGCATGAGCCACCGCGCCTGGCCTCATTCTCCTCAATATTATTCATATGATTGTATGATCTCTGGAGTCATATGGAACATAAGAGGAGCCAGAACCTTCTATACCTTCTTGTATTCGTCAGAAAGGGGCACGTATTCTAAGCTGATCTGACTAGAAGCTTACCCTGGCACTTAGACTGTAAATGTCTGGCATAAAAACATGGGATTGGTTGCTATCGGATCATCTCAGCAGCCACGAAGCACCGCCAGCAGTGCTCAGTAGTGGTGGCAAACTGACACGACCCATCCTGCAGCATAACCTTGGCTACTCTTTCCACCAATTCATCGTCTTCTCTATTTGATCCTGCCCATTTTTCCTGTCTTATTCCCCAAACTTCAAGCTTTCAGGTGAGTCTATAGGACCCCATTTTGTTCCAATAAACTCAAAGGAAATAACTTTCCTTCTTTTCAACACTTTCCCTCTTTTCCACACATTTTTTCCCTATAAGATAAGCACATTCGGTTTCTATTGTTTGGAGGTAAGATTTTTGAAACAGAAATTGGGACCCAGAATGAGGCTATTCTGAAACTCTAGAATGAGGTCTTGGCTGAGCTAAAAAGATTGGTGGAGGAGGCCAGTGAAACAACTCTATTTAGTGGTTGGAAAATTGTAGTTATTGTTATATGGTAGCAAAAATAATAATAATTTTTGTTTTTTTCTACCCATGAGAACCAGACCATGTACATTGAAAGTTTAGTATTTAAAGGACTTAGGAGAAAAAAAATTAGAATGTTAGAATATGTTAACTCCTTTTTAGATTTTTCAATAAATTCCTGCTTGAGAGAGAGAAAATAGAGTTTATACTAGCATCTAAAAACATGACGGAAGAAAATAAGACATTCCTTAGAGAAACACTAAGTTTGATTTCTATTCATTTGACTTAAGAGTCAGGAATCTTGAAATACTGGAAATGCGGTTATTAACTACAAACGAGAGTCCTGATAGAGGAAAGGGATGACAACTTAGGATATGACTATTACTTAGGAGCATGCTGCTACTCTCTTACTTTAATACAGGCCTCTGTAGTTATCTCCTATTAATAAGAAAGAAAAAGGCTAATCATTTCCCTCAAGAGTAAGCTGCTCAATACAGCCCACAAGAAGAGAAGATTTTAATGGAATTGTCTTACCCCAGCTTATTGTTTTGGATTGTCACAAAATGACAATAACTAAAGCCATGATCCCAAACTTTATCAAGTACCAGAATCGCCTTGAGAGCTTAGTACAACACAAATTGCTATGCATCAAACCAAGAGTTTCTAAGCAGGTCTGGGACAAGACCCCAGAATGCATTTGTAACAAATTCTCAAGATTCTACTGCTGGTGCAGGATCCACACTTTGAGAACCATAGTACCAAAGGAACAAGCAAAGCAGTAAGACATCACAAAAGACATGCTGATGGCTAGAACTTGACTTCAAGATTACATTCCATTGAGAACGCTGACTTTGGCTGCTGATTATGAAACTAATAGAAAACAAACCACCCAGAAGCCTCTAAATTTTTCATGGAGCTGTATTGCCAAATAAACTCCAAGCTTGTGGTTTCTTAGGCCTTAGATGCAATGTCTATATTTCTTAATTTACAGAAATTGGAAATGAGACCCCAAGCAGCATAGGGAGAGGGGTGATATACTCAATGCCCATCTTGGAGATGACTCTGAAAGACAGTAGAAAAAATAATCCTCCCACAGAGCCAAATCAGTGGTGACCACATTAGCAAACTAAGGAACTCACAGGTCAGGGAGTCTTGCCCAGAAGAGCATCACATTTGCTATGGACCAGTTATCCCTATTTGATGTTTCCTCTTTTCCCAGTGGGAGTTTTGTTTAAGGTATTCTTTTCTTTCTGTATAATTGTATCATCAGATGTTGACATGGTTTGGATTTGTGTACCCACCCAAATCTCATGTCAAATTGTAATATTCCCCAGTATTGGAGGAGGGGCCTGATAAGTGATGGTTGGATCATGGGGGTGGATTTTCTCCATACTGTTTTTGTGATAATGAGTGAGTTCTCCTGAGATCTAGTTGTTTAAAGGTGTGTAGCACCTCCCCCTTTGCTCTCTCTTCTTCTTACTCTGGTTATTTAAAGACATGCCTCCTTCCTCTGCTTTGCACCATGATTGTAAGTTTCCTAAGGCCTCTTGGGGAGCCAGCCATGCTTCCTATACAGCCTGTGGAACTGTGAGTCAATTAAATCTCTTTTCTTAAAAGTTGCCAAGTCTCAAGTAATTTTTTATAGCAATACAAGAATAGACTAATATGGAAAATTGGTACCAGGAGTGGGGTGTTGCTATAAAGATACCTGAAAATGTGGAAGTGACTTTGGAACTGGGTAACAAGCAGAGAATGGAACAGTTTGGAGGGCTCAGAAGAAGACAGGAAGATGAAGGAAAGTTTGGAACTTCCAAGACTTGTTAAATTGTTGTGACCAAAATGCTGATAGTGGTCTGGAAAACAAAGTCCAAGCTGATGTAGTCTCAGTTGGAGATGAGGAACTTATTGGGAACTTGAGTAAAAGTCACTCTTATGTCCCTGTTCTAGAGATCTGTGGAACTTTGAACCTGAGAGCAATGATTTAAGATATCTGGTGGAAGAAATTTCTAAGCAGCAAAGCATTCAAGATGTGGTCTGGCTGCTTCTAACAGCATGTGGTCATATGTGTAAGCAAAGAGATGATCTGAAACTGGAACTTATATTTAAAAAGGGAAGCGGAGTACAAACGTTTGAAAAATGTGAACCCTGACCAGGTGATAGAAGAGAAAAACTCATTTTCTGAAGAAGAATTCAAACTGGCTGCAGAAATTTGCATAAGCAAAGACAAGCAGAATGTTAATAGCCAAGACAATGAGAAAAATGCCTTCAAGACATTTCAGAGACCTTCACAGCAGCCCCTCCCATCAGAGGCCTGGAGGCCTAGGAGGAAAGAATGGTTTTGTGGGCCAGGCCCAGGGCCCTGCTGTTCTGTGTGGCCTTGGGACAGCCCTCCATCATGGCTACTCCAGCTCCAGTCATGGCTAAAAGGAGCAACAGTACAGCTCAGGTTGTTGCTTCAGAGAGTGCAAGCTATAAATCTTGGTGGCTTTCACATGGTGTTAAGCCTGCAGGTATGCAAAGTGTGAGAGTTGAGGCTTGGGAGCCTCCACCTAGATTTCAAAGGATGTATAGAAATGCCTGAAGATCTAGGCAGAAGTCTGCTGCAGGGTCAGAGCCCTCATGGAGAACCTCTACTGGGACAGTGCAGAGAGGAAATGTGGGGTTGGAGCCCCCACACAGAGCCCCCACTGGAGCACTGCCTCACCTTTTGTGAGAAGAGGGCCACCATCCTCCAGACCCAAGAATGGTAGATCCATCAACAGCTTGCATTGTGCACCTGGAAAAGCTACAGGCACTCAGTGACTCAGTGACAGCCTATGAAAGCAGCCATAGGAGCTGTACCCCACAGAGCTAAGGAGTGGAGCTGCCCAAGCCCTTGGGAACCCACCTCTTGCAATAGTGTTGCCTGGATGTGAGACATGGAGTTAAAGGAAATTATTTTGGAGCTTTAAGATTTAATGAATACCCTGCCAGATTTCAGACTTGCCTGGGGCCTGCAGTTCCTTTGTTTTGGCCAATTTCTCCCTCTTGGAATGAGTGTATTTACCCAATGCTGTAACCTCATTATATCTTGGAAGTAACTAACTTGCTTTGATTTTATAGGCTCATAGAGAGAAAAGACTTGCCTTGTCTCAGATGAAACTTTGGACTATGGACTTTTGAGTTAATGCTGAAATAAGACTTGGAGGCCTGTTGAGAAGGGAGGATTTTATTTTGCAATGTGAGAAGGGAATGAGATTTGTGAGGGGCTAGGGTGGAATGATATGGCTTGGGTTTGTGTCCCTGCCCAAATCTCATCTCGAATTGTAATCCCCAATGTTGGAGAAGGGGCCTGGTGGGAGGTGGTTGGATAATGGGTGTGGGTTTCTCCCTTGCTGTTCTCATGATAGTGAGTGAGTTCTCACCATATCTTGTTTTTTAAAAGTGTGTAGCACCTCCCCCTTAGTTTTCCCTTCCTCCTGCTCTGGCCATGTGAACACGTGCCTCCTTCCTCTTCACTTTCCACCATGATTGTAAGTTTCCTGAGGCCTCCCCAGTCATGCTTCCTATACAGCCTGTGGAAATGTGAGTCAATTAAACCTCTTTTCTTTATAAATTACCCAGTCTCAGGTAGTTCTTTACAGCAATGCAAAAAGAACTAATACAGATGTGTTTTGTATAGATAATTGTCCATTTAGCCATAAATTAATGAATTGTGAGAAACTATATTTGGACCCAATGAAACGGAATGAAACTCACTCGAGGTCAACTGCTCACGCCCTGAAGAGATCCCCAAAATAACTTGTTGATAAAGCAAAGCCACATTTATTTTTTACTGCCATAAATAAACTAGGACCTTGAAGGTTGATTATGTGTTTAAGAATAACAAGGTTAAAGGCAAATATAAATTGAAGTTTTGGTTCAGGTTTAATGTATCTGGTTATATTTTAGTGTGAATGCCTGATAATTTAGGTTTGGTGGACCCAGCAAGGGGAAAGTTTTGAAGCAAGCCTTGAGTAGTGAACAGTCTAACAATCACAACTGTGTGATCTATTGAGATATCCTGATGAGGGCAAGTTAAGGAAAGTTATTTACCACTTCCTCTTCCAGGCAAGACTCTCCTGGAATAATGCAACCAGTCAAATACAAAACTCATGTAAATATAGATCATATTCTCCACAAATGTGATGTGCAATATATGTGACTTTGGGTACCACCAGAGCTCCTAAAATTTGAATTCAGTAAATGGATCAATTTGGGGGTTGTGTTTTTGTGGTGGGGTGTGTATATTCCATGTAAAAGGTTATACATTTTTAAGACATGCATTTAAAGGAGAATATGTATGGCTATTCGGTAGCCTAAGGAGTATTCTGCAGACATTTGTGTTTGTCTCCAGAATCCATTCTGCTTTTCCCATCAGTGCCTGATCTCCATTTGTGGATCCACGTAGTTGTAGGACAGCTCTTTCCTCTCCTGAATCCTGTGGACAATGTAACAAAAACAAAGTGATTCACGTAGTTTCTTGCCCTCACAGTGACAGGCTGTCATGCTTGTTGGTTCAGATAAGTGGCCTAAGTCTGTCTCATCAGACTGAATCTTGGAAGGATTGCTGAGAAAGCTGACCTGTGGGAAACCAGTTTAAGGACAAAGGAAACAATTCAGAGAAAAGGGCAAAACAGAGAGAATCCCAGGGAAATGCAACTGCAGCTCTGATAACATGATAAACCTGTAGATTATACCACACTTCAAGGCTGCTCGACCTCTAGACTGTCCAATTTAGTGAATTAAGAGCTCCACATTACTTTAAGACCGGTTGAGTCAGATTTTCTTTTACTTGCATCTTGAGTGTTCCCAAGCATATTGTTCTTCTCTTGCCACTGTAACAAATTACCACAAATTTCGTGGTTAAAAAAATTATTTTCATACAGTTCTGAAGGTCAGAAATACAAAATAAGCCTTAAATAAAAATCCAGGATGCCTAGTGCCTACTGGAGACTCCAGGGGAGAATTCATTTCTTGCCTCTTCCAGTATCAAGAGGCTGTTGGCACTCCTTGGTTCATGACTGCATCAATCCAATCTCTGCTTCTATCATCACATAACCTTCTTCTCTCTTTTTTAAATCTCCCTTACTCCCTCTCATGAAGACCCTTGTGATTACATTGGACCCAGCTCAATAATCCAAAATAATTTCCTCATATCTATCAGATCTGCAAGAACCTTTCGCCATATAAGATATTCACAGGTTCTGGGGATTATACTAGGCATCTTCAAAAGTTCATTAAGTTATTAAACAACTATGCTGGATTGCATTTTTTATGCTAAAGTAAATTCACACCAACCTGTTATAACACGTTTAAACATGGTCTAGTTGAGGCACTAAGAAGAATAAGACATCAGTTTGAAAAGGGCCCTGTTTGGAGTAATAGTTTGCTAAAATTTAAGCAAGAGCAAAATCAAACTTATGATGAAACTTTGGTGGAAGAATGGTGAAACCATTGATAATTTTTGAAAAACTTATGGAGAAAATGTTCCAAAGAAATCAGTAGTTCACAAATGGATAATTCATTTTAAGAAGGGATGAGACAATATTGAAGATGAAGCTTGCAGTGGCAGATCATCCACATCAATTTGCAAGGAAAAAAATCATCTTGTTGATGCCCTAATCGAAGAGGACTGATGATCAACAGAAAAAATAGCAAATACCATAGCTATCTCAATTGGTTCAACTCACAGAGTTCTGACTAAAACATTAAAGCTGAGCAAACTTTCCACTCAATGGGTGCTAAAATATTGCACCCAGCTCAGCTGCAGACAAAAATAGAGCTTTCAATGAAAGTTTAAACAATGGGATCAAGATCCTGAAGAATTTCTTTGAAGAACTGTAACAGGAAATAAAACACAGCTTTACCAGTACAATCCTGATGACAAAGCATAATCACAGCAGTGGCTACCAAGAGATGAAGTGGGCCAGTCAAAGCAAAAGTGGACTGGTCAAGAGCCAAGGTCATGATACAAGTTTTTTTAGAAGCTCAATGTATTTTGCCTGTTGACTTTCTGGAGGTGTGAAGAATGATAACATCTCCTTATTATGAGAGTGTTTTGAGAAAGTTAGCCAAAACTTTAGCAGAAAAATGCCTGGAAATGCTTCACTCTATAGTTCTTCTCCATCATGACAATACTCCTCCTCTCAGCAAACAAGGCCATTTTTTATTGAAAATTTGATGACAAATCATTAGGCATCCACCTTACAGTTCTGATTTGCCTTCTTCTGAATTATTTTTGTTTCCTAATCCTAAAAACTCCTTAAAGGGGCCAAGTGTGGAGGCTCATGTCTTAATCCCAGCACTTTGGAAGGCCAAGGCAGGAGGATCATTTGAATCCAGGAATTTGAGACAAACCTGGGCAACAAAGTGAGACCTTGTCTCTACAAAAAAACATTAAATTAGTTGGGTGTGGTGGTGCACACCTTTAGTTCCAGCTAGTCAGGAGGCTGAGGCAGGAGAGTTGCTTGCGCCCAGGAGGTCAACGCTGCAGTGAGCAGTAATCATGCCACTGCCCTCCAGCTTGAGTGACAGAGTGAAACCATGTGTCAAAAAAAAAAAAAAAAAAAAAAAACGAAATCCTGAAAGGGCACCCATTCTTCCTCAGTTAATAATGTAAATACTGTAAAAAAGACTGCAGTCATATGGTTAAATTCCCAGGACTGCCAGTTCTTTAAGAATAGATCAAATGGCCAGTATCATAATTTACGAAAGTGTCTTGAACTTCATGAAACTTATGTTTAAAAAATGCTTAATTTTTAAAAATTTTCATCTTTTTTTGGTTAAAAAGAAAAAGCCTATTTATGAGAATGATTTTGTCTTTTAATTTCATTTTTTCCATGAACTTTTTGAAGTCCCCTCATACATGGACATCTATGGGAAGACAGTATTCAGGCTGACACACCAAGTGACAATTTTTGTAAAGAAGAAAATAAAGAAAGAAAAAAGGAGGACATGCTCCAAACTGTTAATGTCACTTAGTGATGAGCTAATAGATGAATTTCATTTTTAAATTTTACTCCATTATGCTTTTTCCAGCTTTACCAACACATAACACACACACACGACTTTTTTATAAGAAAAAATAATGAATTTTAATATCTATAACAAATATTTAAAAATTGAAGTGAATTCTTAACAAAATTCCACAATCTACAAAGGGAAATTAAATATTATATCACTAAAACTTGTAGAAAGGGAAATTTTGGCCCAAGGTGGTGGACAATCAGGTATCTAAATATTAATATATGGCCTGGTGGTTTACTAGGAATTACTAAAATTCCCTGGAAATACCTTCCTCACTCACATTTCCCTATTCTGCTATTTTCAACTGAATTTCCTTTAATATAAGACACTTAATATTAGAAAACAAATTTAGCATAAAATTGCTCCTGGTGGAGTAAAACTCTTTATACAAATGCCTACTAAGCACATCATTAAAAAGCAAATTTGGGGAGTGAAAGGGTTTCTGAGAGATGGGATATATGTGGAATGGGGTATAAAAAGGAAGAGCAAAGATGCTGGAAGCTGTTACTCCAATTACCTTTTCTTCAATGACAAAATCCTCCAAACTCTCAGTTAAGGTCTTCCAGAATGTGGACCTAAAATCTACTTTCTCCTCTCACCTCTGATTCCCATGAGTGCTGGCCAATCCTAAAATATAGTAAACTGGGCTCTGGAGCAGGCCTTGCAGCACAAAGTTGATTATGTTACCAAAGATTGATTCAGGAGAAACTGAACCACTTTCAGTGAATGCTGGAAACCATTATTTATCTTTCTTTATCACATTAGCAGTCTATGGAAGAGGGAAAACAGAGAAGCAGCACTGATGGCTTCACCCACCATGCCAGAATATCAATAGGCAACTCTGTCTGCTGACTTTCTTTGTTTTTTGCTCATTCTTAGTATTCCTGTGTCTCTCCTTTGGTCACGTTATTGTATTCCCTGGAATGTCTCCTACTCTCATTTATCCTAATCAGGCCAGTGTTATTAGGAGAACTGAACAATAACATGTTCAAAGCCCTAATCAAATGCCACCTCCCTCAAAATCTTTCCTGATCCTTCAACTGGAAATAATCTCCCTTGTGAGTAATCGCCAGAACCCCTTATCTTCATTTTCCTTTAGGTAATTGTAACTACCTCATCCATTGTTACTTTCACTATGACTACTATTAATAGTACTGCTTCTACTACTATTGCTAATGACAATGATATCAACATTTATTAGGTCTTATTATGTGGCAGGCATTTTCTGTGCTTTGCATTTATTAACTCAATCCTATAAGGCAGCCACTGCCTTCACATAGAAACTAAACTTGCGGAAACTAAGCTTATTTTTTATGGAAACTAAATTTGTTTTTTCTATGGAAACTAAACTTGTTCTTTATATGGAGGGGGTAAGTGACATGCCAGAGTCTTAAATGGGAGTGCTGGGATCAAACCCAAGCAATTTGTTCCTGAGGTCTGCATTCCTAATGAGTGTACAATACAGCCTATCTTTTCATTATGTTACATTGATTAATAAGGCACATGTCTTTTTTCTATAACCTTTTTGAATTAAGAGTCATGTCTAGATCATCCTGTTTTGACCTACAGTGCCCAGAATAAACATAAGAAATAAACCTTTCCTGAATGAACAAATCAGCTTTTCCTCCAGTATTCTTGATATTTATTATGTGTTGTACCTCAGGCAAATATTGGCATATGAAGTACAGTTTTAGTAGACCGCCCTGTGTCTTATGATAGGGTGATGCAGCTGGGTGGTGTCCCTAGTTCCTTAGGAATCTATGTCAGTTTTCCAATACAGTGGTGTTTAAATTTACTTACTGCTTCTGAAACGACCCAAATGTGCACACACACACACACACACACACACACACACACACACACACAGAGTGTATTTTTCTTTATTTTCTCTGACCTTATCTTGCTTTCAAACCCCCATTACCATTGACAGGAGGGAAAAAAACAAAACAGGCTTGTCAATAAGTAATTCAGTCTTTTCTAGTTTAAATAGCCTCTTTCTGGATAATTCATGTCTTTTGAATTAGTGCCATGGGCTTCAGATTTGATGCCCTTTGCCACCCTCCTCTCAAGTTTTCCTTCCCTTTTGCCAGGGTGATTTAAGATCCCAGGTGGTGTAACTGGTGTAGAGTAGAAAGTGTGTATCCAGACCTTGGAGGGCCTCCGTTCCTCTGCACCGCCTCCTGAGGCATCCAGAGGTGTGCCTCACATTCTGCTCTATGCTGAGGCGAAGACCGGATGCCCCGATGGCTGCCTCAGCCCTCCCCGGCTCTTACTCATGATGCTCTGAGGTTTGCCCGTGACTCCAGTTTGTGTGGTCTAACAGGCAGGTCCACATACCAGGGTTGCTTTGTCTCTTGTCCCAGCACTACTTCAAGCCTGTGAACTAGAGCATCTCCTGCGGCCATTTTGACCCCAGCACCCAAAAGTCACTCAAAGTAATTTGCGATGCTCTGCCATCTTGTGGTTACTCTAAGAAATCTTCATCTTTTTCAGGCCCCCCCTGGGAAACCCAGAAGCCTCCAATTGCCTTGGATTTCCCCGACATGATCTCAGTGCTTCAGATGCCTCCCTAGCACCACCCACCACCGCCGCCGCCCCAGCACTACCAAGGACAAAGCAAGGACACCCAGATTAGATTGCTTTGCTTTCCTCTTCCTTTCCGTGGTTTTTTAGCCTCAGCATCGGAAGGACTTTCTATTCCTTCCTGCCTGATGGGACCTTACAACTGTCTTTCAATTTACAAATGTCTTATAGTAAAACACTATGATATGAGTCATGTATAGGTGTCTTGATTATATAAAAGGAACGTATTATACTCCAATTTTCCTTTCTGTAAAAGTTATGATATCCAAGGCAATTGTTTTTCTGAGTGCTCAAAAAATGTCTAATTTGATATTCAAAGCTGAGCAGTGACTTCTATATGTTAGGTTCTGTCTACTGTCACCCTGAAACAATTGAAGCCTACTCAATGGATACAGAGACCCAGGACAGTATAATTTATATAACTTATAACAATTAATAATTAATATACTAAGGTTAATATAACTTATGGGGAATAAAATAGATGATTTGTTTTGAAAATATTCATGTTATGGAGACACAAATCAAAGTCACACTATGTGGCTGGGTGCGGTGGCTCACGACTGTAATTCCAGCACTTTGGGAGGCCAAGGCAGAAAGATCACTTGAGGTCAGGAGTTCGAGACCAGCCTGGCCAACATGGTGAAACCCGGTCTCTACTAAAAATATGAAAATTAGCCAGGCGTGGTGGCAGGCACCTGTAATCCCAGGTTTGGGAGACTGAGGCAGGAGAATCACTTGAACCTGGGAGGTGGAGGTTGCAGTGAGCGGAGATCAGCCCACTGCATTCCAGCCTGGGCGACAGAGCAAGACTCTATCTCAAAAAAAAAAAAAAAAAAAAAAAAAAAAAAAAAAAAAAAAAAAAAAAAAAAGTCACACTATATGATCAGGAAATGTAAATTCTTCCTGCCAGTTGTGATAACCAAAAATGTTTCCAGACATTGTCAAAATAGCCCAGTTGAGAACCACTGCTTTAGGTCTGAGGATAAATGTCACATCCTCAAGGGTGCTTTCTGATATCCCCACCATCACTCACACCCCTGTGCTGTCCTGTCATAGCATGCATCCAAAATCATAATAAAAATTATCTGGGGCCGGGCACGGTGGCTCATGCCTGTAATCCCAGCACTTTGGGAAGCTGAGGCAGGCGGATCATGAGGTCAGGAGATCGAGACCATCCTGACTAACACGGTGAAACCCCGTCTCTACTAAAAATACAAAAAATTAGCTGGACTACACACCTGTATTCCCAGCTACTCAGAAGGAGGCAGGAGAATCGTTTGAACCTGGGAGGTGAGGTTGCAGCGAGCCGAGATCACACCATTGCATTCCAGCCTGGGTGACAGACAGAGTGAGACTCCGTCTCAAAAAAAAAAAAATTATTTGGGGAGATTGTTTGTTTACTTTTGATCTTTTCCACTAGATTGTAAACTTATTGAAGGCAGAAACTATATCTGGGTTTTCCTTTCTTTTCTTTTTTGAATCACTATTTTTTAGATTCTCTCAATAAAAGTAATTATGCTTTAATATTTGTGAGCAAATAAATATTTGTTAGATAAATAAAAGAGAGTTCACTAAAGAAAAAGATATAAAAATATATCTAGCAGTTACAAATCTGAACTTGCCATCTCCTATTTTGAGAATAACACTTAATTGTTAAGGGGCAGAGACGAAAACAAAAGGAAAGAAAAAGGGAGGGTGAAAGGAAGGAAAAGAGGAAAGGACCAAAAGCAAGCACCCCAGTGAAGTGTGGGGTTTTTCTCACAGGCCCAGGGACTCTGCGGTGCAGAATAAACAGCATTATGGAGGAGGGAACCATAGCAGTCCTGCCTCTAGGCATGAATATGGCTGCATACTGAAACAGATGTGATTGAGAGTCCATCTTTCCTAAGGTTGGAACTCTGTTGAATCAAATGTGAGACTTTCCCCAGGCTCCTCCTGCCTTCCTTGTTCCTGATACAGTTACTTTCTGGGAAGTCTTGAAATGTCCGTTAGCATTTCCAACTTTCCTCTAGCTTCTCCCTAAATGTAAAAAATGATTAAGCAATGGCTGACATCATCATACTGTCCTGGAAAATTTGTATTATTGTCTAGAGGTGTATGCAGAATCGCTCTGGATGGTTCAGAATAGCAAGAGATGTTGCAGAATGTGCCCAAAAGGTACAATAGCATCTGCAGCAGCATGTAACAGTTTCTAGTCAACAAAGGATGCTGAACTCTTGGGGTATTTTTTTGTTTTGTTGTTGTTGTTGTTTTAAAGTCATTTTAAAATGACAAGTGTAATGCTTAATGCAGAGAACTTTGGACATATACGCAATAGAAATAAAGCAGAATAAAACCACCTATTAAACAAATCCAGCGATAACTACTCATTTTTGTGGGTGTGAGCTGCACTTTTATTATGTAGTTTTATTACAGTTGTCTAAACATTGCTTGGAAACCCTTTTTCACTTGCTCTCAGATTTTTGCTCTTATTCATATCAAATTTGAAACGTTTATCTATAATTATTTGTTGTTATTTAATTATACAATGATGCCTAATGACTAAGTCCCTGGCAGATCAGGGCTGATAAAAAATGCAAACACTCTCTATATGGCAGCTTAAAATAGTCTAAAGAGTAATTATGACGTTTTAATAATGTTTATTCTCAAATACAGTGGTATTGAATTAAACATTTAAAAAGATTCAGAAACAAACAAGAAATCTCAAAGAGCTTTCCTCAGAAGCTGATTTCAGTTCTGCTAACTCAGGCAAAAGATGATAATTTCTTCAATCACTTTAAATTCTGCAGTCATGGATTAGAAAATTTCCCACAAATATACTCTCATAGCTAATATTTCCTAACTCTCTCACCCCCACCTCAGCAGCTGCACACAATTACCACATAAAATTACATTCTTCTTTCATTTACCTAAGACACTGTACATTGTTAATAAAATTGTTGTAATAGAAAAACTGAAGCATCCCTAAGTAGTCACCTATAATAACTTTCTGATTTACTAACTGGAGACCTTCTGTAGTTAATTAACCTGGAATAGCTGCCAAACATTTTCTTTGATTGTGATTAATATAGGATCAACTCAACTTGATCTCTATTAGGAAGCACTTAGGCTCCCAACAGAACCTGTTAGGAGTTTGCATCAACAAATAATTCCTCCTTGAGCTTACTCCAAATAATTTGACATTAGGACATTACTTAATCTTTAAGGACTAAAATGATCTGTTAACTTGGTTTTTACAATTTAATGTTTTAAAAAATATGTGTAGCTGTTGTCTTTTTTAAATACACTCTTTTCATCATATTTGAGGTTTCTGTAACCAAAGATTTATTTGGTTACAATTTTCTCTTTCCCGTTTTCTGTATTTCAAAATGAACAGGTACTTTGTATCCTATGTAGTTTGTAGCATGAAATTCCACATATGAGTAATTATTTCCCTCCTGCAGGTATTAAAAAGAAATGTTAATAATAATTAAAAGATTACTGGCTTCATTTCCATAAGGCATTCACTCTAAGAAGTTAATTACAAAAGTGAACTCATCATGCATGTGCAATTAAGTCCTATTTATAAGAAACTGAGCACAGCAAAAATTAGGTATGATAAGATCTTTGTAAAGCAACGCTTTATGTACTTATTCTTTTACAAGTGCATTTACCCAAACCATCGTATGCAAATTTTGTTCTCAGCCATTAGATTGCTGACTTTTCTTTTTGGCCACTAGAGGTCTGCCATTCCTTACTTGAAAACATGCTGGCGTTTGAGAGTTAGTATACTAAGTTCTGGAGCCTGCCTGAATATATCCATCATCTATCTTTCTATTCTTTCATGCACTAATTCATTAATTCACTCAGCATTTATTCATCAGTGCTGTGTGCCAGTCATGGTGCTACTTACGAAGGACGAGGGGA
This sequence comes from Macaca fascicularis, assembly GCF_037993035.2. NCBI lineage: Eukaryota > Metazoa > Chordata > Mammalia > Primates > Cercopithecidae > Macaca > Macaca fascicularis. Next base: position 94,963,765 of record NC_088379.1, on the reverse strand, counting down.
TTGTCAGTTTCTTGCATCTGCCCTGTCTTACTACGTTTTGTGCTGCAACAACAGAATACCTAACACTGGGTGATTTAGAAAGAAAAGAAATTTATTTCTTACAGGAAGCTGGAATGCCCAACATCGAGGGGCTTGCATCTGGTGATGGCCTCTTGCTATGAGGAGGTAGGGGAGGACAAACTCATCCTTTTATCAGGAACCCACTCCCGTGATAACCCACTACAACGGTAACAGCATTAATACATTCACGAGGGCAGAGCCCTTGTGACCTATTCATCTCTTAAAAGTCCCAGCTCTCAACACTGAGAGGCACTGGGGATTAAGTTTCCAATACATGAACTTTGGGGGACACATTCATACCACGGCATGCATCTTTCTCTGTATTTCCTTGTATATAAGGCTCTCTACTTCTTCTTACCTGCCCAGGCCCTTGTTCTATCAGGTATCTCTGAACCTCTCTGTATATCTTCATTTTTTGCTTCTCTTATTTGTCTTCCCCACTTGCTCATTAAGCCTTCCATCCTAAAATCTTTCTTCCCTCTGATCTTCCTCTGGCTACTACTCTAACTCTTGCCACTGCTTCACAGATCATTCTTAACAGGATTATCAATGTTTCCACTCTCACCTCCCATTGCTCATCTCACTGCCATTGGACTCCATGGAAGCTGCCCTAGTAAAACAATTGCCTGCTTGACGCCTTCTTTCTTTCTCCCCACATTGAATTGCTTACTGAGTCCTGAGGACCTACCTCCTTAACAGTTCCAGCATTTGAGCATTTTCCTCCCTGCCTCACCTTCATCCAGGCCCTAATCATTTCTCATTAAATTACACCCATTATTCCCAACTGGCCTCAGTGGCAACAGCATATTCTCTACCCTCTGCCACAGTGATCTTACTACAGCATAAATCTAAACACATCTTAACCCGCCTGAGACACTTTAGTCACTCTGAGCCTTCAGGGAAAGCTCAGATCTCCCCTAAAGGACAAGAGCAGCCAGAGTCACAGGCCACTGCTGATCTCTCCCTTCCCCTAGACCTTCAGCCACACCAAGCCTCCCACTTGTCCCTGCTCCCTTGATTACTGTGGATTTGTGCGTGTAATCTTTTCTTCTGTGTGGGATTTCATCCTTTAGAGCAGCAGTCCCCAACTTTTTGGCACCAGGGACTGGTTTCTTGGAAGACAGTTTTTTTCACAGACAGAGGTGGGGGTACGATGGTGTGGATTGGGGATAAAACTGTTCCACCTCAGATCATCAGGCATTAGATTCTCATAAGGAGCATGCAACCTAGATCCCTGGCATGTGCAGTTCATAATAGGGTTCATGCTTCTATGAGAATCTAATGCAGCTGCTGATCTGACAGGAGACGGAGCTGAGGCGGTAACGCTCACTGGCCCGCCGCTCACCACCTGCTGTGCCACCTGGTTTCCAATAGGCCGGGGTCCATGGCACAGGATTGGGGACCCCTGCTCCAGAGTCCTTTCCTAAAGGGTCCATGAATAATAAATACTAAATCCTCGTATGTCAAGAAGTGGCTTTACTTTATTCTCCCTTTTGAATAATAGCTTCAATGTAATAGAATGCTAGCCTGGAAGTTATTTTTCCACTCTCCTTTGAAGATAAGAGTCAAATGTTTTCTAGCAGATATCGTTGCTTGTGAGAATTGTGTTGTTATTCCTTGTAGATAACCTCTTTCCTCTGTACTTGGTTTTTCAATTTTCACTTTTTTTAATTGCTCTGAAGTTTCATTCTTATGTATGCATGTAATTTGTATTTAGTTTTGCTGATTAGAAAGCATTGTGATTTTTAAGTCTGAGGAACTCTAGTCATTTTATTCTAGAAAAATCTGAGCTATCTATCACCTTTCCTCAATTTTTTCTCTTTTCTCCTCCTTTTACTCTAATGCTATCTTACCCATCCCTTACTCTCTCATTCCATGTTTTCATCTCTTCATCACTCACTCTGATGCATTCTGAGTAAGCATCTCAACTCTATCTTCCAATGTACTTGCATTTTTCCTTCCCTGTTTCTGTTTTATTGCTTAAACTCACCTCTCCATTAAGACTTCTTGAAGCCTAAACCTGAATTAAGGTATTTTTCTTCTGGGTCAACATAGTTCCATGTACAGGCTAAGACACAGTACATGTTATATTGTATTTTAATTATCTGCTTATTTAATTACCTGCTGTATCTCTCCTATTTTAAACTTTCTGTTTTCTGAGGGCAGGATTATCTTACCTTTATATCCTCTGCACTTAATCTTGTCCCTGGAACATACCGGTAGTCTGTAAACAATGAAGGAATAAAGTTTCTCACCTTCAGCCTCAATTTGCACTTTGCACATTATTTCTCGTGGGGGTTTTTTTGTTTGTTTGTTTTTTGTTTTTTTTAAGATGAAATCTCACTTTGTCGCCCAGGCTGGAGTGCAGTGGTGTGATCTCGGCTCACTGCAACCTCCGCCTCCTGAGTTCAAGCAATTCTCCTGTCTCAGCCTCCCAAGTAGCTGGGATTACAGGCGTGTGCCATCACGCCCGGCTAATTTTTGTATTTTTTAGTAAAGACTGGGTGTCACCATGTTGGCTAGGCTGGTCTCGAACTCCTGACTTCAGGTGATCTGCCCACCTTCGCCTCCCAAAGTGCTGGGATTACAGGCATGAGCCACTGTGCCCGGGCTGCTGGTGCTATTAATACACTATTTTCACACTACATTTACTTACTCACACTTCTTCCCCAGTAGATTCTGTGAAGGCAAGGACTATATTTATTTTGTGCACTATTGTTATCCCCAGTTCTTAGTACATAAGAAACACCCAAATAACACCTGTGCTTCCCTGATGATGTGCCTCTCATTACCTTGAGCAAAACCCAAAGAGCAGCCCATGATTTGAAGATATTTGAAATATTATTAGTACTGGAGAGTCACTGAATCTTCCCCTAACTCTTCCCTGACCTCCCTGGGTTAGGTCTCAGTGTTATATTTTCAGCAGTTCTTTCCATACCAACCATGTGGACTGACTTTTCATCTCTCTGGATTTGCCAACAGCAAATTAACATTCTAAATATCTGAGATATACTAATTTTAACCAAAAGGAACAAATTTCAAAAGAGGAAAAATATAGATATTATTAGGGGACATCACTTCACCTCCATGTCTAATGTTTTCTTCTATGTGATGGGATATTTATTGGAGTAACACCACTGACCTCTCCCCATGCCCTCATCACACACTCCTCTATCCCACCCCAATTGCTCCACCTCCCCACCTCCAAGAAGGAAAACAATGAGTGGTGAATATATGCAGGTGAAAAATGCATGGACAGCACAGGTTCTTTCTCTTTCCTATTCCTGGGAGTGGAAATTCTGCTCTGCCTATTCTGCTTTTGTTGGAAGAGATCTGTCATGGGTCAGTGCTGTTCTGTAGACACATGTATCTACTTGGGGCGGGGCGGGGGACGGTGGTTCAGTATTAGGTAACTGACTTGCCTATAGAAATAAATATGTCTTTCTACTAGTCCTTTCAACACAAGGTGATACTAATATTTTGTCCTCTGCCTGCTGAAACTTAGATTTGTCTATCAATTGGTTTAAATCTTGGCCAGGCAGGAAGGAGCTATTTATTGGTGCCTTCTCAAAGACATTGGCACATTTCAGCAGAAGGTAGTAGTTCATGTTATGGTGACCCCACACACTCTTTTATGTCACAGCCATAAAACAGCAATGGATTCTCTCTCTCTTTTTTTTTTTTTTTAATTTTTTTGTTGAGGGAAAGAGTCTTCCTCTGTTGCCCAGGCTGGAGTCCAATGGTGTGATCATGGCTCACTGCAGCCTCAACCTCCCAGGCTCAAGTGATCCTCCCACCTCTAGAATAGCCTCCAGAGTACCTGGGACTACAGGCATGCACCACAATGCCTGGCTCTTTCTTTTTTTGTAAAGACGGGGGGTCTCACTATGTTGCCCAGGCTGGTCTTGAACTCCTGGACTCAAGTAATCTGTGTGCCTTGGCCTACCAAAGTGCTGGGATTACAGGCATGAACTACTAACCCTGGCTTATTTCACTTATTAAACAAACATCTATTGGGCATCTATAATGTGCTAGACCCTGGGGGTATGTCATTGGACAAAATGGTCAAAATCTCTGTCATCATGAAGCTCACAATCTAGTAGAGGTGGAAGGAGAAGATAGGAAAAAAAAATAAGTAAGTGATACAGGGAGAAAAAAAAAAGAGCTGGTTAAAGCAATTGGGAGTGCCCAGTGGGGAAGTAGGATGAGACAGAGAGGTAAAGGCAGCCTCAATGAGAATATGGCATTTGAGCATTTGAGCAAAGAATTGAAAGAAATGTTAGAGTAGGCCATGCAGACATCTGGAGGAAGAAACTTCCAGACAAGGAAACAGCTCCGAGGCAGGAAGAATGAGGAGGCCAGTGGGCTGGTGAAGGGGAATGGAGGGCAAGAGAGGGGCAGTTTCTGGGATAACAAGTCAAAGAGGTGATGGGGAGAGGAAAGCAGGCCATGTAGAGCAGTGAGGCTGCAGTAACAGTTCTAGCTGCCATTCAGAGTGAGTGATAAGGGCTCAAGTGTTTACACAGAGGAGCAATGATATCTCATTTATGTTTTCAAAGGATTATTCTTTCTGCTGTGTTGACAATGAACGTAGAGAGAGTGAGTTTAGAAGCAGGAAAACCAGTTAGAAGACTATGGCAACAATCCAAGTGAGAGGTGACGGTGTCCTGGAAGATGGTGACAAAAATGGTAAAAAGTTGTCAAATTCTGGATACACTTTGCAGGTCAAGTCAACAAAAATTCCTGATGAGTTTGCTGTTGGATATAACAGCTGTGCTATGAATAATTTCCACGGTAATTGCCTCTTAGGAAATACTGAAGAAGCCTAGTAAAGTCCATCAGTGACTGGTTCTGTGGGGGGCCATATTTCAATAACTAAAAATAGATATTTTACAATTTAAGCCACTATCACTGTGACAAGGAGGCAAAGTCTGGTCCAGATAGATAACTCACTTTGACATATTACTCGATGGGAAAATTAAATTAAAATCCTTGCTCTCTAGGTATCAATGAACACTTTTTAGAACACATCATGTGTTTGAATATATAAAACATTTAATAAGAAAATATGTTGTTAAATCAATATCCAGCTTCATATCCACAATAACTGCTAAAAGAATACCTTTTATGTACCACATTTAGAGTTTACCAAAGGGAGACAATGCCCCTGACGTTTTGTGAAATTCTGTGCTGATATATCTTGACACATTGTTTACGAGTGCTGGAAAAAGTCATCATTCCTCTTCTTACTATAGCTCTTAATATAAAAGGTCAAATGAGGATCCATCCTCTAAATAGGAACGTATTAAAGAATTGTTTCTTTAATTTACAGGCCATTTAAGTCACACTTGATGAACTCAACTGTGAATGATGATTCTGAAAAGATTACAAAATAAAATTTTACAGACGTTTCTTAAAAGATTACCAACTTGCTCATACTCTACTATCTAACATAAGGTCTTAAAACTGCCAGTTTACCAAGATAAGTCATAAAATGTTTGGTTAATCATCCATCTATATATATATTTTTTCTTTTCTTTTTTCTTTTTTGTAGGCAGAGTCTCACTGTGTTGCCCAGGCTGGAGTGCAGTGATGCCATCTCAGCTCACTGCAACCTCGGCCTCCCAGGTTCAAGAGATCCTCCTGCCTCAGCCCCTCAAGTAACTGAGACTACAAGTATGTGCCACCACTCCCAGCTAATTGTTGTATTTTTGTAGAGATGGAGTTTCACAATGTTGCCTAGGCAGGTCTCAAACTCCTGGGCTCAAGAGATCTGACCACCTTGGCCTCCCAAAGTGTTGGGATTACAAGTATGAACCACCATGCCTGGCCCATCTATGTTTTTCTTCATTATTATTCAAATGGAACAAGGTAAGTCAAAAAGTAACATTGCCCTTATAGTAGTGTCAGAAACATTTGTTGGGTATAGAAGAATAATGCTACTTTTTATTTGCTTTTTTCATCACATTATCAACATTATAACATGGAGGAAAGTAATCTATACCCACAAATGTGTATGAATAACATAATCTTAGCTAACAAATTTTCTCTTCTCCTACTACAGTTTCCCTCCATGTCAATTCCACACATTATTTCCTTTTTCCTGCTACCATCTTGTGTTTGAAGAAACATCCAAGTATCAAGGCATGAATGACCTTCACTCCTACCTCCAGATAACAAAGTGGATGCCAGCATCTCCCTAGATGAACAGGAAGAATGTCAAGGACCTGCTTTTACAACGTAGAAATCTAGGAATTGTTTTCGTTCAGAAATTCTATTGTTTTTTCCATTGCCATCTGTAACAAAACAAGGAAATGAGGTTTTAAAAAATCAATCTTAAATGTAAACAGATCATTTGGGCTCCACTTGGCTCCACAGTGTTTTATGTTTACTTTACAGATGTAACCTTTCCAGGCATTGGCCAATTCCGGTGTGATAAATAAAATTATCTTTAAAATTGGAGTATGACGTCACCACAAACATGGTATGACAGAAACAAAGATAGAGCCAGTGCCCATTTGTCCAGAATGACACAAAATGGATAATTGAATAGTCTCATTAGGTAAGAATTATTGTACATAAATTACCAATTTTCTAAAAAATAGAGTAAAAATAGAATATATTTAAATGTAATAAGTACAAGTTAACCCATCTGGTTCACAACAGTACCTATGCCACACTACTAATTATAAATATCAATTACTGTAATTTAAGAGTGGGAAGTGATGCTAGATACTGGGTTATATCAGTGCTAGCTCTCTAATTTGACCTGAAAGTTGTTGATTTCAACAAATTCTTACCATATGATTACATCATTATTATTTGTCTCTTTTTCATAAAGGAAATGTACAAATGTACATTTTTATAAGTCCTGTAATTTGAGCTTTTAAAATATTTTATTTCAGAGAAAGGAAAGAAAATCACTATAATGATAATCCTCATAGGAATAATAGAGAAAACGGCACACGCTTTTTTCTAAATTACTTCTAATTACTAATCATATAGTACAAGTAAGAATCATGGTTTAAAATATTCAAAAATTCTCGTTGAAGTTGCAAAAATTATTCAAGTTGTGTACCCATGTCCTACACTTGCTTTTATATTGTAGCAAGCCTAAATCTTCTAATCAAAAGAATTGAATTTGGAGCATAATACATCTGAATGCAAAATATCCTGAAAATACTTTATTCTGCCTTGGGATACTGATCAGGAAGCAGCCTACGTTTTTCAAATCCAGAGATCAATCTTGTCTTTCTTTTGTGCATATGAAGGTTTCAAATTCCGTTTTCAGTATGGAATGATGTTTTGATATGAACCAAATGCTCTCTGATCATCTGAAATTTCACTAGTCCCCTAAGTAGCAAGAACATTCTCAGTTTCTTTCCTGTCCTTGAAGGAACTATAGCTGATATAGTTTGGATATTTGTCCCCTCCCAGTCTCATGTTTAAGTGTTATCCCCAACATTGGAGGTGGGACCTGGTGGGAGGTGTTTGGGTCATGTGGTGAATGTCTTGGTGCCCTCTCCATGGTAATGAGTAACCATGAGATCTGATTGTTACAAAGAGCTTGGCACCTCCTCCTCTCTTTCTTGCTTCCTCACTTGCCATCTGATATGCCTGCTTCCCCTTCACCTTTTGCCATGATTCTGTTTCCTGAGGCCTGCACTAGAACTGGATAATGGTGCCATGTCTTCTGTACAACCTGCGAAACTGTGAGCCAAATAAACCTCTTTTCTTTATAAATTACCCAGTCTCAGGCATTCCTTTATAGCAAGGCCAAATGAACTACACAATAGCTTTCCAGGAATGCAAGCATTTTATGTGGAGACTTGGCACAGACAAAGGAGTCCAGGTAATTATGTCAGGAAGGAAAATTCTGAGACATTTGGAGACCTGAAGCATCCCACTCACCAGGCATCACAGGTATGAACTTGGGGAAGATTTTGTGGGAGTCCACAGTGGACACTGTACCTCGCCTTTCTGATCCCTTTACCAGCATTCTTCATCTTTGGATCGCCATTCTGCTAACAGCTAGAACCTATGGCTTTCCAATGTACACCCTTAAAAACTGCAGTTATCTCACTTGGAAGTGCTTGGTAGCTTAGGCACCCCACTCGTTGATTACCATGGCTGCCTGGAGCCAATGACTGATTGGTATGAGGGTACAAAATCCTAGCTCTTTTGTCTCAAGATAAGACAAACTCTGAAATGTAATTTATGCTCCAGTGTTCCCCCACAGGATTAGGCTGAGCCTGAAGTCACACCTGAAATCACATCATTGCTTGGCTTTTTTCCTTTTCTATTCTCTCCTTCCACTCTCTTGCTTGTTTTTCCTGGGGTTGCTCCTGTATAAATCCTTGAGGCAGAATCTTTAACCAAGGCTATATCTCTGAGAGAGAGCTTGATCTATGACAGAGGCAAAGCTCAATATCCAAGAGCTGCAGCATCTCACTTTAGACCAATAGGATCCAAGAAAAAAGTAGACACAGAAATGGCGGATTTGAGACAGGTGACTTTTAGAATCAGGATCTAAGACTGGCAGGCAATGTTAGAGAAATCTAATGGCCACTATCAAACAGGATTGATATTCAGGAGAAGAACTCCATTTTCCTACGAACAGAATCCCAACATTAAAACAGAGCCCAAGAAGAGAATGGAATTGTGGCAAGTTACAAGAATCAAGATCTGAGAAGAGGAACCAATACAGTAGACTCATTATTAAAAAGCATGGCAAACTTAATTCCTTCATGTCTTTTTTTATTTATTCTGCCTGAATATCTACTTTGTTTGCATATCACCTACTACTGAACCTGAAAAATTGTTTGCTTTTGAAAACATAAACCCAATGCTTCCTCCTCTATAAGCCTTTTTAATATCCACAACACGGGCATAAACATTCTTTCCTCCCTGCCACCTCTACAATAGATACGTAACTCTGTTATTGCAATTATCACCCAATACTAATGTTAGCATCATTAGTATTTCGATGTTTCTCCCTTTCTAGATTGTGGCAGGGCAGCATCTGTCTTATTCATCATTTTCTCCATAGAACCTATCATGATGCCTAAAGCATCTATCATGGCATACCTCCTAGAACAACGTAGAACCGTGACTACCTAACTTGGGTAAAGCTCAGAGGCAGATTAGAGCTGCTCAAGTACATCTTGTCGAAGCTGGGCTGGGTAATAGATTCAAAGCTAGTAGTTGGAGAATAAGAGGTACACCTGAGTGGGTGAAATAAGGTGGCAACTATTGTGTGGCAAAAAACCAGACTGAGTTAAAGAACCATTTATTTCTAGGTTCCTGCCCTTCCTACCCCCAAACTGAGGAATTACAGAAGACTTGCTTTAATTGGCAACGGTTTATGCCTTTTCTCCAGACAGGTGATTTTAAGAGAAAATACGCACTTAATTGTCTGGAGAAGGGCACACCTGGTTCATCATTATTTTCTGCTTTATCAGTTCTCCCAATTGACAGTAGGGCTGATGATTCATTTTCTTTCATTTTATCCAGCTCAGTACATAGTTGCCATTTTGTTCTGCTACACAAGAAAGATCAACTAGAAGAACTGACTTGCAGTCTGTCGTCTGATCCTCCTAAGTTTCAAAATACTATCAGAATGATCTGTCTAAGATTTACACGACCTTCTCATTCCAATTATTAAAACATTTTAGTGGCCCTCTCCATCATTCATTAAAGTAATTCAACAAATATTCTTAGAGGACCTATAATTATGATAGGCACTGACAATAAATGAGTAAGCAAAATGAACATCATCCCTGTCTTCATGGAGATTACAGTTTAGTACAAGATCCAATCCAAATACACACGATTGTACACATAAAGTGCAAATTATCCTAAGCATTTAGAATAAAGTACAAGATGTGTGAGAGAGAATATCAAAGGACATACACCTTATTTTATTGGTCTTTGAGACACCAGTATCTGAAAAATTACCTGGATCAAAGCCAAAGCTTGTTATAGGTACACTGAACCAAACAGAATTCTTCCTGATTTTCTGCTACAGAACATTAAAACAAATGTCAGGAAAACTGTGCAGAGGACTATTTATCTGACTCAGTTCATTTTTTTTTTTGGTTCATTTTTTTTTTCAGTTCATTGAAGTTGGGAAGTTTTCAATACTGCTCATGTGGAGATGGATGGATAGATCTTCCATGCAAAAAGTTCCTGTGCTTTTACATGAGCCCAAAATTCCCACCGTAAAAATATATGTGGAAAATGGATAAAAGGTAGAATGGACATAAATGACAAGTGAAGATACACATACAATAATAAGATAAAAATGAAAGGGAAATATAAGGCAAGAAAAAAATACACAGAATTATAAAGAGGAGAAGAAAGTTGGAGTAGATATAAAGAGGAAAGTTTCTTCTCTTTATCTTCATACACATTAAAATCCTTACCTAGTAGCTGGCATTCTTTCATCTTCCTCTGCCAACAATGAATAACTAAATTGAATTTTATGTTATAAAATCATTAAACCAGACATGATTTTTATAGATACCATACCATGTCTTAGCATTTTTAAAATAAAGGGCCAGGTAAACATCGTAGGTTCGTTGGGCCCTGGAGTCTCTGTTGGAACCATTCAAGTCTGCTGTGTATCGGGAAAGGTGCCATCAACCATACATAAACAAATGAGCATGGCTGTATTCTAATAAAACTGTATTTTAAAAAACAAGCATCCAACCTGTGGGCTGTGGTTTGCCAAATCCTCTCTCAGAGTAAAATGTACTGTTGAATACACACATCCATCTATGCAAAGTGTCATGTGTATATTTGGTTTATATAATATGTCTTTCATAGGTATAAGATATATATTATTCTAGAGTTCACTATGCATTAAATTATTTATAAAATATGATGCACATTTTAACTATATTGTAATCATTCTCCAATTTTTCTGAGAAAGTAACTGATTCATATATATGTACACACCAGCTTTTCTTCTTTTATGATCCTCAAATTTTGATAATCAATTATTTTTTATCCTTAGTTTTCATAATAATATGGCCTCAATGTAAATGTTATTTTGTAGAAAGAGATCCAGCCACCTAATCTTTCAAATTTATTGTTCCCACCATTGGATGCTGTGCCCAAGAGATAGGCCAGCATCAATCTTGTTTCTCATGGAAATGCATTGCTGAGTGTTTATTTACATCCTCTTTCCAGGAGACAATGTAGACATTTCCAGAAGACTTGCTTTAATTGGCAACGGTTTACGCCTTTTCTCTAGATAGGTGATTTTAAGAGAAAATATGCACTTAATTGTCTGGAGAAGGACACATCTGGTTCATCATTATTTTCTGCTTTGTCAGTTCTCTCAATTGACAGTAGGGTAGATGATTCATTTTCTTTCATTTTATCCAGCTCAGTACATAGTTGCCATGACTTACCTTGGCCCTTCTGCTGGTTTACATGGCAGAACCAAAGGCCAAGCAAAGATACCTTCATGGCGGTAAAAGTGATTGGATAGTCACAGAATGAAAGCCAAAATTGTGCACCACGGAAAGGAGAAAACGAGTTCTGTTTTCTCGTTTATGGAAACAAGCACAGAAAAAAATTAATTTATTCTAAAATTGAGGTTTATGTTACATGGTCATTAAGTCTGAGCTCACAGAAATGAAGTTGACAGCTAAATTATGGGTAAAAGTCACTGTTAAGTGCTGATCTTATGGCCTTTACTCACCAATCTATGTATGGAGCTATATCTGTGTATGATGTGTTAATCTGATCCTGTCAGCACTACCCATGTGGAACTCCAGATGAAGCCTGAGAAATCAATGGAGGAATTGTACACAGACAGGATTCAGGAAGGTAAGAGAAAGCAGGGCAGGGTTTAGGGCCCCTGGAAAGACAGCAGGCTTGAATTGGGCCTTTGATACTACATCAATTAAGCCTGACTAGCATGACAACCAACAACATTCTTGTCCTGTATTTGTAGATTTAAGCTATGTATTCTCTAACCACAAAGTGAATGAGCCCAGGCAGCCTTTTCTTCAACCATGGCAAATAACTGGTTGATCAAGTTTTTAAAAAAAGAAAATACAAACAAACGAAAGAAAATAGCATGGCTTTGCAATCTCTAAATCCAGCAATCGGACTAAATGCATTACCATTATTTTAGTTTTAAAGTCTCTTTCTGTTTGCATTAACAGAAATCAGATTTAGCAAATAAAAACACAGCACACCCAACTAAATTTGAGTTTCAACTAAACAACATGTAATGTTGCAGAAATATGTCCCTTGCAATATTTGGGACATAGCTATGTTAAGAAATTATATCTTGATCTGAAATTAAGATTTAACTAGGCATCCTGCATTTTAGCTGGTAACTCTAATTCTTAGTAAGGCATGGAAGATGGAAAAGAGTAACATTTTTATAGAAACATTCATTATTGAATAGGTAAATTGTCACTGAAATCTTCTATGCTATGGCTTATCAGAGATAGAATGAGATCAGTTCATTAATTTTTGGTTTAATTTTTTCTTTTTTTAAGACAGAGTCTCACTCTGTGGCTCAGGCTGGAGTGTAGTGGTATAATTATGGCTCAAGCCATCCTCCCACCTAAGCCTTCCAAGTAGCTGGCACCACAGGCATGCGCCATTATGCTCAGCTAATTTTTAATTTTTTTTTGTAGAGATGAGGTCTCACTATGTTGCCCAACCTGGTCTCAAACTCCTGGACTCAAGCAATCCTCCCACCTCAGTCCCCCAAAGCGCTGGGATTACACGTGCGAGCCACCACGCCCGTCCCCTCACTGTTTCTTATACAGATACACATACTAATATGAAATAATTAGAGAAGGCCAGACTTAAACAGTAAAATATTCTTAAACAAATGATACCATTTCAGGAAAGGGATCTTATAGGACCTAGTTCAATGACCAGGCACTCAAAAATATTTATCGAAAGAATCATATGAGATAAATTGCCCATTATTATGCAGCTGGCATAGTTGTTAACTAATTCCAATTGAGGGTGATAGCGTTGTCAGTCTTTCCCTTGAAAGAAATGGAGAATTATTTAAAGCCCCTTCAGGGTTGGGCAGCAACATAGAATGTAAGGTACAATAAAAGGTGATTAGACAAAGAGTAAAAAAAAACTCTATTCTTAACACAAGCTAATGATAATACAACAATAATACCTAATATCTTATTGAATGCTTGCCACTGCCCATACATTTGAGTTGCATATTTTGCCTAGCATTTTATACGCATCATCTCTTTTTGTTTTTTAATCTTAAAAGTATTCCTATGAGAAAGATATTCCTACTCTCTCCATTTTATACATAAAGAAACCAGGGCTTAAGAAAATTCACACAGAAGCAGGGCAGATACTTTAATCTACCTTTCACTACAACTGTAAAAGTCCACACTCTTAGGTGGTATGTACTATCAATCCACACAAGGAAAATACCAATTTAATGTATATTTTAAAAATAGGAAAGAAATTAGAATAAAATAATAAGTTACCTAAGTCTTAGAAATCAGAAGACATGTACAAGTATAGGAAATATAAACAAGCCAAATGAAGAATCTACAGTCTGTTTTCTAACTTAATTGGTGATTGCTTTTACCATAGGTGGTTAGAATATTGCGCAAGGGAAGGGAAGAATGTTCTTGCATAATTTATAAAAGCTCCCAGAGTGAATCAAGTATGCCCTCTTGAACCACTGGTTTGGACAGACGCACCATTCTAGATACAAGTGATTCATTAGGTCACCATATGTTGGGAATATTAATTGAGACACAGAGTTGAATGTGATAGGAATAGCAGTGTTGTCATTAATTACCACTATGGAAATTGGCTTGCATTTGGGTGGCTACCAAGTACTCATTGGGCATGGATAGAACACATGTTAGGAAAACATCCTTTTGTAAAAATAGAATACTTTATTGAAGTTACTAATGCCTTAGTCAGCTACACCATGAAAGTGAGATATAAAAATTTAGACATCCAAAAGGATCAAGACAGGAAAGAAATAAACATCTAGATATAATAGCATATTTTCTTTTTTACATAGTGTTTACTTGCTTTGAAATGAAAACTTCAGTGCCTTGTATAATTTTTAACTTTCAAATTTAGAAAGCCCACAAAATAACACCCTTCTTTTCCACTCCTGGATTCAAATTCCACCAAGATCAGAAAGATAGATATTAAAATATCAACTTTATTATAATAAATAAATGGTTGGGAAGCAGGCGACTTACAGCCACAACAGGCCTCTTCTGTTTTATTTCTGAATTCGGCAAATGTGTCCAGCCAGTAATAGGCAACTCTGGACAATCACAGGCCTGACCCTGCAGGTTTATTATATGTAGGAGCAGAGAAATCAGACTTTCTGCAGGAAAGCTGGATCCGAAAGTGAAAGGGAAGAGAAGGGACAAAGTGGCACCTTGAGGGGACAATATAAGACTGAAACAATGCATGGAATCAGAACATACTGAATTACATGTGTCCACCCTCCCCCCTTTCATCTTTCAGGAATGCTGGATGTCAGGGACAAGATTTTGTTGTGTTAAGCTGGATAGTGGATGGAAATACAAATAGGAGAACAAAGAGAGATTAAATTATTTTCTACAAGGAAAATGCAGGAAAGAATTTCTGGGAGTGCCACAAAAGAACTAGAGCAGCTAAAAGAGGAGGAAAAAGTAGGGAGCTGAAGGGAACAGTGATAGACAGACAAAAAGAAATGGTGAGGAAGTAACAGTGGCCACCTGGAGAAAAGAGAAATATATTTAAGGATGATCTTTAGGAAAATGTTCTGGGTTAAGTGTGAAGTATACATATTTCTGTATCTCTGTGACACCTTCCACAAGATCTAACATCCACATTATTATCCACAATGTCTTTGGAGAACATTTCTTTTTTTTTTCCTTTCTCTCAGAGTCTTTTTCAGTGTGTGCACATGTGTGTGTGTGCACATGTGTGTGTGTGTGTCTGTGTATGTGTGTGTGTGTGTTTTAGACACAGCAAGATCAGTGCTGAGTAACAATGCCCTGCCCCAAGGAGACCTTGTTCAGGCAGAGGGATACGATGTAAGACTTGGATGGCGAAACAGAAGGAGATCAAAGGTGATATACTTTCTACCTTTCTGCATTGGAAGAAAATAAGCATCAGTGGAGACAGATGTTCCAAGCTGGAGTTAAGGGTGTAGGGGCAAAGCTATTGTTATGTAGAGATACTGAGTCACAGAAGAAGGAAAGTGAATCCTAAAAGCCTCTAACTTCAGGTAAAAGGATTTAGATCATCTCTTAGAAGTTCACAGTATGATCAGGGGATTTTGAAAAGTCTGGAACAACTAACTTCTAAATTATTAGCAATTCAAAAAGAAGTCATCAGGGACTGAATTTTTAAAAGGCTTGCTGAGTAATCGTGAATATTCATCTGAAATTAGTGCAGAGTGATCTAGTGTCACTGTAGCTAAGATATCCCTCATTAGCACTAGCAACCCTAAAAAAAGAACTGAGACAGTGGTAACTTAAGATTAGCTGCAAGAAGGCATGGCAAAAAGCCTGGGGTATGGATGAGTGCTACGGTCTGAATGTTTGTGGTCTCACAAAATTCCTGTTAAAACTTCATCCCCAGTGCAATAGTATTAAGAGGTAGGATCTTTGGGTGGTGATGAGGTCATGAGACGGAGCACTTATGAATGAGATTAGTGTCCTTATAAAAGAGCCCAAGGGAGCTTCTTTACCTTCTACCATGTGAGGACACAGCTAGAAGGCACCATCTATAAGAAGCAGGCCCTCACTAGCCACCGAATATGCTGGCATCTTGATTTTGGATTTCACAGCTTCAGAAGTGTGAGAAATAAATTTCTGTTGTTTGTAAGTTACCCAGCATATGGTACTTTGTTATTAGTGGGCTGAACACATTAAGAAGGCTCTACGTTGGGGAGAAATGCACCGGAAAAGTTGTCCATTGGGTTTCTGCAGCCTATCTGCTCACAATTAGAAGAAAGAGGATCCTATGAAGAGCACTTGCACCATTTCTTGTGACTTGTATTTATTACATATCAATAAACAGAATGCCCAGGGAAAATCAGTCAGGTACAAGTCTGGCTATCCTTAATTAAATTCTGAGCCCTATTTTTCCCTAAATCAATTGACTATTAAATGTCAGGCATATAGTTCTATATCAACTTAGGTGATGGAGTGGGATGGGAGGTTGAAAATAGGAGCTAATTCTGAAACAGATTCCTCTGCTTCTGTTTCACAGTAGTTGTTGAATCTTCTTTCTGCTACTTTACAATTGACTTGTTGATTAATACAACTTTTAATTTATTTAAAGTCACATTATTTAAATCTTGAAAAACATCTTGAAATGAAAAAAAAAAATCCTGCTTATTCATTGCCATTGTTTAGTGTTCCAATTATCTACTGCTGTGTAGAAAACCACCGCAAAGCTTAGTGGCTTAAAGTAAAAAGACTTATTTTGTTCCCAAATCTACAGTTTAAGCAGGATTAGGTAGTGATATCTTGGCCTCAGTTAGAATGGCTTCAATGCAAGGATCTGGAAACATCTGATGATTTGCTCACTTGCATGTTTCACAGTACTAGCTGTTAGCCAGGACAATAGCTGCCTTGTCAACCAGCACATAAACATGTGGGCCCTCTATGTGGCCTCTGCTTCCTCACAACATGGTGGCTGATTTCTAAAGGCAGGCTTCCCAAGAGTGAGAGAACCAGGCAGACACTGTATGCCTTTTTCTGCCTGAATTTCAGAAGCATTACTTTCACTGCATTTTATTCACAGGGGTGGTCAAAAAGGTCCACCCAAGGTCAAGAGAGAAGAGTAGAGAAACAGACACACTGAGTCCCTCATACACATTCTTTTCATCTATGTGGTCACAAGTCCTGCCTAGTGTCAATGGGAAAGGAAATAGACTCTTCTTCTTGACAGAGGAATGGTAAAGTTCTAGAACACTTTGTCCTGGGAATATTGCTTTGGCCATTTTTGGAAAATACAGTTTGCCACATTTGCAATCTGTTTTTCAAAAATAGTAAAGTATGAAAAGTAAGATCCAATTTCATTTAATTACAGAGAAAAGAAAATCTAAAAACTTTCTCCAATGGAAGCAGAGAAATGGGTATTATTACCTTTCCTCTGCAAACCACAGATTTCCTGAAGTTTTGCATCAATGGGAATTTTATTCTAGTAGTCAAATGTAGAGTTTGACCCTAGAATTTTATAAGTGCATCTCAGAGCACAATCTGAGGATGTAAGTAAAATGCTCTTCTGTTTGAAGCCTATTTTAGAAATAAGTAACAGATGAATCACTAAATAGCTTATGGTAATGTTTTTATTGATTCATGACTCACCACACGCTCCTATCTTTCAGGCAAAAAATAATGTCTTCCTTGTAGGTGATTTGCTCTATTAGACTTCATGGGGAAGAAGAGTTCTTTGCTTTATATTTTACTCTGACAAGCAATGGCTTTTGTCCTGCTTTTGAAAAGTAACTAATATGCTAACTTGGGAAGGTGCATTAACTTTTCAAGCTCTAACAATTCCATTTATGAAATTATATCAACTCATGCATTATTATCTTACAGAGTTAATGCTCTTTATAATTATAAGGAAGTTACTGAGAAAACCTAGGCCTCCCAGCACACACAGGGCGCCATGAGAGAGATCAGAGGTCCATTTTGGGAAGTTATGTTCAGCATTAGAAAGATGGGCCAGAAAACCTCTGAAGTGCCTAAGCATCTTTGCCCAGTATCAAAACCAGAGGATGACTACCTACATCTCAAAATGTCGTACTTTTATTCCTACTATTTCCTCTCCACTGAGAGAAACCTACTCCCAACTCAACCATCATCACTTCCAGGAATCCACTGAAAGCCTCTCCCTCCTCCTCCAAAATTATAATCACTGTAACTGTCAGAATAATACCAACCTCAGATTTAATTACTCATGTATCAAGCCAGCATAGTATTTTATATGCTGTCCCTTTTGTTCATTTGTTTTTCTTAGCACTTAAGCAACATGTAGAATTAGTCTTTATTTTTCTCTCCCACTGCATATGTTTCTCTGGCACCCAAAATAAGGCTGGCCAGAAAGAACTGGGCTTTCCAATACTGGCCTCATGAAAGACTCTTGTAGGGCACTCTTTAAGAATACCAATTCTAGAACTCACCCCAGACAAATGACCATTGATTAGGAAAAGAATCATTCTACATTAGCCATTCTTAGAAATCAAACCTATTCATATCTGTTCACATAAAAATGTGCATGAAAGATTATCATTAAAGCTTATGTGTGCTACTCTCAAACAAATACTGGCAAGACTTAGGAGAACTCCTTCAGGGAATGTACCAAAAATCAGTTGTAGCCAAAAATCAGTTGTGCAATAACAAGTGAATGCATAATACATCACATAGCAAGAATATAATATCATAGATGAATTAATACTTTTATATTTTAAGCACTCCATTTCAGACTTTCACATTTATTATAGAGAGTTCAAACATTATTCAATATTATTAATGATACATTTTTGACACAAGCATTTCAAACACTGGTCCTTCAAGCTTCCAAATCAATGTAATTGGAGGGATCTAATGTTTCAAAGTTACCTGATTTTTTTTAAAGCAATGATCATTTACCCCTTTATAACTACTTATTTTTAAGAATTCAGTACATGCAAGTTAAAATGTATTCAATAAATTATATGTTAATATCGATAAAGTTCAGTAATTTCATCTGTTATCATAGAATTTATTAGCAAATTTGTCTTTAGTGAATCAGCTACATTGATTTTAGTATTCGAGTTTATCATAAGTAAATACATGTTTGAATTTCCATATTACATTTATTAACAAAATACAATTTATTCATTTAATATATAAGTATTTCAGATAAGTTTTCTTAGAGGGTTAGAAGATTAAAATGCTTGAAAAAAACTTGAACATCCACTAATTTAAGAAACTAGAGTCAAATGTCTCAAATTTCTTTTGTCCTTTCCATCTTTATTACTAAAATTTTCTTCTATTTAATGTTATCTCTCATTTAAACCATTTTATTATTATAATTATATCATTTATAAGTATAATTATAATTCTTCAACCACTCACTCAGTCTTCAGCATGACCACCAGAATTTCTGCTTCTACTGCCACTAGAGCAATCTTTCTAAAACCTTAATGTAAGTATGTCACTACACTGATAAAAGCCCTTCAGTGTTTCTCCATTGCTTACAGGTAAAATCTGAACTCATTCACACAGCATTCAAGACCCTTCAAATTCCCTTTTCTAGAGTTTCCTCGCAGCATCTATCACAAATCCCATTGACCTTAGCCTCACAGGCCTCCTCCACTCACATTACTATGATTACAAGTGTTTTTATCCCCCTCTTTCTTCCTTAGGTCTACCTGGAGAATGCAGACTTACTTTTTGAAACCCTATGGAAGTGCAACTTTCTCTGTGAAGCTTTCCTTGATCTTTCCTGAAACCATTTCATGTATACGTCTGTTTCCATGAACTCCTTAGGAGCTGAGACTAGACCATATTTAACTCAAGTTAGTATGGTAGCACCAAAAATTATACAAAGCTTAGTATACAGTGGGTGCTCAGTATCAGTTAAAGCAGTCAACATCATGATCCTTTAGTGTCTCTACGACCAGTCCTTATGATGAAGGATATTTAAAAATCAATTCTTAGTATAAAGTAAATTTAAATTTCAGTAATGATACTGGACACAGTTACAAGTACATTACTATTGGATATTACCTATGGTATGGTTCCCAAGAACCTAAAGACATAGCACTCAAACCAGAGATAACTGCTACTTTTCAAACACACTTGGCTAGCTATTGTTATGAGAATATTTATTAAGTAGATGTGGCCAGGAGAATCAAATTACTAGATTGAGGCTAAGTGTGCATTTAGCACTTCAAAAAAGTTCTGTAGTTTATGTGGAACTGTGTTTTCATAGAAAACCAAATTTCCTTCCTTCTTATTTTTCAGGCATATCTCAGAGAGGGTGGGAAATGCCAGAAACATGTATATCAGCACTGAAAATCATCTTTAAAATTGGAGTCAATTGAGGTTTCTTCAAGTCTATTATACTACAAGTATAAAGTCTGTTTGTCAAGTGCCCATTTTGTAATCGCTAGGTCTCAGAATCTTGCATTTGCATGCAAAAAGGACAGTGGAAAACTTCCCTGCAGGGCTATATCCTCTTTGGTGTATCTTCTAAGGCTATCAACTGTTCGGGACTGTCTGTTATGAATCCCTCACTAAGTAGGCTAGTTAGGAAAAAAACACAAACCAACCACATTACCGGTCTGCAGCCATATCAACCCAAAACAATTCTCCTGTCCTCTCATTCGCCAGCCTTCATTCAGTATTCCTTGTGACCATTAGGAATAGGGTCTTGCATCAAAATGTCTCAAGTTTGGCTTGACTTTAAGGGCAGTTAGGTTTAAATGCTTTTTTTTTTTTTTCTTTGTGGGTAGCTTTTTAATCCAGCACAGAATACTATACTATATGGTTTGTGAAAGCATCACTGACAATATTAGGGAATGAAGAAAGTTGAATTTACCAGAAGCCACCTCAGAGAATAGTACGTGTAATAAAAGGAATATGTAACAAGACGCTGGGGGAAATTGGTAGAGAAACACTGCTCACCCACCAAGAAAAAAAAAAAAAAACAGGCTGGAATAATAGATGATTTTAGAAAGGGGAGACAAATGAGCAGCGGCAGGGCTTCAGTTACGTTCCCAGGAGCATAGGCATTAGAACTAGCTCCCAGGAGACTCATTCCCTGCCCTTCACTAAAGTAGCAGAACTAAAAGTGCCTGAGTTGGAATCCCTGGGGGTCACATGACCACATAGGAGGAGGAGGGTGCTGGACAATTTAACTTCTCGTTGCTTTTATTTCCTTATCTGAAAATAACAGTACATTCTGTATAGAAATGTTGAGAAGGTTAAATGTATTAGTGCAGTACACAGAACAGTACATATAATAGTACAAATAAAAGAATATTACGATATGGTAGTATGTTACATATACTAGTATATTACGTATAATAGTACACAGAGCATAGCCTGGCACAAGCAGTACTCAGTTAATGACAGATACGTTAAAATTTTCAAGAATATTAGTTTGAAATAGTGCCAAATTAATCTGTAGCCAGGAATGCCCACAAGCTTCTATGTTTATTAAGGCATGACTTTGGGATTTTAACATTGCCATTCTATTATATTCTAAATTCTTTAGGCCTACAGGACAAAGTAACTATAAATAAGTATGTAGATCACAAATCTGGAAATCAACTTACATGTGTTTCTTTTCTTGGAAAAGGTCAGCTGATGGAGGTTAGAAAAACATGTCAAAAGCATTTCTTCTTGAGAGTAAATTCCTCTACCCTGTTCCTCATCCCATTTTTTTTTCTAGAAAACACAGTCCTTCATGAGCTATTGAATTCTGTAGGTGCTGAATTGAAAGTCTCGACTTGCTCTGCTAATTCTTCCAGGAGAATTATGTACTAGACACAAGTCCCATTGGACAGCCTAGCTTTGCCAGATGGGGGGCAGGCATCTCTCACTTCGGGGAGCTGTGTCTTTGGTTTCTCAGTAACTCAGAAGACACCTAACCCTATTGTTCTCTTCATTTCTAACGTTATTTCTGCAAAGCTATGATGCTTGTAGAGTTACCCAGTGATGTAAATTGAAAAACACTTGTAAAAATAGGCTCTTGGCAAGCAAGATAAGCTACTCACAGGAGCCATTTTGCAAAAGTTGAAAATACATCTGAAAACAAGATTATCTGTCTTTTACTTTACAGAACGTAGTATATTTGTCTTTCCACCATTTAGAAGGATCCTCAAAATAAAAAGGAAGGAATATTTGAGAATTCGTTGTACGTTTTATTTTAAAAATAAAATAAAACACTATTGCCTGCCAGATATTTTGTTATGTGCTGAATATACCACAGGGAACAAAATAGACCTGAATCCTAACTTCCTGGAGCTGAATTTATGCATGTAGTTCTCAGATTTAGTGTACGTAAAAATATCCAGGAAGCTTGTTTTAAATGTAGGTTCTCAGGACTTGGATTCTATACACATGTCCCATTGGACAGCCTAGCTTTGCAGGATGGGCGACAGGCAACTCTCACTTTCGGGAGCTGTGTCTTTGGTTTCTCAGTAACTCAGAAGACACCAGATATAACAGTATAGTCATGTGCTATACATTATATAATAGCATATTACATATAATAGTACACAGAACATAGCCTGGCACAAGTTAGTGCTCAATAATGAGATACTTTAAAATTTTGGATTCTGATTCTGATAATCTGAGAAAAGCCCTGGAGTCTACATTTGTCACAGGCAACTCAAGGGATCCTAATGCAGGTCATCCAAGAACCACGCATTGAGATCACCAGAGGAGTACATGACCCAGGCAAATCTTGTTAAGAAGAAAAACGGTTGTGATGAATATTTCCATAGTGGTAACTTACAATGAAGGGACACAGAGGGTAAGTGTCAGCCTTCCGTATCACGTTGCAAGCACACCTAAAGCATACTTAGAAATGGGAGCGAAAGGATTCCATTTTATACGGAAATTTTGTGTAAGATACAAGCTTTGTGGTTATTTGGGCTCTTTCAGGCACTCAATCTTCCAGCTGTGACCAAGTCTCTCAGGACTCTTCAGGACGAGTTCAGCCTCTTTCCCAAGCCCCCGATACTCATCCAGCTGTTCAGAACACAAGCCAACTGAATCAACACGAGCTATATTTACCACAAGTGAGAGACTATCAATACTTGCAATAGCAGCAGGGAATTCCGACATCTGGTAGCACCAGATGATTAAGAAAAGCATTTGGCAAATCAGAATAGGTGAAGCTTAGGAAAGACTGCTGCCTTGTGGGATCCAGATTAAGCCAAGCTGGTCAGAGGAGGGACTGTCTCCGATAACAGCTGACTTGCCTGATAATTTGCAAAACTGCTTTGTAATTCCTCAAGGAGCCCATTCTTACACACATCTAAACAAAGCAACTTACATTGCTGAATACTATTTTATATAAACATGTAAAATTGGATATTCACTCAGATATTTTCTTTTCCTGCTTTAAGATTTAAAAAGAACATTTCTTAGCAATACTATGAAACTCTGAATGACTTTCATCAGTAGGGTTTCTTTGGGGAATTTTAGTTTACTTACCCTGTTGGGGCAGTTGCCAAAAAACAAAATGTGCCCAGTGGTGGTGTGACTTGGAAGGCAGTCTGCTCAAGCCCATCCTCCTGAACAATCCTTCTAGGAAATTTAGAAATTGCCACATCATTCTCCCATTGGGCTTATTGTACTGATGTCTCTGAAATGATGATGGTACCTCCTATATCTGGAGCTCAAGCAATCAGGAACAGGACGAAACTGCATCACAGGAGACATTAAACAGGTTTCAGAAGCCCAGCTGATAAACAGTTGAAATTAAGATTTGGAAGTTCAACCATTGTCTGATAGGAAAGGGAGCAGGGTTGGAGAAGGGGTTTCCTGACATGACCTTAGGCTCTGTGACATTAGGATTCATCTACTCTTCATTCTTTCATGATTCTTTCCGTTAGCAAGTGTTTCACAGAAGCCCACAATGTGCTCCCTTCGGTGCTTGATGCTGGGGCGATTAAAATGAGCAAAGCAATCCCCACACTGCCCTGCATTTCCTGCATTCATCAACACTAGCAGACTGTGGGTGGATGATTCAGTACTTAGGAGAATGAAGAAAATGTGTCTGTGATGCCACAATCTCCCTGAAATTTTCTAACTTGTACGGGTGTCTTACCTTTTGTCTTTGGACTAATAACCAAGAATTCACTTCAGCAAGTTACACTAAACCACCTCCATTTTAAAAAATCAGACTAGAGCCATTAAATAATTATGAAACTATTTAGTATAGCTTTAACTACTTTGACTAAAGCATACTTAATGCCCTCAAATGCAGTTTCAACCTGAATTTTCCCCTTACTCCAATCATTTCCCGAGAGACCGTTAGTAAATTATCAGAAAAGAATATCAAATTTTTCAATTCCACTACTGTGGCCATACATAGAATTAATACATTATAAAACATTCTAAATTGTCAATGATAATTTTGAAATGCATGCTTTGCAAGAGTGCTTATTTTAAAACATGTTTCATCAGTGACGGTTATTTGCCAATTTTGAGAGTTCAACTATTTTGCCATAGGTCTTGTTTACCTACTATCCTTGCTACCTTCCATTGAGAACTCTCTGTAGAAATTGTTTGCAAAGATATCTCAATAATAGGGATGAAAGCATCTAAATTTGGTCTCCCAACACATTATCTAAGTTCCATACCATCACAACTCCCATCACAACTCCCAGTTACTAACAACAATAATTACTCTTTGCTGACTGCCAAAACCATGCCAGGCACTGTGTTAGATCTTGCAAAAGCATTTGCTCATTTTCACATACAGGAGTTCTGTCAAACAGATTTTTTCCCACTTTTACACTAAACCAAGGGTTAGAGAGGTTAATTTGACTAAATTTACATAACAGATGAGCAAAAGTGCCAAAGCCAAGTCAAGTGGATTAAGACCCCTATGTCTGTCCCCACATCCTCCACAGCATCCAAATCCACCAACAATTTAATCAATTCTTCTATTAGTTCTCAAGTGTGAGTAATGTTTGTAAGTGTCTCAAAGCCAAAAGAAAAGAAAGACCACGTATTCTCTGTTTGTAGGGTATAGAGATAGACATGGCTATAGATAATTAGTCTTTTAATTTTAGTACTGAAATTCTTTACATATTTACTTATTCTTTGGCTATTTGGTCTGTCAAATTCTCTCAAAAGACAAAAGGTTCTTGCTAATTTGATCTAAAAATGCAAGACTTTTTCAGCTCAGGATTTTTTTTCTTCCTGTTATTGCTTCCCTTCCATCTGTTCCTCTTTCTCCTTTTAAACTTACTATTATTTGCATATTAAACTCCTGAATCTAGCTGCCTTATCTCTTATCTTTTAAATTATGATTCCCATTTCTTAGTATTCTTTGCTCTACGTTGTGAGGATGCACATCAATCCGATCTTCTAGATTATCAATTCAGTTCAGCAAGGTCCATTTCCTTTTTGTTTTCATTTCTTCTACTGTTTTTTATAAATTGCATATTTATTCAACAAATAGTTACTGCACATCTCTAGTGCTCCTGGCACTGATCAAGGGTCTTAGGACATATCAAGAATTAAACAGATAACTATTCCTACCTATACAAAGCTTATAATTTAGTGGGGAAAGACAGATATCAAGAATAAACCTAAAATTAAGTTTGTTATTTAACATGTTAGTAAGTGGTAAGTGCTAAGGAAGAGAAGAAAAAAAAAATAAAAGTAAGGAAAGAGAGACTTAAAAAAATGCAGATAAGCAGAAGGTTGTATTAAATTGGCAGAGTAGGCCTCACTGGGAGATTGAGATTTGAGTGACGATGTGAAGGAGGTCAGGCAGTTCCCACAGTGGTACCTTGGAGGAGAGCTTTCTTGATTGAGAGAACAAGTGAACTGACCTTGACCATAAGGTGGGAAAGCATCTAGTTTGGGTACCAATGTGGCTGGAGAAGAGTGAGTAATGGAAAGCATCACAGGAGATGAAGTCAGAAAATCAAAAAGAAATAGCACAGGGAGGCTGGAGTGGATAATTTAGGGCCATGTGTCCCCTCTAGTAGCTTCTATTCTCAGCGAAATGCCATTGCAGGATTTTGAGTACGGGAGTCATATGACATGATATGTTTTAACAGGCTCACTGTCTACTCTATTGTAAACAGGTTCTCAGGGTCAAGTATTAAAGAGAAAGATCCATAGGGAGTATTTTGCAGTAGTTTAGGTGAAAGATAATGACAGCTTGCACCAGAGTAGTGATATTAGGAAAGGTGAGGCATGGACATATTCTAAGGCGGAACCCATATAATTCCCTAGCAGACTGACTATGGAGCGTGTGAGAGAAAGAGAAATCAAGCATGACTCCATGGCTTCTGGCCTGAGCAATCAGAAAAACAAAATTGTCATTAACTGAGATACGCAAGTCCATAGCTAGAACGGGTGTTTTGGGGAAGAACAAGACTTCAATTTTACTATGTTAACCACTTTTTGTTTTTGAGATGGGGTCTCACCATGCTGCCCAGTCTGACTTTGAACTCCTCGGCTCAAGTGGTCCTCCCACCTTGGCCTCCAAAATTGCTGGGATTACAGGTGTGAGCCACCACACCGAGCTAATACTTCAATTTTAGATATGCTGAGTTTAAAATATCTATTGAATATCTAAATGCAGATGTCAAGTTGGCAGTTGGGTATTGTATTAGTTCTCTACTGCTGCTGTAACAAATTACCACAAACTTAATGGTTTAAAACAACAGAAATTTATTATCTTATAGTTCTGTATGTTAGAAGTCCAACATGGATCTTACCAGGCTAATCTCCAGCTGTGGGCAGGGCTGTATTGCTTTCTGGAGGCCTTAGAAGAGAATCAATTTCCTGCTAATTCAAGTTGTTGGCAGAATTCAGTTTTTGCACTTGTAGGACTGAGATTCCTTTCTGCTTGCAGACTGTCAGCAAAGGGTCATTCCCAACTTCAAGGGGTCAACCACTTTCTGGGGTTTGCTACCCCTCTTCTCCAACTACCAGCCAGCAATAAAAGAGGGAATCCTTCCCATGCTTCACATCTATCCCGCCTTTTTTCCTGTCCTCTCTCTGACCCCCTTCTTCTCTCTTCCACTTCCGTGCTTCAGGACTCATGTGATTAGATTGGGTTTACCTACAATATGCAGGGTAATCTGACCATTTCAAGGCCCTCAACCTTAATCATATCTGCAAAACCCCACTTGCCATATCAGGTAACATATTCACAAGTTCCAGAGATTAGGGCAGGGACATCACTTGGGGAGTTGGGGGACACTCTTCTGCCTACCTCAGATGCATAAGTCTGGAATTCAGAAGAGAGGTTTCAGTTGGGATATCAATTTGGGAGTAGCTGGCCTAAAGAATTGCATATGGAGGTTAGTTTCGATAATGACGATGACAAAGGTTTGAGCTCTGGAAGAAGAGAGGAATCCATCCGAAGAGACTGAGAAAAGACAGAGGGATAAACAAAAATGTCTTAGTCCATTTGAGCTGCTGCAACAAAAATACCATAGATTGGGTTGCTTGCAAACAATGGAAATATATTTCTTGCTTTCTAGAGGCTGGAAGCCCTAGATCAAGGTGTCAGCATGGTCGAGGCATTCTGGGGAGGATCCTCTTCCTAGCTACAGACTGCTGTCTTCCTATTGTATCCTCACATAGTGGTAAAAGGGTGAGGGCCCTCTCTGGGGTCCGCTTTATAAGGACTCAAATCCCATTCCTCAGGGATCCACCCTTATGACCGCATAACCTCCCAAAGTTCGCACTCCCTAATACCATGGCATTGAAGGTTAGGAGGATTTCAGTGAATGAGCTTTGGTGTGACACTAACATTTGGTCCGTTGCAAAGTTAATACCGTTTTCTGGAAACCAAGTGAAGGCATTCTATTATTTTTATTCCAGAAAGTTATTTTTGTTTTCTTTCAGTAATCTTACCTCTTTTAATATCTTCATTATTTTAGCATAATGCAGCTCTGTTTCCGTAATTCATTCTGTTTTAGTAGCAGCCATCCAATCTGATATTGTGCTTGGTCTTCCTCCATCAAGTTACTGAGCCCCTTAAAAAAACTGTGTCACTCCTTTGCCTCCTGGTGTCAGGGCACATGGTCAACTCAGCATCTATTGAGATGTGCAAATCCAGAAAGAAATTTGTAGTAATGAAGCAAAAATGAAAATTTCTTTTCCAGTGGAAAGACAAGTAGACAAACTGGGTCTCAAGGTGTAAGAGTTACTCTGATTGCGAGGAGAGGGTGGGAGAGGTCTTCATCTAACCCCAGGAAATGGGCTCAATTTAACACAACAATGCAATACCCTCTGAGGCTGCCAGCATCTCCAGATCATCAGATTTTCCACAGGGATTATTACATCTGAGTGATAATTCTGTTCTAAGCACAGAAGTGAATTAAGTGCCTGGTTGGCTAGGAACTTCCTCTAGAAGGATGGTGGTCTTTGCCTCGGAGTCTGTTAGAAAGGCAAGCCTCCAACAGAACTCATGGGTCTTCATCATCTCCCTTGCATTATAAATAACTTGGCCCCACACTAAATCCTTCTTTTTCAGGATACTAAGGAATCTATACACAACTTCAGGTTTGCCACTAAAGCAACCTAAGTCACTAGAGCAGAGAACTGGAAAAGAAAAGAGATCCCAGATAAACATGTATGCTGCCATTCTGTTTGCAATTTTAAAACAGTATCTCTTCTGGTCATTCATTAAAGTGTTCAAAAATGCCTCATACTCAATTTATTTCTATCAATTCTACTCTCACTATGATGTCCACACAACAGGCAGATCCAGGTTTTGTGGGACCTGAAGTCAATATAATAAGGACAGGAAAAGGGTCTTTAAGGAGAAGGATACACAATTATAAATGCAAAATTAAGGTAAAATTTAATGTTCATTTACAATGAGAAAACAAAGAACAATAATTATGGAAACTTGAAGACTCAGATCCTTATATTTAAAATATTTAAGGCAATTTATTAAAAATGATTACATATAAATTGTTCCTATTGGCATCCTGACTCCACTTTCTCATCTAGAATGTTCTATAACTCTGAACACTCCCAGCACTCAAAAGCCTAAGCTTCACCTTAAATTCTCCTCTGCAATATGTGAATGCTCTGACCCAATTTTCCCATGATTTATTGTATTATGAAGGCATTTTCTATCTCGAAGCTTGCCATTGCTAGAAAGTTAATTCTACAGAACCAACTTAAATTATTTTAAATTGTTTCTTCTTTATTTTTGGCATCATTAATGAAAAGTTTATTAATTAGGTTATTAATACCCAGTTGACAGAACATACAGAATTAAATACCCTATTGTATGGTAATTTACAAGATGTTTTGTGGGTGTTACTGGCTTATCCATATATGCAACCTCAGAACAGTTTGTCTTATTCATCCTTGAATTTACAGAACCAAGCAAAGTGCCAGACATATATGTTAAAATAACTTTTATGAATGAATAGTGCAAAGGACTGATTATTCAATATGTATTTATCATTGTCTTATATAATAATAAAATCACAGAGAATTGAAATAATAGATAGGATATGAACCAATACACAATTTAGAAGAGCTCACTGAGATTCAACATAAGAGAAACAAGTAGTAAACCATTGCAGACTTTCCTTTAGAATTATGATTAGGGGAAAAGTTAAAATAACTTCTTCCTATGCTTTCTTATTATTAAAATTAGCATCCTCCTAGAATTTCTACTTGATAGTCTTTGATTTTTCAGCCAAGTGAAAATAAATTGGTATCCACTTTAATCTGTTTGTTTCAGTTTTTGTAGCAGTGGGTTTTTTTTTACTGGAAGATGCAGGCTGTCACCATAGTTGGATCACTGTGCTGTTCTTTTGCTTTTCATATACTAACATTTCTTACATACTCGCACAATAGTATTAATAGCAAAATGTTGTTAAATTCAGTTTTTCAGGGGGGCTTGTGGGGTACCTAGTAATTTTTGACCTGATTTTTGCTTTGTGGACACTCAAAAGAAGATAAAAATTAATTATTTTCTCCTCTCCCTTGCACAAGAGCCAGCTGTCTTTGCTCTAAGCGGCATCTCAAAGAAAATGCCTCCTTGGGCTAGGCAAGTAATATAACTGAGTGATGCAGGTCAGGTGTTTGTGAATGGTGATGTGGCATGGTCTTTCACAATAAGACAGCTGCTATTCAACTCCACGCCTAGAGGAATACAAGCCCACAGTTTCCACATTCCATATCTTCCAGATTTCCATGAGCAGCCACAGATATGGATTTTTTTAAATGTTGATAAGCAATTCAATTTAATACCAACAATAAAATGTAGAATAAACAAAAGAAAGACATTAATGGGCTTAGTCTGTCCACAGCTGCCAGTTTGTGACATCCAGTTTAATAACTATAATTTTATTAATCTTAGGGAGAGTTAAAATTCATTTTGTTTTATCGTTCTGAAAAAAAAAATTTATTTATATCTTTGGAGAGTTCAGGGGCCTATGAAGAATAGAATCAAATTGTCTCAGAATTAGCGGGTACAAAGGCTGGAATTTGACGGATTTAAGAGTAAGAAAGTGGCGCAAACCCAGGAAATAATTATTTTCAGCAAACTGAGAGACATGAGGGCAGAAGGTTTCCAAATGGCAGAGCCTGGAACCCTACTGCCATATTGTTTCCAGGAGCTGACAAAGCTGGCTACACAGATAGATCAATGACCATTAAATGAATACCAAGAGGTCGAGTAGCCTGCTTCAGATGGACCATGTCTTAGTCCATTCAGACTGCAATGACAAAATACCTTCAACTAGATAATTTATAAACAACAGAATTCATTGCTCATGCTGAGAAGTTCAAGATTAAGGTGCCAGCAGATTCAGTGTCTGATGAGGGCCTGTTTCTCACAGATGACAACCTCTTGCAGGGTTCTCACATAGCAGAATGGGCAAACAGCCTCCCCAGACCTCTTTCAGAAGGGCACTAAACCCGTTCATGAGGGTTCTGCCCTCATCACCTAGTCACCCTTGGCCACCTACTCAGCAGTTTATGTGGGAAAGAACCCTTTCTAACTTGTACAAGCCTCTGAATTTGTGGATTTCTATCACTTTAGTCTAGCTTATGCCCTAATGAATTCAAGAGGCCCTAGAGTTTTCTTAAGAACCTAACAGAGGACCTCACTACTCAAAACACAAAAATAAAACAAGTTTGCCCGAGAAATTCCAAAGGCCGGAAGAATGAGGCCTGTATCATATTTAAATTTTTTTAGAAAAAATGCAATCTGATGTGTACACGCTCAAATGTTAAGGAATAATCCATACTGATAATATGTTTTAGCCACTAGAGCTAAGTGTCTTATCTGGGTAGTTCTGGCCTTGAAGCAGTTTTTTTGGCATCCACTGAGGCTGGGGTGTGAGGAGTTAGAGTTGTTGTCCACAAGGAGATCGGAAGTCCTTCTGTAATGAATCTATTCCTGTATACAAAGAAAGTATCATAGATTTTTAGGCAATAGTAACTTGTTTTAATGTCTAGTGTTAGCTATGATTTGGGCTTTGATTACTTTGGACTGTAGCCTAAAATTTCTCTGATGACAGACCTTTAAAGGAAAATAATTTACCGTCTCTCAACAGTAAATTTAGGTGCGTGGACTTTTTATATCCACTCACTTCATCATACTTGATGATTTTTAATACATCTTTTCAAAATAACACTCAAAGATATTTTTTATTTAACAGAGAGAAAAAATGCAGATATGACAAAATAGGTAGAAATCCGATTTAGTAAAGAAACCAGGTGAAGTGTGAGAGATCGTCTGTATTTATGACTGCCTCAGCTTATTTATAAGATGTATTGTTTACGATGACAAACCTCAAAGGTACAAAGATCTCCAACACAATATCATAAAATGGACAGCAGCAATCCTTTTAAAATATTATATAACCCTTAACAGAGCCAAAAATATTGCAGGCAGTTTAGCTGTTGTTCTAAAGCCTAGGGAACATTTCCTTTCATGGAAAAATAAAATCCAGGGCCTATTTCCTTCTTTAAGATGTGAGATGTCTCCTGGGCTATATACAGATACGTAAAAATATCAGGCAGTTCCTATATTTTAACGAATACACAAATGAATGCCCAAAGGCATGTGCTGAGAGTGATTGCAGTCATAAGTAATCTATGTCAAGACATTTTCAACAACTGGACAGTGTGCCTTGCATTTTTTGGACATCTTCAGTCCCTGTGGTCTGGAGCTGTCTAACATAGAAGGCACCTTTCGCAGACAGCCCTCGTTAACGTCTGTGGAATAAATGAATAAGTGAAGGGAGGAATAAACAAACACCAGCTTAAATTTCCACCTAAAATATGAACTAACTACATGTAGCAGCATGCCTTGTTTGCATTATTTTGTTTACCTATGGTCTTAGCAAAATTCTTCTTCAGAGTTTAGAAGCAACTTTCACATTTGCTTGTGATACAGGGAAAGTATCAGATATTGATGTATCTTGGACCATATAGATAAAGAGGTAATATGTAACTTGACATTTCCAGAGCTAGGAAATACATGGCAAACTGGAATATATCTCAGAGAGAAAAGCATGGCGTATATTATGCATATAATACATAACTGGGCATTCCCTGAACTGGAAAATACATGGAAAGCTAGAATACATCATGGAATATACACATAGAGGAGTAGAGTTTCAGATAATATAGTCCAGCACTGTCCAATAGAAATATGATGCGAGCCACAAATGCAAACCATGTATGTCATTTAAAATTTTCTAATAGACACGTGATATTAATTTTAACATTACATTTTATTTTGATGAATATATCCACATTATTACACTTCAATATATAATCAATATTTTTAATTGGTTTATACTTTTTGCAAGCTATGTCTTCAAAATCTGGTGTGTATTTTACACTTATGGCACATTTCAATTTGCACTCGGCACACTTGTGGTGCTCAATAGACACATAAGGCCAATGACTATCAAATTGGGCAGTGTAGATACACACTTTAGCACTTCCCTTTTATTCTAAGTGACCTCTTTATCAGAGTGGAAGAGAAATACAGTCCTCACTTTGGCATTTTTGTTTTGCTAAAAGTATTGTTAATATCCGAAATATTAAACACCAGGCATTCCAAAGTCAAATATAAGTCATTTGGAAGTTTTGCACATTTAATGTTGCATGATCCTTAAAAGTCAAAACCCAGAGGGGGTGGACTACATTAAACAAATAAAACTCAGACCTACAAATTGCAATTCAAAACATGTACAGTGAAACCCCATCTCTACAAAGAACACAAAAATTTACTGGGTGTGGTGGTGCATGCCTGTAGTCCCAGCTACTCAGGTGGCTGGCGCGAGAGGATGACTTCAGTATGGGGAGGTCAAGGATGCAGAGCCATGATTGCGTCACTGCACTCCAGCCTGGGTGACAGAGTGAGACCCTGTCTCAGAAAAAATGTATATATATTTAATATGTGCACAACTGACTTGCACTTAATTCCATGCTCCTGGATTCCATTAGCTGAAGATATGTCCCGGTCTTGACTTTGGTCTAGGACTTTGGGCTTTCTGCGGTGTCATAGAGGAGCATGAACCTGGCTTTGAAACCAAATAGGCTTATATTTTATTCGATTAATGCCACCACCTCATCTTTTGTGAAATGAAGCTAATAACAACTAGGGTGGGGCATTTTCATATCTAAGGGATAATTTATGTTGTTCTCAGTGCTTTTCATTTGCACATCTTGAATGAAATGCCATCAGCCCTCACCAATCTAACTCCCCTCTTGTGCACCAATACCCTTTCAGGCCATGGGCAGTGCTCCAGGAGGGGTCCCTGGTTGACAGCAGACCTAGCCCTCAACTGCTACCACCAACCCCCATCACACAGGCCACTCTCCTCCCACTCACCAGCATAATGGAGAGAACAAGAATGACATATTAAAGGTGAATTATCGCATTTCTACTTTGACTACACACTTTCCTTCTTTATCTCATTTCTGCTGCTAGTTCTTTGTCATTGCTTCTCCTCCTGTTGGCACCTACCTCACTGGGAGGCATGGAATGAAAAGCAGTGAACACAAATCAGTCTATTTTAGATATTAACAATATCCTTTTAAGACACTGTAACATAAAGTGTGCTTTAACTACCAAGAAAAATCATTCAATAGAGCATGGTTCAAGAATGTGCCACAGCGGGAGTGGATATCAAATAAATGATAAGTAAGATAAGCCTTACCAGGGAACAGATGTCTTCCATCCAGCAAAGGAAAAGTCCCATCACCACAGGCCTTTAAGGGAATCGGCATAAGAAAGCCTGAGTGTTATAAGTAGCGAAATGCCCCTATCTTCAGTCAACCTAATTAAGGTTTCAGACACTCCCTAAGACAGAAATTTGCACTCAATATGTATGTGCATGCCTTGTGTGTACGCGTGTTTGTGTGTCTGTGTGTGAGTATATATATTTTAAGTTAAAGTTGGAGTAGAAAGAGAATATGTCAATTTTATATAGCATTTTATAAGTAAATGTTAAATGCACGGTTTTAAATTAATTACTAATTACTTATAAATTATATTTAAATTAATTACTAATTACTTATAATTAATTATATAATTACTAATATAATTCTACGGTTTCAGAGCATTGTGTAAAATTCTAACATTTCCATAAGTTCAGGATGGGGCAAGCCCATCATATTCCAGGGAAAGAAACAAGTTGGCCATTACCACTAATAATAAGTAATTAACCAAAAAGTCCATCTTTAGTCCATTTATTTTAACTGTTTCCCGAATACTAGAAAACATAAATAGGGCCTATCCTGGAAGAAACCTAGAGTCAAGCTAGAAGAACCAAATCTCACCCATATAGAACAACTCACAGGCAACAAAATCAAGCTTAAAACAGACAGTAAAATTTGAGCACCAGACATAATTTCTAGATTAGTTTTTTCCTAGCCAGCACCTGGCTTAGATGGGGGAAATCTTGATTTTAGCACTGACTCTGCCAGTTACCAATTATATAGCATCTCTGAGTCTACTTTCTTCATTATATAAATTGAGATATTACACTCTAGAATTTTTCAGTTTCCTCAGTTTTAACATTCTGAAATTCCAATTCTGTTTTCAAAAACAATGTTCCAGTGCTTATGTTTTTAAAAGTATACAATAGATACTTTTTTTTTAAGTTGCAAAGAAATATTTGAAACTGAATATAAAAATTCAGGTTTAGGAAGTGAGACCTGATTTTATTAGAGAAACTAGAAATATTAAGCCTCAAAATCTTCAAATTTCTTGGAAGCCAAAGCAAACAGAAAAGGAAAATGGATTATAATTTTTGCTGACTGAAAAGAGGCAGTTTCTTCTTTTGGAAGAGCTCAAAAGAAATACTTTACATGAGACACTTTTCTTGGTGAAGACCTCTCATGCTCGATGCATTGAACCCGAGAACTGTAGAAAACACAATTACTTCATCACATGTTATCAATATGAAGTGTCCATATAAGATCAAAGGAACCATTAAGGACCATCTATCTAACTCTCAGATTATCAGACCAGAAATAGGGATTGTTGCATGGATTTTTACAAACAACAAAATGAAGAAAATAATTTGACTGTCAGTAATCAACACGTGAATAAACAACTCTTGTCAAATTTTTGCTTTTCAAATGCCTTTTCCTTTAAGAAAGTTTTTAGAGTTTCCTAAATACAAATAACAACATGCCTTTAAAAAATCAGAGTAATATTCATGTTTTAGGTTAGGATTAGACATGGCTTTTAATGATTTAGGTTTGTCTGGTCTATATGGCATTGGATGCCAGATTGGCCATATTCTAGATCCCTCGTGTTCTACAAATAGTCACAGAGGAAATCAGGGAGTAAAGCTATTTATACATTGAAAACAGAGGGTCTCCTGGTTGCCATGGCTGTTCTCTCTGAGGGTAATGTTAACCCTTGCACTAAAAGAGCATTTTGTTTCATTTCAGTCTGTATAAAAATGTGTCTTCTCTGACAAATGAGTTTCAATCAAGATAGGTCTGGGAAGGAAAGGAACTGCATGATAGTGAATTGGAGCACTTGACTCTGGCAAGGCCCATGATAAAAACTTCTCTCTCTTTTTTCCGGTTTTTTTTTTTTTTTTGGCTTCATGTCTAATTTAATCTTAACATCTTAAAATCAACATGACAACATAAATATGGAACAAAGCCAAAACTCAGTGTGAATTTTTCCACTGAAAAGTTTTTCTACTCCTATTCTGAACATGGAGAGGAAGGCAAAAGAATATCTAAGAGTTAAGGGAAGGGCAAATTTCAGGTATAATTGAATAACTAATGAGAAGTTTTGGTTGCTGATCAAAAATGTAAAACAAAAAATCTTTCTTAAAGCTCTAACAATCCAAAATGCACTGACTTCCTAACTTACCTCTTCTTCCTGTATCTTTAAAATTTTTAGTCAAACACAGTTAAGTCTTATCTAGCCAGTTAGCTTATCTCGGGATGTCTTATTTTTCTGTATCTGATGTCAAAAGGATTTCACTATATTACCAGACGCTTTGTTTCAATATTATGCACCAAAGGGAGGGAAAAATGCCCAACTACTTCTATTTTTTCAGTCTTCTTACTTAGCAACTCGTCTCAACTATTTTTCAACCTCATTTAAAGTCTCCAGTTCATAGCCTCTACAGCTTTCCCACTACTTATTACCCTCCTCATGTGCTCACTTTTTTCCTTAGCTAGAGCTTAAATTTCATGGTTCATCATTCAAATAATTCATTGCCAAAACCTTAGCTATTCTTCTCACTAATTTCTGTATCATACTCACTTGGTCGAATCTCAGTTCTAATTAAATTTAGCTAACACACCCAGTCTGATCTTGACACCAAGCAGTTTCTCCTGGAAGAAAATACACTCTTACTGACTTTTGAATGCATGGTCGCAAAACCCAAAGGGGCATGCAACAACTGCCCAAAACCATGTTTATCATGCAACTCTTCTAAATGACTGTTTCACTCATTACTATTATATCTTCAGACCTCCCGCATTCCTTCTCCTCTAACTCTCTGTCTGCTGACAAGCTTGCCTCATAATTAACCAAAAAAATAGAAATATCAGACAATAGCTCATGCATCTTTGCCCCCTTGAAACAATCAGCCTACCCTTCTATTAATATGCATGAATTAGCTCTACTGCTATCCAAGGCCAGCTCTTGCACTTGTGTTCTAGAGCCCTCTCCTTTTGTCTTTAAGGACTCTGTTCCTGCAATTACTTCCTCACTCTCTTGCATCAGTTTCTGCCTCTGTAATAAATTTTGGCCATTTATCTAAAACATGTTGAATATTTCCTCTCTTTAATTAAAAAAAAAAAACCCAACCCACTCCAGCTTCTGTCCCATTTATTAGCTCCTTTCACAGCGCAGCTTCTTCCTTAAAGAGCAGTCCAGAAGCACTAACTTTTGCTTCTCCACCCTACGTCCTCTCTTCAGCTTTTCTGCCCCTACCAGTCTACTATGCCTGCTCTAATCAAGGTTACTGATGAATTCCATGTTTATATCGACCACTCTTTTATTTTTGAAAGTGTTTTTATTTTTGGTTACGGAAAAAATGCACTTCCTAGTTTTCCTCTCCCCACACAGCTCACTCCTTCTGAGTCCCCTTTGCTCTCTTTTTATTCCCTGATAAACACCAAATGCTGACATCACCCAGCACGGTGCAATTGTCTGGATCCCCCGCTTTTTTCTCTATCCACACACTCTTTCTTGGTGCCTTCCTCCAAGCCGATCATTTTAGATACCATCAATTTGTGATGATTCTCAAAACTACTTCTCTGGCCTTGGTCTGTTTCTGGAGCTACAGATTTATATGTCTAAATCCTACTCAATATTTAAATAAGGTTTTCTAGTAAATAGCTCAAAACTGACATGGCCCAAAAAGGACTATTTATTTGTTTTTTCCACAAACTTCTTTCACTTCAAAATTCTCCAGTAAATGATATGGCCATCTACCCAGTTGCTGGAGTCCTAAATCTAGGCATGCTTCTTCATACTCCATATTCAATCCATCAAGTCGTGTTGAGTCTACCACCAAAACCCATCCCACATCATCCACTCCCTTCCATGTCCATTATCACCCTCTCTCCCCCTAACTGGTCTCTTGCTTTTTCCCTTGGTCCTTTATAATCCCCTCTACAATTCTCCACATAGTTGTCAGAGGGGATATGCAATGTAAATTAGATCATGCCATCCCATTCCTTTTTAATCCCTAGTTATTTCCCACCTTCAGAAGAAAACCCAAACTCCTGAGTTGCCTTATAAATGACCACGCACTTGTCTACCTCTGTGACCTCCTAGACTTTTCTCTCCCTTCCTCCTTGCACCTGCCAACATGAGTCATCCTTAAACATCCCAAGTCCGCTTTCTGGCTTATGACATTTGCACTTATTTCTTCTATGTGGAAACTTTTTCCTTAATCTTTTCACACTTGACTTTTCCTTTCTCTTTCAGATCATGTAACTTCTTTAAAGCAGTCCCAACTACTTAATCGAAAGTAGCTGTCCAGTCATCCTATTTTAATTTTCTGCTTTATGGTTATCCTTATTTTATGTTTTTGGCTTCAGTCTTTTATTTCACTTAATACATTTGTCTGTTTTTCTGTTAGCTGCCTTCTCACTGATGCCAAGAGAATATAAATCACACAAATTCAAGAACCTTACCTTTGTGTTATCAACTCTATTACTAACAATTAAAACAGCGTCTGTTTGGCACAAAGTAGGTTCTCAATAAAAATGTATATGGTATATAAACTGTTAAGTGTTTTAGATAGAAGCTTGTTTGAAGTAAAATTACCAACCAATTAAGACATAGAATATTGTATTATAGTTTTAAAAGAAAAGTTATCACTTTCTGATCTCATCAATGAGAAAATTCATGATTGGTCATTTTAATTGTGAGAAAAATGTGAACAGGCCTGTGCTTATGAGGCAGCCTTAGAACACTCTAAAGGACAATTTCTAGAACCAGTATATGACCCAGAACTTGGCTCTGTCAGGGAAATTTAAATTCATTGCAATATAAATAAGTCAAATTTACTATCTAGTGACTATGGTTAAGAGAAACTACCTTAAGAGACTTTCACCCTGGCCCAGAAGAAGTACCATGAACTAGACTTACCCTGCCACCTGAATCTATGGAAAAAACAGACAAAATATATAAAGCAATGTATTTCAGACACAGAACATCAGGAAGTGCAGGACAGTGATTCCTCAGAGATAAAAACAAAATAAGTGAGCTCTGCAGTTGCCTCAGCTGACAATTTAAAGGGAATTTTAGCCTGTGGAATAGAGAGGTCGTGTTTAGGTAAAGCTCATTGGTGACTTTTTTTTTTTTTTTTTTGAGACGGAGTCTCGCTCTGCCGCCGGGCTGGAGTGCAGTGGCCGGACCTCAGCTCACTGCAAGCTCCGCCTCCCGGGTTCACGCCATTCTCCTGCCTCAGCCTCCCGAGTAGCTGGGACCACAGGCACCCGCCACCTCGCCCGGCTAGTTTTTTGTATTTTTTTAGTAGAGACGGGGTTTCACCGTATTAGCCAGGATGGTCTCGATCTCCCGACCTCGTGATCCGCCCGTCTCGGCCTCCCAAAGTGCTGGGATTACAGGCTTGAGCCACCGCGCCCGGCCCCTCATTGGTGACTTTTGAGTTGGAGAGATGGAATTGGGTGCCTGAGAAGATTAAAGTACCTGTAGTTCACAGAGGAGAGTACTGGAGAGGAGACTGTTGCCCAGAGACTGCTGAGGATGCCCCTCAAGTCTTCAGCTACCGACTAATCAACACTTGCACATGTGAAAATAATCTCAGGCTGGGAAATCACCACAAGAAAGGAGCAGAAGGGCGCACAGAGCTGGGAATAGTCTGTGTTTGCACCTGCCAGAGAGGAAAACCCTCACAATTCATGGGTAGGAGGTAGAATACTCAGAAGGATATTGCCCCAGTAGTGGGCAGTATTAGCTCTAGACTAAAACCTGCTCTAATCCCACCCAACGAAGCTTACAAGCAAGTCTCAAATGAGCAAATTAATTCCAAGTAACTTAACTGTATCCCAGAACATAGCTCAAGAATACTTTTAGGAATACAAAAAAAAAAAAAAAAATCCATCACCAAACAAAATACAAATTACAATGTCTGACATCCAATTAAAAATTACCGAGCATATATAGAAACAAGAAAATATAATCCATAATGAGGAAACTAATCACTCAATAGAAACAGATCAATGTATGGCAAGATGATAGAGTTATTGAAATGTTATTCCATATGTTCAAGAAGGTAGAGAAACACTTGTGCAAATAGAGACATGGACAATAATTTTAAAAGACTCAAACTTTTAAAGATAAAAAGTGCAGTGTCTGAGAGGGAAAATATACAGGATGCTATTAACAGCAGATTAGACAGAGCAGAATAAAGTATATGAATTTAAAGACACAGCAATTAGAATTTATCCAAAGTGAAATACTAAGAGGAAAAAAAAAAGCATTTAAAAAGAAAAATAAACAGAGCCTCTGTTAGCTGTGCTCTGATATATGTGTTATTAGAGTCTTTGAGGCATGAAGTAAGATGAGGCATACTTGAAGAACTAATAGGCCAACAGTTCCCAAATTTGATGATAACTACACATCCCACATTGAGGAAGTGAAATAAACCCCAAGAAACACGAAAAACTAACTAAAAGAGATTTAAGTCTATAATAACTCATGAACAAACGTTAAGTTTGTTTCTGTATGCACTTTTATTACAAAAGCAGCTTTGCAAACGTGTACAATGGATGGAGAAGATAATGTTATGAATAATAGCTCTCTCCACAGCACTTCTAAGACACTTAGCACCATCCCAGGCCTAAGAAGTATTGAGATTGTTACCTTACACGACTTTGTGTCTGTGTTTCACAATGCTTTCAATTGACCAAACTTGTTAAATTAAAAGCTATGACATGCAAATAGTCTTGCTTTTCATCACCATCTTCTGTCTGTATTTGCCAATGTTTAAAGAAACAATGTCTT
This sequence comes from Macaca fascicularis, assembly GCF_037993035.2. Taxonomy (NCBI): domain Eukaryota; kingdom Metazoa; phylum Chordata; class Mammalia; order Primates; family Cercopithecidae; genus Macaca; species Macaca fascicularis. The sequence goes on along the minus strand of NC_088379.1, from coordinate 94,923,010 downwards.
ATAATAATACTCTCTTTTTCGAAAAACAGCCTTCCATGTAATTCTCTTTTTTCTCTAAGAGGTGTTGGCAGCACAACGTTTATGTTTTGTAATATTTGGTTCTTTATGCATTCATCAGGAAATAGTCAACATTTTCATGTTGTCAAGAAAGAGAAAATAATCCATGGAGAGTCCATAGAGTATCATGATCTTTGGGCTCTTTTCTTATTCTGACTCATGAAACCCTCACTTGGAACCCAAGTAGCTCGATCTCAGTCACCAAGTATTAATAGGTATGTCATAGACTAAAAGAGACAGCAGCCCTTCAGAAGGAATCAGAAATGCCAACAAGCTAGCATGAGAGTGAACAGGGAACAGAAAAGGGGATAGAGGGAGGAGGACTGAGTCACAGCTGAAGTCTAATAGAGTGGAATCATTACCAATGGAGATGCCAGGATACCATCACGTAATACGAAGAACTTAGAACAAGGGCTTACTATGTGCTGCATGCTTGTATTAACATTTGTAATTTTCACAGTAGCCCTATGAGCTAGGTGTTCTCGTGAGCCTCATTTTATAGATGAAGAAAGTAAATCGCAAAGAGATTAAATAAATTGCCCAAGGTTACAAAACCAGCAATGGGTGGAGCTGGGATTCAAACCTATGGGGTTTCTGGAATCAAGACACTAGACTATACCACTTCTTCCTAGAAGAAGGCAGTCTCCGGGATTTACTTGATGAACAGGCTGGAACAATGGACCAGGTTGGACAGAGGGGTTCTTGGGACAAAGTGCCAGGAGCATGTCTATCTCTCCTACTGCACATGGTTTGTCTTAAAGTGACTCTATTCACCAACCATTAATTGACAAAGCAATACCAATTGACTGATTCTGCCCTGATCCTCTTTTTTAGAGTATCAAACAATAACCAGGGCAATGTACTTGTTACTTCTCAATGGGGCCAGTGACTCAATATTTGTAAGCCAGTGACATTTCTTAATAATAGACATGATGATATTAATAACATTGAACACTTTTATGTGCCAAGAGCTGTGATTCACTTGCACAAAATAGACTTATTTCTGAGTAACAATCTTGTGTATGTATGCTTGATGTACGTGTGTGTGTGCACGCACACACATCTTTAATTGATATGGGTTTATTTTCAGAGTTAATTAAAATAGTTATTCCTTATGGCTAGCAGAAAACCACTGCCAGCACAGAATACACATGAAAGCCAATATATGTAAAATCATAAAATTTCAGCATTACATCATAGGTTTATAAATTTCCCAGAGATGATGCAGTTATACTCGTTTATAAGAAGTATGGTTTCTAAACTAGAATTTGAAAAATTTGGCTCTATAATACAGTATTCTTATTCTACTGGATGGTAGAAACGTAGCCAGAAAAAGAAAGAAAGAATATTTTATATTTTATAAATTGACAGAAATGAATTTTTGGCAGATTGAGTCTACAAAGGTTTTAAATGAAATGATATACTTAGAGTCAAAGTATTACTGTCCTTGTTGGAGTTGGCAGATGGTGACAGGCTCCAGCCTCCCTGCCTTTCATTGTAATTTCTTTTTAAGTCCCCTGTTCTCCGTCAAGTCATTGCCTGTCAAATGTGCTGCCACATTTTTTCTTTCTTATGCTGAGGCCACCAGTGATTGAAGGTCTCTAGTGTCTCAAGGACTGCCATTGTCTCCACATTGTTGCTGAAAAGGCTGAGGACATGACTCCGTAACATTACCTTCTTTACCTAGGCTTCCTTTACCTGGACAATGAAAACACAGGAGTGTTGCCTTGTGTTTTCATTGTCTCAGAGACTTGAAGGAAATCATTGTCTTGTTGCGTTGTCCCCATTGGCTTCCATGCCAGGGCTCAGGCACATAGGGCAAATCCCTGGGATTTGTATTGGGAAATTACAAGGTATGTGTGCCATAAAGGAGAAGAACAAAGGACCATGTGGGCCACACACACTCGTAATTACCCCACTGTTTCCACACCAGCCATGGCCTTGAATCTTCTGTGAATCCAACAACTTTCTCAATGGAAGTTCCTTTCTAGGACGTTTCTCAGACTCACAGAATAGACTTCTGGAAGGTCTGTCCCTCCAGACACTAAATATATACCTACACATGTCTCAATTCTAAAATGAACCTAGCAGAGGTGGAAACAAAAATATGCCACTTACCTACATTTAATCACAAAGCATTTTGCTACAGCTGTTATGTTTTTAACTAGTTCAAAGAATCATGGAAACTTACAAATCAGAAAGAAAAAAGTACATGCTAGACATTGTCTTTTCCAACTAAGGCTAAGAAAGATTAAATGTCTACATTGTCTTATGGCTTTTCCTGCAATTCACTGATTCAGCTAAAGAGTTAGAATAAACGTATAATTTTGTAAATCAAGATATTCACTAAAGGTAACTAAATTCTTTGAAGTACCTCTAAACATTTTTCTCATGGTCTGTTGACACCAGACATGAAGAACTACAGCTTCCTTTAAACGAAAGTTTAATCACCATTGATAAGTCAAAGGATTCATTTTACCATGGAATCTGCAACATTTCCTTATTCTCAGTTGTTGGTCCTTCTGATTCCTTCTCAAGACTCTGCTCTGACCCCTTGGGTTTCTTCCTATATACTGTTTCCTTCAGTGAAATCACCTACTTTCATGGCTTCTGTTGCCACCAGTCTTCAGATGATCATCAAATCTACATTTCTAACTCTCTTTTCCACTGCAGCCTCATTTTGGTCTCTAAGGCATTACTTTTCTGTCCTGCCATCACTCAACCTGAACCAAGCCAAACTTATCTCTCAGGTTTAATAACCAGATTTCCCAGTTCCCCTGACTATGTCCTTAACATTGTCATGATCTCAGGCTACTATGTTAGGCATCTGGGTAAATGTTCCTTTTTTCACTTCATTTTTTTCTCTCTTCTTTAACTACTAGTTAAATTCTATAGATTCTTCCTTAGATACTTTTCTGTGTTTGTCCTCTCCTCTCAGTTCACATGATTCTTACCCCAATCCATGCTCTCCTCCCTTCAAGCCAGGCTCACTCTATTACACCAAAAACAAGTGCCCTAGAGCCCTCCCCTTTTCACAAATCCACCTGATACCCTACTTTTTAAAAATGTTTCTTTCATTATCCTATTATAGGGATGGGAAAGGAAAAAAACAAATTTATTGGGCAGCTAACCATGACTTTGGCACTTGACACATGTTACCCCATGAAGTCCTCTCAATTAATAGCATGGGGCAGTTATGAGGATTTCTGTTTTATAGGTGATGGAAGCAAGCATCAGAAAGGTTAACAACCTGCTCAAGATCACCCATAGCTAATGATCAGTGGAGCCAATATTTGAACTTGTGCTATCTCAATTCCACCCTGCTGCTTCAATATCTTGTCATGGTTCCTCATTATCTAGTGCATTGGTCATCAAGCCTTTATGTTTTGAGTATCTACAGTACATAAGGAAGTACATGTATAAAAAAAAAGAAAGAAAGATCAGGAAGAACAAGATCTTCCCTCCAGGAGTTTACAGTCTAGGAGGAAAGGGAATTTGTGGGAATTGTTATGTTTTGTTTCCTGTTGTAACTTCAGCATCCAGAAACGTTCAGTATTCACTTCCCAGGGCTGCTGAACCAAATTATCAGAATCCAGGTGGCTTAAAATAACAGAAGTGTATTCTCTCATATTTCTGGAGGCTAGAAGTCCAAAACCAAGGTGTCATCAGGACTGGTTCCTTCTTGAGGCTCTGAGAAAGCAGCTGCTCCAGGCCTCTCTCCCAACTTCTGCTATTTCTTGGCTTGTAGCTCCAACATTTTACTCTCTGCTGCCTTTGACACATGACCTTCTTCCTCTGTCCCTCCATGTCTTTCTCTCTCTATGACAAAATCTTCCCTTCCTTATAAGGACACCAGTCATTGGATTTAGGGATGCATCCTAATCCAGTATGATGCATCTCAACTTGATTGCATCGGCAAAGAAGCTATTTTCAAATAAGGTCAAATTCCCAGGTTTCAGGTGAACATGAATTTGGGGAGGTCATTATTCAACCAATATACTGCAGTGCCTAACACAATAGCCATTCAATAAATAGTTGTTGATACAGAACTAATATAAAATAGGAAGTGTTATAAGGGAGACAGACATGTTTAAAAAATCACATTGGCATTTCTGACTGATTTTAAAAGTTGTCCATAATTTTCTTAACAATCTTACCTCTCACTACACTCTAACACAAAACTTGTCAATTGGTCTGATTTCCTCCCTGGCCCTCATATTCTCATTCCTAATCCCCTAAATACATACAAGCATGCCTTATTATTGCTGTCTCAAATTCATTTGCTTCTGTTGCTTCCTTAGCTTAGATACTTGCTTCTTCCTCTCAAGTGATCCATCTCCTCTTTTTCTTCCAAGGCAAGTTAAAATGACATATCTTTCATGAAGCTTTTCCATGGATCACGCGTGTTCTCATGTAATGACACCTCCTTCTCTAAACCTTTCATTACAGTTGCATTTTGCTCTGTATCACTTGGAGTTTCAGTTACCTATCAATGTGGAACAAACTACCCCCAAACTCACCTTACAACTGCAGATTGTTGTTTGTAATTGTTCTGCATAGTTCTTTGGCTGGTCTCACCTGGGCTCACTCACGTGGCTGCACAAACTTGAGTGTTAGCTGGGCAGAAGGATCCTAGATGACCTCACCCACATGTCTAACAGCCAGTGCTGGTATTGGTTAGGGCATCTCCATTTTCCTCCATGGGCCTCTCATCCTCCAGCTGGCTAGACTAACTTCTTCCTGTGGAAGTCCCAGGACAGAGTGCTAAGCCAGTTATGATGGAAGCCACAATGTGTCTAAACACCTAGGGCTCCAGAACTCAACATAACTTCACATCCGCCTCATTCCATTTGCCAGAAAAAATCACAAAACCAGCCTAGACTCAAGGGTCAGGGAAATTAGTCTCCATCTCTTGGTGAGATGAGCAGCAAAGTCACTTTGCAGAGGCAAAAGGGAAGAGAAGGGGATAAAGGGTGTGGTCATCTTTGAAAACAATATACAACACTTGGGAAATAATGACGTCTGCATAACTATCTTTTATTGCTCTCCAAGTACATGTGTTTAAACCTAATTGCTTCCCAAGTTGTAAGTTCCTTGAAATCAAAATTCAAAACACATAGCCCTGTTGAAACTCCTTAAATGCTTACTACCGACATGAGCACCACATTTTATGCTGTGCTAGACACTGTTCTAAGTACCTACTGGCATTTTAGCCTAAGTATATTAAGTAATTTAATTCTCACAATGACTATATGAGGTAGATACTATTATTATCCCCCTTTTACAAAGAAGAGAGGTGGGGCAGAGTGAAGTTAATTATCTTTCTCGGTTTCTACAGCTACCAAGTGAAAGGCTGGTAGTCAAACCCAGGCATTCTGGCTCCAGATTTTAAGCTCTTAACTAATATGCTTTATTTGTATTGATAATATGATGATATAAAGTATCATCATTGTATTATACCTACATAAGTATATTTCACCCAAAACTACCTGGAAAATAAACAGCACGATTTCTATGATGAATGGACAGAAAAGTCAAATGATATATTTCCAGATAGACTGGGTTTCTATCTAAGATCATGAGCTATTTTTAAAGAAAATATATACGAAGACATCTAATAATCACAGAAATCATAGCTGAAGTTAAATCTCCCCTTTCTTTCTCTCACACCATTCCTCTAAGATCTCCCATCATGATGTGAACACCTGGCCCTTTTTTTTTTGGTGTATTTACAGGACAAACCTCCAGATATTAATATGCTCTATGAATAGTGTTTTATCTGGGCTTTGGTCATATCCTCCTGCTGTTCACATTAGCAGATTAGCACATGTCACAGATGAGACCCATGCCCATGTGGGCCAGTTAACATGTCTCCATTTCATTTCCTTCTTAATGTGCTTGCCCCTAGTTACAGGTAGGATTAGGTAAAAAAAGACCATCTATAATTGCTTCTCGGGAAAAAGAAAATGTATGTATTTATGACAGGCCAGTTTTCATCACCCTCATGCACTAGGTCTGTTTTGTGTTAACTGCTTGAGGTGGCAGGACCTGATGCTATGGATGCCAGAAGCTAAGTGAATCCAGGAATGAAACACTTCTGAATCTTGTTCATTCCTTTGTAGACATTCAGCATAACATATTCTCCTCAAGGAAACAAAACAGTCTTGACCTGCTATATATTTTTCTAATAGATATTCTATTTTTTTCTGTTGCTTCCAGATACCTGTGATGTCCCCAGTTTTCCTTATGACTTCTTGCCTATAAGCAAGGGTATACATAGTAATAAAATCTAGATAAGATGTTTCATGCACGACATGGAGTACCAGAAGTCTAGACATGGTCTATCTGATAACACTTTAAACCATGGGATAATCACGTAGACAAAATCCTTTTTAAAAAGAGCAGCAAGAATTGGGGGGGAAGAAAGGGCTCTTTTTAAAAGAGCCCTTAGAATTCACAGTAAATGTAGGTGAAGTTCTCTCTGTAAGTCAAGCATGAACAGGGATTTTGTCTAACTCTCTCAGCATGGTGAAGGTGATGTTCTTAATAAAATCAAGGAGACTTCTTAGAAAATAGTTGTTACGTGGCCCATGCCTGTAATCTCAGCACGTTGGGAGGCCACAGTGGGTGAATCACTTGAGGCCAGGAGTTCGAGACACCAGCCTGGTGAATATGGTGAAACCCCATCTCTACTAAAAATACAAAAATTAGCCAAGTGTGGTGGAACCCGCCTGTAGTCCCAGCTACTCAGGAGGCTGAGGCAGGAGAATTGCTTAAACCTGGGAGGTGGAGGTTGAAGTGAACCAAGATCACGCCACTGCACTCCAGCCTGGGTGACAGAGGGAGAATCTGTCCCCCCCCCAAAAAAAAAAAAAGTTGTTATGGGTTAAATTGTGTCCCGCACAAAAGATGTTTAAGTCCTAACTCCTAGCACCTGTGAATGTGACCTTATTTGGAAAGAGAGTCTTTGTATATGATTAAGTTAAAATGTGCTCATTAGGGTGGACTCTATGTCTTTATAAAAAAGGGGAAATTTGGACACAGACACACACATGCCCAGAGGGAAGATGATATGAACACACAGGGAGAAAATAGCCATCTACAAGCCCAGGGATACCAAAGATTGCCAGTAAACCACCAGAAACTAAGAGAGAGGAATGGAACAGATTCTTTCTCACAACCCTCAAGGGAACCAACCCTGCTGACACCTTGATTTCAGACTTTTAATTTCCAGAGCTATGAGACAATAAATCGTATTGTTTAAGCCACCCAGCTTACAATCATTTATTATGGCAGCCCCAGGAAACTAATACAATAGTCTTCATACATTCTTTGTTACTTCAGGGCCTACATTAGTCATAGCGAATGGGGGGTAAATTCTGGGACTAGGAAACAAAGAAATCATTTAACATAAGAAGAATCATTATTTTCCTTTCATTTCCTTCCACTTCTGATTTGTAAAAGGAACTTTATACTGTAAGTTAATATAAGATTAACCTTAACCTTAACCTTATCTTCATTCAAACCATGGCTCTAGCTCATGTTTTCAGGAAGGAGAATAATTTTCCACCTGTTTTCATTTAATGAACATAATTTCATTTAATACTTGTTCTATATTTTATACTCATATAAGAAATATGGAAAACATGTTAAAAATGAGAATAAAATCCTATCTTTAAAGAGTTTATAATTATTTGGGGGTAAGCAGGCACTGATCAAATTAAAAATCAATTGAAGGTAATAGCTAATAGCTAATGGATTTCTAAATTGAGCAGTATAAGAATACCATGAAATTCAACAACTGTGTAAAAATCTCATAGGAAAACTGTCATCTTTTAAAATGATATACTTAATATGTACAAGCATAATATATAATATTCCCCAAAAGAAATAAACTTAAAATCAGCTTCTTTTTAAAGGTTTAACTTGTTCTATCTCTTCACTCATATCTAACAGGATCCTGAATACAATAGTGATTTCGTGTCCACCTAGTCTAAATATCCATGGGCAATACCTAGAGCAATGTCCATGACTCTGGACTTACCCAGCTAACAAAAATTATTAATTGAAAACAACTAAAATCATAATGCAGAATGTGAACTATATAGTGTTTTCCTTTCCAGTGAATTTATTATATATTCTATACTATTACTATATACTAAACCACAAATAATATGCTTTACTATAAGTTTCTTAAAGGCAGGGAATGTCTTATTTCCACCCATGGTCCAGAGCTTTCAAAAATGTTGATTTAATAAACAAACAAATAAAAGAACAAAATGTGCTTCTGATATTAACTCTTGACTAAGGAGCACATTTACACCCTTAGCCAATTTTTCTGTTGCAATACATTTTTTCTTTTTTTAATGTTTATTACTTTCTATTGATCCTCAGTGTGTGGGCTACATTTCTCTTGTCTCACACCATTCAGTGCTGGGTTATTGACTCCCTGCATCAGTGTTCTTAAAAATATTGGCAGAAAATTCTAAGTCTTAGCTGATGTGCTGACTCAAAGTTTACTTTAAGTACAGAACCATTATCAACTATATTGTGAGGGAGACTCTGGTACGCTCCAGTGTGTTCAAGTACAAAGTTATTTTGGAGGTATGCTTTTATTTTTTGTTTTTGAAACTGCAAGGCAATACCCATCAGTAGATCAAGAAATTAACCCAATAGATGGACACCAGCAATTTTGGAAAGTAAACAGTTGGAGGGAGGGAAAGGAAAGGGAGAGAAAGGGAAGGGATGAGAGAGGAGGAGAAGGGAAGGGAAAAGGAAAAAGGAAAGGAAGGGGAAGGAGGAAAGGGAAAGGAAAGGAAAAAAGAAAGGAACTTATGTATTTCTTACATAGAACCACAGTCAAAAAAGTATTTTTGAAAGAAGGAAAGAAGGAAGGAAGGAAGGAAGGAAGGAAGGAAGGAAGGAAGGAAGGAAGGAAGGAAGGAAGGAAGGAAGGAAGGAAGGAAGGAAGGAAGGAGGGAAGGAGGGAAGGAGGGAAGGAAGGAGAGAGAGAGAAGAAAGAAAGAAAGAAAGAAAGAAAGAAAGAAAGAAAGAAAGAAAGAAAGAAAGAAAGAAAGAAAGAAAGAAAGAAAGAAAGAAAGAGAAAGAAAGAAAGAAGAGAAGAAGGAAGGAAGGAAGGAAAGAAAGAAAGAAGGAAAGAAAGAAGGAAAGAAAGGAAGGAAGGAAGGAAGGAAGGAAGGAAAAAGAAATAGCCATCTATATGAAAGGATAGAGGAAGTCTTCCAGTCCAGGGCTCTGGGGAAAGGAAGAACTTGGCTGGTGATATGGTTTGGTTGTGTCCGCACCTAAATCAAATCTCATCTTGAATTGTAGCTCCCATAATCCCCAGGTGACCTGGGAGGGACTCAGTGGGAGGTAATTGAATAATAGGGGTGGGTTTTTCTTGTGCTGTTCTTGTAATAGTGAATAAGTCTTATGAGATCTGATGGTTTTATGAAGGGCAGTTCCCCTGCACACGCTCTCTTGCCTGCTGCCATTTAAGTTGTGCGTTTGCTCCTCCTTCACATTCCTCCATGATTGTGAGGCTTCCCCAGCTATGTGGAACTGTGAGTCCATTAAACTTCTTTTTCTTTATAAATTACCTAGCCTCGGGTATGTCTTTATTAGCAATGTAAGAACAGACTAATACAGCTGGCTAAAGGAAATGAAGGTGACACTGCATGAATGGCTGGAACAGAGAGAGATATGGGGAGGGTGGGAGGAGAGGAAGCTGGGGTGATGGAAGTAGTCATACAAGACCTTGCAGGTTATGGTAAGAAATTTGGACTTAATCTAAATGTAATAGAAGCCATTAAAGGGCTTTTAGCAGGAGAAGGACATGATAAAGCTTAAATTCTTAAAAGAACACTATCAATGTTGTGTGGTGAATGAGCTGGAGATAAAGAAAAGTAGCTAAGAAGACACAGGGAGACTGCAGGGGTGATTTCAGTATCCAGGTGAGAGATGATGATGGCTGGGCTAGGGCTGTGCTTGAGGAATGGGCAGATGATTTTGAAGATAGACTGACTGGACTCTGCAATGGATTATATTTAGAAAAAAAAAGATGGAGGAATCAAGAATGACTCCAAAGGTTCCAATTCAAATGTTTAGGCGGATGTTTACCGAGATAGAGTCCCCTAGGAATCACAGGCTTCAGGGAGAAAATCAAGAGCTGGGCTTGGGACAGGCTAACTTGAGATTCCTGAGCAACTTGAAGTGAAAAAATTGGCAGCTGGAGGGCAGGCGAATAAACTCTAATGACACTTCTGCTGGGCTGCACTAATCATCAGAAACTTCCTCCACAGGGTTGCCCGGAGCCCCAGCTACTCCTAAACAAGGTAGGGGAATGAGGGAGTGGTCAGCAGAAGGAAACTCCATATTTTATTTCATCAAATTACATACACTTTGTTGCATTTGACTTGGCAACTCCAAGGTGAACTGCTGCCAAGTCAAATTTTTATCCAGATAATGAACTGGATCTATTGCTACCACATCTGCTTCCTGTTTGCTGTAAGCAGAGAAGTTACCCAAGGTGGAACAATAGACAACATCATAGAAAGGGAAGCAGCTGGTATTGCCTGCTCCAATCGTGAGAAATCTGAGATGGGAAAGCCATATTTTTTAAAAAGTCAGAGAAGATTAAGATGTAAGATGATGTTGCCCCTCTCATTTTTGGAGGGATGTCATTCAGCATTAAGAAGAAAGCAGGAGTCTGAGAGAATGTAATTGATAGAAGGTCAGGGAGATCAAGAACTGTGCCAGCTGGAGCACTTCAGAACTCCCTAGGAAGCCAGACTCTTCTGTCTTATTTTAATATCTAGGGGAATCTGTACCAGTCTCCCTAAAGCATAAAGCATCTCTTTTTATAGTGGGGCAATAAAGCATTTAGACAACTGTTCAAAAAGGAGGTCACTGGATGGTTTCAAGCTTGCATTTGCTGTACGGCTGAGTAGAAACATTCAGAATATTCTACTTTGGTCACAATCCCTATATTTGCCATCCCCATTTACACATTAAAAACAGTTGAGGCTCAGAGAAATTGAGATATGTGCCGAAGGTTATAAATCCAGTGAACTGGCAGAGGTAGAATTTAATCCAGGTTGATCTGATTTTCATGTCACAATGTTATTTATGAGAATCTGTCTCCAATAAATGAGCCAAGTAGAAAATTGAAGAAAAAAGTAGATCATTAATCAATAAATTTCCTATTGTTTTTCACTTTAGCAGCCATTTCTGCAACTTTGTTTTAATAATAATCACTCCTACCTTCTACTCACTAAAAATATACCATAAATATTATTTTCAAATCACAAAGATGAAATACTGAAGAAAAAAATTATCTCCAACAAGCAAAATATAAGAGGATTTCAAAAAGATGGAGGAAGGTAGAATTTAAAAATAAAAGTATAATTATAACTTTATTTCTCAACATAAGCTCCATTAACTTTATGACATTTTTGTAAGAGTGATACCAGCCTTTTAGTCCATCTCTATAGAGCTGAAGTTCCTGGGACTTCAACCATGTTGATGCAGGCGTTTTTACATTATTAAAGGAAGAAAAATGGGTGCCTCTTAAATGCTTTTTAAGATTAGGGCAGTAAAGGGGTTAGAAAAAGCCAATTCAAGACTATAAGGTGAATTCCTAATGATTTCCATCAAAACTCACATAATTGTTCTTGCTTGATGAGAAGAATAAACAGTGACATTGTCATGGTAGAGAAGGACTCTCTGGTATAGCTTTCCCAGGCATTTTTCTGCTAAAGCTTTGGATAACTTTCTCAAAACACTCTGATAATGAGCAGCTGTTTTCATTTTGGGGTCCTCAAGAAAGTCAACAAGCAAAGTGCCTTGCTCATCCCAAAAAAGCTGATGCCATGACCTTTGCTGTTGGCTGGTCCACTTTTGCTTTGATGGGACCACTTCCGCTTCTTGGTAGCCATTGCTTTGATGGTGCTTTGTCTTCAGGATAGTACTGGTAAAGCCATGTTTCATCTCCTGTTGCAATTATTTGAAAAAATGCGTCAAGATCTTCATCCCACTTGTTTAAAATTTCCATTGAAAGCTCTGCTCTTGTCTGCAGCTTATCTGGACACAATGTTTTTGGCATCTATCAAGTGGGAAGTCTTCTCACCTTTAATTTTTCCAGCAGAATTGTGTAAGATGAACAATTGAGGTGTCATGGTGTTGGCTTTTGTTTCTGCTGTTAATCATCAGTCCTCTTCAATTAGGACATGAACAAGCCTAATCTTGTCCTCATAAATTATGCGGGTGGTCTGCCACTGTAGATTTCATCTTTGATATCACCTCATCTCTTCCTAAAAGGAGTTATCTATTTGTAAACTACTGCTTTCTTTGAGTCATTGTTTCCATAAACTTTTTTAAAGCATCAATGATTTCACCATTCTTCCACCTAAGTTTCGCCATCAATTTTACGTTTGTTCTTGCTTCGATTTTAGCAGAATTCATGTTGCTCTGAATGGGTCTCTTTTCAAACCGATGTCTTATTCTTGTTAGTGCCTCAAACTAGATTCTATTCAGACATATTATAACAAGTTAGTATAAGTTTATTTGGGTGCAAAAAAAAGTTGAAATCTATGCATAGTTTTGTCAAAATACACATTTACCTGAACTTTGTGAAGTCTCCTTATACAATGGTAAAGGATCTATATAAATAGAAAATATATTTTGAATTAGATGACAGCTGGTATTCTTTGACATCTAGGTTGAAGAGTAAAATGTACATATTGCTTATTTTTAGGACAGCATGCAATTAATCACCTCCTTCCAATAAACAAAAAGTCCTAAAAATGAAAGTAAGAAAATTTCAAGATGATGCCCAGGAGCAGTCTATATTTCCCTCTAATTATTGGTGTATTTGTTATTTCCTGGACTCACAGTATTCCCCGATGCCTTTGCTTTTGCTCAAGCTATTTCTTCTCCCCATAATGCCCATGTTCTCTTTTATCTTTCATAACTTCATGTACCAAAATTGGACCTATCTGCAATGACTACTGTAGAGGCCAAGGAAAAAACTTGCCCTTTGTCCTCTGAAGGTTAGCTGAAAAATCAACTCAAAAAAGGCAGATTAATTGGGAAAAGGGCATACAAATTTATTAATATGCACACATGGGAGAAGTGCAGAGTGATTGCCGCATCCCACGACAAGGTTTAGAAGCTCATATACCATCCTGAGGTTACAGAAAGAGTGGGAGATGGATTGTAGCAAAACAGGTAGATAAGACCTGGCTAGCAAGGTGGTCTTGTAATGTAAATGAAATCTCACAGGTAGCAGGCTTCAGAAAGAATATTCAGTAAATATTTCTTTTGGATCTTTAAAGGTATCAGACTCTTTTACTCCTTCCTAGATCCAGACAAGGGAAATCTTCAGAGAAAGCCTGGCTATATCAGTGCAGATTCTGCCTAGATGCAAATCTCCCCCACAAAAGACAGCTTTGCTGGATGACTTCTATTTGCTGGCTCCCTAAACAACCATCTCAAAATATGTCAAAAATATATTTTAGGGTAAACTATTTTTATTTTCTTCATTACTCAAATGAGAGTTCTTCCATAGACATTTGCACTAATAACAGATACAAAAGAACATTTTCATTATTTTTTCTACCTTCCCATAACACCTTGCATTATACAGCATTTGTCTTGACTCTTCCTTCTCATGTGAAAGCCTCTTGAAAGCAGAAGTCGGATTTTCTGTATCTTTGTGTCCCTCCCCTTTCCTCTGAAAGCTAGGCATGCTTCACCATAAAGGGAATACAAAGAGGTCAGCATACGAAATCATCTCATTGTAACAGTGAGAGAAATCTGACATCACTGACTTCATCTTGCTTCTATCCTCACAGGCTAACTGCCTTTGCTTATTCCTACATGTAGGCCAAACTAATCTTGGAAAGAGTTTAGATATTTTAACTTTAGAACTAATGACTATTTCTCTTTTGAAAGAGGCCTGCAAGGAGATAAGGAAGTATGCACACAGGTAACAATTCTGTTCAAGTGTTATAGAAACAAGGTGAACCTGACAAGCAGTTGACCACAGACAAGTTTTGCAACCTCTTCACACCTCTCCTGATGCCCAGATGTCCGTAGGCACCAGTTACCACTTGACTTTAACGCCTCTCTGTTCCCCGCTCCCCTAACATAAAAGGAGCCTAAAAATTTTTTTAACTTAATATGTTTCTTTGGGACATTAGTCCTATATCTTCTTGGCTTACTAGCTCTCTGAAATACAGTCACTTTACTTGCCTCAACACTTTGTCTCTCAACTTACTGGCTTTCTTGCAGCAAGGAGTATAAGCTTTGGATTCAACAGCATCATAAGAGCTTAAAATATTTTCTGCAGAAGGAATATAGCCTTGAGTCTTATAAATTATCCCAAGGTAAATTTAATTTAGTCAATTAGTCTTTTCTAGATAAAGAAAAAAAATTGAGAGAAAGCCTCTACTGAGGACTCAGAGAATCTCCTGTGGGTCTATGGAAAGGTCCACACCAAGATAATCAGAATATAGAACGCTTTCAGTGTCCACTGTTTGTCCTCTGAACAGTTTCTCCTTCCTTGCTTTTTCTATTGTCTTTTAAAGAAAAAAGATCAAAAGCAAAATTAATTGATGGATTATTATTTAAAATAAAAGAGTAAAACAGTAACAAGGGTATGGCAACAACCCCTCCAACTTGGTAAACAAAGTTGCCATAAGAATCCAACAAGAACCTTCATGGGAATTGGAAATAATTAAATAAAGTATATCACATCTTGAGTGTCAAATGAGGTTTAATTCAGAATTTATTCATAAGAGAAGATGATGGATAAAGCATTGAAGGCTAACTTCCTTGGCCAGAAAGAAACCAGGAACAGATTTTAGAGACTCATAAACCTAATGATAACAGCACTCACAGAGTTGGCAAGCACCCTGGGACTACGCTACATGGCCAATGGAAAGGAAAATCAAGTTGAGAATGGAAATGAGAAGAAGTAGAATCATTAGGAATAACAGTAATCGTTAACATGCACCGAGCACTTACTAGGAAACAGGCACTGGACTAAGGGCTTCATTTACATCATTTCATTCTCATACCACCTAACTTGTCTCTGTTTTCTTTTTTTCCCCTGAAAGCTTATTCTCTTGATGACTGAATGATGCTTTAAAATGTAAATATGAGCTTATCACCCCCTCAAAATCCTCCAAAGTCTTCTAATCACATCTTCCAAAGCCTTCTAATCACACAAGATGTAGTATATTTTATTTAAAGATTTCCAATTCCCATAAAGATTCTTGTTGGATTCTTACGGCAATTATGTTTACCAAGTTGGAGTGGTTGTTGCCATACCCTTATTTTCTTATTTGCTATTGCTTTACTCCTTTATTTTAAAGAATAATCTGTCAATTAATTTTGCTTTTGACATTTTTCTTTAAAAGACAATAGGAAAAACAAGGAAGGGGGAACTGTTCTGAGGATAAGAACATTATAGGGAGAAGAAATAGCTTGAGCAAAGCAAAGGCATCAGATGGCTTACAGGCATGAATGATCCAGCCACCAGCTGACCCCAGGTTCATTTTCTAAAATTTCATAACCTCAGTGAGACTTCCACACTATCCTTTCTAAATTATCGCATTCATCTCTCTCGCTCTCTTTTTTTTTTTTTTTTTTTTTTTTTTTGTGAGACAAGGTCTCACTCCGTCACCTAGGCAGGAGTATAGAGGTGTGATCTTAGCTCACTGAAACCTCTGCCTCCTGAGCTCAAGCGATCCTCCCACCTCAACCTCCCAAGCAGTTGGGACCACAAGTGCACACCACCATGCCTGGATAATTTTTTGTGTGTTTTTTGTAGAGATTTGGTTTCACCATGTTGCTCAGGCTGGTCTCGAACTTCTGGGCTGAAAGCAATTCGCCTCCTCAGCCTCCCAAAGTGCTGGTATTACAGGTGTGAGACCCCACACTCTCATTCATCCCTTTTTCTATCCCCATACTCTACTTAATAGCACTTATCAGTACTTGAGTATATATTATATAAAATCAATTATTATTAATCATGGTACTTAAGTTCTGTAAAGTTTCTGTGAATACTGCATTAGCAAACACTGAACAATTACTCCTAGGAGAAATATAGGGTGAGGTTCCTATGAGTCTCTGGAGACAAAATGTTTGTCAATTGACAAATGTTTGTCAACTGACAAATGTTTGATAACCTTGTTTTGTGTGTGTTTCTGTTGAAAGATGTGATTTAATACATATTGTTGATTCGTTAACATTGAACATATCGCCAACAGCACTATAACTCATACCAGAAAGCAGCTTATCTAACATACATATTCTCTCTGTTTAAGGCACGTCACAGCCTTGTTGAGATTAGTAACACTAGACAGCACTTCAGCACTACTCTCAGGGGCCAGGGGAAACAGCAAAATAAACAGAAAGCACAAAAATGTGAAAAATGTTGCACCAAGTAGAACACACAAAAAAAGCCCACTTTACATTATGAGGGTTAAAGAATGCAGAGAGCATGGCCTTGACTAACTTCAGCTGAGAATGTGTGCGCAGAGTGACTCAAATTTTTTGCCATTCTGATCCGATGTGTGAATGACCACAAAGTTGTTATAATTGTCAGTTTTGGAGATTACAAATATACTTTAGCAAGTAGATAATTAGCAAGCACAGAATATGCAAATAATGAAGACTGGCTCTATGTATTCATCCATGTTGCATTATGTATCCCCTCTTCTTGATATCTAAGCAAGCTCTACAATAGCAAAGACGTTTTCTGGTTTGCTTTTTCTTCAGCATCTAGACCAGCACTGTCCACAAGAAATGTAATGTGTGTGCACCACAAATGTGAGCTACTTATGTAGTTTTAAATGTTTCAGTAAACACATTAAAAAAGAAACATGAAATTAATTTTCATAACTTATTAATTTGCCATAATATATCCCAAATATTATTTGAACATCTAGTAAGTAACAAAGTATTAACATAAAATTTTACTTCCTTTATTTCAAATCTTTGAAATCCACATATATTTTATACTTACAGCACACTTCAATTTGGACTAGACACATTTTAGGTGCTCAATAGCTGCATGTAGTTAGTGGCTTATCATATTAGACAGCACAGGTCTAGAACAATGACTGGTACATATTAAGTCCCCAGTAAACATTGATGAGTGAATTCATTTATTAATTGCTTCTAAATCCCAGACACTGGGCCGAGAAGTTTACATCTTTTACATCAGTTAATCCACACAATCACCCTTCTGTTAGCTATAATTATCCTCATTTTACACACTTAGTAATAGAGATGCACTAATAGAGATGCCCACAGTCACATAAAATTCCAGAACAAGGAAGGACTTGAATATCCAACCATCTGACCAAATCTAACGTCTCCAAATATGTCTTCATTAAAAGGCACTAATACAGTTTTACTTACACTATCCATTAAAATATTAGTTGAAATATTTTTGACTATGGGAGGGACTACATAGCTCTAGAAGAATTTCAAGTTTGCCCAAATACAGAGTGTATAACTTACTGTTTTTAAAACTAGGCAATGCTAATGAACATTATTATATGCCTGAGTGGTATTGTCACCCAAGAGCCTATCTATCTGCTCTCTCCATAACTTACTGGAGACTAATTAGAAAGACAGTAGCAGTAGGCTTTGGGGCATGAAGCAACAGGCATCTTGCACTCTTGTTGCTGACAACCTGAGATGCTTTGCATAATTGCAGGGAATGAGGTGGAAAAAGGCATTGTTTTCCTTGGAAACCACACGGTGCCCCCTCATTCTCAAAATCTGTGAAAGACCTTTCACTCTTTTTCCTTATCCATGAAACAAACATTACATTTTTACACAAATTTATGAAATAAAAAATACTGCATGACATCTATTGAATGGCAATGTAATAATCAATTCACAATATTTACCTTCTTATGATTCCAAAAACAACTCAGGACAGCTTAATCAATTAATAAGAACAACCCATCACTGCTTAACACAAACAACTTATTTTTTCTGCTCTAATCCTGCTTGCACAAAAATCTGCAAGATTAATCAGAGTTAATTCATTAGAGAGCAAAAAATGGAGACAAAAGAAAGATACTCAGTCAGAGCAGCCACCGAATAATAAAACTCATTTCGTTTCTGCTCAAATTGAAGAGCTCTTGGTATCAGACTAAAAATTGCAAATCATGTTTTCAATTTCCCTGAAGCCAGACTCTGATTACAGCAAATGTTACACCACTGGATTTCCTCGGTTGGCAGAATGTTACACACTCATGGAAAAAGTAACCAGGACACTTCAGTCCATGAAGAGGGCTCCACACTCCAGGCTTCTGCCTCTAAAATAAGCAACATGCAACAGGCGCTGCTACAGACCTTCAAGTGTGCTGCCTAAGTCATATTTTCCTACAGTGAAAGGGCTTTTAAATAGAAAAGACAATCAGCACTGTTTTCCTAATTCACATATTGTTTCTGTGTTGGGTTTTTGTTTTTGTTTTGCCTTAGTCTCTCTCTGAATGTGGAATTCCAAATAAATAAACCATGTATGTCTACCAGATATCATCACCAAAGCAACTAGAGCTGAACCACAGGTTTGCATTCAGGTTTAAAATATTCTAACATGATGAGAAGAAATGGTCCATCTTCTCCGAGAAGATCATAATGTTTTAAGGAAATGTCTAAGAAACAAATGACTGGAGTTGCTGGTATTTCAATGCAAACGAGAGAAGTACACATTTAGAAGCGGCAGTGCCGAGAAAAAATTAGTCTAACATAGATTTTATTTTGATTTCCTTGGTTTTGGAAAATTTCCCAGTATGAAACTAAAAAACAAGTCCCATGAAAGTTGTTTTAAAAATTCAAATGTGTACAAGGTGGCAAAATATATGCTATAATATGACCTGTAGTTCAATTGGCAATTTTAGTCAGGACACAGAAAATAGAGCAGAGCCCAACAGGGAAGGAAAACATTGTTCCTTTGGAGGTCAGATAGCGTGGTTGGAGGCCATAGGGAGGCCTAGAAGAGAAATGAAAATAGACAGCTCTGGAAGGATCAGCATTCCAAACCTGCACCAGCCTTGGCTGCAGAGTCACTAGCTAAATTGGCTACATGTCACAATGCCCAATCTGCATTTCCTTATAGGAGATGATGTTGATGATATCCCTCATGTAACAATGTGTGTTCTGATATTCCTCACAAGACCTTGTGTAATATCTTCCCTAAGTCCTCTCTGTCAAAGTTATTGTGATCACCATGCATATAGCTGAGGTTTGAGAAGCTATGCTGTGAATGTAAAATATACTTCCTTCAGAGAAAGACTTTCCTTCATTATTCACTCATTCATTTACTAAACACATATTTATTGATGTGCCTTCTGTGTGCCAGTTACTGTTGAAGGGTCAGGCATACAGAATTTATGCCACAAACACAGCTCTTGACATTCTGGCACTTTCTTTCTTGATGGGGAAGACAGATATTAAATAAGACAACATGTAAATAATATAATTCCAGACAATGAAACACCAGGGTCAAGAATCAGATCCAGGCAGGCAGTAGTGCAGCTTAGACTGGTTAACTCTTTCAAATTCCTTAGAAGCCTTGAGGTCTCCCAACTTGCTCTAGCATGGATTAGGTCTCATTTGAGCTAACTTATACAGAGTATCCTGAATGTCGGTGCCAACCCTACAAAAGAGCTGACACAAAGCAGCAATAAAAGGCAGGGCAAAACTGATGACAGTATGATCAGGGAAGGAGACAGGATGACCAGGAAGCATGCTAAGAAAATAGACAGTGGTGTTGTAGAGAGTGGAGGTTGTATTCTAGTAGGGAGGTCAAGGAAGGCTTCTGAGGTACTGATACTTGAGAACAGAAGTCTCATGGTGCAAAACTCTGGAGGAAAACTGACAGAAGCAGAAGAATCCTGAGCCCAGATACAGTTTCAGATAGTCAAGGAACTGTAAGAAAGTCAAGGAGTTTAAATTATGATGAGCAAGGAGAATCAGCAAAAGAAGACGAGGTCAGAAGGCAGATCACATAGGATCTTGTACACCATGGTAAGAAGTGGGGTGTTAATTTTAAATGTAGTGGAATGCCTTGGAGGGCATTAAATTGGAGCAAGTTGATGTGATTCAAAATGGTTAAACTCTTCATATGAAGATGGCACAAAAAGAGGACATAACCAGCAATCATTTCTCTGCTGTAAGTTGACATCAGCCCTGGAAGTAGAGAAAATTAGAGCAGGGAGCAGGCAGATTATGCAAAAAGGCGCTGTAGAAAAGATTTGAGAATTATCTGAAGCCAGTGACCTAGGTCAAGTGATAGAACAGTATTATGGAACAGACACGCTTTTTCAAATATGTAGTGCTCAGGGAAGATAATGGACTATCAGCATGTCATGAAGTCTGCTGGGTCTTGTCAAACCTCCTGGCCATTGCTCACTCTTGCTGCTTTTTGTGGGAAGAAATGCCACCTCCAGAAAAGACTAGAAAAACATCTTTAGTAACTAGGATATGTTGGGATCAGAAACTGAAATGTCTAGACTGAAAGGTGTTGATTCGCTGGTTACCTTCTGTAGTAGCTAGGGTGGAGTTTCCTTGGACCTTCCTTCAAGAGATACTGCTGCAAGTTTCTCTCCTGCTGCAGTCCTTCAGGGTCCCCTGCAGAGACCCCTCTCTCTCACCTACTGTCCCCAGGTAACCCCCAGCCAATGACACGCATGGTAGAGGTACTGAGACCTGCCAATTTCTACCCATGTAAGACTCCTCTAATGGGTACTTTCTGCTCTAGAGAAACTGCCCAGTGGCTGGCCAAAATGCTCTCAGACCTGGCACCACAGTCTGAACTTCTTTCTACCCAATTCTTCTCCCATCACCCTTTCCTTTCACAGGATTCAGACCTGAATTGCCCTGTAAAGGTTTTTCCTACTTCTGTTGCTGCTCCTCTTTATCTTTCATGGACAAAACTTATAATAAATCTCCCATATCCCTAACTCCATCTTGGCATCTGCTTCTCAGAGAACCTGACATGACACAGAAATTGACACGCTTGCACTAAAAGTTGGAAGTAGAATGTGAATTGCAAGCAGAAACGTGGCCTTGTGGTGAAGAGCCCACATGCCCTATCTTTTGTCCCAAAATTTTGACACCATTATTCATACTAATAGGATAGAGGCACAAAGCCAAATGTTCTAGGAGCTACAGGAGCTTTTAGAAAACATATTTGATACATTCAAGGGGATATGAGAAAGAAGGGCCTCTTAGGGAAAGAATGAATTCATAAGAAGAGAAAGGCTTAAGATGAAAACAGTTGTGAAAAAGGAACTGAATACAATAAGAAAATAATATGAAAATCCCCCAAATACAGCAATAAATTTAAAGTCAGCATTGGTGGCAATCGAAAAACAAAACATTAAAAACAAAACAAAACATTAAAAATTAAAGGTGGAAAACTGCATTAAATGATATTAACAACCAAATTAATAGATAAAATAAAATAAGAGGTAAAACAGAGAAGCCAACATATAAATCATGGATATTACTAAAGACCAAATATGAGAAATGAAAATGTAATAATAGTAAATAAGGAAATCTTTGCTGAACTGAATGGAAGCCTGTGTAGGTACAATGAAAACTTTATTGTGTTCCATGGAAAATTAATTTTAAAATACATATATTATAGCAATTTTACTTTCAAGGATAAAGAAAAAAGGTTAACAATCACCCAACCAAGGGGGGAAAAGGGAGATTTACCTACAAAGCACAAAAATTAGGCTGGCTTCAACATATGTGGTAGTTAATCACCATACAAAATATAATTACTTTTACTGGTAATTAAATAAATTTGTAGCAAGTAGCAAAGTTTTATGTTTCCTTATGTTTTTAATGATGGAAAGGAATATGTTAAGTATTTTCAAAACTGCTCTTGAAAGTAGATTTTGTGACAAAATATTTTGGATTAATTTGGTTTCATTCATCAACATTTCACTTAATAATTCTACTTCTGGCAATCACATCTAATGAAATAATGTGATATACAAACAAATATTTACGCATAAAGATGTTCATTAAGTTGTTCTAGAAAAAATGGAAGCAATGTCAACATCCAAAATAAAGAAAACTTTAAATAAATGATAATACATGATTACAATGGAATACTTTGCAGCTTTAAAAATAATATTCATAAGAAATTTAAATAACAAGGAAATGTTTTAATATTATAATCTAATGATATGAGAGAAAACAGGACGTAAAGCTATCTAGCTATCTGTGTACAGGCCTACTTCAGAGATATAGTTAATTGAGTGCCAGGCCACTGAAATAAGGCAAATATTACAATAAAGTAAATCGTGCAAACTTTTTGGTTTCCCAGTGCATCTGAAAGTTGTGTTTACACTATACAATAGTCTATTAACTGTGCAATTTATTATGTCTAAAGCAACAATGTAACTATCTTAATTTAAAAATACTTTATTGCTAGAAATTGCTAAAGATCATCTGAGCCTTCAGAAAGTCATAAACTTTTGGCTGGTGGAGGGTCTTGTCTTGAGGGTGATGGCTGCTGACTGATCAGGTTGGTGGTTACTGAAGGCTGGGGTAGCTGTGGCAATTTCTTAAAATACGACAATAAAGTTTGCTGCATCCATTGACTCTTTCTTTCGTGGAAGATTTCTCTGTAGTTTGTGAGGCTGTTTGATAGCATTTTACCCACAGTAGAACTTCTTTCAAAATGGAGTCAATCCTCTCAAACTCTGCCACTGCTTTTCCAATCAAGGTTGTATAATATTCTAAAGTCTTTTTCGTCATTTTAACAATGTTAATGGCATCTTCGCCCAGAGTAGATTCTATTTCAAGAAACTGCTTCCTTTGCTCATCCATAACAAGCAACCCCTCATCTGTTGAAGTTTTGTCATAAGATTACAGCAATGCAGTCACATCTTCAGGCTCTACTACTAATTCTAGTTCTCTTACTATTTCTGCCCTATCTGCAGTTACTTCCCCATCTTATGCCCCTCAAAATCATCCATGAGGGTTGGAACCAACTTCTTCCAAACTCCTGTTAATGTTGATATTTTGACTTCCTCTCATGAATGTTCTGAATGGCAACTAGAATGCTAAATAATTTCCCAAAGGTTTTCAATGTACTTTGCCCAGATCAAACAGAGGAATCACTCGCTATGGAAACTACAGGTTTACAAATTGTATTTCTAAAATAAGAGAACCTGAATGTCAAAATTACTTCTTAATCCATGGACTGAAGAATGGATGTTCTGTTAGAAGGCATAAAACAGCTTTAATCTCCTTGTACCTCTCCATCAGAGCTCTTGTTTGACTAGGTGCCTTGTTAATGAGCAATAATATTTTGATAGGTATCTTCTTTTCCTGAGCAGTAGATCTCAACAGTATGCTTAAAATATTTAGTAACCCACACTATGAACAGATGTGCTGTCACTCACACTTTGTTGTTCCATTTATTGAGCATAGGCAGAGTAAATTATCACGTAATTCTAAAGAGCCCTGGGATATTCAGAATGGTAAATGAGCACTGACTTCAACTTAAAGTCACCAGCTGCATTAGTCCTTAACAAGTGAATCGGCCTGTCCTTGGAAGCTTTGGAGCAAACCAGTGACTTCTCCTCTCTAGCTATAAAAGTACTGCATGGCATCTTCTCCCAATAGAAGGCTGTTTTGTCTACACTGAAAGTCTGGTTTTTAGTGTAGTCACCTTCACCCATGATCTTAACTAGATCTTCTGATAACTTGACTGCAGCTTCTACATTACCTCTTGCTATTTCACTGGGTACTTTTGTGTTATAGAGATGGCTTCTTTTTTTAATATTCATAAACTAACCCCTACTAGCTTCCGATTTTTCTTCTGCAGCTTCCTTACCTCTCTCAGCCTTCATAGAATTGAAGAGAGTTGGATTCTTGCTCTAGATTAGGCTTTGGCTTAAGAAAATGTGGCTGGTTTGATTTTCTCTCCAGACACTCAAACTTCTCCATATCAGCAATAAAGTTGTTTTACTTTATTATAAGTTCTTGTGTTCACTGAAATAGCACTTTTAATTTCCTTCAAGGACTTTACCTTTGTATTCACAACTTGATTATTTGGCACAAGAGACCTAGTTTTTGCCTGTCTCAGCTTTTCACATATCTTGCTCACTAAGCTTGCTCATCTCTAGCTTTTGATTTACAGTGCAAGACATGTGACTCTTCCTTTCACTTGAACACTTAGAGTTCATGATAAGGTTATTAATTGGCCTCATTTCAATATTGTTATGTCTCGGGGAATAGGAAGGCCCAAGGGTTGATGGAGAAGTCAGAACACATACAACATTAATCAATTAAGTTTGCAACTTTATATGGACATGGCTTGTGGTGTCCCAAAACAATTACAATAGTAACGTCAAAGATCACTGATCATAGATCACCATAACAGAGATAAGAATAATGAAAAAGTTTGAAACATTGCAAGAATTACCCGAATGTAACACAGACACAAAGTAAGCAAGTGCTGTTGGAAAAATGGTGCTAGTAGACTTGCCCATTGCGAGGTTGCCATAAACCTTTGAGTTGTAAAAATTACAATATCTATAAGGTGCAATAAAGTGAAGGACAATATAACTTGATGTGCCTACACATGTAAGGATATTTGTGAGTGGGTAAGTACATATATATTTTATCAGTGATCATTAATCTTAATCACAGAAAAGTGTACATCAGAATGTTATCTGGCATAGGAACAATAACTTTTTTGTTTCCACATTTTTATGCTTTTCTGTACTCTCGAATTCTACTTCTAAAATAAGAATGTGCTCATTCCATCATCAAAATTTTAAATTTTGTACTTATTTATTTTTTAAGGTCCTTGGATATTTCAGAAAAGATAATACTGAAGTAGTATTTTCAAAATTATAAGGTAGCGGTTGAACCTAGTGACCTGTGAGTTAGATTTAGACTACAGATCTGTTTTCGTTTCATTCATGGTGTGTTTTTGTAAGTTGATTTTGTTCCCAATATTGAAATGTAGAAAAATTTTTTATAAAAATCCAGATATCGTCCTTTCTAGGAAAATGAGAATATCTCATCATGCTTGGCCTGAATGCCCACAGGGCAGCCATCACTGCTGAGTAGCAGCTGGTCCCTTTAAAAGGGGCATGAGCTTGTGTGACCCAGTCTGTTTTCCTCATTCATGTTACGTGCCCTGACCTTCATAAGCTTTTGACTTTGCTAGGAATGTTTTGGAAATGTAAAGCATTATCAGCACCACTGTATTCTACATAGTGAATGCCACCTCCTGGCTCCTGACTACCAAGCTCAGCTGTCTGGCAGCCTGGAGTGGAGCACATTCACTGCCATGAGGGCTTTGTGTGTAACAGGTGCATACTCCTCATCTCAAGACTTCCAAGCTGCTCTACCGTCTGTCTCTCTTCTCCAATGTCAGTGGTTGTTACATATCATCAATATAACCAGTCCTAATGGGTGGCTAAGTCACTCCATCATGGCTGGATTCCATTACTCTTTGCTTCCATTTCTTTACAATGTTTCATTTTTTGTTTCTTAAGCTTCCAATTTCTTCTGAAGTGCTTTTTGATTTTTATGTAGACTGGCTTTTATAGAGCATCCCAGCCCATTAAAGCATTTTTCCTTCATATTAAACTGTCCAGTTACACTTTATTTATTTAGTCGTTCATCAAATAGTAACAGCATAGTGTTAGGACATAGCAGTGGAAAGACAGACAAGCCCCTGCTGTCCCCACCTCTGGTGCAGTTACATTTTATGGAAAAGGAAGACAGACAACTAAGAAGTGAACAAATTAAATAATTTCAGAGTGATACACATGCTATGAAAATAAAACAGTATGATATAAACTAAAGACTATTTTATATTAAATGGATAAGGAAAGTCTCTCTGAGATCGTCCCCTCTGAGTCGAATGACAAGAAGCAACAAGTCATTGGAAGACCTGGAAGGAGAACATTGCAAGATGACAGAAGAGCCAGTATGAAGGCAGTAAACTGGGTGCTTGACTAAAAGCCAAAAGGAGAAACAGAAAGAGGTTGCTGTGGCTGAATCACCATGAAAGAGGAGGGGAGGAAGAGATGAGGCCAGTCAGCTGGGTAGGGCCAGTTCAAGAAGGTGGAGCCTTGCAGGTACTGTTAAGATATCTAGATTTTCTTCTGAATGCAAGGGGAAGCCATTGGAGAGTTTGCAGAGAGGCCATTTTGGAGGCTGTAGCGATTGCTCCAGTGAGAAATGATGATGGTTTGGACCAAGGTGGTATTAATGGAATTCTTAAGATTAATGGGATTCTGAATCTTTAGATTTTTATCAGGGATAGTCATTTTCCCCTGAGTCTTCAAATGCTATATTTACTCACTACCAATGAGATTTTTTTTTCTTAGCTATTAGTCTAGAAGTTGGGAAAGTTATGAAAGGCTGCATTTTGAAGAGCTTATGTTTCACTGTACTTGAGGGAATAAATTACTGCATTTCCTTGACTCTGAGATGCCATTTATTGAAGATGAGCCATTATTTTATGTACTACTAAGAAAAAATGTTACCAGTTAAACTATAGTACAAGGCTTGCTGATTTTACAAAAATTTTGTTTCACACTTACTGAAAGGATCCTTTTAGCATTATTCAGACGTAGATTTATTTTTCACATTTCTGTTTTCACTTTTCTCCACATGCACTACATTTTAATTGCAAAGCTAAAGTCCACTGTAATCTTTTTGGAGACATTAGCAATGGCAATTAAAATCAGCATGTGTGATATCAATAATGCACATAACTCAATTGAAGTGGCTATGAAAATATGTAAATCTATTTCTGCATTCATGCATTTAAAGGCAATGATAGCCCATGCTAACTGCCCCAACTGACCAACAAGGATTGGAAAACATTTTTATTTGTAAGACACATCCTGATCTTGAAGATGTTAAAATGTAACTAAAATATGCATCTTATGATTGATGATGCAGTAGTGGTAGAAAATTTTCTTAATAAACAGAAATACAAATAGGGCTGGGATTGAGTCTCTTGATTTATTGCTGCTTCACTCTGCAATTTATCTTTCCAATAATCATAAAACTTGCATCTACCAAAAATTTCAAAAACACACCCACCCACAGACATAGTTACATCATATTATGTACATATTTGCACACATATGTTCACATAATAATTTAAAGTGTTCTAAAAATGTGAGGATAGATTGAAAAAATAAATTTCCTAGCTGGGCATGGTGACTCACACTTGTAATCCCAGCACTTTGGGAGGCTGAGGCGGGTGGATTGCCTGAGGACAGTAGTTTGAGACCAGCCTGGCCAACATAGTGAAACCTCGTCTCTACTAAAAATACAAAAAAATAGCTGGGCATCATGGTGGGCTAGCTGTAATCTCAGCTACTAGGGAGGCTGAGGCAGGAGAATCACTTGAACCCAGGACACAGAGGTTGTAGTGAGCTGAGATCACGCCATTACACTCCAGCCTGGGTGACAGAGCAAGACTTCAACTCAAAAAAAAAAAAAAGAAAGAAAAAAGAAATTTCCCTTCTTCCTCTCTTAGTGTAATAGCCAGTTGAGCCCCCACTTCAATGTTTCACTCCATCATTTATCTGCTCTGGTTCCCAGGGCAGTTTTCTCTCTGGGATTGAGAGGATTATGGTTAAATTTTTGTTTATTAAGAAACAATTCTGTCACTAGGAGCCCAAGCAAGATTTTTGTTTGCTTGTTTTAAGGGAGCTTCCTCCAAAAAATGCTAGACATAATAAGAAGAAAGTTTTCCTTGATAGCTAAAGAGAAGTTCACTGAAAAAAGGAGTCCCATCTGCTGTCAGCACAAAGCTCTTTAATGTATATGGGAACATTGTTGTAAATTAAATTACATCCCTGAAAAAGATACGTTCAAATCCTGACCCCCGTATCTGTGACCATGACCTATTTGGAAGTAGTGTCTGCAGATGTAATAAAGTTAAGATGAGGCCATACTAGATTAAGGCGGATCTTGATTCAACGACTCCTGCCGTTGAATTTGGCCACAGAACCAGGAAGAAGGCCATGTGACTAGAGAGGCAGAGAAAGGAGTGAGGCATCTACTAATCAACGAGCACAAAGGATGGTGGGCACCCACCAGAAGCCAAAAGTCAAGGAAGGATTTGCCCAGAACCTTCAGAGGAAGCATGTCCCTACTGAAACCTTGATTTTGGATTTCTAGCCCTCAAAACTATGAGACAACAATTTTCTGTTGTTTTAAGCCATCTGAATTTGTGGTAGTTTGTTAAGGCAGCCCTAGGAAATTAATACAGACTGTAAAGAAAGCTCTTTGCACCCAGGTGAGAAGCCCAACTGGAGCTCTGGTAGCACGGACCGCAGCCCTTCCCATGTGGTCCAGAGGAGTTGGCAGCCATTGAGGGCAGTCACCCTAGAGGAGCAAAGCTACTACACGCACCGGAGCACAAGACTTGCAGAATGACGGGAGGCCGCTTTAATTACGTGATGGGTGACTTGCTACTCCTCTCCCTTCAGAACTGACCTGAAACGGCCTCTCCCCAAAGACAACTTCATGAACTACCTAATCTAAGTTATATTCCCCACTTTCTGAATTACTGGCCATTTTTGCACCTGACTTTTTACTTAGGGAGTTCGAAATTGTAACTTTTTTTTTCTTTTTCCTCTTCTAGACTGAACTCCATGAGAGTCTGATCCACTATAGATCTCTAACACAAAGAAAAATGTCTGATAATTACCTGTACTCACAAGGTATTTCTTGAGTGAATGAAGGCACCCATCCTTTTGGGAGGATCTATCTGGAAGAGACAAAAGGAAGGATCACTCTTTAGCCCTGTGTCTTGACAGGCGAAGTTCCGTTAGTTCACAATATAATGGAGCCTGGAGAATATGCTGATCAGGTCTTGACTGCTTGGACCATTCCTGAAGTCCCTGGAGTTCACACTAATCTGACCCAAATCCTTTAGAAAGACACATCCAAAGTGGATCGTATTTAGCAGTAGGTGCTAAGGGGAGACAGAATAGTGCCACGGAATGCCACAAAAAAAGGAAAATCTTTTGGGAACTAAAACATTTGGTACTATAATAATTATCTTCAACTGTAAAAGGCATAAGTGTAGAGAATACAGTTGTTTCGATATTTTTTTCCTGTTTCCTCGGAGGGCAAAACAGATATCAATGAGTAGAATTTATAAGAAAGCAAAATTTGGGCCGGGCGCGGTGGCTCAAGCCTGTAATCCCAGCACTTTGGGAGGCCGAGGCGGGTGGATCACGAGGTCAGGAGATCGAGACTATCCTGGCTAACATGGTGAAACCCCGTCTCTACTAAAAATACAAAAAACTAGCCGGGCGTGGTGGCGGGCGCCTGTAGTCTCAGCTACTTGGGAGGCTGAGGCGGGAGAATGGCGTGAACCCGGGAGGCGGAGCTTGCAGTGAGCCGAGATCACGCCACTGCACTCCAGCCTGGGAGACACAGCGAGACTCCGTCTCAAAAAAAAAAAAAAAGAAAGCAAAATTTGGAGGAATTTTCAAGCAGCTAGGTGTATGGAGCTAATAAAGTTTGTATCATTAGTTATATTTCAGTTGCAGCTAAATAGTCTTTTATCAAGGGTAATATTTTAAAAAGATACAAATATCTAATGAGAGTGAGATGGAGACTAGTTGGATTAAATAGTTGCAGAAATCCCTTCCAATCATGCAAATTTATGCCTGTACGAAACTGGATACATAAAGCTTAAGTATATTTAGGTTATTTTACTTAAAAGTACGAATAAAATCTGAGTGAGGTTTTTTTTTGTTGGTTTTTTGTTGGTTTTTTTACTTTTTTCACATTGTTTTCAAACTATTGGGAGTTTAGTATTAGCATTTTTTTTAGTACTTTTCTATACCTCCACTTATAAAATTTGGTTACTTGCCTCTGCTAACACAATTTTAATAGAGTTCTTTTGCACCGTGCTGCTTTATTGTCAAACATATTATGAGATACTTACAAAGCACAAAGTGCTTCAGGTTCATTTTAGAGGACACATTGAGGTCAGGAAGTAATCCACTTAATAAATGAAGCCTCACTGTAGTTTAATGACTTACAAACGTGGCTTAGCAAGTCTTAAGTGGGGCAGGGATTACAGTCTGTGTCTGCAGATCTGCTCCACAACACAACCATTCTTTGCTTGGAGAGGAGGGAGTTTGGTTTCCTGACTTGCCAATTTCAGGAGCTTACCACAATGATAAAGTCTCAGGGAAGAATGGCAGGAAATTTTAATTTATCCATTTTAAGAGAGCGCATCTGGAGGATACTGAAAGTAAATCTGTCACTTGGCAAAATAAGGAAATCAAGATGTTCTGAAAAATGATGACATTTCATCTAATACAAACCAAAATTACAGAATAAAAATGATGAATGTCTTAATTATCTTGAAATGGAGAACACAGTGAATTGTAGGAAAATAATAGATTGAAGCCACATTCTTGTCTACATCCACATTGTATTTCTTGGATGACGTACCATTTATATAACCACACATTGGTTGCTGGAGACAGCATTCTAGAAATAGGTTTAATATTACTTGGAATTTTGACATCTAAGATTGGTTACAAACACAGATCATCATTGGGCTTTCTCATGTCTCAATTTCCATTTAATTGGGAAGGGACTTAAATCATCTTCACCAAGCTGTGACTGCAATTGAATATATAAGTAATTGTATGGCGTGTGAGATGCACAGTGCTTTATCAATGGGGAGAGAAAATGGGGGTAGGCAATGGAGGGTCATGGAAATAAAATTTGTAAAAAGCCATCCACAAAGTTTACACTTATCAAAAATTTGATTCATGAATCATATCCTGGAGGGTTTTTTTCCAAACAAAAGTTCCCCTGGTTATTTACTGATTTGGCTTTTTTTAAGTGCTGTCAATATGGAATCACGTCCCTAACAGAGACAGCCCCTCAGTGCTGCCCTGAACAGCCACCAGGAAACAATTATGATGCCACTCCTACCCATCAGCTAACCCATGGCATCCTTATCTGATTAGTACATTTCAAACAAAATCAAACCTTGGTAATTCCGTCAAAATGATTTATCACATAGAAATGATGCTGAACCTACATGAGGTATTTTCATTGTCCCACAGCAATGCAGGTCTGCAGCAGTTACCACAGCTTTCTAGTAATGATCACAGCAGGCCCATGTCAGTGGTACACAAAAGGTTATTTTGTTGTCAATTGCTAAGTGAGTTTCTTAGCTACTTATGATTCTCTAGGGCCGCACAGTAAATCTTGGGGGTTGAAGCCATAGCTGATAAGACTGCTGAGTCATATTTGTGTTTATTTCAAAAGCAATTATAATGATTTATGCTTAGGAAGAAAATATAATAAAGGGAGACTCTCCCAGTTCTCCATCTCCTCACAACCATAAATTTTAATTGCCTGTTTTTTTTATTCAAAATGCAATCAAAGAACCTACGTATTTTCTCAAAGCTGAGGGCACATATCAGAATCTAAAATAACATGTTAAAATATTTGCCGAGGCAGATCTTTGTTCTAAATACACAATTCAATAATGTGATTAGGTCAAGTTAATTAGCTAACCAGGAGCTCAGAAACAAAACCTTTAGTTGTCAAGTAGATTCTTCTTATGTGAATTCTAAGTCATTGGAGCTATTTAAATTTTTGTTTAGAAATTCAGAATGGTTATTTTAAAGCTTCCACTTTGCTTGAGCCATTTATACTTGGGATAGCAGAGAAATATTAAAATCATATTTTAAAAATATGGTTGATTCATTTAGAGAATAATTATTGAGTGATAGATATTTTACAGAAATTTTTCTCCTTATAGTATTAACAATGAAAATGTAAACACCTTTGGGGTACTCACAATCTAGATACAACAGACATGAGAAATTCTAGAATAGAGGTCTGTCCATTGTCCCACAGGAGCATAACATTATAAATGAAACAGAAAAGTGTTGAATATAGGCTGCAAATGGAAGGAACTAGCCCTAAGCCTCCATTTGGAGCAAAGGTACCTCTATGTACACCCTATTCCAAGAACTCTTAGTGTTCATTGGTCTAACTCCTGGGTATTAGAAATTAGAAAAAAAGGAAAAAAACATTGCATTAAAATTCAAAAACTAAGAATATTTCTCAGCTTAGTTTTGAAAACAGAAAGATGATATTTTGAAAAGTTAAAGCAAAAAGCACTATAAATTTTGAAACAATAAGAGGAAGATTTTGGAACATTTACCTAGACAATTTGGAAGAGTTAATCTGTTTTTGAAAAAAGTGATTTTAGCTATTCAACAGTAAAAATACTTATTGTTCTCAGTCCTCTGGAAAATACAAACTTATGACATAGTTTTTCAGTGCATAGAACGTATTATCTCACTGAATTCTGATGACAGCACAGAATGCAAGGAAAGTGATGTATCACTCAGCTCTAAACTGTTGACTAAGATGTCTGGCTTTATCTCTTTTCTTTCAAAAAAAATCATATTACAATGATATAACAAATACTCAGCAATCCTGTCAAACCGTGAAATGTGTCCTCAGCACATGAGAACAGAAAGATGTTTCTGATGAGAGTGAACTGATGGAGAAAGGCAACAGCGCTGAATCATTAAGTAATCCTAAATTTAAAGGCAATGGGGCCTAAAAGAGTAGTTTTCTTGTTGGCTGGGCCAATGTTTCCAGAAGCTGACTCTCAGCAACTGAACTTCAGCTAAGACCACATTTAGAGCCAATACAATGGGAGCCCGGGAATAGGGAATTAGGATTGCGCCCCAGGGGACTTCGTGCAGCCCTAAGGACACTGGGAAGAGAGAAACAGGATTGTGCCTCAGGGGACTTAGTGCAGCCATAAGGACATAAAGGTCCTGCACTTAGAAAATACATAACAAGTATTCCCTGAAAGAAAGCTAACCTGGCCATGCTTTTGCTACATGCACACACATGTACACACATGCACACATATAGACAAGGAGTGAAGTCTCTTGTTGAATCTGTGTTCATTTCCAGGAAAACATAAACTTTCCTTTGAATATTGAAATATTCTGCTGCCAACAGCAGTCCAAAATATCAACTATAGGTAGAAAAGACTAATGAATATTCAGCAATCGTTTCAGCAAACGCAATGACATGAAAGAAAGCTAACAAAATCCATAAACAAAAGAACTAATGCCCTAAAGCAACCAAGGAGCATTTGAAAGTCAGCAAAACCAGTAACTTCTGAAAGATTCAAAAGGTTAATTCATCCATTAAGAATAAGGCTGCTAAGAGAAAGAAATTATTAAAATGATCAATAAGTGGGAAGAATAGAAAATGAAACACAGTTGAAAAATCAACCCTAGATATTGCCCCAGAATGTTATGCAAATAAATAGAAAAAAAAAAGAGCTAAATCATCATAAATATGAAAGAACAGTTAGAAGATGATGCATGGAGTATAGGTCTAAGAATTCCAATGTCCATCAGCCAGGTGCTTCTATGAAGGGATTGGGAGGAAAGGGAGAGAGATAGGGGAGAGGGAGAGGAAGACAGGGGAGAGGGAGAGAGAGAGGGAGAGAAAGCAAAAGAGAGAGAGAGAGGGAGAGGGAAGAAAGAAAGAAAAAGAAAGAAAGAGAGAGAGAAAGAAAGAAAGAAAGAAGAAAGAAAGAAAGAAAGAAAGAAAGAAAGAAAGAAAGAAAGAAAGAAAGAAAGAAAGAAAGAAAGAAAGAGAAAGAAAGAAAGAAAAAGAAAGAAAGAAAGAAAGAAAGATGGAGAGAGAGAGAAGGAAGGAAAGAAGAAAGAAAGAAAGAAGAAAGAAAGAAGAAAGAAAGAAAGAAAGAAAGAAAGAAAGAAAAAGAAAGAAAGAAAGAAAGAAAGAAAGAAAGAAAGAAAGAAAGAAAGAAAGAAAGAAAGAAAGAAAGAAAGAAGGAGAGAGTGAGAGAGAGAAGGAAGGAAGGAAGGAAAGAAGAAAGAAGAAGAAAGAAAGAAGAAAAATAAGAACATATGTGTTAAACTGTCCTATTCTTCCAAAAATACTATAGGTCTATAGTTTTCATGGCTCCAACTACTGTGGTCAATTTTAGACTATCAAGTCAATTCTAAAATGTATATAAGAGAATAAAGGACAAGGAAAATAGGAAATGAAGAAAATCAAAATACGGGCTTCTCTTTTCAGATAGCAAGTCAAGGTGGAGCAATTAAGATAATTGTGGTCTAGGACAAGGAAAGACAAACGGTGCTGTGGAACCTGGAAGAGAGCCCAGAAGGCATTTAGGAAAGCTTGATGAATAACTAAAGTGGTACAAATCCCTGGGGAAGGAATGAGCTAGTCAATAAATGGTGCTGGGGTTAGCCAGATGGGAATCTACCTCACTTTTTACACAGATAAAAGCATTCCCATGTGAATTAAAAACTTAAATGTAAAAATCAAAACTTTAGTGAGTTCAGAAAATATTTGTAATAAGGATATTTTTAAAAAATAGGAGGTACATATGCTCTAGGAGTCAGTGAAAATTGGTTCCACCTTTTTGAAGAGCAATCTGGCCATATTTATTTAATATCTATTATTAATGATTTCAGTGGAATGTGTGCATATACCCAGCAATTCTATGTCTAGATATTTAGCCTAGGAAACCTAAAACGTACTCTCAAGAAGACATAACAGGGTTATTTAAACAGCAAAATACTAAATAAAATGAAACAAAGTTCAAAACTTAAACCTCAATCAAGAGGAGCATAAATAAATGATGGCAAATTTCAATCAAGTTCATAAATTGTGGTTTAATACCTCAAATACTATACAATAGGTATAAAAACAAGCTGGAACTACTTAAAGCAACAAAAATAAATCTCAAAAAAAAGCAAGCTGCAAAATTCTGTAATAGTATAATATCACTTCTTAAAGTATAAAAATACACAAAACAGGCTAGGTGTAGTGGCTCACACCTATAATCCCAGCACTTTGGGAGACCAAGACAGACAGATCATGAGGTCAAGAGTTTGAGACCTGCCTGGGCAACATAGTGAAACTCCGTCTCTACTAAAAATACAAAAAATTAGCTGGGCGTGGTAGTGGGCGCCTGTAATCCCAGCTACTTAGGAGGCTGAGGCAGGAGAATCACTTGAAACCGGGAGGTGGAGGTTGCTGAGTCAAGATTGTGTTAGTGCACTCCAGCCCAGGGGACAGTACGAGACTCCATATCAAAAAAAACCAAAAAACCAAAAAAACAAAAACAACAACAAAACACAAAACAACGTCGTGTGTGTGTGTATACGTGTGTGTGTATGTGTGTGTGTGTTTCAAAATACTTAAAACAGCGTGGGAAATAAAGCACAGCACTGCATGGTGACAGGGCGTGGGTAAGGCAGCAGGACCAGGGAGAGGTACACATAGGCTTCAACTGTGTCTAATTTTTTCTTCACATGTGTAAGAAATATGGCAAAAATCTCAAGATTTTATAAACCTGTTACATAATTACTCAAGTCTGTCTTTTATTTTTCTCCACATTTTTCTGTATGTTTAAAATGTTTCATAATAGTCAAACATTTCACAATTAACAAATAATAAGTACAATATGATTTTAAAATAAACAGTGAGCAAATACATCTGTAAAATGTGTAGTTAATTCCAAATAAGGGTTAATGCAAGATATTTTAAAATTTATTTATAATCTGAAGAGTCTAAGTGCCTTTCCTAGAGACACACAGCGGATAAATGGCAGAGCCACAATTTAAACTGAACTTCTCACCGAGGACCTCTCTCCTCTGCTTTAAATACTAGAACAAAATATAGGAGCTAATTCAGGATACTGGTTGCGGAGGACATCTTAAATAAGATATAATTCTCCAAAATCATAAAACCAAGCAACACAAACACAATTATAAAATGCAAATAAATCATGGGAAAATACTTGCAACATACATTTCTAAAAGGATTAATATTTAGAATACCTAAGGAGCTTCAACTCAAAGAAAAAGATGACACAATGAGAAAGCAAAACATATGAAGAAGCAATTAACTTTTTAAAAATACCACGAGACAAAAAAGGAGGAAATACTTTAAAATAAAAAATAATAAAAATAAATAACATATAATAAAACAATATTAGAGTGGAAGATTTTGAACCATCTCTCCATGCACTGCTGGCCAGAGTGTGGGGAAACACTTTCGTATATCATGGTTGAGACTTCAAAGCTGTAGGGTAATTTGGCAGGATCTTTCAAAACCATAAATGTGCAAATCTTATGTAATTCTAAAACAGTTTCCCTACATAAACTCAAAGCTGTATGTATAGCATTGTTTGAAATAATGAAAAATTGGAAGTATACAAATTACTCATCAATGGAAAATGGCTAAAGTGTAGCGTACTCACACTGTGGAATATAGTGCAGTTATATACAGTTGTAGATACTCTCTCTATATAGTTATAATGACCTTTTGGTCAATGAGGAACCACATGTGCAGTGGTGCACTCATTAGGTTATAATAGAGCTGAAAAATTCCTAACACCTAGTGACACTGTAGCCATCGTAACATTGTAGCACAAGGTATTAGTCATTTGTTTGTGATAATGCTGGTGTAAACAAACCTACTGCACGGTCAATCATATAGAAGTATGGCAGTATAGTTATGTACAGTATATAGTGCTTGATAATGATAATAGATGACTGTGTCACTGGTTTCTGTGTTTACTATACTACTCTTTTTATTGTTATTTTAGCGTGTCTTTTACTCCTACTTACTTATAGTTAACTGTAGCAGAGCCTTAGGCAGGCTCTTCAGGAGGTATCCAGAGGAAGGCACTGTTATCACAGGAGATGACAGCTCCATGGGTGTTATCATCCCTGAAGACCTTCTGGCGGGACAAGATGTGGTGGTGGATGACAGCAACATTGATGATTCTGACCCTGTGTAGGCATAGGCCTGAACACATTAGTGTGTGTTTATGTTTTAGTTTTTAGAGAAAAAAATTTTAAGGTTTAAAAATTTTAAAAGCTTATAGAATAAGATTGTGAAGAAAAAAGTATTTTGGACAGTTGTACAATATGTTCACGGTTTTTTGTTTTTTTTTCTTTTTCTTTTTTGGGACAGAGTCTTGCTCTGTCGCCCAGGCTGGAGTGCAGTGGCCGGATCTCAGCTCACTGCAAGCTCCACCTCCCGGGTTTACACCATTCTCCTGCCTCAGCCTCCCGAGTAGCTGGGACTACAGGCGCCCGCCACCTCGCCCGGCTAATTTTTTGTATTTTTAGTAGAGACGGAGTTTCACCGTTTTAGCCGGGATGGTCTCGATCGCCTGACCTCGTGATCCGCCCGCTTCGGCCTCCCAAAGTGCTGGGATTACAGGCGTGAGCCACTGTGCGCGGCCAATATGTTCGTATGTTAAGCTAAGTGTTATTGTAAGGGAGTCAAAAAGTTAAAAAATAATTTAAAAGTGTATAAAGTAAAAAAGTTATAGTAAGGTAAGGTTAATTTACTATTAAAGAAAAAAGTAATTTATATAAATTTAGTGTAGCCTAGGTGTACAGTATTTATATAGTCCAAATAGTGTACAAGAATGTCCTACGCCTTCACATTCACTCACCACTCACTCACTGACTCACCCAGAACAACTTCCAATCCTGCAAACTCCATTCATGGTAAGTGCCATATACAGACGTGTTATTTTTAATTTTTTTATACTACGTATTTATGGTACCTTTTCTCACTTTAGATATGTTTAAATACACAAATATTTACCGCTGTGTTGCCGTTGCCTGCAGTATTCAGCACACAACATACCATACA
This sequence comes from Macaca fascicularis, assembly GCF_037993035.2. Lineage (NCBI taxonomy): Eukaryota > Metazoa > Chordata > Mammalia > Primates > Cercopithecidae > Macaca > Macaca fascicularis. The sequence continues at coordinate 94,885,177 of NC_088379.1, read as the reverse complement.
GGTTTATACAGCATATAGCCTAGACTACGCAGTCTAGGCTTGTGTGAATACACTCTGTGATGTTCACACAATGACAAAATGTCCTAACGAATTGTCAGTGTATGTTCTCAGAACATATTCCTGTGTTAAGTGACACATGACTGCATATTACTTTATATTTTAAAACGATTTATTGTATCTAAAAATAATGAGCTATGTACACTTGTACTGCCATGGAAACGTCACCAAGAACAAAGAAAGTTAACTTAAAAAGCATATCAAATAACAATTTATTTAGGATAATTCTATTAACTTTAAAAACGATTAAATTATGTTATATGTAACATAATTGTAAAACACAATCATGATGACATATACATTACAATGTAATTCACACACACATATATATATATAAAAGTTATTTTAAGAAACAATACTATCACAAGAGTGATTAAGGGGATAAAGGGGAAGATAATAAAAGGACTTCAACATTTTACTGCATGTGTTTCTGTACTACATGAATGTTTTTTATAATGTATGATTTGAATTACTTTTTAATCAAAAATTATGAAACATCCAAAAAATAAATTTCATGCCATGATTATTGATAGTAAAAAATGCATACTTAGCATTTCATTTGGCTTTGCCTTTACAGACATAGCCTTAGTAAAAGAAGTATGTGGGAGAATATTGATGAAGCAGTGAGGTTTAGTTTGGTTTGATGGTGTGGCTCGTTATAGAATCCACTTTTTATTTTAATTTCCTTGGATATAATTAGGTGAACAAATAAATGCTTTTTATGGCAATGTTGATAATCTGTAAACATTATTAAACACTTACACTGTACCCTTTAAAGGCATTACATAAATTATCTCAGCTATTCCTTACAAAAACCTCCTGTAATAGGTACTAATTTTATCCCCATTTTATAGACAAGAACACTAAATTTGGAAAGATCCGGTGCACTTGCAATTTGAAGCCAGGCAGTCAGGCTCTAGGACTTGTTTTTGTAACTGATTACCCTCTATAGCTCCTCAGACTCGAAGTCACATCTTCGTCTTTTTGTCTCTTCTGTACCATGTGTGCTGCCTTTAGAGCAGCTGGATATATTCAAGATTAAATCAGTGTGTTATCAAATCACTTAAATCCTCAAGTTTAATAGACTCTGACAAAATTCAGAATAAGCTGGCCATGCATGATATTACTAATTTACTTGCTATACCAATAATAATTATTCTTTGAATAGACTGTATGTTACTGAGTTAAGACATGCTGTCAATTGTTATTGTGGTATTCTTTTATTTTATTGACTACTCTGGCAGCCATACTTCATTTAGAGTGACAGTAAGTACTACCTGGCTTGTCTCTTTTGCTACAGTGCATCAATATTGATCCTTTTCCTAGCTCAACATTCTTAATGTGCCTGAGTATTTACTGCTAGTCTTGACTGAAAGTACAATAAATGATAACATATATCAAACTCTAAAAAGTCACAAATTTTAGAAAAGACAAAAGTGTATTTGATTTAAAAGCTTTTATTTTGAGGGTTTACCTCAACTGGCTTGTGATCTGAGTATCCTCTCTCTTCCATTGTTCCTTTCTTCTAGCTTAAGTTGGGAAAGAGGAGGTTTGTCTAGTATTTGTTCCTGAACCATCTTCCAGCCAGCTAGCTGCTCATCCTTAGCAGATGCTTCTCCCCACCTGTTCCAGCTTGCTGGGGCCACAGTTCATTCATTGATGGGTCTACCTTGAACTTCTGAGCTATAATAGGATCTTCCTCATGGATGTCAGGAGAGAAGTAAATATGAGGTGTACCTGGTGTTTAGTTACTGACGCATCCCTTTATCTTCCACATCGCCATCAAAACTTCATGTTGTACCAGAATATACTGAAAGGTTAAGATAAGTACATTAAATTTGAATATTTCAAAGGAAAACATTTATAACTGTGCATGTGATCTGATTTTTTTTTTTAGTAGTCCAAGAGATAAGCATCAAAAAGTTGCCTTTAACATTAAGTCTTCTGGGTATCTTGCCGCCTTGTTTTCCTGTCCTCAGGTCACCAGCATTGGAAAGAATGGCAGATGACATATATTCTAAACCGTTGTGAGGAAACTCACCCTCTACCCCAAAGTTGGTGTTGTTTTAAAATTTGCTTATACCAGCAGATAACACATGAAAGAGAGTTGTACTCAACAACACATTTCCCAGCATCATGATTATTTAGTTTGGACAAACCTCTGGGCTGGGAAAAGTGTCATGCGCGTCTGTGTGAAGAGACCACCAAATAGGGTTTGTGTGAGCAACATGGCTGTTTATTTCACCTGGGTGCAGGGGGGCTGAGTCCGAAAAGAGAGTCAGCGAAGGGAGATAAGGGTGGGGCTGTTTTATAGGATTTGGGTAGGTAAAGGAAAATTACAGTCAAAGGGGGGTTGTTCTCTGGCGGGCAGGAGTGGGCGTTACAAGGTGCTCAGTGGGGGAGATTTTTGAGCCAGGATGAGCCAGGAAAAGGAATTTCACAAGATAATATCATCGCTTAAGGCAAGGACCGGCCATTTTCACTTCTTTTGTGGTGGAATGTCATCGGTTAAGGTGAGGCAGGGCATTTGCACGTCTTTTGTGATTCTTCAGTTACTTCAGGCCATCTGGGCGTATACATGGAAGTCACAGGGGATGTGATGGCTTGGCTTGGGCTCAGAGGCCTGACAAAAAGGAAGTTCTAGGTAGTCCAGAGGGCTTCAGTGCATTCTGGTATCAAGTGAGGAATCAAGATTTTTGCTGATCTTACAGGAGTACCTCTTGAATTGGACTTACACATCTCTTCCAAACATAAGCATTTATTCTTCTAGAGAGTAGAGTCTAGATCCATATTTTAAAAAGAAAAACAGTGTCCTAAATGCAACATAAGCTGCAAAGGCTCAACACACAATAGAAGTCAGGCTTTGCACTATTCGAAAGAACAATATTGGGGGACTTCCAGTTCCAAAATAGTGTTATAAATGTAAGCTGGCTTTAGTCCCACTAAAGAAAACCAAAAACAAATATATAGCACCAAGATTATAACCAGCAATATCCCAGAACTCAAATATGAGGACGAGTCAGTTCCTGGGGCCACAGAGAAGTTAAAAAATTCTGAGCAGATGGTAAGAAAATCAGATTTTTTGGAAGAACATTCCATGTTCATGGATAAGAAGAATCAATATTGTGAAAATGGCCATAATGCCCAAGGTAATTTATGGATTCAATGCCATCCCCATCAAGCTACCAATGACTTTCTTCACAGAATTGGAAAAAAAACTGCTTTAAAGTTCATATGGAACCAAAAAAGAGCCCACACTGCCAAGAGAATCCTAAGCCAAAAGAACAAAGCAGGAAGTATCATGCTACCTGACCTCAAACTATGCTACAAGGCTACAGTAACCAAAACAGCATGGTACTGGTACCAAAACAGAGATATAGACCAATAGAACAGAACAGAACCCTCAGAAATAATACCACACATGTACAACCATCTGATCTTTGACAAACCTGACAAATACAAAAAAATGGGGAAATGGCCAGGCGCGGTGGCTCAAGCCTGTAATCCCAGCACTTTGGGAGGCCGAGACGGGCGGATCACGAGGTCAGGAGATCGAGACCATCCTGGCTAAAGCAGTGAAACCCCGTCTCTACTAAAAAATACAAAAAATAGCCGGGCGAGGTGGCGGGCGCCTGTAGTCCCAGCTACTCGGGAGGCTGAGGCAGGAGAATGGCGTGAACCCGGGAGGCGGAGCTTGCAGTGAGCTGAGATCCGGCCACTGCACTCCAGCCCGGGCGACAGAGCGAGACTCCCTCTCAAAAAAAAAAAAAAAAATGGGGAAAGGATTCCCTATTTAATAAATGGTGCTGGGAAAACTGGCTAGCCATATGTAGAAAGCTGAAACTGGATCCCTTCCTTACACCTTATACAAAAATTAACTCAAGATGGGTTAAAGACTTAAATGTTAGCCATAAAACCATGAAAACCCTAGAAGAAAACCTAGGCAATACCATTCAGGACATAGGCATGGGCAAGAACTTCATGTCTAAAACACCAAAAGCAACGGCAACAAAAGCCAAAATTGGCCGGGCGCGGTGGCTCACGCCTGTAATCCCAGCACTTTGGGAGGCCGAGGCGGGCGGATCACAAGGTCAGGAGATCGAGACCACGGTGAAACCCCGTCTCTACTAAAAATACAAAAAATTAGCCGGGCGCGGTTGTGGGCGCCTGTAGTCCCAGCTACTCGGGAGGCTGAGGCAGGAAAATGGCGTGAACCTGGGAGGCGGAGCTTGCAGTGAGCCGAGATCGCGCCACTGCACTCCAGCCTGGGCTGGGCGACAGAGCGAGACTCCGTCTCAAAAAAAAAAAAAAAAAAAAAAAAAAAAAAAAAAAAAAAACAAAAGCCAAAATTGCCAAATGGGATCTAATTAAACTAAAGAGCTTCTGCACAGCAAAAGAAACTACCATTAGAGTAAACAGGAAATCTACAGAATGGGAGAACATTTTTGCAATCTACCAATCTGACAAAGGGCTAATACCCAGAATCTACAAAGAACTTAAATAAATTTACAAGAAAAAATCAAACAACCCCATCAAAAAGTGGACAAAGGATATGAACAGACACTTCTCAAAAGAAGACATTTATGAAGCCAACAGACACATGAAAAAATGCTCAGCATTGCTGGCCATCAAAGAAATGCAAATCAAAACCACAATGAGATACCATCTCACACCAGTTAGAATGGCGATCATTAAAAAGTCAGGAAACAACAGGTGCTGGAGAGGATGTGGAGAAACAGGAACACCTTTACAATGTTGGTGAGACTGTGAACCAGTTCACCCATTGTGGAAGACAGTGTGGGGATTCCTCAAGGATCTAGAACTAGAAATACCATTTGACCCAGCCATCCCATTACCGGGTATATACCCAAAGGATTATAAATCAGTCTGCTATAAAGACACATGCACACGTATGTTTACTGTGGCACTATTCACAATAGCAAAGACTTGGTACCAACCCAAATGTCCACCAATGATAGACTGGATGAAGAAAATGTGGTACGTATACACCATGGAATACTATGCAGCCATAAAAAAGGATGAGTTCATGTCCTTTGTAGGGACATGGATGAAGCCGGAAACCATCATTCTCAGCAAACTGTCACAAGGACAGAAAAGCAAACACTGCATGTTCTCACTCATATGTGGAAATTGAACAATGAGAACACTTGGACACAGTATGGGAAACATCACACATTGGGGTCTGTCATGGGGTGGGGGGAGAGAGGAGGGATAGCCTTAGGAGATATACCTAATGTAAATGATGAGTTAATGGATGCAGCACAACAGCATGGCAGATGTATACATGTGTAACAAACCTGCATGTTGTGCACATGTACCCTAGAACTTAAAGTATAATAATAATTAAAAAAAAGAGAATCAGATTTTTTCATATCCATGAAATCCCTCCCCTCAATCTTCCTAGCACCAAATACATAGAAAATTTCCCATAACTTGTGGTTTCTAAACTGAAAAAAGTGAGGTCAGGGTGGAAAACTACCTTCCACACAATCTTGGGTTCTTTGACAGGAGACCTGCCCATACCTCAAACCGTAGGAGACATCATGAGTTCCTGAAGGAAGACATATCTCTGAGGACAGCCAGAGACAAAGGTGGGAGGTAGGACTACCATTTCCAGCCTTGGAAACTGCTCTGTGACTCAACTAAAGGGGATGCCAAATCAGTGACTGTTCAGCAGTACCATGCTGTAGGAAGTATGTTTCACAGTTCCCCTGGGCAGGAACTCCTGGCCAGACTTTCCATACTACTGGGATATCCTCTTTTGGACCTCCATATTCAGGATGCAGAATAGGACTTCTATCATTTAATAGAGACAAAGCAAACCTGGACTTAAGGCACCATTAGTATTGAAAAGGAGGCAGTGACCTAGGAGAGAAAAAAAAAAGAAATTCAACAAGTAAATTCTAAATAATTCTTAAGCAAACATTTCCAATAAAAACCAAACCAAGCCAGACAGAGAAGACTGGAATAAATAAATAAATAATCCTTCAATGCAAAGACACAGATGTACATCTACAAGAAACAATAGCAAAGAGGAAATCATGACCTCCCCAAATAAAAAAAAGCAATATGGCCGGGCGCGGTGGCTCAAGCCTGTAATCCTAGCACTTTGGGAGGCCGAGACGGGCGGACCACGAGGTCAGGAGATCGAGACCATCCTGGCTAACACGGTGAAACCCTGTCTCTACTAAAAAATACAAAAAACTAGCCGGGAGAGGTGGCGGGCGCCTGTAGTCCCAGCTACTCGGGAGGCTGAGGCAGGAGAATGGCGTAAACCCGGGAGGCGGAGCTTGCAGTGAGCTGAGATCCGGCCACTGCACTCTAGCCCCGGAGACAGAGCAAGACTCCATCTCAAAAAAAAAGCAATAAACCAGTGACTAACACTAACAAGATAGTGATATATGAGCTCTCTGACACAAGAATTCAAAACAGCAGTTTTAAGGAGACTCAGTGATTTCCAAGATAACACGGAAGAGAAATTTGGAAATTTATCATAAAAACTTAACAAAAATATTAAAATAATTTAAAAAATCAAACTGAAATCCTGTAACTGAGAAATATATTTGCTAAACAGAAAAATTCATTAGAAGCTCTCAACAGCAGACTAGATCTTAGAAGAGGAAAGAATCAGTGAATTTGAAGACAAGCTATTTGAAAATACAGTCAAAGAAGAAAAAAAGAATAAAAATAAATGAAGATTGCCTACACAATAGAGAAAATTACCTTAAAAAAATCTAAGAAATATTGGCATTCAAGAGGGAACCAAGCAAGAACAAGGGATGGAAAGCTTAAAGAAATAATAACTGGCAACTTTCCAAAACTTGAGGAAGATACAAATATCTAGGTACAAGAAAGTCAGAGAACACCAAACAGATTTGACCCCAACAAGACTATCCCAAGGCAGAAATGTTTAAACTTTGAGAGTTTAATCATCAAATTCTCAAAGGTCAAGGACAAAGAGAGGGAGGATCCTAAAGGCAGCAAGAGAAAAGAAGCTAATAACATACAAAATAACATACATCAATTTATCTGGCAACAGAGTGCTCAACAGAAACCACATAGGCCAAGAGGGAGTAGAACAACGTTTTCAAAGTGCTGAAGCAAACAAACAAAAAAAACTACCATGCAAGAATATCTTATCCAGACAAGCTATCTTTAAAATATAAAGGAGGTATAAAGTCTTTTCTAAATAAACAAAAGTTGAAAAACTCATACAACCAGTCCCATCTTATAAGAAATGCTAAAGGAAGTTCTTCAATCAGAAGGGGAAAAAATCCCTAATGTGTAAAAAGAAAACATTTGAAGGTAGAAAAACCACTGGAAAACAACATAGACAACCCCAGAATACTTCCATACTGTAATTATGGTGTGAAATCCACTTACAACTCTAGTAAGAAGCCTGTAAGACAAATCTATCAAAAACAATAACTACTGCAACCTATTAAGAAATAGACAGTATAAAAATATATAAATTGAGACTGGACACTAGCTCATGCCTATAATCCCAGGACTCTGGGAGGCAAGGCAGGGGGATTGCTTGAGGCCAGAAGGCCAAGACCAGCCTGGACAACATAGCAAGACCCCATCTCTACCAAATATTAAAACATTAGTCAGATGTGGTGGAATGCACCCACTATAGTCCTAGCAACTCAGGAGACTGAAGTGGGAGAAACACTTGAGCCTTGGAGTTGGAGGCTTCAGTGAGCCATAATCACACCACTGCACTCCAGCCTGGATGACAGAGTGAGACCTTGTCTCAAAAAAAAAAAATGTAAATTGAGATGACAAAAAGTCAAATGGATTGGGGAAGGACTGGGGTGCAGCTAAAGAGTAAAATGTTGTTGCTTTTTGTTTGTATCTTTTTTTGTTATCTAAGATAAGTTGTTGTATTAGGCCATTTTTGTGTGGTTATAAATAGATATTTGAGGCCGGGCAATTTATATAGAAAATAAGTTTAATTGGCTCACAGTTCTGCAGACTGTACAGGAAGCACAGTGCTGGCATTTGCTAAGCTTTTGATGAGGGCCTCATGAAGCCTACAGTCATGGCAGAAGGTGAAGGGGGAGCAGGCATGTCACACGGTGAGAGTAGGAGCAAGAGAAAGAGGGGAGAGGTGCTACACACTTTTAGACAATCAGATCTCACCTGAACTCAGAGTAACTCACTCATCTCCAAGGGGATGACACTAAGCCATTTATGAGGGATCTGTCCCCATGATCTAGACATCTCCTATCAGGCCTTACGTTCAACACTGGGGATTACATTTCAACATGAGATTTGGAGAGGACACATATGCAAAACATATCAATTGTCATTTCTTTAAAATAACTTGTTGTATCTACGAGATGGTTTCTGTAAGCCACATAGTATTCACAACGCAAAATTCTATAATACATACTAAAAATACAAACTAAATAAATTAAAACATACTTAGAAAGAAAATCACTTAACCACAAAAGATTTCAGTATGAAAGAAACGAAGGAAAAGACTCGAGTTACAAAACAACCAGAAAATGAGGAATAAAATAGTGAAACTAGGCCTCATAAAACTTAGAAACTAGGCCTCATATAGAAAAAATTAACACCAGGTGGCTCTGGATAGGGACCCACCCTGCCTCAATAGGGTCCCACCCTGATAGGGTCCCACCCTGCCAATTCCGGGAAACAACCTCATGGGGTCCCACCCTGCCAATTCTGGGGGTCCCACCCTGCCTCGAAGTTCCCGGAATCAACAACTCCAGGAAAAAAAAAAAAAACCTCATAAGGTCCTGCTCTAACCAATTAGCATAAGACACCTTGCTCAGGCCATAGACAGATCCAATTACCACGCGCCTAAAGCTTTGTTTGAATTTCGCGCCCTAAGCTGTGTTTGAACTTGTATTTGCCTATATAAACAGCCTGTAACAAGCAGTCGGGGTCCCAGGGCCAACTTAGAGCTTGGGACCCTAGCGCGCTAGTAATAAATAACTCTCTGCTGTGAATCTCGTGTCGGTGATCCTTCGCGGCGACCCCTGCCCAGGAGGGAATCGACAGTTCGGTTCCAACAATAGCAGTAGTAAGTTTTTCTTATCAAAGATAAGTATCGCTTATCAACAATAACACTGAATATAAACAGAATGAATTCTCCAATTAAAATACATAAAGTAGATGAATGGATTAAGGAAAAAAAAAACCAACTATATAGTGCCTACAAGAAACTCACCTCACCTACAAAGACACATGAACTAAAAGTGAAAGTATGGAAAAAGATATTCCAAGCAAGTGGAAACCAAAAAGAGCAGGAGTAGCTGTATTTATATCAGGTAAAATAGACTACAAGTCAAGGGATAGAAAAAGAGACAAAGAAAGTAACTACATTATGATAAAAAGATCAATATAGCAAGAGGATATAGCAATTATAAATATGTATGCATCCAACACCAGAGCTCCTAAGTATATAATGCGAACATTAATAGATCTAAAGGGAGAGACATACTGCAATACAATAAGAGTAAGGGTTTTCAACACCTCACTCTCAGTAAGAGACAGATCATCCATACAGAACATCAACAAAGAAACATCGGAGTTGAACTCCATACTAAACCAAAAAGGCCTCACTGACCTTTACAGAACATCTTACCCAGCTGCTGCAGAATACACATTGTTTTCATCAGCACATGGAACATTCTCTAGATTAGACAAAATTTTAGGCCACAAAATAAGTCTGAAAAAATTCAAAAAAGCAGAAATTATAGAAAGTATATTTCTGACCACATTGGAATAAAAGTAGAAATCAACAAGAGGGACCTTAGAAACTACACAGGCACATGGAAATTCGACAACATGCTTCTGAATGACCGATGAATCAATGAAGAAATTAAGAATGAAATTTAAAAAGCTTTTAAACAAATTAACATGGAAATACAACATACCAAAATCTATGGGATACAGCAAAAGCGGTATGGGGAGAGTAGTTTGTAGCAATAAACACCTACATGAAGAAAGTTGAAATACCTTAAATAAACAACCTAACGATATACCTCAAGGAAACAGAAAAGCAAGCACAAACCAAACCCCAAGTTAGTAGAAGGAAAGAAATAATAAATACCAGAACAGAAATAAAAGAAATTGAGACTAAATAAACAATACAAATCAACAAAACAAAAAGTTGGTTTTTTAAAAAGATTAAATTGGCAAACCTTTAGTGAGACTAAGAAAAAAGGAAAACACCCAAATAAATAAAATCAGAAATGAAAGAGGAGAAGTAAAAGCTGAGACCACAGAAATACATAGAACTAATGACTATTATGAACAGATGTATGCCAACAAATTGGAAAACCTGGGAGAAATGGATAAATTTCCGGACACATACAACCTACCAAGATTGAACCATGAAGAAATTTAAAAACCTCAACAAACCTATATAACAAGTAACAAGATCGAAGCTGTAATAAAAACTCTCTCAGCAAAGAAAAGCCCAGGACATGATGGCTTCACTATTGAATTCTACCAAACACTTAAAGAAGAGTTAATATCAATTCTATTCAAACTCTTCAAAAAAATTGAGAAGAGAATACTTCCAAATTCATTATATGTGGCCAGCATTACCCTAATACCAAAACCAGACAAAAACACAACACAAAAGAAAACTACAGGCCAATATCACTGATGAACATAGATGCAAAAATCCTCAACAAAATACTAGCAAACCAATTCAAGAATACATTTAAAAGATCATTCATTATGATCAAGTGGGATTCATCCCAGAGATGCAAGGATGTTTCAACATATGCAAATCAATAAATGGGAAACATCATGTTAACAGAAACAAGAACAAACCTTTATGGTTATTTCAATAGATGCTGGAAAAACATTTGATGAAATTCAACAACACTTTATGATAAAAACCCTCAACAAACTGGGCATAGAAAAAGCATACTGCAAAATAATTAAAGCCACATATGACAAATCCACAGCCAACATAATACTGACAGGGAAAAATTGAATGTATTTTCTCTAAGGCCTGTACAAGACAAGGATGCCCACTTTCTCCACTTTTATTCAACATAATACTGGAAGTCCCAGCCAGATAAATTAGGCAAGAGAAAGTAAAGGACATCCAAGTTGGAAAAGAAGTCAAATTAGCCTTGTACACCGATGACATGACCTTATATTTAGAAATATGTACAGACTCCACAGGAAAACTGTCAGAACTGAAAAATTCAGCAAAGGTACAGGATATAAATTCAACAAAACAAAAATCAGTAGCGTTGATATAAACCAATAGCAAAAAATCTAAAAATGAAATCAAGAAAGCAATACCAATATACAATAGCTACAAAGAATATAAAATACTTGGAATCAATTTAACCAAAGATGTGAAAGATCTGTACAAGAAATACTATAAAAAACACTGTTGAAAGAAATTGAAGAGGACACAAACTAATGAAAGATATTCCATGCTCATGGAATGGAAAATTAATATTGTTAAAATGACAATACTACCCAAAGTAATTTACCAGTTCAATACAATTTCTATCAAAATACCAATGACATTCTTCACAGCAATAGAAAAATTAATCTTAAAATTTATGTGTGACAAAAACTACCCTGCCTAGCCAAAGCAATTCTGAGAAAAAGGAACAAAGCTGGAAGCATCACACTACCTGACTTCAAAATATACTACAAAGCTATAGTAACCAAATCATCATGATACTCACATAAAAACAGACACATAGACTGATGGAACAGAATAGAAGATAAAGGAAATAATCAACAAAACGAAGAGACAACCCACAGAATGGGGGAAAAATTGGCAAACTAGCCATCTGAAAAGGGATTCATAAGTACTCAGAATCTATAAGGAGCTCAAAAAACTCAATAGTAAAAAAAAAAAATTTCAATTATCACATGTACCCAAAAAAATGCACATCTAATAAGTGTCAATATAAATAAAGTAAATAAAAATTAAAACAAAGAGAAACAAACACTGTATGTTCTCACTTACATATGGAATCTAAAATAGTTGACCTTACAGAAGTGGAGCGTGGAATGGTGGTTACTAGTGGCTGGGGAAGATGTTGGTCAAAGGATCCAAAATTTCAGCTAGATAAAAGGAGTAAGTTCAAGAGATCTATTGTACAACATGGTAACTATAGTTAACAATAACGTATTGTATTCTTGAAAATTGCTGAGATCAATTTTAAGTGTTCTTACAACAACAACAAAAAAGATAACGGTATGTGGTAATGCATATGTTAATTAGCTCGATTTAGCTATTCCACAATGTATACATATATCAAAACATCATGTTGTACATGATAAATACACATCATTTTTATTTGTCAATTAAAAATAAATTAATTTGGCCAGGCATGGGGGCTCATACCTGTAATCCCAGCCAGCACTTTGGGAGGCCAAAACAGGCAGATCACTTGAGGCCAGGAGTTCAGGACGAGCCTAAACAACATGACAAAACCCCATCTCTACAAAAAATACAAAATTAACCGAGTGTGGTGGTGTGCACCTATAATCCCAGCTACTCGGGAGACTGAGGCACAAGAATCGACTGAACTCAGGAGGCAGAGGTTTCAGTGAGCCAAGATTGTGTCACTGCACTCCAGCCTGGGCGACAGAGGGAGACTCGGTCTCAAAAAAAATTAAAACTAAAATTAATTAATTAATTAATCAACATAACAATGTTTGTTCTGTCCTCCCCTCTTCTCAGCTTTTGAGTTGTTTATTAAAAAAACACAAATGCAAAATCATCCAGCCACGGGTACCTAGAGAAAAAGCACTCACCGTTCCCATTTTTCTATATCTCATCCCATTCCTATTTTTTCTATATCTCATCCCATTCATATTACTCTCTGTAACAGAATGAAAAGTAGATATTTATAAGTGTTCTGTACAACACTGAGGATGGCAAGAATGAGAGGAGTCCTTTCTTCTACCTAGAGGAATAAAAGATGGCTTGATCATGTCTTTCTAGTGTATAAAGGATGTGTGCTTTGGTTTGTTTAAACGATTGGCATTTTAAAAATCTATCCTTCTATATGTTGATTAAAATGTTTCATGAATTTTAATCTCTAATTTTCTCAAATTCTTTTAATTCCTCAGATTTGCAGATAATATAGAATTAAACTCTCAAAATATCATTTTATATACATAAACACCTCTCTATGGAATTCAAGTTCAGTTATGAGTTTTGTCCAAGTAATTTTTTCTAACATTAACGTTAAACTCATAGATACTGTCAATGAATATAGAACAGTGACCTAATACCTGAATGGCATTTTTATCCCCTAACTGAATAATTACTATAATCTACTCTTCCTCTGAATTCATCTACTTTCTTAACTTCCACAATTATTTCTATGCAGATAATTTTCTGCTGGAAATAATATAGGTATACATATTCCATTTTTTTTCTTTTTCTTTTTCTTTTTTTTTTTGAGACAGGGTCTTACTCTGTCACCCAGGCTGGATCTCCCAGACCCAAGTGATCCTTCCACCTCAGAATTTTGAGGACCTGGGACCACAGGCACATGCCATCATGCCCAGCTATATTTTTAAATTATTTGTAGAGATGGGGTCTTGTTGCCTAGGTTGATCTTGAACTCCTGGGCTCAAGTGATCCTCCTGCCTCAGCCTCTCAGTGTGCGGAGATTACAGGTATGAGCCACTGCATCCTGCCTCAATTTATAATGCATGGTATTTTGGAGATAATTAGAAATGTGTATTTCAGAGTAACTTATTTGCATATCTAAGAAGAGTTGAGGTTTCTAAGCAAAAACTCTATTTTTTACAAATAAACATTTGAGGAAGATAAATCAGGATGGAAGACAAGCTCTCCATAACTTGAAGATTCTCATGTTCTAGCTACCAGGTAGGAATATGAGTAAGCTCCATGAGGGCAGGAGTCATTGTTGTACTTACTCATGTATTCTAACTGACTGGGAGAGGGCCTGGCACAGAATTGGTTAGCAATAAATACTTGTAGAATTAATGATTTAATTGATTAATTAATTAATTTAAGGTCCGTATCTTTATATGTAGGGAATTACATTGACACTATTTGCCATTTAGCTTCCATATTACAGTGTAAGGTCTCATTTGCCGAATTACACACTATATTATCTAGGTCTTTGTCCTTCTTGTTCCCTCATACATAATTATGGGCAGATATTACAAGACTGGAGGTAAGATCCTTGGGTAGAAAAGGGAGCAATTATAAAATTAGGAGAATTGGAGTCATTATGGTTTTAGGGTTGATTTGGGGACCATAAGAATCCTTTAATGTCTTTAACTTTTGGTATTTTAATTCAACATTCACTAAGTAATTATAGAAACTTACTGTGTGCCAAGCACCACTTAGGCACTAAAAGCATAGCAATGATTAACACACATGAAGATTCTTCTTTCATTCATTTGCAGTTGGGAAGCAGGGAGACGGGTCAGTTTTCTTTAAAAAGGATAGAAAAAAAAAGTGATTAATTGATTGATTAGTTGATTTCAGAAGTGATAAATGCCAGAAAGTAAACTTTAAATTGTCTGATGTACTGGAGAATGACAAGTGGAGCACACACATGTATACGTACACGCACACACAAGAAAGGGAAGTCAGGGGCTTCCTGAGGTAAAGCAGGATCTGCGATCGAATGATGATGATGCCAGCAGTGGGAAGACATGAAACATGTTTTCCATGCAGAGAGTGAGTAACCTCAAAGGCTCCCAGACAGAAACAATCCTGGCAGGTTCAAGGATCTGATCCTATGCCAGCATAATCAGAGGATATCAAGCCAGAATGGATGAAGTAGTAGAGAATGAGATCAGAAATTAAGGGCATGTAGCCATGGAAATATTGTATTCCCAGTTCATTGGGAAGCCACTGAATATTTTAAAATTGGAAAGTAACACAGTCTGACATTTTTAAGAAGATCATATTAGTTGTTTGTTTTGTTTTCCTGTTGGTGGTGTATCCTCTGCCTGGAAAATATCTTCAGCTCTAGAGACTTAAAGAGATGAGGCCAAGCTAAGAGAAAAGAAGAGCTGAAAAAAGACACTTGGGAGAGTTCCTTACTAGTTGAGAATTCCTAAGAATCATCAACAGGGCTTGTTTAAAATTTAGATGCCTAGAACCTACTTCTAGGAGATTCTGATTCAGGGAGTCTCAAGAAACCCAGTAATTAGCATTTTAATTAACAATTACCCCAGGTAATTCAGGTGTAACTGACTGACAGATCACTTTGGTTAAAGAATTAATTTTAGTTGAAAAGAAAAGATTTAAGAGTCTTTTAGGTTGACCAACCCAGTTCAACATTAGAAGAAAATAGCAAGAATTCTGGGAAGGGGTTTTGTCTGGAAAACGACTATACCCCTGACTGGAATTGGATCTCCAGTGGAAGTAAGTTTTTACATCTTCCTTCAAGAAAGAGAGAAATAAAGAAAGAAAGGGAGAGAACAGGAAGGATATACACTTGGTATGAATAAAGTCCAACCTTACCTGATGTTTTAACAGGACATCACAATAAAACGAGATCCAACACATTTTATTAAATGACTTCATTTCCTAATCTGCCCCACATATCCCATACTTCAATCCTTGCCCCAATTCTCTTCACAATTGTGCTTACATTTGCACTCCTCATTAAACTCTTGCTTCTTCTCCCTGAATCACAGCTAGTCTCATCTCTCATGGTTACAAATATTTGATTCCGGCTCTTGCATCTCTCTTTCAGCAGCACACAAAAAAAAGCTACTGTGGATAATGAGCACCCTGACTCTCCCCAGTTTTCATACTGGCTCTTCTGACTCTTTTATACTTGAGGGGAGATAAAATGATAATAATAAGCCATTTTACACATGTGGTTGGGGATCACTTTCCTTTAAAACTGTACCCATTTCATTCTGCAACCTTGGTGGCAGAAATTGAAACTTGTCTCTTGACTCCCAAGAAAATAGATAGGGCTGGGCATGAGGCTCATTGTAGAATCCCATGTACTCACAATATGTGGTCTAAAAGAATGTTGTCCTGAGCATATGGCTTCAAGAGGGGATTATGAAATATTTTTCTACCCAAGGTATGAAGATGTTAGGCTTTAACTTTCACATTTAAATCTATAATTCACCCAAAATTGATTTGGGGTTGATGTGAGAGAGAGATCAGCTAAATAGCCAATTAGCCCAGCACCACTTATTGAATAAAAAGCATTCTTCTGCCTATTGTATTTCTATCATTATCATATCATATCATAGTCACTATCATCATTATCATCATCTTCATTATTTGTTTATAAACCTATCTTCTCCACTAAACCAAGACACCTTTGAATAAGACCATGTTTTGTTTACCAGTTTTCCTCTGTACATAACACAACTGCCAGTTAAAAGCCTATGATCAATGAGATGTTTATTTGATAACTATGTCATGTCAATCTAAAATAGAGGTAGAGATCATGTAAGAAATCACATGATTATTTTCAAAGTTCCGGCATCCTGTCTACTATATCATTTTAAAGGTATTAACAGAGTGTGGTAGACAGTGAAACACTATTGAAGATCCACAGAGAACAGGAAAACTGCTAAAAGACTGGCAATAGCCTTGTTTTGATTTTTTTACTGCATTCTTGTGAGTTTGATGTGGATTCTCAGAAATACAATCAAATGAATTTTAAGAACATAAAGAATGGAACAAAGAATTCTAGGAGCTTAACTGAGAACAAGTCATGACAGACTCAATTTAATTGCTCTTTTATAAAACATTTAATTTGGTAAAGTAGGAAAATATAGTTTATGTATTTTAGAAAAGCACTTGATATGCCCTCTCCTGATATCCTAGTGAAATAATAACTGTGATTCCTGGACAATAAGTTTCTTTGAGGACAGAAACCATGACTTTTTACCTATGTACTCTGCCTAGCCTCTAATACACTGTAATAACTCACTGTTAATAAGTGATTTATAATACAGTTAAGATTATTCTTTTACAGCACAGTGCCTCTGTTGAGCATAAACTTGGACTCAGAACCTGCCTGTTTGATGAACTAGTAATCTATCCTATTTGCATGATTTGATGAGCATGGGGGTCTTTATTCGGGGCTGAAATGGAATGGAGAAGTTAAAGAAGAAATAAAGAAGAAAGATGAGGGGGACAGGGCTGGATAAGACAAGGTGACTCAGATCTACTTCTCTCTGGCTTGAGGAGCTAAATTCGCGCCCTGATGATGAGGAGAATTAAGGTCAGAAGGGTCAGGAGATGTTTTCATGAAAGACACCTGAGGCTGTGGGCATAAATGTCACTGCACTGGGTCCTCCAACTTTGTCATTGATCACTGAGGGGGATTTGGCAGTCTGTGGGCTCAGAGAAGCCACGTTGGGGGATTCCTATAAAGAATACCAGCAGCAGAGGACGTGGTGATGTGACTCAATGAAGAACACAAGCCACCATGTGACACACCCTGACATCCCAGAAATAACTACTGATGACCTTACCAGGGGGTGGAAGAAGTCCTTCAGTATCAAAGGCAGAGGCTAAGTCACAATAACTTGGAAAATAATGCTAATGTGACTTCATTTTAACATGCTGCTAAGACTTAGGGAAATTCTATAACTTGTAAGTACTAAATGAACATATATAAAAGTAGTGATTTATTAAAATCTAATCAATCTCAAATTCTTGGCATGCAATACTTTATTTAAACTTTTATAACCTTACTAAGCTTTATTAGCAATAAATTTAGTTGTTTTTGTCTGTCTGTTTTTCTGGATAAACATTGTAAGCATTTGGAAAGTTGATTTGTAATCCCATTTGAATATTTATTAGTATTATATTTGTACATATACTTATTTAGAAGAAAAAAACATTGGCATATACAGACTCCTCATATATAGAGGAAGTCATGTTTCTCCAATTCTCTTCTAGGTATATTGCCTATTCATTTAAAAAAATTAGTTTGCTTCATATAAGCCTTGTGGTGTTTGATAAGTTTATTTCTATCTTATTTCAAGTATTTTGCCAATACCGTGAATGAGCTCATCTTTCATTATATTTTCTAAATGTTAATTGTTGGAATAACCCATATTTATTGTTACATAGTTTTCATACATATCATTTTACTAAACTTTATCATAATATTTTTTGACTTTAGCCATATGTACTTTCTAGGTATATCTTCCTATCTACAAATAAAAATAATGTTGTCTTCACATTTCCAAAACTTATGCACAACTTGCTTCTATTTGAGTCTTACCACCTTAACTAGAACTTGCAGAACATTGATAAATGATCGTGTGACTGTGAGAAGAATTATCTATTTTTAAACCCTTCCATGCGGTAAAATAGAAAGAATTTAGACGCTTCCTAACTCCTTTATAATTAAATTGAAGACAAGAGGAGAAACAATCCTAAAAGAAGGTTGGAAGGTGAGAGGGTGACAAGCATATTTATGAATCTACATATGGGAAACTGAGAAAGAAGCTATAAGGGGCAAGCTGGGATCCAACGACATTAGCATGAGTGAGTCTACGAGACTCATCCCTGCAAGCAGGTCTTGGAAGAAAGAAGTAAAGAATGAATGTGAGTGTTAGATACAGCGTTGTTGGTGACATAAAGGTGAGATGGCAGGTGGAGGGAAAGGAGGGAATGGGCCATAAAAAACAAATTTTGTCTTCCTCACAATCTCACCTGGGATTAAGATTGAAATCACATGACAGATTGTATGGTGCTGATTTTCAATGTTAGCCAGAGCAATGAGTTCATATATTTGATGTCTGTATTTCCATTCTGAAGTAAACAAAATTTAGTTGTCACCATCTTACGCATAATCAATTTGACCATTTTCTTGAGGAATTTGTGATAAGAATAAATATGAGGTCTTCGAGTCAAAGTAACAAATATTTGGAGAGAGATGGAATAATGTTTTTCCATAAGAATTGCCTGAAATTTTAAAACAGAACCAATGTATTGGCAGAATTGGCTGGAAGAGGAGAGTTAATTAGAATTGACTACCTTCCTAATCACATTGAGATGTCAAACTTGCAGATGGAACCAGTACCCTAGATTCTGACGAGGTTGAGATTTCTCTTCTGACAGAGAAAAGGCTTTGAAGGTTCAGAAAGATGCTCCCCACAATTGATACATTCCCAACTGATGATGGAAACCTCTTGATAGAAAATGCTGTTTTCCAGTCAGATGCTTTTCTTTCAGAGAATTAAATTTTAGAGAGCAGGGGGTGGGGTACCAGGAACAATGAGTGGAAAGACCGTGTCCTTGGAAACAAAACATCAGCTCGAATCATAGCCTACCCTTTATCACACTGTATTGTTTGAGTGGTAACAAAACTCTACATACCTTCGTTTACTCACCAGTAAAATAAAACTATGCATATAATAGGTGGTTGTAAAGATGAACATACATACATACATATATATATATATATATATTTTTTTTTTTTTCATGGCCTGACACCTGGCACTTTTGAAGGAAATTTTAAATATTGGTTCTCCTTCATTATTATTTGTGTAGCATTTTGAAATATGTTATTATTTTATTTACTGCTCCTTTTTTCATCTTTGCTCATGATCTTTCTCCTTTTAGCCAGCAGTGCCTATTGCCTCAGAGAAGTTTAGTATCTTTATAGCTGGGACGCACGCAGAAGCTAAAAATCCATTTTCATTTCTAGACTTCCAAAATAGGCACTTGAAGTCCATCTCAGGAACAATAGTCCTGAAATCCGGGCTTTTGAATGTAACTACTCAGTCTTTGAGATAGAAAAGAATGTTCTAAATCCCAAAAGCTTCTTTTTAAATATCAGAGAACAAAGCTTGAAGGCCTGACCACATTGTTTTCACTATAAGTCATAGGCCAGAAAAGAGGAAGAATGTATGGTACAAGTGCATGTCCTAAAGTGAGGGGATTATAATACTTAAAACATACACATTTTGTATTCCAAATAGTTTGCATATATGAACTCATTCATCCTTATAGCAATCTTTTGTACAGATAAGAAAACTGAAGCTCAGAGAGGTTAAGTAATTTACTCAAGATTATACAGCTTGTAATTGATGGTGCTGGTATTTGACCCCTTTGATTTATCTTCATTTGGTGCTCTTAAAAATTACACCACAGTGCTATAAAAGCTGGTCCTGAAGTTGGGAGGAGGTGCTTGGAGAGTGTTGGTAGGAATAAGACTGGTCTGCCTTCTGAGAGCCAAACATTTGGAGGGGGTAGATCAACAAATTTCCAGACATGTTTAGCAATTTCAAAGCAAAGGAGGCTGGGTCAAGATGGCCTCACACTTATAAAATGTTCCATATGGTGCCAGTGTCTCTTTCTTGGTTATCTTGATGTGATTACTTTGTTGTACTGAGGAAATGTTTCTGATTCTCACTGAGTCTGATTCCAGGGACAGAAACTAAGTGCACAAGCCAACTTCAGAGCAGGGGTCACTTTCTTCATTCGTTCAGCTGCCCTCTCTGCCCTGGAATTCTATTTTATATACTTCTCACAAGTCTGACACCTCTGTTCAATGTGTCTTGTCATTCTTGGTTAATAAAATTGGTCTTACGCCAAGTCAAGCATTCTCTCAAGCCCTGGTTGTCCCATCTCATCATGTCTTCCTTTCATCACTGAATAAAGTGCAGCTCTGTTTAACCAAAAAAATAGATGACTCCACAAAGGGTCTCTGGGCCCACCTGCACCCCCACCAAGCACACGTGCAGCACACATCCTAACACTGGTGGGTGATCTGGCATGGAGTGTTTGTTCTGAAAGGGGCCTTGGAGTCCCATGCCCTCTGCTCCCCACGCTTCACATGCCCGTGATGCCAGTGGGGCATCCTGAATGTCACTGAGGCATCCAGTGCTTCTGAAATTCAGAACTGGACAGAGGTGTGCTGAAATGCTCCTGCTCAGGGACCACTGACCAGGACATTTCTGGGGTCTGGACACTGAGAATGCAGAATGAGCTGCCTCAGGCTGGGGTCCAGGGCCCCTTGTGTCGTCAGCACACAATGTTCACTGATCAAGGGACATAGAGAAGGCCAGGTCAGGTCCATACGGCCTGAAGTGTATAGAATTTTAGGAGCCCACTTTAAGAAAAAAGTATACAAAATGATCAATATCATTCTAAGAATGAAAGTGAATATTTATTTATTTGTTTATTTTGAGATGGAGTCTCGCTCTGTTGTGCAAGCTGGAGTGCAGTGGCACCATCTCAGCTCACTGCAACCATCACCTCCCAGGATCAAGCAATTCTCCTCCTGCCTCAGCCACCCGAGTAGCTGAGATTACAGGCATGTGCCACAATATCTGGCTAGTTTTTGTATTTTTGGTAAAGATAGGGTTTCACCATGTTGGCCAGCCTGGCCTCAAACTCCTGGCATCAAGCACTTCTCCCACCTCAGCCTCTCCAAGTGCTGAGATGACAGGCCTGAGCCACTGTGCCTGGCCAAAAGTGAATTGTTTTTTATATTGAGAAAAAAAAAACGTAAGAAAGCTTACAAATACTGCAAGTCTAACAAAATCTAGGTAACATTTTTATTAATTATTTGTTTATGCCTTAGTAAGATATTTTTCCTACATTTTGGACTGCATACTCTTTGATCACCTCGGCATAGGATAATTATTTTGTAATATTTTCTATAGAGAGGATAAAAAGGTAGATAATTCACATTTTCCTCAAGTATGCTTAACTTTTTTTATTATTGATCATTGGAAAGCATAAAACCCATGACTTCACGCATAGATATACCTCTGTCCTACAAACACAGAAATTCTGAGTTCCATTTTGCATGATTTCCATCAGAAAAAATATATGTATGTATGACATTTACAAGTATATATGCTACATTATTCAGTATATTCCTGGCCTGAGAAAACTTCTGTATATCCAGTTGTCAGTGAAAATTGAATCCTCTATTACTATTTTACCTCTCAGAGGACTGGAGGAAACGTCTATAGGCTTCTCCCAAGGCTTTTTCTCCTCCACTCCCAACACACTTCTGGTGCCAGGCATTCTAAGCAGTATATCCTGATACCACTCCAGCCCTGCACATTGTAAGTAGGTATAGCAAGTGACAGGAATATTTCTGGAAGCCATTATTACCAAAGGTTGTCCAGCATATAACTTAACCATTTGTGGAAGTGACTCCAAACCATATAAAGATATCACACTAAATACAAACTGAGGGTATCCCCATGTCACCTTCCCCTTAAATGACCAATATTCCTACAGCCACTCGAAAGCCACTTTATACGGCAGACAGCTTTAGTGGAGGGGATGTCAAGTGGTGGGCAACAGTGTCTCAATCAATTGCTGTTAAAGTGTTTTACTTTCATTAATGTGACAAAAACTATGACCATGTGAATCCATCATTAAGGCCCTTTCTAAGAGCCTGCAGATGAGAAGCTCTGTAGTTTGAGCTTCATTAACTACATAGCAAATTCAACCCTGGGCATGAGACACCTCAGGGAATAGAAAGGACAAGAGGACAGAGGGAGGACTAGGAGCTTTCCCCCTGGCTTCTCCATCCAGGGTCTGGATCTCATCCTGGGGAAGGGAAGGAAGCAGAAACACTGACTCACCCTGGAAAAGAAGAAGATTTAAACTGAAAATGAGAAAACGTGGACGGGCAACTTAAAGTTTTTCCTCATTCTTGACCAGAATCGGAGGTCTTATGGGTAAGGTGAGTTCAGGTACAGAAAATAAAACTACATTTCTGGATTTCTAAGCAATAACTTTAAGTAACCACCCCACTACATATGAAAATAAAATGACTGAAACAGGAAAAGCCAAATAATATAACCCTCTGTTTTAACAGAATTGTGAGTTAATATGAACACTTAAAAAAGGAACAGATAACAGCTTGGAGAGCTTTAAATAACTTTCTGTGATAACTCCTAAATCCCCAAGGTTCTGTGTAACTTTGACAAAGACATGGACCCAGAATGAACTGATCTTATCTTGGTTTCACTATGGCACTGGCTGGTGATGGCAAGGTCTGGAAATAACACCTGGTGTCTGCAAGGAAGTTTACCCCCATGTTGACCCTTTTCTCTGGGTTTGCCAGGAAGACAGACAGTTGCAGTGGGAACAAATTACTCCACCAAAAGATAATGTAAAACAGTAAATTTGGTTGATCACTGCTCTGGGCTAGATTGCATCCCTGCAAAATTCATGTGGTAAAGTCCTAACTCTCAGCATCTCAAAATGTGACTATATTTTGAGATGAGGTTTTAAAAGAGACAAATAGTTTAAAATAAGGTCATGTGGGTGGGCCTTAGTCTAACATGACTGGTGTCTTTATAAGAAGAGGAGATTAGGGATGCAGACAGGCACAGAGGGAAGACCAGGTGAAGGCACAAGGAGAAGACAGACCAAGGAGGAAGAACTAGAAAGAAACCAATCCTACTGTCACCTTGATCTCAGATTTCTAGCCTGTAGAAGTATAAGGAAACACATTTCTGTGTTTCGCTACCCAGTCTGTACTACTTTGTTAGGGAAGCCTAGTAAACTAATACAACCCCTAACTGGGGTCTGGGTAAAATGGAAGATTCATTTTATGCCCATAAATGACCATGATTTTATAAAAGTTTAAAAAATAATCTCTTGTTCATATCTACCAATTTTTTTCTTCATATCAGCCAATCCTTTCTGGGCATTGATGAGATCTTTTTTAAAAAAGGAAAATGTCCTAAAAATTAACATGTCACAATAGGACTCATACCCCTGTTGTTGTGTGTTGTAAGCACACACTGAGGATCCTGGGGACTGGTAACAACTTCTGCGCAAAAAATTATTCTTCCTCTGTGATGTTTCTTGGTTTCTCTTGTAAGGGGAATTTAATATTTTTGTTCTTGAATTAAATAACTGAGCCTATATTTGGGATGGGGTGTGGTTGGCTGAATGAATAATGCCCTCCTACCAAAGATGCCCACATTGTAATCCCCAGAACCTATGGATATGTTACCTAATGTGGTAAAGAGACTTTGCAGATGGACTTAAATTAAAGATGTTGAGATGGGAGATTACCCTGGACTGTCATTATGATATTATCACAAGGATCCTTGTAAGTGAAAGAAAGAGGCAGGAGAGTCTGAGTAGGAGATATGATGATGGAAGCAGAACTCAAACAGAGAAAGGTATTTGAAGGTGCAGATAAGGGGACGGAGTGGGCAGGAACTGCTGTGGATGGAGTAGGCAGGAAGTGCTGTGGATGGAGTGGGCAGGAAGTGCTGTGGATGGAGTAGGCAGGAACTGCTGTGGATGGAGTAGGCAGGAAGTGCTGTGGATGGAGTAGGCAGGAAGTGCTGTGGATGGAGTGGGCAGGAAGGGGCCACGGCCAATGAACACAGCTGGAAAAGGCAAGAAAATCAATTTTTCTCTTCAAGTCTCCAGAAGGAGCACAGCCCTGCCAACTCATTTTAGACTTCTGACTCCTGAACTGTGAGATAATAACTCTGTGTTGTTTTGAGCCACCAAATTTGTGAAAATTTGTTACTGTCATAGGAACTAACACTCAGTGTGTACTGCAGGCTGCCCGCAGCCCTGAGCCCTTTCTTGACCCTGAGAACATCAGGATAAGGAACAGGAAGTGTGTCAAGACCTTCAGTTCCACTCTCTACTGGAACATGAATTAAGTTGTGCCATTATCTGCCCAATAACTGGCCCCCTCGGGGAGAATCCTGAGCAAATCTCACAGCGCTTGAATCCACAGCACTTCCTGCCCACCCCATCCCCTGATCTGCGTGGGCCTAGTCTCCGTGCACACAGACTCCCATCTTGACACCCACTCCAGCAGCCTGCTGCCCAGAGCATGTCTCAGGCCTTAGCAATCCTACTTTTCAGTAGGAGAAACCATTCTGTAAGAACTGGAATTGAGAAGAGATATATATAGTTTCAGCATCATATGCCTCTTGGTTGTTAAAAGAAAACTGGATTTTGATGAAGAGTAGCAGTGACAGAACACCTCAAAAGGATGTGAATTTCATGTCAGCAACATTGCCAGTCCAACCTCACTTTGCCTTTGATTTATGTGAAAGAAAAATTAACCTCAATCAGCATTGCTCTGTTTAAGACTTCTGGGGTTTTCCTTAGAGCTGAATCAATAAAGAAAGGCCTAATGGCTTCAGAGCAAATTGATAGAAATTTTATTTCAAGTCTGACAATTAAAGCAAAGCCATTATAAGTAGCTTATTTACCCTCAAGGAAAACTTAGATATAGACATGTGGTGAGTTCAAACTGTTCTTCAGGAATGAGAAAGGCTGAAATTCATTAAAATAATAACCATGATGATAATGATAACTGCCATTCATTGGACATCAACTACAATGCCAGACACAGAAGTGCATTCCTTACAAGCATCATCTTGAGTCCTTGCAACAATTCCAAAAGGTAATTGATATTATCTTTACATATGAGAAACTTGAGATTAAATACTTTGCTTAAAGTTGCACAGATAGAATATGGAAGGGTGTGTAATATTTACATGACAGATAAAAGTCACTTTGTTTTATTCACATGAATAATTTATAATGTGCATTTTTCTAAAGACTACCTACTACTTCGGTTTTCTCTTACTTCTGTCACTTATATTTTTATCTTCAGATGTTACATGACTATGTGATGTTTCCCCAAAATTCCAAGAAGCAATGGTAGACATCTGTTGTTCTTGCCTGTTTGGCACTCACACCCACTTCAGGTAATAAATAGCACCTCTGTGCACCCTCAATCCAGATGACTAAAGTGGGCCTACCCCATCTCCTGGCTCCAGAGCTGGGAATTTTGGTTAGGATTTTGGGTCTGGATTCTGACTGGGTCTAGCCAATCAAAGAACTGTATTACCCTGGCACAAGGTGACTGTTTCCAAGATGATCCTATAACCTTGCAGGGTAAAATAATTGTTACTCAAACTTTTGATGGAATGCATAAGAAAAGTCTTTTGCATTTGTCTTTCCATTGGAGTTACTCAAATGATGAGGCAAAAGCTCCTACAGACAAAGAGATAACCTACCTGAATTTGTAATTAGCACAGAGAAAAGGAGCACCAAGTGATGAAAAGAGGCAAATTCCTGAAGATCTGTTTGAACCCCTGGATCCACCTGTGCCTGAAGTCACCTAGACTTCTTCATTTAATGTCCTAATAAATATCTATTTTTTCTTTATCTCATATTAATCAAAAAATTCTAACATGGAGTATACTTTCCCTTTGAAGATGAAGGAAGTGGGCCATGAGTCAAAGAACGTGTGTCCTCTAGAAGCTGAGAATGACTTTCAGCAGGCAGGAAGAAAATGAGAACCTCAGTCCTCCAACCACAAGGAACTGCCAACAACCTGAGAACCATATTCTCCCCTGGAGCCTCCAAAAAGAAACAGACTGCTGGCATCTTGATTTTAGTCTAATGAGACCCACACCAGGCTTCTGACCAGCAAAATATAAGATAACAAATTTGTGTTGTTTCAAGTCACTACATACGTAGTGATTTGTTACAGAAGAAATAAAAAATTAATATGGATTCTAATCACTATATTTGTCTTGGAGAGTCTGGAGACTCAGACAATACCACCCAGAGTTCTTTTGGAAAAATTATCTGGGCTTTGGGGAAGGAAACTTTGGTCCTGAACTTCAGGTTGATGATGTTAGCACACTCACACCAAAAGGGAGGCTAGGAGGAGAGGCTGCAGAAGTATAATATAGAGAAGGTAGGGATCTTAGGCTACCAAAATATGGCAAACATGTGCCCATTTTGTGTTACTGAGCAATCACTGGCGAGGAATATGTTTGCTGTGTTACTCTTGGGCTTTGGCAATTATGTTCGAAATTCCTAATGTGGTATGAGTAAAGAAAAAGCAGGACATTGGACCCTTAGAGGTCCAGAAAGCATTCATTGGTAATGGAAATACTTCCCTCCGACACTGTTGGTACCAACAGCAGAAGTTCTGATGGCAAGTCAAAGTATTGATAGGGAGAGAGAGCACCAAGACTACTGAATAGAAGTAGCAGCAGCAGCAATAACAGTGACTGGGCTGGGGTGATCTAAGCTGAGTTGTAGCAGCCACTGAGAAAGAACATGGGGTCCCCAGGGCCCACTCAGTGAGAGAAGAAGAAAGGAGAGTGCTGGGATCCCAGTGAGAATTCTGGAGAAGGGACGGGGAAAGTCAAGGAAATAACTGTTGCAATTATTACAGAAATTCTAAGTGTTCCCAAGGGCCCCACAGTCTGGCAATATAAGGGTTACCATGCACACTAGTTTATATCCACTGAGACTTCTCAGAATGTTCTAAATGAGCTTATGCCCCTTTCTTCAAGGATGTTGTGGCCCTCCGGATGATGCCTCAGAGGCCCTATCAAGGTCCCTCATTCAAGGCTCATGATAATGATTTTATACTACAATAGCCAAACACCAAGGTTTAAAACACACAACTCACTTGGCTGATTGGACACAATGCAGAGAAGGCCTAGGTACTTCTGGCAAGATATTCCTTCTACTTCTCCACTTACCTGGCTTCTGACGTCTTCTGAAGGGAATTAATCGGGGATTCTGAAGAGACTTAATCATAAATCTCTGAAGAAAGTACTTGAGAAAAAGAAATGGAGCTTATAAAGTAGAAATCTCCAGAAAGATATTCTTTTCTTCATTCAAGGAAAGTTACATTTATTACTAAAGCACCCAAGTCAGCTTTCTTTCTTAAGTAAATCACTGTTTCATTTCTTTCTTTTTTGTAATGAGCTGTTTATACTTTTAAAATAAAAGGTGATGTCTTTAGAAAGTTTGTATTTTTGTAATCCTGAGAATAATTGAATTATTGATTTAACTTTTTAGGAATACCAGAACCCTATTTAAAGGTACTTCTGGCCCTAGTATGTGATCAGAAGCTTGTCAGGGGATGAGGGGCAAGAGGAGGGAGAGCATTAAGACAAATACCTAATGCATGCGGGGCTTAAAACCTAGATGACGGGTTGATAGGTACAGCAAACCACCATGGCACGTGTATACCTATGTGCCAAACCTGCACTTTCTGCATATGTATCCCAGACTCAAAGTAAAATAAATAAATAAAAAGAACTTACAAATGAAATGCTCCTAGTTTTTCCCCGTGTCATCAGCTTTAGCGCTTATTTTATGTAATCAGTCTGTAAGCTCCATGAGGACAGTTTTATTCATTGCTGTTATCTTCTAGAACTGTCAAATGTGTGAAGGTGAAACAGATAAACATTAGTATCAAATATAGCAACTTGAACAGGGGTTGGCAAGAGGCTAAGTATATTGGATAAACATATTGAATGGATGGCCCTTGTGTTAAGAAAAATTTCCAAGAAAAAAATTTAAAAACCATCTTTCACCAAAGCGTTTAATAGGGGAAGCCCTTCCTATATCAACCTTCCTATCATTAATAATGACTATGAAATCTCACTGGGTCCCTGGATGTGTTTTATGTACTTATAAACAGTAAGGCATTAACAAGAAAAAATAAAGACACTTCTAGCTATTCATACTTTGATATTACATGTGTCAAGACAGAAACAACAGAGAAATTAATAATTGTGTTAAAAAAAAACAAGAATTCTTTGGGACCTAAACATACTGTGTACTGAGGAATCATAAGGAATTCATAAGGATAAATACTATGGTTTTAAAAGTCATAGCTTATCTGTTTTATTCACACATTCTTTTTCTTATTCATACACAGCTATAATGCCTCTACCCATTAATGACTCAATTGAGCTGATTGCAGATAATCTATAAAATGGAAGCTTGTGGTCTCTTGATATACACAACTTGGAAGAAAGGATTCTAGTTCATATTTCTTACAGCAGCCTGAGCTTGGGAAATTTTGAAGAAGACAACGAAAAGAGTTTTTTCTACAAAGCTATATTTAGTTTTATTTGTTTATCTTCCTTGCTACTTAATTGAAATGTGAACAGAAGATAATTCGATTCCTTATTTACCAATAGATGTCTACCAAACAGAAAACAATGACAGGTCCTTCCTAAGCCACAGGGTTCTCTGAGCTGAGAAGGGCAGTTAATTGCATTCACATAAATTATCCAGTGGTAAATAGCAATGCACAACCTTTCTTTGATCCCTAAGATTAGTTGTTCTTTGTGATTCTGAGAAGTAGCAATCAATAAGGCTAATAACATACAGTAACCCAATGTGGGTTTTTCTGCTCTTTGCTTTTCTTAACAAGTAAGGGCTAGAATTTAAAGTGACATTAAACAAGTGTTGCTCATTAAACTCTTGCAGTAGAGACAGATAAGAAACAATTCTGTGGAGAAATTCTGTTCTGTGAATTGCTTTGATTCCTGGGTTTATAAGAAGTCCTTTTATATGATATCAGGAGATTGATTTTTAAAATATTTTAGGAGCCGTCATTTTCTTACCAGCCAGCCTTTCTTTCTACTTGTGAAGAGCTGCTAACAAAAACAATAAAACTACCACAGAACAACAAAAAAACAGGAATTTGGATTTCATGAAATCTCTAATTTCAGCTTTGGTTGCCTAATGGTGGAGAGAGTGTCTAAGATGACTCAGAGAATTCAAGAAGTGGAAAGAGGCCGGGCGCGGTGGCTCACGCCTGTAATCCCAGCACTTTGGGAGGCCGAGGCGGGCGGATCACAAGGTCAGGAGATCGAGACCACGGTGAAACCCCGTCTCTACTAAAAATACAAAAAATTAGCCGGGCGCGGTTGTGGGCGCCTGTAGTCCCAGCTACTCGGGAGGCTGAGGCAGGAGAATGGCGTGAACCCGGGAGGCGGAGCTTGCAGTGAGCCGAGATCGCGCCACTGCACTCCAGCCTGGGCGACAGAGCGAGACTCCGTCTCAAAAAAAAAAAAAAAAAAAAAAAAAAAAAAAAGAAGTGGAAAGGACATTGACATGATCTGCCCTGTGCTCTGCCCCCGACACCCCACAGGCCTACTCTCTGGGCAAAGAACTTGCCTTGTTTGCTCTTCACTGAACTTCATTACAAAAGAGGAAGTCAAGGCCCAGAGAGTATGAAGTGACCATCATCACTCCACTGACTACTAAGACAACAGGACTTCTAACTTCCTGTTCAATTTTCATTTCCTGCATCTATGGTCCCTGGAGGATGCGAAGGGTCAGATCAAGAATACAAATAATGATGTTGATATAATGTTAGGACTAGAAGGAATGTAGACATCTAGTCCAAGTCCCATATTTTTGGGGTGAAAAATATGAGACTCAGATAGACTGTGACTTGTCTGAGATCAGATGCCTTGTCAGAGGAAAAGCAGAACTCAGTGGTACTGTGCCCCGACCACCATCACCATCAATGGTCAACAGGCTCTATGTAGTGTGACCTGAAAAAGTGAGGCCAGCTCCAGGAACCTCACTGTCTCTGTCATTTTCTTCTGTCTCATAGAGTTCTCTGTAGGTGACTTTCTCCAAGTGGGGTAAGGCAAACTATTTCAAAGGTCCAAATAATGAAAATCTGCAAGACATTCCTAAATTCCTTAACTTAATAATGTCATAAAATTGACCTTTGGAAAGAAACACAGTAACCTGCCTGTCATGTCCCCCTGCCTATGGTACTTGAAGGAACAAAGTCATCTTCTGCCCTAACTTGGGGTTAAACCTCACAGTTACTTTGTAGATATCCCAACAGAAAATAGAAGTTATGATGTACCATTGGAGTACAACTCCAATAGGACACTTTTTAATTAAGATAGAAAGCATGTCCCTGAGGAGAGGCAATTGTTTAATGAATCAAGAGAGGCAGACTGTTGCTTTTCATTGTGGATTTTATTTAACCTATAGTCTACATTTTCAATAGGAAGAACAGTGAAATACACATTACTAGACTCTCAAACTTGGCAGGGCATTTGGGAGCCTTGGTGAGAAAAATATTAAGTAGATTTAATAGGGATAGCTTTATAATTGGGTACTAAAGACTACTCTTGTCAGAGCCAAGCTCTTTAGACTCCCTGCCACATTTACTTGATACCCCAGGATAAGTATATGTTTGCCACAATGCCTCTGGAAATTTTAATTCTTAATTCATTTACAAGCCCTGCTCTCTGCAAAGCAAATAATAATAACAATAACTGCTATTAAATGAGTTCTACCTATATGCTAGGCACTGGGCTGTGTGCTATTTCCAGTCTCACAAGAATAAGACCAGTCATAAGACCTACACAATAGGTCTTATGATGCACCCTTTATAGGTGATAAGTCTCAGAAGTCCAGAATTTGCCCAAAGTCACACACGTAAGGTAAGGACAGAGATTACTTCCACTTGTGTCTCAGTTGATTCAGGGGATCTTTACAGATTTCTCCTCTCTTCTAACCCTATTTTGGCTTACAGTCCCCATCCTCTGGCTATATTACATCTAAATTGAAGGTTTGAAAATGACGTCCACCCTCAGAGAAATTGCTGTTGCTCTAGCCTTGGGGATAGCTTGCTTTCTTTTTATTGTTCAGGTTGAAATAACGAAGAGCTGGGGAAGTTGTGCATTTCACTTAAGCTGCAGCCTACATTTTCAATAAGAAATACAGCAAAATCCACATTCCTAGACTCTCCAACTCAGCAGGGCATATGGGGACCCTGATGAGATAAGCATTTGAGTGGGTTGAAGAAGATGTTTGAGCAAAGGAAAACTTAGAGATTGAAGCTTGACACTCCTTAATCAGAATAATATTCAAATCCAAAAAAAGTGGAGCAAAAATAAGTACTAACTTTGGGATAGAGTGGGAGAAGGAAACAATAAGATTAAAAAGGTTTTAGAAATACGAAGTAAGATAGAAGGAAAGTAGGAGGTAATGAAGGTAATAGTGTGGTTGGCAGGGTGGAGTTTTGGTATAATTTTAAGTGTATACCTAATAAGATTTAAACATGAGCTGTCAGAGGAGTCATTTCTAGGTTAGAATAAGCTATATACAGAGACTCAGGATCAGAGATTTATTACTGTCTCTTAACTCCTTTTAAAATATTATATAATTATGTGGACTCCCTCTGCTATAGAAATTGACCTACCCTTCACAATAACATAGAAGTTAATCTTGTCCATGGTTATTCAACAATCCTGTAGCATTGACACATTGCCCAAGAGAAATTAGGCCTTATGTTTTTAGTGAGATTAATCATTGAGTTGGTTCATATATTAAATCAGTGAAGAAATAGTATTTCTGAATCCAGTGCCTTTTCTCTCTGATTCTAGTGATGCATTAAACTGTTATCTTTACCCTTACAGGAGTGGGCCTATTGACTCTCAAAGGCAATTATAGATTGGAATGGACTAAAAGGTAAAGAGTACATGCATTGTAACCTATAAGTGAAAAATGTATAATGTCTGTTTCCTGGGTTTCAACTATTAAGCAACATATTAAAAAATATTGTTACTGTTCACTCTAACCTGTGCAGGCTTCATTACTCTTGTAACTATAGATTTTTTGTCTGTTGGTTTGTTTTGAGACAGGGTCTCATTTTGTCGCCCAGGCTGGAGTGCAGTGACACCACCACGGCTCACTGCAGCCTTGACCTCCCAGGCTCAAGGAATCCTTTCATCTCAGCCTCCTAAGTAGGTGGGACAACAGGTGTGTTCCACCACATCTGGCTATTTTTTTTTAACTTTTTTATTTCTTGTAGAGACAAGATTTCACCGTATTGCCCAGGCTGGTCTGGAACCCCTGGGCTCAAGCAATCCACCTGCCTCAGCCTCCCAAAGTGCTGGAATTTCAGGTGTGAGCAACCGCACCCAGCCTGTAATTATAGTTTTTAAACTGCATAGTTGTCAACAATGTTCTGAAATTGATATTTGCTATAGAGTAACAGATGATTAGATTAGATAGATAGATAGAAATGGATAGGCAGGCAAATACATGAATGCATTTGTGTAAGTCTTTGTGATATGTGCATATTTTATTATTTTGATCAAATTTTGATTAACTAAGATATATCTAGATTTTAGAATTTTTAAATACTCATCTCCAGGCTCATATCTGTCTATTTGTCATCTTTAGAAGTTTTTAGTATTAAAATCTCTTGCGAATTACAAAAATAGCCCATGTTGCAACAATCATGAAAAAAATATTCAAAAGAGAAAACAAATAAACACTCTTGCCCCTGTGTCCCTCCATGCCTACCTACCAACCATCCCTACCCTGAGACAACCTTTTTTGTCTTTTTACTTCTTTGCATAGTCATCAGCTCAGGTTTGGGATAAGTCCATTTTTCTCAATGCCCTGATAATTTTAATGCTATTTTGTATCCATTTTTTGACAGAAACATGTTACCTCACATGTCCCAAAGGTTTACATGTATGCTCATGAAGTTCTGAAATTGAACAGCAAAGAGGTCCCTTTACAGTCTAGGAAGCCCTAGGAAGCTTCAATTTCTGTCACAAGAGCAATAGAATATAGGAGGAAATAAGTTCATCGGTTTTAAGTCTTCCTCCACTGACAATATAGAGGATGAGGAGACCAACTCTTCCCATGGTTAAAATCTGGAGAGGGTCCTGAAAGAGAAAAAATGTATAAATCCTTTGATCTCATGGATCTTAACCTCTGTGGGTTAATAATGTCATTCAAGCAGTCCGGAATAAAACATGTATTTCTTAACACTGCAAAGTAAGGTTACTCTGCACTCATTTTTATATTAGCAGGGTTTTTATTTTTTTAGATAAAAGTTGAAAAATACCACTCCATGCCACATAGATTTTCCTTTCCTTCCTGTTATTGATTATTTAGTTGCTGGACAATACACACACAATCATTAAAAGTTCTACAGAAAATCAGTGTTATTTTACTCTTATCCCTTTGCATAATTTTCTCATTGTATTTTCCACAATGCCATTTCCGAGCTTTTTGCCCACTGTGAAGACTCTCCTTTAATAAGCCCTGAAGCATCTATTGTACAGAGGCTTCTAAAGGTGCAGGTAAATATCTTTTAAATAACTTTATGCTCTGCATGAAATACCTGCAGGAAAGCCTAGAGATGACCACAGACAGTAAGATATTTGGCCAGATACTTAGAGAACGTACTTCACACAAGCAACAGTGACTGAGTTCAGTTGAGGATGCGAGGTAAATGTGACTGGATTCCTGTCATCAGGGGCTCACATCTATTGTTCTTGGCTTATGGAGAGTACAACAATATAGCACTTGATATAAGTGGGGATTAAGGGTGAGTTGAGAAAGAATTAGGAAGACGATTCATATTTAAGAAAGTAATATGAACAGGAGGTAACATGGCTGGGCATTATCACATAAATTAGCAGTTGGAAAATATTTTCCACAGAGGGCAAGATAGAAAATATTTTAGCCTATGCAGTCCCTGTCATAACTACTCAACTCTGGTGTGTTCTAATTAAACTTCACTGACAAAAACAGGTGGCAGCTGGAGTTGGCCTGAGGGCCATAGTCTATTGACCCCTGACATAAATTACCACAGTTTCAAATTAGATGTCTGTTTAGAGGGTGATGCCATTAATAAAGAAGAAAATGGAAAGTAAGACAGGTTTCCTGAGGAAAAAAAACAATGGGTTTGAAATTAATAAATATTTTATTTAATATGAAAAATATTTCCTGAGCACTTCTAGGCATGAAATCCAGTGTCAAGGATAAGGAAGTAGACAAAATATGAGCTCCACTCTAACGGAACTTGCAATCTATCATACGATGTGGTAAGATTATAAGATTATATCATACTGCCATGGTTTTAAGGACATATTGTGTACTAGAGTAAGCAAGCCATGAACAGGGACTCAATGAAGCGCCTCCATTCAAATCACTTTAGTCCACAAAGCCACTCATGATTCAGTGAGTTGGGGTGAGTAGGGCAGGTAGAAAAATATGGCAGTGAGTGCTGGCAAAGCAAGGATAGGAGGACTTGATGAGTTTTGAAGCATGCAGTTGGGAATGTGATGAGTAATCCAGGCAGATCAAGGCTAAATTGTTATCAGTGGTGAAAATCATACTTATCCCCTTCAGTGGAGTAGTGGAAGTTGGAACAGTGCATAAAACTTTAAGTGCAACAATATCGTGGGGATATTGATGTTTTCGGTAAGCAGATCATCTACTTGAAACAGGGTGTGCTCTGTGTTCCAAAAGTTACCATTGTAGGAAGAGAAAAGGATGTGCCACTATGGTTTCAATCAGTAGAACACTGTTAGTGTTCAATCAGAAGAGTTTCCCTACATGTCAATTTTGTGGTTTTGATGAAGGAAGGGAATATAACTATCCCATTCCTAGAGAAGTTGAAAGAAAAAGAGAAATGTCATTATAATTATCCAGTGCAATGATTTGAGTATTTGAAAAATATGTAGACTCAGAAAATATAATGAAAAATAGAGATAATATTTCCCCCATGTTCACATATACGAACAAAAATTTCATGTAAATCCAGAGAATCAAAAATCTATTAAAAACTATTAATTCCCTAGAAATTTGCATATGAGAGTTTGAGAAACTCCACCCACAGTATGTCAACTGGTTTTCATAGTCATCTCAGTTGATCTTCAGACCACAGACAACAGTTGACATAGGTACCATTATCACTGCTGTGGAAAGATGAAGAAACCAAGGGCCACAGAGACTAAACTTGCTGGAGATCATCAGACAACAGTGTATTAGAGCTGAATCTCTGAACACCGTGATCCCATAGCATAGTGGAACTCACACTTGCCTTCATGCTCTAGT
Source organism: Macaca fascicularis (assembly GCF_037993035.2). NCBI lineage: Eukaryota > Metazoa > Chordata > Mammalia > Primates > Cercopithecidae > Macaca > Macaca fascicularis. Next base: position 94,849,461 of record NC_088379.1, on the reverse strand, counting down.
GGTCTACCTGCAATCTGTGAGAAAGAGAATGGAATCATTCTTCTATAAAACAATTTGTATGACATTTTAACTGAAGCTTTCCCAAAAAGAAAATACTTTCTTTGGTCTTAAATATTGGAAAAGTGTGGTAGCCTAAACAGCATGCTCCCTTTCCCCAAAAATATTTATATTCTAATCCCCAGAGCCTGTGAATATGTTATTTTCCATTGCAAAAGACACTTTGCAAATGTGATTAAGTTAGTGATCTTGTGATGAGGTTATCTGGGATTATTCCAGTGAGCCTGAATAAAATCCCCAGGCTTCTTTATAAGAAGAACACAGGAAGCTCAGGCAGAAGAGAGGGTAATCTGATTATAGGCGCAGAGATTGGAGTGATGTAGTCACAAGCCAAGGAATACCAGCAGCCTCTAAAAGCTGGAAGAGACAAAGCACAGGTGCTTTCCTGGGGCCTCCTGAAGGAACCAGTCTTGCCAAACCCTCCATTTTAGCGCCATAGGCCTCATTCCAGAACTGTAAGAGAATAAATTTGTGCTGTTTTTAGCCACTAAGCTTCTAACTATGGTAACTGGAAATTAATACAAAAAGTGAAACCAAACTAAGTAATATTATTTAATATAATCAAACGCCTTTTTTTTCCTGAGCTCCACAAGAGCAGGAAGTTTTGTATTCCAAGTACCTAGAAGACTGCCAGAAACAGAGTACATGCGCCACAAAAAAATAAAATAAAGCACCCAATTCTTGGTAGTGACATGGCACTTCATTTTAAATTTGCCAAAGATGGCCGGGCACGGTGGCTCACGCCTATAATCCCAGCACTTTGGGAGGCCGAGGCAGGTGGGTCACCTGAGGTCAGGAGTTTAAGACCAGTCTGACCAACATGGAGAAACCCCGTGTCTACTAAAAATAACAAAATTAGCCAGGTGTGGTGGCGCATGCCTGTAATTCCAGCTACTCAGGAGGCTGAGGCAGGAGAATTGCTTGAACCCAGGAGGCGGAGGTTGCAGTGAGCCAAGATCACACCACTGCACTCCAGTCTGGGCAAAAAAGCGAAACTCTGTCTCAAAAAAAAAAAAAAAATTGCCAAAGACAGGCAAGTTTAAAATGCAGCTAGGGGACCATTTCCACAGGGAGAAAAAAGAAATGTTTTAAAATATTGTTGGGAACCACAAAAGCAACTATCTTAGCCACATGTCTGCACCAAAAGATGAAGAGGCAGGGAAAGCATTATGCAAATTTTAAGGTGAATTTATTAATGAATGAGCCAAATTCTTCCATACACAAGTACTTTCCTCATACGATCTTTTTTTACTTATAAAGGAAGTGATCCAACTTCAGTTCTAATAGATAACTATATTTTTCTTTTTCTGATTTGTTCTGATCATTCCTGCTATTCTTGTTGGAACTGGTCAGGAAAAGAATCGGGTAGAGGCAGCTGTGGGCAGAGGCTGCAGCTGAGAACCCTCGCAACCTGGAAGCTGATGTCTGCACCTCTCCACATCACTGAAACAAAGTAGGATGACCACCCCTCTTCTCTTTAAAACAAAAACTTTCAAATTGATCTTCTGTGGCCACTTTGCTTCCCTAGGGTTGTCTAATCTAGGGGATATAGGATAAAGAATGAAAACAAAATAAACTCAAGGGTCAGCTTTATTAAACACTTCTTTTTAAACCGTAATTATTCCAAAGCTTTATTAGTGAGGGCCCCCACATTTTGGTGCCTTAGTATAATTAACTGTATTATGTGCTTATACAAAGTCCAATGTAAATATTCCTAGTTAAGTAATCAGAGACCCAGGACTCCCCAGAGCCTTTAGGTCTTCTGTGGGATCCTGTGCATCTGGCAAGCAAACAGAAGAGAGAATCACACACGACATTTATATGAGTAAGTCTGAAAGTGATACATTCCATTAGGCAGAAATATTTCATGTGTCTACATACCTAACTGCAAGGCATGCTGAGAAATACAGTATAGCTACCTAATTAGGAAGTAGAAAAAATAGCTTTGGTAAATTCAAAGACTTTGCATAAGCTAGCCACTTCTGCCAACTCATTTCCTGTTATTCGTCTACTCATTTAGGTTGCTCCAGACACTCTGGCCTCTTTGCTGATCCTTAAGCATACCAAGCCATGGTCCTGCCTCAGAGCTTTTGTACAGGCTGTTCCTAGTATCTGCAATGCTCTTCCTCATTAGACAGTCACATGGCTTGCCCCCTAACTTCATTCAGGTCTCTGCTCAAAACCGCCTCTTTAGAGAGGATTTCCTTAACCTCTTATCCCTCAATTTAAAATAGCACCCTGTCACTTTCCAGGCCCTGACCCTGCTTTTTTTCTTTTACGACATTTATTACTCTCTGACATTGTGGCATACATTTATTTGTATGTTCAATTTTTATCTGTTTGCCACACTGGAGTTTAACTTCCAAAAGGTCAGAGATTTTTTTTATTGTTTCATTAATCATCATGTTTGCAGCACCTAGAACCTATTGCCCAGTACACAATAAAACACTCAGTAGGCATTTTATTTAATGAATTATGTTTCTTAATAAACACTTCAAACATGTGCACATTGCAATGATTCTGTTTTCTGATGACCCAATCTTGAGCAGAGCCTGAATTACCCACTCTCTAAATTATCTCTGTTCATTCCACTTCCTCACCTCACTAACCCGTTTTTATCTTACATTTAAATCCTCATTTCAAAGATCCTCTCTTTTCCCAAAACTCTAGCTGCCCTGTGCCCTATAGAGCCTCATGCATAACTCATGCTTGTTTGGAAATCTGCTACAAGACCAGGGCAAAGCTACATATTACTCAAATTTGTATCTTCATTGCCTAATATACTGTGTCTGGCATACTGTCGAATCTTATTAAATGTTTGCTAGTCAGAACTTTTCAATAATTTTTAAGACTTCTTCTTGCTTCAGGAAATCAAGAAAAAAATTATGCAAACTTCCCTAAGCAGTTTCAGTGCAAATATAACAAAACATTATTTCCTCCATCATCTTCTGAATCACAAGAATACAAGCAAAATTAATCCTTGAATCATGTGTAATTAAAACCATGGCTATTAGAGCTAGAACATTTGTTTTAAATAAGTAATGTGAGTGTGTGTTATAATTGTTAAGGGTTATATGTGTACATTGTGGTACAATGGGATTCCTTGAATAGTTGATGTACACAACTTATTTGTATTATTTTTATGGATTTTAGAACATAACCTTATTTTAAATGACTGCAGAGATTTTAGTATTTTTTTCTATGAAACAGTGTTAGTTTTTAAATTCTGAATTATTTTATTATTGTATTCATGATCAGAGAAGACAGGCCGAATTACAACACTATTGCTATAGGGAAAAAGAACCCACTTCATACTGATATGCATTGTGATTCAACTTCTACAAACATGGAGATTTCCTATAGTAAATGAATAATTAGAGAGACAAGCCATTCCTTGAAATAACAAATTGAAATGATTTTCAATTAGATTATTAGAAAAATTAAGTGTTTTTGTTAACTAGATAGGGCTTTTTTGTATTTATCTTTCATGTGTATAAAAGATTTCCATAAAATCTGGTAGCATTTAGACAAATGTAATATTATCAGAGACACCTTCAATCTATATAGAATAAAACATATTATTTTTGAATCTAGATTTATGGATCCATATATATATATATTCTGTGTAACAGGCAACAGAAAAAATAGGATATAGAGAACCATTTTTTTGAGGTTCCAAATTTCTTTCAGGTACCATTCTAGAAGATTTATTGGGTAAATCAGACTTTCCATCTTCTACAATCTAGAAGGCACCACATTTGCAAAGAGCATAATTCAAGTCATACTGATTGAGTGGTCCAATTTCATCATAACCAGACAAACTTAACCAATCTGGGGCAAACTGAACACATTCATCAATCCATAAACATTATGCTTATGGCGAGTTCATTCATTAACTCAGTCATTAACAGATATAATGGTAGTGCTGAATGCCAAATCACTGTTTATTCTTGCTTTGTTCTCACACCCATTACAGAAAACAAAATCTAGAACTATATTTTAGTTTTAATTTATTTTGCTTTATTTTTCTCTTGTTATGTGATACCACATGTTTCCACCAGAAATATTTATAGTTCTGCATTGAAAAAATAATATCCTATTCAATATATGGCAGATTAGACTTGTCAAGAAGAAAGAACAAGAGGCCAACTGGTTGGCTCATGGGCTATTTTAAGTAGGGTTCCTTGGGGATGTAGTACCTGTGTGAGATTAACACAGGCCAGGTGTTTAGTTGTGTGGTTTGCTAAAGGCAATTCTATCAGTTCACTCCAAGTGTGATCACACTCTGGGGAAATTATTTAGACTGGAAAAACCTGTATGAGAAGGACATGAAAACCAGAGTATCCATTTATTTATATAAGTTGACATTTTGGCAGGATAAGTGTCATTGATCAGGGTAATACAGCAGGGAAACTGAGTTAGAAATTAAAAGGTTGCTCAGTGAGCTCAGCCTAAGTGTAATGGTAGTTAAGAATTCTTAAAAAGTATTCCGTCAGACTAAACTAGTTGTTCAAATAATATTTTTAAGCAGCTTTATTGAGCTATAACTCACACACTGTACAATTCACCCTTCTAATGTGTACAATTCAATGTTTTAGTTCATCCACAGGGTTGTGAAACCATTACCGTAATCTAATTTTAGAACATTTCATCACCCCAACAAAAATCTCATACCCATTAGAAGTCAGTTCCCATTCCCTCTTTCCCCCAACCTTACTGCCCTAGGCAAATACCAATCTACTTTCTGTCCAATAGATCTGACTATTCTGGATATTTTATATTAATGGAATTCTGCAGTATGTGGTCTTTTGTGACGGGGTTTTTTTTTTTTTTAACTTAGTGTAGTGATTTCAAGGTTCATCCATGCTATAGCATGTATCAATACTTTGTTTCTTTTATTTCTGAACAAAATTCCATTTTATAAATATGCCACATTTTACTTATCCATTCATTCATCAGTTGGTAAATATTTGAGTTGGTTATTCTGTGTGGATATCAGTTATAATGTTGCCATGAACATTTATGTACAAGTTTTTGTATGGACATATGTTTTCATTTCTCGAGGGTATATACTCAGGATTGAATTGCTGGGTCATATGGTAACTGAAGTAGCTTCACCATTCTTCATGCCCATGAGTAATGTGTGAGTGCTCAGTTTCCCCATATCCTCACTAGCACTTGCTAGTTTCTAGTTTTTTATAATAGACATCTTAATGGGTATAAGGTGGTACTTTACACTTTATTATGGTTTTGATTTGCATTTCCCTGATGGCTAATGATGTTGAGCATTATTTTATGTGCTTATTGGCCATTTTTATGTCTTCTTTACAGAAATGTCTGTTGTCTATTTTCAAACTGGAGCATATATTAATATCATTATTTCACTCTTTTGTTGACAAATTATATATATATACTGCATTTTATGTTTCCATTCATCAGTTGATGTCCTGAACAGAATAAAAAGGCAATGGAAAGACAAATGTGCTCTTATCTTGAGCTGGGATATTCATCTTCTCCTCGCCTTGGACTTTGGCACTCCTGGTTCTTGGACCTTCGGGTTTGGATGGGAACTATGCCACCAGCTTTCCTGGGCCTCCAACTTACAGATGGCAGATTATGGGAGTGCCCAGCCTCCATATTCACATGAGCCATCA